>NC_070617.1:13221182-14471182 GCF_027172205.1 Podarcis raffonei
TAGTCGGATTTGCTGTGGATGCCCCAGAGCTGAGGACAATGGAGCTAATCTGGTGAATTTTAGAGATGCTGTCATCTGAAATATGATTTATTGATTAAAAGCCCAGTCCTACATATCTGAGGGGGAAGTATATTGATTTTAATTCTGTAAATTGCAGGGCAGGCAAGCACACATGCATGAACACGCTGTTAATAGTGTTTTAGTAGTAATTTTAAAACACTGTTGATAACTCACAATGTTAAAATGAAATTTTAAAACCAATGGTCAGGACCATAAAAACAGAAGGGAGTAAAATCTGCAGATCAACAGGCTGTCTGGAAAAAAGAAATCTTTTGACTTGCTTTTTAAAAAGGGCAAAGAGTAAGGATTCTGTACCTCCCTGATTGGGAACCAGTGAACCTTCACATGCCGTTGGACTACAACTCCCATCATCCCTGTGATCACTGGTTGATGGAAGGTGGAGTCCAACCATATTTGATGGCCACAGGTTCCCTATCACATTATTATTATTATTGTCATTGAACAGCAGTATTGTGTAATGGTTAGAGCTCTTTCATCTCTTATCATTTCACTTTATCACTGCACACACCATCAGAATGCACTGTCTCCAAAAAGCTGTAGCAAAGATATTTATGATTTTCAGTTTTATACATTTCGATAATTTTGCAGTCATTTTAACATTTCAAAACTTGACTCCCTTCCCCCTCCTTCTGTGATTCCTTTTTTTAAAAAAAAAAATTCTGCATATTCCAAAGAGGCATTTTCTTCCCTCCTCCAACCAAATTAGAGTAGACCTACTGAAATTAATGCAGCCCATTGCCTCTGATGATAACCATTCTCAGTTATCTCATGTTATCGTGGTAGCTATGAAATTCTGTGGTGAGTAACTTAGAGACTACGATAGGCAATTATGACTACAACATTTCTAAGAGAGGAAGTTACTGAGAAACCACCTTTATAGCTTTTTTCTGGATTTCATAGAAGCCTATTTGGGGCATTAAATAGCTAATAATAATAATATATCAGGCTTTAAAAGTGTGGGAATGTTCAGGGATGCGGGAGAGGATATATTATTTGATTATAGTCTTTCCAACTTGTGTTAACAAGTTTCACAATTTAGCAGAGTAACATTCCCCTTTTAAACTTACAGCGGATGCGTTTGCTCAGGCTTGCTAAAGCCTTTATAATAACTATCCTGGTATTTCCCCCTTATTCCCTTATAAAAGATAAGACACAACACAGTCTTCTATAAAAGTATAAAAAGAATTTACTCACATTCTGTTCACAATCGGATCCCAGAAGGCAGACTTAGCTTAGAAAAGTAACATACACCTGGAAACTATCTCAAAAGGAGACAGTCTCTGTCCTCTCTTGGCTGGAAGCCAAGAGAGCAGCATCTTTGGCTAAGCAGATGTTGCTTCTTCGATCCATGTAGTCAAAAAAAGAGAAAGGTGGCTGCCCTGCCTTGTGCTTTTGTTGTTACCTGCACAGGTGAGGCCACGCCCACCTCTAGTCACATGCAGAGGAAGTCTGTCCCAGCCCAGAAGGAAACAGGAAGTTTACCTGCTGGATGAACAAAGATTCCTCTCCATGTGTAAACATGTTCACTCTAGGAATGTTGTACTTGACTGCTCTTGTGTTTCACATCCCACAAAAAGCAGAAAACAGAAAGGTGAGTTTCTCCAACAGGGCATTCTCAGTTTCAGTATTAGAAACCATTACCATGTGCTATTTTAGCTTTTTTTAAAGCAACCTCACTCACCCATTTTGCAACGCTCCTTTTTCTCTGCTCCCCTAGCGCTGAGAGATCTCCGCATCCAGCTGGAGAGGTCTACGCCCAACGAGCTGACCATCAGTATCGACAATGCGACCCTGGCAGACGAGGGCGAGTACACCTGTTCCATTTTCACCATGCCTGTGAGGACCGCCAAGGCCATCGTCACTGTGCTGGGTGAGGCCAGGGGAGCAGGGAGGGGGTGGCAAGGCCAGTCAGTGCCAGAGGGTAGTGAAGGCAGGCAGGAGCCAGCATCCCCAAGCCTAGCAGAGGGCCTCCTGCCCTAGCCGCACTCCTGCTTCCACTTCTCCCTGAGCACCCAGGAATTTCAGTGGCAGCCTAAGGGAGTTTTCATGTCCTGTATCTTCCAGGTTTGGAGGCCTCCTGGAGTGGGTGCTAAGTCTAGGGACCCTCCCCAAAAAAATATTAATCATGGAGCTACTAAGGGACAGTGGAAAGAGAGCACAGAGAGGGGGTGGCTAGACCTGATGTGCAACCTCAAGGGTCCTTGGCTGGGAGGGCTGCTGGGAGGTAGAAGCCAAAAGCACAGTCTGCCTCTGGGAACTACAGAGGGGTTGCACCATAGAAATGCGAAAGGATAGAGTGGTCCCGCTCCACTCCTGCGGAGAATTTCAGCCGATGGTTGCTTATGGGTTTTTTTTTACTAGACACTAAGCCTGTGTGTTACTGCCCTCCATCTCCAGCGTCTTGGAGGGTTGCTACGTAGCTGAGGATTCTCCAACCAAGTCGCTAGTCCTCAGTGTCCCAGGTTTCTTTCCCTTCTCGCAGGAATCCCGCAAAAACCCCAGATCTCTGGCTACTCCGATCCTCTTAAAGAAGGAGACGTGGCCCAGCTGACGTGCTTCTCTTCCGGCAGCAAGCCGGCTGCTGAGCTCCGGTGGCATAAGGGGGACAAGCTGCTCTCAGGTATGAGGCCACGGGACAGCTCTGCCCCTCTGACAATTCGGGGTCCCCTGCCCCCTGAATCAATCACTTAAAAGGCAGGCGGTTAATCACCCATGGTGAGTCAAAAACTGCTTCCAGGCGACCTAGCCCTGATGAACCAAGGAACGATTCTTTCATTTGGTCGAGAATCCACACTGTTCTCTTTGCCACAGTTCCCTGTGGCCACTCAGCCCTTCTTACTCCATCTTCCCCCAAACAGCTGAACCTTCAGAAGTGGAAGAAGATGCTAACGGGAAGACGTTCACGGTCACCAGCCGCGTAGAATTCACCGTCGGGAAAGAAGACAATGGCGTGGAGGTCACCTGCACAGTTGACCATGAGTCCCTGCAGAACTCCGACAAGTCCACCTCCCAGAAGCTAGCAGTCTTCTGTACGTGAGCTGTGGGCAATGGAGTGGGCGGGTGGGGGTCAAAGGAAATGAAGGTGGCCCAACCTGGTTGATGCTAGAACCCAGGACTGGGGGACATAGCTCAGCGGGAGAGGATCTGCTTTGCGAGCAGCATGTCCCGGGTTCAATCCCTGGTACCTCAACAGTGTTGGGCAGCGGTTAGAGTGTTGGGATAATATTAGAGTAGTTAGAGTGTTGAGCTAAGACCTGGGGGACCAGGGTTCGAATCCCCACTTGCTGGTGAAGCTCTCTGGGTGATCTTGGGGGGCCAGTCACTGCCTTTCAGCCTAACCTACTTCACAGGGTTGTTGATGGAGAGGGGAGGAATGTGTGCACCGCTTGGAGAAAAGTTGGGGTGTAAAGGTATTAATAGATAACTAAAGAACAACAATCTGGGATGGGGAACCTGGTGTCCTTCAGAAGTTGTCGGACTCCAGCTTCCATCATTCTTCACCATCAATCCTCACCTTGCTGGCTGGGACTGATGGGAGCTGGAGTCCAGCAATATCTGGAGAGCCCAAAGGTCCCCCAGCCCTGGCTTCTCCTGCTGCAACTGTAGGAAGCCTGGAGCCCTTTATACATTGCTGGACCACTGGCCATGCTGGTGAGGCAGATGGGAACTGGAGGCCTCTTCTGCCTTCTATACCAGAGAATTCAGTGCTTTTTCTTTTAGAAAAAAAGGTGTGGTTACTCACCAGGAAGTAGTTACAGTTAAGCGCCACGCTGGTGGAAAAAGGTGCCCATACCCTTGAGTACCCCCAGAAAAAAAGCACTGCCAGAGATGGGAAATATTTCGCCCTCCAGATGTTTTTAGACTCCACAATGCTCATTTGTTTCTCTTGAGCATTGGTCATGCCAGCTGGGACTGATGGGATTTGGGAGCCCGACAACATCTGAAGGTGTTCTGGGTTCCTCACCCCTAACTTGCAAAGATTTTGAGTAGCAGAGCTGGAAAAGGCTTTTTTCCTCACCCAAGATCTGGGCTACCAGTCTCGGTGGACCTAGAGAGCAAGGCCTTTTTTCAGATGGAACTCGCCGGAACTTGGTTCTCGCACACCATTGCTACTCTAAGAGAAGGAGGGCAGTGTTCATGATGAGTTCCGGCACCTCTTTTTCTGGAAAAACGGCACTGCTAGAGAGGGTTGAAGAGGATAATGAGGGACAAATGCCCTTCTGTGAAAGGGGTCCCTTTTGCAGGCCAACCAGAAAGGTTATCAGCCCTCCTTGTACCAGAGAGAGAGAGAGAGAGAGAGAGAGAGAGAGATCCTTAATTGACTTTTGCAGCTCCTGTTCGTGCAGGGGCAGGGAGGGCTACATTCCCCTCTAGGCAACCTTCAAGGGGTCACATGCCAGTGGTGGGCGGGGCCAGAGGGAAAACTAGGTGGAGCAATGAATGTAAGTTTCACCTTTGCACCCTAGGCTAGTTTCTACACAAACACACCTCTCTGTCTTTCTTCTAGACCAATGTTTCCCAACCTTCGGTCTCCAGCTGTTTTTGGACTACAGTTCCCATCATCCCTGACCACTGGTCTTACTAGCTAAGGATGATGGGAGTTGTAGTCCAAAAACAGCTGGAGACCCAAGGCTGGGAAACACTGTTCTAGACAAACAAGAGTGCAAGGAAGCGTTCCAGCCAGGGTTGTGCCTGGAGAGAGGGGTGCGGCTGGGGAGGGAGTGTGGCCTGCGGAGCGTCAAGAGGGCCCTCCTCTCTGTTGTTGTTGTTACTATTATTATTATTTTCATATTTTATTGAAAGTATTACAGTGAGTTACTGGTAAATAGGAAAAGGAAAGGAAAGGGGGAAAGAAAAAGACTACATACAAAAAAAATATCAAAAAGCAGAGGAAAACAATAGCAATAAAATACAATTAAGGTTACAGAGCTATATAATATATATGTAAATGAATACGTTTATTGTTTCCCTCAGAAATATGTTGATTCATGGGTCACTATGGTCCTCTCTATTAGTGGATCTGACTAAGCCTTCATTTGTGTTTTTGCGTTTCTTCATGGATTTAGGGCCTTGCTAGCTCCTCATCTCTGCTTCTGCTTTAAACGCCTTCTTCTCCTTGGGCCTTTTGCTCCTCAGATATTCATCTTCTTCTGAAATCTCATCTCTCATGCTCTAGTTATCTGTTCTGTCCTTATTATCTTGCTGCTCCATATGCCGGAAAGACTGTCATGCCATTGAGGCAACGGGCCTCTTCTATTTAGAGTATTAATCAAAACACTTCTCTCTCTCTCTAAAAGCCCTTCCTTCATGGTCGTCCATGTATTTCCTCAGTTGGCATTTCCTCAATTGGTCTTTAGTGAATTGGGAGCTGTTCTGTTGTGCATGTTAAGAACAGTAGGGTTTTTTTAAAAAAAAATGTATTTGTGGTCAGTCTGGACGATGCTGTGATCCTGTATCCAGTGATGTTTAGAAACTAGCAGAAGAGCCTGATGAACCAGCCAAACCAGTGCCTTTGTTAACGTAATGGCTTTGGCTGGCCAGAAGTATTTGCCATTTACCATATCCAAAGTGCCATTTACCATATCCAAAGTGGTTGCTCTGTTGCCATAGAGACTCACCTGGCTGGATGCTGCATCATCCTAGGATGGAGAGCATAGGCCAAGGGGGAGCTGTTTATGAGAAAGTTGTGTGTGAGAGCTGGGCTGATGCTGAAAGCTGGAGACATAGAGATACTGCCATGCTCTGTACTAGACCCAAGAGCTGGGACTTGGGGCTTCCCTGGAACCCTAATGGGGAAGAAAGCTCTGTTGGAGTGGTTAATGCTGTGAGTCCCTCCATTCTATGCTCAGGTTGTATATATGTGTTAATAGAACCTTGAAGCAAAAAAGCAACACCATCTCTGTTGACTTATCATTCCAAGGAACTGAACCGTAGGTAAGCTGAGGAACCCACAAAGTATCTCATCACTCGGAGACTGGGTTGTGCACCACAGTACTTTATGTGTGTGTTTTTAATCTAGGTTTTATTGTGAAAACTCCCCGTGTTTTGCACAATGGGCAGCATATTGCTCACCTAAACAGATAAATAAATACCATTTTGGTCTGGATATAAGACACCCTCAAATATCGTCTGCACTATATGTCTTCTCTATCTAGGAAAGCACAACCAGTTGGTTGCACTCAGGTTTAATACAAGCCAGATTTGGGGGAGGAAATGCAGCCTATATTCAGACCAATATGGTAAAAATTAGAGGGGGCCCTGTTGGTAAAGGCTGAGCTAAGGATTTGGAAGTGGTAATGGCAGTCATCCCCTAGGAACAAGGGAAGCTGCCATATAATAAGATAGACGGCTGGTCCATATAGCTCGATATTGTCTACAACACAGAGGGGGAACCTGTGGCCCTCCAGATGTTGAACTGCAACTCCCAGCATCCCTGGCCATGAAGGACCTGGGATAGCTCAGTCGCTAAAGCATGAGATGCAAAAGATTCCTGCATTGCAGGGGGTTGGCCTCGATGGCCCTCGTGGTCCCTTCCAACTCTACAACTCTGTGATTCTGTGATGGTTGCTGGGGGGATCCCATAACATCTGGAGGGCCACAGGTTCCCCATCCCTGATCTACAATGACTGGTAGCAGTTCTCCAGGATTTCAGACAAGAGCCCTACCGGGGGATTGAACCTGGGACCTTCTGCATGCAAAGCAGAGGCTCCGCCACCGAGTCAAAGGTGGATCTGGTTGTGAAAATGACAGCAGTTTCCCTTCTTTCTTCCTCTGTCTCTCTCCCCAGACAAGCCAACAGCTGAAATCAAATCATATCCCGACAGCCCACGAGAAGGACAAAATCTGAGGCTGCGCTGCGATGGACGAGGCAACCCAATGTTAGTCTCCTTCTCTCCTCTGATGCGTAAACGGCAAAGAAGCTCGTGTGCAGTGAAGGTTGGTCCATCGGGGCCTGTGTGCCAATGCCCCACCAACCTCAGTCTGCTCTGAGCCAGCCCCCACCTGCCTGCCTGTTTACTCACATCCAGTCCAGGGGGTGGCTTTGCCAGCCAGCTTCCTCCTCCTTAGTCTGCTATGATAGAACTCCGCAGACCCTCCAAGTGTCCCTATTTTCCAGGGACAGTCCCGGATTTACAGAAGCTTCTGATTTGATCCCGGAATGTCCCACTTCTCCTTAGGATGTCCCTATTTTCATCAGAAAAAAGTTGGCAGGTATGCAACCCCCGAGCCAAGGAGATAACTATACAACCTTCAGAAGACATTTGAAGGCAACCCTGTATAGGGAGGTTTGTTTAATGTCTTATTATGTTTTCCTATATGTTGGAAGCCGCCCAGAGTGGCTGGGGCAACCCAGTCAGGTGGGTGGGGTATAATTATAATTATTGTTGAATAGGACATCCCTATTTTCATCAGAGAAATGTTGGAGGATATGACTCAGCAAGGGAAAAGGATTATAGGGGCAAAACCAAGGTGAGTTGGCTCCGCCTCTCCTTGGCTCTGGCTCCGCCTACTGTTGACCTCTTGGAATTACCAGTCCCAATGAATACTAGCCACTGCTCTTCACTTGATCACGTTATTCCGGCCCACCTCCTAGGTGGTTTACATCAGGGTCAAATGTGCTCTGCTTACTGGTCATTAAACAATCAGTTAAATTTATTTATTTATGGAATTTTATATCCCACCTTTTTGTCTGAGCAGCTCAAAGTGGCGTCAATGGTTCTCTCTCTCTCCTCTTTTAATCCCCACAACAACCTTGTGAGGTAGGTTAGGCCAAGAGGCAGTAACTGGCCCAGGCTCACCCAGTGAGCTCCATGGCTGAGTAGGGGATTCAAACCCTGGTCTCACCTTGCCACTCCAGCTTTTGCACCACACTTGCTCTCTAAATTGTCTTATCCTGTGTATACCACCCCATTAACAATGTCCTTTTGATCTTTTTATGATTCAAAAAATTACTAAAAAGCAAACGAGAAGCTCTAAAATAAAATCATGAAAAACGACTCCAGCACAAAACCAGATAACTGAACGGGAGCCACCAGGGAGAGCTGTAAACACCAGCAATGTTTAAATTATCTCAAGACGCCTAAGGTGGCACTGGGAAGAACAAAATGAGGCTACCTAGTGAGGCTGTTTCAAAGGGGCATCCCACACTGGGGGAGCTATTTCCAAAAAAAGGTCCTTTTCTGGAGCCCATTGGGATTGGTAGAGCCAGAGCCAATGGCAGGCAGCACCAGCTAGACTGTTTTGTCTCCATCCTCTTCCTCCCTGCTGAGTTTTTCAACCTGGAAACTGAGGGGGAGGAACCTGGCAGGCTGCGCCATCTCCTGATTTGTTGGAAGCAGGAAGCAAACAGGTGGAGAGCAGACTGTGGTTGGTGGGGCAGTGTCCCCTCTGCCCGAATGGACCCGCCTCCACTGCTGGGCACCAGTTGGTCCCAGCCAGACCAAGGCAAGGAGACGAGGCCTTGCTGTTTCACCGTGTGCCTAGAACAGCTTTGTATCCCCCAATAGATCGGGGCCTCCAGATCATTGAAGGGCGATGTGCAATCCCTCTGATCTCAAGCTCTGCTGACTCTCACCAACTCTCTTCCCTCCCTCACAGCCCTCAGGAATACAAGTGGGAGAAGCAGGGAGCTCAGGCGCCCCTAGCCGAGGCCCAAGACAACATCCTCGTCTTCGACAGTTTGAACAAAAGCGACAGCGGGACCTACATCTGCTATGCCTCAAGCATTATGGGCATCTCCACGGCAATATACAACCTGAATGTTCATGGTGAGCATTGTTTCACGGCACCCTCTGCTGGTCGGAGGACTACATTCTTTGTGTTTCCCAGGATTGCTGGCCAGGGTGGGAACAGGTCTCATGGTCTCAGGAGGCTCTTCTTATATTTTTGTAATAATACTCTTTTCTTCTCAGCCTAGAATGGGAAACAGCGTTAAATCATAGAATTGTAGGGTTGGGACCATGAGGGTCATCTAGTCCAACCCCCTACAATGCAGGAACCTTTCGCCCAACATGGGGCTTGAACCCACGACCTTGAGATTAAGAGCCCCATGCTCTACCAAGTGAGCCTAGCTTATATATCTGAGTTTATAACACTGCCTATGTGTCAGGGGGTCCATATATTTTTTACTGAACTTTTAAAACTATAAGAAAATGAAACATTTACAGAAGGCAAAATTAGAGAGAGAGGGAGACTGGGGGTGGGGAGAAGTATTATGCAACATTAATGCAAGCATGGAGCACGAATATTCTTGAGGTCTAACAGCTACTTCTACATATTTTGAAAAGAAAATACCACAGTAATTGCCAACATGTTGAATTCAAAGGGAATCAAACGAAAATGTTAATCTCAATTTCCTTGCTGTCTTATCTTGTGCACACCATATGAATAGAGCATACCATGATAAGATAAAAATAAAGCATGGGTGTGTTGCATCTCGTGTGTGTGTGTGTGTGTGTGTGTACACACATACACATATGATTTGACATTATATAATCTCGAAATAAGCTTCATTAAAAATTCATCGGAAACAATGCAACGGCCATTAAAAATTAATCTGGAACAATGCAAAAGTACCTAATAAAATAACAAAACCGCAACAGTTGACTCTGTTTGTCAGTTTGCTTAAAAGGCAGGAAAGCCTGATTCCTCGGAGGAAGCTGGGATACATAAAAAGTCTCTTGAAATGCAGTATTGATGGGGGGAATATGAGACAAGACTTTTTCTTTTTTGGAGCAAAGGGATTTGCGCATCTGGCATGTGTGTTTAGTGCCTCGACCAATTTCGCTGCATGCGACAATAACCGCTTGAGAGTGTGGCATCAGGAAGGAGGCCAAAGGCAGTTGTGCTCCCGAGGACGCATCAATCAAGTGCTCTCTGAAGTGTGTGTGTGTATGTGTGTGTGTGTGTGATTTTTCTCCCTAAACGATTCCTACACTATCAGACTCTGAACTGATTGCAGACTTCTTAGCAGCCCCAGCCCTGGTGTAGCATGGTGGCTAAATGGCTGCGCTAAGAATCAGGAAGTCCCTGGTTCAAATCCTGCTGTGGTAGCTTAAGGCAAGCTGCAGCCATTCGGACTCAGTCTCCCCATCTGCGTTATGGGCGGGGATCATAATGCCGACCCACCTTGTTGTAAGGAAGATGGCATGATTTCCTCGTTGCAGGAAGTTGGGCTAGATGACAATCAGGGTCCCTTCCAACTCTCTGCGATTCTATGATTCTGGGATGGCACGTGCGAAGTGCTTTGAACACATGGAAGCACCATACCGTGCTGGCCCCCACAAGCTGGAGCCAAATGTACTTTCTCTGCCTTGCCGGCACCTCGTCTGCTCACCCCACAGCTAGTCCTCCACCTTGAAAGGTCCACCGATTATGTCGCCATAGCAACCACTTAACCCCTTCACTCAGGCTGCTGTGTTGAGTGAGCATCTTCATTCCCAAATAATCCCCCCAAGGGTTCTGGGTGGGCACTTGATTGGCAGGAGCGGGGGGGGGGGGAGCCACCAGGGAGCCACCTGCTGAGGCATCTCAGCCGAGGATTTAGCTGTCTTATATTTGGGTCCATGGCCTGGCCTATCTTGCATCCATATCTTGCATGGCTGGTTTTCCAGATTCAGGAATAAGAATGGCTTTGCTAACACTTGGGTCACTTTATTGCTCTCTCCTGCAGGATGCTTGGTTGCTGCAGAAATAGTCATAGTTATTTACTTACTTATCATTGTTACTACTACTATTCTATTTAGGCAATTTATATACTACTGGCTACTACAGAAATATCACACGTCATTGTTTTTTATCACAATTATTTTATATGCTGCTTGCTATAGAAATATCACAAACTATTGTTGGTTATATATTTGTGTGTATATATATATATATATATATATATATATATATATATAATTAAATTTGTATACGACCCTTCGTCACACGATCTCAGGGCACTTCACAGAATAAAATACAAGATAAAGAATTAAAGCAAAAACAACAAAACAATACTCCCCTGCTCCCATAGACACATTTAAAAGGCTGTGGGATATTAATCAGCCAAAGGCCTGGTTGAAGAGGAATATTTTCACCTGGTGCCTAAAAATATATAATGGAGGTGCCCGGTGAGCCTCCCAGGCGAGAGAATTCCACAAATGGGGAGCCACCACAGAAAAGGCCCCTTCTCGTGTTGCCACCCTCCAGACCTCACATTCTTTAAGTACAAGTCCACCACAAACAAGGCATTATAGCAGAGCCTCCTGTTTTCATGTACTTGGGAGAAAACAGAGACCTATTGCTATGTGGGGCCTATTATTCAGCTACAGCTTTCAGTTGCCCTTCAACATGGTAATGATAAGTAAGAGAGAAAACATTAGGAACGTCAGAACAAAACCATTCAAAAGCTTCAAGGTTATACGTGACGTTCATGGCTGAGGGAGAATCGAACCCTTCTCTCCGAAGTCCTAGTCTTATGCTCTAAACCACTACATCACACTGATACTGATTACATTGCATTGGTGTCTTATTTTTTAACCCCCACAAAAGTTACCGGATGCAATCCTGTATCTCTGGTGTTAGAGCAGGGATAGGCAACCTAAGGCCCGTGGGCCAGATGCGGCCCAATCGCCTTCTCAATCTGGCCCACGGACGGTCTGGGAGTCAGCATGTTTTTACATGAGTAGAATGTGTCATTTTATTTAAAATGCATCTCTGGGTTATTTGTGGGGCATAGGAATTCGTTCATTTCCCCCCCCAAAAAAAATATCGTCTGGCCCTTCCACATGGTCTGAGGGATGGTGGACCGGCCCACAGCTGAAAAAGGTTGCTGACCCCTGTGTTAGAGTAAATAAGTGTGTCTTCAGCATCAGACAGAAACTATGTACAGTGGTACCTCGGGTTACATACGCTTCAGGTTACAGACTCCGCTAACCCAGAAATAGTACCTCAGGTTAAGAACTTTGCTTCAGGATGAGAACAGAAATCGTGCTCCGGCAGCGTGGCGGCAGCAGGAGGCCCCATTAGCTAAAGTGGTGCTTCAGATTAAGAACAGTTTCGGGTTAAGAACAGACCTCCAGAACGAATTAAGTTCTTAACCCGAGGTACCACCGTAATGAAGGTATGGAGGACAGGGAGTTTCACTGTGGCCAGCATGGGGAGTATTTCATCTTCCCCTCTGTATATTCTGCTTTCTTTCTTCCTCCGGGCCTCATCCCTTGCCCGCTTCTGCCTCGACTGCTCTGGTTTGGGTGCTTGGAAGGAAAAGCCAGCCAGTGAGATGTGTGGATTTTCTTGGCTGCTTCTCAGCTAACTTTTTTCTCAGCCAACTTTTTCTCCTTTCGCTTTTCTCCTTTCCCTCTGGATAGATGCAAGCCCCATGACCCACAGTGGGAGCACGTACCACGCCATCATTGGGGGAATAGTGGCTGTCATTGTCTTCCTGCTTCTTATCCTCCTCATTGTTCTGGGTCACTACCTGATCCGGCACAAAGGTAGGCTTCAACTCAAACCTGCACAAATGTTTTCTGCGTCTTGCAAACCGGGGCTGGGTAGACCGCAAGGGTTGACTGTGGCCCTCCAGGCATCTCTTATCTGGCCCTTGGGACTCCACATACCCTTCTCCAGCTGCATCCACACTCTGCTAAGGCTGCTCCTCTCGCCAGCCCTGCTTCACACCTTCCTTGAGGGCTTTTGGAAATGTCTGAAATGCTGGCCTGGATAGGCGATAGAGAGGTGTGTTTGTTTGTGCGGAAACTAATCTACAGTACAAAGATTTTAAAAATTGCATTCATTGCTCTGCCTGCTTTGGCCTCTGGCCCTGCCCACCAGTTGCATATGGCCCTCAAAGAGTTCTCCAGAAGGAAACGTGGCCCTTGGGCTCCAAATCTAGCTGGAGTTATTGGGAAAGGGGGTGTTGAATATGGGCGTAGCCAGGATTTGTGTTGGGGCAGCAAGACACCCACCTGTCCTGTTCCAGAACCGAGCTACCTGTGACGCGATTGGTCAGTTCGCGGAAGCCACGCCTATCGCTCTGTCAGGTCACTAGAATGTGCCACAACATCATCACAGTGACCTCGGCGAACATTTCCATTTCAAATATTGTGATCATTTCTAATTTTGGTTAGGTAAAGGTAAAGGGACCCCTGACCATTAGGTCCAGTCATGGCCGACTCTGGGGTTGCGGCGCTCATCTCGTTTTATTGGCCGAGGGAGCCGGCGTACAGCTTCCAGGTCATGTGGCCAGCATGACTAAGCTGCTTCTGGCGAACCAGAGCAGTGTACCTTCCTGCCGGAGCGGTACCTATTTATCTACTTGCACTTTGATGTGCTTTCGAACTGCTAGGTTGGCAGGAGCAGGGACCGAGCAACGGGAGCTCACCCCGTTACTGGGATTCAAACCGGCGACCTTCTGATCAGCAAGTCCTAGGCTCTGTGGTTTAACCCACAGCATCACCTGCATCCCAAGTACTTAACCAAATACTTTTGGTTAAGTATTTTTTATTTACTTACTTGATTTAGGGGGGCAGTTGCTGCGCCTGACTATGCCCATGGTGCTGAAGCTCTGATCTTCTGCATGTAAGCCATGTCTTTTGGAGGTGTGGTTGGGTGAACCATGCAAGACCCATGTTCCCTTGTGGTGGTACAGACCCTTCCCACTTTCCTTAGCCATCCTAAATAAGCTCCACTTTTGCTCCAAGCCAAATGACCCCATCCGGTAGCTTCCTCTCTTTTTCTGTGTCCCTATGCAGGTACCTACCTGACCCACGAGGCCAAAGGCTCGGACGACGCCCCAGACGCAGACACAGCCATTATCAACGCCGAGGGTGGTCAAACTGGTGGGGATGACAAGAAGGAGTATTTCATCTGAGTGGGGAGGGTGGGGCCTGGCGGCCGGGCAGCAGGGGGGAGGAGGAGGAGGAGGAAGTGGCGGATCGGAACCCAACCTCGACTGAATGACAACAGAACCCACCCAACCAATATGTCAAAGGAATTTCTCTTGCGCCCAGGAAGGAATGGACGGACAGACAGAGGGATGATGGTGGGGGACCGAGATCGGCGAGGGGACAGAGGAGGAACGAGAGAGAGAAAGAAGATCAGCTTGGCTCACAATGCTTCTTTGAACTTGTATAAAACATTGTTACTAAACGGGGGGGACACGCACCCGAACATTGAGAACCCCTCAAAACCCCTTGTTCCTGCTTGCTTGTACCTACATATCTGCGGCTGCCAAAATCGCACTAAACACAGACCTGGAGAGTGAGTGATGATACCTTTCTTTCTTCCTTCCT
Source organism: Podarcis raffonei (assembly GCF_027172205.1). Lineage (NCBI taxonomy): Eukaryota > Metazoa > Chordata > Lepidosauria > Squamata > Lacertidae > Podarcis > Podarcis raffonei. The sequence continues at coordinate 13,235,540 of NC_070617.1, forward strand.
TCCCTCCCTTCTGCCTTCCTTCTTTCCCTCCCTTCTTCCTTCCTTCCTTCCGGCTCCTTTTGAGGCTGTTTTATCTTCTTTTTCGATGGCGTACTCTTGTTTTTGACTCTTTCTTTCTTTCTTTTTTTGCAAAAAAAGAGAAAAACCTCTGTTCTCGTTCCCTTATGTTTGGAATGTCTTGAAGTGGGGGCACTGTAGGGGTTTGTTGGGGGGTTCGGATGGTGTATCTCTTGCTTTCCTTTAGAGTTGTTCTGCTTTTTCTGTTTTGATGTCGGAGGATCAAATCCGCTTGTGTTTGGGGTGGGGACAACGGACATCGGGAGGAGATCCCTTAATCTTGCATCTTAGGGGTCAAGCAAGGCGGGCTGAACTCTGAGCAAGGGAGTGCTGGGCTTATCAAAATCGGGGGCCCGGCTCTAAGGCCTGGAAAGCCCCCCCTTCCTATTGGAAGAGGAGGGGGGTGCAGCAAAGGGAACTTTCCTCCCTGCTGCCTCCAACTTCCTCAGGCCTTCCTCTGTGATGGTCTTCATTCGGGAAGGTTTTGGGAGCCAGGCTGATGAAGGACAGGCTCAAATTTGGGGGGCAGATTTGCTATGAAAACCTCTGCCGATTTTATCCTTCGACAAGATTTTGTTCCTCCGGTTGCGTCTCTTTGTTTGGAGAGGAGAATGTCGTTGTGTGGTCCGTGTACCAAGGGATGCCAGCTAGCCGGTTGCAGTCCCGACCCAAACCCATGGCAAAAAAAGAAGAAGAAAGGGGGAGTTTGCTTTGAGGCTCCCCTGGTGTCCTTTATGCTTCCCAGTCACGAGGGGGGGGGGTTCGAGAGCCAGGTGCTTCTAAGGGGGCCACTCAAAGAGAGAGGACTCCCATCGCTGGGGTTTTCTCTTGGTTCGGAGCCCCGGTTTCTCAGTGCAAAAGGGTACGCGCTATCCTCCTGTGTCTTCCTTGGGTTAGAGAGGAAGCAAGGCATTCCAGGGGGCTGCCCCATAGCTCAAGGGCAGCTTCTAGTGCCATCAGCCCGTTGGTGGGGAGAGTTGAATGAGCAAGATTTATTGAGTGATGCAATTACAGTTCCCCAATCTCCAGTGTTTGATACTGATTAGACCACAGGGTGGGGGGGAAGTGTCAGCTGCGGTTATTTCAACATGCACACAAATACACACCCTGCCAAATTAATTCAAGCCTGGATCCAACACTGCAATCAGAAACAGTGTTTCTTCCTCACAGGCATACATCTGAAGGTTGCTCTCATTGCAAATGATTCAGATGCCCTGTTCACCACCGCCACAGAGGGATAAACTAATGCCTTTCCACTGTCAATAAAAACTTGGGGGGGGTCCACCACTGTCCCCCCACTCCCCAAATCATGAAATCTTGCTTTGTGATCTCTAAAAGAACAACCGCCTCTGGTTCTTCCTTCCACTTTGCCTTCTGTCACAATAGCCTCTCCTCCCTCCCAACTCACACACAGACACAATTGTCACACACAACTACTGCCATGGTTTTTTGAGATTTCCTCAAAAACCTCAGGGAGGGCCAGAAACTTGATGGATTGTAAAATGAAACAAAAGCAGACTTTGAGGGGAGGGCAGTTGTTCTTGCCATGAAAATGGTAGGCTTTTTGAGTTTTAAGGTGCCTGCTTTTTTCTTTTCTTTTTCTTTTCTTTTCTTTTCTTTGGAAATAGTGTAGCGGCTGAACACGTAACACAGCAATTGGCATGGATAGGTGAAATATTTTGCCTTAGCTCTGTGAGTTCACATCTGTCTATTTTTCAAAGTGTTTAGTGCAATGAACATGCATGCAGAGAGCATGTCCCAGCGATGGCTTCTTTTGCTGCTCGTTTTGTAGTTCTGTGACATTCACACATTTCATCTCAAACACAGAGCCAAACGCCACTTTCCAGCTTGCGATGTCGTGTCTTGAAGATACTGTTGGTCCAGGTTTCACCTAAGATAGGCTAAGTAGCTGGTGATTGTCCTTGGCAACTGGGCAGGCTGGAGAATAGGGCTTCTGAGCACGTGCAGAGAACTTTCTGTTGTCAGAGTCGTTGCACACATTCCTGGGAACTGCAGCTCTTCCAGTGGAGTGAGTGTATGTATTCTCCTCTTGATAGCTTGGCAATATTGATTGGCAACATACTCAGGACAAAGCAAATGCAACAGAACTTCTGGCATGGTGTAGCGATGATGGCTGTGAAAGAGGGGATTAGACAAAATTCATGGAGGATAAAACAACCAACGGGTACCAGTCCTGATGACTATATGCTACTCCTAGGATCGGAGTCAGGGTTGGTTGGGAGCAGCAGCAAGAGAGAGCTGTTGACCTCATGACCTACTTGTGGCCTTCCTAAAACACCTGGTTGGCCACTGTAGGAAGAGATTTCTGGACTAGATGCACATCTGGCCTGACTCAAGAGGACTCCTCTTTTGTTCTTACCGGCCACAGAGGTTAGGAATGGTTCCTTCATCTTCAGATGCAGGCTACCTCTAAATATCCAGTTGCTGGGGATCTGTGGCAAATGAGGGTTACTGCCTTCAAGCCCTGGTGGTTGATGGTGGACTTTTCAGACTGAGGCACCTGATTGGCCACTGCGGCAAACAGGAAACAGAAACTAGAGGATGCTGGAGCTGATGGACTGGTGGTCAGTTTGAGGAGAGTTCTCAAGTTTGTTACATCGGTGTTGTCAGGTGTTAAGAGGTCAGCAGGTTGGCCCAGATCCTGCTCTGGCTGAGGGTCCCTTGAAGTCAGAACTAGAATCTCAGGCAGTTTGGTCTTGGGCAGTGACGGGATCCTTTGGCCCCATGGGCCTATTTGAGTTTGCAAGCATTCCTCATTTGGCCTGCAAGGCTGTTCTGACCAGACTAAGCCCACCTATCCTACACCCGATGTCAGGTTTTGGACAGGTAAAGATAGGCCTAGTCCAAGAAGGAGGCAGGGAATTTGTGCTATGAGCTGTGTTTTGAAAACCCTGGCAACCAGCTGATCGCCGGGGCTTCAAAGCACCCTGGTCATCAGTGCTTGCAGGGAGAGCTGTGTGCAATCCTCTGAAGTCGATCAGCTGGTTGCATTTGCACCTGCATGGTTTGATTTCAAAACCCTGCAGAAAGAAATGGGTCTCACCTGTGATGTCAGGTGTGGCAAACTTGGCCTGTGGCAGGGAAGATAGGTAAAGAGCTGGATCCAGTTTCCCACTCCTGGTGTAAGAGGACCTTCTTAAGTGCCTATGGAAAGTGGGGCTCAGGGAGAAGGAAGGCAGGAGGATGCAAGGCTAGGCAAACTTTATCAGCTGATTGTTGGGGGCTTAAAGAAAACCACACATTGCTCTGCAAGCACTGATGGGTGCTTTGAAGCACCAACAATCAGCTGATTGTTGGGACTTCAAAGCACAGTCCACAGCACAACCTTCCCCTGCCTTTTATGGACCACGTCCACCTTCACCTGCTCAAAAGCTGACATCAGGTGGGAACTTCCCAGGGTTCCTGCAGTGAATCATAAAATCACAAGCTTGTAGAGTTGGAAGGGTCGCCTAGTCCAACCTCCTGCAAGTGCATTACTTTGAAGTGGTGGGAATCTTGCTCCTGCCTCTGCCAGTCTCTGAACTGATTGGAAATTTGATGGAGGTGTTGGCTCTTCGATTTGATCAAGCCAATGACTGATATCTCCCCACCACCACCAAAACCTCCGCTCCGTCGGACCCCAGCCATGGATGGATCCCTGTAGATGTTGTTGGACCCCCAGTTCCCATCAGCCCCAGCCAGCAGGGGATGATGGGAGCAGGAGTCCAACAACATCCACAGAGCCATAGTGCACTGTGGGATCTCCCCTGCTCCCTTCTTTCGCCTGGTGACTGAACAGATTATCAGCACCTCTGCAGATGGAATCAAGGCTGTATCAATGTCAGTGGCCTTCAGGGAGCCTACAAGACAGTAGACTCCCCTCTATTCTTCCCTATCCTCCCCATATCTGCTCTTTAGAGCTAGACTGCCCCTGGACATGGAGGTTCTAACACAAGGTCTGCCTTTCTATAACTGCTGGGCATCTTGAGTTTTCAGCACGGGGTGGGATCTATTTATTTATTTGGGGTTGCAGCCAATGTTTGTCCTACTCAGAGGAGACCCATGGAAATTAATGGACATGGCTAACTTAAGTCCATTAATGTCAACAGGTCTATTCTAGACAATATTTAGTTGGATACCACCCCATAGATCATGGATTAGGTTGGATTACTATGTGGCTGATCCATGTGAGAAGATTTGTCTGGCTGGGGGAAATTTGCCTTGTGCACGTGAGAAAGAAAGCAGAGTAACCTGACCAAGTCAGCCCATTGATGCATCTAACTCAGTGCTGTCTACACTGGCCACCACCAGCAGCAGGTAACTCTCTGGCATTTAAGGCAGGTATGTCTCTGCCAGCCCTACCTGGAGTTGCTGGGGATTGAACTGGGGACATTCTGAATGCAAAGCAAATTCTCTGCCCCTGAGCTGTGGCCATTTTCTAAATAAGATTCTAGTCCTCATGTTTCCAGAGAAAGGACTGTATTAAATAGGAACAAGAGAAGCTGCCTTATACTGTCTTCATCAAGCTCAGTATTGCCTACACGGACTGGCAGGGTTTCAGAGGGGATATTCTGAGCCCCACCGGGAGATGCTGTGGGTGTTTGAGCCTGGGGCAAGGCAGCATGTGCTGTAGCAATGAGCCGTGATGGAGAGAAAGCGAGAGAGAAGGAATTTTATCTCTGTGTGTGTAAGAGAGAGAGATGGGGCTCTTACGTTGCACTAATTAAAGGTGATATCTTCAGCTCAGCAGGGTTAACAACAGTTTTAAAGCCCTTGTTGTCTCTTCCAGCACGAAACAATTACTTGTCGTTTGAAGCTTTGCCTGCCAACATGCATGTTGACAAAACCTTTAGCATTTCCCCCCCTTTTAACCTGGCACTTGGCAAGCAGTCACCTCCTTTGAACTGACAATGGAGTCATGCCTTCACGTTTAACCCTCCAATGTTCTTTTCTCTCCCCTCCCAATTCCCCTGGGTGACTAAGCCGCCTCGATTTCTGTCCTCCTGCCAGGCAAACAGGAATATTTTTTCGACAAAGCCTCGGCGACTTGACTGCCCCTCGTGCACCATTTAAAATGGGATGCATGGACACAGGGTTGTGTCCAACAAAGTCCTGCTCAGAGTAGGCCCATTAAAACGAACAAGCCTAAGTGAACCATGTCTATTAGTTTCCATGGGTCTACTCTGAGTAGGATTGGAGGCACCCTGCTGTTGCTGCTGCTTTAATGCAACAGCATTTGTCAAGCTGGTGCCATGCAGATGTTTTGAACTGGGGCTGATGGGAGTTATAATCGAAAATATCTGGAGGGCACCAGCTTGGCAAACCTTGTTTTGATAAGACAGACCTGCCCAGGGAGGTTGTCTCAGGCAGGTTTTTGTAACAGATGGAAAATGAACTGAAATCTTTTTGTTAGGAGCGTTCAAATCAAAAGTGTGCCGTCTAAACTTTTAAAACACACAGGTGCCTTGTGTTTCTTTCACATAGAAAACATTGGAATGAGCCAATGAAAAGAAACCAGGCAGGTAACTCCTGTTGTATAAACTTTTCTATAACTGCACTCATATGAACTAGTACCAAGGTTATTTCAGATTTGTAAAGATATAGCTTGTGGGGAACTGTGATACTGTGGAATTCATGTGTCCTGCCCTCCAAGAAACAGAGTCAAAGGTTCTAATTCATGCAGCAGCTACAGGAGTGGACTGAAATGTAAAACTGAACTGTGATCATAGCACAGAGTCATATACCGTATTTTTCGCCCTATAGGGTGCACCGGCCCATAGGGCGCACCTAGTTTTTTGGGGGGGAGGGAATAAAGAAAAAAAAATTATTCCCCCCCCAGGCACGGGGCTGGGGCGGGTGAAGCCCGAGCTTCCCCTGAACCCAGCCCCCAGAACAGGCTGCTATCCGCAAGCCTTGGGAGCCCGGCGGGAACTTCCGCGGGCTCCCAAGGCTTGCTGATAGCTTCCTGAAGCCTGGATTCGCCCCATAGGACGCACACACATTTCCCCTTCATTTTTGGAGGGGGAAAAGTGCGTCCTATAGGGCGAAAAATACGGTAATTGTAGAGATGGAAGGGACCAACCCCGTGCAATGAAGGAATCGCAGCTAAAGAACTCCTGACAGCCAACCTCTGTTTATAAACCTCCCATGAAAGATAGTCTGCCACCTTCCAAGGGAGTCTCTTCCACTGTCAAACAGCTCTTACCTTCAGAAAGTTCTTCTTGATGTTTCATTGGAATTTCCTTTCTTGCCATTTGAATCCATTGGTTTTGGTCCTACCCTCTGGAAGAGCAGAAAACAAGCTTGCTCCATCTTCCATTGGACAGCCCTTCAGATATCGTATCACCTTTCAGTCTTCTCCAGGCTAAACATTGCCCAACTCCCTCAACCGTTCCTCATAAGGCTTGGTTTCCAAAGCCTTGATTATCTTGGTCTCCCTCCTCTGCACACATTCCAGCTTGTCAATATCCTTCTTAAACTGTGCTGAGCAGAACTGGACATAATACTCTGGAAGGGGTCTGGCCAACGCAGAACAACAAAGTCGTCCTATTATTTCTCTTGATGTGGGCAGTGGGGTAATGCTTGTTCTTCAGACATTTTAAACACTTAGGAAGCTGCCTTATACAGAGTCAGACCATTGGTCCACCTTTCTTGGCTAGCCTAGAGGCATTCCTAGCCTTACCTTGAGATGCCAGAGATTGAACCAGGCCCTTCCTCAAATCACTGTACAGAAATATTTATTGGTGAAAAGGAGGGCATAGAAATTAAGTTTGGTTGATCTCGCCAAGGGTGCAGCAACAACTTAAAAGTGTCCCTGGCTATGACTAACCTTACTTTTTTTATTATTATTGTGATTTATCACATTTTTATTCCCCCAAATTTATTTCCTCACAAGAACTCTGTGAGGTGTGATAGGCCTTACTATGTCATTCACAGGAGAATATATATATATATATATATATATATATATATATATATATATACACACACACACAGAAAGACATGCCAATATTGTCTCTGTTTTGACATATCATTCAAACACAGGGACGAGATCGTTCCTTAGAGACAAGCCGTTAAATTGCAAACCTACAAAGATTTATTGACCATTTTATTAGCTGAGCGTGGAAAGATTCAGCTCAATGGTGTTTCCCAGCCTGTTGTCCAATAACTTTAAAAAAATTATGTTGGTGTCATTTTTGGAGTTACACGATTCATTCTCCAGGAGCTGAAATGGATTTGCCCACCTTCAAATAATCTTGTGTCAAATATTTACTGGATATTCTCTGAATATTCACCAAATACCGGCCTTGACACCTGACAAGATTTGAGGGGTCTCTCCTGCTCTCTCCCAAGGCTAGGGGACCTGTGGCCTTCCAGATGTTGCTGGTCTACACCTCTCATCATCCCTGACCGTTGACCATGCTGCGTGGAGCTGATGAGAGCTAGAGCTCAACAGCATCTGGAGGACCAAAGGTTCCTCATTCCTGAACTACCTAACCTAATCTTCTCCAGTTCCCAGCATGCACTCTGACACACCCTTAAAGCCCAAGATTCCACCACATGAAAACATGTCACACCTAGAAACAGATCACACCTAGAAACAGAATGTGGGTGGAGCTATGCAGATTTGAGGGCGGGACCAAGCCATCTGAGAGGTGGGCCTATTCAGATCAGGGGTGTGGCATTCAGTGGTTTCCATCCACAGGCTAACTGTACATCTGTATCTGGCTTGCTTTGGAGAAACTGGACGGGCATTTTACATATGGCGGAAGTTTCTTTTTGTGTCCCCTTTTTCCTTTCATCGTGCTTCTCTATCTGCTTTCTCATTTCCAAAAAAAGAAAATTGGATCAGAGCTCACTTATGCTTAGCCCCTGAACTTTTTCTTCAGCTCCACACTTACTTCTGGAGTGTATAAAATCATTTTCTTTATAAAATCATTTTCAGTTTGATTCCCCCCCCCTTTCTTTTTCCTTTCTCCTCCTGTGATGAGGCTACATTTTAATATTTTAATGTTTCAATATTTTAATGTTGTATTTTAATCTTGTTTTTAAGTTGTATTCATTCAACTTGTTTTTATTATTGCTTGTTAGCCACCCTGAGCCCGGCCTTGGCTGGGGAGGGCGGGGTATAAATAAAAATTATTATTATTAAAGCAATGTGGAAATGTGGAAAACTGAACTTAAGATCAGGAAAATGAGAAACGGAGGGCTTACCCACACTTCCTCTTGTGCTTTGCTTTCCCTGGGGAATACCACTCTTTAGCACTCAATCAGAGCAAATGGCAATTTGGGTTTTCTCCTAATTGATGTCTGCTCCGATTTAGAGATGAAGAGTGGGTTTTGCCTGGGAGAGGAGCAGAGCAAGGGGAAAACTGCTCAGACTCCATGCTTTCTAGGTACGGGACAAGCAGAAGTGTGGATGAGGTCTGAGAAAAACCAGAATTGACAGATTCACCCATCCCTACCTGTCAGATATCTGTCATCTTATGATGCCAGGCACAAAGATCTGTTATCTCTGATCTTAGCACTAAGCAACAGAGCACTAGGATCTACCTGCTCTTTGACAGTATTTCTTTTTCTGAATGGCCGCCTTCAGATGTCTTCTAAAAGTCAAATAGTTGTTTATTTCCTTGACATCTGATGGGAGTGTGTTCCACAGGGCAGGCGCCACTACCGAGAAGTCCCTCTGCCTGGTTTATTTCTAGATGGGTGATGAGATCGGAGATAAATCTATGCCTGCACTTGACTTGAAATTTGAATAGCCTGGCATCAGAGGACATAAGATGATTGACAGGTCAGTGGCACTACAAAACTGGGCCAGTTGTGGACCCGACCCTTAGACTGAAAAAGTTCCCCGACTCCTGATGTTGATAGTAGCAGACCCAAGACTTCAGGGAGGGCAAACCCTGGCTGTGGGTGATTCAGTTTCTAATGGGAGGCAATTCATTATATGTCGAAATACGTTTGTGCAACTCTCTTCTGGGATCTCTGCAACATTCTCATATTCTCCACCCATCATCCATGACAGAGCATTTTGCTAGTATTTGACGTTTGGCAGTATTTGATAGCTGACACACGTTGGCATTTAGACCTTGGCAGCTGATGGCTTATGAGATTTTATATCAAACCGAAACACCCGGGAGATTCCAGGAAGCCACTAAACTCCCTCTTGAACTATTTTGAGGTTAAGCACATCCCCGTCGAAAATTAAAATCCCGGTGTCAAATCTTGAAAATGGCAGATTCCACGCTTGTGCAACAGAAGTGGGGGATGTTGCTGGATTTTGAATGGGGCTGGGCTTCATTGCTAGACAGAGTCAGCAAACAGACCAAAGGACTCCCCGCTGATGGACCACTGAAGATTTTGCCCCTTCCTACACTTGTGGAGCATAGATTAACCATAAAGCAACAGTGACAGAGTGGCCTTCTGCCTTGACTGTAGAATACTGCCATAGAGATGAAAAGGTCCTGGCAGGCTATCTAGTAGCCCAACTTCCTGTTCTAAGCAGGAACTCCGATGGTAGAACTTCTCAAGAGGCTCGTTGCTCATTGGTTCCATGGTGGAACTGCTCTTACCATCAAGAAATCTCTCTTAAATGTTCATCTGAAACCTACCTCCTTGCATCTTAAACCCATTAGCCCATATTCTGCCCTTTGGAGCAGTAGAGAACAAATCTTTGCCTTCTTCTGCATAACAGCCCTTCTGGTTTTTCAAGAGTGCTGTCTCCCCTCAATCTTATCTTCTCTGTGTGTAAATAGCATGCCCAGCTTCTTCTCTTTCCTCATACAGCTTATTTTCTCCATCCTGCTGAGCCCTCTTTGTGGCCCTCCTGTCAACCACTTTTTCTATATGTCCTTCTTAAAGAGTGGTGCAACATTTGGAGGTTCCCAGAGAAGCAACTGGTCTGTCTAGCTCAGTATTGTCCACACTGACAGATAGCAGCTTTCTGTGATTTCAGACAAGAAATCTTCCCCAGTCAGGGATTGAACCTGGGACCTTCACATAGGAAGCAGATGCTCTAACACTGAACTACAACCCTTCAAACAGCTGGAAAGATACCTCCAAACAAGGATGGCTAGTGAAGAACAAAGTGCAATGACTTACTTCCTACAGTCTCCATCTGTAGGACCATGGGACAAACTCCATCCTTAGCCACCAGGTGGCTCTTTTACCTGGTGGTTGTCAAATCCCTGTGCTACAAGCCAGTCCACAATTTTGAACCTCGACATCAGGTAGTCCTACAGCCTGGGAGTCTGTCACTCATGGGAATGAGCACAATGATTCACTAGTCATGCACAAGCCTTCAAGAATATGAGGCACGGCTCTCTGGATTGCATCCCACAATGAACGAATAGCCTAAAGGCAGACTGGAGTTTTCTCCTACCTCATCTCTCTTAAATATTGGGTTGCCAGGCCTACTCAGAGTAGACCTGTTGAAATTAATGGCCATGGCTAACTTAGACTTATTAATTGCAATGCGTCTACTCTGAGTAACCGTTAGTTGAACACAGCCCATTGTTTTGAATGTTCAGAGGAAGAAAATCACTGATCGATAACATTCACATGGCAAAAAGACAACATATGGGGAAGGATCCTGCCATTTCTATATGATGGATCTGCAAAGTCCACAAAACAGTGGTTCCTGCATTTCAGGGAGTTGGACCAGATGACTCCTGGGTGCCTTCCAACCCTACAAGTCTATGGTTCTATGAAAACAGTACTATTTTTCTAGTCATCGGAATAACATTTCCCTTTCTTGAATATATACTGTATTTTTCGCTCTATAGGACGCACTTTTTCCCCTCCAAAAATGAAGGGGAAATGTGTGTGCGCCCTATGGAGCGAATGCAGGCTTTCACTGAAGCCTGGAGAGCGAGAGGGGTCGGTGCACACCGACCCCTCTCGCTCTCCAGGCTTGAGGAAGCTATCCGCAAGCCTTCAGAGCATGGCGGGAGTGCCTGCCGGGCTCCGCAGGCTTGCGGATAGCAGCCTGCAGCCCGAAGCCCGGAGAGCGCAGCGCTGCGCACCCCTGGCTTCGGGCAACTATCTGCAAGCCTTCGGAGCACGGTGGGAGTGCCTGCTGGGCTCCGAAGGCTTGCGGATAGCAGCCTGCAGCCCAAAGCCCAAAATAAATTTTTTTCTTTATTTCCCCCCCAAAAAAACTAGGTGCGCCCTATGGTCCGGTGCGCCCTATAGAGCGAAAAATACGGTATGTTACTTTTTTTTAAAAGTATGCATAATTAGTAGTAGTAGTAGCACCTGTATTATATTTATAGTTTACCTGTCTTCCAAGAAGCTCAAGGTGGCAAACAAGGTTCTCCCTCTTCTCCATTTTATCCTCACAACAACCCTGTGAGGTAGCTTAAGCTGAGAGATTCTGACTGGCCCCTTAAGATCACACAGCGAGGTTCATGGCTGGGTGAGGATTTGGACCCTGATTTCCCAGGTCCTAGTCCAACAGCACCATTGGCTCTCATAATCATCGTATATCACACTTTCTGGAGCCGATCTGCTTTTGGCACTTTTTAGAAGTCTAGGAATGTGTAGAACTACCCACACAAGTTATTCCAATGGCCCCAGGGCTGGCATCACAGACTGGCACAGTTGGGCACCTGCCAAGGCCCCCGTCGCAGCGCAGAGCCCACTAACAACCAGACATCTCCCCACATCGCTACTGTTCTTAAAATCTGCTGTTGTTACCTAGTCACCCGCTTTCTTTATTCTACTTCATTCTCATTATGGCATCCCTATTCCACATCTCCTCCAAATGGCTCAAGGTTCTCTCCCTGTGAAGTGGGTCAGGCTGAGAGGCTGTGAATGGCTTATTGGCACTCAGCAAGTTACATGGCCAAGTGGAGATTGGAACTCTGGTCTTCCAGGTCCTGGTCCAACATCCTAAGTGCTACACCACACTGTCAAGTAGCAAGCAGTATCTGGAGTGAGGAGAAGGACCTCCATTCACCTCTCCATCTAGGGCAGGTGTGAGGAACCTGCAGCCCTCCAGGTGTTGCTGAACCAGAATTAACCTCTTACTACTGGTCGTCCCAGCTGGGGCTGATGGGAGTTGGAGTACATCAGTAGCTGGAGGACCACAGGTTCCCTATCCCTGGTCTACAGAGCTGAATTGATTGGACTCAGGCCACATTCACACCAAACATTTCAAGCCCTACACTACCTCTTTCAACAGCCATGGCTTCCACCCACAAAGAATTCTGGGAGCTGTAGTTTGTTGAAAGTGCTAAGAGTTGTTTGGAGACCCCTATTCCCCTCACGGAGCTACAATTTGCAGAGTTCCCTGGGAAGAGGGTTTGACTGTTAATTCACTCGGATAATTGTAGCTCTAGGGGGTTTCCAAACAATTCTGAGCACCGTTAACAAACTACAGCTCCCAGAATTCTGTGGGGGCTGAAGTCCTGACTCTTTAAAGTGGTACCATAGTTCTTTAAATACATGGTGAGAATGTGGCCTTAGAAGAAAAGGGCAGGTGACCTGGAGGTGGTGTCTGCAAGGAGGAAGAGTTGGGCCACTCCAGAAGGGAACCCACGGAATACCTTTTGCCCAGGGGTCCCCCAAAATTCAATTAGCTTCACTTGGCTGTTTTGTGCCCCAACTGGAGCCCCCCTGTAGCCTTCACTTTTGACAGTAGCTCAGGAGCAGATGGTCAAAGCCACAGTGATGGGTGAACAGGAGCAGACCTAGACACACAACTCTCTGGATCACAACGGGGAGATCTGTCTGCCCTTGTTCCTTAATGGTCAATGTCCATGCCGTACGTCTAACAGAGGGGTGGGGGACCTCAGGCCCAGGGGCCAAATGCAGCCCCCCAGAACTTATCCCAGGCCACGTCCCCTTTCTCTGGGCCACACCCCTCTTTGGCCCAGCTTTGCACCTGAGTGTTTTTGCCTGGCTGGGATGTGTCTTTGGACTCTGATGATGCTTCTTGCTTGCCTGGAAGGAGGATAGAGAGGAGGGTGTGTGTGGGTTGTGCGTGTGCAGAATCTTGCCTACTGTAAAATGCACGGTGCATGTTGTTGCTCTGGCCACTTTTGCTTCTGGCCACACCCACCACTGGCTTTTGGTCCTCACTGCCTGGAAGGATAGGCAGCCCTTGGGCTAGAAGCCCACCCTTGGCTTATGACTCGAATTCCTTGGGGGTGTCACTTGAGCAGGGCTCTTCGCATTGACCTCTTTACTACAAGGTGGTCGTGTGTCCTACTTTACAGAGGGTGGTCGTCTCTTTGAAGGAGTCATCTGGCAGAGCAGGTGTCTGGTCTTAAGTCCAACTTGTAGATAAAAGGTGGTGCCCAACGAAGTTCTGCTCAGAGTAGAGCCATCAGAATTAAGAAATCTAATCTAGCTGTCTCTATTGATGCCAGTGGGTCTACTCTGAGTAGGGCTAACATTGGCGACAACCCAAAGCAATTTAAGAAGGGGGAGGTCTTGTAGTTGTGCCTCAACACTGAACACCTAGACTGCAAACTGAGCTGTCACAGAGGCTACCTGGTCCAATTCTTGTTCCCCACTAAGTTAAAATGTATTTCTTTCTGTTTGAATTATAGTGATTCTTTCTAAATTTGCATAAGTACACATAAATTAACATATGCAAATTGGTGTCCTCTTTTGTCCGTTTTTTGGGGAGGGGCAATGCATTTCCTACTCTCTTCTCATCTTTTGGGGGAACTCTTGGTACACAGTTGGCCTCTCTTTTCTAATGGTGTCTCTTTTGGGGAAGTAGGAGGAGAAATAAGGGTTGCTTCGTGCAGATCATTTGTTCCCAAACTTGGGTCTTCCGCTGTTTTTGGACTACAGTTCCCATCATCCCTGACCACTGGTCCTGCTAGCTAGGGATGATGGGAGTTGTAGTCCCAAAACAGTGGACGACCTAAGTTTGGGAAGCCCTCGTACAGATCAAAACCCACCCAACAAAAAATCATGTTCATTTGGATATGTGTCATGATGGATCTTCCTTCCATGTTGAAATCTCTGTGATCCGCCTCAACGCTAGTGCAAGATACACATCATTGCACACCCATGAACACAAGACGCCTCATGCCCTCTCCCCATATTCAGGTGGTGGATGTGCATGTGAATGTGTTTGCAGTTCTAATAAGATGTGTCGTAGGATTTCAAGCTTCCAGTAAACATTTGCAAACTGGAGAGGCTATTGCAACCACTTTACTAGCACTCCAGAAGCCCACAGTGGAAACTGGTCCACTGCAGCTAATGGAGCATTGCCTCACCAACCTCAGTCTGCCCTTGGCCAGACCTGAGCTGCCTGCCTTCTTCCTTATAACCAGTACAGCTAGTGGGGGGGGGAGCTGCTTGTCTCCTTTCTCTTCCTCAGTCTCAATGTTGCCCTTGCAAAACTCAGCAGAGAGGAGCTGGGGGCAAGACTTGGAATAAATTGGCTCCGCCTGTCCTTCACTCTGGCGCCCCCTACTGTTGTACTCCCTGCCTTCTGCCCTACCAGTCTCAAAGGGCACCAGCCAGACAGGGCAAGCTGTTAATGTGTGTGCGCATGGGCATGCGCAAAGGCCTGCAGCCATGGGCTTTGATATGAGAATCAGGCTGTTTCGGGGACACAACCGTATTTCGGGGACATAACCGTTTCGGGGACACAACCGTATTTCTTTCTTCATCCACAACCTGCCAGAGGCTATGAACTCGTTTGTGTCAAGTCTGCTTTGGCCCAGCCTGTGGTGCATTGATTTTATATCAAGCATGCCTGTTGTTTGTATGTATTTCTGCAACACATACACACACAGAAAAAAATATCCACTGCAGTTTCTCAGCTGGGGAGATTTGCAAGCTAGGAGTGGAGATTCCAGACTTTGGTTATAAAACTAGGGGAAGCGGGCAGCTGAGGGGGAATTGGAGCCAGTGACACTCCAATGGAGCGAGGCTTCTGTTTCACGGATAACAGGCCCCATCATCAAGGAAGATGGAACCCGCCGTGTGACAGCAGGAGAAAGGAAATGCTTAGGTTGGGGAAAACGAAGGCTGGCGGCCATACCGTGGTTGTTGTTTTTTTCCATCGGTTCTCTTGTCACTGTTTGCTCAAAGCCCATTGTTGAGGGTCTTGTTTTTCCCTGTAAACCTCCCAGCCTGGCTGGATAACTAGAAGAGCTTTAGAAAGTCTACATAGACTCAGTGACTCAAAGGCAAATGGCAAGAACCCAACTTTGATTGAATAGAAAGCCGGTCCCAGCGATGTTGAGCCAGATAAGCTACATGCATCATCAGTCCTTCTCAGAGTAGACCCATCAAAATGAATGGACAGGACTAACTTTGGTCCATGAATTTCAATGGGTCTACTCTGAGTAGGGCTGACAGTGCAGATTACCCGAAGTCTGTGTATGCGTTCTATTTTCTTCTGCTCAGTGGGTGGTGGTTGTGGTTTTATTTAAGCAACAGGGTGGCGATTATTGCAATGGATGCAGAAGACCATTAAGTGGATGGGGAGGCCTTTCTCACTCTTTCGCATCATCCCAGAACTTGGGGATAGAGTTAGGACAGGAACACAGTACATGGTTCAGCGACGTGATCTGCTCCCAGAAGAGGTGATGATGGCCATCAACCTGGATGCTTTCAAAAGGGGTTAGACAAATTCATGGAGGAGAAGGCTATCAATGACCACTAGCCATGATGGCTATGTTCTCCCTCCACTGTCAGAGGCAGTATACTTCTGAATGCCAGCTGCTGTGGATCACAAGTTGGGCAGTGTGTTCATGTACTGCTTCCACATTTTCCAGAATTACCTGGTTGGCCACTGAGAAGAGGCCACTGGTCTAGATGGGCCCCCTTTGGCTCGATCCAGCAACAAGACTCTTCTTAAGGTGCACCTGGTTCAGCTTTTCCCAACTTGGTATCTTTCAAAGGTTTTGCGCTGCAACTCCCACCAACGCTGACCCTCGGCCATGCAAGCCAGGGCTGATGGATGTTAGAGGGTACCTGTTGAGGGAGGGGGAGCAAATCCATTTTTATTCAACAGAGATCAACCAGAGAAATTTGCAAGTAGGACACAAAGGGGATGGTCGTGAATATCCATTGTGATGTTTGCTCTGGATCCATGATGTCCTGGTAGGCAGTCCTTGCACCCTGTTCCAATCATGTAGCTTCCATAAGCCCCCACCGCCCAAAAAAGTTGGTCTGATTCCAAGGTTGTGCCTCCCTACTAAGATCCCCTTCGCTTGAATCCTGCAATATTTGCAAGTTTGGATATTGGAGCTTTTTCATGATCACAAACATTTTGCCCTCAGTTGTGCATGCCCTTAGGCAGGTACATATTATGAACATTGCCAGGTGTGATGGGAGCAGGGGTACATTACTTTGGGGGTCCACTCTGCTTTTTGAAACATACAAGCAGGGACTCATTCTTGGAACCGGTGAGCAATACCCATGGATGTGTTTGTTCTTCAGACTGAAGGTCTGCACCTCATTTTACACTAGGTATTTTTCTCACCCTGACTTAGCACCAAAGCTAAGCTTGCTTGGCCACCTTAGGATGCTTTGCAGTCTTTGATTCACCCATTGAGCAAGTACCTCAGAGATGGGGAGTCTGTGGTCCTCCAGATGTTGCTGGACTACAGCTCCTGTGATCATCCCTGACCACTGGCCAGGCTGATGAGAGTTGGGAGTTCAACAACAGCACGAAGTTCCCCATTCCTGAGGTGCATCGGCCAGAGATTTTTCAGGGTGTGCTATCCCAAAGCAAAGGGAAGACACACCATGTCTTATTATTGACCAGTAAACATGCTCCAATGTTTGCTTGTTTTCTGGAGGGGGGATGTTGGGCAAGATGGCACCAGGAGGCAGTCCTTAACTCTGAGGCCAGCCCACCTCTCTGGCCAAAGGGCAGGAGCAAGGCAAAAGGAAACACCACATTTTCTCCTTCCTCTTTCTTAGAGAGCAGACAGGAAGTGGGGGCGGCAGGGTTGGGAGGTTCTGCGATGGAGGTGGCAGTGGACACCCCTTGCTTTGGCTGGGGCCTCAGCGGATACCCAATAATGTCAAGCACTAGCGCCAACCCTGGAATGCCCATCTCTATGCGGCAAACATGGAAGGGATCTTTGCATGTTTCAAGGACTCCTGGGGGGGGGTTGTGGGGAGGCAATGTATGCACCACACCTATGCTCAGAGATGCATTGCACCCCTCCTGCTTTGCCATGAGATCCGTCAGTCAACGCCAGAAGTTCCACAATCTCCACCTCATTTGTTTTCTAGCGTCGGCCAAAAAAATAGCAGGCCATTTTTATGTTTTTTCTGGGGAGAGGGGAATAAAAAGACACCATTTGGTTATGTTTGCTGTGGGGAGTAGACAGACTACCAGCCCGAGGACTTTGCTGATGAGAATCAGGCCTGCTCTTTTGCATAAATCTCTTTTCAGTTTCTGTTTCTTATTCACACCAGGTTGTGTCCAAAGGCAGGGCTGACATCTGTATGGCTGCAGTGCTATAATTGCTAAAAGAAAAACATGCACACCCTAGAATAATTTTTCTTAGGGCTGATGAGAGGCAAGATGGGTCAGAGGAAGAGCCTAATAATTTACTTATGCTTCACATCTAGGTCTTCCCTTTTCTCCCAGAGAAGCAGAGGCAGGGTGGAGGGTGGAAGTGAGAAACAGGACTACTTAAAACATTGTCTTGTCCTCTCCCTGTGGCAACTGGCGCCCCCTACTGGAACAGGCTCTCTATGCTTCCTAGTTGGAGTTAGACTCTCCCAATATTTACACAAAAGCCATATTTGTACTGAGCTAAAACGAAAAAGAAAACACACCGACACACAAACTCTTCTTCTGGGTGGGCAGTGGGGACAAGAGAGGATGGCGGTCTTGGATTGTTGTGTTGTGATCTTGTATGTACATAAAACTTTCAGGGGTGTGGGGAGGAGAACAAATGAATTACAACAAATGTCAATGTTACTTTATAACCTTTCTAAATATCCTGTGCTAATCTCAGAAGATAAAACCTATAAATATATCTGGATTATACATGTTACCCTGCCGTCTTCTTTGACTGCTTTCCCTGCCTCAAACGGCAGAGCGAGTTGTGACGGGACAACTGGTTTCCTTACAAGTTTTTCTTCCTCTCTCGTAACACTAGAACTCTTGCCCATCCCATGAAGTTGAACATTGAAGTCTCAGGACAGGTAACAGAAATGGCCTCGGCCCAGTATACCTGAAGGAGCGTCTCCACCCCCATCGTTCAGCCCAGACCCTGAGGTCCAACTCTGAGGGCCTTCTGGCGGTTCCCTCACTACGAGAAGTGAGGTTACAGGGAACCAGGCAGAGGGTCTTCTCGGTAGTGGCACCCGCCCTGTGGAACGCCCTCCCACCAGATGTCAAAGAGAACAACAACTACCAGACTTTTAGAAGACATCTGAAGGCAGCCATGTTTAGGGAAGTTTTTAATGTTTGGTGTTTTATCGTGTTTTTAATATTCTGTTGGGAGCCGCCCAGAGTGGCTGAGGAAACTCATCCAGATGGGTGGGGTATAAATAATAAATTATTATTATTATTATTACTTCTTCACACAGCACATAGTTGAACTATGGAATTCGTTCCCAGTGAGAGCCACCAACCTGGATGGCTTTAAAAGAGGAATAGACAAGTTCATGGAGGAGATGACTATTGCAACTGCCCCCATGATGGCTCCACAGCTGGAGACAGCAACACTTCTGAATTCCAGCTGCTGGAAACCGCAGGAGAGGGCTCTTGTGCCCGAATCCTGCTTGTGGGTTTCCCACAAGTGTTTGCTTGGCCACTGTGAGAACAGGGTGCTGAAGCAGGTGGGCCACTGAGATGATCCAGCAGGTTTATCCCTACTCTTCTTCTGCCTCTGAGGTGGAGATGGTCTCACCAAGGAATAAGGGGTAGGTGGTCACTCTGGCCATGGAACTGGGGCAGAGGATGACATCCAAGTAAGTCCTATTCAATAGCCACAACTCAAGCCCATTGATTCCCCCCCCTTCAAGATTTTTACTGATTATAACGAATGTGCAAGAATTGATCATAAGCATATGGCCATTTCTTTATCTCACACAATATGCAAGAAGGCTGCAAATTCCTTTCCATCCCGTATTTGTCACAATCGGCGTCGTTTCCATTCTGCTGCAGTTCAGCTTTGGTCAGATACTATGTTATTCTTCTCCCTGCCCACTATGATGTAAGTATTTACAATAGTCTGCATTCATTTCAGTGTAAAGGAAACACTGAAACAATGTAAAGAAAGTCATTCATTATGTATCATCCATGGACTTAAAAACCACCTGAACAAATACTGATCATATCGGCAGGACTGTATTTCCACAGCTGACCACAATGATGCAAAACCGCAGCAATTCCTTTTCCAGCGGAATTCTCTGACATCCCTACAAAAATAAAAAGGGAGGAGGAATAAAATCCATGACTGAGCGGGTAAAAAGAGCAATATTAAGTTGACTTGAGTTAAGTGATGACTGTATTACATCTAGCAAAATGTATGGTTGAACGTGGTCTGAATTTTTTGCAAAAACAAATGTCTCCTGGGAAATTGTGGGTCAGCTCTAACTCCAGCTCCAGGCCTTCCTCCACACAAAAAATTGTATTGCACTGGAAAGTTATCCTGTACAGATCCAAGGTGAAATCACAGAATCATAGAACTGTGAAGTTGAAAGGGACCCCCAAGGGTCATCTAGTCTAACCGCCTGCAATGCAGGAATCACAACTAAAGGATCCCTGACATGTGGCTCTCCAACATCTGTTTAAAACCTCCAATGAAAAAGAGTTCACCATGTTCAAGAATGGTAGTAGGGCTGCGCATCAGATCTGGCCATATCCCATATCCTGAACCAAATCAGGCCAACGTGGTCTTCTCCTCTTCTTTGGCAATCACTCGTAGCCGAGTAAGATTGTCTTCCATAAACATGGTTTTAACAATGAGTCCGTAAGTGACTGTGGAGGCCAATTCTGGATCCACACATCCTTCCACAGTGGGGACATTGGTTTCCGGGCAGGAGTTGATCATGGTGTGGATTTGCCAAGCCTTCCTCTTAGCACATTTCTCCCTTGCGTCCTGAGTTTGAGTGACTCTTCAACATCAACTTCGTTGGGCTGGCCATGTTGTGCGGATGCCTGATGATCGTCTTCCAAAGCAACTACTCTATTCCGAACTTAAAAAACGGAAAGCGTAATGCTGGTGGTCAACAGAAGAGGTTTGAAGACTGTCTCAAGGCAAATCTAAAAAAAATGTAGTATAAACACTGACAACTGGAAAACACTGGTCTGCGAGTGCTCCAATTGGAGAACAGCCTTTACCAAAGGTGTCATGGGCTTTGAAGACACTCGAACTCAGGACGCAAGGGAGAAACGTGCTAAGAGGAAGGCACGCTTGGCACCTGAGATCTGGCCATATCAGGATGACTCACCTCAGATCTACACAGAGTGATCCAGGGCTGCAAAGTGACTGGGTAGGGTGCGGATTTAGGCTGCAAGGAAAGGGGAGAGAAAGAGACACACACAGACTACTTCCCCCAACCACATATCTAATTAGGTAAAGGTAAAGGGACCCCTGACCATTAGGTCCAGTCACGGACAACTCTGGGATTGTGGCGCTCATCTCGCTATATTGGCTGGGGGGGTGGCATACAGCTTCCGGGTCATGTGGCCAGCATGACTAAGCCATTTCTGGCGAACCAGAGCAGTGCACGGAAACACCATTTACCTTCCCGCCAGAGCCGTACCTATTTATCTACTTGAACTTTTGTGCTTTCGAACTGCTAGGTTGGCAGGAGCAGGGAGCGAGCAATAGGAGCTCACCCCATCACGGGGATTCGAACCGCCGACCTTCTGACCTTCTGGTTTAACCTATAGCACCACCCACGTCCCACATATCTAATTAACCCTGATTAAACTCAGTTCATGGCTCAGATCCAGTTCAGGGTGGGTATGTCAAAGTGGAGTCACTCTGGATCAGGCCCTGAACTGGATTGGGCACCCCTGTGCACTCTACTAAATGGTAGCTGTGCAAGAGGCCGGCTATTCCCCCCACCCATTCAGCTCAATGGTGCACCTGCAGATTGTGCTCCATGTTTGCTAGCAGGAAGGGGTGAATTTTCCAGCTCATGAACATGGATTTCTTTGCTGACCGTGCCAAAGCAAAACAAGGTCAACACTTCTCAGTTGCATCATCTAAGTGCCTATTTGTGCAGCGAAGACATTGCTATCCTCCTGAGGCTGGGGCTGAACACACCATCTGATACAGAGACCAGGCATTCAAGGTACTTTACACCAGAGATGCTCAAGGGCTTTGCTTCCTGTGAATTCCAATGCAAACTGACCTGATCTGCTCCTCCCGGACCAAGGTGTGGATTGGAAGGTAATTTACAAGGCATCTCTCGGCTCCAAAAACATGCCCAAGCCGGTAGATGCTGGTCTGTTAAGGGAAATGGTCGCACTGATGTAACAATCTCCATCACGTAGGGATGGGTGCTAGGGTGTGTGATTGGCTAAATCCCAGCAGAGGTTTTGTATTAACTCTTCATGGTAGTGTGATTGTTTACTATTAGCGGGATGTTACAAATGGGAGAAGGGCAGCCTGTGACTCCTCACCCAGAGGGTCTAAGTAAGGACGAAGCACTTTTAAAAGGAACGTCATTTGTTTAGGCCCAAGGACGGTATAGCTTAGCTGTTACTTTTGAAATTCTTTCAAACAGACCCTCTTGACAGAGCTGTTTAATCTCTTTCCACCTGCCGCTGGACAGAGGACTTGCTTCAAGGACAGCGATTGTTTCATCCTACCAATAGCAACAACAACAATCGTCATCATCATTGTTTATATGCCACCCATCTGACAGGGTTGCCACACTGGGCGACTTCCAACAAACCTTAAAAACTTCCCTATACAGTGGTACCTCGGGTTAAGAACTTAATTCGTTCCGGAGGTCCGTACTTAACCTGAAACTGTTCTTAACCTGAAGCACCACTTTAGCTAATGGGGCCTCCTGCTGCTGCCGCGCCGCCAGAGCACGATTTCTGTTCTCATGCTGAAGCAAAGTTCTTAACCTGAAGCACTATTTCTGGGTTAGCGGAGTCTTTAACCTGAAGCGTATGTAACCTGAAGTGTATGTAACCTGAGGTACCCCTATATAGGGGTGCCTTCAGACGTCTTCTAAAAGTCTGTCAGGCAAAGGAGAGACCCACCCACACACACCTCCTGAGGCAGCCTCTTCTACTGTCCAACAGGAGTCCTTAAATCACAGAATTTTAGAGTTGGGAGGCATCTCAGTCACTGGTGAAGGAAGGCGGGTGCGGGGGTGCGGTGCGCACGGGGTGTCAGCCGCGAGGACGGGTGACATTGCTGCACCACCCCCACCCCACCTGGCTCGCTGTGCAGGCGGCGGGCCACTAGGGACGATGCTGCCGTGGGCAGCTAGCAGTGCCCCCGACACTCACCATGCAGGCAGCAGGCGGCTAGGGGCGCTCACCATGTGGATGGCTAGCCCCGCCCCTGTGGGCCAGCTAGCCCTGCCCCTCCACCACTCCGGGTGCCAGTAGCTCCGCCTCTGATCTCAGTGTGTCCCCACCCCCAGCAGAGGACCAGCTAGCCAGCCAGCCAGCCAGTCCCAAGCAGGACTTCTAAGCAGAAATGCCAAAGTTTGTGCCATCAGTTGATGAGGATGGACTAAGTTAAATAATCAATTAGGTTTGCATCTGATTGCAGACAAGAATGCTCAAGCATAAAGCAGGCTGGTGAACTGTGTATTGGCCCTGCGGTTGTCGCAGGAGGCTCTGCAAATGTACCTGTGCGAGAGATGGCATGGCTAGGGTCCCTTGCTAGGAGCTGTGTCGGCACCCCCACCCACCCCCAAAACTTTGCTGCAAGCCTTTGTGCCACAATATGGGAAGAATGGGAAGCTTCTCCTACATTTGATCTTGCCACGATGGTGGCAGCGCTCCATCACACACATAAACGTCACACACGCCACAGTCTGAAAGGTGGTTTTTGTGCCCCTATCAAGGGTTGGTTTCGCAAACCCCTAGGGACGCCTCTGCTGCTCGTTGGCGTTTGCCCTTTGCCCTTTTTGTAAGGACTTGTGTCGTTAATAAGGTTCAAAAGCAAGCAAACAAGCAAAACTAATTGGGGGCAGCTTTTTAGCTGATTGAGAGGTTTCTGATCAATTCATCTAAATCGATTAAGCGTCGCAGCCGTACCTATAACTCTTTGCAACCTCAGATTCACCCCTTGACTGTGTAAGTCATTCAGAAGTTAAAATAAGTTCAGGGATTGTTAAACCAAAGGCAGATGTTGCTAAATCATCATCATCTTGTTAATTTACAAATTGGTTTCCTTCCCCATGACTCTCAAGGTCTTTTACCTTAAATACAACAACCCTAAAAATACTGGTAGCTTTATAAACAGTTTAAAGAATATAGCTTTTAAAGCAATGAACACAAAGACCTTTTTCTTTTTCTCTCTCCTGGGAAAGTGTGTTGAAACATAAATGTCTTCATTCCCTCCCCCCCCAAAAAAAAGTACAACTAGGGCCACTCATATCACGTCTCGACAGTGATGCTGTTCCACAGAAAGGAGCAGCCACATTGAAAGCTCTGCCCCAAGTTCCTGTGAACTGGAGTCAGTTTTTTTTTTTTTGAATTTTTTTATTTTCAATGCAGAATCATAACAAAAATTACAAACATTGAATCCAAAATAGTACTGTACAAGCCAAAAAAAAACAAAAACCGGAACATACAAAAAAAAACAGAAAAGAAAAAAGAAAAAAAGAAGGGAAAGGAAACAAAACTAAACTAAACACAAACGAAAAAGCACACATCTACAGAAAAAAAAAACCATATCATGACGTACATAAACACAAATTGACTTCCTTCCTTTGTTCTAAGACCTCGAAAAATTTACTCTTACTGCATTGTTGTGTCTAATTAGATTACTTCCACCTTTGTATATTTTTTTTTACACCATTTTTCTTTTTCTTTAACCCTGTAAAGCATGGAGTCAGTTATTTCATTGCTGAACTAATGTGGTGCAGGGGTTAGAGTGCTGGGCTAGGACCTCGGAGACCAGGGTTCGAATCCCCACTTCACCATGAGACTCACTGTAAGGTCAGTCACTAACACTCAGCCTAAACTACCTCACAGGGTGGTTGTGGGGATTAAATGAGGAGGGAGAGAACCTTGGGGGGGAAGGCGGTGTATAAATGCAACATATAAGTAAGTAAAATTGTTTTGACCCACCCTGGGACCTGATGGTGAAGGGTGGGCCAATAATAATAATAATAATAATAATAATAATAATAATAATACAGTCGTACCTTGGTTTTCGAACAGCTTAGTTCTCGAACGTTTTGGCTCCTGAATGCTGCAAACCTGGAAGTGACTGTTCCGGTTTGCGAACTATTTTTGGAACCCGAACGTCCAAGGGAGCTTCCGATTGGCTGCAGGAGCTTCCTGCAGCCAATCAGAAGCCAAGCTTCAGTTTCTGAACATTTTGGAACCCGAACAGACTTCCAAGGTACGACTGTAATAATAACGCCACCGCTGGTAGTGGCAGATTTCACACTGTCAAACGTCCGGAAGCTCTCCTTGGATTCTGCCGCCTGAGGCAGCTGCCTCCCTCTGCCTCATGGACAGGCCGGCCCCTCAGCTAGGCCAAAACATTCAAAGAGGGTGTGGCGCAGGACTAGGGAGGGGTGTGGCGAGTCCCGAGGGCCAAGTAGAGAGGCTTGGGTGATGCTAGGAGCTCCCCGCCCTTGTGCCAATTTATCCAGCCTTCTAAGCTCGCTTGCTAAGAAGGTTGTGGGTGCTGAGGGAAGGGTGCAAGGGAGGGAGGAAAAGGCATCGCGTTGCAAAGAGGGAAGGCTGGCTGGGAGGGGACGAAGCTGCCGACCTGTCAAAGCAGCCGGGGAAACGGCACGTGCCAAACCATCATGTTCCAGAGCACAGAGGCAGAGATACCGCACCTCTCTGCAGCTGAACCACACCTGGGAGAGAGGCAGGGATGTGTGTGAGCGAGAGAGAGAGAGAGCATCGCATGCACTGTGCATAGTGTGTTCTGGGCATCTCATTATTGGCAACGACTGACAGGATGGAGGCAGTTCAAAGAGAGAGAGGGAGAGAGAGAGACTGCAGCAGGGGGAAGGGAGTGTGGGGAGACCTACCGAAATAATAAGGGCTCTGGAGGGACTTGGTTCTGGGGGGAAAGATTAAGAGAAGCAAATCTGGCTTAGTGCAGTGAAGGGAGCCAGCGGTGGGAAAAAGGACTAAAAAGGAAGGCCCAATTCCAAGCAGGCAGGAGAGCCTCAGGCTAAGTTAGGATTAAGGCTGAGAAATAGTTCCCCCTCTCCAGAGCAAAAGAATAAATCAAATTGGTAAGGAAGGAGGGAGCCAACTGCATCTGGCTGGGAGTTTATAGAATCGTGGAGTTGGAAGAGACCACGACCCCACAGGGATCCCCGTACGAACATTTGGGTCAAGCTAAAAGGGGCAAAGGGAAAGAAATCCCATTCAGTTTGCATGCAAAGGGAAGCCTGCCCGATTTGCACTTTGCAAAACAAAAATGATCTGAACTGCAGCCATCCTTCGAAATCTGCACGTCTCCGAATTTTGCAATGCAGCTCTCCAGTCAAGATATGTGTGCAAAAATGCACGTGCGCAGGTAATGCGGGCATAAAAATGAATACACATTCATTAAACTATGACAAGATGCATTCTATTAGGAGAAATTGCTTTCCAAAACTGTGCATCTTAGATAACATTGCCTCCAAAAGTGGGTCTACCACAATACATTCATGCTAAAATATTGCTGGCAAATTCTCACAGGGACTTTTCTATCCACCAATCAATCACAAACAGATTGAACCTTAGGAGAAGGAGCTGCTGTCATCGCTGCCCCTGCCCTGAAGGCCAGACCCAGCTTCCCCTGCCATGGGGGCACCTGGTTGTGCCCCCTCAAAAAAACGCACCTGGGGCAACACCCCCCAGCCCCTCCCCCCAGCAAGGCCACTGGTGGGATGTGTGCTTTTTAACTTGCTCACAAATGGTCTGGAGTTAGGAGTGAGCCCCCAAGTTTGCTGCCGATACCAGTTTTGTTCAGGAACATTGAAACAAGATGGGATTGTGAAAGGCTCCAAAAGGATCTCTCCAGCAGAATGGGCAGTAAAATGGTGAATACAATTCAGCCTGGGCATATAGTGAGGTACAATGGGGCGTAACATCATATATCCATTAGTCAAGTCTGAACTGGAGGTGACCGATGAGGACTGAGACCTTGGGGTCAAGGGGTCAAGCTTGCTAAAAATGTCAGCCCACAATGCAGCAGCTGTGAACAAGGTCCATTCCATTTGGGGGTCATTAGAAATGGGACCAAAAAACCAAACTGCTGGTTTCATCAAGTCTTTATACCAATCTATGGAATATCGTTTACGGTTCTGGCCGCCTCTGGGTATTGTAGAGCTGGAAAACATTCAGAAAAGGGCAAGAAAATTTTTAAAGGGTGAGGAAAAGTTACAACATTGGGGCTCTTTAGAAAAAAGGTGAGAAAGAGGTGCCTTAAAATCTTGCATGCTGTAGTGAAAGTGAATAGAGCTAGGTTTTTCTTCTTCTTTCGTGATACTAGATTCTGAGGTCATCCAGTGAAGCTGAAAGTTGGGAAATTCAGAAGAGACCAAAGGAAGGATTTGTTCAAGCAGGGCTTAGTTAAACTATGGAACTCACTTCCACTAGATGTGGCCAACAACGTGGAGGGCTTTGGAAAAGGATTAGACAGATTTAGGAAGCAAGGGAAGGCTATGAACAATCTCCAGGCACAATGGCTGTGATTTCCACTTTCATGTCAGCTGCTGAAAATCACAAGTGGGGAAATTGCTGTTCTGCTCAGGGTTTGCTTGTGGTACTTGGGTGGCCACTGTGAGAACAGGATGCTAGACCTCATGAGTCTTTGGTCTGATCCAGAAGTCTCTCCAGCACAACTTTTCTAGTACAGAATAAACACCACATCCTAAGAAGTTGAGATTTCGTTCAAATAAGATCCGGTCCTATTTGTTCACAGAAACACTGGAACGCAGGCAAATCTGAATTCTAGAATTTCAAATTGGGATGGTGACAGCGAGACCCCTTCCCATTCAAAATGGGAATGCACAATGTCTGCAAAATGCTGATGCACTACTAGAGAACCACTCCTGTTTCCTTATAAAGAAATCTAATTGATCCAGGCATTTACGACGGGCAAGATATTGAAGCAATAAGCAAAACTTCTCTTCGCTTAATCTGGCAACTGGGGATATTCAGAACCAAGAGCCAGGCAGGAACGAAGGCCAAATATCTATTGGCCAGGGTCCAGCGCTCCCAAAAAGAGCTCATCAGCAAATATTAAGAATGTACAGTGAGTTAGACTATTGGTCTACCTAGTTTGGTAACTGGCAGAGACTCTCCAGGGTGTCAGACAAGGGGACGGTCCCTGTCCTACCTGGAGATGCCTTGGATTGAACCAGGGACTTTCTGCATACAAAGCAGGTGTTTTTCCGCTCAGCTGAGCCCCCTCCCCTGTTTGATTTTGTGATCAAAGAGGCATCCAAGGACAGCCTCTGCACCGGCCTCTGCACAACAAGCATCAACCTTGCACGGTATTCTGCAGAGATGGACGGGGGCGCCCATTTTCAGCTCACTTGCCTGCCACCACCTCCTTAATCTCTTCCCCTCCTTGGGGGTGAGGAGGAACTGCCAGCCTTGGCGTAGCTCTTTATCTCTGCGCTTTTGGTGTTTTGAATTTCTGGCTGTGACTGCGCCCATGTGTGTGTGCGTGTGTGCGTGCATTTTCTTCTTCTTCTTCTTCTCCTTCCCTTTGCAAAAGCAATTTCCCGCCTGGACCTTGAGGAACCCATTCGCGACTGACAAAAGAAAAGCGAGGGTGCTCTATTAAACTCCAGACCTCTATCAATCTCGGCTGCGCAGCATTAGCGTCTGGCGTGCTCCGGCTGCACTCTCGGCTGCGCTCCGCTGCTCAACATGAATTTCAATAGTGCCCATAATAAAACGCTGGCTCAGGGAAGGCCCAGGCCAAGGCCCGAGGGGGGTGGGGGGGGTGGAGCAGAGGAGCCAAAGGTACCACTAAGATCACCCAGGCATGGGGGAACCACACGTCCAGTGCTCTAGGGCAGGTGTGGGCAACTATTGAGCAGCAAGACAGAGGCACAGAGCCAAGCGTGGTCAAAGGTACCCACTTTTCCTTTCTTTTTTTAGGGGTGCAAAAGTTCAATACATGGGCATTCGATTGCAGCAATCGGCTACTATCGGGAAGCTATCATGAGGGCTCCTAGCTAGTGTGAAATTGTTGTTGTTTAGTCATTTAGTCGTGTCTGACTCTTCGTGACCCCATGGACCAGAGCACGCCAGGCACTCCTGTCTTCCACTGCCTCCCGCAGTTTGGTCAAACTCATGCTGGTAGCTTCGAGAACACTGTCCAACCATCTCGTCCTCTGTCGTCCCCTTCTCCTTGTGCCCTCCATCTTTCCCAACATCAGGGTCTTTTCCAGGGAGTCTTCTCTTCTCATGAGGTGGCCAAAGTATTGGAGCCTCAGCTTCACGATCTGTCCTTCCAGTGAGCACTCAGGGCTGACTTCCTTAAGAATGGATAGGTTTGTTCTTCTTGCAGTCCATGGGACTCTCAAGAGTCTCCTCCAGCACCAGAATTCAAAAGCATCAATTCTTCGGCAATGAAAATACTCGAACCTTTTTCGGGTTAACTCTATGTCTCCTGTATCAAGGAAGAGGAATGAAAATCAGTATTCCTTTCTTGAGACATTTCCTAATGATTCCTGCATTGCAGAGGTTTGGACTAGATGATCCTTGTGGGTCATCTATGATTCTATACTCTCCCCCCCCCTCATTTTCTGCCACACCCTTCCTCACCCTTTCTGCCACTCCACTCTAGCATTTTCTGCCACCCTGTCTCTTTCTCCCTCTGTTTCTTCCACACCCTCCTTCCTTCCTCCCTTCTCACTCCTTCCTCCACCTCCTTCCTCGCTTGCACGCTCTCTCTGCCTCCCCTTTCTTGCTGCCTCTCTTTCTTCGCTCTTCTCCCTTGCCCTCGCTCTCTCCTCTTCCCCACCCAGTGGGCTGCCAGGGGAGGGAAACGTTCCCCTTTCCCAGAAGTCTGAACTGACAGCTTTGGAAATTGGGCAGAGAGCTTTGCATAATGAGGCTGAGGGGCTGCACATGGCCTTTGGGCTGCAAGTTGCCCACCACCTGCTCTGAGTAAATCACAAGCACATACAAGCCTGCCCTTTTAGTTGTTTGGCACAGACTTCCACCTGCTCTCGTTCAAAATGCCTCCCTTTCCTGCCTGAGAAATCGTCTGAGGGTTTTCCTTGTCAGGCTCTCCTGGACTGCTGGGAGAGTTCAGTCATCGTCCCCCACTCCCCCTCAGGTGGGGGGAGAATGTTTTGTGAAATGCCCCATAATGCTTCTTCAACCACGAAGAATAGGGTGGGAAGTTTGGGGCTGTGGATCCCACCCAACACTGCCCAGTTCAACCCTCCCATCTTCCCTTCTGCCATTCCTGGTGATAATAACCAGAAACATGCTGCCTGTCTGGGGCATTTACTCATGACAATGTGGTGGCTTTTAAATTTTTATTTATTTATTGCATTTCTATCCCACCTTTTTCCTCCAAGGAGCTCAAGGAGGTGGCATACATTTAATTCCCACAACAACCCTGTGAGGTAGGTTAGGGCGAGAGGCAGTGGCTGGCCCAAGGGACCCAGTAAGCTTCACAGCCGGGCAGGGATTCGAACTCTGGTCTCCCAGGTCCCAGCCTAATACTTAATACCACTACATCTTGGGGGTACTATATACTGTTGTACGCCACCCCAATCTCTGAGTGGTGTGAGATTCCAGGGGTTCCAGGCGTTTACCCTTTGGAATGAGGGACAGCGGAGACTCTGCTATCTTTAGGATATGTGCTTTATTTACACCTACAGTGGTATCTCAGGTTACAGGCGCTTCAGGTTACAGACGCTTCAGGTTACAGACTCCGCTAACCCAGAAATAGTACCTCGGGTTAAGAACTTTGCTTCAGGATGAGAACAGAAATTGTGCTCCGGTGGCGCGGCGGCAGGAGGAGGCCCCATTAGCTAAAGTGGTACTTCAGGTTAAGAACAGTTTCAGGTTAAGAATGGACCTCCGGAACAAATGAAGTACTTAACCCGAGGTACCACTGTATATACAACCTGAGCCTGCGATGCAGGGACTCCCAGCATTAACATCTTAAGAAGGTATTGCTTCTCCCATAGCCACAGCCTTGGATCCCTGCAGAAATCAAAAGTCTCTCTCTCTCTCTCTCTGAGCCTTTCCAGCCTGCAGCCTTTGCTTCTAGTTCACATCACAGCCATAACCTCACTACTATAAACCCTTGCTTTTTCTCTTGAGGGAGGAGGGCCACACCCATTTGCCATCTGGCACAACCCTCCTGATCCTTCGTCCTCTTCATGGCCAGGCAATCACCTCAACACAGGAAACTAGCCTGGCTTAATTTGCTTTTAACACTTGCTGGATCCTGGGATTAGACGTGTCTGGTGCACAGTTTAGCACCCCAAGGCTTAAATTAAATTTTAACACTTGCTGGATCCAGGGATTATAGGAGTCGGGTGCACACAAACTCAGAGCAATCCTCTGCTAAAATGGGAGGGGCGGGTTTAGGGCTGGGCGATATCTGATTTTCAACACCATGATATGATATATACCACTAGCTAAACATCATGATATACAGATATATCACGATGTCTGAAATAAGGATGGAGCTACGTAGAGGCATTGGCTGACTTCACTGTTTTTCCTGCATCGTGTTTTTTGCCAGCACCTGATCTTGTGATTCACTGCCCCCCCGCGTGAGGCAGGGGAGAGCTGCGCCAGCAGAGTTAACAGGGGCTGCAGGAATCGAGAGAAGCATCGGCTGGCTTCAAGGTTTTTCTCACATTGTGATTTCTGCATGGCACACACACATCCATCGTGATTTGTGATAGATGCCTCCTAGGGCTAGGCAATATACTGATACATCGTCCAGAACCGGTTTGAAGTCCATATTGTGTTATTGTTTTCATAATATCTGACCTGGCAATATGTGTTAAAAGGGTTTCCCTTGCCAACTGCCTTCTGAATCAGGAAGGGATTTGTACGGAATCTGGCTGAACTAAGCAGGATTTCACCCCCACTCGTCAGCTGACGATTGGGGGTTAAATCCAGCCCCTGTTCCCCTGCTGGGAAATAGCTATGGGCAGCCAAGGCATCAGAATTTAACCTTGCCCATCTGCCCGTCCAATGACATCGCAAGTGATGTCAGTCAGTGGGTGGGTGTGGTTTGGGGGAAATGGCCTCACAGGCTAGGTTGGACTCCCCTGGCACCCCAAAATCAGCCTGTGGGCCAGAGGTCCTCCATCCCTGGTTTACACTGACTGGCAGCCGTTCTTCAGAGATTCAGGCAGGGGACTTTCTGATCCCTTCCGGGAGATGCTGGGAATTGCGACCTTCTGCATGCAAAGGAGATGCTGTACAACTGAGCAGCGAACCTTCCCTACATATAGTATCCATTCATTCGTGACATCCCTCCTGCAGCTTCCTCCCTCCGCCTCCCTTAAGCAGATGGATAGATGGAATTTAGGGAAGGGGAAAAGAGAGAGCGTGATAGTGGAAGCAGATGGAGTGAAGTTGAGGGTGCAGGCAGACGGGCCTTGGGAAATTATTTGCAAAGCTGGAGTAGTCTTTAAAAGACGGCGAAAGGGGAGGGGGGTGAGAAAGGGACTGTCAAAGTGCTTGAGAAGCCCAATTAATCCATGCACACACACATTGATCCGCTCTGCCTTTCTGGGAGATTTGTATCTGGTAGCAGGCAGCTGATTGGCGGGCTTCGAAGCTGTGATTCTCCTGAGTGTGGTTGCAAACAGAGAGAAGCCACCACTGGCCAAGATGATGCACCATTGAGTTGTGCAACCGGAGGCTGATCCATTGTGGCACTGCCCCACCAACCGCAGCCTCACTTACCTTCTTACCTACCTACATGCCAATCAATCAAATGATCAGGGGTTAATGCTACCTATTATTAGATCTGGTGGTTTTACCTCCTCCTCGCCTTCTGCCCTGCCACTGGGCACCAGCCACCATGGAGCTCAAACTTCACACTAGGTACAGAGAACGTCAGCTTTTTAAAAGTTCTTATGGGTGCCGCTATGTTGTTGAAAGGGTGCAGGAAGGCGATAAGTGTTGAAACGTCATGAGCCAGAGAGATGGTTGGATAAGATTTCCAGGCGAGCAGGGGGAGAGTCTCCTATGACTGCACACACACTGTGTGTTTAAAGAACATTGAAGCACATGTCTTCCTGCAAAGAATTATGGGGAATGCAATTTACCCCTCACAAATATACAATTCTCAGGACCCTTAACAAACTACAGTTCCCAATATTCTTTTTTTGGGGGGGGGGGAGCCATGCACTTTAACTGTGCTTTCAACATAGGGTGTATATGCCACCTTTGACCTTCATGATACACCTTTAGGCACCAGGCAAAAACATTCCTCTTTAACCAAGCCTTTGGTTGACTGACATTCAATGCCCTTTAAAAATGTGTTTTTTTGTGGGGAGCTTTATTGGGTTGTTCTGGTTTTTATAATGTATTTTGTGTTTTTATATGGTTATTTTATCCTGTGAGCTGACCTGACACCTGAGGGTATAGGGCGGTAAACAAATTTAATAAAGAAGAAAAAGAGGACTCATAAACCAGGAAAAACAACACACTATCGTGCAGTGAAAGCTATGCAAATGTTATTTCTTTATGTAGAGCATTTGTAGCACCTCTCACGAGCCAAAAAGGCTCCCAGAACGGCTTGCATATGATCAATTAAAACAAGACAGTCCCTGCCTACAGGCTTACAATCTAAAAAAGACACAACTTACAAGGGGAAAGGGACAGGGCGGGAAGAGGAAAACCAAAAACTCAGGCACCAGTTTCTAAACAATTGTTCCTGTAATGACCAGCCAGCACAGTTCAGGAGCAGGAGGTGCTTGGTGCAGTGGCAGAGGAAGGGAGGTGGGGGGGGTGCGGGCCGCCCCGGTTATCATCGCTGAGGGTGTGGTGACAAAATGACAAAAATATGAGTTTTAAAAAAAAAATTTTTTTTAAATTGGGCTCACGAAACTTTTTAGTTCAGTCAACAAACGTAACAAAACGCGGCTGGCACTGGGTGCCACACTGTGGGGGCTGGCACTTACCACAGGGCCTCCAGCGTGCCCAAGCCATGCGTGCCCAAGCCACTCCTGGGAGTGACGTGGTGGCTTGGGTGTCCGCAGGCTCCGTACTGCCTCAACCTCAATACAGCTGCACGCTTCTGTCACTGCGCTTTGTTGAAAATGGCTTCTCCATGTGAACCGGGAAGTGACGTTTCCAGACAACAGAACGACTCTTCTTTTCTTATCTCTGCAGCTGCGGTCTCCTGGATGACACGGACACCGTTAGGCCCTGGGTGCTGGCAACCCATGCTCTGCCACTAGCTGCAGTCATTTTCAGCAGATGAAGTGTACTGGGTTAGGAGGGCTATTTAATCCCTCCATCCTCCTTTGATAGTGAGTTAAAGGGCTGTTCATCCCTTGACAGAGGCAGTATACTGGGTTGGAGGAGAGCGATTCAGCCTCCCCTTGACAGAGATAATATATACTGTCTGGTTCAGAGGGCTCTATTTAATCCCTAACTGACAGAGGCAGCCTACTGGGTTAGAGGAGAGTGATTCAGTCCTCCCATGAAAGAGGCGATATACTGAGTTAAGAGGGCTGTTTAATGCCTCCCTTGACAGAGACAGGATACTGGGTTGGGCTCCTTCCCGGCTGCCCTCCTTCCCTCCCGCGTGTCATCTCCTCCCCTCGTCACACGCGCTCCGCCACGGGCTCCACGCCCAGGCGACAGCCACGTCCCGGCTCTCTGTGTGACGAGGTTCCGAATGAGCCCGGAGCCCGCCAGGAGCAGCCGCCGCTCCCCGATAGCGGCTCTTTGATCTCTCCGAATTAGCACTCGCCTCCAAATGGGCCGCGATTGTTTTTTAATTAAGTTCCATTCAAACAGCTGCCACCGAGGCCGTTAGTATTCGGGGGAGGAGAGCGAGCCGCAATAACACTCTGGGATTATAAATCAGCCACGGGGGCTCCGGCTGCACGTTGTGACTGCAAACAGAGAGAAGACGCCACCCGTGGCGCGTGCATGGCGGGCTGGCTGCATCCCTCCCTGGTCTGGAGAAGGGAGACGACTGGGATGGCAGGGGAGCCACACAAAAGGCTTCTCACGGAGCCCGGTGTGGGACCCAGCCGGCTCGACCAAACACACAAATTGCAATAGTTTCTAGCAGTTTCAAAAACTTCCCTCCCTTTTTCTCCCAATTTTCCCCATCCCTCCCCAAAATGTCTATTTTGTTGGGATGCTAGGAGAGGATATATTTACAGTGGTACCTCGGGTTATGTACTTAATTCATTCCGGAGGTCCGTACTTAACCTGAAACTGTTCTTAACCTGAAGCACCACTTTAGCTAATGGGGCCTCCTGCTGCTGCCGCGCCGCCGGAGCCCAATTTCTGTTCTTATCCTGAAGCAAAGTTCTTAACCTGAAGCACTACTTCTGGGTTAGCGGAGTGTGTAACCTGAAGCGTATGTAACCTGAAGCATATGTAACCCAAGGTACCGCTGTATTAGATATTATCTTTCCTTTCTCATGTTTGTGAGCTCAGCAGAGTGCATCCCTTTGTGTATTAAAAGGGAAACTTAGTTTTAGCCTTTTACTTTAAGCAATCCAGGTTGTCTTAAGGCAGACTGGATTTTCCCAATATTTCCCCCTTTTCTCCCCCTTAAAACAACAATTTTCTTATTTATACTCCGCCCATTTGGCGGGAATAAATAATCACACAATGAGTCTTGGAAAAAGTAAAAATAACATTTCCTCACTCAAAAAACTTGTTGAAGAGTAACAGATGCAGCAGCTTTGTTCAGGCAGACTTAAAATGGCAATTCAGCTACAGGGACATACTTAGGCCTAGCTTAAAATGCAGTCTGAGATAGGAGCTCAGACAGGCAGACGTTCTCACATTGCTGAGGGGATGGAAGGAGATGGGGAAAGAAGTAAGAGAGTGTATCCAGGCAGGTAGGAGAATATATACCGGTAGCTATTCCCTCGCCCTCTTGGGGTACAGTGGGAGTGTCTCTCACAGAGTCCTCTCTAGCAAACTTACAGGAAATAGTCTGTGAGCTTCAGCTTCAGCTCCTGTCATGTGCCTCTCTAGCAAACCCTGCATGTTGGTTTGACTGCTTTTTAAATATTCCACGTATTTTGGTGTAGTCAACGCCATACAGATGCTGTTGGACTCCATCACCCATCATCCCTGACCACCATCAATGGAGAGCATCATGTTAGCTGCCCTGATTGCACTGCCCTTGCATGCTCTCGCGTTCCAAAAGGTAAAGGTAAAGGGACCCCTGACAGTTAAGTCCAGTCGCGAACAACTCTGGGGTTGCGGTGCTCATCTCACTTTACTGGCCAAGGGAGCCGGTGTTTATCTGCAGACAGCTTCTGGGTCATGTGACCAGCATGACTAAGCTGCTTCTGGCAAACCAGAGCGGCACATGGAAACGCCGTTTACCTTCCCACCGGAGCGGTACCTATTTATCTACTTTCACTTTGACATGCTTTCAAACTGCTAGGTTGGCAGGAGCTCACCCCATTGCAGGGATTCGAACCGCTGACCTTCTGATCGGCAAGCCCTAGGCTCTGTGGTTTAGGCCACAGAGCCACCCGCATCCCCTCACGTTCCAAACTTCTGTTCAAAAGGGTCCAAGGACTCTGTCTAATATGAAGCTAGAGCTTCCCTTGTCTTGTTTACGTAGTCATCCGATTCTCTGTCTTCCTCCATTGCTTTCATTCCTCCCTTGGCCATCTCTGCATCTGCGGAGTCCTCAGAGAAGGCTTCATCAATTTCTTCTTGAAGGTTGGGTCTTGCTTTATGGACCCCGGAATCAGTGTAGCATTACTCTGCCAGAGCAGGGATGAAGCCTTAAAATTGTATGCATTTAGAGTCCACTCAGCACCAAAGTAACCCTGAGGCGATTAGAGACCATAAAGGATGCTACCATTTAGGTCCTCGGCTAACTACATCCCCATGCTCTCACTTTCCATTGACTTCACTGGCCCCTCATGACACACACACCCCTATATTTCCTGGGGATTCATGCTTCCCAGCCCCCACTCCCACCCCCCAATGATTCCTATTGAACCAACCCCAAAATAATAAAGTCTGCCCTTGTGGAAGAACCACTTGCAGCTATCATTCTGAAATTTGGCAACCGGCTTCGTCACCTCAGAATGGTGACTATGTCTGCAAATTCCATTCAGTTTGGGCAGAAAATGGGGGGGGAAACCCTTTTTTTAAAAAAAGCAAGCCAACAAAATTTAAACCTGATCCTTAAAAACTGCATGAAACCCTGGCTACTTGCCTCTACAATTTGGCAAGCTTAATCCACCCTGGAGGGGTTGACCTGCCTGCAAAGTCCATCCACTTCTGTGAAAAGGGAAAAACATTATAAACATACTTAGATTCCCCATTACAGTGAATGGGAAAGAACATAGCATCATTTTTATCACATTGAACTGAGAACGGAATAAATGGATCAGGCTGCTTTCCAATGTTGCAGATTCAGAAATGAGTCAAATCTCATGACCAGTGCACATCCAAAATACAGTGGTACCTCGGGTTACATACGCTTCAGGTTACATACGCTTCAGGTTACAGACTCAGCTAACCCAGAAACAGTGCTTCAGGTTAAGCACTTTGCTTCAGAATAAGAACAGAAATCGTGCTCCGGCTGCGCGGTAGCAGCAGGAGGCCCCATTAGCTAAAACGGTGCTTCAGGTTAAGAACAGTTTCAGGTTAAATACGGACCTCCAGAACAAATTAAGTACTTAACCTGAGGTACCACTGTGTGTAGTTTTTTTGTGGGTTTGAGCCCCATGTTGGCCAAGGTTTCCTGCATTGCATTGGGTTGTACCAGATGACCCTTGTAGTCTCTTCCAACTCAACCACTCTACAATTCTCTTCTTTTCCCCCAACATACCTCCTCCACCACAAAAACCCAACAGGTTTTTATCATCTTGGCAACTCCATAAACACACAAACGAACTTATCAGAGCAGGGTGGAGAACTTCAGGCCCAGGGCATAAATGCAGGCCTTCAGGCTCTCTACATAACCTTACAGACCCTGCTACACACCGGGAGTGTTTTTGCCTGGCTGGAATATGTCCTTGAACTCTCTGATCATGCTTGCCTGGAGGATAGAGAAGGGTGTGTGAGGGTGTCTAGAAACTAGCGTCTCCTCCCCTAACATTCAACCCGGACACTGAGGTCCAGCTCCAAGGGCCTTCTGGCGATTCCCTCACTGTGAGAAGCGATGTTACAGGGAACCAGGCAGAGGGCCTTCTCGGTAGTGGCACCCGCCCTGTGGAACGCCCTCCCATCAGATGTCAAGGAAATAAACAACTACCTGACTTTTAGAAGACATCTGAAGGCAACCCTGTATTTTTTAATGTTTAAGGTTTTTAATGTTTGAGGTCTTACTGTGTTATAATTACTTGGAAGCCGCCCAGAGTGGCTGGGGCAACCCAATAAGATAGGCATAATCATAAACATAAACTGTTAAGTTGTGAGCGAACATAGCAGACGACACAGCGATTTCTCCAGAGCAGCTCTTTACTTGTAAGCTGGACAGAACTGAACAGCAAACAGCTCAGCCGGCCTGCTTTTATAGGCAGCCGGCTGTCAACATTGTAGCAACAACAACCCAGGGTTTCCCGCCTAAAATAACTGACGTGGACCTGAGTGAAAACTATCTACAGTATCCCCCTGCTGGCCCAGGGTGAGAACTTCAATACATAACATAAACAATGACTCAGTGTGTGTCTGGCTATTAACCAGAAGATTGGTGGTTTGAGTTCACCCAGGGATGGCTATGGGCAGAATTCCTGTATTGCAGGGGGTTGGACTAGATGACCCTTGGATCCCTCTGACTGTGTGTATTATTATTATTATTATTATTATTATTATTATTACCTACTGTACAAAAGCCCTCATGAGGTTGCACAGAAGGGCGTGTGGCCCTCACCCTGCAAAAGGTTTTCCCTCCCCTTCATTCTGAGTAGCAGGACCAGCAGTATTTCAAAGCCATTCCTCCTGCTTGCCATCTCCTGGGGGCAGGGCTGAACTTTTAAGCAGCGCACAGGCACAAACTGGTGCATTAATCACGGGTCACATTTCAAACTCCCCCATCCCTCCCTTCTACGAGCAGCTCTGCTCTTTTGACTTTCAGCCGAAGGAAGGTCAGAGAGAGGACATTTCTCATTTGGATTTGCGGGTGCCAACGCAGAAGATTTGCTTGCCTCCATCAAGTTGTGGAGGTTGAAAAGCTGAGCGGGGGGGGGGGGGCGGCCCAGTCCTCTTCCCAACAGGCAGCTCAGGTGATCTATTCACCAACAACTCCTTTGTCTCAGGTTTAGGTGGATTAAATTTATACATCGCTTCCCATTCAAGTCCCAGTTTACAAGCAAAGTGTGTGTGCAAATACACAAACACAGAGAGAAATAGACATACAACATACTTAGGGTTGCCATATTTCAAAAAGCCAGGACACCCCAAAAGTTGTTCAGCTTTGTTTTAGGAAGACCCCCAAATGCTTGAGTTTTTTTAGACAAACCCCAAAGTTGCTAAGCTTTTCTTTTTTTCCTTTTCTCTTTTCTTTTTTTACAAAAATGCCAAGAAATGTGATTTTTCAATTGACTCCAGGACAAAGCACTGCCTTTCGGAAATTCCAGAAAACATACTCTCCAACGTTTCTCCAATGAAAATAGGAAAGTCCATAATAATAATAATAATAATAATAATAATAATAATAATAATAATAACAACAACATTTATACCCTGCTCATCTGACTGAGTTGCCTCAGCCACTCTGGGCAGCTTCCAAATATATAGAAACATAATAAATCATTAAACATTTTAAAAATCCTTATACAGGGCTGCCTTCAGATGTCCATACCCTCCAACATTTCTCCGGTGAAAAGAGGAATGTCCTAAGGAAAAGAGGACATTCCAGGATCAAATCAGAAACTGGAACAGCTTCTGTAAATCCGAGACTGTCCTTGGAAAATAGGGACACTTGGAGGGTCTGATACAATACATTTTAAAATGCATACATTTTAAGAGCAGCTGTAACAGCACAATGGTCTCTCAGCTTGTGGTTGGCTTAATTCCCGAATTTCCACTCACACACAAGTTAGTGGTTTTTCATACACAACTACTTCAGCCTCCTTGCAGGCCAGCAAGAGCCATGATCACAGCCCAAGGGCACATTCCAGTCAGGTAAAGGTGCTCTGCGAAGGTGTGGCTTGGGGAAGCCTATGAAGGGGTGTGGCCTAGACAGAGGCCTGGAGGACCGCCTTTGTCCCCCAGTGCTGAGTTTTCCCACCCGCTGCTCTTCCTTTTTCCTCCTAAGAGGAGGAGTCGTCACTCTAGCCATCCGACTCTGTAGCTGGCTGCCATTTTGAAAGCAGATCAGCCTGCCTGGCTCCTCGCTACAGCTTTAATTCCTCCCTAGGTGACTTCCTGGGGAAGTGGAACAAAATCCATGTTTTCCTGTTAAAAAATAATCATCATAATAAAGTAAAGCCATAAAGAGCCTCATCCCCACTGGAGATTTTCCGTTACCTTGTTGATTGATGACCCCCCCACACACTTTGCTCCCCCCGGACGCTGTGTGCAGCTACCCATCAGTCACCGGGCTTGAAATGCTCACCGTTTCCCTGACCTGCAGGGGGCCCATCTGTCATTCTCCATAATAAAACAGGAATGGAGGTTTAATAAAGGAATAAATAGCAGCGGATCACTCCGTAAAGATGCTATAACTTTTATTCCTGGCTATAAAAACGGCGGAGGATGCCGGTGGAGTCGGAGGCAGGTAAACAAAAAAGGAGAAGCTGCCACCAAGGCCTAGCCAAGGTGGACGGGAGACTGGAGCATTTTCCCTGGAATTGCCAAAGGGGAAGGTGCTGAAAGGGGGGGAATATTTGCAGCGGCCCTGGAAAAGCCACCCCACTCAGCTCCAAAGTGGGCCCCAAAGCATTTCCCCATTCAGAGTGAGGGCAGCATGGACCCAGGCAGCTGCGCCATCACTCCGAGTTGCCTTTGCTTGCTCTCTGCAATGTCACTGCATCGCTGGATCTGATTGGCTACATATTCCCAGTGTTAGCATCAAATTCGCTGATGTGATCCCCGATTTGCTGGGCTCGTCTAGTGAAGGGCTGAGGCAGCAACACAATGGGGAAGAATGGTTATGAACAGGCACATCAAAATAAGGCACATACACAGAGAGGAATGAAGAGGGCAGAGAGAGTAGACAAAAGAGCCTGAAATTGCTTGGGAAGGGCCCAGAGAAGGAGGAGACTTAGAGAGCTGTGGGAAGTTCTTGCAACTGCCTCCTCGGGGCAAGAGCTACTGGGAAGAGTTGCTGTGATCACAAGGTCTGCGCTGTGTTGGTCTCTTTGAAAAAAGAGTTAATTTCATGGACGCCTCATGTTTTATTGCTCCTGTTTTATTGCCTGACTCTGCCTCCTGACACCCATTGAGCTCCATGGCTGAGTGGGGATTCAAACCCTGGTCTCCCAAGGCTTAGTCTGACACTCTAACCACTATACCACACTGGCTTTCAGATGTGGGTGGCAGACTCTCCCAGCTCTATCTTGGGATTGCGGGATTTGAACCTGGGACCCAGATGGTCCTCCAGGGAGCTACTGCACTTCTTCCTGGTGTCATGCAAGCGGAGAAGAAGGCAAGATCAGGACGGGAGGTGGCAAGGGCAATTGCCTGCTCTCACTGCAGCGTGAAAAGCCTGTAGATGGATGGCTCTAAAAGACACAAGGAGGATAAAGTCCTTACCCTTATAATCGCTGAGCATCGTCCTCTTAACCAGGAAGCCGATCCATAGTATGGATAATATCGCAGCACGCCTGCTGCTGGGGGGAGCACGGAGGAAGCTGGCCACAAAGACAAATGGGCTAATTACCGTCCATGATCGCAGTGATATATTCCCAATTGTGGCCATCAACCCGACAGGAGGGTGGAGAGAAACACAACTTTAAGTTGCCTCTTCAAAGAGCACGAAGGCTCAGTTGCTATAGAAATGCAGACATATTCACACAGTTTGCATGTACCACACACAC
The DNA here is from genome assembly GCF_027172205.1 of Podarcis raffonei. NCBI lineage: Eukaryota > Metazoa > Chordata > Lepidosauria > Squamata > Lacertidae > Podarcis > Podarcis raffonei. Next base: position 13,276,868 of record NC_070617.1, read on the forward strand.
ATCCCCTTCACCTTGACTTGGGAAGGACCAGCCTCCACCTGATACAGAAGGAGGGGGCAGAATGCCGGATCGTACCAACGCAGGTTGCAGGAGGGGCTGAGGAGAGAGACACAGCAGCTGGGATGATGGCCACAACAACTAGATAGAGCTTCCATGTTCAGGGGCAGTAAACACGATAGCTAAATACCAGGTGCTGGAGCAGGGGCGTAGCAAGGGTTGCCAGCTCCCGGGGCCACACAGAGGGAGGGAAACAGACAGAATATGCATGCGCGTTCAGCTGCCTAATGGAGTCCTCCTCACCCAGATCATAGCCGCAGAGATAAGAAAAGAAGAGTCGCTTCGTTGTCTGCAGAGGTCACTTCCTGGTTTGCACGGCGAAGATGTTTTCAACAGAGCCCAGTGATGGAAGCGTGCAGCTGTATTGACATTTTCTGCCCCTAACAATTTTGCGCCTGGGGCGACCGCCCCTGCGCCCTCCTTCCGGTGCTATGCCACTGTGCCGGAGAATAGGCCGTGGGCGAGGACCATATGGTGGACTTGGTTGTGGGGTTTTCCAGAGACATCAGCCTGGCCACAGTTGGAAACAGGACACTGGGGTAGGTGGACCTTTTATCTTGACCAGGGGTCAGCAAACATTTTCAGCAGGGGGCCGGTCAACTGTCCCTCAGACCTTGTGGGGGGCCGGACTATATTTTTTTTGGGGGGGGGAGAATTAACGAATTCCTATGCCCCACAAATAACCCAGAGATGCATTTTAAATAAAAGGACACATTCTACTCAAGTAAAAACAATGCTGATTTCTGGACCATCCGCAGGCTGGATTTAGAAGGTGATTGGGCCAGATCTGGCCCCCGGGCCTTAGTTTGCCTACCCAGATCTTGACCAAACACAGCAGCTTGTTTGCTCTTACGGAACGTGGGCATGTCAGCAGCATTCCTGATGGATGGATTTAATGTATTAGTTGCCCAGCGCAAGGGAGTCGCTACACAGGGTTGCAAGCTGCCTGAAAGCTTCTTAAATTCCATCAGATACCTGGGTGAAGAGGAATGTAAGAAGAACCATACTGGATCAGGCCAGATGGGGTCTGGAGGGCCAGGAACGACATCCATTAATTCATTGCAACCTTTTTGCCCAAGCACCTGAGTTGATTTGCAGTTTTGAGAAGCAGATCAAATGATACAACGCGTAAAGTTTTCCGGAGAGGGGGCAGCCAGACTGTTGTTGTTGTTGTTGTTGCTGCTGTCGTCAAGGCTAGCCCACCCATGATGCAAAGCGAGGCAACAGCTTCTGGCGGCAGGATCTACAGGGACAACAAACCTGGCCTCCAAGGATTGCATTGCCCACTCCCACTGCCACTGCAGCTGCGATGGTTGCTGTACATTTCTTGGCACTGCCTCCTTGGCAGCATGCCTCTTTGGCACTGCCACCTCTACAGTGGCCTCTTGGCGAATGTGAAGCACTGTTGGTCTCCTCTCACCTCTAGGGAGGAAATGGGAGGCTGCCCTATGTGGTCTCCTGGGCTCTGCATCCACCTGACATGATTCAGAACAGACCCTTTTCTCCCACAACAGTCTCTGATTCCCAGTTCAGCTGTCAGGTAAGGATGATTTGATTCCCCTGTCCCCAAGTTCCCTATGTAGATCTTCACAAAGCCCTTTGTTCCCATTGTAAATCTTTATTCCCCACCCCCCACCCCAATCTAGATCTTCACTCACCCCTTCTTCCCTGGAAGTGGGGCGGGGGGGAGAGAGACGCCATGTTGTGGTTTGCCTCAGGTACCAAAATGTCTTGGAACAGCCCTAATTATTATTATCTTAAAAATCTGATTGCCTGCCAACCCACGGTTTTCTGAACAAAGGTTGAAGGCTGCCTTGAAAAAAAGTCTAAGGGAGTTGGGTTTGTTTATCCTGAGAGATGACATAATAACCACCATTAAATATTTGAAGGGCTGTCACAAAGATGATGGAGTGACATTGTTTTCTGCTGCCCTTTAGGGTCGTTCCCAGACCAATGAATCCCAATTGCAGGAAAGGGGGTTTTCGCTCAACCTTAAGAGGATGTTCCTGACAGTATGAGCAGCTTGTCAGTGAAACAGACTGTCCCAGCTGCTGGTGAAAATCTCCTTTGCCAGAGAATTTGAAGCAGAAGCTGAATGGCCACATGTAGGTTCCTGTTCAGCTCAGATATACAGGAGCCCGTGATAGACCTGGCATCCTCCTCCATGGATCTGACAGACTCTTTCCTTCTTCTTCTTCTTCCATCACAGCTTGTGGCAGTGAGTTCCATAAATTCACCACACCTTCCAACCAGGTCTGAAAACTCCAGCTGGGGCAGAATGCAGCAGCTAGCCTGGATGACAACATGTGACACTCATGCTAAAACATCAACACCTGCTGCCCAAATGCTACCAGGCCAACACCTTGGATACCCTAAAGACCACTTGAGGGTCCTTACATCCTAGCCTGGTCACTGAGATCATTCCAGTGTTTCTCAACCTGTGGGTCCCCAGATGTTGTTGGACTACAACTCCCATCATTCCTAGCCAGCATGATCAGTGGTCAGGGATGATGGGAGTTGTAGTCCAACAACATCTGGGGACCCACAGGTTGAGAACCGCTGATTCAGAGGAACACCGCTAGTTGTTCCCCATGTTACAAAGACCCAACTGGCTTCAACTAGAAGTCTCTTGGCAGCTTTTCTTATACGATTACAGACCTATGCAGTTGTTGATTTTTTTCTCTTGAGCAGCCAGTCACTGGGAGGGTTGTTCTGTACTGCTTTTAATGCTTTTTTTTTTTTTGCTAAAATATATTTTTTATATTGCTCTGCACAGCCCTGACATTTTATGAGAGGGTGGTTATAAATACTTTTATAAATAAAGCAGCATAAAGATACAGTATGCTCTCTTTCCTTGGCATATCAAATGAGTCTCTCCTCTAGCTTTTTCTGAATTCTAGCTTTTATTTTATTTTTTTAAAACTGCAACAAAATGTTGCCGTTTGGCCCACAGGGTGCCCTATCTATTCCATTCTCCTTTTTCTCCTTCCCCAACAGGAAGCTGCCCATAAACCTTTGCCTTTGATCACAAGAAACCCAAAACACTCCAGCCGTTCCTTCTGGGGAAGGTGTTTCTCCATCCCTTGGGCTGCCTGAAACCGTCCTCTTCCACATCCCTTCCAGCTTCATGTTATGGTACTTATTTTTAATTTTGGGGGGAGATTGGGCAATCAGAACCGTACAGGGTTTTCATAATGTGGCAGCAGAACAGAACAGCCCACACAGAATATTTATACCTCCTAATTATGAAGGCTTCTGTTATTAGTAGACGGGGGTGGGGATTGGTAATTAAATAAGTCCAGGCTTCAAGGCCACCTGAACGAAACAGGGAAGAAAGAATCTCTAGATCCTGGGACTCTAAGATCAGGAGCTAGAAACTGGGGGCTAAGATGTCAGGGATGTGCAGGTGCCGTTATGTAGATGGTTGCTGCTTTGTTTTCTTGCGTTAAGTAGAGAACGAAAGACAAAGAGAGCTGACCCAAATTTCCAAGGCATTAACTACACGGACGGCGAATTATATACATACACAGTACAGGGAGTGTCTCTGCGTAACGGTGGCTCCATTCTGCCACCTAGTGTCCGATGTACACGGCAGCCCAGGCCCTAACTCAGAGCTGGGCAGAAGGCCAGCTGTTTTGGCAGAGCCTCCCTTAAGGCTTCTCTGTTCCAGATGTGCAGAAGCTTTTGCCCCAAACACACCTGAAATAGGAGGAGGTTGCACACATGCAGTGGTGGCTGTGTTAGTAGAAAGATGCGCACGCTTTAACCCCGGAGAGTTTCGAAGCCAGTATTGGCTTGAACACTTTTCTTTCTGCTTTTTTAATGAAGAAATCCAAATACATTTTGCATGCACAATGAAAGGAAGTTGAGCAATTAGCTCTCACACCTGGCTTGGACACAGTACCTAAGAATAGTCTTGTAACAGGGAGAAGCATCCATTTCGTACAACAGCAGTGGGGGACGGGGGGGGGTGGAGAGAACCTTTCCTGCTCCAGGGCCGCTTTGTCTTCGGGGCAACTTTCCGAGGGCCACATGCCAGGGCTTGGTGAAGCCGGAAGCAAAAGTGGGTGGGGAAATGAATGGAATTTTTGCCCTTGTGCAGTAGGATAGTTTCAACACGTGTTTTTTTCCACCCCCCATAATTTTTTGTTCGTTTTCAGACAATTTAACCAATTCCATTCAATTTCAATCCAGTACCTGAAGTCTCATCCTTATTTCCATGATGCTTCTAATTCAAATCATTTATCTCCTGTCATAAATGGAATATTTCTCTAAAACATATACCCTACATTGGATTCCTTTATCATTCTCGTGCATTCACTTATATTTCAAGGCCTGCCTACCATTTCATTTGGCTATAATATTTTCTCAGGTCCTCGGGGGTCCCTTCCAACTCTACGATTCTTTGATTCCAGGTCCAGTCGCGGTGGGTGGAGTCAGTCGAGGACCCGGAGGCTGAAAAGTCTGCCACTGGCTTTTCAGGGATTTGCAGCCACACACAGAACCAGCAAGTCTTGCCCTGAAAAGATGTTCTGCTTCTGCACCCTGGAATGGATCTTGCTGAGAACTGCTATCTCTAGGAGCGACACAGAAATTGCTGTTCCCCTTCTTTTTCCTTAACTTCCAGCGACAATGCTTTACATACCTAACACTTTCCCTGCAAGGCTTAATTTTTGATGGGGTGCGATTTTGTTTGGTCTCCATGCATCTGTGTCATGGCAAAAGAGGTTACATATTATGCTTGCTTATTTGCAGAGGGTCTTCTTATGCGGATTTCTTCTTACTGGAAAGAGGGGTGGGGCCGGGGAAAGGAAAGGGAGGTGGGGAAACAAGATGGGCAGATATATGTTGTCATTCCTCCAATAGAGGTAAATCGGTCGGGATCAATAATTCAACACATTCCAAACAGGTTGGTTTGTCCCAGGAGTAATCCGTCTTAATAGTCGCTCGTGGAGATGATAAGTGGTGAATAATTTAGCCTGCACACACGCACACCCAAACACACGCGCGCCGGCACAGGCGCTTCCCCGCTGTAATTAAAGCGTGTGAAACTTCGTTTGTTATACAAAATTATTGCTGAATAATTCAGATCCTCAGTAATTACTAAACGGCGGAGGAATTCGCCAGCAGAAAGGTGCCCCTTCAGAGGCTGAGTCGAGGAGGGATTTGCAACACAGCCAATTACCTCTGAACCGCGCGCATGATTTAAACCCACCGTGACCTGGGGATTTTCAGACATCTCCAATCTGGTTTTTTCATCTATTTATCTTAAACTAATGATTCCTAATATTGTCCTAGGCACTGTCTAAATTAAATACAGGCAGAGCTATCCCGGCATAATTTACACCGGGGGGGAGGGGGCGGTAAATTACGCTGGTGTAAACTGTTCCTGCTCCCAACCCCGTTCAGGAGCGTGGCTGGCCCAAGCCTGGCAGACCTGCTATGATCTCACCATCGTTGTTTCACCAGAAGCTATGCCTAAAACCTTCCAAGCGATCTGAGGATACAGGACAAGGAGGAAATTAAGACGCCGGCAAATTCTTTCTTTTTTTGTAGTATAATTTTTTAATTAAATTATTCAACCGTTTTCACAATAATCTTCACCTCAAATAGTGACATTGTTTCATAAATTGACCTCCCACCCCCACTCCTACTTAAACCTTTATATTTGTATCTATTACCGAAAGCTTCTCTATTACACTTATTCTATCATTTTCCTTCTGTTGCTCTTATCTCGAATCCTGCCCACAGTTTCATTTGACTATAGTATTTTTTTAAAAAAATATTCCACAAAAGGCCTTCATTCGAAACACTGGCAAATTCATGCAAAAGTGTTTCAGTGACACCAGTTCACTCTAGGGTGGTCCATTACAGTGAATGGGTCAGTCACCGACCGCCCCCCACCTGCCTATGTTCTTATTTGCAATAATCCCAGCGGGTGGTCCTGCCAGTCAACCTGCCTCCTCCTCAGTGTTGCCCCTTGCAGAACTCAGAAGGGAGGAAGAGAAGGATGGGGGACAAACCTAGACTTGGTTGCCTCTGCCTGTCACTGATTCTGGCTCCACCTCTCTCACTGGCCTTCCTTTTATCCGCCCTGCCAGTTCCAAAGGTCGCCAGCCCTGACTGCCCCATAGAGCTCATGTCAGGATGTCCACATCCTCATTTCCCACCATCACTTCCCCATTATTTACACCCTGGCAACTGTCTCCGGCTTTCAAAGTTCCCGGCAAGTCGCTCTCTCCTGCTGAGGAAAGGGGAAGATGAGAAGAAGATGAGCACACATTTCTTGTTTTTCTTTCCACCTTCCTTATCTTATAAGAACATTCGCTCGCCTCTCGCAGGCAGTCGGGTCAACAACAGCATCACCCTCACAAGACACAGCCTGGCTCTGCATCACAACCATGGGCAATTGTGTGAATATGGTGAGTCCTGCGTCTCAGTGCTGCCCTTCTTCTTCTTCTTCTTCTTCTTCTTCTTCTTCTTCTTCTTCTTCTTCTTCTATCACTTGTAGCCAAGTAAGATTGTCTTCCATAAACACGGTTTTAAGAGTGAGTCCATAAGTGACTGTGGAGGCCAATTCTGGATCCATACATCCTTCCACAGTGGGGACATAGGTTTCCGGGCAGGAGTTGATCACGGTGAGGGTTTGCCAAGCATGCCTTTCTCTTAGCACATTTCTCCCTTTCATCCTGAGCATCTTCAAAGTCAATGACACCTTTGGTAAGGGCTGTTCTCCAACTGGAGCGCTCGCAGGGCAGTGTGTGTTTCCCTGTTGTCGCTCTTATGGAAGTCTAGACTCTAGAACCATTCCCCTTTAAATAAGGGGTCCACTGATAAGACCATTAAATGGGACTGAGTCTGATTTCAGTCACTTCAAAAATGTGGCCCTCTTGTTTCTGCTGTGTCTGGGGTCCTAGACGTCCAACCTTAAGCCCTGCACTGACAGTACCATTTCAGGGTCTTCCTACTAATGCTGAGCTGAAAGGTTCTAAAGAAAAAAAGAAAAGTTTTAGGCTTGAATTTGGGGTGGGTGAGAGGTCCTCAGCAAAAGAGAGGCTGAAACAGCCTTCCTATTTGAGGCAGGGGGTAATGTTTTTCTGGGACAGGGTGGAGAACTTTCCCCCCAGCTTGAGGGTCTTTCTGGGCAACCTTCCCGGTGGTGGCTGGAGATGGAAGAGAAAAAGGGCAGGGAAAATGGTAATTTCCACCTCAGTAAAGTAGGTTAGGTTCAACATGCACCTCCACAACCCTCTCTATCCTGCGTAGAAGGAAAGCAAGAAGTGTCCTCAGAGTTAAGGACACGTTCAACTGACAGATAAAGGATCCAATGAAATCAGGCCCCAGTTAGCTGCCTCTGCCAATCAGAACAGGCAGCACCATGCTGGAGAGAGTGGGGCCAGGGATGGGACTCGGGGTTGCTGTTGGCATCGGTCTGTCTCAAGGGACAATGGAGTGCGCCTCCGGGGGCAAAGTCAAACCGCTGGAGAATCACAGCACCTGCTGTGGCTGCAAGTGTAACTCGTAACAGCTGCCTCCTGTGTTGTTTTTGCTGCGTTAGCAGCACTGAAGTACCCTCTCGGGGTGCAAGTCTGGGCGGTGTGCACGAACGTCCTGGGCTGCCCAAATGACAAGACGAGCCCCCTCTTTCCTTGCTGATGTAGTCCAAGGGAAAGCAGAGCAATATGTTTGACACCAGTTTGGCTGCAGGAGTTGCCAGAAGGAGGCAGACTCCATGTTTGTGTAGGGCTTGCTCCTTAGCCTATTCTTCCCCCAAAGATGGCCCACAAGGCAGCAGGTACAGATTTTTATTCACGGTTTACTCTCCCAAATGAACGTAGCCACAAGGCAGCAGAGGTTTAGCTACGGAGTTTTCCTTCTCCTTGATTGACAGGTTGACAAGCCCCATCTGCCCCTCACTTCCCTCTCCACAGCAGAAGCCACCTTCAGTGCAAAGCAGACTCAGTATAAAGCAGATATATTTGTTCAAGATTGTAGTATATTGGGTGATTTAGTGCTTTTAAATTGGGTTTTAAGAGGATCTTTTACGTGCCATGAGAGAGAAAGATGGAAGGAGGAAAAACATCTTGCTGAGCCCCCCACCCCCCCACCCCCTGCTCTGGAAATAACAATATTTATATAAACTAACAAGAAAGCCAGAGAAAGAGGCTGAGCAATCAATCCATAAACACTGAAATATCAATATAGAAAATGACCCTGTTATACGACATCGTTCAAGGCAGCAAACTGCATCGCTCTTGACGACACCCTCCTTAATTTCTGCAGCTAAATTTGCAAGTAAAGCCACTTTGGGTACAATGTCTGGGCTGCTCTGGCAGGGTTCGGGTTTTCGTCTCGAGGATCGCAGAACTGTAGCATTGGGAGGGAGCCCAAGGGTCATCTAGCCCAACCCCCTGGAAAGTCTTTGACACACTGCATAATCCGCTTGTGAAATTTGTTGTTATAAGGTATGCTATTCATAGACTCAGAACCATAGAATCATAAGAGTTGGGAGGGACTCTGAGGGTCATCTAGTCCAACCCCCTGTGACACAGGAATATCTAGCTGTCCCTTATGGGAATCGAACCTGTGACCTTGTTGTTATCAGCACCAGGCTTAGTCTAACCAACGGAGCTATAGCAGTCATCAGCCTATAGGGGAAAAGGATATTTCCTAGACAAATTATCAGAGAATAAGTCTATCAATGTTTTCTAAATACAAGATAGGAACATAGGAACATAGGGAGATGCCTTACATGGAGTCAGACTATTGGTCCAGCTACCTCAGTACTATAGGGACGCGGGTGGTGCTGTGGGTTAAACCACAGAGCCTAGGACTTGCCGACCAGGAGACTGGCGGTTCAAATCCCCGCGACAGGGTGAGCTCCCGTTGCTCGGTCCCTGCTCCTGCCAACCTAGCAGTTTGAAAGCATGTCAAAGTGCAAGTAGATAAATAGGTACCACTCCGGCGGGAAGGTAAACGGCATTTCCGTGCGCTGCTCTAGTTCTTCAGAAGTGGCTTAGTCATGCTGGCCACATGACCCGGAAGCTGTACACCGGCTCCCTCGGCCAATAAAGCGAGATGAGCACTGCAACCCCAGAGTCAGCCATGACTGGACCTAATGGTCAGGGGTCCCTTTACCTTTACCTCAGTACTGCCTGCACTGACTGGCAGCAGCTCTCCAGAGTTTCAGAGAGAGAGCGTCTCCCAGCCCTACCTGCCACTGGGGACTGAACAGAGACCTTCTGCATGCAAAGCAGCTGAGTGATGGCCTTCCTCTCTCTTCCTCCATCTTCAGAGGAAGTCTACCTCCAATTACCGGCGGGGGAGGCCTGTTGCCTCCTGCCCCCCTGGGGGGGCACCTGACTGGTCGCTGTGCAAAACAGCACACAGGAATAGTGTTGATCTTTGGTCTAGAACGAGCCAGGCTCACTTGCTGGTCTAATTGCTCCAGGGCTGCTTTTGAGTCTTTATTACAACGTGCCTCCTTGCTTTATGCTGTGCTCTGTATTTCACTGATTTTATTGAGTTTGTAATTTAGCCATTGTACTGTCTTTTAACGATTCCACCCTTTGAAATCCTTTGGAAGCCAGCTTGAAATCTTTTCAAAAATGAAAAGATGGGAGTTTGCAATGTTTCGAATGAATAAAATCAGAGGGAAGGGAGGAGTAGGAATTGGGGGTGCAAAGGAAGAAAGAGGAAGAGCGCTTCCAGGCGACCTGTTTATTGAGCATTCATCCTGATTTATTTGCCCGGGAGATTAGATGACGTCGGAGCATTTGCCTGTGGGGAAGTTATGCAACGTCGTATCATCACACAATCACTATGCACACCTTATTCCCAGTGAATTTCCTTATTGCAAGGAGTCTGGTCTTTGGAGAAAGTAGATTTGTTCAGAGCCAAATCCACTTTAACTTTGGCAACCTGAATCTGCCAGTATGTGACAGAAGCCTCATCTCTATTACAGTGGTACCTCGGGTTACAGACACTTCAGGTTACATACGCTTGAGGTTACAGACTCCGCTAACCCAGAACTATTACCTCGGGTTAAGAACTTTGCTTCAGGATGAGAACAGAAATCGTGCAGTGGCAGTGCGGCAGCAGCAGGAGGCCCCATTAGCTAAAGTGGTACCTCAGGTTAAGAACAGTTTCAGGTTAAGAACGGAACTCCGGAACGAATTAAGTTCTTAACCCGAGGTACCACTGTATAGAGTGTAAGCACGGTTATACTATTTAAAGAAGAAAGAATCATGGGAACTGTAGTTCATAAAGGGTGCTGAGGGTCTTGAGGAGACCCCACCCACATTCCCCTCACAGGACTACAGCATGCAGAGTTCCCTGGGGAGACGGAGCAATTGTTGCACCACTCCTGGAATTTTCACTCTGTGGGGGGAACCAAGGGGCTCCTAACAACACCCCTAAGAAAATGTTCTGCTTTCAGCTGAGCAGTTGATCCGTCAATCACTCCCTAGTTTTACATATGCACTCATGGGGTTTGAACTGGCAGTCATACCGGACAGCTCACAATCATAGAATTCACAAGGGTCATCTAGTTTAACTTTCTGTAATGCAAGAACCACAGATAAATAAAAAATTATTATTGTTATTGTTATTAAATAATTTATTATTTATACCCCGCCCATCTGGCTGGGTTTCCCCAGCCACTCTTGGCAACTCCCAACAGAATATTAAAACATGATAAAACATTAAACATTAAAAACTTCCCTAAACAGGGCTGCCTTCAGGTGTCTTCTAAAAGTCAAAAAGTTGTTTATTTCCTTGACATCTGATGAAAGGGCATTCCACAGGGCGGGTGCCACTACCAAGAAGGCCCGATGCCTAGTTCCCTGTAACCTCACTTCTCGCAGTGAGGGAACCGCCAGAAGGCCCTCAGAGCTGGGCCCTTGCAGATGGCCACCCAACCTCTTCTTTAAAAACCCTAACCATTTGAGGGAGTCCATTTCACCGTTGAACAGCTCTTACCCTCAGAAAGTTCTTCCCAATGTTTAGTCAGAATCTACTTTCTTGGAATTGGAATCCGTTGATTCAGTTCCTACCCTCTGGGGAAGCAGAAAACAAGCTTGCACCCATCTTCCATGTGACAGGCTTTTAGCTATTTGAAGGTGGCTATTGTACCACCTCTCAGTCTTCTCTTCTCCAGGCTAAATATACCCAACTCCCTCAACCATTTCTCATAAGGCTTGGCTTCCAGACCCTTCCGCCCTCCTCTGCACACACTCCAGCTTGTCAATATTTTCTTAAACTGCGGTGTCCAGAACTGGACGCATGTACTTGATGAAGGTATTGGCTGTGCAGCAGCTGTGGGGGGGGGAAGGCGAATTCCATGCAAGGGATCATTAGGAAAGAAATTGAAAATTAAGCTGCCAATATCACAATGCCTTTGTACAAATCTATGGTGACGCCACACATGGAATACTCTGTACAGGTTGAAAAGTATGCTGTGGAGATGGGGGCAAGGTTCAGAAAAGAGCAAGATAAATAATCAAGGGGTTGGATGAAGGCAAGTTACAACATATTGGGCTTTTTAGCACAGAAGAAAAGGCGGGGAGGGGAGAACACAAGAGGTGTGGGAAGAGAGCACAGACAAGATGTTTTCTTCCTTTTTCGCAGTACGAGAATTCCGGAACATCCTCGGAAGCTGGAAGCTTCCTAGAATTGTAGACATTACATAGTATCATAGATGTTGGACCATCTAGTCCAACCCCCTGCATTGCCGGAATATGCAGTTATCCTGTACGGGGCTCAAACCTGCAACCTTGGTGTTATCAGCACCACGCTCTAACCAACTGAGCTATCCAAGACAGACCAAAGAAAATACTACTTCACACAGTGAATAGTTCAAGTATGAAATCTGCTCCCATAAGAGGCAGCAGTAGCCATGAACTTGGGTGGCTGAGGGTTAGATAAAACCCATGGAGTGTTCAGCTATCAACTCGTCATGATGGCCATGCGCTCTGTCCTCTGTCAAAGGCAATATGTCTCTGAATGGCAGTTTCTGAGAATCACCAGTGGGGAGAGCTGATGTTGCACTCAGGGCTTCTCATCTGCATCTGGCGGGGAAGAAAATCTTGCATTTGTATGTTCTGAGAGAGAGAGAGAGAGAGAGAGAGAGAGAGGAAGGAAGGAAGGAAGGAAGGAAGGAAGGAAGGAAGGAAGGAAGGAAGGACAGAGGGAGGGAGGGAGGGAGGGAGGGAGGGAGGGGAGAGGGAAATGAAGGGAGGGAAAGGAAGAAAGGAAGAAAGGAAGAAAGGAAGAAAGGAAGAAAGGAAGAAAGGAAGAAAGGAAGGAAGGAAGGAAGGAAGGAAGAAAGAAAGAAAGAAAGAAAGAAAGAAAGAAAGAAAGAAAGACTGACTTAGGCTAGATTTAACCGAAGTCTGGTTGAGGAAGAGTTGGATGAGACCAGCTAGGCATCTCATTCCAATTCAACCCTGCAATCTTATCTGAATCTCAGGAGACCTAGTGAAAAATTGTTCCATCTTCGTTCACACTAGGAAGGAGATCCCAAGGGTGCAGGAAGGAAGATTATTATATTTATAAAATAGCCACTCTTCACACGCTGAGGCGATTGGGGGGAATATAAATGAAACCATTTTCATTCAGCAACCAGTATGCAGACTTAAATCAGCGCTTAATTTCTACAAATTAGAAATAACAGTCCTTCAGTTTGTCTGGAAACCTCCAGTCTCTGATCACCAGAGTCTCTTTAGAGAGGAAAACTGTGTATTAGCAATGAGGAAAAAATGCATTCTGCTTTGTTCAGCTCTGACTTAATAGGGTTGAGCACTTTCTAAAGCATACTATTTAAAAAAAGAAAGAAGCACAAAGGCTAAGGCTGCAAGCCTGTAGCCACTAATCTCAAAAGACATGTGTAATTTGCACTGTAAGAGAATGATCTAGCTCAAGGGTTTCCAAACTCCCCCCGCCCCGCGACCACTTGAAAATTACCGAGGGTCTTAGAGGACCACTTAATGGTTTATCTGCCCATTGTAGCAATTGTAATGGACTGTGCTGGGTGATTTATAATAGTATTTTATTGCTCCTTTTAGGCTATAGTCAACTAATGTTTACTCAGAGTAGACCCACTGAAATGAATAACTATGGCTAATGTAGATCTATTAATTTCCAATGGGTCTACTCCAAGTAAAGGTTTAGTTAACGATAACTATTTTTTGTTTTGCATTTCAGTGTGGATTCAAACTGTAACACAATAAAGTACAAGAAATGGAAGAAGCAATGAAAATGCAATTAAAATCAATATGAATATTTAATCTGATAGGTGTGCTATCTCCCATCTACTACCACAAATTCACAGACTGAGGCTGGATCTACACAGATATTTTTTAAAAACTGCTATGAAAAGAACTGCTATGAAAAATATAGCTCCCAGTGCAATTTACCATTGACTTTGGATCGCTGCTCTACAGCGCCATCTGGTGTCACATTTTTATAACACATTTATGTTATACCCGTATTTTTCGCTCTATAACACGCACCCGACCATAACACGCACATAGTTTTTAGAGGAGGAAAACAAGAAAAAAAAATATTATAATGAAACAGTGGATGTATGATTTTTGTGGTTCATGCTGTGGCCACAGACATGTGATCTGATGGTGAGTTTGGGGTAGCCCAATGCAAAAATCCTGAGGAACCTTGTGGATCCATGCTTTGTAACCACATTTTTGCACCACTGCGGCCCCAGGCAACAGTGGGTGCGTGATATTTTTGGTGCAAGCTGTAGCCATGGACATGCTATGTGATCTGACCCAGTGCAAAAACCCTGAGGATCCATGTGGATCCGTGCTTTGTAACCATGTTTTAGGTGGGGAGGGAAGGGAAAGCGCTCAAGGGACAAGGAGCACGCGAGGGGTGTGTGGAGAAGGATGCTGCTAATAATGCAGAAGAGGGGTATAAGAGGAGAAGGCTCCTCTCCTCTCCCGCTTTGCTCCTTTAAAGCAAGCAGGCTCCCTGTCCCTCTCTCCTCCCCACTCAGCGGCTCTTCTCCCGCTTTGCTGTTTCAAAGCAAGCGACAGAGGAGGGAAGAGGAACCATGGATCCTCTACTTACGACTGCAGCAGATCCCCCCACCATCCGTAGGCATTCGCTCCATAACACGCACAGACATTTCCCCTTACTTTCTAGGAGGAAAAAAGTGAATGTTATGGTGCAAAAAATACGGTAATTGACCTGTGTAGCGGAGTCCACTCTGTGAATGATTCTCTTGTTGGTTTATTTGGGAATCCCTAATCTGGGAGTGTTTTAGTTTGAATCTTGTCTCTGCCAAGCACCCAGTAGGTAGCCTTGGTCAAACCTCAGTTCTCCCCCTCACCACACCTGTCATATGAGGAAAATAACAGCAGCCTACCATGTGCTCCATGTCAATTTCATGTCTTATATATTAAGTCAATCCTGTTCCATTTCTGCATTTGTTAGATTTTTTTATAAAAAATGCATGAAAATGAGTATTACAAAATATGTATTTACTAGGGGTGTACAAGGGCCTAAGATTTGCCTTGAATCTGTGTTTTTAAATAATAATAAAACCCAATCTATTTCTGAGGCACTCTGTTTTCTCCTTGATCTGTGATTTAAGTTCCGAATCACTCTATAATATATAATATATAATATATAATATATAATATATAATATATAATATATAATATATAATATTATATCTATATAATTTATAATGTAAGTTCTATGTTCCTCACTCGTTCTTATGGCAGATCTAAAACTATCTATGCTTTCTTTCTTTTGGTATAAGCAGATAAAATTTGCAGGTACAGGAGCTCCACTCCCCAGTGGATTACTCCTGCCAAATTGCAGGCAAATAGGTTCAGGAGCCTTGAAGTAGATGAGGTTAAAAAGGGATTGTCATATTTTTCTATGTATAACATGCCCCCATGTATAAGATGGCCCCTATTTTGGGGGACTCCAAATTAAGAAAATGGAAGGAGATTGCCCAGAGTTGTTGAGCTCTTTTGAGCAGATTGCCAAAAATAGCTCACCCGCCAGACCAACGCTGCCAATCACACGCATCACCGAAGCCGCCAATCGCCTGCCCAATTGGTGCAGCAGCAGCCAATCGACAGCAGCCCTTGTCGCAGCCCCCAATCACCCGCCCAATCACCACTGACAATCTCCTGCTCGCGGCTGCAACCAATCGACCGTCCCCCCTCTGCACTATCCATGTATAAGACGACTCCCAAGTTTTAACATTATTTTATAATAAAAAAAACATTGTGTTATACATGGAAAACTATGGTAACTCTTCCCAATAATCCAAGTTAGGGCAGTGACTTTCTTAGGTCAACTAAAACTCCAAAATCCATTGCCCAGCTCAGCTTTCAAGGTGAAGCTGTCTTGAATGCTGCCTGCAGCATGCTGAAGAGCTCTACAATGATGATGGCGATGGTTTCAAGTAGAGCAGCATATTGGTTTTTTAAAAGTTAAATGAAGTATTCAACTTAAAACAACTACTATCCACTGCTCTGCTTTAGTAAAATAAATAAACAAATCCAGAACTCTTCAGTGCTCCACAGGCAGCATTCAAGACAGCCTACTTCATGAAAGCCCCATGGACCTAGAGTAGAGAAACTCAGAGACATAGGGAAGCATAGAGAGACAGGGGACAGAAAAGTGAAGAGCAATACAAGGCTTTGTGGGGGGCCAAATATGACCCAGATGCTCTATTGATATTGTGGGTTGACTTGGGAAGGGTAAAATTACACACAGAGAGACATCCATTTGCCTTGTTCTCCAGCCCCAGTACTGCATTCTGCTATGTTTGGGTGAACCAAGAACTGCATCACAAAATCCAGACATGTATGAAATCCAAAAAGTAATTTCATTCTGATCCACACATTTGTCCAAGAAATGCAAATCAGGCCAGCCCACATCAGAATTCACAAAATTTGGAATTCCTAAATTCAAATGCCCATTACTGTATTGTATTGTATTGTATTTGCGATGTGCAAATATTACTGACCTCCTGTCGTCTTCTGTTTCCGTTGTTGTTTTTAAGCAACGCTCTAAAAATAAAAATGGATACGTGGATCAGTTTTTAAAACAGAAGTTTCATACACAGTGCTTTGCAAGCAAGAAACACATGTTTATATTCCAGTTGTTATGAAATGCAAAAGAAAGGTGTGCTTTCATCCAGGGATGATAACAGAACTGCCAGACCCTGAACTTGGGAACACGGAGAGAAATACCTTTCCATTATCCAAAGATAACTACATTTCACTTCACACATCAACAGAACTATTCCTCTCCTCTTGGACACGCTTTTAAATAGCTGATCGCTGTCTCCATCCGCTCTGCCAAAACTTCCCTCCCCTAATTGCATAGAGCCCCCGAGCACTACCAGACCCTGAAAAACATCCCCTGACTCTTTTCCTTGCACTTGAGCTGGTGGAACATCTTCCTGTCTCTTATTCTCTGCAATCCCACCCCGGCAATAGCTCAAGTTACTCCAAATAATTGTCCTGCCCTGTGTTGCTAAATCTCTTAAAGCAACTAAACTGGTTGCTGGTTGTTTTCTGGGCCCAATTCAAGGTGCTTTCTTAGACATTTTAAGCCAAAGAAGGAAATGTTATTCCACACTGCGTTGAGCTGCCTGTGCTCTAAAGCCAGAAGATGGGTGGTCCTGATGGTCCCTCCTCAGTTTGAAGAGTGTGGCACAGAGGCCCGGGAAAGGGCCTTCTCAGTGGTGGCTCCTCATATTTGGAGCTCCCTCTCTGGCTTCATCTCTTTATACTTTCAGGTGGTCTATTAGGACAAACCTTTTCCAGCAGGATGTTTTGAGGAAAAGAGACCCGACCGCTGCCTCTAGTAGCGGTAATAACCACCGTTGTTTGGTGACTTGTTGCTATGTACTGTATTTTTCGCTCTATAAGACGCACCAGACCACAAGACGCACCTAGTTTTTGGAGGAGGAAAACAAGAAAAAAAATATTCTGAATCTCAGAAGCCAGAACAGCAAGAGGGATCGCTGCTGTTCTGGCTTCTGGGATAGCTGCGCAGCCTGCATTCGCTCCATAAGACGCACACACATTTCCCCTTACTTTTTAGGAGGGAAAAAGTGAGTCTTATAGAGCAAAAAATACGGTATGTTTTAAAGCAGGCACCCCCCCCCAACCTTCGGCCCTCCATATGTTTTGGACTACAATTCCCACCATCCCTGACCACTGGTCCTGTTAGCTAGGGATCATGGAGGTTGTAGGCCAAAACATCTGGATGGCCGCAGGTTGGGGATGCCTGTTTTAAAGGATTCTGCTGCTTTTATTTTATTTATTTATTTTCCTCTATTTGCCTGTTGTAAACTGCCCTTGGGTTGCTTGAAGGGTGTTAGTACAGTCAAAAGAAAGAGTCTAAATGCTTAAAAGAAGATAAAGGTGGCAACAGCCTCTGAAACGATGAACCCAGTTCCTGCGTTAATGCAACTGGCATGTGCTGGACGTCTTTCTCCCCCACCCCCCAATGGAAAGTGTTTTCATGAGAACGCAAGTCCAGACAGGGCAAAATTGGCAGCCTTCCTAGGACAATCTCTGAGTTTGTTTGCACTGTGGAGTCACAGGGGAGACTGGCCCTGCCAGGCCATTGTTCTCGACTGTTAATTACCGTCAAAACAGAAATAATTTGTTTTGTTCCTGGAGAGTCTGGTGTGGATTCTGTGATTAGAGGAGGCCTTTCCTCCTAAGGCTGTGTGTCTTGTCGGCGTCCAAACGCATAACATAAGGAATTCACTTGCCAGAAGATGGGGGCAGCAATTTAGCTTAGAACTGGAAAATACCGGATCTGGGCCAACCCAGGGAATACCCATCCCAATCCTGTCAGCTTCCTCCCCTTGGTCTCAGTCTTGCCTTTGTACAAATGAGGAGGGAGGAGAATGGGGACCAAACGGAAATGAGTTGGTTCTGCTGAGGGCTGGGCAGCCCATGAGGTGGACTGAAGCAGCCATCTTGGGTGGTGGAATCCCATGCTACAACTTCTGGTGAGATCTCACCGCCAGCCGCCGCCACACAACCACAGCGAGCAAGGCCTCGGCGGAGGGCACAGCCTCTCTCCACCTCACCTCAGGCAGCGAAATGGGACAGGCCATCCCTAGATTTCCCTGCCACTTACCCTGGTTCCACCTCCTGTCGGGCTTCCTGCCTTCTGTTCTATCAGTCCTAAAGGGAACCAGCCACCAACTGGTGTTTTCTCTTTTTTGGTGATTTACGTAGGTGGGCCTAAGTTACACTGGGACCCTTTAGGAAAGTTCCTTGGTGTAGTGAAATGGGTCCATTTGAGGCCCAGGGAGGGCATGGCTGTACTGAGATTGTGCAGAGGTCTGATGCAAAGTCATAGGCCTGACAGAAGCTTTCAGGCTATCTATCAGGCCTGTTGCACTGACATCATTGCCAAAACTCAAGTTTCCGTTTTCATAGAATGGTAGAGTTGGAAGGAATCTTGAGGGTCATCTGGTCCAACCGAGGAATCTCAACTAAAGCATCCATTTTGTCAAAGGTTAGCCAGCTGACAGACTGCTTCGCCCACACTTAATATTTCCTGCTACTCGCTAGAGATGAAAATGGATTCTGTTTGCCTCCAAAAGGCAGGCTTCTCCTAATCTGGAGTTTCCAAAACAATCTGAGAACTGAAACACAGCCATCCCTTAAAATTTGTGCTTGCCTGAATTTTGCAATGTAGTTCACTGGCCAAAAAAGGGGGGAAAGAAACTGCATAGTGTTCAATAGGCAGCCTATTGGTGAAAATAATGCATTGCATTAAGGAGAATTGCTTTGCAAACATGTATGTTAGGCAAGATTGCATACAGAAATGTGCACATCCAGAGAAGTTTGCACTTAGATGCTGATGATTTCCACGGGGACTTAAACAAAGCAAAACCTGCAAACTGGTGTGGAAATGTGGCTCACCCATCTTTGTTCCTCCTGGTCCTCTGATCCAGGGTTCACCCCCCCCCCCCCTTCTGCAAGTTGAGTCAGTCTCCAAAACTTTGCTCCCCTCTTTCCCCAGGCCACCTAGTATGCAACAAACAGAACTCCCAGGCAATTTGCTTGTTTAAGAAAAGGCTAAGGTGGGAAATAAATTTCCATTAATTCAGAGCCGCAGCCTGACAGGAGAGGCATAAAGTTATCAAAGCAAATATGAAGGAGGGAGGCTCATTTACATGCTAGCTGAGTATGTCCTTCAGTGATGACTTTTTGGACCAAATAGATCTACTGCTCCTTGAGATCTTCAAGCCACATGTGTGTGCGTGCGTGCGTGCGTGCGCACACAACTATTTTCCTACACCTTTCCCCACAAAATTCTTCCCTATATCCAAGAATGCCAGATCAGTCTTTCAAAGGCTTAGTTTGTGTAAGGGATGCAAACAGCTAACTCATATCTTAATTTTTATTATTATTTAATTTCTATACCGCCCTATACTCGAAGGTCCCAGACCTTTATTTGACACCAGAAGAAGGAGCACTCCTGCCTGCCAATGTCCTCCCCCTCCTTAGTCTCAGTATTGCCCTTTGCATATCCTGCAAGAATACTGAGGAGAAAAGGGTACATCCCATTTTCTATCACAAGAGAATGGTGGCCATTTTGGTTGTTGTGATCTCATGCGATTTTATGGCGGTAATCCCACCTCACCCTACCCTGTGAAAAAGCGTCTTTTTCAGGGCTGCAATTTCGTGTGGTGCCCCCAAAGCACATGTTTTGGGGTGCCATGCCTGAAAAGGTGCTTTGGGTAGGGGGCACGGCAAAAAATCACACCAGGTCATGGCAACCAAAATGGCTGCCATGCTCTCATGATGATGGAGTCCCAGATTTAGACTCCAAAGTGTTGGAGGGTACGCCTTTGTAGAACTCAGCAGGGAGGAGGAAGATGGGGATAATAACTAGAATTATTTGCCTCTGCCTGCCATTGGTTCTGGCTCCACCTATCAGTAGCTCTGGCTCATAGCTGTCAATCTTCCCTTTTTTTGCGGGAAATTCCCTTATTCCAGCGCCATTTCCTGCTGCTTCCCGCTACTATTCCGGATTGTTAGACATCCCGTAGACTGTCCCCAGGACAGGTGAGGCTGCTGATCCCTTATTTTCAAATCTGAAAGTTGACAGCTATGCTCTGGCTCCACTTCTTGTTGGGCTCCCTGCCTTCCGCCCCACGGGTCGCAATGGGGCACCATACATCACTGCACAAGCCTACAGTTAGCCAGGGCCTGATAGATATAAGAGGTGGTCTTAGCTGCAAAGCCCATCCTTCTCGGAATGGAAACAAAGAGAAGTTAAGTCAAAAGCTACAAGCAGAGAAAATTGTGGCCCTTCCTTTCAAGCCCAGGTAGCAGGCGTCCCTTCTCAAATGCAATTACTTTGCGTGAATATGACAAGCAAAAAATGAATGCCAAGCTTCCCATCAACAGCCAATAAATCCAGCTCAGGGTGGTTTATGGCTCTCCTTCCCTGATCCTCCAGACAGAAATTGACCTCGAATGTTTATGTTATCTTAAGTCTGGAGAAACAGGGAAGCGTTCGAAGTACGGGTCTGCAGGAGGAAACAAACTTCATTTGGCGGACCTCAAGAGGCCAGCCCTGAGTTGTTCCCCAAGGCCAGCAGGGACCAGGTCCAGAACTGCTTTGCTTCAGCAAGGTGGCTCCCAAGGCCACCCTTTCCAAAAGCCAAAGGAAGCCACTTGGCTCAGGCAGCAGACCAGGCAGTGGAGGCTGGTTCAAATGGGACTAGCCATGGTTTTCCCTTGGCCAGCCGCCACCTGCCTGCTTCCTTTTTTTTTCCAACCAGGCTCTTCTGGCCAGCTTCCTCCTCCTTAGACTCAATGATGCCTTTCTAGAACACGGCAGGAAGATGGAGGAAGAAGGGAATGGAATTGGAATGGCTCTGCCTCCCATTGGCTCTGCTCTACCTCCACCTAATTTTTGACACACTGCCTCCCACCCTGCCAATGGGACCAGCCACCACTAAGATTTTGTTGGTTGGTTGGTTGCAATTCTATCCCATCTTATTTCTGCAAGAAGCATAAGGTGCCATACATGGTTTGTCCTGTCCCCCCCATCTCCTTTAATCCCTACCTCTCTCCATATGAACCAACCCAGACTCTGCAATCATCCTCTGAGGCCCTTCTTCGTGTGCCCCCTTCACAAGAGGTCTGGAGGGTGGCAACACGAGAACAGGGCCTTTTCTGCAGTGGCTCCTCAGCTGTGGAATTCTCTCCCCAGGAGGTTCACCAGGCACCTTCATTATACACCTTTAGGCACCAGGCAAAAACGTTCCTCTTCAAACAGGCCTTTGGCTGATTGACATGTCAAGCCCTTGTGGGATGGGGGGAAGTTATTGGTTTGTTGTTGTTGTCCTTAATTTTATTATGTATTTTGTGGTTTTATATCTTGTATTTTTATGTTGTGAACTGCCCAGAGATCTATAGATGAAAGATGGTATACAAATAGAATAGAATAGAATAAATAAAATAAAATAAAATAAAATAGCCCTGTGAGGTAGGTTAGGCGGAAAGGCAGTGATTGGCCCAAGGTCACCCAGGGAGCTTCATGGCCAAGTAGGGGTTTGAACCCTGGTCTTCTAGGCCCTAGTCCAACACTCTAACCACCACACCACACTGGAGGCAGATCTACACTCATGGTTTTTAATGTTCGCAATGCATTATTTTTAACGTTCATAATGCATTATTAAAATGTGACACCAGAGGTCTCTGCGGAGCAACCAGAAACCAGAAACCAGGTAGACAGTGTTTCAACTATAGACTCATTATACTTCTACAAAAAAAAATTTCCTTCCAGTAGCACCTTAAAGACCAACTAAGTTAGTTCTTGGTATGAGCTTTCGTGTGCAGGCATCTGAAGAAGTGTGCATGCACACGAAAGCTCATACCAAGAACTAACTTAGTTGGTCTTTAAGGTGCTACTGGAAGGAAAAAAAAAATTTGTTTTGACTATGGCAGACCAACACGGCTACCTTTCTATACTTCTACAGACTTTCAAAGATTGACAGACATGTGTTCATTTGATTTCAAATATATTAGAGAATTTACAAGTGTACACAATTTGTTTTTGTTGTATATTATGCAATAAGAATTGCAGTGCTATCTAGTATGCTGGTCTTTGTGTTGCTTGTGTTGTTCGTTGGCTCTCAGGAGAGGCAGCAAAGGAACATAGGAAGCTGTCTTACACTGAGTCAAGCCGCTGGTCCAGGTACAGAACAGTATTGCCAACCCTAACTGGCAGCAGCTCCCTGGGGCTTCTGGTAGGCGTCTCCCCCCGCCTAGAGACACCATTAAGGATTGAGCTTGGGCCCTTCCATATGCAAAGCAGATGCTCCACCCCTGAGCCAGCTACAGACCTTCCCCGTGCAACTGCTTCTGGTGACATCATCCATGCATTTGCGTTTGGTTGAAATAGTTCTGATTATTTTTAATTTTTTTAAGGGTGCTCTCTAAACCTCTGTGTTGTGTCTCGCCCTTTTTTCAGGACAGGAGCCCAAGCCATGTCCTGGAATCTGCTGACTTTGCAGACCTGCTGGCCACCTGGACCGAGTATTATCCCTACGAAGACACCACGCTCGCTGACAGCGCTCTCCCTGCGCCGTGTTACAGCACATTTTGCTCCTCGGTCGGCGGCATCATCCCAACGTTCCTGGTGGTGGCCGGCACTTTGGGCATCCTCGGCAGTCTCGCCCTGGCCATCGCCTTGGTCATGTGCTTCCGGCTCTGGGAGCAAACCGGGCTCATTCTCACAACGCTGTCAACTGCCCTCTTTGCCACCATCTTGCCGTTTTTCGCAGCGGGGATCAGCTGGGGCTGGACTTTTGGGAACGGGCTCTGCCAGGCGGCACAGGCCATGAAGTATGGGTGCCAGTTTGCCCAGGGGCTCTTGGTGGCTGCCTGTGTGTGTCCAACGCCCAAGGCCGCCCTTCCTGGCTGCCTCTTTCCTCTCGTTCTCTGGGTCACAGGCTTCCTGCTTGCAATCCCCGTAGCCGTGATCCATGGCACAGGGAAAGACGGGGAAGCAATATGTGCCCTGAGACAGGCACCTGAGCTGCTCTGGTGGTCTCTCACTCACATCATCTTCTGGATAGCTGTTTTCTACATCCTCCCAGCAGGGGTCGCTCTGGCCAAGGTGGCGCTGAAGTGGGAGAGGGCTGGGTGGCACCCGCCCGCGGTCGTCACTTGGCTCTTCTACCTTCTCTGGGCGCCGTATGGAGTGGCCCTGATCCTGGACAAGCTGCTGCAGATGAACTTGCTCACCCATACTTGCAGCTTGCAAGAGCATCTCAGCTACTTCCTGGGGCTATCCGAGGGGCTGGGGGTCCTGCACTGCATTCTGTGCCCCTTCTTAGTTCTAGGGATGGTCATCCGTCACCGAAGGGCTGCCCAATGAGGCAGGCAATAAATTCAGGAGGGGGGGTGTGTCCAACTACAATCAACAGAGCTTTAATCTACAGATCATTTTGTATCTGCTTCTGCCTCTGCAACAAAGCCTGGAGGGTGGCGGACTTCCTTAGAATTTCCTAGTAGCCAAGCTTGCTGAATAAATAAAGTTTGGCAGTCAGGCAATCCCAATTCTGCTTCCAGAAATGGTGGATTCTGCAACGTGAATTCTGCAAAAATGGGCTATTCCGCCTCTGAAAATTGAAGTGAGGCCACATTGTGCAGGGGTAATGAAGCATATGCTTTCAGCCATTGACAGACCTACATTTTGGGAGCCCTGAAACTTTAAATGTTATGAGGACCACTTTGCAACCAGCAACAAGGTCTGGGTAACCACTGTTATTGTAAAAAAAAAAAAACTTACTACATCTCAGATTTTGATTAAAATCACTGTACTGGGCTATCTCACATGTCCCAAGTCACTGGTGTGAATAAAAATTTCCTATGCCATGTAGTTTTCAAGTTGTGTGACTCAATTTGGGTCTAGTAGACCCAACCTTTTCAAGCCACGTGGACCCACCTTGGACCAGGCTGTGGCCTACTAGTTGTCCTGGCTGATATCTGGTTTTCAATATCGTGATATATCTGCAGCTAAATACCATGATATACTGATATATCACAATATCTGGAATGTATCTTGGCTGCTTCTTCCTCCCCACCTTAGGGGAGGGAGGAGCAACCGAGATACATCACCAAACCCAAGCTCCCACTTCGTTAAAATTCCTCAGCAGGAAGCCTCCCCCCCCTCAGCTGAGTGAGCCCCCATACCACTCCAGCTTGTGTGAGCCAGAGGGGGAGGGGCTTCCTCAAAGGCGCACACAAGGAAGGAGATGGAGCCCCAGAAGGCCCTCACCCAGAACCTTTCTCAGACTCTGTCTGTTTGCCTGCCTGCCTGCCTGCCTGCCTGCCTGCCTGCGCCTTTGCCATCCGCAGGCAATTTTGAGCTGGCGCGATGTATTGCCAGCTCAAAATGTCTGGAACCAGTATCACGATCTGAGCACCATACTGTTTTCATTTATTTTCAATTATTTATTTATTTGATTTTTAAAAATAAAGAAATAAACGTACATTTTTTTAAAAAAATCAAAATCCAAATATCAAGATTGCTCTGAATCTCCTGACCCCCCCTCCCTCACCGCATCCCTTCCAAATAATAATATTTACAAACTGCATATCAATACTTGTCCAATTTTTTTTCCTTCCAAACTTTCCATTACTTTTGCAAGTGTGATTAAAATCCTGCTAATACAATGGTCTCATAAATAAACCATAAACTTTCCCCATTATTTTCTTTTTTTTTAAGTTCTTGTCTTCTTGATTTCTGAGCTTCCCGGTTAATTTTGCCATTTCGGCATAGTCCGTCAACTTGGTTTACCATTCTTCTTTAGTCGGGGTCATTCCTTCCATCCATCTCTGGGCTAGCACCATACTGTTTTCAGACAATGTGCCAATATATCGCTCAGCTCCAGTGCTGGCCCATCAGTTGAAGACCGATGCTCTAGAGTGAATTCAACCTGCCAAATAATAGGCAAATGAGGGAGAGATGAAGGAAGTGACTTTGGGTAAGAAACCTGCCATTTAATAATATTTATTTTTATTTTTATTTTATTTTTATTTATTATTATTATTATTATTATTATTATTATTATTATTATTATTATTTATTTGTACCCAGCCCATCGAGCTGGGTTTCCACAGCCACTCTGGGCAGCTTCCAACAAAGATTAAAAATACATTAAAATGCCACACATTAAAAACTTCCCTAAACAGGGCTTCCTTCAGGTGTTTTCTAAATGTCAGGTAGTTGTTTATCTCCTTGACATTTGATGGGAGGGCGTTTCCTCCCCCACCACCACCACCTGGAAGAGAAACTCTGTGACCATTCTACCTGAGAATATATATTTGCCTCACACCACATTGGACTATCTCATCTTAAGACACAGATTGCCTCTTCTTCCGCAGGAGAATAAAGGCCTGGCTTCCTTCTCTCCTGGCGTCTCTCCCAGAATGCCTCTCGGGACAATAATTCTTCTTCCATCTCCAGGGATCGGTGCCAGCGCTATGGGCAGAGAGAGGCTGCATGGAAGCAGCAAAAAATGGATCCTTCTTCCCTCCTTCTCCTCCCGCCTCCCCCATGAAGATGCAGTATGTTTTGCTGGAGAGATTCCGGCTGAAATGTGACTCTCCCCCCCCCCACCTGCCAACGGACCATTTGACTCAAGGCACGCTAGGAGGGCACCCTGGGGCCTATTTCTGTTTACTAGCGGGTAGCAGAATCGCTCGCTCCATTAAGGCTGGCAGTAGGACTGCAAAGCAGGCAGACTCTCTTCCTGCTCCTAGGCCTTGGGACAGAAGATGCTCACCCAAATTTGTTGTCATGCT
Organism: Podarcis raffonei; assembly: GCF_027172205.1. Classification (NCBI taxonomy): domain Eukaryota; kingdom Metazoa; phylum Chordata; class Lepidosauria; order Squamata; family Lacertidae; genus Podarcis; species Podarcis raffonei. The sequence continues at coordinate 13,302,772 of NC_070617.1, forward strand.
TGGACTGGAACTGCCTCACAGAGTCGAGGGGAGACACATCAGTGCAGCGTTGGAGCACTTGTCCCCAGTTCAATTTACAGCCTCTCTACAGCAACAACAAACTCAATTTATGGAAGTTTTTCTTTGCCACTCTCATAATACCATACCTTCCAGCAGTGCTTTCTTTCTTTAAAAAAATGTTTAGGGGTACTCTCATTTTGACTAAAGAAAACCACCATTTTATAGTTCAAATCAGGAAAAATAAATACAGTAAATGGACAAAAGTACAAAGAACTTGCATTACCTCATGATGATGAAAAATAGTAATTTTCCTACTCATATTGAAATACTGCCCCTCAATGAGGTGAAACTTTCATCAGTAAAACACCACATATCCACATTCCACACTGCTTCACACATTAAACACTCGCTTCCGCCTGAGACTCAGAAAACACTGTGACAGGAAATGAGGCCGCCATCGGGGGTAGCAATGGAACTGATGATTCACCATGCTAGAGAAGAAACTAAAATAAATTTTTAAAAAATAGTTTCTTCTCCCATTAGATTCACAAAATGTTTAGGGGTATGCGTACCCCTGCGTTACCCCAGAAAAAAAGCTCTGCCCTCCGACATCTCGAGTCCCAAAACCAGGACCCAGGTCTTCCGGCCTGCACTCTGTGCGAGTCGTGTGACCCACATGAGATCATGGAGCGCTTTTGGGGGGCATGCAACATTGTGGCCCCCTAAAAGTGGTTTCTTGGGGGGAAGCACTTTTGGGGGCAAGATCTCGGCGCAGAATCACGCCAGATCCCAGCACCGAAAATAACTGCCGAGTTCTCACGCGAGAAAATGAGATGTCCTGTTTTATTCCGAGACGCTTCTGTGGTGTTTAATAGTAGAAGTCAGAGCCATCCAACTGGGTTAGATGCCCAAAGATTCTGCACAGGCAAAAGGAAAGCAGAATTCTCTGCCACAGGACATAGCAATGGTTACCGGCTTGGATAGCTTTAAAAGAGGACGTGGCAAACCCATGGAGGATGCGGCTATGAATGACTGCTAGCTGGGAATCACAATCGAGGAGAGCTGCTGCTGTGTCTAGTTCCTGCTTGTGGTTTTCCCACTGAGGCATCTGGTTGGCCAGACCACCACAGGGGCGAAGATCTCTTCCACCCTTCCCTAAAATATTTCAGGGAGACCCCCCCCCAATGTTGATGAGCTTTGCCATTCAAATGGTGTTCATGTGCCACGTCTTGTGATCAATTGTGTGGGATGGTCCATACCTGTGTGTCCGTCCATCCCTGCCGCCATATTTTATTCAAGTTGGGATCCCTGTTGTTCACTTTGGGAACAAGATGCTCTATTAGGTGAGCCTCTGGCCTCAACCAGCCACTGAGCTCTTCTGATCATCTGACAACACACTCTTTATTTTACTCTTGTGCAATTTACACGGGGAGGGTGGTGCTTGCTTCCAATGCAAGCCTGATCCCACACACCCAGTCGCTCAGCCGTCCATGCCATGGCACAGTCTTCAGGCCAACCTTTCAAATTTTCAAACTTGTGCTGCAGTTCTAATGTACAGAAAGCAATAGGAGGAGTGGATCCTTTCCTCGGGACCAACACTCTCCGCCTCCCCCCTCCCGGTCCCAAGTACCCTCTTGCCCCATGTGGCTTCTCCCCTGGCACAACAGTGCACTTAGTGAACCATTATTTGATCAGAGCTCTCAGCACATCACCTTTTAAACACACGCACATACACAACGGCTGTCCTCCTAAACCAAGGATTGATTTGCCCATCTACAGAACATTTTACAAGGCTGCATATTAATCCCGCTGCACACTCTCTAACCGGAATGCAAGCTCTAAAACATCCTGTACCCTTTGCTCCTTACATGCTTTCATTAACTATTGTTCACTGGACTTAAATACACATCAAATTAAATGCACTTATCAAAACCGGGGGGGCAGAGGGAAATGCTCTTCCCGGATGTCGGCATTCTTGGATTCAGACTGCCCTCTGCTGGCTGGGATGAGCGCTGAGGAACGTATACCGAGATGGAGATAGGCTGACGTCTCCAGACTTGCAGGGCGGGCATTTATTTACAGTGGTACCTCGGTTTAAGAACAGTCCTGTTTAAGTACGATTCGGTTTACAAACTCCGCAAAACCGGAAATAGTGTCCTGGTTTGCAAACTTTACCTCGGTCTAAGAACAGAAACCAAACAGTGGAAGGGCACCGGCAGCAGGTGGCCTCATTAGGAAAAGCGCACCTCGGTTTAAGAACGGTTTCGGTTTAAGAATGGACTTCCAGAACGGATTAAGTTCGTAAGCCAAGGTACCACTGTGCTAGGATTCCGGATGCCCTGATGTGTCTAAAATGTGGAAGGCCATGCTAAGGCTCTCTGAGCAGTGGAGGCAGAGCTAATCTGCATTAAGTGATCCTGAGTGTGTACTTTTGCTTAGTCCAAACTTTTTTCAAAGAGGGCCAGATTTGATGAAGTGAAGGGCCATGAGGGTTGAAGTTGTTGAGGTTTTTTTTATAAGATTTTACCCCAGGAAATAAGATGCCACAGGGGCCGGATTAAACCAACCAGTGGGCCGGATTAGGCCCCCAAAACAGACTTTGGACATGCCTGGCTTAGAAGGAACAAGGCCCCAAAAAAAGAGGTTGTAAAGATGAAGACTCCCATCAGCCCCACCCAGAATGGACAGTGGACAGGAACTGAGTCCAGCTGGATCAGGCCAAAGGCTCCCTCTAGTCATAGTGGCCAACCGATTGTGTCTGCCTATGTGTGGCATCATCTACACTCAACACCTGTGCTGTCTCCAACTACCTGCCCACATGGGTGCAAAAAAGGGTACACGCCCCTGATTCACACTGAATGATAGTGGCTGTCCAGGGTTTCAGGCAGGGGTCTTGATCAGCCCTACCTAGTGTCAGGGACTGGTTAGAGGAGGAATGGTGGAGACCGCTTCTCCAGCCTGACCCTTCCAAAGAAGAAGACAGTTCAGAATTACAGCAGAGGTTTGAGGGAGGTCACAGCTCAGAGGCAGATGAGGGGGAAAGCTGGGAAATAATGGGAGAGGAGGAGGAGGAAGAAGAAGAAGAAGAAGAGTGACAGATGATGCACTCAGTGTCTTTAGAAAGCATTCCAGACCCCCCTCCCCCAGAACCCGGAGAGCAATGAAAGTAGGAGAGCAAAGAGCTCAGAGGCAGAGGGCACCCATGGCGATGACGCATGAGGGAGTGGGAGAGATGGAGGGGGTGGACATTCACTCAGGACAACGCTATTATTCCAATAGGCTGCATTCCCAAGCCTCTCTCTGTGAATATTGAATAAAAAGCAGATGGTAAGGACTTTTCCTTGTCTTGTCCATTCCTGGCAACCTGCCGTGGGGCTTGGTTCCTCTGCCGCCTGACACCTAGAGATGTTGGGGGTTGAACCTGGGACCTTCTGCTTGGCTGCTGGTCAGTGGATTCTTTTATTCCAAGGCTAATATGGAGTAACTCTCCATCTCTGAGTTCTTCTCAAAGCAACTCTCCAAGACCTCGTGAAAAGCAGGGTCTTCCGCAGTCCAGCTTACCTGAGGTTCCGAGGAACATAGCACAGGAACATTGAGAAACATGGAATCGTAGAGTTGGAAGGGATCCTGAGGGTCATCTAGCCCAACCTCCTGAAATGCAGGAATCTCAGTTGGAGCATCCATGGCAGACAACCTTCCAACCTCTGTTTTAAAGCCTGCAATGAAGAAGAGCCCACCACCACCTGAGGTAGTCCATTCTACAGCTGAACAGCTCTTGCCACCAGAACCTTCTTCCTGATGTTTAGTCAGAATCTCCTTTCTTGTAACAAAGCCATTGGCTTGGGTCCTGGCTTCTGGAGCAGGAGAAAACCATCTTGCTCCATCTTCCATGTGACAGCCCTTTAGATATTTGAAGGTGGCTTTCATATTGCTCTTCTCCGTCTCCTCTTTACTTGGCTAAACATACCCAATTCCCTCAACCACTCCCCACAAGGCTTGGTTTCCAAACCCTTGATAATCCTGGTCACCCCCCTCTGCATATATTCCAGCTTGTCAATATGCTTCTTAAGTTGTGATGCTCAGAACTGCGCACAGTACGCCAGGCTGGGTCTAACCAAGGCAGAACAGCGTGGTTTTCATGTTTGTGAGAATCAATTCTATAGATGTAACATGTTCAGAAATGGCCCGGGGGGGATGTTTATCACCATTTACTTCACACACACACACACACACACACACACACACACACACACAGGAAACCTTTGGGAAAGATTGAAATACAGGCAATACTTACCTCCTTATCAAACTAACATTTAGTTTGCTGCTTTTAGAGCATACAGTGGTACCTTGGGTTAAGAACTTAATCCGTTCTGGAGGTCTGTTCTTAACCTGAAACTGTTCTTAACCTGAGGTACCACTTTAGCTAATGGGGCCTCCCGCTGCCGCACGATTTCTGTTCTCATCCTGAGGTAAAGTTCTTAACCCGAGGTACTATTTATGGGTTAGTGGAGTCTGTAACCTGAAGAGTCTGTAACCCAAGGTACCACTGTAAAAGGCATACCTTATAAATAATAATAATTAATTTTTTTATTTATACCCCGCCCTCCCCAGCCAAAACCAGGCTCAGAGTGGCTAACATCAAATGTATAACACATTAAAATAAACACACATTTGGCCATGGAGCTCACTGGGTGATCTTGGGTCAGTCACCAGCTCTCAGCCCAACCTGTCTTGCAGGATTTTTGTAGGGAGCCATATTCCTTAGAGGATAAAAATGTAATAATAAAAACTAAATAAGACCTGTGAGGGCTTTTTTCCCCCCAGCCGGAACTCACTGGAACTCAGTTCCAGCACCTCTCAGGTGGGCGCCATTGCCGTTATAAGAGAACAAGGGAGGCGTTCATGGTGAGTTCCGGCACCTCAATTTTTAGGAAAATAGCACTGAGGCCTAGTCTGTTTTGGAGAGCTTTCTCCCAGGCATAATGTGTCAGCTTTTGGAAAGAGAGGGAACAAGGTCAGCCACAAAGAGGAGCCAAGTGAGAAGGGCGGCAGGTTGAGGATATTTGATTCTAGTATCTCCAAACTAGATCACAGGTCCGTCATCAGAAGAAAGCAACAGCAGTGTAGAGTTGAGACGGCCTGGACACAGGGAGGGGAAACAGAACAATTGGGAGACCCTGTTCTTTTGCTGAAGGCTTCCCCCTCCCCCCCAGTTTGTGGCAATGTTGCAAACAAACCAGAACTCCTCTGAAATACTTTCTATTGTGGCATGGGTGAAATGGAATTTGCCACAATCTATAGGTATCCTGAGAAGTACTGCTGTTTGATGCATTTTCCGCTCAAAGCAGCCTGCACCTGATTTCGAAATGTTAAGTTGTGGTTAAGAAATAGGGGGAAAGCATATTTCTTGGAGACTGCATACCAAGTGGAGAATGTGCACATTGCCTGGATAATGCACAGAATTGTATTTTTATGTTGTGAGCTTCCCGGTGGTCTTTGGCTGAAGGCTGGTATACAAATAAGGGTGGCAATAAATAAATAATAAAATAAAATACAAAGGGATGGTAATAAATAAATAAATAATGTGCACATTTCTCAAGACCTGTTGGAGATCATGCATAATAGCTGGGGAGTGTACAGAATTCAGCCAAGAGATGCACAGTCCTCAAAGCTTGCTGGGAATACTGACTGGGAAATGTGCACAGTTCCCTCTTTGTTATTGTGCACATTAACGACTCCTGATTGGTCACTGTAGAAAGGTGGAAGACAGACTAGCTAGACCTTATATCTGAGCCAGGCAGGCTCTCTTCTGAGGCATCAGATCAAGATCTGTATTTTAAAATGAGCTTAAAAAATATATTTGCAAATGTTTGTATCTCTCATGCCAGGTAGAAACCAGCTGGGTGTTTTGGCAGATGTTTATCTTCCTAAATAGGGCCCCTCTGATTTGTATTAGCATTAGCAGGAGACGAGTGCCTCAGGGTTGTAAAAGGAAATTACAGGCTAGGAGCAAAAGGTCACACTGACCATACAAATTACAGAATACAATCAAGCTGCAAAGACACAATTAAGAGTTGGTAAATAGTAAGAATTATTGTGCCTCCCATTAGAAACTTGAGCCACATTTTCATAAGGTTAAAAGGGCAAATAGAAACAGCAGCTGGACTAGGCAAAGCAGCTCTCTGAAACTGCTTTGAAGCTTTAGAGAACTTAGAGAGAATTTAGCTTAGCTTTTACTAAGTTCCCTTTCTTCTAAAAATCTATATATGTTATGTATGAAATATATTGGCTTAAATGTAATTATGCAAAGGATTTAGAAAGTAAGAAATGTTAGATTCTTATGTTAGATTCTTATTTCATGGATGGTGTGTGAGGTGAACCCAAGATCTCTTTAAAATGAAATTAAAAAAGCATGCACCATCTGTTTTAGCCATCTGTTTTGCAGTGAATAGGGCAGCAGGGGCCAAAGGTTATCTGGTAATTAAGGTGCCTGGTCGAGGCAAATGTAAGATATATGACTACTTATTTGCCATTTATAGATAGAAGGAAATATAGCTCTTTGTCTCCCATAAAAGGTAATAGGAAATGGGTGTATCTTTTATGATTGGTTCTAGCAAACAGCCAATAGGAATTTCAACCAGGCTGATTGGACAGAGGCAGCCAAAGGAGGAGCAAGGGGGCTGGGCTGAGGGAATATAAGTGCTGGCCATCAGGGCTGGAAGGGCAGAGCTTTGGTAACCATATACCACTGTGTCTCTCATTTATTTGTCTGACAAATAAATTATTATTTTAATTTCTCTATTGCTGCGTTGAATATTTCATTCCAGCTAAGCGTTAACCACAAGCAGGGTGCTACACTTCCTGCACTTACGGGCTCACATTAAAGGTTCCAGTGGGTTCCTTTGACCAACTGCTGTCAGGCTTCAGGGAATCAGCTTCCTCCCCCCATGACAGTAGATAAGCAGAACAATGGGAAAGGAGTCTTCTTACCAGTTAGAAACTTTAATAATTACAGTGAGAGAACAAAGAACCCATCTCCTAGAATGGCGGTGCTCCCAATTAAGGATCCCACCCCTTCCATCCCTATTGATCTACATCACTTCTACAACTTGTAATCTGAGCTTGTTCCCTCTGTGTTTTGTGTGCTTTCTGCTCTGCCACTTTCTGAGCTCTTCTTGACCTTGGGGAGAGCAGAGGAATGCTTTCCAGAGACTGTGAATCTGTTAACCCTCTCTCTCCCACTGTTTCTTCTGCTAGCTGTTCCCCATCCAGTATTTCCCAGCTTCTACCTTCTGAACTATGTCCCTCTTCAAACCACTGTTCCAAATCTATACTGTCCTCCTGCTCCTGGGAAGATTCAGGATCTGGAGCAGGAGTGGGGGGGGGGAAGGCTCCCACAATTCCTCCTCCGTGCAGTCCTCCTCAGCACAGTCCCTGACAACTGCCTTTGCACTCTCGACATTATGACAGAGATCCTTGCAAAGTGATCCCACAGTCGACTTCCTAGCCTTTCAAAGGTTGTGGAAATGTTTTCTGGCCAGTGTGAGTTGCTGGCATCATCCTTCTCCAGGGCTCCCCTCTCTCCCCCCAGGCTTCCGAGAAGTGAAAGCGTGGACAGGTATGGAATGGGGGCACCTGCCACATATGAGCATATGCACATTAATCCATGCGCGCACGTGAACAGCAAGGTGCAGTGCGGCGCATGGCCTCCCGCTTCCCATATTACGACAGCTGGGAGGTATTTTGACAAGCTGATAATGCGATGTTCCAGTGCGTCCCTTGCATGACAGTGAGGCAGATGGCGGAGGAATGCAGCAAGGTGGGCCAGCATCTGCAGCACTAAGGACAGCTCCTGGTGACCCACTGGCTGCAATAAAGGCTCAAGCTCAGGGCTATGCGCTGGTCACAAGACTCAGTTTGAACTTCCCTGTCTATGTGTTGGCTATCAATGGCTTGGTGGGTGACAAGCTCAGCAGCTAGGGAGCTCTTTTGTTGCTTAATCATCAGCATTTGAGTAGGACTCTCTCCCAATATACACATGTCAGAATGCCATTTTGCCCAATAAACACATTTGTGCAAATCTCCTAAAATAATGCCATTTGCAGATGTTATTTTTTGCTAATGTCTGCATTCATATGCACACTGTGTTCCTGAGGGAAGTGAGCTTAACATCTCTGGGAAGCTGAGTGATGGGGCTGTCAACATGTTAACTGCTGTCAGAATGGCCCAGCTCCCCTGCTTAGGCAGCAAGCCTCTCTCAGCTTGCATATTCAGGCTCGGAGAGAGAGAAGGGTGACCTCTCCGCTGCGGCGGACGAGAGAAGTTGGGTATCTCAAAGGAACATGCTGTGGCAGGAAAGACTGACATGACAGAAGCATATCCCCATTTCCATCTGTGAAATGCTCCAGAAAGGATGGGCAGACTCAGCCCAGGATCTGAAGGCGGCCCCTCGGCCCTCTCTGTCTGGCCCTTGGGCGTCTCCATAGGCCACAGCCCTTTTCTGCCACTAATTGTTACCTTCTGCATTTTTGCTGGAATGTGTCCTCTGATAATACCTCTTGCTTGCCTGGGAGGAAGACATGAGAGACAGAGACACACACACACACAGAGAGAGAGAGAGAGAGAGAGAGAGAGAGAGAGAGAGAGAGAAGGAGGAAGAGAGAGAAAAAATTATCAGTACAAAATTTACATTCATTAGCTGCGACACCTGCATTGCAGAGGGTTGAACTAAATGACCCTGTGCGGACCCTTCCAGCTCCACAGTTCATTTTTTCAAAAAAAAATTATTGATTAAAGAAAATTTAATACAGTCTCTGCAAAACAAATAAATAAAGCATTGAATTTATAGCCTCATTTTACATAATCTCAAAGCATTAATGGTCCATGTAGGCTCTCCACAGACATGTTTGTGAATTTGGTGGGAGAAATTTGCTATCTTACATATTAAAAGAATGGGGGGCGGGTTTCATCAAAGGTGTGTCTCTCTTTATAACACCTTTGGTAACCCTTCTAAGCCCAGTTAAAGGTAAAGGGACCCCTGACCATTAGGTCCAGTCGTGGCCGACTCTGGGGTTGCGGCGCTCATCTCGCTTTACTGGCCAAAGGAGCCGGCGTACAGCTTCCGGGTCATGTGGCTAGCATGACTAAGCCGCTTTTGGCGAACCAGAGCAGTGCACGGAAATGCCATTTACCTTCCCACCAGAGCGGTACCTATTTATCTACTTGCACTGTGTGATGGGCAGGAACTGGGACTGAATAACGGGAGCTCACCCCGTCACAGGGATTTGAACCGCTGACCTTCTGATCGGCAAGTCCTAGGCTCTGTGGTTTAACCCACAGTGCCACCCACATCCCTCTAAGCCCAGTTAGTCGCTCTGAAATAGTCACATCCCAGATATTGTTGAACCATGCCTCGAGGTTGTACCTCAGCTATACCCCAGCTGTACATTTCTATGATTCTCTGATTGCTCTGCCCACTTTCACCTCTGTCCCCGCTCACTTGTGGCCCCTGGAATGTTTCCCTGTAGGAAATGCGGCCCTCCGGCTGAAAAAAGCCCTCCTCCCTACAAAGCTTGACTGGCAGGTGAAGATGAGAGAATACTTGGAACTTGCGAAAATGACTGGGAGAACAAGAGGAAACTCAAACCAGAAAGTCTGTGAAGAATGGATAACATTTAAAGAATATCTAAAACAACATTGTGAAAATGCAAATCTCCTGACAGGTCTAGATGGAATCTTGAATATTAAGGAAAACTATAAATGTAGAAAAATTTCTGGATATGTAACAGATATAACAAGAAATGCGTAACGGTTAAAAATATGTAGAAAGCACAATGAGGTGAATCAGAAGTCAAAAGTGTGTGTGATGTAAGATGATGTGTTGTTAGTTAATGTTTAGTTGTCATTGAGATATTGCCTTTGTTTGTGTTGTTATATGTAAATTGTTTTGCAATAAAGTTAATAAAGAAAAAAGAAAAAGGCCTCCTCCAGCGTTGATGATGTTGCTATATTTGTTATAGCTCTTTATCCTTAGTAATAATTTTAAAAAACTCCTTCAAAATAAACCTGGCCCAACTCTGGTCCAGATTACCTTCGGAATTGTATTCTTTAAAGGAGGAATTGAGGTGGCCGCAGCGGGGAGTGAGTACCGCTCAGCCGTTTATCTCTGCAAATGAAGAGAAAGAGGAGAAGGGGGAGAGAAGATTCACTCTCTCGCTGAGGAGGGAAGATAAACGTCATGTCACAGGCTGAGCCGGCGGAGGATTATGGCCAATATCCCCCATGTGTCACTTCCTCTTCCCGGGGACTGAAGCGACGTTTAATGACAGTTAACTGAAAAGGGCAGGCGACGAGGAAGCCCAAACTGGTGGATGACATGCCTTCCTCTTTTAATAACTTGTCAGCTGCCCTGTCGGCCGTGAAATAGCAAATGGTTATGAGATGTGCCAGCAATCAAACCGGGGAGCAGGGAGAGGAGGAGAAACTTCGGCAACAGAGAATCGGTGGGTTGGTGGGTGGCTGGTAGGGACAGAATTGTCAAAGCCAGGGAAGAGATTTGGCTGCACTGGATTTATTTCTCTATCCGCCTCATTGTTGCCATCCCATAATCACCAGGGACAGGCAAATCAGTCGATTCCGGTTTCTCCCCGGCGACGTTTCCACAATAGATTTAAAGCACTGTGATGACACTTTCAAAACCACCAATGCTTCCCCCCCCCCCAAAAAAAAGAATTCTGGGAAGTGTAGTTTGTTGAGGATGTTGAGAGTCGTTACGAGATCACTGTTGCCCTCCCAACGCTACAATTCCCAGAGTCGTTTAACAGCCAATGGTTCTTCAAAGGTAACTCTTGGAATTGTAACTCTGGGTGGGTGGGGGCAATAGGGGTCTCCTCTCTGCACTATTGACAAACTATAGCTCCCAGAATCCTTTGGGGGAAGCCGTGAGTGTTCTAAGTACAGTGGTACCTTGGGTTACAGACGCTTCAGGCTACAGACTCCGCTAACCCAGAAATAGTACCTCGGGTTAAGAACTTTGCTTCAGGATGAGAACAGAAATCGGGTGGCGCCGGCGCAGCAGCAGCGGGAGGCCCCATTAGCTAAAGTGGTACCTCAGGTTAAGAACAGTTTCAGGTTAAGAACGCACCTCCGGAACGAATTAAGTTCTTAAGCCGAGGTACCACTGTAGCGTGCTGCTTTAAATGTCTGGTGTAAATGTGGTCCCGGTTTCTTATTTTGCCAGTCTTCAGCTCGGTTCTCCACATTTCCAGATCAGCTTGACCAATAATAATAATAATAACAATCCATTATGAAAATTCAGCATTTTGGTGCTAATTTCTCCACATACATACATTTCTGAATGAAATTTTTCCTCATACACACATTTTTCTGAGAGCAGCCTTCCTTAATATTGCTGCATGCTGTCCCAATCTCTGAGCGGTGTGAGATTCCAGGCTTTCCATGCACTTGCTGAGGGTTCCTTTGGAAATGAGGTTGTGGTATCTTTAGGATATATGGTGTTTTTACACATATATACAACCTGAGCCTGCGATGGAGGGCTCACAGCATTCAGCCCCCCCCCCAAGTGGTTCTTGCTTCTGCCATAGCCACAGCCCTGGATTCAAACAGGCACCAACCATGGCACCCACTCTCTGCAGCTTGCTGACTTTCACAGCCCGTAACCATTCTCCCCCCACTCCAGACCCCAACTGCAGTCCTAAAACCCCACTCTGCTTTGTTTCTGCTAACCATCTCAGAGCTCGGGGAGGTGCGCCACACCACTGCTGCCTGAGTCTTGCATTTGTTAATGACCTTCCCTTTGTTCTCCTTTAATAGCCCATCTCCCAGGCGATCGCCTGAGGAAGCTGGCCTAACTTATATCTTAATCCTTGCTGGATCCAGGGGTTCAGGAGGCTTGATTAAATTCTAAACCTTTACTAGATCCAGGATTTTAGGGGAGTCTCGCACCCCTGAACTTATAACAATATAATGACCTGATCCAGAATGCTCACCTTCTGGTATTCTCTTACTTGCCTGGGCAGAGAGGGTGTGTGTGTGTACCTCTGAATTATGTGCAAGAGTCAGGTATGTTACTCCGCCCACTTTTTACCTCTGGCCACACCCACCAGCAGCACGTGGCCCCCAATTGGTTGCCTTTGCAGGAGGGCGCCTCCTCCATCCTGGCTGAGAAAAGGCTTCTCTGCCCCTGCACTCTAATGGAAATGAACCTTCTCCATTTTCCATGGGGTGGCAATGAACACTTCTCTGCCTATTCTTCCCCAGCTGATCTTTCTGCTGTGTTTATGATGGCCCCGTAATTTGCAATTCATCTCCTAGAGAGGGTCTCGCGGTGGTGCAAGCCCTGCTCTTCTCTAACAAGCTCATGAGCTACTTGGAAAACGCAGCCACACAACCCGAGGGCATTTCTCCCCACAGCGGAGACCCCCCCCCATGCAAGCACATTCTACCAGTGAGCCCCATTCCTTTGCCAAGGGGACTCTCATTACAGCTCTCCAATCCATCCCCTCCTGTCACCAAGGCAATTAAAGCTCCCCAAGGGAGCATTGATGGGCAATGGGAGCCATACGCTTCCCCCATGCTTCCAAATTAGGGAGGAAAGTTAATAACTTTGGAGACGTTCCCCAGGCTATTAGTGGGGGAGGGGGGGTCGGAGGAAATGTAGAGCCTTAAATCAAGCAGCAGAGGGCTCTAAACAGCCCTCATTTATTCCGATTAGGAGGATGGCATCCCAGGCCTCGTCTAGAAGATACACACGTGCGGAGGGGCTTGGAGCAAAAAGCGCCGTTGTTCTCTGCAAAAGGAAAGAGGAGTAATGAGGGGAGTTGAAACTGTGCACCAGCTCTGGCCAACTCATAGGTAGGCCAGGCCCCATCTGCACTATACTTTTAAAGCAGTATCAGAACACTTTAAACAGTCATGGCTCAGCCAGTTGTCACTCTGTGCGGGAAATAGGGGCCTCCTCTTTGCACCAGGGCTGGCGCATCCGTGAGGCAGACTGAGGCAGCTGCCTCAGGCGGCAGAATCCAAAGGCCGCTTCCACAGGCGTGCTCCCTGGGCACACACCCCATCGCCAGAGAAGCAAGGAGAAGTGGAAGCTTCCAGTGAGGTCTCACACAAGAGCCCCACAAAATCACGTGGAGGTCTGCAAAGGCCTTGCACAATTGCACCAGAACCCAAGTGAGCCCAGTAAGCAAAGCTTAAATGGGGGGGATGGGGAGCAGGGGCAGGCACCACTTATGCAGGGCAGCTACTTCCCATTTTGCCTCGAAACAGGGCCACCTCTGCCTTGCACCCTTAACAAACTACAAGTCCCAGGATTCTTTCAGGGAAGCCATGATTGTTCAAAGTGGAACAATCATATACATATACAGTCGTACCTTGGTTGCTGAACACCTTGGAACTCGTATGTTTCGGCTCCCGAACGATCGAAAACCAGAAGTGAGTTTTCCGGTTTTCGAACAATTTCCGGAAGCTGAACATCCAGCGTGGCTTCCACAGCTTCTGATTGGTTGCAGGACGCTCCTGCAGCCAATCAGAAACCATGTCTTGGTTTTCGAACAGTTCCGGAAGTCGAATGGACTCCCGGAATGCATTCTGTTCGAGAACCAAGGTATGGCTGTAGTGCAAACGGGTCCCAGGCTGAGCTGCAGCCTTATTTAAAGCTCAGCCCATGATAACTGGTACAGAAGCAACATCCCAAACTTGCTCTAGTTTGAGATGGGTTTGCCTTTCAATGTGAACTGGGTCAAATTCCTCCCCACCGCCAACCTTCCATCCCTGGTCACAAGAAGGTGATAGTGTTTCTGTTTCCATCTGTGAAATGCTGGAGCAAATTCATTTAGCCATCTCATCCCCTTTGAGGAGGTGGAGAAATCTGAGATGGTCAGCTTTCTGGGTCATCCCTTCCTCTTTTTGGCCGTGATGTGGGTGAATCACACACACCCAAGGCTGCAGGCAGGCTGCCTCAGCACAGCAGTGGAGTGTGTGACCCTGCAGCTCTTGCAAGAAAGAAGGAAGGCGAGCTGAATTCTGTGGTGTGTGTCCCCCCCCCCAACACACACACAAAAGTGTGTGTCTGGGCAAAAATAGCTTCCTTGAACAGCTGGAGACATCCAAGAACATCAGATCAGCCCTTCTCGATGGCCAGAACCCTGGGAAGCCCACAAACAGGACTGGATAAAACAGCAACTCTCCCCACTTGTCATTCGCAGAGACTGGTATTCAAAGGCACATCTCTGCCTCTGACAGTGGAGTTAGAGCTTCACTGTCATGGCTAGTGGCCATTGATAACCTGAATCCATCATCTTCTAAAGCCATCTCATTGCCACGGACAACATTGTTTCCTGACGATGCTCTCAGCTCTGTTGTTCTGTTGGGCCAGGGATGGGGAACCTCAGATACAGGAGCTAAATACAGCCCTGTCAGGACCGGGAGTCAGGAGCTGGTCAGCAATAAAGCCAAAACAGTGCAGGCCTAGTGGTCACAGCAGCCCTTCCCCGTAGGCCTTGCCCCAATGAGGCTGTTGCGAGGGTGGAAGGTCTCTGCCTTCCCACTGCTCTCTAAGGCTGCTCCTTCCCCAGGTCCTTCTCAAGCAACCTGAGAATTCTTCGCCTGGTCTATATTTTCTCTGCTTTCTTCATACCTCTATGGCAGACATATTCAACCGGTCGACCACGATCAATCAGTAGATCCCTGGGTGCTCCTGGTAGGTCGCGGTCAATCGTGGGACCCTGTTGGGAATCTGAATATGTGCAGCTACTCCCACAGAGTCAATTAAGGTTTGGCAGACAGCCAAAAGGTCATGTGAAGGAGTAAGTCTGCCTGGTGATACAGAGGCATGGAGACAGCTCCATGATTGGTCAAGCTCTCTCAAGGGAGTGATAATTAATGGCCTACTAACTGTTAATTCAGTGGTTCAGTGTGTCAGTGTAGGAGTTGGAGGTTGAGAGAGTTGTGAGTCGTGTCAGAGAGAGCAAGTCAAAGATCTGTGTTCTGTTCCTATAAATAGTCCACTGTATATAATAAACACCTAACTACAAGTTCCTGGTTCCTGCTTCGTCCATCCTGTCTGCAGCCAAGTTGCCAATTGCTTTCGAGAACTCTGCGTTTACTCTGCTAGGTCTGGCTAAGGTCCTGCAACTAGTCAGGAAGTTGCGAAACACCAATAGGTTTTGCCAACAGACCCTTATCGTTCATGGGGTTAAAATCACGGGGGAATGGATGTTTCTGACCCCCTACCCCCTCTCTCTGTTCCTCCATAAAGTGCCAAACAAATTTGGCATTTGTTGATGCCAGTTGTGGTATTTCTCCCCCAAAAAACTCAACCACTCTGGCTCCTCCTCCCTCTAATGTCAATGGGTAGTCTACTCCCTCAGACCACACATCTTTGTCCCACCACCAACTCCCCAGCTCTGAGCCTTCTCCCCTTGGGTGTTCCCTAGCTGGTGCCTCCCGCTGGTTCTCTGTGTCCAGCCAGCCCATGACAGCATCGCTCTCTGGCTCTCTTGGGTGTTTCTGCCTGGCTGGACTTTGTCCTTGAACTCTTATAACGCCACTTGTTGATCTGGAGGGGAAAATATTTAGCCTATTGTACAAAAAACACCACAAAATTTGCAATTGTTGCTCTGCCCACTTTTGTCTCATCCATCAAGGACTTGCAGATTCCGAAAGGGGGGCCAGAAAAGAAGGGACCCCCTGGGATGAAAAACATCTCCCAGCCCTTTGTGACCCCGAAACAGTAGCTGCTGCCCTCAGCTCTCGAGTTCAGTTGGGCCTTTTAGGGCCCTAGCATGGTGGTTGTGGAACTAACTCTGTGCAGAGGATAAAGTAGCTGCCTTTTCCTTATTAACTTAATTCCTCACTTAATTTCTCCCTTTTCTACTTTACCTTGACAAGGTTCCCCAAAGCCAATTGCTGGGAGGGAGCAAGTTACAATCAAGGAGCCCCATTAAAACATCCAATTAAAACCACTAATCAAAAGCCAATCAAAGCCAGGGAGAACAGGTTGATAGCATCAGCAATTAGCCAGCCCCTGCAAAAGCTTTGCAAAATTAATATCGCCAGCCTCCTAAAAGCCTGGGAAGAGAAACAGCTTGGTGTGCTTCTGTGGGCTAGGTTTACTATAGCTAAGGGGACACTTCACTCCCACTAGATCATAGAATGGGGTGTTTTCAAACTATCATAGAACTGTAGAGTGGGAACACAGACCCTCCAAGTGCCCCTATTTTCCAGGGATAGTCCTGGATTTACAGAAGCCGTCCTGGTTTCTTATTTGAGCCCGGAATGTCCCACTTTTCCTTAGGACATCCCTATATTCACTGGAGAAATGTTGGAGGGCATGGAGTTATCCAACCTCTGAGCCAAGGAGATAAGTAACTATACAACCTTTAGAAGACTTCTAAAGGCAGCCTTGTATGGGGAAGGTTTTTTTTTAATGTTTAAAGCTTTGTTTTGTTTCTATATATGTTGGAAGCCACCCAGAGTGACTGGGGCAATTCAGTCAGATGGGTGGTGGAAGAAGAAGAAGAAGAGGCCATCCCTATTTTCATAATGTTGGAGCGTATATGTATATACCATATTGGCCCAAATATTGGGTGGGGTGTAAATAATAAAATTGTTGTTGTTGTTGTTGAATAGGTCGTCCCTATTTTCATTGGAGGAATGCAACCTGGATATCCCAGTTGGTTAGAGTGTGGTGCTGATGATGCCAAGGTTGCAGGTTCGATCCCTGTATGGGGCAGTTGCATATGCCTGCATTGCAGGGGGTTGGACTAGATGATCCTTGGGATCCCTTCCAACTCTACAATTCAATGTTTTTATGAGGGTTGTGCTAGATGGGTCCCCTTTGGCCTGATCCAGCAGCTGAGCTATTTCTTTCCTTCTTAAGGAGTCAAGCAGCCTCCCGCCTCTCTTCTGCAACTTCTGGAAGCTGAGAAGGGGTTGCTCAATTGCAGACTCAGCCTTTGGTGGGCTGTTTTCTTCCGCCTGTCTCAGTGCAGGGATAAATTTAGACATGGCCCTCAAAGTTTCTGTGATTTGCAGACGGTCACTGATGATTGCAGAGGCTGCAGCTTCTCCCTCCCGCGATCAGGTTCCGCTTGCACTTTTTCTAAAATCCCATTTTTGGATAGCCCTGAAGATGGACTCCCGCTTGGTCTGTCTCCTCATCCTTGCAGGTTTGTCAGAGGCTGCTGCCCAGGAAGGTTAGTAGCTTATTCAGCTTATCCTTTGTGGGCATCTTATGACATCTCCTTCTGACAACTAAAATTATGATGAAGATGGGCTTGTAGCCAACATTAGTCCTACTCAGAGTAGACCCACTGAAATTAATGGACCAAAGTTAGTCATGTCCATGAATGGCTTTACTTTGAGTATGATGATGATGATGATAGTAATGAAACCATTGCAATTGTAGCCGTTTTCATGAATAATATTGTGATACTAATTATCATAATTATAATTGTGACAGCTTTATTATGTCTGTTCTTTAGCTGTGGCTCCCGCATTGTAGGATGGTGAACTAGATTACCCTCGGGGTTCCTTCCAACTCTACAATTCTATGATTCTATGTTTGTTTGTGCCACATACCGGCCTGCATGCTTCACCTTAAATCACAGCTCACCAGGAGCCACAATTGGATTTGTAATCGTGTGTGAAGAACCTGGTAAAATCTATGGAGGTCTTCTAGGTAGTGGCACCCTCCCTGTGGAACGCCCTCCCATCAGATGGCAAGGATATAAACAACTATATGACATTCAGAAGACATCTGAAGGCAGCCCCATTTAGGGGAAATGTTTGATGTTTTACTGTGTTTTTATATTCTGTGGGAAGCTGCCTAGAGTGGCTGGGGCAAATCAGTCAGGTGGACGGCATTATTATTTATTATTATTATTATTTTACTTCTTTCGTGCATTAGAACCCACCCCTTTCAATGATGCTGCTGGGGAAAGCTCAGGAGCCTTCTCAGAGAGGAAATGGTCCCAACCTTTCTCCCCTGCGTCTTTCTCTTTCCTTGTCTCCTCACAGACCTAACCAGAAAAGTCTTTGTCTTCCGCACGGAGCCTAGCGAGGCCTACATCATCCTCAAGTCTCTGCCCAAGGAGCCGCTGCAGAACCTCACCATCTGCCTGAGGTCCTACACAGACTTGACTCGGCCCTATGGCCTCTTCTCCTATGCCACTGAGTCTGAGGACAATGAAATCCTGATCTTCAAGCCCAAGCGGGGAGAATACCGGGTGTACATCGGTGGAGAGTACCTGTCCTTCAAAGTCCCAGAGGACACCCTAGACTGGGAGCACGTCTGTTTCGGGTGGGAATCGGCCACCGGCATCGCTGAGTTTTGGATGAATGGCAAGCCTTGGCCACGCAAAGGCTTGAAGAAAGGCTACATGGTTGGCTCCGGGGCCTTCATCCTGCTGGGCCAAGAGCAAGACGGCTTTGGGGGCACCTATGACTCCTACAACTCCTTCTCTGGAGAACTGACGGACGTCTACATGTGGGATTTCCTCCTGTCTCCTCACAAGATGAGGGCAGCCTACCAGGATCTGCAGCTGCCCCGATGCGCTCTGGGCTGGAAGAACCTGCACTATGAAATCAAGGGAGACGTGGTGGTGAAGGGCAGGCTGAGGTAAAGGAAACGAGGGAAATCCAGCCTCCCAAGCAGAGTAATCAGCCTTTTCTGTCCCAAATTCTAACCCACCTGGCCACTGAGGTGTTGTGTGGCACACTGAGCATTTTGGAAAACAAAAACAAAAAACAAGCCGTGAACTTCCACTCATCCACTTGGTTTATTGCAGCTTCCCCCCTCCTGGTCGCCTGGAAGCACATCTCGCTCACCAAAGGCAACCAGGCAAGCATGTGTTTACGAATCTGCTCTTGGTGCCTTCCACATGATGATTTGTCGGATGACGTTTTGCCGCTGAGGTGTTCAGCTGCTGCTTTGCTGGGTCTCTTCTCTGGATTTGGTGTGGTTCTAATTGCAATGTTCTCTCCCACCTCCTTTCCGATATGTTTTCATTTAATAAACCAATATAAAATGAGATTCCTTGTCTGGGTAGGGTCTCCTGAACAAACAAAAACATTTTTTTAGCACACATTGAAAACAGTGCAACTGAAGTGCCTGCCTGATATGGCATGGAGTGTTCCAGGGAAGTTTATTTATTTAAAATGTTTGCGGATTGCCATAAAATTAAATAAAAGAGTCCTAAAAGGCAGACGGTGCTGCAAGAAAATTCTAATTGAAGAGGAGGGCTTTGCAAACCAATAAGACCTTAGAGTCAATTCAAAGGCCGGCAATTATTGGTCATTACGTGTTTGGGGAGCTAGGGACCTGTGGCCCTCCAGGTTTTGCTGGACTTCAACTCCCATCAGCCCCAGCCAGCAGGACTAATGGTCAGAGGTGATGGGAGTTGTAGACCAGCAACATTTGGGAAGACTACAGGTGCCCCACTAACCTGGTGCATTTCAAGCAGAAGGTCATTCCAAATGTGTGCTTGCCAGATGCAGCTAGACTAGCTCTCCCAAAACTAGACTAGCTCCCCCAAAACTAGCACTGAGAGCAGCTCATGGGACCTGAGGTGCATGAAAGGTAAGCCTGATGGGAGAAATAATTTCAGTTTGATTCGAACACAAACCTTTCCAATTTATAATTTGTGAACCAATATGCAAACAGAAACAGTGCTCTCCTTCAAGATTTACACTTCTCCATCAATTTCAAAGTTGCAAATCGTCCAGCCAAAAATTATGTGCCATAAATGTGTCTGTTGAGTGAAAATAATGTACAAACTTGTGCTATGTTGGGAGAAACTTCTTACAAAAACACATGTGTTAATTGCTGATGCAGAAATGGAGTGAATGTAACCTAAAATGGGGGGAAAGGAGGAGAGAACCTGTACAGTGGTACCTCGGGTTAAGAACTTAATTCGTTCTGGAGGTCCGTTCTTAACCTGAAACTGTTCTTAACCTGAAGCACCACTTTAGCTAATGGGGTTTCCTGCTGCCGCCGCGCCGCCAGACCACAATTTCTATTCTCATCCTGAAGCCAAGTTCTTAACCCAAGCTACTATTTCTGGGTTAGCAGAGTCTGTAACCTGAAGCGTCTGTAACCTGAGGTACCACTGTAATTGTCAGTTTTGGCTGACTCTAATTTAGCAGCTCACCACTGCCATCCTCTGGTCAAAGGATGGGAGTGCAAAGAGAGAAATTCCCTTAGCAAAAAGTGCTCAGAAGGGATCTTGTCTGTCCTCTGCATGAGAATTTCTCACTTGCCTGAACAACAAGACGATTCTGCTGCTTTCTAAGATAGGCAGTGACCATTCCTGGGATCCTTTGAGGGCGCAGCCATGGCAGTTATAGTAGTAGTAGTGGTGGTAGTTATTATTATTATTTATTATTTATTTGCCACTCTGGGCAGCTTCCAACATATATAAAAACATCATTAAACATTAAACAGTAGCAAACCTTCAGGCTGCCTTCAGATGTCTTCTAAAGGTTATTGAGTTACATCTCCTTGACAGTAATGTGCCCACCTTCAGTTTCTGCAGCTTGTTGGCTTATATTAGGGATGTATGTTCTGTATTATTTTACAAATACTACAGCTACAAGTTTGTCATGGCCTTTGGCTAGCACAATAAACTTATGAACTATGAATAGAAAAAGTTACAGCAGCCAGCAGGAGGCCAGCTGAGCCAGGAGAGATTCGTGGGGAGGGGGGACCCCTCCGCCCAATCCTACACACACACACACACACACACACACACACACTCTAGCACAAGGGGGGTCCTTGGCCACTTGGTAAAAGGTAAAGGGGTCCCTGACCATTAGGTCCAGTCGTGACCGACGCTGGGGTTGCGGCGCTCATCTCGCTTTATTGGCCGAGGGAGCAAGCGTACAGCTTCCGGGTCATGTGGCCAGCATGAGTAAGCCACTTCTGTACACATGCTTTCGAACTGCTAGGTTGGCAGGAGCAGGGACCGAGCAACGGGAGCTCACCCCGTCGTGGGAATTCGAACCGCCGACCTTCTGATCGGCAAGCCCTAGGCTCTGTGGTTTAACCCACAGCACCACCCGCGTCCCATGGCCAGTTGGTAGCATCAGTCTAATATGGACAGGCAGCCTAACTTTCTGTGATGTGTGTATGAGATAACATATGGGACTACAGTTGTGTTGGCTCCTGGGTGGTTAAATTTCCAGCTAGTTGACCCCAAAAAACCTTAGAGGTGATTGTCCTCTTTGTTTGGGTCACAGAAAGCAAACAAGGTCATGGCGTTCAATATATCAAAAACCATTCCGATGTGTTTGGTCAGCAGCAGCACTGAGAAGTCTTTGGGCCAAGTTTGGGGCTCTTTACTATAGAGAAAAGGCAAACAAAAGACAGCACAGAACAATGGGATCACGTAGAAGTTTATAAAATTATGCCTAGCATGGAGAAAGTGGGCAGTATCCTCTTGTCTCCACGTTCAGAGGTAGTGTGCGTCTTGTGGGAACTGGACTCTAGTTCCCATTTGTAGCGTACACAGAAGACAGTCCTGGGTCATTTGACCCTTGAATTGTAGAATCATAGAATTGTAGAGTTGGAGGGGAACCCCAGGGGCCATCTAGTCCAACCCTCTAAAATGCAGGATTATCAACTAAAGCATCCATGACAGATGGCCACCCAACCTCTGCTTAGAAACCTCCAAGGAAGGAGAGTCCAGCACCTCCCGAGGGAGACAGTCCCACTGTCAAACAGCTCTTACTGTCAGAAAGTTATTCCTGATACGGGGCGTAGCTTGCCAGAGGGGCCGTGGCCCTGGGTGCAGATTTCTGAGGGGGGAGCGCAAAGCAGGTGCCCACATGCCATCGCCTCCAGCATGGCCTGGGGGCACCTCATTTGTGCCTGCTGAGTGCTGCATCAACTGGCCAGGCTCCCCCTACGCAGGTGGCACAGTGTGTGGTTGTTGTGCTCTTCTCGCACCGCCCTCCCCGGATCCAAGCCTTGCAAGGCCACTCAGGGAGAGGGCAGTGTGGGGATGTGGCAAGCATGTGCCCTTTGATCCCAGACTTGTGCGTCCAAAGGCAAGCAGAGTGATACATTTGGCACCAGCTTAGCTGCAAGAGTTGCCGGAAGGAGGTGCACAAGGTGCCTCCAACCATCTTTAGGGACTCCAGATTTGTGTAGGATTTGCTCTTTAGCTTTTCTTCTCCTGATTGTAAAGATAGTAGATATTTTAGGATCAGTTTTCCTTCTCCTTCCACCTTTCCAGGTTGATGAGCACCATCTGCCCCTCGCTTTCCAAGCACAATTCAAAATGTTGGTGCTGATCTTTCAAGCCCTAAATGGTCCAGTATACCTGAAGGAACGTCTCCATCCCTATTGTTCAGCTGGGGGGGTGATGGTTCAGCTCCGAGGGCCTTCTGGCGGTTCCCTCACTGCAAAAAGTGAGGTTATAAGAAACCAGGAAGAGGGCTTTCTCGGTAGTGGTACGCACCCTGTGGAACGCCCTCCCATCAGATGTCAAGGAAATAAACAACTATGTACCTGACTTAGAAGACATCTGAAGGCAGCCCAGCATAGGGAAGTTTTTTAATGTTTAATGTTTTATTATGTTTTTATATATGTTGGAAGCTGCCCAGAGTGGCTAGGGCAACCCACTCAGATGGACGGGGTATATAATAATAATAATAATAATAATAATAATAATAATAATAATAATAACAACAACAACAACAACAACAACAACAACAACAACAACAACAACAACTCCCTGGAAAAGACCCTGGTGTTGGGAAAGATGGAGGGCACAAGGAGAAGGGGACGACAGAGGACAAGATGGTTGGACAGAGTTCTCAAATCTGCCAGCATGAGTTTGACCAAACTGCGGGAGGCAGTGGAAGACAGGAGTGCCTGGCGTGCTCTGGTCCATGGGGTCATGAAGAGTCGGACATGACTAAACAACAACAATATTAATAATAATAATAATACTTCTACAGCAAATGCAGAAACCGCCTTCTTGACCGTTGGACCCACTATTTGCCTCGTCCGCTCAATCTGCTAGAGCCTGTCTTCACATGCAGGGGAAGTCCCTAACTCACACATTGTCTCCCTTCACCTGGTTTAGCTGGCCAGTCTAGGCCATTTCATGGGGTGTAGCCACTGTCGCAGCTTCTAGGAGCCACAGGTGAGAGATGAGTGCAGGGTGGAAAATTCCTGTGCACCTTTATTTTATTTATTGAACAAAATTGATATGCCACTTAAACAAAGGACTTCTAAGTGGCTTAGAAAAGATTCTTCTTTCGTGAAGGCAAGCCAGCAAACTCAAAGGTCCCTCTATTATAAGCCCCGCAATTCTGCTGCTTCTAAAGGTGAGCCTTCTTCAGCTAACAGTTGGCACCCATGAGATTCGTCATTTTCCTGGCCTTTGGGACGCTTGCGTTGTCCCTGGCAGAGAACGTTCTGTCATCTCAGTCCTCCATAGGTCAGTCTGATCTTGGCTTGACCCTCGCAGATAACAGGCAAGGGCTGAACCCCTCCCAATGGAAGCTGCAAAATCTGCTCATTGCTCCACAACCACAAGACAAAACATCAGCAAAATGTAATTACTCAAAACTGTAAAGAGAAGAAAAGAAATGTCAAGTCCCTGCTGACAGCTTTTCAAATCAGCAGCTCCTTGCAATCTCTTAAACCAGCCGCCCCACTGCAAAGGCCTTTTTCTTTCTCTCCTTTCTTTTTTGGGTGTGTTCTGTTGCGGCAATGGAGAGCTCTCTGTAATACGTAAATGTGTGTTTGGCAGGATGGGTGACAAGGCCCTCGCAGTGATCCAGACCCTCCAAGTGTCCCTATTTTCCAGGGATAGTCCTGGATTTACAAAAGCCATCCCAGTTTCTGATTTCATCCCAGAATGTCCCGCTTTTCCTTAGGACGGCCCTCTTTTCATTGGTGAAATGTTGGAGGGTATGGAGCTATCTGACCCCCGAGCCAAGGAGATAAGTAACTATGCACCCTTTAGAAGAAACATGAAGGCAGCCCTGCATGGGGAAGTTTTTAAAATATTTAATGATTTATTATGCTTTTGGATATGTTGGAAGCTGCCCAGAGTGGCTGGAGCAACCTAGTCAGTTGGGTGGGGTATTATTATTATTATTATTATTATTATTATTATTATTATTATTATTATTATTATACAGGACACCCCTATTTTCATCACAGAAATGTTGGAGGGTATGTGATCCCGTCTAGGGTTGCCAGACATATCCGGAATGCTGCAGCCTGAAGCAAAATGTACGACATGCCGGCAGTGTCATTTTTGCCGTTCCCCCAATTTTTCTTTGTTATTTTTGCCGAAAAAGCTCAACAACTTTGGGAGGAGGAGGAGGAGGAGGAGGAAGAAGAAGAAGAAGAAGAAGAAGAAGAAGAAGAAGAAGAAGAAGAAGAAGAAGAAGAAGCTCAACAACTTTTGTGTCCGGATATTCACTTTTTGAAATATGGCAACCCTAGTGATCCTTTGTGTGAAAATCAGACTGTGAAGAATCATGATCCATAAAATGTGGGGATCTATGCGTTCCTTGCCTATCAAAATGATCTGGAGAGGTTCTTGGCACTCAGGGTTTGAAAGAGGCAGGTTCATTCTGGAAGGAATGGAAATTTAACCAACAGGCAGATAAGACCAGGGGAGGCGAATGGAGAGCATTTGTTGATTTTTAATCTCTGCCCTGTGGAACTGCCCTGAGAGTGGAGGTGCCCGCCCCTTCCAGCCCAGGGATAAGATCCAGAGAGGACTTCACAGCCAGGGCTTGGTTTCCTCCAGGACAGGCTGAGCAGATCCAGGCAGGTCCAGGATCCATTTCAACCGCCTGCCAAGTTTATTCTGCAGACAGACGGCATGGGGTTCCTTCATATCTTCCTCCTCATCCTGGCCGGACTGTTGGGGTCTCTTGCCCAGGAAGGTGGGTGCTCTGATCAGATGCAATGAGTTATTTGGGGGTTGCTGTGTGCATGGACTGACTGGCTGCATTGTGAGGGCAGACATGGAGGTATCCCTGTTTCTGGTTGGGTTTGAATTAGAGCCAAAGGGAAGAGCTGTAGCTGAGCGGGTAGAGGAACTGCTTTGCATGAAGCCCGGGGTTCAAATCCCGGCATCTCCAGGGAAGGACCTCTCTGTCTGAAACCTCCAAACAGCCACTGCCAGTCAGTGTGGACAATACTGTTCCTATTTTAATCAGCCCTTTATTAAGAACAACGAGGACTGGAAGCTTACTTTATATTTAGGGAAAGGAGCCCACGTGCTGTGTGTACAGCAGGTTTCAGGCTCATTTCCCAGTATCTCCAGGTAGGACTGGGAAGGTCGCTTGCATGAAAGGTCCTGCATTGCGGGGGGTTGGACTAGATGACCCTTAGGGTCCCTTCCTACTCTACAATTCTATGACCCTGTAATGCTACAGAGCTCCTGTCAGGAGACAGTACAGTGGTACCTCGGGTTAAGGACTTAATTCGTTCCAGAGGTCCGTTCTTAACCTGAAATGGTTCTTAACCTGAGACCCCACTTTAGCTAATGGGGCCTCCCGCTGCCGCGTGATTTCTGTTCTCATCCTGAGGTAAAGTTCTTAACCCAAGGTACTATTTATGGGTTAGCGGAGTCTGTAACCTGAAGCGTCTGTAACCCGAGGTACCACTGTACTGAGCTAGCTGGACCTGTGGTCGGATCTGCATATCAGTTACTTATGTGTGAAACGTGGAAAGGCAGGAGTGGTGTCAAATGCAACTCGCAAATGTCAGATCGACAGCAAAAAAAACACAACAACCCCAAACTCTCAAATTGCATGTCAGAATTTCCATTCCCTCCCACTCTGGGGCTTAAACAACAGAGTCTCGTTGGCCAGTAATGCCTGATTACTTACAGAGTCTGTGTGGCTGAACACACAAACCAGAATTAAGCGCTGAGGAGCCCCGTCGATTTGAACAAGAGACGTAACCACAGGCTTAAATACAGGAATAAAAGGGATCAGCAATACGCAAAAAGCTGCCTCAGAGCAGATCAGTCTGTTCCCCCAGCCAACCCAATATTGTCTCCACTCTGGGACCTTATGCTTGTGCAGCATACTGTGCGCTTACAGCTGAGCTGTGCCCCCGCCACCATATTTTAAAGTGAATAGGATGGAATCTGGGACACGGGTGGCACTGTGGTTTAACCCACAGAGCCTAGGGCTTGCCGATCAGAAGGTCGGCGGTTCAAATCCCCGTGACGGGGTGAGCTCCCATTGCTCTGTCCCTGCTCCTGCCAACCTAGCAGTTCAAAAGCACATCAAAGTGCAAGTAGATAAATAGGTACCACTCCGGCGGGAAGGTAAACGGCGTTTCTGTGCGCTGCTCTGGTTCGCCAGAAGCGGCTTAGTCATGCTAGCCACATGACCCAGAAGCTGGCCAATAAAGCAAGATGAGCGCCGCAACCCCAGAGTCTGCCACGACTGGACCTAATGGTCAGGGGTCCCTTTACCTTTACCTTTAGGATGGAATCTGCTATAATGACACATGCATGCGCTATCCGAATCAGCCGCCAGGTGGCACATGAGCACCAAAGAACCATTGCAGGTCTGTCTTATGCCACGGAGCTGTCATCTAGAAAAAGGGAGAAGAGGATAGTTGGCAAATAGTGGGGGGCGGAGGGGGGGGCTTGAGTGATTGAGGTGAGGGGATGGGGCAAGCGGAAGAGTTGCAAGCATGTTTTGCCCTCTCCCCCAGTAAACCCAATGAAGTGCTGATCAGTCTTTCAGACAGCCGTAAGAGCATCTTCTTCAAAGACTAAGGGGGGTGGGGTGGGGCGGGGAATCCATTAGGAACAAGATGTGGCCTTCCATGCTTATATTTCTGGCCCTTAGTACTCTTCCCAGGCCAGGTGCCACAGCAGCCCTGCTTCACATCCTCCTTGAGTGCTTTTGCCTGTCTGGGATTGGACACTCTGGGTGGCTCCCAACAGAATACAGTGGTACCTCGGGTTACAGACGCTTCAGGTTACAGACGCTTCAGGTTACAGACTCCGCTAACCCAGAAATAGTACCTCGGGTTAAGAACTTTGCTTCAGGATGAGAACAGAAATTGTGCTCCGGTGGCGTGGTAGCAGCGGGAGGCCCCATTAGCTAAAGTGGTGCTTCAGGTTAAGAACAGTTTCAGGTTAAGAACAGACCTTCAGAACAAATTTAGTTCTTAACCCGAGGTACCACTGTATTAAAAACACGATAAAACATCAAACATTTAAAACTTCCCAAAACAGCCTTCAGATGTCTTCTAAAAGTCAGATAGTTGTTTATCTCCTTGACATCTGAAGGGAGGGTGTTCCACAGGGCAGGTGCCACTACCAAGAAGGCCCTCTGCCTGGTTCCCTGTAACCTCACTTCTTGCAGGGAGGGAGCCGCAAGAAGGCTCTCGGTGCTGGACCTCAGTGTCTGGGTTGAATGTTTGGGGGTGGAGACGCTCCTTCAGGTATAGATGACTCTTGGGGGATTCCCTTTGCAACTCTACACTTTTATGGTTCCGCAGATCTCCAGAGGAAGGTCTTCCTTTTTCCACAGCCGACCAACACGGCTCATGTGGTCGTGAAAGCCAGGCTGGAGCGGCCTTTGAGCAGCTTCACGGTTTGCATGAGGCTCTACACGGACGTCGCTCGGGCCCAGACCCTGTTCTCTTACGCCACCGAGGCCGAGCCCAACGACATCGCCGTCGACCGACTGAGCCACTCCCAGTACAGGCTGTACATTGGGGGTGATGCGGTAAAGCTGAACATTGCAGAGAGGGCGGCCCCACTGCCGGCGTGGGAGCACATCTGCCTGGCTTGGGACTCCGCCAGTGGGGTGGTGCAGTTTTGGCTGGACGGCAACCCTCTGCCCCGGAAGGCGGTGAAGCCAGGCTATGCCATCGCCCCCCAGGCCTCCATCATCCTGGGGCAAGACCAGGATGCCATGGGGAGCGGTTTCGACTTGATGCAGTCCTTTGTAGGCGAGCTCACCGACGTCTACATGTGGGAACGGGTCTTGAGCCCCCAGGAAATGTGTCGCCTGGGGGACAAGCGCATCCCGGCCAACTCCGTGATCAACTGGGGGTCCTTGGCTTACAAGATCAAGGGCAATGTCTTTCTCACGCACACCCTCTTGCCAGTTAGCCGAGCGGCTTGCGGGTGCCCTTTGCAAGCGGTGCCCTGCTGCTGGAGGAGGTTGGCGCTCTGAGAGTCTCTTGCTAGCTTGGCAAGGAGCTGCTCTGTTGAGCTCAGCACTTTCCAGCCTATTAAGATTTATGTGAGATTTGTGGGGGAGGGGTGGCCCTCTGGATTTTGCTCAACTACAACTCCCAACAACGATGGGAGCTCTAGTTTCTGCAGCCTCTGGGTGTTCCAAAGGTTCCCCTCCCGCACCTGCCCTATGCTAATCTTCTTCCGATGAAGGAGGATGGATCTGTCGGTTTCGGTTACTCTCAATTTCTCGTTTTTACAGTCTTCCGTTCTCTACATTTCTGCTTCGGTTTGCAATTGCAATTTTTTTCTTAGTACTTGTGAAAGGTCGTCAGCGTCTTAGGGTGAATATAGGTGCTTTGTATGCGATTTTGTCTGATATACACACTTCCGCAAAATGGTTTCCCGAATCTAATGCCTTCTTGCAAGTTACTGTACCTTTCTGTGTATAAGACTAGGTTTTTTAAATTTAAAAATTATGTTCAGAATTGTGGGTCGTCTTATACACAGATACAATCCGTTTTTCTCAATTTGGAGTCCCCCAAACTAGGGGTCGTCATATACATGGGGGCGTGTTATACATGGAAAAATACTGCATTTTCATGAATCAATGCAGTGTATTTTTGCACAAATTACTTTGCTAGAAAACTGCACTTCAACATTCTTGTCTTGTCATGTCTTGTCTTGTCGTGACATGGCATGACCTGTTGTGACATAATCAGACCTGTCATGAGATCAGCACATGATATTATGCAATTGTCTGAATGTAAAAATTTTTGGTTTTTGTTTGTTTTGAAGCACGTTCTGTAAGTAAAGCCTTTGAACCATATGTTTGGACTGGACCATTTTTAATTTCAAGAAGTGTCTGGTTTTATTCATCAATTTTGCTTCCAGAGGTTATTCCCTTCCTCGCCTTATTTTTGAGAGTGTGGGATGGAGAATAGGGTTAAAACTGCCATTCTACCATGAAGCTCACCATGTGACCTCAGGCCAACCACTCAGAGCCTGGCCTACCTCACAGAGTTGTAGTGGGGAATGGCCATATTCGGAGACCAAAGGTAAAGTGCGCCTCACACCTGCCCTGTTGCCTGTCTACAGAGCTGAGGGCACCTTCAAGAAAAACAATGGAGCATTGGCAGCTGTAATTTCTTTGTGGGAATGCTCAGGGAGGCGGGAGAGGATATATTGTTTATTAATATCCTTCCTAACTTGCGCTAGCAAGTTCCTTTACTTAGCAGAGTTTATATTCCCCTTTAAACGCACAGCAGATAGCTGGTTGCAGGCTTGTTTAAGCCTCTCAATATTAGGTTCCTGGTAAGTCCCCTTAAAAGAATAAGCACGCCACAATCTTGTGTAAAGTATGTCAAAGGAGTTTACTCACCATCAGTTCACAGTTGGATCCCTGAAGGCAGACTTAGTTACAAAGTATATACATGTAGATCTACCCCATATTGGGGGGGGGGGAGTAGTCCCAGTGACTGCAGACTGGCAGTCAATGCAGCTCACAAGATGAAAGCAAGATGGAGAAGAGAGGCAAAGAAGAGAGTGTGCTGCGAGCCTTGCCCTTTTTTTACCTGGGCAGGTAAGGTCACACACCCCTCTAGTCACATGCAAAAGGAAGTATGTCCCAGTCAAGAGGAAACAGGAAGTTTTCAACCAATTGGACCAAACATTCCCTCGCATGTCCACTCTAGGAAAACAAGGAATGTTGTACTTGACTGCTACTTGTGTATCACATCTCACATTCTTTCCCCTACATCTTCTTATTTATGAGGCGCCCAGCATGCTCAGGAGAAGTCCAGGGGCTGCAAAATCTCCACAATCTCCACAAAAGTGGTAATATAAGGAGTGCAAACCTCTTGTCAATTCTTCTTTCTCCATAAAAGATTACATCTGATTTTTACAACCTTTTTCTGTTTCGGTCAAGTTTCTTTTAGAAACGCCCCCAGCTGCCAATTGTTACGCAATGTTTCCCAGGAAAAGACCTCCCCAAAACCTCCTTCCACACCCTTCTTGTCCCAAGAGGATACTTCAGATGGAGTTCGAAATTTAGTTTGGTTTGTATTACCCTAACTGCACTTCACAGAACAATTCGGGAACCAAGATGCAGGTATCATTTGAAATGAACATTTCCTTGAATTTTGCAACACACACACACCCCCAAAAAAATCTGCAGCAAGCTTCAGAGATCAATACAGGAATCGCTAAGTAAATAAAAGTCACACACAGAGAGACCTTTTCTTAGACCAGCATCTTGGATTTCAGGTAACCCCTGCCTCAGTAGGCCACGGGGTTAACAATAACATAACCCTTGATTTCATAATCGACTGTTTTCCAGTCAAACACGTAGTCGCCAGGAATGTCTTGGTTGAGGAAAGCGAGCTCCAGTTCCTCGCTGGAGAGCACCCGGTCCCACATTCTCACATCCTGGAGCTCCCCCACAAAGCAATCGTTTATGTCAAAGCCACCCCCCATCATGTCTTGCTCTTGACCGAGCACGATCGACGGCTCCCCACTTATGGAGTACCCTTTCCTCAGGCCCTTGCGGGGCATGCGCTTTGAATTCACCCACAACTCTGCTAAACCGGTAGCAGAATCCCAAGTCGCGCACAAGGTCTCCCTGCCGAGCGATTTTTTTTCCGGATCCGTGAAGGTCACTGCTTCATTCCCTACTGCAAATCCGTACACGTTGTTTTTTTCTTTGAGGAGGATGATCTCATTGAAACTTCCCCGGGTGGCGTAAGAGAAGAAGGTGTGGGGGTGGTTGAGGTCTGTGAAATGGGCCAGGCAGAGGGTGAAGCTGGTCAAGGGCCACTTTGGGGCGGCCTTCAGAACCACGTGGGCAGAGTTTGATGCCTGTGGAAAAACGAGCTGCTTCCCAGCGAGGCCCGAACCTGAGGTGAGAGGAGGAGAATTAAGGGTGCCACATGTTAAATATAATTGTTTAATTGCACACTGAAATGGAGAATGCCTGCATGTATGTTGCTAAGGGTTTCACGTTGAAAAATTCCTTTGAAGCATACAGTCGTACCTCAGAAGTCGAACAGAATTCCGTTCCGGAACTCCGCTCGACTTCCAAAACGTTTGAAAACCAAAGTGCAGCTTCTGATTGGAAGCCGTGGAAGCCCCGTCAGACGTTCAGCTTCTGAAAGAATGTTCAAAAACCAGAACACTTACTTCTGGTTTTCAATCACTCGGGAGCTGAAACGTTCAGCTCCCAAGGTGTTCAGGAGCTGACGTACGACTATATTGAAGCTCTCGCTAAGCTCTAACCTGTTGATAATTAACTACTGATGTTCTCTGCTAGCCTGTGTGTGTGTGTGTGTGTGTGTGTGTGTGTGTGTGTGTAAATTTTGATAAAATGCAAAGTAGCTTACAGCTAGGAAGCTAAATAACTATTCTGAGTAGTTGAAAACTTCTTTGTAAAGACAGTGCCCAGACTCTTTATATTCAAAAAGAACTTTCCTTTCATAAACATATAGTTGAGAAGAATATATTTACAATCTAGCCCCTGCGCATGTTTATCCTTATTAACATTTAGGGATCTTCCTCTGTCTGTTTCACTTCCGATAGATCACACCAGCACACACACTGCCCACAGCAGTATCCTGAGTAGCCTCTCTCAGAGAGAGAGAGAGAAGTAGAAAAACGGATAAAAATGACAGTTTCAGGCATAACAGTCACAACAGAATGGAATGCCTCTCTCATGTGACTCAAAGTCAGCCAATCACATGAAAGCCTCTGCCAGATTTAAAAGCCCCATATTAAAAAGACACAGTAACCCAACATAAGTACCGTATTTTTCCCTCTATAACACGCAGATTTTTTCTCCTAAAAAGGAAGGGGAAATGTCTGTGCGTGTTATTGAGCAAATGTGTGGTCCCTGGAGCCGAAAAATCAGGCAAAAATCAAATCGCGCTTCACGGAGAAGGGAAACCTGAAAAGAGGAAGCGGCTGCTTTCCTGCATTCTGCCTCAGGGTCTTACTGCCCACCCTTCTCTGTTTCGTTGCTGTGTTTGCTGAAACGGAACAAAGAGCAGGGAAAGCCCCTCCCCTCCAGGCAAGCAGAGGGGAAAGCAGAGTGTCGTTCCTTCTAATTCCTCTCTGTGCTCTGGTGCTGCTGGGGGAGAGGGAGAGAGAGGGGGGGGAGGGGAGAGAGGGGGAGGGAGAGGGGGGAGGGAGAGAGAGAGAGAGATGGCTGGCTTGGGTGGGGGGAAACTTGCCTTTCTTTCCTCCCTCCCGTTAAATCCCTCTCCTGCATTCTTAGCCAGCTGCTTCTCTGCACACCCCTCTCATGTCCCTTCTTTGTTTTTCCTTCGCTCCCCACTTAAAATGTGGTTACAAAGCATAGATCCACAGGGATTCTCAGGATCTTTGCATTGGGTCACCCCAAATTCACCATCAGATCACATAGCATGTCCATGACTACAGCCTGCACCAAAAAAATCACGCACCCACTGTTGCCTGGGGCTGCAATGGTGCAAAAACGTGGTTACAAAGCATGGATCCACAGGAATTCTCAGGATCTTTGCATTGGGTCACCCCAAATTCACCATCAGATCACATGTCTGTGGCCACAGCATGAAGCACAAAAATGATACATCCACTGTTTCATTCAGAATGTTTTTTCCCTTGTTTTCCTCCTCTAAAAACGATGTGCGTGTTATGGTCAGGTGCGTGTTATAGAGCGAAAAATACGGTAAACATTTCCATTACAGGAAATTAAACCATTATCCTTCACATGAGTGTTTAACCTTAGATTAAAGTGTTCAATTGCAAATTCGCCATTTCGAAAGGAAGCCGCCTTTGCATTTTGTTCCCTGGCACAGTGAAAGAAGGGTGTGATAAGAGGCCTTCCCTGCAGCTGCATGGCCTTAGGTGGTTGCAGGCTATGGGAGAGGCAAAGCACTGATTTCCGCTCTGATCATAATTAAGTTATATATTTAAGAAGAAGAACCTATGCTTGTGTATACATGTACTTTATACAGCTTTCTAGAATGTGTTGTTGATAGTTTTGTGCCTGTTTTTGAAGAAGTTCTGGTTAGTAAAGCTTTGAATCTTAATTATGAGCCTGGGCAATTTTTATTCCGAAAGGAGCCAGCTTTTATGCATCCAATTGCTTCATGCTGTGCAATATTAATATCTGCAATAGTCCCAAACAGAAAAAGAGAGAAAATGTCACAACTTTCTTGTCAAAACTTCCTGCCTTCCTTCGCATCAAAGGCAGCATGAAATACTCGCCTATCTCTGCATCTCACCTGCTCTAGTTTCTGCAAGCCCTTGAGGCTGCCTTCCCTAAGAGTCCCCCCAAAACTTGCCGCCGCCACCACCAGCCATGCCTCCTTTGCAGAAGTCTTCATCTCCTTTCCTTGTCTTCAGCTCGGTGAGGAAGGTAGCTCCAAGCAGGGGCAGAGAAAGGGGGGTGCAGTGGGTCAGCCCCCCCCCCGGTGCCACCACTGAGGGGTGTGACAAAATGCCAGGCAGCACTCACCGTGGGGCCTGGGAGTGATGCGGTGGCTTGGGTGCCCACAGGCTCCACACTGTCCTAATGGTCCCCCCGCTGCCTCCCCCCCCCCAGCTATAGGGCAGCTGAGTGGGAGGAGGCAGGCAGATTCTGGAGGCCCCGCAGTGTGCGCCCCCCCCCAGGCACCTAAGCAGCTTCCTCCGTCCCTGGCCCCAAGATGGTTGAAGCAACAGAATTTTGCAGTGGAAGCATCAACCACCACAGATTCCTTCCTTTAAAAAAAACAAAAACTCCTTTTCTAGATTCAACCCACCCCTTTAAATAAACAAAGAATGAAAGGCTGGGGAAAACTGGGGAAAGAAGGGTTAAAATTTACAGCATACAATGCGTTGAAAGAAAATGTGATGAAAATGATGTATAGGTGGTATATCACCCCTGTGAAATTAGCTAAAATGTATAAAGTGAAAAACCTCTGGGAAATTATATATAATGAGATGAAAAAGATGTTGAAATATACATTTATTAAGAAACCAGAAGCATTTTTACTTGGCATTGTAGGAGATGATATTAATAGACAGGATTGTAAGTTGTTTTTATATGCAATGGCGGCAGCAAGAATATTATTGGCACAAAAATGGAAGCAAGAAGAATTACCGATGAAAGAAGAATGGTGGATGAAATTAATGGACTATGCAGAATTAGATAAATTAATAGGAAGGATTTGAAACTAAGACTGGAGTAAATATATGAACTATTTGAAAAGCAATTGTAATGAACAGATTACGCTAGTAGGACAGCTAGAAGTTCTGTAAGGAGGATTATTTGAGATATTGCAAGAAAGACTATGAGGAGAATTATTAGTTAATGACAATTAAGAGTAATAGAGAAATTAAGAAATTCAAAATAAGTGATAAAGAACGGAAAATCATCAAAGGTTGTTGACGGAAGTCTAAAATGTTGTATAAGATAAGAAGCTATGTTAAATGACTGTTGGAAATAATATGTTTTAAAAAAACTATAAAAATGTATAAAAAAATAAATAAACAAAGAATGAAGATGTTGTGTCAGAAATCTAAAACCCTTTATAAAAAAAAAAAGGTTTTGTATGTGTGAGACTGTGCTACAGAAGTCGCCCACCCACTTCTTCACACACACACACACACACACACACACCCCAATGCAGCTGAGGTTGTCACCCACCTTGCTGGCCAAAAGACCCCAAGACCCTCACAAGGACAAGAAGGGAGAGGAAGGCCTTCTCCATCTTGCCTAACTGCAGAACGAAGAGAGGCGAGAGGGTGTCAAGATAACAGGCTCTTCAAGAGATCAACTGAGAGCTTCAAACTCTGTCCCAAATATGCGCTTGAGGGGCATGAAGGGAAATGTTTTGGGAAACGCTCTTGGGGAAAGATTACATACCTCAGAACTGGCAACTGGTGTTTCCTTGCTTTCAATTTTTCACAAAGGAGTCCAAAGGGGGAAGTTTTTCACAAAGGAGTTCAAAAGCAAGAACATTTTCAGAAAGGCATTGATTTCAAACTTGAGACAACATGGTTTATGTTTCTTATTTATGCCAGCAAGTTCAGCTTCCTGAATAAAACCTTTGATGACGCATGAATCGCAGCAGAGAGAATTTAGGTGTGTTATACCATGATGTATACTTGTAATTGCTTTATGCAAACGAGGAGACCATACTCCTTTTCACTTGGTTTTTGTTTCCGGTGAAAGAGCAGCTGAAATGAGTTTCTTGAAAATCAACAAAAGACACTTTAAAAGAAAGGTGTGGTTGATTTAACACCTGGTTCTCCCTTTCTTGGGGGTGGGGAGGATGGGATGACAACCCTGCAGGCCCAGTTTTACAGTCTTTAGATTACTGTCCAAATATTTGTGAACGCATAAAATGATGGCAGGTGGTTTATGGTAGAGATGCATAGCCATTCTGTGCTGGGGCCAACTAAGATGAATTGAGTTGTTGTTTCCCTTCCCCGAGTCAAACTACAAGGGCAATGAAATGCCCCCAGTTTAATCAGCACCCCCACCCACCACCATCACAGCCTCATGTCTCTAGAGACGGGTAAATCTGCCAGTGTATTGATTTCTCATATTTTCTCCTTTTTCCAATCTTAACTTCAGTTCTTCACAAGCTCATTTGCTTTATTATTATTATTGTTATTGTTATTATTATTAAGGTTTATCACCCACATTTATCAGCATTTTAGTGCAAATTTCTCCTAGGCCACTTTTCTAGGCAATTTTGCCTAATATGCACAATTTTGCAAAAAGAATTTTCCCTAAACAAATAATGCATTTTGTAAGCTGGTTTTCTCTAATATACGCATTTGTATGCACACTTCACCCCCAGTATCTGTATATGTTGGCTGTACACATGACATGGCATTGCAAGATTCAGAGCAGTGTGGATTTTGGAGGATGGCTGTGTGACAGTTCAGGCATTGTTTTGGAAAGTGTGAATCAGGTAGAATCAGCTTTAAAAGCGATTCCCTCCCCCCACCCCAGCACCAGACTTTGGAAGAAACAAACTCAAGTCTCCCCACTGAAGGTTGTTGTTGAAGGAAGACGCTGCTGAAGAATACAACAGACGTAAGAGTTAATCTTTTATTGGAGGAAGAGATGGAAACGAGAGCTTGTGGGTTTCACAGAACTCCTCATTCCAGCAGAAAGAACTGAAATCAGTGCAACTAACAGTGTCTATTGCCATGCAAAAGTATAGATCTTTTAAGGACTACCACCACAATCCTAACTTTAAGCCCTGTTGGAGGCTTCAATCAAAGAAGCATAAATTTGGAAGGGACCCTAAGGATCATTTAGTCCACCCCCCGTAATGTGTTGTTTTTTTAAAGACTCTCCGTCTGTTTGCAAAGCCTACTCAGCTCTACAGTTGGAAAACAGGTAGGGCTTAAGAACAGTGTAGCCTCTCATGACATAATTTAACGATCTCCAGTTAATTATTGGGTTGGAAGGAACATGGTTGTCCCAGACAAGGCACATTTCGTCCCCAGACAGCACCCGGTCCCACATGTACACATCTGTGAGCTCCCCTACAAAGGACTGGTTGATATCAAAGCCACCCCCAAAGGAATCCTGATCTTGCCCCAGGACAATCGATGCCTCTGGACTTATAACATGACCTTTCATCATACCGTTTCGGGGAAAAGGTTGCCCATCAAGCCAGAACTCCACTAATCCTGTGTCAGATTCCCAACTCATACAGATCTGCTCCCAGCTAGGTTCTGAAACCAGCTTTTCTGGGAAGAAGAAAATCACATCTGCAGTCCCCACATAAAGGCTGTACTCGTTGGTTTTGGATTTGAAGATCACGATCTCGTTGTCACTCGTCTTGGTTGCGTAAGAGAATAGGGTGTGAGCCCGGGTCATGTCCGTGTAGGATCTCAGGCAGATGGTGAAGCTGGTCAAAGGCTGCTGTGAGGTGGCCTTCAAAACCACGTGGCTGGTGTCGGATGATTCCGGGAATATGAAGACCTTCCTTTCAAGATCTGGGGGGTGGAGGAAGAGAACAGTTTAAAAGGAGCAGACATTTTTTTCCAAGGATTAGTATGGCACCAAGACGGTGCCATTATTCATGTTAGGCTCTGTTTCTCTGTCTGCCTCATTTGAAGGAAGTCTGGATGTTGGCCACATGGTCTATCCAGTTCAGCATCATGTATTTGCAGTGGTCAACCAATGAGAAGCTCACACGCATGTCATGAGCTCAACGACACTCTCTGTACTTGTGATTCCCACAACTGGCATTCAAAGGCAGACTACCTCCAACAGTAGTAGTAGTAGTAGTAGTAGTAATAAATTTATACCCTGCCCATCTGGCTGGGCTTCCCCAGCCACTCTGGACAGCTTCCAACAAAATATTAAAATACAGCCATCCAGTGGAGATAGGACAAAACCATCATGGTTTGTAACCATTGATAGCTGTCAAGGCTTCAGGGAATCCTATCTCTCAAACAGTGGGGTGCCAAGAAGCAGAAAAACCAGAAGAGTTGTTACCGAGTAGTTTATTCAGCATTCACAGAGAGAGACGAAGGGATGCGATCTCTCTTAGATAATGATGTTGCTCCAAGTAAAGTCCCACCCCCTCAGTCCCTCCTATTCTACGTCACTCCTGTGCCAGCTTATCTGTGCTTTCTGCCTCCAAGCTTTCTGTTCTACTGCCCTCAAGGCACACCTGGTTCTGGGAGAGGGGGGGTCAGGAATGCTTTCAAGAGACACTGAGTCTGTTAGCTGTCTCTCCCCTGGGCTGCTTATTCCTGCTACTCTCCCAATATTTCCCAGCTCCTCTCCCCTGCAGCCTCTGAACTATGACCTTCTGCAAACCACTGTTCTAAATCTATACTGTCCTCCTCTTCTCGGTTCCCAACATTCCTCCTCAGGCCAGCTCCTGACAATAGCCATTCTCCATGAGTTCATCTACTTCTCTTTTAAAGCCCTCCTGGAAACCCAGCCAGAGGGGTGGGGTATAAATAATAAAACTGTTGCTGCTGCTGCTAGAAGTCATCATCATCAAACCTTTATTGCATTAGCATACAGCCATAGCAGGATAAGACAAAAAAGCTAGAGAGAAGCAACCTAACAAAATTCGAACGATATTACTGGCATTGTGACATTTAAATTACCCTAAAACAATAATGTAAAAAAAAGTCATCATTACTAGAAGTCATCATTACTTCTCGTGGGAGCAAATTCCATAGTTTAATTAGGTATATGAGGACTTTTTTCCTGTCATAGGAAGAAATAAAACAGTTAGTAGGTGGTGATTTTCTGTTCTGGTGTGAATATCTCCAGTCAAGAGAATATCATAGAAAAAGGAGACAAACTGATTCCAATTAAGAGACAGCACAAGTTTTGAAAACATCTATACAGTGGTACCTCGGGTTAAGAACTTAATTCGCTCTGGAAGTCCGTTCTTAACCTGAAACTGTTCT
This sequence comes from Podarcis raffonei, assembly GCF_027172205.1. Taxonomy (NCBI): domain Eukaryota; kingdom Metazoa; phylum Chordata; class Lepidosauria; order Squamata; family Lacertidae; genus Podarcis; species Podarcis raffonei. The sequence goes on from NC_070617.1 coordinate 13,341,402, forward strand.
TAACCTGAAGCACCACTTTAGCTAATGGGGCCTCCTGCTGCCGCTGCACCGCCTCTGCACGATTTCTGTTCTCATCCTGAAGCAAAGTTCTTAACCCGAGGTAATATTTCTGGGTTAGCGGAGTCTGTAACCTGAAGCGTATGTAAACCGAGGTACCACTATATTTCAAATTGTAGAAAGTATTGCCTGGAACGATTACCTGCAAATTCCATCTGCTTCTGTCAAAAGAGGGGGTGAGTGATAGTTGCTTTTATATTCCCAGTAAAAGATTATGGGGAACACAACCTGAATCACAGATGGAAGCAGAACAGAACAAAGAACAACTCAGAAACAGAAAAGCTTTTTTTTCAAAGGGACGGTGGAAAGGGTGGAAAGAAGGAGTTGGAACTGTGAAAAGCTGCACTCCTTGCTGCAATATTTTGTTTCCAGATGTCATGCCTAATAGCCCTTGATAGACCCATCCTACTCCATGAATTTGTCTTATCTCCTCTAAAGCCACTTTCACAAATGTGCCCCAGCCTTCCAGCTCACGCCCCTGGGATGCTTTTACAGCTCAACGCAGCACCTACCTTCCTGGCCAAGAGATCCCAGCAGGACAGCAAGGATGAGGAGAAAGGGATGGAAGATCTCCATGCTGTTGGCTGCACGGTGGGAGGGGCCTGGAGGGAGGATGAAATGGATCTCCGAAATGGTCAGATCTGCCTTGGAGACTTCCTTCCTGGTTGAAGCTGGTCACCGATTTGCAGCTGCTGGAGAGTCTCTCTGGTATTTATAGGTGCACAGCAAGGGATTTGCAGGGGGATAATCCATGAAATAGATGGAAATATTTTTCCCATCCCAAATGTGGTATCAGTTGTCAGCTGGGTTTTTTAAAAAGCAAAACCCTGCCAGTATGAAAACGATCCCTCTTAGTCCACACAAACGTCGGGAGGCTTTCCAGACAACCTTGTGGGATACAGAATTTACAGGTAGAAATGTGTTTTCTGAAAAATTCAAAATGTTTCTCATTGGAGAAATCACACTGAATGAAATAATGTATCTGAACTCTCAGAATTTTGTGATTCAGTTCTTTGCTTGAAAAAATGGGGGGGCACTTTTGGCTTTTTAATGGACACAAGGATACATTTTTTATTATCAATATGGTGTGATTGTTTGTGAATCTGTTTGTTGAATTGTTATATTATTTCCCATACGTTGTGAGCTATTTGGCACAAAATGTTGAAATTTGTTTTCTCCAGCTTTTTACAGGTTTTGAGCCTTGAACCTGCCACCTTCTACAGCCTTCAGCTTGGGGTGTCCTTTGGACCTGTCGCGTGCCTCTTGGTGAATCCTGGTCAATGGGTCTGCGTGAACATATTGGCTTCGCCTACCCAAGGTGTTCTGAGCAAGGAGGGAGAATTTTCCCATTGTTCTTGGCTGGTGAGCCATGGAACACAGCTTTTCATATGCCCAGGAGGTTGAATGATACTTCCCTCTTAGATGTTAGTTCAAACCCACCATAGTTACACAATTAGGTGGGGTTTTGAACAAATCTTCTATGTTTAATATGAGCACAAATAATATGTTTAATAGGACCACCACCACTTGTCTCTCATGTCTCCTTCCAGGGTGTTTGTTGGCAACCTCCTTGGGACTCCATCTTCTTGGCTGCTGATTTCTACCTGGCACCTGTTCTTAAGAAGCACATGTCCAGAAGGTAGGTTGCCTATTATCCAATTCTGGTAAATGTTGCTTCTCAGGTGGCTTTTTATGCCTGCCAAGGCTGCTGAAAAGATTAGAGGCAAGTTTATTAAAGTGTATTTCCTATCATAGGGATAATCTTACAGAACAATCAAGATTACTGCCCCCTTAATCCACAGAGCCTAGGACTTGCCGATCAGAAGGTCGGCGGGTCGAATCCCCACGATGGGGTGAGCTCCCGTTGCTAGGTCCCTGCTCCTGCCAACCTAGCAGTTCGAAAGCACATCAAAGTGCAAGTAGATAAATAGGTACTGCTCCGGTGGGATGGCATTTCCGTGCGCTGCTCTGGTTCGCCAGAAGTGGCTTAGTCATGCTGGCCACATGACCTGGAAGCTGTACACTGGCTCCCTTGGCCAATAAAGCAAGATGAGCGCCGCAACCCCAGAGTCGGTCACGACTGGACCTAATGGTCAGGGTGTTAGAGGGGGATTTTCCACTGGTGGCAGATGACAGAAGACTGTGACACCATGAGACTGGTGTAAAACCAAATTAAATAAAGACTTTATTTCAAAACAACAAACAGAAACGCTTGTGGGTGTTTTTCCTGCAGGCAAGGTTCAAACTGCAGCTTTTCTCCTTTTGTAGCCATAGCCAGCTGCAACCAATTAGCCCAGAGCTCACAAAAACTGTTCTTAAAGGTACAAACATGTTTCTGTGCAGAATGTCTCCCAACACAGGGGACCCTTTACCTTTACCTTTAATCCACAAGAGCACCTCTGGCATTTACTTCTGTGCTTTTATGTTGATGTTCTGCCCTTTGGATCCTAGGGCAGGGGTGGGAAGTCTCAGGCCCAAGGACCAGATGTGGCCCCCAGGAATCTCTATCTGGCCCTTGGATTCTCCCCAGGCAAGTTTCTTAGTCTTCACTGGACCTTTGCTTGGTTTAACACCTTCCTTCTGAGCAAACCAGGTGGCTTTGCCTCTCTGGAAAACCTGAAATGTGCAGGAATCCTCCAAGACTGTGGGAGGCTCCCTACATTCACCCTCCAACTTAGCGAAGGGACAGAAATCCAATTCAGTTCACATTTAAAGACAAACATAATTAATTTCCGCTTTCCTAAACTATATGTGAACCCAAACCCAGTCATCTTTCGAAATTTGTACTCTGAATTTTGCAATGCAGTTATCCTGCCACGTCCCGTGTGGCATGTACTAAGGTGGGGGGGACCTTTGGCCCTCCAGATGTTACTGAACTACGGCTCCCATCATGCCTAGCCATTGGCCATATTTGCTAGGGATAATGGAAATTGTAGTTCAGAAACAAGCGAAGGGCCAAAGTTTCCCCACACCTGCTCTAGAGTAAAGTCTGCATGCATTTATTAGTTAAAAATAAATACCGTATTTTTCGCTCTATTGGACGCACTGGACCATGGGAGGGGGAGAACGGGGGTAAAAAAAAATTCTTGTTCCCCCCCCCTTCTAAAACAAGGTGCGTTCTGTGCATTCAAGGGAACAAGGGAGTTCCCGCTGGGCTCTGGAGGCTTTGGGTTCCTTTTGACCTGCTCTTTGGGGCTGGCGGGGGGGGAGCGCTGCTTTCCCCCACCGCCAGCCCCAAAGACCAGGTCGGGGAACAGCGGGAAGGCGGCGCTCTGCTTCCCCGCTGTCCCTCCAGCTTGTGGGGCTGGCGGTGGGGAGGAATGCATTATGTTAGGGGGAATTTCATTACAAATATACGTCATTCTTTGAGAAACAGAGATATCTGGTGACTTGCTGGTGTGCAGTTCTGCTTCATTTGATACTTTTTCGTGTGAATTATTTTAATCTTCTCACCATGCTTATCCTGGTCTCCCATCTGACTAGAATATATCCTTGATCTATGATGATGCCTCTTGCTTATCCATGGGGAGGTGTTGGGGAGGGGCAAATCTGTCCATTTCCATTTCCTATCATTTATATAAGATTTTGGGTAACATACAATGTTCTGCACAGCATTTTTTTCAAATATAATGCATTTTTGTATGTTATTTACTAATATACACATGTTTATGCCCACTCCTATCCAACGGTGTGCATTCTTGTATACATGACTTGGCCGTAGAATGGCATTGCAAAATTCAGAAACTGCGTTTCAGTTCACGTATTGCTTTGGAAAGCGCTGCATACATTGCTTTTGCCTTTAGAGGTGAATGAAATCAAATTTCTTCCACCATTCCTAGACTAAATTATCAGTTTTAGGTTGTTTGGTCTTCAGTTGTGTTGAAGACAAAACTCAAGGAGAGAAATTTCTGATTGTAGGGGTGTATGCACCGAACGAGGGGAAATCTGATTTTTTTAAGAAGTTGCATGAGACTCTTTTGGACTATATGGACTATAATATAATATTGATGGGGGATATGAATGGAGTTGTATCTACAAACATGGACAAAGCACAAAAACAGGTAGTCACCAAAGATGGTAGACTACCAAAAACTTTCTTTGAAATGACTGACAATATGGACTTGATTGACATTTGGAGAACTAAGAACCCCCTGGGGAGAGAGGGAACTTTCTTCTCTGAAGCTAAGATGACATGGACTAGAATTGACCAAATTTGGATTACTAGAGGAATGGCACCAAAGATAAAGAAAGTGGAAATCTGCCCTAAAACTTGCTCAGACCATAACACTGTAAAGATGGAGGTCAGGGAAATGTCATTGAAAACTAAGTATTGTGAACTATATGTGTTTTTAAACCTTTTTGCTTTTTGTTTGTATAAAAATTGGAAATTTTAATAAATATCTTTAAAAAAAAAAAATGAAGACAAAACTCCACGTAAGGTTACCAGACGTTCCCCATTTCCCGGGAACAGTCTCCAGATTTACAAATCAATCCCCATACAAAATCCATTGAAGTTGAAAAGTGTCCCCGGATTCATTGAAAAAAATCTGGTAACCTTACATTAAAGGACAAAAGCAGAGAGGAGGGAGTTCAAGTCGTCTCCTGATCTCAGAGCCATGATTTGGCGACGGGGAAACATGAGGTCTGAACAAGATTCCATGCTGTCAGAGCTCTCCTTGGCCAAAACAACATCCCTTATCGGAAACAAAGGGTGCCTGTTACCTGAAACAAAGATGTGTTTCTTCTGTTTAAAGCCCTCTGAAAAACTGCTGGATGTCTGGAAATTTCCCCAGTGGCCACCACCTGAGCAGGGAGCTTGACTTATCACACTGTGCATTGTCTTCTTTGCTACTTCAAAAAAAAGGTCAGCTGTAGGCTTAGCATGAGACGCAGAATATTCTGGAACAGGAGTGAAGCACTCTGAGGGTTGGTGGTCTGTTGCAAAGGGCTGAATCCCCATCCCTTTCAATTCTCTGGCAACGAGAGACATATACGGGAGGGCTGCAAATCACAATTTTGTGTGGGTCCAAAAACCACCCAAGTAGAGATATGTAGTAATCAGGTCTTGCCTGGGGAGAAAACAACTCCAGACTTAAATGGAGTCTGGTGTGGAGAGGAAGACTGTTCATTTCTGGTCTGTTTGGAGTTGCATTATGTTTTAAAGTAGCTGAACCTATGCTTGGACAAGCATTTAAATTATGCAACCACTTGGATGTCTCATTATTGTTTTAAGTCTGTTTGAAGACAGTTCGAGTAAAGCTTTTGAATTATATTGATGGGTCTGGACCATTTTTATTCCAAGAGTTTTTATTTATCCTACTGGTTCAAGCTGCGCAATATTAATATCTGCAATGCGCTCTGCACCCCCCTTGAGTGTCTTTGCTTGGCCAGAATGAGTCCTTGAAGTGTGATGATGTCTTTTACTTGCTTGGATGCAAGACAGGACGGCTTGTGAGTGTGTACAGAAAAACTAACCTACTGTCAATGTTGGCCTGGGAGAAGCCAGAAAAGTTCCCCACCACTGCTCTACTTAATTGTTTTCATTGTTAAACTGCTCTTACTGTCAAAATGTTCTGGCTGTGAAGTTCCCATTTGATACAGATCTATAAATTACTAAATATCCCCACCGGGGTAAAAGCAATTTTATTCCCTTTCTCCAGTCCAGAAGGTAGCTGCGCTACTACCGCTGCTAATGGTGCAGGTTAGGCCACCCCTGAGAATTTCTCCTACCCTTGGAGAAATTTTGTGAAATCCCCCCCCCAAAAAAACCCCAAAGTGATCTGCTTCCAAAACAGGATGGAGGGTGCCAAGAGGCCATTTTGCACACATCTCTACTTCCCCATCTCCAAATTTTGGGAGAAGCAAAACAAAGACTTTCCTCCCAAAACCTGCCTGGACCATTCTGGTGTGGGATGTAACATAAGCAATCAAGTACAACACTTCCTGTTTGCCCAGAGCGGACACGCAGGGAGATGTTACTCCAGCCAGGAGGACTTCCTGTCACACCTGGTCTGGAGCGTCTTCCCCCTGCGTGTGACCAGGTAGATGGGCGTGCCCCTGGGAGACCCCATAAAAAGGGCTGGTCATTCTTTCTCTTTTGCTGTTCTTCTGCTGATACTGTTGTATTTTGCTGTCCGCTGGCTCTCACACCTCAAATCCTCGTGTGGAATGAACCCACATTCTTTTCTGTAACTCTAAGCTAAAGCCTGACTTCAGGGATTCAGCTGTGAACTGAATGCAAGTAAACTTCTTATAAAGAAGGCTATTGTGTCTTTATTCTCTTTAGGAGGGATAAAGGGGACTTCCCAGGAACAAAACCCAATCTGGACAAAGCCAGATTGGATTGCTTAAGGAAAGGGATTCAAATGAATCTACCAACTAGATTCCTGATATATATTAGGGAATGCACTCTGCTGCTGCTGACTCACAAGCATGAGTGAGGAAGGATACTATTAAATCAATATATCCTCTCCTAGTATCCACAACATTCCCACATCTGGTTGGACATCTGTCCCATTCTCTTCTCAGCAATACAAACATTTTTTAAAAAAGGAAAAGGAAATAAAGTGCAATCTTTTTTTATTAGAAGGGCAATGGTATACAAGAAGTTGCATGTATGATTTCCCGGAACTTGTTCACAGGCTGAAAGAGTTGAGATCAACACCGTCACCACTGAAACACCCTGAAGAAAATCTGCATAATTTTAAGACAACTCCATTTCTTTTTAGGCAAGGGCTTCATTTAAGGCAGCTCCCTAGTTCAGTAGATGGTCTTCAGGGAAGGCTTAACTACGACATACCCCTTCATTTGATAGCTCAGGGATCTCCAGTTCAAAATACATTTGGAAAGGGTGCCCCCATTGCGGATGAGAAGCACCTCATCTGGGGTCAGCACCCGGTCCCACATGTACACATCCGTGAGCTCTCCTGTAAAGGACTGGTTGATATCAAAGCCACCTCCAACGGAATCCTGATCTTGCGCCAGGAGAAGGGATCCCCCTGTGCCTATAGAGTAACCCTTCTTCATGCCCATTCGGGGGAGAGGCTGCCCGTCCAACCAGAACTCCACCAACCCCGTGGCAGACTCCCAGCTCATACAGATGTGCTCCCACTGAGGTCCGGAGGTCATTCTTTCTGGAACGCTGAAGGTCACCGATGTGCCACCCACATAAAAGTTGTATTGGTTGAGTTTGGGCTTGAAGATCAGGAGCTCATTGTCGCTTTTCCGTGTGGCGTAAGAGAAGAGGCCGTAGTTGCGGTTCAGCAATGTGTAGCTTCTCAGGCAGACGGTGACGCTGGTCAAAGGATCCTGGAACGAGGCATTCAAAACCACAGCGGCTGTGTTTGAACTCGCTGGGAATATGAATACCTTCGTTTGAAGGTCTGGAGGCAGGAAAAGAAGAGAGTAAGGGTTTTTTCCCTCACACCTATAACTACATGCAGGTGTTACTTGAACGTTGTCTGAGAGATTGCTTTAATATCCTGTAGCCCACTGACTTTTGGTCCAACCCTAGAGACCTGTTGTTGTTGTTTCAGACCCTCTCAGCTTCCCTATTTTCCAAGAACAGTCCTGGATTTACAGAAGCCATCCCGGCTTCTGGTTTGATCCGGGAATGTCCCACTTTTCCTTTTGAGGTCCCTATTTTTATTAGAGAAATGTTGGAGGGTATGGAGTTATGCAACCTCCGAGCCAAGGAGATGACAATCTTTAAAAGACATCTGAAGGTAGCCCTGTATAGGGAAGTTTTTTTAATGTTTGAAGTTTTATTGTGTTTTCATATATGATGGAAGCCATCCAGAGTGACTGGTGCAACCCAGTCAGATGGGAGGGTATAAATAATAAAAATGTTATTATTATGGAATAGAACATGCATGTTTTCATTGGAGAAATGTTGAAGGGTATGTTGTTATTATTCTTCATTAAATTTCTATACCACAACATAAAATAACATATAAAGACACACTCAAGCGGAAGCCACGTCACACTTTTGGATTCCAAAAAACATTCACAAACCAGAACACTTACTTCCGTGTTTGCGGCATTTGGGAGCTAATTTGTTCAGCAACTAAACTGTTCGGGAACCAAGGTATGACTGTATCAGCAAGAAGGCTAGGTCATATGATAATATGCCTTCAATTCTATGGGACTTGTTGTTTTGAAGGGCTGACCCTATGATGAGGCACAAGGATGCAGCTGCCTTAGGCAGCAGATGATGAGGGGGCAGGAAGTAGGGCTGCCATATTTCAGAAAGTAAAAATCCAGACTTGGGGGGGGGGGGCGTTGACCAAAGTTGTTGAGCTTTTTAAAGTTGTTGGGTTTTTGTGTGTGTGTGTGTGTGTTTGGAAATCAACGCTTCCAATATGGGCTGCCATACGCCTGGGTTTTCCCGGACATTTCAAGCTATTTTCCAAAATTTCACTCGGATGCCATTTTTGACGGACAAATCCCAGCAATGTCCAGGAAATTCCAGACGTATGGCAGCCCTAGCAGGGAGTAAGCACAGCTATGAGTGCTCTGTACCCCCTGTGTTAGCCTGCTGCCCTCAGGTGCAGTGGAATAGACAGTCCTTTCACCCGTATTGGAGTAGATTAAGTCCAGTTGGCTTGTGTATGGATTTTGGGGAAGTCTTGTCCTTTGCATCAGGCAGCAAAATGTATTGAACTGACCCTGTCTCATGCCCTGCCCTGCAGCTTAGAAGCAGTTTTGGTGAGGGTGCATGTGACATTAAACCCTCTGTAGGAGTGAGACATGGCAGAGGGCACCATTTTCTGACTCGCCTCAAGTGGCAAAATGCCTTGGTCAGCCCTGCTTCTCCACCTTTATCCTCAAGGGGATAGAAAATCACACCCTCTGTAGAAGATGGGTCTCACACTGGGCTGAACACTGGGCTGGGTGGGATCTCCACCGTTTTTAATTATGAGCTCAGAAAACCAACAATCTTAGCCAACGGCTGAACTGTGACTCTGGCAGAATTACATGCAAAAGTTGTTTTGTGCTAGTATTGTTAATGAATCACTTCGTTCATAAACCACCAATAGGCCATTGTTAAGATAATCCATGGCAGGCTTCCTCAACCTCGGCCCTCCAGATGTTTTTGGCCTACAACTCCCATGATCCTTAGCTAGCAGAACCAGTGGTCAGCGATGATGGGAATTGTAGTCTCAAAGCATCTGGAGGGCCGAGGTTGAGGAAGCCTGATCCATGGGCAAAAGTCAGAAGAAAATCATTAAAATACAATAAATTTAATGACAATTTTTTAAAAAAAAAAAAGCAGCAGGATTAAATGGCATAAGCACATAAGATGCTATTTCGGACCAGTGGGCCCTCAAGTATCTTGTCCTCACATTGGCCAACTAGCTACCTAAGGGAAGCACACAAGCAGAACCTGAGGTGCAACAACAACAAACAAACAAGTAAACAAACACAAGAATGCATAGTTAAATATTTGAACCACAGCGGACAGTAAGGGTTTGAAAAAAATCTCAAGTAATTTGCCCAGATGAACAAGAACAAGTGTGCAAGGTGCAACACCTTCATTTGCTCTGAAGAACCAATCTCTACTGTTTTTTTATTTTCCTTTACTAGATTTTATTTTATTATTTTTCTTTACTAAATCTTTGTTTCATTACTACTTAAAAATGAGCACCAGTACTTCGCATTGTTCTTAACAATGAGTCAAGGGACACTCCTGTTCTTTAAAGAAAGGCAATCCAAGTTCAAAACCCGCAGCCTATTCAAGGTAGTAATCTCACAGCTGTGTTTGCTTTCACCACACCAGGAAACCCCAGCTCTTCCCCATCCAAATCTTCTCCTTCCTCCAAGTGCCTCTGAGTCACAAACAGCGGCACAGTGGCTATTTTCGAGTCCTGACTCGGTGGCCTCATGGTCTCCTCTCTAAAAAAACACCCTTTCACTCTAGATTTATGGTCAGGGGCAGTTCTTTAGATAGCAATGTGTTATTCCACTTCCTTCAAATGTGTTCAACCATCAGCCCTGCTGCAACCCGGACCACTCCTGCTCATTCATAGGATCACAGAACTGGAGGGTTGGAATGGACTCCGAGGGTCAGAAATCTCAACACCCCCCATCCAATTTGAAACCAATACGGACCCCGCTTAGCTTTGCAAATGCTGTTGGCGTCCATCTGTCTCAAGCAGAGGTCGACAAAGTTTTTGTGGCTTAGGCTGGTTCACAATCCCGCAGACGCCGTGGTGGGCTGGACTGCACACACACGCACACATGCACAAACACTATTTCCGGCGCAGCTTCTCATTGGCTGCAGGAGCTTCCTACAGCCAACGGGAAGCCAGCCAGCATCGCAGAAGGCGGTCCCTATTCTGCTCCACGCTGCGCCAGTTTAGTGCAGCGCACGGGAACCAACCGAGCCGGTGGCGGGGGTCCGTGGGCCAGTTAAATGACCCCCGTGGGCTGCTTGTGGCCCATGGGCCGTAGGTTGCCGACCCCTGGTCTTGAGAGACAATGGAGTATGCCTCCGGTGGGGGAAGTCAAACTGCTGCGTTAGCTGCGCCAAAGTGAGGGGGGCAAGCCTAGGCAGTGTGTATGGAGGTCCTGGGCTCCCAGATGACAAACCCCTCTCTCGGCCTCACCGATATGGTCCAAGGGAAAGCAGAGCAATACACTTGGCACCAGCTTGGCAGCAGGAGTGGCTGGAAGAAGGCATACAAGGTGCCATCCAACCACCTAAAGGACTCCACTCTGGATATTATTATTATTATTATTATTATTATTATTATTATTATTAATACCCCGCCCATCTGGCTGGGTTTCCCCAGCCACTCTGGACGGCTTCCAACAAAATATTAAAATACAATAATCTATTCAACATTAAAAGCCTTGAAAGATGATATGCCTTTTCTTCTCCCAAACATATCCCACAAGGCAGTAGAGGTTTAGAATCAACGTTTTCCTTGTCCTACATGGGCTCCTATCCCAGGTTCCAGAACCCTGTCTGTCCCTCCAATGCGCTAGCAGTTCTATCGCTGCAGAACCGATTGGAGCCCTCCAGGATTTTCCCCCCAAGTCCTGCCCTGGTGGTTCCACAGCGGACGATCCAGCTGTTTAGCTCTGGTGCAGAGCTACAGGCATTTCAACTGTACAGCTCAACACGGCACTCACCTTCCTGTGCCAGAGACCCTAAAAGGCAGGCCAGGATGACAAGAGAGGAGTGAAGGATCTCCATTCTGGCTGGACGCAGAACAAACTGGTCAAAGCGGCCCCAGAATCTGCTTTTGATTTCTGTTGGGAACTTCTGTTCTCAGCAAAGTCAATCTGCTATTGTGAAATTTTGCAAACTTTCTCGGCATTTATCTCTGAACTGACCTGGGTAGGCTGAGTTTCCTGTTGCTTACTTCCTGGGGATTTCCCCAACGTATTGACAAAACTGTTCCTCTCCCCCACTTTCAAAACTACCTCAACTAGCACTGGCTTCTCTTTTGAACTCCTTCCAGCTCAAAACCATTCCTCACAATCCTTGGATTCCAAGAGCCTTTTTGGACAGTTTTCTTAGCCAGGTTTTGTGGGACAGGAAGGGCCATAGCTCAGGGGCAAGGAAACTTCCCTGGTGGACTTCAGGGTTTCTTAGTTTGTTTTCTGATATCCAAAAGCCTTTTTCCAGCTTAGGAAATTCATTTACGCCTGAACACCTCACCTAAAGAGAACTTTTTCGCATCAGATCTCTGTTGCGGACTTCCTTTAAACTATGTGTGTGGTCCTTTTGAGGTGGAGATCTCCTTGGCAGGAGGATGACAAGAGACTTTGCTTTATCTCTTTTTCTCCCCATTTAGTCTCATCTTGCAATTTAGCTTAGAGTAAGCTTAGAGTAAGCTACTAACATGAGTTTGACCAAACTGCGGGAGGCAGTGGAAGACAGGAGTGCCTGGCGTGCTCTGGTCCATGGGGTCACGAAGAGTTGGACACGACTAAACGACTAAACGACAACAACAAGCAAACCTACCTCACAGGGTTGTTGTGTGGATGAAATGGGGAGGAGAACCATGTACACCACCTTGATATCCTTGGAAGATAAAGGTGGTATATAAATGTAATACATAATCAATAAATCTGCAGTTCTTGCATTTTTAGGCACCAAATGTTTAATTTAAAAAAACGACCTTCCGCCTGCGACAGGGAGTCTTTCGGTTTCTTCCTAACCCATGGTTCTACAAACACTTTCAAGACAGTTGTGGAGAGGATGGATATGCTCTGAGGAGCCTCTCACGCCCCCTTCCTTAAGCGATGTTGGAAGATGGGAGTCTAACAACATCTAAACATCTGATCTCAACTACAGAATACCTATTTGCTTGTACCCAGCAAGCCATTCTTTGCTCGGCCCACACCTGCCTCTGACTTTGACCCCCAGGGGCACGTGCCCCCCCCCCACTGACCCCAGAAGAGCACACAAACTGGGGGAGGGGTTAATACCAGATAGGCTCCATGACCCAACCATCTCTTAGGCATTCTGATCCTGGCTATTTTATATGCATTCATTATTACGCGAAGGCTGCTCCCTGCAAGGCTCTTTCCACCTGGCCTAGGAGCAGGGCCCACACTCACCAGCCCTACTGAAGAGGCTCCTCATGAGGCCGGAGGAAGATCGCCCAGCTAATGTTTTATTGATTTAATATGCTGTAAACCACTTTTTTATTAAAAATATAAAGCGGTATAGAAATTTAAAAATACAAACATTATTACATTATGAGGAGAACCTGCTCGTCATCAGTAATAATCAGTCTCACGCCAAGATGGATTGAAGGAGCCTAACAGCCTCAGGAGCTGCTGCAGCCCAACATTTTGTTAGGATATTTCCGTTCCACCTTAAAAGGGAGCAGGATGTTTGTGTCACAGCCTGCGTATTTCCTGTCTCACAGGATGTTTATGTTTTCAGTTGCTTTCGCTTCTTCTTGCCTGAGCAGACCGCTGAATAAACTGTAAATATGCTCTCCTGCTGTGCATCTTTTGCTGTGTGAATTCTGCTGATAGAGTGTGCACCAGTCCAAGAATGTGGCAATCTATTCTTGAGGCTTCGTGTCGCTGATTGCTGATATTGCCTGTCTACGGGAGATCGATGGATCGTCCGGCAGGAGCTTGGGGGCTCAGATGGACTTTATCTCCCTGGCAGTATCCCAACACATTTATTATGAACAGTAAAAACATACAACATTGTATCAGCCGGCAGATAAAGACAATACCATATATGGGTATCATGCCACCATCAGGCTATGCTACGTGGACCAATCATTGAGATCGCATGAGCTGTTCACGCGCTGTTCATGCTCCAAACAACGCTTCTTGCTTGAACCCTGCAATAAACTTTCGCCCATACGCTTATGCATAAGCAACCATTTCCCTACATGCCCTCTTTTCTTATTTGTTTTATGAAAAATGAAAAATTGTTTTTTAACAAAACCTAATCAGAATCATTTATCTCATTGCCTAAACGCTTATATTTTGCAACAACATTAAGGACCCTTTCACACTTCAGTTTGTCCTGCAGCTTCCCCACCCCTCCAAACCTGCTCGGATATACCCAACATTTCCTCCTAGTGTTGTCTACGCTGATTGGCAGCAGCTGTCCAGGATTGCAGGAAGGGGGTCTTTTCCCACCTGGGACCTTCTGCATGCAAAGTAGCTGTTCTGCTATGTGAGATAAAGCAGCCGTTCCCCACGTGGGCATAGCCAGGATTTTTTTGGGGGGGCTTCATGTTAGGGGAGACAGAACCTCAGTTAGTTAAGTATTTTTATTGATTTACTTGCTGGTGGGGCAGCTGACTCCCTGCCTCCCCCCCCCTTGGCTACGCCCAAGGTTCCTGCCATCGGAGACCAGGTTCAGAGGACAGACGCAGGAAACCCTCCCCTTGGCTCCGCAGGGCTGTGAGCTCCTCTCCGGTCCCTGCAAGTCCCAGTATGAACCAATGTATTGACTGAGCCACTATTCTCCCACCCTGCTTGGACGACTACGGGGACTGAGCCCGGGACTTTCTTTTATATATATATAATATTTTTTATTAATTTTTAGCATACAAAAATTTTAAAGACATACCACACAAATTATTATACATATGTCCTTGTTTGGACTTCCTTCAGCATCTCTGATAGCCTTCCGTCTTTATTATTTCTCCTGCAATTCTTAACTTAATATTGCCTTTACATTTTCTAAGAAATCATTTCTCCCTTTCCATTTTTACAATATTTCTTAAATGACTCCTCACAGAACTTCTTGTAGTCCTACAAACGTAATCTGATCATCACAAATACTTTTCAGATACTCAGTAAATTTAGTCCAGTCTTCGGTAAACCTCTGGTCCGGATCCTTCCCGTTAGCTTGTCTAATTCTGCGTAGTCCAGAGCCCGGGACTTTCTGCAGGCCAAGCAGGGGCTCTGCCCCTGAGCTATGGGCTGGCAGACAGAGCCACTTCGTTCCCCCACGGCCGCCTCCTACTTGTCTGCGCCAGGACCCCCGAGAGACTGAGCACCCCGAGGGGCCAGAAGATGATGGTCTTCGCCACGGGGGGCGGGGCAGCAGCAGATCTCCCTTGAGGGATCCCCGGGGCACCAGATCGTCCGCCTCCCCCTTTCCTCCCCACGGGCCAGCTTCTGGAATCAGCTCCGCACAGCACCGACTCAGCAGCTTCTCAGGAAGAAAAAACACGCGGGTGGGTGGGTGTTCGGCGATGCAGCAAAACTCGCAGAGGTAAGTGGCAAGCAGGGCGCACCATAACAAACACGTGCGTAAAAGCAGGCGGGGCGCACTCTCCGGCTCCCAGGGATTGTTAATCCTGACCCAATGCGATCACCATGTGGGTCCACAGGAAGCAAGAGTGGAGACCTCCCGACGCGGATTGGGAGTCCCACCCTGAACAGCTCCTTCTGCTCGGCTTGGTTCTTGCTGCAAGAGTTGGGAATTTGGAGAGGCTCCCTTGCACTCTTCTGCTCTCCAAAGGACGGGCATTTGCAGATGTTCCCTTTCCGCTTGCACTGTGCGGGCAGGAAGTGCGCCCCTTGGCATCGGTCTGGCTTCCAAGCCGGCTCCTTTCTCCTGTTTTGCAACCCTGCTTTTCGTTTCAGGTACTGCGCGGGAAATCGGGTTCCCAAAACAATGTCAGAAAAAGGGGGGAAGCGGCAGCAGATCAGGAGGCCTTGATTCCAGGGCGCGCTGCCCATCCACATGCACGGATGCCGAGCCTGTAGATGCCCCAAAGCTGGTAGCCACCCAATCTTTACAGACCCAGGACCCACTTTTAACCCAAACATGCATTTGGAGACCCACTTCTTAAATTTCCCCCATCTATTTGCAGGGTGAGAGTGTGATAGAACACCTGCTTGGCATGTAGAAGGTCCCAGGTTCACTGCTTGGCATCTTGCGGTCGCGCTGAGAATGTCCCCGCTTGAAATCCCTGGGAGCTGCTGCCAGTCAGTGTCGACAATACTGAACGAGATGGACCAATGATTTGACTCACTATAGGACTATATGGGGGGGGGGAGAGGCGTTTGAGGGCAGCCTCAATGTCGTCCTGGGACAAGATTTCTTTGCCAAGGGTTATTTTTAGGCTGTCCAGCAAAGGGGGGGGGCGAGGACTGACAAGCAGGCAGCTTGTATATGAAGTACGTGGTTTTAAATCTGCCCTCAAAGTGTTTTCTGTACATTTAAAAAGAGTGATGAGAAAACTGTATTGTTTGGAGGAGCATTTGGATATCTTACCTGCCCTTCCCCAAAGATCCCAGCTGTGATTCCTGCACTGCAAGATGGTGGACTAGTCCTAAGATCCTAAGCTTGTTGACAAACAAGGTTTTACATATTTTATTCCTCTATTAAATTTGTATACCACCATCATCTGAAGATCACAGGGCAGTTCACAACATAAAAAATAACAAAGCGAGAATGCAGTCTGGAACAAAAACAAACCAAGAAACCACCCCACTCCCTTCCAAATCTACAGTTTTATGATCCTGGCTTACAGCAATATAAAAATACAAGATTAGGATCAGCAGCAAGCAACAATGTTCGCCTCTCATGCACTTTGTCAAAGGGGCAAGTCCTGGGATGGGGAACCTCAGGCCCAGAGGCAAATGTGGCCCTCCAGGCCTCTCTGCCTGGCCCTCAGGACTCTCCCCATCCTCCAGAGCCACACCCCTTACTGGCCCTGCTCTGTCCTGCCCCCCTCTCCCCCCCCCGCCCCTTCAGTGCTTTTGCCTGGCTGGAGGGTGGAGAGAGACGCGTGTGGAAACAGACACACCGGTAATGTTCTGCCCGCTTTATCCTCGGGATACACATATTTCTGGCATGTGGCCCCCAACGGGTTTCCCAGAATGGAGTGTGGCCCCCGAGATTTAAACAGGCTCCCTACCCCTATCTACTGCTAGCTTCTGAAGGCTTTCAAAGAGGGGGAAATTAGACAAAAGAGAGAATCTTATCCATCTTGGCTGTGAGTCCTGGAATACTTTCTCCCTGCCTTGTGAGCCTTTTCCACCTGGCCTGGGAGGGCAGGGGCCTGACTGACTCCAACTACAAAAGTTGAGGCTGCTGAACAGAGCCTTGGCCTGAGCTATTGTTTTTGTTGCAGGTGGAGTGGTTGTTGCTGTTATTATTTTTTTGTATCTTTATTTTAGAGCTCATTATTTATGTTGAAGTTTTTCAGTTTGGTTGTATACTTCTTGATGTTTTACTTATTGTTGATGTTGATGATGATGGTGGTGGTGATGATGATAATTTCATTACTTATACCCCGCTCATCTGGCTGTGTTTCCCCAACCACTCTGGGCAGCTTATAGTATATATAAAACATAATAAAGCATCAAACATTAAAAACTTCCAGATACAGGGCTACCTTCAGATGTCTTCTAAAAGTTGTATAGTTCTTGTATCTCCTTGACATCTGAAGGGAGGGGATTCCACAGGGAGTTTGTGACTACTTTTGTTATGTTGTACTTACGTATTCTTTCCATGGTGTAAGCTGCCTTACATAAAATTATGTATATATGTATATATAAAATATATGTATATATAAAATTATGTATAAAATGCTTTCGGAAAGAGGTTTGCGGATGACTGCCCCATGGAAGGATGCCAGAAAATATGAAGCAAATAATAATTACTATTTTCCATTTGTACTTCATTGAAAGAAACGCACCTCTTAATATTTTGCTTGGATGGTATGTGACTTCCCAAAGGATGAACAGACTTATATAGAAGGCCTATGCTTGGGTGGGATGGTTTGTTTTTGTTCGTTTTTTTATTATGTATTTTGTGCTGTTTATGTTGCAATTTTATGTTGTGAACTGCCCTTAATCCAAAGGCCTGCCTAAAGTGGAATGTTTTCGCCTGGCACCTAAATGGGCGAAGGACAGCATACAAATTTAATAAATAATAATAATGTTGGAAATGCGCTACTTGGAAGCTGGCTTGGAGAGAGCCAAGGATCCTCAGATATGTAGTGTTGATGGGTGGAGGAGAGGAGGCAGATCTCCTGGGGCTCAGGTTGTTGCTATTATTACTGTTGTTATTTATTGATTAAATCTATATACCACCCTGTAGACCTCAGGGCAGCTTACAGAATAAGAGTACAAGGTGAAATTCACAAAATACATAATATGAACAAGAAAAAGAACAAAACAAACCAATACCTCGCACAAGGACATTTAAAAGAGCATAGGATGTTAATAATCCAAAGGCCTGCCTAAAATGGAATGTTTTGGCCTGGCACCTAAAGGTGTATAATGAAGGCGCCAGGCAGGCCTCCCTGGGGAGAGCATCCCACAAATGGGGAGCCACTGCAGAAAAGGCCCATTCTTGTGTTGCCACCCTCCGGACCTCTCAAAGAGGAGGCACACGAAGAAGGGCCTCAGAGGATGATTGCAGAGTCTGCGTTGGTTCATATGGAGAGAGGCGGCCCTTGAGGTATTGCAGTCCTGAGCTGTTTAAAGCTTTATAGGTCACAACCAGCACTCTGAATTGGGTCCGGAAACTAATTGGCAGTCAGGCCAGGATCGGTGTAATATGCTCAAACTGTAATATGTTCAAATTGGTGTAATATGCTCAAATTGGCTGGGTGAGCGCCTAAATTCACCTTCACCACTCACCCTTTAACTACAGTGGCACCTCAGGTTAAGTACTTAATTCGTTCCGGAGGTCCGTTCTTAACCTGAAACTGTTCTTAACCTGAAGCACCACTTTAGCTAATGGGGCCTCCCGCTGCTGCCGCAGCACTGCCAGAGCCCAATTTCTGTTCTCATCCTGAAGCAAAGTTCTTAACCTGAAGCACTATTTCTGGGTTAGCAGAGTCTGTAACCTGAAGCGTATGTAACCTGAAGCGTATGTAACTCAAGGTACCACTGTACTAGGGAAATTTATCTTTCCTTGGCTGCAGGAGGTGGGGCCAGAGAGAAGTGCAGTGCAGTTGGATCAAGCCAGAGGGAGACTGTCAAGTCCAGGGGTCAGCAAACTTTTTCAGCAGGGGGCCAGTCCACTGTCCCTCAGACCTTGTGGGGGGCCGGACTATATTTTGGGGGGGGAAATATGAACGAATTCCTATGCCCCACAAATAACCCTGAGATGCATTTTACATAAAAGCACACATTCTACTGATGTAAAAACACACTGATTCCCAGACCGTCTGTGGGCCAGATTTAGAAGGCGATTGGGCCGGATCCGGCCCCCGGGCCTTAGTTTGCCTACCCATGGTCTAGTCCAGCATCCTATTCTCACAATGGCCAACCAGATGCCTAATAGAGAAGCTCACAAGCAAGATTTTGGCTTCTCCTGTACAGAGCAATGATGGCCACAAGAGGCTGCTGTAACACCAAAGGTTGCATTTTGGAGGGCATTATAAACTGCATCTGCAAACCTAGGCATGCTTACCTGAGAGTAAGCCCCACTGAACTCAGTGAACTTGTACATCTGCAGCCCTAAATATATTTATCCTTATTTCTTCCTTAGCGCACTCCCCACCAGACCCTGCACAGCTCCGAAACGGATGCCACCAGGGATTGAAGCAGATTTTCTGCCACTGAGCAGACTGAAGCAGATTTTCTGCCAACATTTCTCCGGTGAAACTAGGGACATCCTTTTCTATTATTATTATTATTATTATTATTATTATTATTATTATTATTCCCACCCATCTGAGTGGGTTGCCCCAGCCACTCTGGGCAGCTTCCAACATATATAAAAACATAATAAAACATAAAACATTAAAAAAAACTTCCCTATGCAGGGCTGCCTTCAGATGTCTTCTAAAGGTTGTATAGTTACTTATCTCCTGGGCTATGGGGTTGCATAACTCCATACCCTCCAACATTTCTTTGATGAAAATAGGAATGTTTCTAAGGAAAAGCAGGACATTCTGGCATCAAATGAGAAACCGGGACGGCTTCTGCAAATCCGGGACTGTCCCTGGAAAATAGGGACATTTGGAGGGTCTGCGAAGGCCCCTTCCCCTGGGAGGCCACCCAGGGAATATCTGCTTGGGCTGAGGGCAGCAAAGATGGCGGCACCCTGGGCCATTGGCTTCTGCTTTGCAAAGCTTCAGGTCTGGGTAGTTCCACCGGCAGAGAGATTACATGATCCCACCCGGAGAGCCTCCCTGCAGGTTTTCTCATTGACTCCGGTGACCTCAGAGGAGATAATCCCCCCTGCTTTTGTTATCTATGGGAAGAGGTGCTGAGTCATCGCTCTTAAGTGCCAAGGGTGGGCCACCGCCAGAGATTCCCATCATGCCTCTGTGCTTGACGGGCCTTGGAAGCTTGTCAGGAGCTCCTTGGTGAATCCTAGAACTGCAGAGTTGGAAAGGGCACAAGGGTCATCTAGTCCAACCCCCCCCAAAAAAAATGCAAGAATCTCAGCTCAGGAATCCCTGACAGGTGGCCAAGCCAATCTCTGCTCTCCATGGAAGGAGAGTCCACCTTCTGAGGGAGTCTCAACTGCTCTCCCCCTCAGAAAGGTCTTCCTAACTTTTGGTCACAATCTCCTTTCTTGTTATATTTGATTGGACTAAGTGAATATTGTTTTTTAATAGTAATAACAACAACAACAATAATAATAACAACAACAAAAACAAATTTATTATTTAAACAATAATAATTTATTATTTATACCCCGCCCATCTGGCTGGGTTTCCCCAGCCACTCTGGGCAGCTTCCAACCGAATATTAAAAACACAATACAGCATTAAACATTAACATAGCGGGCAAATGAAGACTCGGAAGTCCTTTACTTTCTGAATCTTACTTTCTATCATTCTCTTTTAACCTCTTTTCTACCCTCTCTACTCTCTGTTTCTTTCTCTCTCTCCCCCCCCCCCTTTGTTTTTTATTGTATCTAGATAAAAGTCTTGGTTTGGTTTTTAAAAAGGGGAAATATATTACAGTGGTGCCTCGCAAGACGAAATTAATTCGTTCCGCAAGTTTTTTCTTCTTGCGAGTTTTTCGTCTTGCGAAGCACGGTTTCCCATAGGAATGCATTAAAAATCAATTAATGCGTTCCTATGGAGACCGGAGAAGGGCTTTTCCTCCCCACCTCCAACATTCAGAACAGCATTCTGAATGTTGGCGGTGGGAAGGAAAACCCTCCTCCCACCGCAAGTCTTCAGGACAGCCTTCCGAAGGCTGGCGGCGGGAGAAGGACTCTCCGCCCCACCGGCAGCCTTAGGAGGAGCCTTCCGAAGGCTGCCGGTGGGGCGGAGAGACCTCCTCCCGCCGCCAGCCTTCAGAAGGAGGTCCGAGGACAGTGGGGAAGACGCGCTGCGCTTCCCCGCTGTCCCGGAGATTTCCCTATGGGCTTTCGTCTTGCGAAGGAAGCCCATAGGGAAATTCGTTTTGCGAAGCGCCTCCAAAACGGAAAACCCTTTCGTCTAGCGGGTTTTTCGTCTTGCGAGGCGTTCGTCTTGCGGGGCACCACTGTACGTTTTCTTTTTCTCTATAAACCATAATTAATTGATTAAAAAATAATAATCTCCTTTCTTGTCCTTTGACAAGAACAAGATGATTCCTCTGAGAAGGTTTAGAGACTCTGGCCATTTTTATTACTCATACGACCTACAGAATCTACAGTGCTGTTTTGACCCTTTATGCAGGGGTGGAGATGCTTTTGGGGCTTGAGGGCCACATTTCCTTCTTAGCAACCTTCTGGTGGCCACATGCCAATGGCCAACGGGGCTAGAGGCAAAAGCAGGTGGAACAACTGATGTGAATATTATCTCTTTCTGGTAGCTTAGTTGACAGCGCGGGGAGAACCAAGTCCTGGTGGCTAATAGCCATTGAGAGCTTTATCCATTATGAATTGCTCTACTACTTTGCTCCATATAATCTTATGCCAGTTAGCCTTTATGTTAGGACACCTCCAGTATTCCCCAGGAGGGATTCAAGCATATTTGAGAACTTTAAGATGGTGCAATTAAAGCTCCCTCTGGTGCAACATATCAACTAATTTTTTTAAAATAAGGAAAGTAAAGAAAGTGATGGTGGAAGGCACCAAAAACCTTGAGTTAACCATCAACTGACAAAACGGTGTCTGTCCTCCCTGTGAACAAATCAGGGCCAATGCTCAGTAAAGCGTGGACATTGTATAACCTCCGCACAACCTTTCTACCAGCAAATCTGGATGAATGCTCAATAAACAGGTCAGCAGGAAGAGCTCAGGGTCTCCACAGTGCCACAAGACTGTTGTTTTTCCTTTGCAATAGGTTGCTGGAGTAAATTCGTCAGCACCGCCGAGAGGATCTTAATTAAAACAACAATCTCTTGTGTTTACTTCTTTCTCTTGCAGCGCTCCAGTTTTCTTTTGCCTACTCTGCAAAAGGGGCTTCTCCTCACAACAATAACCCATGAGGTAAGTGAGGTGCAAAACAAGCAAATAACAGAATATTACTTGTTCATCCCAGCAATTTGCCCATGGCCGGTCCTACCATTAGACAGAGGTAGGCAGTGACCTTGGTGGAAATTCTGCATCTGATCCCGGTCATTGCTGACATGTGGCCCTCAGAAGATTGCCCAGACAGGAGTGTGGCCCTGCCGAAACGAGGATGTGAAGACAGTAGCGCTTTCCTCTGTGTGTCTTCTAGCAGCTGGTACACAGAGACAGGCTGCCTCTCTATGCGAATGTTTGCTTAATACCTTTTTGTTCCCTTTCCTGTGTTGTTCGCTTTTAATACCTGCAAAGACAACAGCCGGAGATCTCTCCGGCACCTCCCCACCCTTTTTCTGTTAGCACAGCGATCATCCTGTGTTTTGTTTTCTTTTCCAAATCGGGCAGCGGATTTCCACACACACACCAGCTTTGGTTCTAAGAACGCTTAATCCCAACCCAATACCTTTGGCTGCGTTGAGGGCTAGGCGGTGGCGGCTCTGTTCCCAGAATCCTCCGGGGCTGCACTCAGGGCAGCTCCAGCCAGACTGCACCGAGGCGAAGTTTTCCGCAAAGGGTGGTGCTGGGGAACCGCGCCCAATTCTCCGTCAGCCTTTTGAGAACACGGCAGGGAGAAGGGAGTTGCCTTTCGCTGAACTACCTCCGCTTTGGTTTTTCCTTCCCTCTCGCTCACAGGGTCCATGGCGTCCAACAAGCCACCCAATTTCTCCTGGGTAGCGCCAGGCCAGCTGGCGGGGCTGGCCATGCCCCGCCTGCCCGCACATTACCGGTACATGCACGAACATGGCATCCGACATCTGGTGTCACTCACGGAGCGCAGCCCGCCGTACCACGACACCTGCCCCGGCATCCAGCTCCACCGCCTGCGTATCGCCGACTTCTGCCCGCCTTCGCCTGAGCAAATCCAGCGCTTCCTGCAGATTGTGGACGAAGCCAACGCCAAGGGGGAGGTCAGTTTTCATGCCGCCGTATCAAGGCGATTTCTCTAGCTGGTCTAGTGTTGTCTATGCCGGGGGTGGAGAACTGGACTTTGAGTAGCGGGCCGGATTCTTATCTCCTTGAGTTTCTTTTCCAACCTTAAGTCTCCACATTTCCACATCTGTTTGCGATTTTAAAAAACAATCCCCATGAAAATTTTTGTGTGAATTTATGAGCAATTTTGTCAAATACAACGTGTTTGCGTATGTTATTTTTAGTGTACAGTGGTACCTCGGGTTAAGTACTTAATTCATTCTGGAGGCCTGTTCTTAACCTGAAACTGTTCTTAACCTGAAGCACCACTTTAGCTAATGGGGCCTCCTGCTGCTGCCGCACCGTTGGAGCACAATTTCTGTTCTCATCCTGAAGCAAAGTTCTTAACCTGAGGTAATATTTCTGGGTTAGAGGAGTATGTAACCTGAAGCGTATGTAACCCGAGGTACCACTGTACTGTAATGTGCCATTTTTACACTTTCATTTGTGTGTCCGTGTATTTGTACACATTGCTTGACTGGAAAACTACCTTGTAAAATTCAGAGAGGTACGGATTTTGATGCGTCGCTGTTTTTCCCCACTTGCACATTGTTTCAGAAAGCGTGGAATAGGTAGGTTCAAGAAGCAGCTCAGTAGCTTCACTAGCTTCACTGCAAGTGGGTCGCTGTGGGAGGGTGGGGAGTTGGCAGAGGTTCGGCCTGGTGCAAAAGCACCAGCAGAGCCAATCCAGCACCTCACCTCTCCCTCCTGGTAAGCAACAGCGACCCACCCGATGGAAACCCCACCTGGCAAACCGCTTCTGATATCTTCCTGTTCAAGTGCATTTCCCTGTTGCTTCCCTAATTTGCGAAAAACCAACAAAAAACACCCCATCTTTTTTTTACAAGCAGATTTCTTGCACTGGTGCAAAAGAGGCCTTAAAATTAATGGCACTGATTTGCAAGGCCCCATCCATACCTGAAGTTCAAATCACTATTATACCACTTTAAGAATCATGGCTAAGCATCCTTGGAATTATAGTTTTTTAAAGGATGCTGAGAGATGTTAGGATACTCCTATTCCCTTCACAGAGCTACAATTGTCAGAGTGATTTAACAATCAATCCCCATTCCCAGGAAACCCTCCCCCAATTGGCTGGTAGTTAGAAAAATGAGAGGTGAGGGTTGAGCCTACAGTGATGTGATCTAGAAGCAAGAGAGAGGCAGAGCAATGCTTGATTTCTCTTTGAATCCAAGGCTGTGGCTATGAAGGAAACAATGCCCTCTTGGGGTGTGAATGCAGGCTCAGGTTGTATATACATGTAAATAAACCATATATCATAAATACACCACAGTCCCCACTGTGCCTCATTCCGAAGAAAACACAAACCTTGGGTAAGTGCCTGGAACTCCTGGGATCTCGCACCGCTCGGAGGTCGGGGTAGCGTGTGACAGTAGAGTGCAGACGTGCCAGGACCTCTTTAATTTCACAAATGTTTATTTCTTCACGGGCCGGAGGGGCCCTTTCACGCTGCGGCTTTCCCTCTCTTCACCAGGCTGTGGCAGTGCATTGCATGCTGGGATTTGGCAGAACCGGAACCATGTTGGCCTGTTACCTCGCCAAGACCCAGAAGATCACTGGCGTTGACGCCATCCACGAGATCCGCAAGCTGCGGCCAGGCTCCATCGAGACCCACGACCAGGAGAAGGCCGTTGTCCAGTTCCACCACTGTATCAAATAGCCAGAGGAAGAGATGAGGAGTGGCAATAGGAACTCCTCGGCTGCTGAGTTGACTCCATGGGGAATTTTAACTTTACCATAACCCCTGTTGCTGGGGGAGAGTTATCTGGCTGCCAAATGGGGAGGCCGGTTGGTTGGTTTGTTGGTTGGTTGGTTTTCTTGTTTGAAGCAGGTGTAGGCAGTCTGTGGCCCTCCAGAGTTGCTGAACTACAACTCCCATCACCCCTGGCTGTTGGCCCTGTTGCCAAGGCTAATGGGAGTTGTAGTTCAGTGACATCTGGAGGGCCAATGTTTCCCTGCACATGCTTTAAAGGGATGCTTTGGGTTCTTTAGTGGGGGCTTCTGGTTAGAGTACAAACTGATTATTATTTTTTGTGGGAGATTCAGATACTCAGGGAACAGGACCCCATTGCAAGGGTTGGCAGCAAGCAGTGGGTTTTCCCTTTCACCCTGGAAGAAACAGCCAGCATGGGCAGTCAGGAGACATTTTACAAACTGTGCATTTAAGGAGTGTCATGGGGTGCTATTTTCTGTCACAAGCCAGCAGATTCTCCTGTCTTGACACTCACCGCCCAGAAATAAAGGCGATCAAAGGTGACAACTGTACATATTCACTTCAGTTCATTTTATTCTGTTTTATTTATTCTTACACTAGCACCCCACTGCTTCCTCTGAGGAGTTGTACACGGTTCCCCCCTTCTCCATTTTATCCCCACAGCAACCCTATGAGTTTGAGAGATGGCGACTGACCCAAAGTCACCTGGTAAGCTTCACGGCTGAGTGGGAATTTGAACCCTTTGTTTCCGAGGTCCTAGTCTAGCACTCTGACCATTTCACCCTAGCAGGGCTAGGGAATCATTTTTTCAGCTCAAGGGCCACATAACTTTCTGGGAAACCTTCTGGGGGGGTCGCATGCCAGCACGGGTGGAGAGGTGATTAAATGGAGGAGGGGGTTGTCACTTTAGTCTATAAAACGTTTTAAAACAAATAATATAATTGATTGAATATGAGTATTATTATTGTTATGATATAGCAATGAATAGAACCCAGTTAGCATTTGTAAAATTCAGGGATGCTAAAAACGAGTAGTCATGCATGCCTCCATCCAGGGCACACCTTTGCATTTCATTTACAATAAGGAAAATCATATGACTGTTTAGCATCATGTATCTCTAAAGGGAAAATAGCACACCAAACAAAGTTTCTCCACCCTGAAGTGCTTTGGCTAGAAGCTACCAGAAGGGGGAGTTTGTGTGTCGTCTTTTCTCTTTAGACGAAACATCGTCCCTAATTGGAACCTGTTTATTATTATTTTTAATAACTCCTGATTACTCTTCCCGTCTGCTTCACACATTCCTTACATAGGTGGGTGGAGCATAGGAGGAGGGGACACTGGAGAGGAAGGTTGGAGGGGCGGGTCAGGCTATCAAGGCCTAAAAGTCACACTGGCCATATTCTACCTCCATTTGCTGGGAATCACAAGCAAGGAAAGTTGCCCTCAGGTCCTGCTTGCGGGCTTCCAAAATCCATTGGAATTGATCGCATTGGGTGATGCAGGACATAGATTGTACTTCGCACGGCGCATAGTTAGCAAGTGTGGAACTCTCCTGCAGGAGGCAGCGATGGTCAGCAATGTGGCTGTCTTCAAAAGAGGTTTAGGCAAATTCACGAGGGACGCGGGTGGCACTGTGGTCTAAACCACAGAGCCTAGGACTTGCCGATCAGAAGGTTGACGGTTTGAATCCCCAAGATGGGGTGAGCTCCCATTTCTCGGTCCCTGCTCCTGGCAACCTAGCAGTTCGAAAGCACGTCAAAATGCAAGTAGATCAATAGGTACCGCTCCAGCGGGAAGGTAAACAGTGTTTCTGTGCGCTGCTCTGGTTCACCAGAAGTGGCTTAGTCATGCTGGCCACATGACCCGGAAGCTGTACGCCGGCTCCCTCGGCCAATAAAGCAAGATGAGCGCTGCTGAGGCATCTGATCATAGCCTGCATTTAATCAAGGCTTATATTTTGATCAGATTCCTGTATTCTAAAAATGAGCTTAAATTCACAAATGTTTCTTTCGAGGCAGGAAACCAGCAGGCAAGGTCTTTGTCAGAGGCCCCTTTGGTTTATTGCGGTCATAAAACAGGCTAGGAGCAAAAGGTCACACTGACCATACAAATTATAGAATACAATCAAGGTTGCAAAAACACAATTAAATAGTAATAATTATTGTGCCTCCCATTAAACTTGAGCCACATCTTCCTAAGGTTAAAAGGGGAAGAGCTAATACAAACAGCAACTGCACTAGGCGAAACTGCTTTGAATCTTTAGAATTTAGAATTTAGCTTAGCTTTTGCTAAGTTCCCTTTCTTCTAAAAATCTATATATGCTATGTATGAAATATATTGGCTTAAATGTAATTATGCAAAGGATTTAGAAAGTAAGAAATCATAGAATCATAGAAGAGTTGGAATAGACCATGAGGGCCATTGAGTCCAGACCCCTGCCAAGCAAGAAAAACACCATCAGAGCACTCCTGACATATGGTTGTCGAGCCTTTGCTTGGTGACCTCCAAAGAAGGAGATCTTTCATTGATAATGTGTGGGGAGATGAACAAAAAGATCTGTTCAGATAAAATTAGCCACCATCTGTTTTGGAGTGAATAGGGCAATAGGGCAAAAGATGAAATGTTAGTTAAGGCGCCTAGTCTAGGGCAAAAGGTTATTTGGTAATTAAGGTGCCTGGTCGAGGTAAATGTAAGATATATGACTACTTATTTGCCAATTATAAATAGAAGGAAATATAGCTCTTTGTCTCCCATAAAAGGTAATAGGAAATGGGTGTATCTTTTATGATTGGTTCTAGCAAACAGCCAATAGGAATTTTAACCAGGCTGATTGGACAGAGGCAGCCAAAGGAGGAGCAAGGGGGCTGAGCTGAGGGAATATAAGTGCTGGCCATAATGGCAGGAGGCCAGGCCAGAGCTTGGTAACCATATACCACTGTGCCTCTTATTTATTTGTCTGACAAATAAATTATTATTTTAATTTCTCTATTGCTGCGTTGAATATTTCATTCCAGCTAAGCGTTAACCACAAGCAGGGTGCTACATTTTATGGTGCCTCTGTGACTCGGATAAGTGGTCTGCTGGAACGCAGCCCCTTCGCCTTACTGGGCAGGGTACAAGAGGGAGGACCACTGACTGCTTACCCAGCGCGCACTGGAACATTTTTCCAGGGGAACGCAGAAGTCTCGTCTGTCTGATATCCTGCCCACCGACGGCGACGGACCGGGGGTAACCAGAGAAATAAACTGGGAACCAGCTAAGGGTAAGTGCACAAAGGGTTTGGCCCTCCAATTAATTAGGAGGAAGAGAAGTCCTGATCAAACTTCTGCGTCTCAGTAAGGGGAAACTGAGTACGCTACATGGCTGGGTACATCAGATGGTGATCTGATGTAGGGAAAAGGGAAAGGTTGGGAGGTAGAGTGTGGTGAAGTATCCAGCGCATTGTATGTGTGAGAAAGTACAATCTGTAAGTGTGGAGTGGGTACTACTTCGTTTCCCAGTAAGGCGAGTGTGTGAGTGACTGAGTGGATACTTCACAGGCCCATATAATGGGAGTTGGAGGTTCAAAGGGGGGAAATACACCTCTTGAATGTATGTTAAATAATTTTAAGAAAGCCTTCTCAGGGGCATATGGAGTCAAAATGACGCCAGAGCGCTTGAGAACGTTATGTGAATTAGAGTGGCCGAAACAAAATACTGAATGGCCATCTCAGGGAACCTTTGATATAAATTTAGTAAGCAAACTTTGGTCTAATATCGCCAAAGAAACTGGAGGGTGCCCAGAACAATTTTCATATATAGATTCTTGGCTGAGCACATTAAATAAAAATCCTCCATGGATAAGGGAATGCAAAGTCCAACGATGCAAATTATTGGCTGTAAAAGCCGAAGCTAGGAAAGGAATCTTGCCAAATAAACTCAAACCCATTTTTGAGGGACCAGAGGAAGAGGTGCTTCCACCTCCACCCTATGCTCCACATCGAGGGGAGCCTAATCCAAATACTCCACCAGTTGTAACCCCAAGGCAAGAAAGTGGAATGAATAATGGGGGTGGAGTCACAGAACTTGATTCCTTGATAGATTATGATAAATATCTTCAGGAGGCCTTGGAGTCCTATAATAAAGCCCAAGCAGAAGTGGTTATTCCACCTGTGAGTCCCAGTAGAACTCCATCTACAGTCTCCTTTAGTGGAACAACCAATTGCCCACCCCAAACCCCTGTACATCCAAGTCCTAGAGAATTATTACAGGAGTTACAGGGAGACCTTGATCGGTCAGCAAGCAATACAGCAAGGCGTATAAAGCTGCTAAAAGAACGCCTTGGGACAGATACCATCCCCTATGATTTGAGGCCCCTAGAGCAAAGCGAAGAGAAAGGTCACGTAGTAGCCCCTCTTAGAAGAGTATTTGATACACTTGAGGAGCCTGTGCTGGTTAACGGGCAACCCGGACCACGGCCACCTCGAACTTCGACCCTCCAGTACATTCCATTCACAACTACGGATCTGATGAATTGGAAAACACACACCCCATCTTTCACAGAAAAACCTCAGGCTATGATGGACTTGGTGACTTCAATAGTAAATACTCATAGTCCTACTTGGACAGATTGCCGCCAACTCCTGAATACTCTGTTCACCACTGAGGAAAGGAGAGACATAATTGAGAAGGCACAGATATATTTGCGTGAGCAGGCCAGAGTGGGAAATATTTTTAATATTGACCGTCATCTCCAGGATAACTTTCCCTTGGAAGATCCTAATTGGGATCCAAACAATGCAATTCACCTGGCCAGGCTTATCACCTACCGCCAGACGCTTGTGCAAGGTATCCGCAGGGCATGCCAGAAGCCCACTAATATGTCTAAAGTCTCAGAAGTAGAACAGAAACCAAATGAGAGTCCGGGAGACTTTTTAGAGAGGCTGCAGGAAGCCTATTGTATATGGACTCCTTTTGACCCTGAAGCCCCTGAAAACAGCAGAATGATTACTGCTACTTTTGTGGCCCAGTGCGCTTCTGACATTCGTAAGAAAATTCAGAAATCAGAAGGATGGGAAGGGATGCTGATGAGCCAAATTATGGCCATTGCACGCCGAGTTTATCGGAATAGGGATGAGGCTGAGAAACAAGAGAAGAAGAAGTGGCAGAAAGAAAAGATGGTAATGCTGGCCACAGCAGTGATGTGTTACCCATAACACTGTTTCGTGTTCAGTGTGCACCCACAAAAGACTTAAGTTGTCACCTTTTGAGCTCCTGTATGGGAGGCCACCCTCCTTTGTTCAGGATATTCCAGCTGACCTCAAACAAATAGGAGACCATGTGACACAGGGACAAGTGCAATCTCTCTCCCGTGTTTTTGTCTCTCTCCCGTGTTTTTTGTTGTTGTTTATCTTAACAGGTGGGCCCTCAAGCACACGCCGTGCAGCATTGCCGAGCCGATTCATCAGTTCCAGGCTGGCATAGCGTATGGGTGAAAGAGTGGAAACGTGATCCACTTGCACCTAAGTGGCGTGGACCTTACACCGTCTTGCTCTCTACTCCAACAGCGGTGAAGGTAGCTGAGGTGACCCCCTGGATTCATCACTCCCATTTGAAGAAGTCCGAAGGCAGTTGGACGTGCAAAGGTGACCCCTCTAATCCTTTAAAACTGACTCTCTCCAAAAACCCCTGTATCTAGCCCTACGGGGAACGGGCTAGGTCACGGGCAACATTAGACGACTGGCCTGCTGCAGCCACAACCTGGAAGCTGGCTGACCTGCGCACGCCTGAAGCTTGAGGAGCGTCTGAACCAGCGATTGTGAACGGGAAGATTCTCTTATACAATTGATTGACTGCCCCCCCCCCCCCGTGGAACAATTATTAGAGATATTACTCATTGGGGATCCTTGGGATATATGTTTTGGTCTTGGTGGTTCCCCATTTCTGTCACTGGAGGAATTATATTGGGGCTAATATTTTTTTGTTATCACAATAAGGTAATCTTTTGTGGAAGGAATGCATATACTAGACATCAACATGATTTTATTATTAATCCTGATCCCTTGGGAAGGGGAAGGGTCCTTGAATTTGAGCAAATTTGCTAAATATGGATTCCGCCATGACCACAATATGTGGGTAGGCTTAGCTGAGATGGTAGCCAATGTTACAAATAGGACCAATTGTCTTGTTTGCTCTCTTGGGCCAGATGATTCAGAGGGAGGTATGCCCTTATTACCGATACCATTAAATGCCATTGGTATGGTAAGCGAAATGCCACACCAAACAGAAGTACAGAATTTCCCCGGATGGAACTCAACTAAACCAATACGAGTTATACCTGTACAAGGGGAATTCTGTGTACATAAATCATCAGAGGCAGCTGATTCTACCATGATAGGCTCTTCTCATTGCCACTATACTTGGGATTATATTAAGAATAGTCAAACCTGGGCAAACGGTACTACCTATCGAACTCGGAATACCTTGCCCTGTGCACCTCCTTTTATTCATGCATGGAAAATGGTGTGGAACATAACTGTGACAGCAAAAGGCAATCTAACTTACTGCACTGTGAACTCTGTACCCCTTTTGATATTTCGCCTTATGCACTCCACGTACCAAAAACCTCAGACCCGATGGTTGTGGTGGATATGTGGAGAATGGGCATACAAGAAACTCCCTTCCAAATGGAGTGGGACTTGTTTCCTGGGATGGGTATTACCACCAATGTGGATTATGCCCACTAGTTCAGCCAAGCGTACACGAAGAAACGCTGATATTTCTCATATAGCAGGAGGAAGTACCCAAAGTTGGAGCGATACTGATGATTGGCCACCAGAGCGCATTATAGCCTATTATGAACCTGCCTCCTGGAATCCTGATGAGCTCATACAAGGGGCTCGGGATCCTATTTATAATCTAAACAGAATAATTCGATTGCAAGCAGTAGTGGAACTTGTAACCAATGCAACGGCCCAGAGTTTGAGACTTATTGCACAACAGTTGGATGAAAGTAGAGCCGCCATTTTGCAGCTGAAAATGGGAATGGATTATGTACTTGCCAGGCAGGGAGGCCTATGTGGAGTCTTGAACTTGACAGGGAATGCCTGTTGCTTTAACATTTCTGATAATGGTGAGGCAATCCGTGTGTTGGCCACAAAGATGGAGAATATAGCACATGTCCCAGTACAAACATGGGAAGGATGGGATATGGGATGGCTCACCAACTGGTTACCAAATGTCGCAGGACTCAAAGGGATACTATTGTCTTGCTTGTTTTTCTTGACGGTAGTAGTAATGGTTTTGTGTATGGTGCCATGTATCATTTCATGTTTTAGAAGTACAATTAGCAAGATGATTTCAAATGAAACTTTACCTCATATCATGGCCCTATACAGAGCTTTACCTCAGGAATATGATGAAGGTCAAGCTATCAAGGACACTTGGGAAGGTCCTTGAGCTTGAAAGGGGGGAATGAGGCATCTGATCATAGCCTGCATTTAATCAAGGCTTATATTTTGATCAGATTCCTGTATTCTAAAAATGAGCTTAAATTCACAAATGTTTCTTTCGAGGCAGGAAACCAGCAGGCAAGGTCTTTGTCAGAGGCCCCTTTGGTTTATTGCGGTCATAAAACAGGCTAGGAGCAAAAGGTCACACTGACCATACAAATTATAGAATACAATCAAGGTTGCAAAAACACAATTAAATAGTAATAATTATTGTGCCTCCCATTAAACTTGAGCCACATCTTCCTAAGGTTAAAAGGGGAAGAGCTAATACAAACAGCAACTGCACTAGGCGAAACTGCTTTGAATCTTTAGAATTTAGAATTTAGCTTAGCTTTTGCTAAGTTCCCTTTCTTCTAAAAATCTATATATGCTATGTATGAAATATATTGGCTTAAATGTAATTATGCAAAGGATTTAGAAAGTAAGAAATCATAGAATCATAGAAGAGTTGGAATAGACCATGAGGGCCATTGAGGCCAGACCCCTGCCAAGCAAGAAAAACACCATCAGAGCACTCCTGACATATGGTTGTCGAGCCTTTGCTTGGTGACCTCCAAAGAAGGAGATCTTTCATTGATAATGTGTGGGGAGATGAACAAAAAGATCTGTTCAGATAAAATTAGCCACCATCTGTTTTGGAGTGAATAGGGCAATAGGGCAAAAGATGAAATGTTAGTTAAGGCGCCTAGTCTAGGGCAAAAGGTTATTTGGTAATTAAGGTGCCTGGTCGAGGTAAATGTAAGATATATGACTACTTATTTGCCAATTATAAATAGAAGGAAATATAGCTCTTTGTCTCCCATAAAAGGTAATAGGAAATGGGTGTATCTTTTATGATTGGTTCTAGCAAACAGCCAATAGGAATTTTAACCAGGCTGATTGGACAGAGGCAGCCAAAGGAGGAGCAAGGGGGCTGAGCTGAGGGAATATAAGTGCTGGCCATAATGGCAGGAGGCCAGGCCAGAGCTTGGTAACCATATACCACTGTGCCTCTTATTTATTTGTCTGACAAATAAATTATTATTTTAATTTCTCTATTGCTGCGTTGAATATTTCATTCCAGCTAAGTGTTAACCACAAGCAGGGTGCTACACTGCAACCCCAGATTCGGCCATGACTGGACCTAATGGTCAGGGGTCCTTTTACCTTTACCTTTAGGCAAATTCACAGAGAAGGCAGCTATCAATGGCCACAATGACTTGGGGAGGCAGCCCGTGGGGAGGAATAGCTCTGGGCCATTTCTCCTCTTCTTGCTGCTGCTGCTGCTTTCTTCCAGAACATTCTCTCTCAGGTTTTCTGTCCTTTTAAACCCACAGAGACTGGGGGGGGGGGGGAGGCTGGGCTGAAATTTCAGATCCCATTCCAGAAAGCTCATGCTGTGAAGCAAGGAGCTCTTCTCTCGCAGAAAACTTTGTAGAACTCCCTCTGAGATGGTTACGCAACTGCTCCCATGTTTTATAAGAGGTGCACCAGGCTGGCTTTTAACTTGGATTGCCGGGGGGGGGGGGAGAACACATGGGCACGGGAAAGTGATCCCGCGGGAATTTTTAAGACATGCCGCCTGAGCGCTTCATGTTCATTCTCAGCACGATAGCAGGACACAAACAGTCGAGGCCGTAATATGCCCAATGAAGCTGTGAAGCTGGAGCCTCTGTCACTGATTGGCTGAGCTCCTCTTACATCACAGAAGGACAGAGCAGGCCTAAGTGTGTCTGGAGGCTATTGGCCCCACAGCTCTATTCCCAGAGAGGGGTGGTGACACAGAAGGGCCTGGAGCAGGGAGCATTAGCAAATTCAGGGCTTTTTTTCAGCCGAGACTCAGTTCCGGCAGCTCTCAGATGGGCCACCGTTGCCATTATAAGGGGGCAAGTTCATGGTGAGTTCTGCCACCTCTTTTTCTTGAAAAAAATAGCACCGAGCAAACTTGAGAATAACCATGGTAGGAGTAAGAAGAAATAGCAATAGGGAGGGATCTGAGAGCATAAAGAGAAGGAGACGGTGCAGAGGAACATAGAAGGGCCAAAATGATAGCTAAGGGGGACTGTGCTTCTGAGGCTTTTGGAGCCCAGTCCTCCCTCCCCCCAATATTCCAACTTGCCTCTTTCATTAAATTTCAGTTTTTTGCTTTTAAAAGTGTCCAGTCCTTTAAAAAAAATGCAACAGAACAAAAAGGATGCAGGCTGTTTGTATTAGGTTGCTCACTAACTTCATTTTTTTTTTTACTTCATAAAATTTATATACCGCTTTATTGTTAAAAACCTCAGTGCGGTTTGATTTTTTTTTTACTGTATTTGATGTTTTAATTGGTTGGAAGCTGCCCAGAGTGGCTGGGGCAACCCAGTCAGATGGGCGGCATCATATTACTATTATTATTATTATTATTATTATTATTATTATTATTATTATTATTAAACTTGCCCCCATCTTCCGGTATTCCAGCCTTTGAGGACAAATGCACAGAGCTAACTGACAAGACCTAAGCCTTTACCTGTAAATGATTCCTGAACCTATTAAGCTACCTATTATATCTGTTTGCTTCTCCTGCCTCCATAGGCCCACTCAATGAACAATTTCCAGCTATAGACATCTCAGGGGAGGTTGGGAAAACCGGGGTTGACTGGTTCCAAATATCTAGTCAATATGTGGGGCTTTCGAGAACACAGGAAACTGCCTTATACTAAGGCAGACCAGTGGTCCATATAGCTCAGCATTTCCTACTCTGACTGGCAGCAGTGGCTCTCCAGGGTACCAGGCAGGAGTCTTCTCCAGCCCCACCCAGAGATGCCGGGGATTCATTTGAGGACCTTCCTGACGCAAGGGAGATTCTCATGAGATGAAGGAGCAGGTTTCTCTAAAGTTGACAAGCTTTATCTAAAGTTGGGCGCCATTTTGAATCAACATGGCGGACTGGGCCTTCCGCAACTGCCCTGATTTTAACCACTGCTTTCAGAACTGCAATAGTTTTGTTTTGCTGGGCATGAGGCTGATAGTTTTTTAATTAAAAAAATACTTCTTAAACAAGTAAAGAAGAAACTAAATGAATACCAGATAACTGTGGGACTTTCGGGAGGGTTTCTCCAAATGATCTGGCTGGCTTTACAAATGGTTTCAGCAGCAACTGGGAATACCAGCAAGTCTGGAATCAGGTTCCTCTAACCACAGATGGTATCCCAGCGTGGCTTGGCCAAAGTGCTGCTCCACCTGCGCTGCCCCAGGGTCTCAGGCGTTGGGCTTGCTGGCTTGTCAAAGCGATCAACCAGCTGTCATCACTGTACACCTCTCGCTTTCAGTGAGCTAACGCAAACCGACAGGTAACTCTTGCCCACTAAAGAAACCTTCACAGAACTGGAAAGCTTTGCGCTGCCTCCCTTTCCCTTCTCTCCTGCCTCGCCTCGAGGCCCCTGGGGGCCAGTTTTGCAAAAGCAGGCAAGTGACTTTGAGACCTGAGTTCCGATTCTGGAAGCCGTGGGAGCGGAAGACGGCCTTGTGAATTCTGTGCCAACAAAAATAACTGTTGGGGGTCCAGACGGTTGCCCGCTCTACAGATAACGGCGACAGTTGCAGATTTGGGAGCTAAGGTGAAGTTCTGTTCAGCTGTTAAACCCACCTGATGCCCCACAAGCAAATCATTACCTCTCAGCCTGATCCCTTGCAGGGTTGTTGTGCACTTAAGCGGCTTGGAGGAAAGGGAATCTTTGCATGCATAGAGGTTAAATATGAACCAGAGCAAAACTCTGGGGCCCGTTTTGAGTGCTAGGTAGGGTTGTCAACAATGATTCCTACATTACTGGTTCCTGGATCGTACTGGGGCCATAGAAGTCATACTGGGCAAAGCCCGAATGCAATCTCACAGGACAAGGGCAGAGACAGAATGGAAACTTAAGACTCGGGAGAGAAGCAGGGCAGGTATGGGATGAGGGTGGAGCTTGATGACTGAGGGGTGGAGCCAGAAAAGATTTTGGCAGAAGGAAGGTGGAATTGAAGTAGAACTTGATGACTATGGGGCAGAGTCAAAATGGAACAGGATGAAACAGGGTTTGTGTCAGGATTGGAGCCTGATGTGTTATGAGAGCCACCTACGAGGATGAGGTAGGCCATAGGTGGCGCATAATCATTTTTGGAAGTTTTCACACTCCCAAACTACTTATCTGACAAAAACATGGTTTATTTATGTATACAGTGTTTATATACATGCAGAGAAAAAGGTAAAAAAAAATGAGGTTCCAGTGTCATGATTAAAATTCATCTTGTGCTTTAAAACATTTTTTTAGTAAGTTGGCAACCCTAATCAGCAGAAGGACTGGCACCAACTTGTCTATTTGGCA
The DNA here is from genome assembly GCF_027172205.1 of Podarcis raffonei. Classification (NCBI taxonomy): domain Eukaryota; kingdom Metazoa; phylum Chordata; class Lepidosauria; order Squamata; family Lacertidae; genus Podarcis; species Podarcis raffonei. The sequence continues at coordinate 13,377,897 of NC_070617.1, forward strand.
ACCTAGTAAGTTAATGTTTACTGGAGACATTTAAGCTTATGATATACCGTAGTCATAGTATAATGCTAAAACTGCCGTGGGTGCCGGCACAAAATGGCTGCCATGGGGAGCAAAAAAGAGAGAGAGAAGAGATGCCAGTATTCTGTACTAGTGAGTCCTGTCACAAACAAACCATATGCAGTGGTACCTCGGGTTACATACGCTTCAGGTTACATACACTTCAGGTTACAGACTCCGCTAATCCAGAAATATTACCTCAGGTTAAGAACTTTGCTTCAGGATGAGAACAGAAATTGTGCTTCGGTGGCGCAGCAGCAACAGGAGGCCCCGTTAGCTAAAGTGGTACCTCAGGTTAAGAACAGTTTCAGGTTAAGAATGGACCTCCGGAACGAATTAAGTACTTAACCCGAGGTACCACTGTATTTACATGCACACACATAAGCTCCATACTGTAATGCATTTATGTTCTTTCTTACTAGCATATGCATTCATGCACACCTTTCCCTAGTCCTGTATATGCATTTCTGTATACATTACTTGCCTGGAGAACTGAGTCGCAAAATCTGGAGAATTGCAAATTTTGAAGGACAGCTGTTTTTCGGTTCACTTATTGTTTCGGGACGTGCCTTTAAATGCAAACTGGATTGAATTTCTTCCCCATCCCTATTTGGGGGCAGAGCCAAGGCAAAAAAAAAAAGCCAGCAGGTTTACGGGCAGAGGAGAGCCTGTCAGAACCCGGCAGACGGTGGCCATCTGATTTGCTATGTTTTCAGAGGCTAATTACCGGCTACCTGCCATTTTGACAGCTCAGGCTTGTAAAAACGCCAGCTCTGAGAGCAACACACAGAAGGACCCAGAGAGAGAGAGATGAGACTTATTGCAAATGGGGCCGCTGTGGGGAGAGGAAGAGAGGCCGGCTCCCCTCCGAACCAGGAGATTCTTCTGCCAAACTGCAAGGGATTGATTGGGGCTGTTGTGGGAGATACATGAAAGCAGCTTAGCTGCAATATTATTTACTCTTAAACTCCTCTTACCTTTAGCCGTGTCCTCAGCAAGCTCACAGCTAAGAGGGTGCCTGGCAGAGGCTGTGTGACGTAGGCTTTTCCGCCCACTGCCAAAAGTTGGAGGGACACTGACTGCCCAGAGCCTGGCCTTGAAACAGGGTCACTGCCTTTATGGACCAAGAAGCCCCCTAGATCTCAGTCCAGTCATGAACCTGAGGGTATAAAAACACAGCGCTTACGCTGAGACCCACTGATTTGAATGGGAACCTACAGCAAAGAAACACTGCAGCCTTGGTCTGATTTTCTTGTTATTTAAATATATATTTTTTTTTATTTAACAAAATCCAGTGTGTTTTTCTGGGGGTGCTTAAGGGTGTGCAGTACTGGCATCTCCCCCCCCCCCAAAAAAAATGTCAAAAGTGCCACTAATTGTAACAACTTCACATTGAGTACTACCACCTTTTTTTCTTTTTTTTTTTAAAAGCACTGACAAAATCTATAAAGCACTGGATCATAAGAAGAGCTCTAAGCGGTTTACAAAAATGCAAAAGGTTAAAATGATCAATAGAAAGCAGTTAAAGACAGGTGTTTAAAAACAGTTAAAAGATTATTAAAATCATCAGAAGCTAGAAAGAGAAGATGGTGTTGATATTTCTGTGCTGCCTGGGTTGCTCCTACGTTTCTGAACAGGCTTGCCTTAACAAAATTGTACTCCAATAAGAGTACGGTGATTGTTCCTGCCTTCTGTCACTAGGCAGGGAGTTCCAAAGTGTAGGTGCTGATCGATTTCTTACAAGTGCAGAAGGGGTATTATGGGGCCTCCGTAACAGCGCCAGTTCTGCCGATCAAAGCTGTCAAGTGGGTACATACGGGGCAAAGCAATCCCACAAGTAAATTGATCCCAGGTTGTGATAGGCTTTATATGCTAATAGTAACTCCTTGAACTTGGCCTGGTAGCAAATTGCAAGCAGTGCAGATCAGGGAGCAGGGACGTTATATGCCTAATGAGCACAGCAGTTCATCCCTGGTAGTTCTTACCTCATAAATCAGTTGCTGAGCCCCTGCCTCCCCACAGCCATCAAAGTCCCGTCTTCTCCAGGGCTCTTCCCAAGCAATCAGAGACTGCGCCTGTGTGAAGCCTGTCACTGCTCTGCCCATTTCAGCCCTCTTCTGGTTCTGGAAGACAGAAGCGAGGGATGCTTGTCATAGCAGGAGGGGAAGACACCCTCCTGACGTATCTCTGCCTCTTGGCCTCCCTCCCCCCTGGCTTCTATTTCTGCCTCTGATTCTGGTCCTCTTTCTGCCAAAGACTCCTCTGTCACTAAGCTCTGTTACCACTTCAGCTTCTGACACCTCTTCCTCTTCTCTCTATAACCACTAATTATTGTCCCACCACCACTCCCCAGGCTCTGAGCCTCTTCCCTTGGTGGCTCCCCAGTTGGTGCCTCCTACCATTCCTCTGTATCCAACTAGTCCCATTACATCCCACTAGTTATGTCTTACCTCCATGACCTGAGGCAGGGTGCCACTTGAATTCCAGTTGCTGGTGAACCCTAGTGGGGTTGTCCCCGTGCCCTGCTTGTGGGCTCCCCAAGAGGCATCTGGTTGGACAGGGGAGGAAACAGGACGCTGGACTAGGACTGGCAGAGCTCGCCTGGGCAGAATGGCTTCTCTGTTCAGCCATGAAGCTCATTGGGTTCCCATAAACCAGTAACATTCTCTCTCTCTCTGGACTCAGCTAGATTGGTAAAGGAAAAGCATTTTAGATGTGTTGTATATGCAATACAACACTGTGACACCAGATGGCACTGTGGAGTCCTGTCTTTCCCTACCGGATTTCCCTGTACTGTATGAGTTTACAACGCGTTTAACTGAATCGCTTATTTGACGTACCTGGATACAGCCTTCCTCTCTCTTTCTGCCAGCCCCTCCTCCCTTGCAGCATTGTTGCTGTCATGAGGACAAAGCTGCTACTCCTTGGAGGAAAGGCAGAGTAATGCTATAGTACAAAAATGTGGCTGAATATACAGCAATATTCATGGTTAAAAGAGAGGTAGACCATCTGCGTTGCATGTAGAATGTCACTGGTTTAATCCCCTGCATCTATCGATGGGACTGGAAAAGGCCCTGTCTGAAATCCTGGAGAGCCACTCCCAGTCTTTGTAGACCAGGGGTTTCCAAACCGTAGTCTGCAGAACACCAGGAGTTTGGGAGTTTCATGGAGCTGGTCCATGGCATGTCTGTGGGTTTGCGGCTGAAGGCAGGAGATGGCATGTGCCTCCTGTTGAATTTTAATTGTATGCTTATTTCTTATTTAATTTCCTATATTGGATTCTATTGTATCACAATTTGAATTCATAGAATCATAGAACTGCAGAGTTGGAAGGGATCCTGGGGGTCATCTAGTCCAACCCCTGCAACGCAGGAACCTTTTGCCCAACGTGGGGCTCAAAGCCACGACCCTGAGATTAAGAGTCTCATGCTTCTGCCACCTGAGCTATCCCTATGCAATTTGAATCCTATACAATAAAATACAGTATATAACAAATAAAAGAAGCCCCAGCACAGCACATTACAATTATTTGCTGAGGATTTTGGTGGATCACTCAGTTATTATTATTTTTGCTTTCTGTTGTAAAACAAAAAGCAAAAAACAATAATAACTGAGTGATCCACCAAAATCCTCAGCAACTTTCAAGTGACCCCACAGGTGTGTAAAAAAAAATAAAGGTTGGGAACCTCTGGTGTTTGATGATATTGAGAGAGATGCACCCTGGGGTCTGATTTGGTAAAATGCAGGTTCCTAGAGCAGCTCCTACTTGTGAAGGCTTAGAGGGGCTGGGTGAATGGAATTTGAGCCTTGTTCCAACGCATTCCTTGGCCGGGAAATATATTTTAAAACTTTGACAAAATAAAGGGGAGGGGGAGGCCTGGATGGATTTGAGCCCAGACAGGTATTTCCAGCTCAGCCGCCGCAGCGAGAGATCAGATGTCTCCTGCGCCCAGACCAGGATTAGATTAAAGGGAACTTCAAACAATATCTCTTGTTTCAGCCCCTCTGAGGTAGTGATTAGAGAGAGGAAAATAATCCCTCCGTCACACACCTGCTGCCTTGCCTGGCTCTGATGTGTGTGCAGTCAGAGTAGTGTGTGCTTTGTGCCCAGGGGGGACATGGAGAATGGAAGGGGAATTTGGGTTTGAGTGGCAATTTAGAAGCCGCAGCGAGAGACTGGGCTCCCCACTGCGGCGTGTTGAGTCACATTTGATCATGCACCTGTGCATCTCAGAGCCTGTCCAAAAAGCATCAGGAAAGTAGAATGTGTCTTGGATTTACTTGGAGGGGCTCCTGCTCTTCTGAACTCACTGGAAATCTTTGTAATGCCCTTTTAGTTGTGCATTCATGATTATTTGTGCTCATGACGTTATCAGGGCAGTTACACTATTTGCATCTGCAAATGTTTCATGGGCGGCATGCTTCTCCATTTCCAGTCAGTGCATGCCTTGCAACTCCCTGCTGAAATCCTGTAATATTTCATACCACAACTGTTCAGGTTTAAGTTTTTATTATGCTGTGCCCCTCCGGACGGTAATAACAGAGAAGCACTGCAGAGCAGCTAATAATGTGGAATGATGAGTGGATAGTCCAGTCGAAATCCGCCACCAATACGCTATTATCGTGTCAATGACAGGTTGCGGAATACACATGAATGCAGAATGAAAAGGACACCTGGAGGGTTTGGGATTGGACTTTGCATAGCCAAAGTTCATTCAGGGAGTTCATTCATTTTAAAACATTTATACACTGCTCAGTAAAAATCTTTAAGTGGTGTTCCAAAAATGAAACATTCGAACTTCTGTTGTCTATGCTCCTGTAGGTAGCTTCTAGGTTAGATGACTGCAATGTGTTATGTTTGAAGGTGAGTTGGTGCAGAATTCGGTGGCCAAGTTGCTGGCAGCCCATTGGTTTTCAGGCCCAATTCAAAGTGCTGGTTTTGACCTATAAAGGCTTAAATGGCTCAGTACCCTAACACCTCATGGTCTGCCTCTCCCCATCTGAAACGACCCCGACCCTGTAATCATCACCTGACGCCAAGCAAAAATATTTCTTTTTCACCAGGTCTTTGGCTCTTAATTACCCGTGGATAGAATGTTTTAATCCTGCCTTTCAAAAATAGGATTTTATTCGTTTTTCCTTTTCAATGTATGTGTTTCTTTGTTTGGGTGTCATGTTGAGTTACCTTGGTTAAAAAGCAACCACTAAATGTAATAAATATATAATAAAACAGAATGGAGAGACAACATAAAAACCAGTAAAACAGCATAATCAAAATAGATTTAGAAAGACAGGTGGGGCCCCTTTGGCTCTGAGGGTGGGGGGGCAATCATTTGTAAAATGGGGAGGGAAGAGAGATCACCATCCTTTGCAACCTTCTCATCAGCCCATTCCACTAGGAGGCACTCCGCATCAATAGAGGAGCCCTTGGCCCACGGGGGATGAACTACATCTCCCACAAGCCTTTGCAAACGAAACGGACATAGATGGCTATAAATCCACACATAGCCTTGCCCGCCCCCTCTTTTAAAAGCTCTCAAGTCCTGCCTTTCCGCTTTTCTGATTAGTGAGTTTGGAAGGCGCAAGAGGCGTTTCTGGGCGCGGGATTGGCTGTTCCTGTGGCAACAAAGCGGCTTGGGGAAGGGAGGGGGCCAGGGGACCCGCCCCTCCATTGTGCTGCGAGTTTTTCTTGCCAAAAGCTTGGCTCGGGGAGTTAAAGAGAAGCGAGTTGAGATCGGAGCGCTTATATATCAGCGCAGGCGGGCTGTGCGCGCGCGCCTTCTTTATTTTGCGCTTGAGGGGAATCCGGTGTCTTGCAAGGCGGGTGGAGGGATGCGAGAACACTGAAAGGGGGAAATACTTAAAATTTTGATCGCAGAGAAAAGAGGGTATTCCGAAAATTAAAGGGGCGCGCGCACATCCCCTCTCCAAGCGCCGATCCTGCGCGCAATGTTTGCGCCCAAGCGGTGAGAGCTGCCTGGGAGCGCCGCGGCTTGCTGGCTGGGGACTTGTTGATGGAGCCGGCTGCCGGAGCTCAGAGGCTGGCCGGGACGGAAAAGCCCTTCCTGGGAGGGGGCACAGCAAAGCGGCGCCAGTGCGCAGGTAAAAAAAACAAACCCTCTGTGCGTCGGAGACATGAGGGCGATGGGGTCCCTCGCCTTGAGCCTGGATCTAATAATAATGCGTGCGCTTTTCCCCTAGTCTCGAGAGGCTGCGCAATTGGTAGGAGCTGAAGCTTTTGTGGCGAATGAGCCCCCAACTGTTCAGGAGAGAGTTTGGGGGTTTGGTGGGTCGGCGATCCTCCTCTTGCTTCCCCCTCCCAACTCCAGCGGGGCCGGGCAGGGGGCTGGGGAGGCGCATCCGGGAGAGCCAGGACGCCTGGGTTGTCTCCCCAGAGGGAGGGGAGTCTGGAACAGCAGTTGGGACCTGCACCTCTGCCGCCGCCGCGCGCATAGGGGGAGAGGTCTGCCCATCCACAGAATCGCGGTTTTCCATGTCCAGCTTTGAAGCGAGAGGGAAGAGAAGTCTAGTGGTTTGCGGTGGAGAGTCGGGAACAGCCTCTGCTCAGAGGAGACGCTTGTCGCTAGGAAGTAAGAGCCTCCGCTTCCATCTCCGGGAGAAGAACTGGGTGGTCTTGGAGAGCCGAGAGTCTGTTCTAGAGCAAGGGGGAGGAATCCGTTTCAGCCCAAGGGCCACATTCCCTTCGAGACACTCTTCCCTGGGCCACATGCATGTGATCGGCCTCCAAGTGGGCAGGAACAGTGAATGCACGGTCTCCTTTTGTGCAGAGGGTTTGGAGTTCAGGGGCAAATTCCACCCAGGTGGAAACAGCAGGACCAGGATGAGATGTTGCCCTGGGAGAGTCTCAAGGGCCAGACTGGTCTGGAGGGACATATTTGGCCCCTGGGTTTGATACTCACCATCTGTGGCCTAGAAGGATTCTCAGGGTGCCTGGGTTCCCCTCCCAGCTCGAAGAGGTGGGGGCTGAGCAGGCAGGACTCCTGGGTTTTTCACACTCAGGTACAAGGCAGTGTAGCAGTATTGTGTCTTTCAGCTGGAAACTCCTGGGGTGGGGAATAAAGTGTGTAGAGCCAAATATGGAGGTTTTCCAACTTATGAGACTGTGACCGACTGCAGGTTCCAGGCTTCAACATAAAGACGGTTCGTTTCAACAACACCCCCTCCCCTTTGTTTAAAACATCCAGCCTGGTGGACAGTTTTTGGAGTGCTTTGAAAGCTTTGGAAGTGAATCCGAAAGGTGGCGCCTGGCTGTGGATTCAAATTAATACAAAATATCCCAAGGCGCTTTATTGCGTTTACACTGGATCATCGTGAGCATACATCCCAGATGCAGCACTGGCTGTTTGTTCCAGCGCTTCCCCCAGAAATTTATTGGGGGTGGAAATGGAGGCCGATCTCCCTTTGCGATTGGGGGCTCAGGCTGGAGGAAGGCTGTTCAAACAATTCAGCAAGAGAGGGGCATCTGGCAAATGGGAGCTTGGCCCACATAATATCGATACCGATTATCATCAGTAATAACTATTTTAGCACTTTTCCTCATGCAAAAGCACAGTATCCTTCCTCTCCCCGTCTGTTTTCCTTATGGAGCTGACAGGAGTTCTTATTTTACTTTAAAAAGTGGAAATCTATTCATTAGAAAGCAGCAAGACTGCCGGTGTGTTTGGTCGCTTGGCAGTGGTGCCCAGAGGAAGCAGAGCATGGTGGTGATATTTTGTATAGAGGGATCTTCCAAAGTGGAGATGTGATGGGTTGGATTTTCTCACCTGGAATTGGGGCGCAATCTGTAGGAGATTTTGCTACTCTTGGTTTGCTATTCTCATAAATAACTGGAGCCAGAAACATTTCCCTAGAAGACAGAGTAACTGAGCCACTCTAATTTTGTCATAAGTGTACTAGCCGGCTCCTCTCTTTCCAGAAAATTGCTTCTTCCTCTAATTCCCCTGCTTTTAAATGTAGGTTCACCATTTGTCAGAACAGAATCCTGAACTAGATGGGCCTTTTGGCCTGATCCAGCCACCATGCATAAAAGCTTTCTGAGATTGCCTTTCCATGCATCTCTGTCCAGTCCTGATTATTTGCTGGAGGAGGGGGGAAATTGCACTGTGTTCCTTTTTGTGTTCATTTAAAACATTTGTACCCCAGCTTCCCTTAAAGTCAAAGTAGCTAACGAAACAATATAAAATGCACTCCAACAAAAATCAGCCGAAAGCTCTGGAGCGGGCGAGTGGCTTTCAGCACACCAGGCTGGGGAACTGCAGCTCTTTCTAATAGCGAACTCTGTGGTGGGCGGCAGGATAGTAACCAAAGCAGTGTCACCAAGAAACAAGATGGAGGAACAGCAGGATAAGGGAGAAACTAGGGTTGCCATATTTCAAAGAGAAAAGTTGTTGAACTCTTCTTTTCTTGCCAAAGTTTTTGGGCAAGATGAAAATATGCCATTTTTGAAAGAAAGAAAAAACCTGCAAAAAGGGCACTGCCAACACGGGCTGCCATACGCTCAGATTTCCCCTGACATTTTCCCGATTTCCGCCCAGATATGTCCAGGAATATCCGGACGTAAGGCAGCCCTAGGAGAAACAAAAATTTTGTAGACCAACAATGACAACAAAATCAGGGTGTGGAGAATTAGGGGTAGAACTCCTCCCCCCCAACCAGTCCAGTCTTTGTGGGAGTGGTTGTTATGGCTGCATGGTTAGGTTACTTAATTAATTGGCTTTAAAAAAATTGATCAGCTGTAATAATGCCCTCAGTTAGTTGGACAGCCAATTATTATTTTTGCATGCTGGTGTGGTTGGAGTGACAGTCAAGGATGAGAATAGCTTGTCGTCAGCTATCCGCTAAGGCAGAAATCATACTCAACTTTGGCCAAATGGCTGCAGAAACTTCACCACACACAGTGAAGTCTATCTTTAATATTATCCTGAATGTCTGGAGAGGCATTGGCCTGTCAAGTAGTTAAGAGTCTCTAAGGGAGACCTAAGTTCTGATCCTCCAATTGGCCAAGAAGCTTATGTGGTGACCCTGAGCTATTCACTTTGTCCCAGCTTGTCCTACCCTACAGGGGTATTGTGAAGATGAAGTGTGGTGCCTTGAACTCTGCTGCTTGAGTCTTGCTTGAAGGTTTCCCACAGGCATCTAGGTGACCACTGTAAGAACAAAATGCTGGACTAGATGAGCCATTGGCCTGATCCAGCAGGCTCTTCTCATATTCATTGGAGGAAATGTTAAATATTTTTAAAAGAAATATACTTACTAAAACTGCAGACAGCAGGAACCATCTTAGAAGACGTATTCTTTCCTGTTTGAGAGCAAGAATACCAAATGCCTCTTTGAAGACCTGCTGCAACATAGGTGCACATTGTTTTTAGAAAATGTATGCCTCCCCCAACCCAAGATGGATTTTTCTCGTATAAAAGTGTGTGCAGGTTCAGTAAATTGATAGACTCGAAAGTTAAATTGCACAAACAGTAACCTTGCATGTCTGCTGTGGTGCAGTCATGTACAGGCTCTTGCCTCGAGGTGCTTACAGTCTAAACTTCATCAGTGTGGTGAGAAGGAATGTGCAGGAGAAAAGAAGAATTCTGCAACCTGTGTAAATCATGAAAATTGGCACGCATCCCATTAGTTCGCATAAATTCATTTCTGCTTCAGTAATCATGGGGAACGGCAGTGAGCTACAGGCACAGAAGTGCCAACCCTGGTCATTGATCGTCTGGTTAGAAAGCGAGAAACAAAACAAACTGATGCCTAGATAATTTTATGTGTGTATATTTCACACGGCCTCTTTTAAAGACCACAAAGGCAGTGCCCTTGTATCCTGGTGCCCTGCTTTAGGCAGAGTAGAAAGACTCCTACTTGAGAATTTACAATGTATTGCCCACATACTTTGAAGCCAATTTTCATTTCAGCCCATGAGGACTAGAAACTTGTTCATTTTAAAGAGAGTCGGGTAAGGTGCACTAAGATTTGCAGGATGCTGAACTGGGTGGAATCATGTTGTAAACTCTTCCAAAGGTGAATATAGACACACTTGATGAGGAAATGTAACCTTTCTGGGATGCTAGGATAAAGACCCTGGCCCCCTAATATTGAGCAAGGATTGGCAAGCTGAGTGTTGGGTGTGGGTTAAAGGGAAGAGGAGCTGAGCTTTGCTATACAACACCTGTTCTGCCTGCGGAACTGTAGTCCACAGTAGTAGCAAGGGACCATGCTGCCTGTGTACCAGCTGAATGCCAGGGGCATAATTTTGGTTTGTCTGTATTTAATAATGCGTGTTAATATTCCACTTTTCCAGTTCAATTCCTCTATGATGGGTGTTCAGTCAGTGTCTGAAATTTGCCAGGTGCATTTTGCACCTGACTATCGGCCACTTGCGACCAAGTGAAGGTGTCCAGGTGCCAGGTTGGCACCGGGCGTCTCCGCCATCTCACGGTGCATGCCTGGGGATCCTTGGATCTTGACTTTTTTCACACACATACCCCATCCTGTAGAATTCTATCTGTTATATTTTATTTGCACAATCAGGATGAATTTCAGGAACCAAAGATTCATATTGAAAAATAGGACTTTTGAGCCGCCTGGCCAAAAAAACAGGCAACTGGGCATTCCATTTTGGCGAATAAAACCCTGGTTTAAGGAGCCATTTGGCGCCTAGCTTATATATCTGAGTTTCCAACACAGTGTGCAGCCATTAACACAGTTCACACGAAAATGACAGGGCATGGTGCATGGCCAGTGAGGGGTGTGGCCTGGGGGCCCCAAGGGCCGAGCAGAGAAGCCTGGAGGGCCACATTTGGCTTTTGAGGTTCCTCTACCTTGATATAGGAAAAGGCACCTCTGTTTTGTCCTCACAACATGAGGGAAGCCATGGCTGTTAAAGTGATATAATAGAGCTTTAAACGTGTTGGTGTGAATGCGGCCTAGTTTTCTGGAACTGTCCCAGCCATGGCATTCTTAAACCCAACCACCAACAAAAATAAACTGATCTCCAAGACACTTTGTGCAGCAAAATAAATATCTTTTTTTGGGGGGGGGGAGGAATTCTGCCTCCTTTGTGAGCTGGCATTTGTACACTTCCAGGGCCCCATTCTCCAAATTTAACCTGAATTGGCCTGCATGCCTTCAGTTTCGAGCCAATGCTTTTTAAAATAAAAATCAAATCGCAGCCTTCCCCAGAGCCCATCCATCAGCGAGTTTTGCACAGATCGTATCAGAAAGCGCGAAGTGGGCCAAACAACTCTTGAGCCTGTGTGAGTCGGAGTCTGCCTGGAGTTACTTGCTGGCCAAGACGTGTGTGTTTTTAATTTAGAAGAGTTGCGAAGATTTGAAACGACAAGAGGAGGAGAGAGAATATTAGGGAGAGGTGGGAATGAAAGGGACGCCCATTATCCCCCCCCCCCTTTTTCCCAGGGTGTTTTAAACACAGAAATAGATATGGGTGGGCTTTGGGCAGAATCTATAAAATTCTGTCTGCTGGGAAGGTGGAAAGCGGAGGTTCCTTATGAGCAAGGTTGGGGAAGGCGAATTACCTCTAGACCTCACTTCCCCCCCCCCCAAAGGCAGAAGAGAGAGATGAGGCTAAGGAGATGGAGAGAGGAAAGGTAATGAGGGCTGAGGAAGGGAAGGAGGTAGAATAGGAGATTTTTGCAGAGTTGAATCTGTCAGTCCATCAGCTTTCTTGCTTCTGTAAAAGGGAACAGGAAACTCTTTCTATGCCCAAGGACCATGTTACCTTCTGGGCAACCTTCAAAAGTCCCTGTGACTGGTGAGCAGGGAAATTACCTGTGAATTTTACCTTTGCACACAGTAGGCTAGTTTCTATACACAGTGACACACCCTTCTGTATCCCCCTTTACAATCTAAGCTATTTCAAGGGCTCGGGGAACGAGAGTCATTCATTTCTTAAAATAATAATTATTATTATTAAATTTTCTGTTTTACAATTTCAAATGCTCATATTGCATCCTTAAGATATCATTGCCTTCCCTTCTCTTTCCATGATTCATTTTACAGATCTTAAATCCCTGCATATTTTGCAAAAACTATGCCAGTCAGTATTCCATTATTGCATCCATCCAAACCTATTTACACTGTCAAATTTATCTTAATGCTGCCAGCGTTTTCAGCTGTACACAATTATTTATCATATATTCAATAAATGTTTTCCAGCCTTCTTTAACATTCTATACGTTAAGTCTGCAACTTGTGCATATTCTGTCAGCTTAAGTTGCCATTCTTCTTTGGTTGGGACATTGCTTGTTTTCCATTTTGGGGCTAACAGAACACGGGCCGCAGTAGAGACAGGCTTGTTCTCTGTTGCTGGTATTGGAGCCCATGAACTGGAATTACAGAAGAGTAGATTTCGGTTAGGTATAATGTCTGGTCCGTAAGAGCAGATTCACAAGAACGAGCAAGAACAAGATTGAGGAGCCTGTGGCCCTCCAGATGTGGTTGGGAGACCCTCATTTTTTGATTTCCAGGTATCTCTTGAAGACATTTATTATTTTCATGTTTCTTCCACTCCTTATTTTAATCCCCACAGCGACCCTGTGAGGTAGGTTAGGCTGAGAGACCATGACTGGCCCAAGGTGAGTTTCATGGCCGAGTGGGGATTTGATTGAATAAAATGAAACCCCTTTTATTTTATTTTTTATCAGCCAGTCACAACTTTTTGTACCACTTTGTGGCATTTTGTATGCTATTGTATGTATCAATGTGCGCCGCAGTACTGTATTGCATGAATACTTCAGCTAAATAACCTTTTATTATGTACGGATAAACAAAGATAAATCTGAATTAATTTCCCCTTTCTGGATCTTTTGCTCCCATAGGGTTTGGTCTATGCTGAGGTGCAGAGTTCGACAGAAAGCTCTGAAGTCTTGAGACTTCCCCGCCAGCTCGCTAGAGTGGCAGAAACCGGTGCTGCTCCAAAGGGCTTTGTGGGGATGAGAAACGGCATACGGGCTGCAAGGCTCCATCACCAGGTTCCCCAGGGATCATCCGATGGTGTCTCCTGAGCTGCAAGGGGCAGCCTGACCCTCTGTTCTCCCACCTCCTTCCTCAAACGTGCAGCTGGTCAGCTTGCCAGCTCGTTGTTTCGGCAAGTGGGCGGTTTTGGCGGTGCTGCAAGGTGTCTGGTGGGGGCAGCTGTGCTATGAATTGGCGTTTATGGATTGTCCGCCTTGCCCTGGTCTGCAGCAGCTTCGCTGAAGGTGGGCAAAGGTTTCTCATTGGTCTCTCTTTTGGAGGACGATGCTGGCAGTGCACTTAGTCTTTCCAATAGGCTGACCCTGGGGAAATGTCATTTGGGGGGCTGCAGCTGGTGGTGGGCGGAGCCAAAACCCAAAGTGGGTGGACTTGGTGACTGAAGACTGTGTAGCCCAGAGGTGGAGCACCTCTGGCTCACGGCCCCTCTAGGTCTCTCTGTCTGGCGCTTGGAAATCTCCAGGCTGCGTTTATCCCCTAGGCCTGAGGTTCCCCATTCCTTAAATAAATCTTTTGGGGGTTTGTTTTGGGTTTTTTGTTTATTTCCTTGGAGACCACGAAAAATACATTATGAAAACTTATGTTCCCTTACTTGCACCACAACTTACAACAGTATAAAGTATATAAAACACATTCTTACTAAGTGAGGTGCAAGTTAATATAGCCCTGTGGAACTGGTCTTTGTAAGCCTAGGGACTAGAAACTTGGCTTTCATTATTTGTTTTATTCTGCTATGGAATCATTGCACACAGACATCTTTGAATCATCCATTGTTTGCTTATAATGGGAACTTTAGGAGCCGAAAGAATTGGCAACCAGGCTGCATTTGTCAGTAGAAGGAGTCTACGAATGTATCTTTCTTGCAGACTCAAGTCTACATAGCCAGCCAAGTGTGTGGCACTCCTGTTTTCCCTGGGATTTCTGCAACTTAACTTTCCGCCTGTTGATTTCCCTCTGCTCAATTAAGAAGCTGCCTTTTTGCTTCCGGATGCCTTTCCGTGCGGCAGTAATTCACAAATTAGTGTGGCCAACTTGCTTCTCAGCCCCGTGATAGGTTGGCTTTTAGCAGGTGAAGCTTTGCTGCATTTGCGTGCTGAGAAAAAACACTGTATTTCTGCCTGTCCTGCTGCTGTTTGGAAAGGCACAGGAACACTATTAGGGAGGGGGAAATGGCACTTTTGATCTGGGGTGTGGATCAAGAGTGCCACTTTTTTGGCAACAGAGCATGTTGAGTGAGTGAGGACAAGCGCAAAGAGCATAGCATTAGGGGCTGCAGATGGAGCCCATCATGCAGAAAATCCAGCTCTTCCTGCAAGTTGAAGGGACCAGAAAGACCACAACATCCCTGCTTAGTGGAACTGTGACCAGTTTATACAGTGGTACCTCAGGTTACATACACTTCAGGTTACATACGCTTCAGGTTACCGATTCCGCTAAACCAGAAATAGTGCTTCAGGTTAAGAACTTTGCTTCAGGATGAGAACAGAAATTGTGCTCTGGTGGCGCAGCAGCAGCTGGAGGCCCCATTAGCTAAAGTGGTGCTTCAGGTTAAGAACAGTTTCAGGTTAAGTACGGACCTCCGGAACGAATTAAGTACTTAACCCGAGGTACCACTGTATAAGCCTTGACCAAAGATGTCACCAATGAAGGCAGGGTTGCAGATGTAGCACAGTCCAAACAAGCCAAGTTCAAGTGTGGAGAATCAGTCTTGGTCCCACCGTGAGCCAGATCCAAAAACCAGGCAGAAGTCCAACCTTAGTCTCAGGCAAATTATAGCACAAAAAATTGGAATCCAGAGCAGAGAGCCAGAGACTTTTCTTGTTCACAGCAACTAGATGACTCGAGGGAGGTCTTAAACCACAGAATTGTAGAATTTGAAGGAACCTAATCCAACCTCTGCAGTGCAGGAGTCTCAACTAAAGCATCCATGACAGATGGCCATCCAACCTCTGCTTAAAAAGTTCCAAGGAAGGAGAGTCCACAACCTACCAAGGGAGTTGGTTCCACAGTCGAACAGCTCTTCCTGTCAGAAAGTTTCTCCTGATGCTTAGTCAGAATCTCCTTTTTTGTCATTTGAATCCATTGGATCAAGTCCTACCCTTCAGAGTAAGAGAAAACAAGTGTTCTCCATCTTCCATGTTACAGCCCTTTAGTTATTTGATGATAGCTGTTATATCGTCTCTCAGTCTCTCCCTCAACTGTTCCTCGTAAGGCTTGGTTTCCATATTCTTGCCTCCTAAACCATACTAGCTGCTAGCTGTGATGGAGTAGTGGGGATTGCTTACTCACAGATAAGCCTCTTACTCACAAGTAGACCAATGACTGTCAGTCTGTGGGTGCATAGTGTGCTGTCACACTTTGGCCTGGACTCAGACCTGTTGCTCTTGAGGACTGGGGGGGGGGGCTGCCCCATCTCTTCCTCCTTCTCATGACAGTTCCAGGTATCAAGCCAGAGAGCCCCTCAAGGGGATCTTCAGCATTGGATTCAGGCCTGTTGCTTGAGGTCCTTGGCCTTTGGGGTGTCTGGTACCAGGTCAGGGCCAGGCAGGACAATATTCTCTCAAAACTACACAATGCGTGAGAGGCTGTTTGGTGTTCTTGTTCAGTTCTTTTTCACGCTGTTTCAGCCTCACCTGCACTGAACATGTAAACTTTTAATTGAATACTAGAATTGGACTCCCGGCCCCATCCGAACAGAGGAAAGGTGCAAAGAGCTTCTCTTTAACCAAGTGCGGTGTTGGCTTATATAGGTGATTTCTCCCCTATTGGGGAGGCAGAGGGATCCTGAGTGTCATTGTGTGTTCCTGCCTCTCTTTTTTCCTTTTCAATGTGGCAGCCATTTTGTGTGTGCGAAACCCCTTATGGCAGCCATTTTGTGACAGCAGTTACTCAAAAGTCCAGGTGTGCCTACGGGCCCCCCAAGGGATGCCGGCCTCTGGACTAGAACTTATAAAACTTTTGGAAGCCTTTTTGTTCAAGGCTGCACAGAAAACCTTTGTTTGCCTTTTTTGTAAACCACTTTGAGGGTTCCCCCCCCTACAATCAAGTGGTATATAAATTCCATGGAATAAATAGAAAAAATAAAATAAAATGTGCTTCTGACTTTACCACCAGCAGGTACCCGTGAAGCAGAGCCCCGTGCTGTGATTGGCCGGACGGGAGAGAGCGCCATTTTGGGCTGCGACCTACTGAAGCCAGACGAAGCGACTCCTCCCCTCTATGTCATTGAGTGGGTGCGTTTTGGCTTCCTCCTCCCCATCTTTATCAAATTCGGCCTCTATTCCCCACGTGTGGATCCAGAGTACGTAGGTGAGTTGGTTTCGCTGCCTACCCTTCCTTTTATTATTATTGACTATTAACTTTATACGCCACTTACATGACAAAATGGCTTCTAAGGGTGTTCTCAAGTGAAAAAAATCAATTATACAATCCATACATTAATTGAAATATGAATTTATTTATTTATTGCATTTTTCTGCCAAGGTGCCCAAGATAAGTTTACAAGTTTAAAATACTAAAAGAAATCATATGGAATGTAACAATGTGTATTCTTTAATATACATTAAAATAATTCCCACAAAGCATTGAAAACACCTGCAATGAAAATATGCAATAAAAAAGCCAGATTAAAAGCGTAACAATTAAAACAGTTAAAAACAATTACATCTGGAGCTTCAAGTTCAGAGGAATGCTTGCCTAAACAGGTGGGTCTCCAAGGGTTGGCAGCATGCCAGCACTACTGATGGGGCCTCTCGTCTTTCAGTAGGGTGGGCATTCCACAGCACTGGTACCACCAGTTTAAAAGCTTGCTTCCATATTATCAGAATCTGATAATAACCGGGCCATGGCAGAACTAACTAGGTTCTGTTTCCTCCTCCTCCTCTCCAAAAAAGGAATAAAGTAGGGATGCAGAACTTCTGGTTCTCCAGATGTTGCTGAACTACAGCTCCCATCATCCCTGATCTCTGCCCATGCTGGCTGTGGCTGATGGGAGTTGAAGTCCAACAACATTTGGAGGGCCACAGGCTCCCTACTGTACTGGACTTTTTAAAAAAAGCATTTTTATTTATTAATTTATGACTCTGTTTTCACATACGTCAGGGTGATTTTACAGAGCAAGTTTGTCCTGAAGAGCTTTAGTAGGGTTTTATATTTTGATTGATAGAAGAAGCCAAAGGGGAACAGAAGGAGGCAGGACCAGTCAGGGGATAGGGACCAGGACCTCAAATCTAGACGCTTGTTGGTTTTTGGGCATTTGATGAGTTTCTCATCTTGTTTTTGTGCACATCAAACCAAATTGTGACACACACACTCAGCCAGAGCTGCAAACTTGAACAAATAAGAAATGTGATCTGGTTAAAACAAAACAAAACAACCCATACATTTTTGTTAACTAGTAAAAGATTTTGTCATATGCTTAATAAAAAGGTAAAGGACCCCTGGATGGTTAAGTCCAGTCAAAGGCGACTATGGGGTGCGGCACTTATCTCGCTTCAGGCCGAGGGAGCCGGCGTTTGTCCGCAATGCTCACACTCCCATTGGTCCAGGTGGGAGTTACCTGTAAGAAAACGAGGACATAAGGAGAGGCTGGCCAGTGGCTCACCTAATCCAGCATCCTGATCTCCCAATGGCCAGCTTAGAGGCCTTTGGGGAAACCAAAAGCAGGAACTGCTGAATGCAGCAGCCACTCTCCCAACCTGTTGTTTCCAGCATGGAGGGAGGACAAGCCATTGTAGCCAGTAGCCATTCCTCTCCCCCCCCCCCAGACTGTTGTTTAATCCTGCTTTAAAGCCGTCCAGGTTGGTGGCCATCACAGCCTCCACTGGAAGCAAAAACCTGTAGTTTTACTTTGTGCCGTGTGAAGAAGTTCTGTCTTTTGCCTGTCCTGGAATCTTGCAACATTCAGCTTCATTGGATGTTCCCTGAGTTCCAGTGTTAGAGGAAAGTTTTCACCCTTTCTTTCCTATCAACTTCTTCCGCACCATGCATAATTCTGTGGTGTGGAGCTAGTATGCGTCTAACGCAAGGTACTCAGGAGGGACGCTTGGCTGGCCACGCAGAGTGACAGGTGGGGTTCCCTTGTCATGAGTTACCCACCCTACACTGTCTGATTTGATCAGAGACAGCGTGCAGATCCAACCAGCCCCCATCACCCTGGGCTGCAGAGAGGTCTGCGCTACTGAGCCTGCAGTGGGGCGGGCGGGCGGGGATGCTGGCTCCCCAAGGGAAAGGGGCTTTGCATGCATCAATGAGTGCCTGCTGAAGCAAGGCAGGAAATGCCCCAAGCACAGTCTGCCCACCACCCACCCCTTTATTGACGGGCTGGTGGTGGTGGTGGTGAGTTGGGGGGTGAGGAGATGAAGGGCTGGGCACGCTTTTGCTTCGCACCCCCTGGGCTCAGGAGCAGGCACCGCTTCAATCCCTGTGTGCGAGAGAGAGAGAGAAACCAGGAAGAGCTATTCGTATTGAAAATGCTTGCAATTTCTGTGATTTGTTTCAGTGCATTTGCTTGGGTCTTTTGGGGTAAGGCATTGGCCTGGACAAATGGTTTTGGGGGGCCATTAGGTGTTTGTTCTGGAGTATATACTGGCTGAGGGACAAACTAGGCATGATGAGGCATTTAAAGATACAGAATTGCCCCTGTGTGTACGTTTGTGTGTGTGTGTGAGGGGGGGGGAGAAAGAAAGAAAGAAAGAAAGAAAGAAAGAAAGAAAGAAAGAGAAAGAAAGAAAGAAAGTTGCTGGACTACAAGTCCCATCATCTCCTGACCACTGGCTAGGGCTTATGGGAGTTGGGATGCCTTGCAAAAAAAACAAAAAACAACTCAATACCTTTGGGAATTTTCTAAATAAAAAGTCAACAATTTGTTTGAAATATGGCAACCCTAGAGTGAGGGGCCTAGCAGGCCATGGAGTCTTGCAGAACAGATATAACGTAACTACAGGTAGCCTAATGTGTTTATAATCATTTAATTGTATTACAACTTACTGAGCTGTACTACTTAACTGTACAATAATGCTGGAAATATTTTCATTGCATCTGCAAGTAAGAGGCTTACTTTTTAATAGAAAACAAGAATATTCAGGGAAGGAGCCTGGACTATCCTGAAGGGGGCCAGATGGGAAGGAATTGTATTTCATCTATCACAGCATTCCCCAACCTGGTGCCCTTTTGAGCTACAACTCCCATAAGCCCTGACCTGTTGTAATCCAAAACTTCTGGAGGGCACCAGGTTCGGAAAGGTTACCTGTCACTTTCTCTCACATATAAAGAGCAGCCCAAGAATTAAGGCTGGTGATTAGTTCACCGTTTTAAGCACTCTTATACCTCTTTCAAGAGTCATGGCCACTCTCAAAGAATGCTGGGAACTGTAGTTTGTTGCAGAACTATAAATCCCAGCACCCTTAACAAACATTAAGCATTTGGGCTGTCCCTCAGGAGAGACTGGGAATATTGATGCAGTTGGGCCAGTGAGGGACCTCTTCAATTCATGAGGTCCTCAGTCCAGGGCCTGGCGTGACCTGACCTTACTGACCCCTGCCACCACGCCTGGAACAACAGCTCAGCAGCAGAACACCTGCTTTGCATTCAGAAGGTCCCAGGTTCAATCCTTGGCCTTTCCAAGGAGATGGGAAGTCTTTCCTCTGTCAGAGAGCCATTAACACAGGTGTAGGGAACCTCTGGGCCTTCAGATCTTCTCACAGAATCATAGAATTGTAGAGTTGAAAGGGACATCTAGTCCAACCCTCTGCAATGCAGGAATCTTTTGCCCAGTGTGGGACTCGAACCCACGACCCTGAGATCAAGAGTCTCATGCTCTGTCTTGCTGAACTGCAGCTCCCATCAGCCCTGGCAAGCATGGCCTATGGCCAGGGGTGATGGGAGTCGCAGTTCAGTAACATCTGGATCGCCACAGGTTCCGTGCACTAGCCGAACAGACGCAACTGTTTGTTTTATTTAAGGTACTTGTACCCTGCCATTTGTGGCAAAGCCCTCCCAAGGCAACTTACAAAAGACTAGCCTGACCTCCTATCAAAGCAACTTCCGAACTCCCCCTAACCCCACAGACGGCGATTATATGAGCAACCGGTGCCCTGCGATGCTCCCGCGAGGGGCTGCAGAGCAAGAGGATGCGAGCAAGGAGACGGAAGGAGCGGCTCTGTTGATGGGCTGGGAAAGAGACGGGGCTGGGGCCTGGGCCTGCACAAAGGCCCTTTTCTTGGTGGGGGCACAAAGGTCAGATGGATGCTGCTTGCAGGCCCCTTTGTTTCTTTCTAATCTCCTAATCCTGCCTGGAAGCCTTGGCTGCTTGGCAGCTCCTGCTGGGTGGGGAAGCCAGGGTGGAGTGAGAGATGGAGCAGGGGGTTGGGGGTCTCTCTGGGAATGGAAAGCAAGCCCAGAGGGGGAGGTGTGTTTGTGTGTTTGTTTGTACACTTGCATGCATCCTCACTACCCATAAGCATCTCTGCCCAACCACACCAGTGTTGTTTTGGGAGCTTTCCTACCTAGGCATGTCTTTTGTTAAGGCGCACAGAGCCCTCACATTGGATGCAAAGAGGTTTTTGGAAGGAGGCCTTTGGTTTGTGTGTTTGGCCTGTGCTGTGAGGTGGCAAGTACACAGGCAGCTGCTTTAGGTAGAATCAGTCGTCCTGTCTCACAATCTAGCTTAGCATTTTTGGTCTGGTAACAGCTCTCGTCTCTGTCTGGAGATGTCAGGGATTGAACCTGGTACTTCCTGTATGACGTGGCTCTCCTTTTAAAAATAACAACTCCAGTCCTTATAGATCTGAATTGAGGGCTGATTTTTGTTAACCAGATTATTGGTCCATCTCACTCATTCTACACTGACATGGCCACAGCCCTCCAGGGTCTCTTTCAACCTTGAACCTGGAATCTTTTATTCACAAAGCATGAGCTCTACCACTGATTGGTGGCCCTTCCCTGATGTGTGTCATCTGCACAATGTGAGCTGTGTGCTGTGATTTGCACACACAAGGTGCCAAGTGCAATCTCTGGAGAGAATGTCTTTCCCACCACCCTGCTATGTGATCCTTTTAAGTGAAGGTTCCAGGGATTGAACCTGTGGTCTTCTGCATGGAAAGCAATGTGCTCTAAGACTGCACTGTGGCCCTTTGGATCTCAGCTGTGATGTTCATACTGAAGCAGTTTTTGTGCATCCCTTTCTTCATTCCAAAGGCTCTGAAAAGCTCTGCTTTCAAAAGAGCAAGGTGCTAGTCCTCAAGTTACTTTAAAAAATTTTTTAAACCCACTGTATCTTGCAGGCTTCATTATTTGTCCAGCCAAAAAAAGCCTTGATATCAGTCTGTGTGTGTGTGTGTGTGTGTGTGTGTGTGTGTGTGTGTGTGTAATAGCAACTATGGATTTACTGAACTGTGTTTGTGTATTATCTGAATAATGCTACTTTTTGGGACTCTTAAGCATCACCCTGCTTCACTCCAAAACTGGGGAAAAAACCTAATGCTTTAAGGCTTTAAGTTTCTAGTCCTCAATTTACTTTTTAAAACTCATATTTTTTGGTATGCTGTGGGCTAGCAACTCCCCCCCCCACCGCCAAAGCATAGTTTTTTTAGTTGATAGGTTCCAAAGGGTCATTGGAGCACAGGGCCTGGATAATTGTGTGTGTGTGCACGCAAAAGTGTGTTCTGCCTTTTGCATGCTGTAATGTTCAGCCTCCGTGCTGGTGGGTCATTCCAAGGTTGTTCTCTGGGAGGGGATTTTCAGCCTAGCTATTAATTGGCGGCACTGGGGATTTGGAGATGGGGCTGCATCAGCAGCAGCCGTGGCGTAGGAGGGGGATGTTCTCCTATTGGGTATTTAAAGTGGGCCACCGGCAGATTCCCCTGGGAAGCCCGTCAGCCTTAATAAAAGTGGCTGCGTGGGCCACAGGATCTCCTGCTCTTTAATTAGAAGAAGGGAGCGATGTCTCGTGCTGGCTGCCTGGGTGTTATAATTATTACATATCAATAAGGTTTCTTATCTCACCTTCACTGTAAGGTATCAAAGTTGGTGACAAGAATAATATATAAGAAAAACAAGTAAGATGGAACAGAATGGTGTAAATTCAGCAGAAGAGGTGGGTCCCTAAAAACAAAATCCCTTTAACTGTCAAAGGCCAGGGTGAAGAGGTGCGTCTTCAGCATAGATGCTGGATGCTCTTCTGTTAGGAGGGAGTTCCGCAGTTTATGGGCTGCCACAGAGGAAGCCCATATTATCAAAGAATCATACAGTTGGAAGGAACCCGAGGATCATCTTGCCCAACCCCATGCAATTGAGGAATATGCAGCTGTTGCTTATGGGGATCGAACCGGCGATCGGCCTAGGAGCAGAATGAGGTCAGTGGGGCAGTTTCCCATATGGGCACTAATGGCCCCATCTCCACTTATTAACATGTGATTTAGCGCTTTTGAACACCAATAAGTGAGCACCTTGGATTGCATATGTAAAGACTCCTGGTGGGGAGTGAAGTGAGGAGAATTCTTTTGTGTTCCTGTCATCCTTGTCCCCCAAAATACCTTCATTATCAACAGCATAAAATTATTACTTATACCCCACCCATCTGACTGGAGACTGATAGGGATAAGGCTGCCAGTGGCTACTAGCCACAAGGCCTGTGTTCTACTCCAGTATTGGAGACAGTATGTCCCTGAATGCCTGTTGCTGGGAATCGGAAAAAAAGGAGTTTGTGCTTAGGTTTCGTTTGTGGGCTTCTCAGAGACATATTATTGGCCACTGTAAGAACAGGATGCCGGACTAGACGGGCACTGGCCTGAGGTAGCAGGGCTGCTTTCACACCCTTAACATCTTTCCACCATTTCAAGATGGCCTTGTGGGCCTGGCACAGCTGTAGCATCCATCGGAATCTCCATTCCTTCCTTTCTGCAAGGCCAGGGGGTTCGTAAACCCCTCTCTATTGGTCAAAAGACATGTAAAACTGTTGACATGCAGACACACCCGCACCCAACTTGAGAAATGCTGCTTTAATTCTCCAAAGCAGGGAGGCCAGCCAAGCCCTGGCACCTCACGTGGGATCGGGGTAGCCAATCTGTCACCCTCCTGATGTTGCCCTGCAACTCCCAGCATTGGCCAGTGCTGGCTGTGGCCAATGGGAGTAGGGAAGCCAAAAGCATCTCGGAGGGTTCAGCCTGTGTGTGGAGTGTGGGGGCGATCCTTCAATCTATCCCTAACGCCCTTCTTCCAAAAGCTGGCAGGGCCTGTGGTGTGGGAAGCTCAGGGGGCGGGATGGTGTTCTGGACAGTTCCCATGGTAGCGGGCTGTCCGTTTTCAGCACTCCCTCGTGGTTTGGGGTGGGTGGGCTTGGAGGTGAAGGAGAGGCCCACGGCTGGGGCCTGCAAGAGTGAAAGAGGTGGGTGGGTCTGCTGAGTGGAACAGCAGCCCCTTTATCTCTCTCTCTCTGTTTTCTTTTTCCTTTTGAACTGTCAAGGTCAGCCGAAAGGATTTCAAACTGTGTTGCCATGGTTCCCAGGTGGCCCTTTGCAAAAGCCTGAGGAGTCTGTTGGCAAGAGAGGCCCTAGGAGGCCTTGAGCCAGCATTGAACATGAGTGGCTGCCGCATTAAAAAAAAAGTTTTATTGTTTATAAGTGTGCATGTGGTGTGTGTGTATATGTATGTATATATCTCATATACATACACAGAGAGAAAGAGCCCTCATAAAATATCAATGTGGTGTACAGCAGTGTTGAAAGAAAGCAATCATTAAAACAGTGGTGAAGTGAGATGAAGAATGTGGATAATTTCCCCCCTGCCCTCTCTCATAACTCTAGAACTTGCAGTGGCCACAGTAAAGTTGATTGGTAACAAATGCAGAACGGGGGGGCGGGGGGAGACAGTTCCATAAGTTTAACTTACGGAACTCTGGGCCGCAAGATGGGTTGATGGCTGCTGGCTTAGATGGCTTTATAAGTGGATTAGGCAAATGGCCGGAGGAGTTGGAGATGGTGGTGGGCTCTCCTTCATTGGAGGTTTTTAAAAAGAAGTTTCTTGAGCTGTGATTACTGCATTGCAGGGGGTTGGAGCAGATGACCCTTGGGTCCCTTCCAACTCTACAAAACTCCCAGTCTCCTAGGGCAGACATGTCCAACCGGTCGACCACGATCGATAGGTAGATCCCCAGGGTGATCCTGGTAGATCATGGGTGATTGTGGTTGATCACAGGATGAAATAAAGTGGGCAAGGAATGTCCCTGCCTCCTGTCCCCCGGCGCCAGGTCCCTCCACTGCTGCAGCAGCAGCAGCAAGTAAGCGTGACGCGTGCGAGGGGCAGCGTAGGGCAGGCTGGTGATCGATGTTTGGCATCCCCCCCCCCAAAAAAACCTTAAGAACCCGACACCCCCCCCAAAAGCTCAACAACTGTGGGCAACCCTCCACAAGAAAAGCTCAACAATTAAGGTCAATTTCCCCCGCTTCCACCCACCCACTCCACATACGCGCCTCCTCCCTCCAATGACATTGGGTAGATCACTGCCAGTTTTTTTACACTGGGAGTAGATGACAGTCTCTTGGGAGTTGGATGTGCCTGTCCTAGGGGATACCCTGGACTAGATTCAAGTAAATAGCTGTGCTAGTGGGAGGAGTCATAATGAGTTGAGCTAACTCAATGAGGGCTTCCCACCCTCTTGTGCCATCCCCCAATTCGGCTCTGGGGGTGGTAGAAGAACCCCCAGAACAGAGTGGTTGAGGGGAGAGAAGATCATTCTGCCTGGCAAGCAGAAATCTTTGTTTCCTTAGCTCAGCGTTGAGTTCCACCCTCTGATTTCCATTCCAGTAATATGTTCGCTACTGCTTGGGCACTTGACTTGGGATTGGCCCTACCCTAGATTGTAAAACTCATTTAATAAGTTCATTTGAAGGGCAGGAAATTAGTTTTGGTTGGGATAGGCTGCAATTCTGAACACAGTAAACTGTTCACAAGCTCACATCCTGGTTTGGGACAGCCACCCCCCACCCCAGTGGCAGACGCTCGCTGTGGTAGAATGGTCCGCTGTCACTCTGAACCACAGGTGTGAGGAAGCTCACTCCCCTGGTTAAAAGACGTCCTTGCAGGTAAAAAAGGAGCAGGCAGGGCTAGAATCTTGGGAATATTTGTGAACATCAATTGCCTACCTGTAGTGAGAAGCAGTACAGCCCACTCTGCTGCCTTTGACTCCAAGCTGTTGCAATCCAGGGTGTAATTCACCCTGACTGGAATGCAAGAGCATAAGAAAAGGAGCCCTGCTGGATCAGGCCAAGGACCCATCTTGTCTAGCATCTTTTCTTCAAAGCAGCCAAACTAGATGTCTATGGGAAGCCCACAAGCAAGACCTGAGTGCAGTGGCATGCTGCCTCCACCAGTGGAGGAAGAACATAGCCACTGTGGCTAAAGGCCTCATCCTCCATGAATTTGTCTAAAGCTTGGTGACTGTCAATGCATCTTGTGGGAGCGAGTTTAGCTAAGCGCCATGTGAAGAAGTACCTCCTGTTGCCTGTCCTGAATCTTCCAGCTTCATACAGGCCTTTTCCACAGTCCTAGGAGCACCGTTTAACATAGACACATGCACACACATGCAAATAGCGCAGTCAAGGTTACTCCTGGTCTGCATTTCTTTCACACTGTGTTTATTTTCAGAGAGCAAATGGAGAGCTTTTGAAAACCAGACTTTCTCTCTGTTTACTTTCTTCCTGTTGGAGGTTGTAATTACGGGTGGGGTTGGGTCCATGGTCTTCTTTTTATGGGTGGTAATATTGACAGTCGTGGCTTTATGGCAGTGAGGCCGGCTGGCCTATTTGTTTATGCCGTGTGAAGCAACCTAGAGATCTCTTGACTCCATCCCCCACCCTCTTCCCTGCAGGCTCCAGGTTTTGGGAGAGTCTTGGGTAAGGGGCTCCCAGTGGGCGCACCTGGCTGCTGACATTGGAGACAGCAAGGCATTGGCCATGCAAAGATCTGAGCTTCTCTCTGCCTTTTCTCAGATTTTCTTGAGAACTTCAGTCTGCCCCTGCTGCTCAGTAGGGACAATGGAAAAATTTGATTCAGTTCTCATCGAAAGGCAAACTTAACCTAATTCGCAGTTCCCAAAACAATTGCGAACCAAAACATAGCCATCCTTTTGAAATCTGCCCTTCTCTGAACTTTGCAGTGCAATTCTCCAGCCAAGTAACATGTGGGGAAATGCATAAGCTAGGGTGAACTGTCTGGGAAAATGCATATGTGAGTGAAAATGGCATGCAAAGGTGCATTATATAAGAGGAAGCAGCTTTGCAAAAATGTGCACATTAATATACACAAAGTTGTGCATATGAGGAGACAGCCACACTATAAATGCTGCTGGATTTTCATGAGGACTTTAAAAAAATCACAAACTGGTATGTAAATGTGAGAACTGAACTTAGGACGAAAAATAAAAGCTAGAGAGGGACTGCTATTGACAGGTTTGCCCATCCAAATATCACTGAATTTGTCCATGGCAAGTCTACGTTTATACACAACTTGTTCATGTGATGCTGGATTCTACATATCTTCTATCCATTCGTTAAAAGGAGCCCCATTTTTATTCTTCCAGTTCATCAATACCAGTCTTTTTGCTATAGTTAAGGGCATGGAGATTCCCTTCATATTGTTCCTTTGTTAGGTGTATAATTCAGAAGGATATTTTCCTCTGCAAATTTAAGATTTCCCCCCATACAGTTGTGTTGATCCCTCTACTAAAAATTTGCCCATATAGGACATTGTAAGAAAACATTGTATGTTTTTAAGCTGCATTGCCCCTATTACATCTCCAGCAGCTAGATGTCTTGGATAGCCCTTTCATAAACATGCATAATACTTGTTAAAAGAAAAGAAAAGATGCAGAGATATGAAGCCACCTTTACACTGAGCCAAATCATTCATCCATAGAGGGTAGCAGCTCTCCAAATTCTTAAGGAGAGAAGGATCTTCCCCAACCGTGCCGGCTTACTAACTGGAGTTTCAGTCTGGGTCCTTCTGCATGCAGAGCGTGTGTTCCACCCCTGAACTTCATTGCCTTCCCTCAAAGGGGAGGTGAGTTCTCAATGCTATACCAAACCCACCACATTCAAATCATCATTCCCAAGACCAGTTCAACATGCTTTCTAGCTGGTACTGAAATAAACTTGGGGGTTGACTTCTTCATTGTCAGAACTGACTTCTTAATTGGGCAGTACTTAATCTCCTTAAAAGCAAGAAAACCTAGGCAACTATCTTAATACCAAGGTCAGAATATTTGTCCGTCTAGCTCATTACTGTCTGCTTTGTCTGACAGCAGTTCTCCAGGGTCTCTGGCAGCAACATGTCTTTCCCATCACAGCAATGGGGAGCCTCTGGCCTGTGAATGCCAGTTGTGGAGCAGGTAAAGATGCTATCGAGCCAAAAAGTGGTTTGCAGCTTCTTATCACATTCATGTGTTTTGGAGATGATTCAGGGTGTTGAATGAGGTCTTGGGACATGGGTGCTCCTCCAGACAACCTGGTTTGCTTGCACAAAGCTTATGCTGTGGTTAGGCTGTATGCTGCCTTTATTGAGCATTCACTCTGATGTGTTTGCAGGGAGGTTATATGCCAATGAGCATTATCCTGCATTTACCCATATGTCTTCCTGTTAGTCATCCTACACTTTTCAATGCGTTTCCCCATCACTTTCCAAACTGCAGAAAGTCAGCACTGGTTGTCAGTTTGCTGCTGGGTGAAGTTCAGGGTTATTGTGTTAATTTTCAAAGCCTTAAAACAACTTGGCCCCAAAATGCCTGATTCTTTATGGACCATCTCCATTGCCAAGGTCTTTGGATGGGGTACTATTTGTGGTCCCACACACCCCTGAATTTCAGGTGTCATTTACCAGGGGACAAGCCTTTAGTGTGGCAGACCCCCATCCCCACCCCCTGTGGAAAACCTTGGCAATAGTGGTTCAGCAGGAATCATCCTTGTTTGCTTTTAGATATCTTAGGCAGAACCTGAGATCCTTTGCCAACCAGCGTTGCTCTCTTAATTGTTTTTACTGTGCTTTTCTGTTCTGTTCTGCACTGTATTGTGATATTTGATATCTACATAAAGGCAAGTAAATAAAAAAGTCAGTTTTTTTGTTGAAAGTGGATTTGTTGCACCAAGGCAACAGAAGGCTTCGATCCACTTTAATTGCACAAAGCTACATTTCTCAGTGTGCACTCAAATCCTTTCCACAAAATGCTGGCAGACTAGAGGCACCTGAACTCTGGACTTGGCTGTGATGGGGTCAGAGCTGTCCTGATCTGAGCTCAGCGATGCTGTGTGGTATGAATGTGGAGCTGATGGGAGAAGCTTGCTTTGCAGTCTGAGTCCTGAGCTGAACCTCTTGTGGGGTAGTTACTGTGACAAATATCTGCCTGTCTCTTTCCCCTTTTCTTCCTCCTTCTCTTTCTTCTTCCTTTTTTCCGGGTCACCGGCTTTTAAGAGAGGCTTCTCAGCCCGACTGTCTGGCCACCCTTTTGATCCCCTCCTTGTTTAACAGCCACTTGTGGGAATCTGACTAGTTTGTTTGAGCCAAGGAGCTTCCTGGAATGTGCTGTACATTCTTCTGCTGAGGCAGTTTAGCTGATTCTTTTCTTCGTTTGATTGGTATTATTTGTTTGTTTGTTCTCCTGTCCCAAGTTCGAAATGAAGGAGTGGGTGCATTGCTTGGAGGGGGGGTGTCCCCCTTGAGCCAGTGTTGACCCTAGAGACTCCTGTGTTCAAAGCACTTTTTGTTGGGATCAACTGATTCCTCCCCTGTCTTTTCTGGACAGGGAAAGCTTCTCTTTTGATGCCGTGTCACTGCAAAAATCAGCTGATCTGCGGGGCACTTAGGCATTTAGTTGTAGCGACTGAAACCCAGGGTTAAGATGGCATTTGGCTCCTAGCTTTACTATCTCAGTTTCTAAAACTGTTTAAAAAGTGCTCCTTCAACACTTCCCTACAAGGCGACGGTCAGCAGCATCCCTGTCAACATGGATAGTTGGAGCATGCAAAATCTGGTACACTTTGATCGTACACTTATTTAGCATATGTGTTCACAGCTTTACATATGTTGCCAGAAAATAATCTAAAAATAAATAAATGAAATAAATGAAATTGTGCACACAGTGCGGGGCGGGGGGAGGAAATGGCAAGAAAATGGTGCGTGTGGAGGAAAATCGGGCGGGATTGCTGGGGGAAACAGCTGGCAATCCCAGCAGTCTTTGTGAGCAGAAGTGGCGGTTGGAGAGAGTGGTCAGAGGAGGCGGCCATAGAGGCTTGTGGAAAGGTTTGGGGAGACAATGGAGGGTTTTGGAGTGCAGAGGAGGAGGTTTAGATTTCATAACAGCCCCAAAACGCAAGGCATCATCATCATCAGCTGCTGAGAAACTGAAGAGGAGGAGTTTGGTTCCCATGCTAGAAGAGGTTAGCCGTTCTAGACTGCTTGAGGGATGGCATGTCTGCATGTGCTGTGGCGCACAAATTCATCCAGAACGAGTCCAACACCTGTGCTATCAGGTTGCATAAGGAGATTCGCGGGGCTATGGCAGCAAGCGTACCACTGACTGCAAAGATGACCAGTCAGGTGTGGAGGGTAAGGCTTTGGTGAAGATGGAGAAGGCACTAAACTTGTGGCTGGAAGTCACGGACCAGAAATGTGTTCCTATGGATGGCAGCAGCTTGCACCAAAAGGCTCTGAGCCCCTATGATCACGTCAGACCTTCCACCACAGATGGGGACCAGCCTGCCAAGGAATCTAAAGCTGGCCCAGGTTGGCTTAACAGCTTTAGGATCCGCTTCCACCTGAAGAATGTCTGACGGACAGGGGAGGCTGTATCTGCAAACAAAGAGGCTGTAAAAGTGCACAACTAAAGTGGTTGTTGGACGATGAAGTATAGCTTCCAGAGCGGCTTCAGTGCAGGCGAGGCTTTTCTGGAGAAAATGTCCAAACAGACTTACATTTCCAGAGCTGAAAAGCCAAGCCCTTGGCTTCAATGGTGCAAAGGTTTAAGTGACTGTGCTGCTCTGTAGCATTGCGGCTGGACACTTAATAAAGCCTGGCTTGCTGTACAGGTCCCAATATGCCCGTGCCCTAAAAGGCAAGAAAAAGAATCTGCTGGGTGACTTCTTCATAATATCTGGAATGGTTCTACAACTGTTCATTCCAGAGGTGAGGCGTGACCTTGAGGAGAAACAGCTGCAGTTGGCTTCTGCGCACAATGGCCAACCTCCATGTAAGATGCAAGTTACCTGTACTGCGTATGGAAATGGGCATAGCCCTATGAGTCAGGAAAATAGGAAGCTGCCTTATAC
This sequence comes from Podarcis raffonei, assembly GCF_027172205.1. Lineage (NCBI taxonomy): Eukaryota > Metazoa > Chordata > Lepidosauria > Squamata > Lacertidae > Podarcis > Podarcis raffonei. The sequence continues at coordinate 13,408,271 of NC_070617.1, forward strand.
CAAGTCAGACCCTTCTTCCATCTGGCGCGGTGCTCTCTGCACTGACAGGCAGCAGCTTTCCAGGGATACTGCCAGGGATTGAACCCTGGGACCTTCTGTACACAAAACAGGAGCCATGCCACTGGGTGGGCATCTGAACTTGATTTGAATTGATTTTATGTATGTGCTGTTGTCGTTTTAAACTGTTTTGGCATGCATATAATTGTTTTGTTTTTATATACGCAATTGTTTTATATATGTTTTTTACTATATTGTTGTTGTAAATTGTTTCAGGATGCCTCATGGGAAATGATTCATAAATGAAATATGATGATGATAGTGAAATAAATAAATAAATAAAGCTAGCTAGCTAGCTAGCCCTCACGGAAGCCGCTGCTGGAATAGGAGAGCTTTTAGCTGGGCACTCTTCCAGCTCTACAATGCTATGATTCTAACTCACTACAGTGAAAAATATGGGCCCATAGACTCCGCTATTCAGTGGAAGTGGAAGTGTTTCCTGCCCCCTGCGCCCACAAGTTTGGGTGCAACCTGCAAATGCCAAATATTTCCCCAGCCACTCAGTTAGGCACAGTGATTGGTTGATTTGAGAAATGCTCCCATGGCCCCACCATTGCTGAAGAGCATCTGTTACCTTGCAGATGCAGTCTTTCCCAAAACTTCTCTCCCTCCACTTTCCCCAACCACTCATTTCTCTGCTCCCCACCCCTAAGCACCACCCTTCTTCCCAGCGCCTTCCACACCTCCTGTGCAACCCGGCAGTGGCTAAGCATAGTGGGGTGGAGGGCAGGCCATTCTACCTTTGTATGCCTTTTGAAAGGGCCGTTGCTAAGCAATGGGAGGTTGCCGGTTGCTAAGGCCACTTGATGGGTTTTCGTTAACTGCCAAAGACCCTCTGGTGATTGAAGGGAGGGGAGGGGAGCTGGGCAAGGCAGGCAGCCTGGCTGGCTGGCTTCAGGGAGAGGGGCGGAGGGGGCTGGGACGGTGCCCTCCTAATTAAACTCCATCAACTGGGTTTAATCTATTGTTCCAAAGGCATCTTTCTTCAGAGGGGAGAAGGCCATTCCCTTGGGTGAAGTAGGATCTGGATCTGGGAATCCAAGCAGTGAGAACCTAAGGGAAGTCCTGCTGGATCAGGCCAAGGGCCCATCTAGTCCAACATCCCATTCTCACAGGGGAGAGCCAAAAACCTATGGGAAGCCTGGAAGCAAGACACTTCCTCAGGCATCCTTCCACCTGGGTCCTCCCCATTCCCAGGCATTGGGAAGCTTGGAGCAGCTGCCTTTAACTAATGCCTTAACCTGTGCAAAGTCAACCATGTGGAAACTGGTATTGCTTCCAGGAAGGAATTAAAAAATAAGGATTTCCATTCTGGATCAGAGCTGAGATCCATCAGCAGTTAGTCAGCCAGTCTCTGTCCCAACCACCACCACCACCCATTTTGGTGTTTCGTACAGGGACGCGGGTGGCGCTGTGGGTTAAACCACAGAGCCTAGGACTTGCCGATCAGAAGGTCGGCAGTTCGAATCCCCGTGACAGGGTGAGCTCCCGTTGCTCGGTCCCTGCTCCTGCCAACCTAGCAGGTCGAAAGCACGTCAAAGTGCAAGTAGATAAATAGGTACCGCTCCGGCGGGAAGGTAAACGGCGTTTCCGTGCACTGCTCTGGTTCGCCAGAAGCGGCTTAGTCATGCTGGCCACATGACCCGGAAGCTGTATGCCGGCTCCCTCGGCCAATAAAGCGAGATGAGCACCGCAACCCCAGAGTCGGCCACAACTGGACCTAATGGTCAGGGGTCCCTTTACCTTTACCTTACACTTTGAACACTTGGGTGCCCTGTTTTTTTCTGAATTGGAATTGGAATTGAGACAAACTTCACTCTAGGAGAGAGTCAGGCCCAGCATCTGCTCATGGTCCCCTTGGACAGATCCTGGTTTCCCAGAAGTACCCACCTAGCTCTGATGCCTGCCTCCAGTCTCCTGTAGAAGAGTTAGAGCCCCTCCAGATTGTGTATTCATAACAATTTGTGCTCATTGTGGTATATGCAATCCCACTTTCAGTGTTGTTTGTGCCTGCAAAATCTCTGAGGCAGACATACGGCTTTGTTTCCAATTTGCATGCCCTGTAACTTCCTGCTAAAATCCTGCAATGCAAATGTTCTGGGTTTGTTGGGGAAGCGCCACAGAACAACTTAGAAGACAGAATGATGTCCAGTACAAATCCACCAGGAATGCGTTGCTGTTGTGTCAATGACATGTTGCAGAACTCACCTATGGAAAAATCTGCCAGCCTGGAAGGGCCCTTAGGCTAAGGTTACCAGATGACCCTGGATTTACAAATCAGTCCCCATACAAAATCCATTGAAGTTGAAAAGTGTCCCCAGATTCATTAAATAAAACTAGTAACCTTACCTTAGGCTCTAGCCGTTGCCACAACGGCTGCCATTTTGTTTTTACCTGTATATCATGCAGGTCTGGAGCACTGTGGGAAAAGAAGGTGGCAGCTGCCAGTTAGGACTGCTGTTTCTTCACGCACGTACATACACAATGCCCTGGATTGGAATGGTGTCCAAAATCAGGGGGGCTGTGATTGGCCTGGTAAACTTTAATATGAGGACATGGGATGATGTCCTTGGAATGATTTCTTTCAGCGTTTGGGTGGTCATCCGTTGCAGACCCTTTACATCCAGGTTATCAAGTCTGTGGCAGGGGGTCAGGCTGGCCAACTCTTGGGGGCTCCTAGGGGCATAGTGCATGATGCCTGCACTGTCATTGTGTGTGTTGGGTCTGTGCCAAATGCCTGCAGGGTTGCTGAGCCGATTACAGGTCTGATAATAGCCCTGGGGCAGGATTAGGCCGGTTGTGGTCACTGCTTCCTTAAGTTTCTTATCCTCCCCGCTCCATCGTCAAAACAAGCTATGCCCAGTTCTTAGCCAGGAAACCCCTCTCGCCCTGTCCCTTGTGGCTGTACCACTTACTGGTGGAATAGGGAGGTCAAATTGCAATTCCTACGAAGTTCCCAAATGCCCAGCCATGTTCCATCATCTACTTTAGACTGTCTCCTAAGCCAACTTTCCCCTGCAAAGTTTGTCATCCAGAACCACTGCTGATATACAAAGGTGGCCTGATGAGCTACTGCTGCCAAACTCATGTGGGGGAACAGCAGGGATGATTTTGTCCTCATTACTCATATCGGCAAGTTTCTGATTAGTTAAGATTTGGAAGCATCTCTGTCTCTTTTTCAGGCCAAGCGGCTTACAATGATCCAAAGCACAACAACAGTCTGCAGCTGCTTTTCTTTTTCCTAATCCTGAAAATAAGTCAACGTATATTAAATATTACGGGGGGGGGGTGTCTTTATAAAACCACAAATTGCAGAAGACCATGACAGAAAAATATAAGAAGCCAAAGATTTAAAACATGTTTTTAAAATTGTTGACGGTTCCCTCATAGACTTTGCCTTCCACTCTTTTCTAAAGGCCTACCTTTTATCCCTCCTTGAGGCCTGCTTTTTCTTTCTTTCTGGCCCTTGACTCCAGAGCCCTTAATCCTGTTCTTGACAGTAACCACCTAAACTATGTGTTTTTTCCTCCCTCAGCTCCAGCGATCATTTTTCAGGGTGTCTCAGGGTAGGCGCCCCTCTGAGTAGAATAAGGGCCCCCAAGGGAATTAGAGTGGATCGCTTACCACAATTTGAAGCTAGTGAAGTAGTACACTTTACCTTCTAAAAGTTGCAATGTAAAACTAACCCCCCCCACCACCACCAATAATTTGCGTATCTCCCTAAGTTTTCTTCCCACTTTGTATCTTGAATAGTACAGTCCTTGGGGCAGAGACCCGTCTCTTTTGTTAATGCCATTCTATAAGGTACCATGGATGTGATGAAATTATGATTATGGTAATTGCATTATTATCTAAACTAATTTATTGCAGCTGCTGATTAAGTGCATCGAAAGGCAGATTTTGTTTTTCATGTTTTGGAATAGCAAGCACTAGGACAATATTTACATTCATATCTGCTTTTGTTTAATTGTATTAAAAATAAAACACTGGGGTTTGTTTGTTTGTTTGTTTGTTTGTTTGTTGCCTTTTTTCTCAGGAGGGGGGTGTTGTAAAAGGAACAAGTTCTAAGCCGCTGAGATCTCAGAAGCAAGATGTGTTACCGATAGGGTTGCCACCTTTGGCCAGGAAAAATAAAGAACAGGTCGGGAGGGGAGAATTGGGGGGCTGGAAATTTCTTTATTCGCCATCACCTTTGCAAGGAAGGAGTTTTGGGGGCAAATGCCCTCGCATTTTAGCTGCTATGCTGCACTCTGTGATTTCTTTTCCTTCCAATCGGGGTTTGTATGTGTGCAGAATTAAAAATTAGCATCATTGGTTCAGAACCAGCATTAAACTAAAAGCCCAGTGGCTCAGCTTCCCCCTCGCTCTTCCACAGGCCTCCCTGTGGCCATCCCGTCAGGGGAAGGCGTTGGCTGTATCCATTGTTAGTCCTACACAGTTCAGACCCATTGAAAACAATGGACATGCCTAATTTAGGTCCATTAATTTCTGTGGCTCTAATCTGAGTATAATTTAGTTGGTCGCAACGCATTGTTGCAAAAACAGACTCTCTGGGTGAGTGGCTTTGATATGTTTTGCTTTGCATTGGCTTCTCTGCCCTCTCCCGATTTCAGTACGTTAATTGATTTTTTTTCTTAATTGAAGGCCTGTTTCCTAGTGGCAAAATTAGCTCTTTAAAACTTACTCTGTCTCATTGTAAATCAGTATTGTTGGAACCATCCGGTTCCAGCTGGTCTTGGCTGCAATGGGCACTGAACTGGCTGCATAGATATTCCCACCATTCCTCCAAGGAGCTCAAGGCAGAGTGTACGGTTCTCCCTCCCCTGTATTATCTGCCCAACAACCCTGTGGGGTAGGTTAGGCTGAGAGCTGTTGTGTAGCCCAAAGTCACACTGACAGCTTAATGGCCAAGTGGAGATTTCAACCCTGGTCTCCCAGGTCCTAGTCCAACTCTCTAACCACTCCACCACACTCATAGGTGATCTGCTGTTCCAGCACCCCTGACGTGTGCCCCTCCAATTTCTTCTTGAAAACTTCTAATGATGGGGAGTTCGCCACTTTCCAAGGCAGCCTGTTTCAATGCCTAGCATCTCATAGCATCAGGAAGTTTTCCTCTGAGCAGACAACGCATTCAGTTGCATCCAACTAAGTGCTACTCAGAGCTGACTCCTTGAAATTAATGAGCCTATGTCCATTCTTTTGCGATGGATCTACTTGGACTAACGTTGCATGCAACCCGTTGAAATTAATAAGCCTAAATTAGTTATGTCCTTTAATTCCAATGGATCTGTTCTGAGGACGACTGATGTTGCATACGGCCTACCATTGCCTCTTTGAGGCTCGAAGGAGGGAGGCAGTTTGGAGAAGACGGGGCAACGGCATGAAAGAAAAGAGACCCACTTGGTTTCTCCTTAAGGAACAAAGCCCTTTTGAAGTGTTGGGGTGGGGGTGGGGAGTCCGTGGGGCACATATCCAACCCCCTCCCCTCGGCATGGCACTCTCGCTGGCCTCCTTTTCCCAGCTCCCCACCCCTCCTGCCCATTGGGGGGGGGAGACACTGTGTAACACTTAATGTCTGTTGAATTGACCCCTGACCCGGCGTCGCTGCCCGGGCCTGGACTCCGGCTTTTGTTTTCCGTGGCGGTTCCCACAAAAGGAAACGGTTCCTTCCCAGCGTCATGGTCCCAGCTGGGCAAGGAGAGAGAGAAGGGGAATGGGGCATCAGCAAGGGTGGTCTTCTCAGGACTCCCCGAGAGAGCGGGAAGTAGGCTCTCAAGCCCGTGCTGGCCCAAGACATTTTGCTGTCCGAGGCAAAGGACGTGAAGGGCCACATGCGGAAGCTGACTAGACCGGTTGCTCGGTCGGCCTAGTCATACTCCAGCATCCTGTCTTCGGAGTGGCCAACCAGATGACTATAGGAAGCCCCACAAGCAGGACCTGGGTGCAAGTGCCCTCTCCCCACTTGCGATTCCTACCAACTGGTAGGAGGGAGAACATAGCCACTGTGGCTTGTAGCCATTGTCAGCCCAGGAGCTTTTACCTTCGTGAATTTGTCTAATCCTATAAGAAAATAAGAATAGCCCAATGTGGCCCATCTAGTCCAGTATACAATTCTCCACACTTGTGATTCCCAGCAACTGGTATTCCCACTGCACTCCCTCCCTGGAAGCTGTAACGGGGGGGGGGGGATTTCCTCAGGAAAACAGCATGGATGAAGGAGGTTAGCGTCACCGCCCTCCCGCTGGCTACTCCCCATGGCTGCTTTTGACTTGTGTCTGCGAGTGGATGTCAAAAGCACATTTAAAGTAACTTGGAAGCAGGGAAAGGATTCAGAACGTTGGTACATCTAGCTCAGTGTCGCCCGCTCTGACTGGCAGCTTTTCCCAGCCTTACCTGGGGGACAACAGGGAACCTACGCATGCAGGCCAATGCTCTACCACTGAGCTATGGTTCTTCTCCTAAAATAAAGTAGGGTTCCAGCCCTCATGGTTGTAAATAAAGGACTTCTTTAAGTAGGAACATAAGGCAGTATGTACTGAAACAATACAAGGCAGCAGAGTCGGGTCATTGGTCTATCTAGCTCAGTATTGTCAACACTGACTGGTAGCAGCCTCTACAGGTTTTTAGACAGTGAGTCTCTCCCTGTCTTGCCTAAGAATCAAACCTGGGACCTTCTACATGCAAAGCAGATGCTCTTATCTCTGAGCTGCAGCTCTTCTTTTATCATAGGAAGTTGCCTATACAGTCCATTGGTCCATCTAGTGCAATATTGTTTATACTGATTGGCAGTGGCTCTCCATGGTTTCATACAAGGAGTCTTTCCCAGCCCTGCCTAAAGATGTAAGGGATTGAACCTGGGACCTTCTAAATGCAAAGCAAATGCTATTTAAACCCAAAGTTGTTGTTGTGGGTTTAAAAAAAACAAAAACCCTTCCATATTTTTACGTGCTTCTGAATTGCTCTGGTTGCAGCCAGTAGGTATGCTGCCACATCTGCTTTATTTGTATTTGCTGAGCCCTTATTTTGGATTTTTGTAAAGCACTCTGTTCCTTTACCGGTTCTTGGGACTTCCAAATGCAAGTTGGACCTTTAACAAAACCTTTGCAGCATGAAGTGCTCCTGCTCAGAGTTCAAGGCAGAGAGCCATGCCCTTTTCCAGGACACTCCATTCCCTCTCCATAGCCATTCAGCATTCTGCACCTGCTGAGCATGCCCAATCCTCAGTGGCCTGTACTTTGGGGTTGAGGGGGTTCCCCCACTTAGTTCCCCCCCCCAAATATTTTTTTTATACTCCTACCACCTCCCCTTTTGGGGACGCTTGTTGATGCTTCCCTCTTGTTTTTGCACAATGCCATTTTTGTCTCCATGCAATATTCTGATAATGAGTTCTCAACTATTTATTTCATTCAATTTACTGCACCTCCCCCCTTTATCAATAGGGTACCTGGGCAGGACATAAGACAAGTGTATTGGTTCCATTTCAGGGGAAGAAAATTTAGTGGGCTGGGTTGAGGTGTTAGAATCATATACAGTGGTACCTCGGGTTACAGACGCTTCAGGTTACAGACTCCGCTAACCCAGAAATAGTACCTCAGGTTAAGAACTTTGCTTCAGGATGAGAACAGAAATCACGCAGTGGCAGCGGGAGGCCCCATTAGCTAAAGTGGTACCTCAGGTTAAGAACAGTTTCAGGTTAAGAACAGACTTCCAGAACAAATTAAGTTCTTAACCCGAGGTACCACTGTACAGTGGATGCTCGGGTTGCGAATATGTTCCGTGCAGGAGGCACGTTTGCAACCTGCAGCGCATGTGCGGGTCGCATTTTGGCAATTCTGCGCATGCGCAAAGCACCGAAACCTTAAAGTAACCCGTTCCAGTACTTCCAGGTTCAGTGTGGTGCACAACCCGAAAACGCGCAACCTGAAGTGTCTGTAACCCGAGGTATGACTGTAATCATAGGGTTAGCAAGTACCCCCAAGGGTCATCCAGTTTGACCCCCTGCAATGCAGGAATCACAGCTTCCTGTGATGGTGTTGTTGCTTCCATAACCCCCTGCATGTGCTTCTGTGGTTTCTTGTCTGCAATGCAGGTCGTGTGCGGATCCAAGAGGGCGCCTCTCTCTGGATTGAGCAGCTGCGTGCCGAGGACCAGGGCTGGTACGAGTGCCGGGTGCTCTTTCTCGACCGACCCAACAGTGACGACGAGTTCCAAAACGGCACCTGGATCCACCTCACTGTCAATTGTATGCTCTGGGTGTTTATTTTTTAATTTACTTTTTTTAAAATTTGCTTAATCATTTTTTCGATACAAACATCAACCGCAAAAGACACATACAACAAAAACCATAACAACAATAACAACACAATTTGACAATTCAGATTTGAATACACTGATATACCTACGACCAAACCTTTTTTAACAATATTTTCCCACCTCTCTCTCCTCCCACTACTTCCCACCACGATCCGCCTTATCGCTTAAATATTCGTTCCAGATTTATTCATATTTATCCATGCTTATTTTGTGTTGACATGCAATTCGTTTGTATGTAACTAATCTGTCCATATTATCAATCCATGTGCTCAATGGAATCTTTTTGCGGCTCTTCCAATTCATCAAAACAAGTTTTTTTGCTTCTAATATAGCACGGTACATCCATTATTATTTTTTTACCCCTTGAAATCTCCCACGTTTCCGGAATATAATTTAGAATTAAATTCAGTTCCCCTAAATAACATTTTCTTTTTATTACTCTTGCTATAAGTATCCTCACCTCGCACCAAAATGATCTTATCATCGGGCAGTTAATCAACATATGTACTAAGTTCGCACTTTTGCTCCCACATCTCCAGCTTTTTTAATTTACTTCAGGGTTGGTCAATGAGGTTCCTTCTACATGTTTGGGACTACAACTCCCATCAGCTTCCACCTGCCTGGCCAATGGCCATAGAATCAAGGAATCAAAGAATTGCAGAGTTGCAAGGGACCCAAAGGGTTATCGGACCCAAAGGGTTATCTAACCCAACCCCCTCCCAGCAATGGTGGGTGTTGGATTCAACAAGATCTGAAGGGCTCCACATTAGATTGATTGATTTCAATTTCTATATTGTCTCTTTCCATAGAGCAAAAACTTTTTTTTTAAGGGTTCAGGAAGCTAGGATAAAAGAGGCTTATACAGTTATTAACGGTGCATGATGGAGGAAAAGGACGATATTTCCCCCCTTGCTTATAACAACAATTGAAGTGACATAGGGATGGACAACTTTGGCAATTTTGGTTTCTCTTTGTTTATCATTTTTCCAACCTTAAACTCAGGTCTCCATGTTTCCACATCAGTGTGCAATTTATTTTTTTATTTTTGAAAAAGTCTTCATGAAAATTAATCAGTGTGGATTTCTCCTAATGTGTACACTTTTGCAGAGCAATTTCCCATACTATAAAGCATTTTTGTATGTTGTTGTCACTAAAATACACATTTTTATGCATGCTTTTCCCTCAGAATGTGCTTTTTCCCACACATTTCTTGGCTGGAGAACTGCTTTGCAAGCTCGGGAAACAGCCAGTTTCAAAGGATGTTTCAAATTGTTGCATATTGTTTGGAAATGCACTGACGTGTGGAATGGGGAACCCTGTGGCACAACAGATATGGCTGGACTCTCATCTGCCCCAGCCAGTGTGGATGATGGAAATTGGGTTCCCCTTGGTGCAGGAGCCTGTCCACTTGTATTTTTTTAAAGCAGTATGCACAATGATATAAGGAGGGTTGCACACCATGCATTTAAAGCACTCTAATGCCAGTTTAACAGTCATGGCTTCCTCCAAAGAATCCTGGGAACTGTAGTTTGTTAAGGGTGCTGAGAGCTGTTAGGAGACCCTTCTCATCAGCCTTAACAGACTACAGTTCCCAGGATGCATTTTGTGGATGTGACCTAAATGTCCTCAGTTGGGCCCATCCCCTATCCTTCGCATCCTGGTTGTCTCTGCTTCAGACCCGCTTTTGTCTCCCATCTGCTTAGCTCTTCTTCCAGACCCTCATCCCAGTCTGTAATCCTGCCCTCTCCCAGCTTCTGTCTCCCCAGCTCCTCATCCCCGCTCTGCTGCCTAATCAATTGCTATTATCCTTGAACAGATGACCAGCCCCTACTTGCAGCTGAGACATTAAAAAGGGAGGGGGTGGGCATTTGTTAAGGGGATAAGACCTGGGGTACCAGGGGAGGATAGGCATGGGGGAGGAATTTGATTTGTTTGACATTTAAAGGCAAACCTATATAATTTGCACTTCCAGAACCAATCTGCAAACAGAAATGCATTTTGGAATTTGCTATTTTCTAAGGTAACATGTACAAAAGTGCATTAAAAAGTGCATAAATATGCATATAATCTTGAAAATAAAATTTAAAAATATATTACATTTGGGGAAATTGCTTGCAAGAATGTGTATGTTAGGCAAAATTCCACACAAAAGTGCATATATTGGGAGAATTTTGCACGAAAATGCTGATTAATTTTCACAAAGATTTATAAAGCATCCCTCTTCTCCCAGGCCTTTGGCCAATTAAACAGTTTATCGCATTTTAAATTGTTGGGGCTGGTAGAGGTATTGTTTTGTTTATCATTACAATACATATTTTTGTGTTTTTATACTAGAAACTGTCCTGTAATCCTTGGCTGGAGGGCATCCTTAGAATTGTAGAGTTGGAAGGGAGATCACAAGAGTCATCTAGTCCAGGCCCCTGCAATGCGGGACTCTTTTGCACTATGTGGGGCTCGAACCCACAACTCTGAAATTAAGAGCCTCATGCTGTACCAGCTGAGATATCCCAAATTCTAAAAGTCAGGTTTCCAACCAAGCAATGTGCACCAAAATGCAATATTAGGTGAGATTTATTTGCAAAAAAATAAATAAATCTGTATGTGTAATTGTGTAAAATTGAAAAAAATTGTGTAAAAAAGAAAAGTGTATATTAGGAGAAATTCACACTAGAATGCTGAAAAAATGTCTCTTTTAAAAAATCGCAAACTGTTGTGGAAATGTGGAGAACTGAAATTATGACTGGAAAAGTGAGAAACAGAGAGAATTGACTTGTTTTGCCCATCCCTAGGTGAAGATATATATTTCTTTTTAAAATGTGCTAGCAAGTGTTTTTTTTATACCAAAATCTGCACCTTTTAAACATATTTTGACATTTGATCTTTCATCCAAAGAGGCCAAAGTGGTGTACATGGTTCTTTCATTTAATCCGCACAACAGTAGGTTGCTAAGAATCACAGGTGGGGCAAGTGCTGTTGTACTCGGGTGCTGCTTGTGGGGGTCTGATAGGCCAGAGGTTTTCAACCTTTTGGGGTCCATGGCTCCCTTGACCAACTACATTCCTTCTGCAGCACCCCTGTGGGGCTCAGGAGCCCAGTTACATCACCCCTTGCCTGCAGGGCCAACAGCCCCTCACCCCATTTCAAACACCCTCCTTTGTGGAGTGTTCCCTCAGCCTCCTCTCCTTGGGAGTCTTTTGGGTTGCTGCTCCGGTCTCTGAGCTGCCCCCCCTGCCCCAAAGAGAGGTGCCTCCTCCCACTGCCCCACAGGGGCCTGAGAAGCACCCCCTGGCCAACCCCAAAGGTACCATTCACCTGGGGAACTTGTAGCCAGGACTGTTGCAACAAACAGCTGTGCAAGCCTTTGGGAGGCAGAGATGCGAGAGAGTATCAGGGGAAGGGAGGGAAGGAAAGAGGGACAGAGGCCAGTGTTGCCCACAGTATCCCTGGCCATTCAGGGCACCCCAGGGTGCCACAGCACACTGGTTGAAAACCACTGCCATAGGCATTTGATCAGCCACAGTGAGAACAGGATGCAGGTCTAGATAGGCCTCCAGCCTGATCTAGCCAGGGCTCATCTGTTGATCTTAGAATAACATTTCTGATGATTCAGGCGCTCTTCTCATAAGGTCTTGTCTTGCAGTCCCCCCCACCTTCCAGGAGACCCCGCCAGCTTTCATAGAAGTGCAAGACCAAAAGTCTCTCACGCTGACCTGCTCTGCAGCGGGAAACCCCCAGCCAGTCGTCACTTGGAAGAGGGACAACCAAGCCATAGAAAGTGGAGACAAGGTTCAGGTAAGGCGTGTGCATGTAGCCCAGGAACCAAGGGTCTAGACCAGGCACCCCCAACCTTTGGCCCTCCAGATGTTTTGGACTACAGTTCCCATCATCCCTGACCACTGGTCCCGTTAGCTAGGGATCATGGGAGTTGTAGGCCAAAACATCTGGAGGGCCACGGGTTGGGGATGCCAGTCTAGACTACAATTCCCACAACCCCCAGCCTGGTTGAACCATTGGTTAGCGATGATGTAAGTTGTAAGCCAACAACTGAAGACCCAAAGTTGAAGAACTCTGGTCAAGAAAAGGAGTGGGGAGCCTGTGGTCCCCCCAAAAGTTGTTGGCCTGCAAGAGTCCCAGCTGGCATGGCCCAGTGGTCAGGGAGAATGAGAGTGACCGTCAAACAACATCTGGAGGACCATAAGTCTCCAACCCCTAGTCTAGAAATGTGTGTAGACACAATCATCTTACAAGCTGGGAACCTGGCCTTTGAACTGGAAATAGTGTGATTGTTTTATTTTTAAAGGGGATGTGAGTATGTTTCTAGACCTCATGGTAATCAAGCATATTCTGGAAGTGCCCCATTCTTGACTCCTGTTTTAAATGACTTTCAATTCTCTCTTTCCTCCCCTGTTTGCCTGGAACATACTTTCAGATGCCCTGCATAGTGCCTTCTCCCTTCCTTCACACCTGGCTCTTCAGGTGTTGTTGGGCTTCCACTCCCTTCATCCTAAGCCATTTTAGCCAATACTCTGCTTTAAAACCTCCTCAAAATGTGCAGATTACAAATCTCAAATGAGAATATGCTGTTTTCATTTTCGTTTTATGGTTGTTTAATAGTGTATTCATTCTCAGTTAGCCTCCCTGGAAATGTCATTGACATTGAAGGGCAGGATATAACATGCCAGCAATAAATGAATGTGTTCACATTTATTGGATTTGGTGAGATTTCCCCCTGCTCCATACACACAAAATTAAAAAGGTGTTTAAATAATTGCATTTTCAGAATACCTCCAGTGTTTTCTGGTCTTACAGAGAGCTAAAAATGGTGGCAGATTCCCTCCCCTACATGAGCAGTTTCTATGGTTCACAACTTAGGGTTTTAACAAATCCAGGTATTTAAGAGAACGTTATTGTCAGGAGCCAGAGTCAGGAGTAGGTCAACCATTTTTAAAAAACACCGGTGTCAGTGATGTTAACACTTGATTCCAGAAACCCAGCACAGGCCTGGTGAGCACAGCAACTCTTCCCAGCAGTACTTGAACCAATGAGGGAGTTTCGGGGACTGAAGGCTCCTACCTTCCCACTGCTCTCCAAGGACCCACCCAGGAGGAAGGGGAGCTGGTTGCAGGAGAGGGAGATTCCCTGGCTTCTTCAGCAGTCTGCCTCCCCTCTGCTTCTTGACCTCCCCTCTGCATCTGCCTCTGAATCAGGACTACCCTCTGCTGCAGCCTCTTCCTGCTCACTAAACCCTGTTGCCTCTTCAGCTTCTGACACCTTCTCCTCCCAGCCTGACCCACTCAGCATTGTCCCACCACCCCCTGACTCTGAGCCTTCTTACCTTGGAAGTTCCCTTGGTGGGTTCCCCAGCTGGTACCTCCCCCCATTCCTCTGCATCCAGCCAGCCCATTACAATTACAGGGGTACCTTGGTTTACAACCATAATCCGTTCCGGAGGTCCGTTTGTAAACCAAAACAGGTTGTAACCAAGGCGTGCTTTCGTCAACGGGGCCTCCCAATTATTATTTTTTCAAATTCCCCCCCCCCAAGGGTTGTAATCCAAAAAAAGTTTGCAAATTGGGACACGCACTTCCGGGTTTGACGTGTTTGTAATCCAAAGCGTATGGTTTGCAAACCAAGGTACCACTGTACTAGTATTCGTGTTACTGCCGTCCGTGAAGCATCCTCCTCTGTGAGTCCCATGTGTCTCCTGAAACCCAGCATCTCCCTTACATCCGGAGGCCTGGTGAAGCTTTCAGAGCCTACCTCTAGAGCAGATATGAAGAACCGTTGAACTGCAACTCCCATCATCTCTGGGTCTTGGCCTGCTGGGACTGATGGGATTTGTAGGTCAGCAACACCCAGAGGGAGCAAGCTTCCCCACATTTGTGTTAGAGGTTCTTTTCCATCATGGGACACCTTTGCTATTATACTTTTTTGCTTACTTAGTTTATGGTCCACCACTGGTGTAATTAACACCCAAGTTTATTCCCCTGCCTTTGTTTGTTCCTTCTCATTGAGGAAGTGCAGGCCAGTTAAACCTGTTTGCCAACCCCCTTTAATCTGTCCCCTCCTGAAAATGGTTGAGCTACCCCACCCCAGATTTCACTGCCTGGGAATGGGAAGCTGTTTCGTGTGATTTGTTTAGGGGCAACTAGTGAGCCTTTGTGGCTGGTTGAGGACTTCCCTGTAGTGCTGTTTATTCTGAAGAGGGATTTCATGCCTTCCCCACCCAGAAAAATAAAAAACCAATAATTAGTTTCAGAAACCCTAAGAGATGGATTTCCTTGTGGGCTCATAGGCACTAAATTAATTGTCAAGCTTATTTTAGGACCGTTCTCTAACAAATATACCTAAGGTCTGGCTGACCCCTGCTGGCCACTCAAAGGAAACAAGCATTTGACTTGCTCTCTTCAAAAAAGCCTTGCAGTGTGGTATGCTACTGTTTGGAGTGCTAGCGAGCCCTGACCTTTTCCAATATATCCCAGTGGTTTTTTTGGGGGGTGGGGGTGGGAAAGCCCACTTAGACTGATCCATGCTCCCCACTGACATGCAGCCCTGGAGGATTAGCCAAATGGGAATTGGACCTTCATGCAAAAGAGAAGAAATTTTGCACCCCTGTGTAAAACCCGTATTTCAGGTGAGAATGCTGAGGCCAAGAGGACAGTGTTTTTTCCTAGAGTCACACTGTGAACTCAGGTGAGATCTGAACAAGCTCACATACTTAGTCGTTGCTGTTCTTAAGTTAATAAGAGGGAGGGGGGGAAATTTGATTTGTTCTCGTTTAAAGACATACCTGCTTAATTCACACTTTCTGAAGCACAGCCATCCTTTGAATTTTGCCCTTCTCAACTTTTGCAATCCAGTTCTCCAGCCAAGTATTGTGTAAAAAAACAATGCATATACTTGAGTAAAGTATGTGTGGAAATTCATATATCCGTGAAGATAACATGCAAAACTGCATTATATTGAGGAAATATAAATGTTAGGGGAAATAAGCTTTGCAAAATGTGTATATTAGGTAAAATTGTGTATATGAATGCATATGCCAAAGACACCGCTCTTTATCTTAGCCTTTGAGACCTACGGTATATATTTTCAGGGCACACCCTATTTCTGTGAGTGCAATTTGCTTTAAACTGTTTTCAGTATTGAAGTTAAAATTGCTGTAACCTGCTGTGGGTATGAAATCAAATTAATAATGATGGTGATATATTTAGAGAAATTCTTGCTGAAATGGTGATGAATTTTTATGAGGACTTTTTTAAAAAATCATCAACTATACTGGAAATCTAGAGAACTGAAGACTGGAAAACAGAGAGAAGACATTTGCCCATCCCTATTTGAGGGAATTGACAAAAACTTTCTCCAGCTCATTGAGGAATTGATTTTCCTTTCCTCGTTGGCAGTACAATTTATTGGTGAGGAGATGCTGGAGGGGTTTTTTCATGCTTGCTCCAAGCCTTTCCTAAACAATGTGCTTCCCACCAGGTGACGAATGGGAGCCTTGTCTTTGCCGGTGTGGAGCGGGCCAGCGCTGGGGCCTACACCTGCCACGCCACCAGCGAAGAGGGTGCCATCACCCACACAACCCGCCTGTTGGTGCAAGGTAAACAGGAGAAGGGGCAGCATCTTTCCCAAACTGGGTTAAGCAGCATTTTAACACAGGATGCTGCTGTACAAGCTTTATCTGTCCATAGAGCCCATGGGGGGTGGGGAGGGGAACCTCAGTCCTGGGAGCCAAATGCGGCCCTCCGGAGACTCTTCCCAAGCTCCTCCCATTCCCAGGCCACACCCCTGGCTGGTCCTCCTCGGCATCCTCCTCCAGTTGATCTTTACCTGGCTGGAGTGTATGCATGCTACTTTCTTGCCAGGATGAAGATGGGGTATATTCCTGGCCCCTGGAAGGTTACTCATAAGTGGGTTGAAAAATGGTTCCCCACCCCTGACCTAGCTCAAAATTGTCCTGCTCTCGCTGGCAGCAACTCCCAAGCGTGCCATGCAGAAAAAGAACCTTTCGCATCACCTTCAACCGTATCCTTTAAATTGGAGATGCCAGGGATGAAACCTGGAACCTTCTCTGCATGTTCACAGTCCTGCGCTCTGCCACTGAGCTGGGCTCTCCCTCCCCAGAGCACAGGAAGTTTGTGCCTTGCCAAAATTTGCCGAGCTAGCCCAGGACTGCCTTCTCTAGCCTGGCAGTCCCTGTCTCCCCAGCCCTCCCCATTCCAAAGACCCTGGCAGAAGCCTTTCCCACAACCCTGCTATTTAACTGGATATGCCAGGGATTAAAGCAGAAACTTTGTGTGTGCTAAGCATGTGCTTTACCACCGAGCTACGATCACTTCCCCCAGTTTCCCATCCAGACTTTCTGGTGGATACAAGTGCACAGCTATGGGAGTCAAGCATGTCTCTGATTTCCAAAGGGAATCTTGGTATAACTTCAGAGTCAATAGTTCCACATTTTATCACTGGCAGGGTTTGGGGGAGAGGAGTGCCTTTCTGTCCTTAGATTTGGGGAACCTCAGACTCAGGGAGAGGCGCTCAATGTAGCTCCCTTGGCCTCTCTTTCTGGCCCTTGGCACTTTTCCTCAGCCACATTCCCTCACCAGCCTTGGATTTTTGAATGTTTGGGATGTGTCCTTGAACCTCTGGTGTGTGGTTTTTGTGTGTGTGTTTGGTGTAGAAACTAGCCTACTGTACAAAGGCAAAATGTAAATTTGATTACCTCTCCATGCTTACAACTGGCATGTGTCTCCCCCCGCCCCCCAGCAAGGTTTTGCAGAAGGAATTGGAAAAGGTTCCTTGCCCCTGCCTTAGCCACTCATTCCAGGCACTTTCTTCCTCCCAGGGCCTCCGGTAATTGTGGTGCCCCCACAGAACGTCACTGTCAACATCACCCAAGATGCCTTCTTGGCCTGCCAAGCCGAGGCCTACCCTGCCAACCTCACGTATAGCTGGTTCCAGGGGGACACAAACGTTTTTCACCTCAGGTAGGAAACTCCAGGTGTGAGTGTTTTGCGAGAGCGGGGAGCAGAATGGCTCACTGGGCTCTTCCGCAAATGATGGTCTATTCTTTTCTTTATTTATGTAATATTTCCCTCCCCAAGGGTGCTCCAGGCAGCAAAGTGAAAGGGAGCACAACATAGAGCTTAAATTAAAGCTTGTCCTCTTTGGGAACAAGTAGAGATGAATACCACCCCGGGAGACAGAGTGGTCTTGCGTTGCAAGTTATGTTTGTTATATGATTGATAAAATGCTGGTTTTGTTTGGAAATCCCTAATTATTTGTTTGACAGTTGGCAGTACGCCTAGTTATTTCACAAGGATGTTTCATCAGTTACTTCAGAGAAATGGTACAAATAAAAGCATTATTTATGGCAATTTGTGAGAAACTCACTCATCATTTATGCACCTAAAAAGAACAAGCAGAACCCAGAAGACTAGGCAGCAGCATGGTGGAAAGTTTCGTTACATGTGAATCGACATTTTCAGACTCATTTATATTCTCTCGATGTGAATTTGTTTGGAAAAATATGTAATAATTGCTGCAGTTACATTTGTTTGTACACTTGATTAGACTTGGTCTTCTTTGAACTCAGATAGTATGTGTTTGGCTCCATTCTCTCTCATTCATAGATATAGATATGACCTTATCTATATATAAGATACATAGAACTCCCAGTTGCCCACGTTAGCCAGGCAGGTGCTTAAATACAATGCTGTTGCACTTTTTTTGTTCCTACTCTCTTCAAGTTCTCTTTCCTTCCCCTCCTTCAGCCATCTCCAGTCCCGGATTCGCGTCTTGGTGGACGGGAGCCTCTTGGTACAGAAAACTGTCCCAGAGGATTCGGGACAATATACCTGTGTTCCTAGCAATGGGCTAAGGAGACCACCTTCTGCCTCAGCGTTCCTCACAGTTCTGTGTAAGCATGGCACCTGCCCATCATTCCAGACCTCCAACTGGTAGACACAGTCTAAGGGTGTTGGAAAAAGACAGTATGAAGACAGGCACCTTCGGTGTTCAACCTGCTGGGTGGGCTCAGACAGGGATGGGGCAGAAATTGAATTCTGATGGCATTTAAAGGCAAACCTACTGACCTTGCACTTTCTGAAACAATATGTGGATTGAAATGCAGCCATCCTTCAAAATCTGCACTCTCTCAAATTTTACGGTGCGGTTCTCCAGCCAAGTAATGCATACAGAAGTGCATGTTAAGTGTGCATAAATGCATACATTAGTGAAATCAACATACAAGCATGCATTATATTTGGGGAAATTGCTTTGGTGAAAGTGTGTGTGAAAGGCAAAAGTGCATATGTTAGGGGGGAAATGTGCACTAAAATTCTGACGATTTAAAAAATAATAATCATGCTCTGATATGGAAATGTGGAGAACTGATCATAAGATCGGAAAAATGAGAAACTGAAAGAAACCAGAATTGTCACCTCCGCCTGCCCCTCGGCTTGTATCAGACTACATAGAAAGAATAGTCTTGCAGCATTATCCACATCCTGTTGTTTTGCAGGGCTGCTGGTGCAAGGTGCGGGTTGCTGTCCTAGTGGGACATCCCAGCAGTTGATTGGAGAGGCAACCCAGCCTTGGCTGTGCCCCATCTAGCTTTCCCCCACTAGCCATCCCACTGTCTGAAGCCGTGTCCTCCCTGCCTTCTGCAGACCCAGCACAAGTCATCGACATGCCCCCTGAGACTCTCCTGCCAATAGGGATGCAAGGCACCATCAGGTGCCCCAACAAGGCCAATCCTCCGCTGCTCTTCATCAACTGGACCAAAGACGGGCAGCCGCTGGAGTTAGGCAAGGTATACTTGGCAGAAGCGTCCATCACACCTTCTTGGGCTCATAGGCCTTTGGGGATAACTCTCTTCTGAACAGAACTCTCTCTCCCTCTCCTAGCTCCCAGGTTGGTCCACGACTCCCGATGGTGCCATTGTCATTGCCACAAGCAACGACAATGCCGTGGGTGTTTACACCTGCACCCCATACAACAGCTACGGCAGTGCTGGCTCCTCGGCACCTACGCGCGTTCTCCTGAAGGTGAGTAGCAGAGACGGCCGTGTGTGTGTGTGTGTGTGTGTGTTAGAGTATAAGAAGAGACTGACTACTGGATGAGCATCCTGTGTTCACTGTGGCCAACCCTTGCCTGGTTTGGATGCCAAATATGTGTTGTGTTTTACGGCCTAGGACCCTCCCACATTCAGCCTGTGCCCCAAGGAGGAGTATTTTCAGGAGGTGGGACGGGAACTGCTCATCCCCTGCGCTGCTAGAGGTGACCCCCTGCCTGTCATCTCTTGGACAAAGGTGAGGCGGCTCTCTGCACAAACGAGGTAGATCCTAGATAGGCTGTCCAGCGGTGGTGGCTGCTGCCCATTGGGACTGGCCAGGTGGGAGGCCAACAGGAGGCGGAGCCAGAGCCAGTGAGAGGTGGAGACAACTTTATTCTAGTTTTGTCCCCATCCTCCCTCCTCCTCTCTGCTGAGGTAACACTGAGACTGAAGGAGCCGACAAGCAGGCTGAGAGGCTTCCCTGTTAAGTCTGGCTGGTTTACTCAGAGCTCCACCTTTTAGCTAGGCTCGAATTCCTTCTCAGTTTATACCGGGGTAGGCAACCTAAGGCCCGGGGGCCAGGTGCGGCCCAATCGCCTTCTCAATCCGACCCAGGGGCGGTCCAGGAATCAGAGTGTTTATACATGAGTTAGAATGTGTCCTTTTGTTTAAAATGCATCTCTGGGTTATTTGTGGGGCATAGGAATTTGTTCATTCCCCCCAAAAATATAGTTTGGCCCACCACATGGTCTGGACTGGCCCCCTGCTGAAAAAGGTTGCTGACCCCTGGTTTATACCTACTAGTATATAGAATCATAGAGTTGTAAGGAGACCCAAAGGATCTTCTATTCCAACCCCTTGCAATATATTTGAGAACTTGAAGGAAATTTAAAAGTAACTGGCAACATTTCAATTTAAACTGACTTCAGCCATAGTATAGTTAGCAGGGCCCCGATTTCCCCTGGGGTCTTGAACAACTTACTAACATCTCTCTGGTATCCCCCCCCTTACAGATGGGCAGCAAGGGCTTAGCCAATGCCCAGGTAGACAAGAACAACAGCTTGGTCCTGCGCCCACTGACCAAGGAGCAGCACGGCTTATGGGAATGCGCCGCCAACAACGGTGTGGCCCGCATCAGTACTGCAACCACTGTCTACGTATTGGGTGGGTACTTCATTCAGAGCACAACAGAATTAAGCAAACTGTACAGAAATGCATTGAAGAACTATTTTGAGTGAAAAGGGATGTGTGCTGCAACTTTCATAGGAGGGCAGTGTGTATGCATACACATATTGGCCTGGTTTGCCTGTTGGTACTAAGCCATGGTTTGTATGGCTTAACCATGGTTTCTTTGACCAGCAGCTTAACCGTGGTTTGTTCCAACAAACAATGGTCATAACCCACAGTTTGTTTTTTCCTTACAAACCTTGGCTTGTTCTAACTATGGCTTGTCATTGCACGCAAACCTGACATGGTTTATTAGGCATGGTTTGCTCGGCAAGCATCTGGAGCAGGGTGGGGAAACTGCCATAACTGTGGTAGATCACAAGCCGGTCCTCGGTTAAATTTGTGGTGTCTCGGATAGATCGGGTAGCAGGCAGTGAGTAAAGATGTCTGCTCAAGACCTTCAAGATCTTCTGCCACTCGGAGCAGCTAGTACTCGGCAAGATGTAGTGTAATCGGCAGCTTCCTATACTGGAGGGACTATAACTTAGTAGTAGAGCATGTAGAAGAGTCCAGATTCAATCCTGGACACCTCAAGTTAAAAAGGGATTGGGTCAGAAGTGATAGAAAAAGCCCTTCCCCACCTCCTGGAGCAGACACTACCGGGCTTGATGGACAGAATACCATAAGGAAGTTTTCCGTGCACCTGGTTTAATCCTCAAAAACAAATGTTGGGGGGGGGGCGCTAGTTGATAAAACTGCTGCTGCTGTGGATTTTACCACCCACAAAACCCTGTTGAGCCGCATCCTAATCCTGTCAAGCTAATTCAGTTCTGCTTTTCGTTCCCTCTCGTGAACTCTAGGCACCAGCCCCCACACAGTGGCCAACGTCTCGGTGCTGCCTCTCCAACAGGCTGTCAACATCACCTGGGAGCCAGGCTTTGACGGGGGCTACTTCCAGAGGTTCAGCATCTGGTATACGCCGCTGTGAGTCCTCGGTTAGGATTTTGGAATGGAGGCTGTGGGCGCTAGGCCCCAAATGGCTGCTGTGCCCAAAAGTGCTGGGGGGGGATACAGGATGGGGGCAAGGATGCCCCCTCTCCATCAGCTGCTTTCTCAGTGGGGGGAAAGGCACCTATATCAATCACACTTCCTCACAAATATATGCTCTTTCCACCTCCCCTCTGTTCAGAGCCGAAAGGAGGGCATCTTGTCCTGGCACCCAAAGAAATGTGAGCAAGTTTAGTTTGTTTGTGTTCAGTGTAGGAGAGGCTAAGCCAGTGCAGGAGCAGGAACTGCAAAGTGCCCCTCATATACTGTGTAGTTTTTCAGGGAATATTTACTGAAACCTTCCATGGGTACCATAGGAGGTCATGCCAGGCACACTGACGGTATTGGGCAGTAATCCCTCTTTGAATGTCTTTTGCGTACCAAAGACTTAAAAAAAAAACCCAAGCCTTTTAAATTACATTTATGATGTGGAATTAATATAGTTGTTATAGCTCCACGAAACATTTATTTACACTCTCTTCCAGCAGATCAGTTTTGTCAATGCCGTGATGGTTGTCTCAATTGCTGCTTTCCCATTTTCTTTTATTGCAATGGGTTTCTAGGTTGCTTTTGCTTTTATACATTGCCCAGACAACTCTTGTAATCTATCGGGTGCCTGATAAACTGAGTGAATAGATTAATTAAATATAAACATTACTGTACTGGAATGCTTCTTCCAGGAGCTCACAAGTTCCTTCTGCCTTCTGCTCAAAACCACAGGGGCTTTTCTGTCTCTGGTTTGGATTCTTCTCAGTGACTGCAGCCTCTCCTCCATTTCTGTGCCCCACACAGGTTGAAACGCTTCAATCGCCCTCACCACGACTGGGTTTCACTGCCTGTGCCTGTTGGGGCCTCCCACGTCCTGGTGGAGAATCTGCAGCCAGATACCGGCTACCAGTTCAGCGTTTTGGCCCAGAACAAGCTGGGTAGTGGTCCCTTCAGTGAGATCGTCACCACCGTGCCACTAGGTGAGAGGCACAGGACTCCTTTCCTTCTGATCAGCGATGTGTCACTCCCAAACTATTCCCTTAAAGGAACAATGCACAGTTTCAACACCCATTCTCTCTCTTCTTCTCCTTCTTCTCCTCTTCTTTCTTCTCAGGTTTCCCAACAAACACCATGCCGCCCAACCCCTCATCTACGACCTCACAGATTTTTCTATCCCCACCTCAATCCCTGATGGCCAACGAGACCACACGGGGGGTCCTTCTGCTGTGGGAGCCCCCATTCCAATTCTCTGTGGCTCTAACAGGCTACACCCTGGAGCTGCGGCAAGACCAGGGCGGCTGGGAGGTTCTCGACGGATCCATTTCCAGCTCTGAGACGCAGCTCCTGGTGCCTGGGCTAATCAAGGTGGGTTCAGAAGGGTGTCAGAAATACAGTTTTGAAAGGTTAGTGCATGGATGCAGCGGGTGGCGCTGTGGGTTAAACCACAGAGTCTAGGACCTGCTGATCAGAAGGTTGGCGGTTCGAATCCCTGCGACGGGGTGAGCTCCCGTTTCTCGGTCCCTGCTCCCGCCAACCTAGCAGTTTGAAAGCACGTCAAAGTGCAAGTAGATAAATAGGTACCACTCCAGCGGGGAGGTAAACAGCGTTTCCATGCGCTGCTCTGGTTCGCCAGAAGCGGCTTAGTCATGCTGGCCACATGACCCGGAAGCTGTACGCCGGCTCCCTCGGCCAAGAAAGCGAGATGAGCGCCGCAACCCCAGAGTCAGCCACGAGTGGACCTAATGGTCAGGGGTCCCTTTACCTTTCAGCAAACTAAGGCTCGGGGGCCAGATCCAGCCCAATGGCCTTCTAAATCCCGCCCGCGGACGGTCCGGGAATCTCTGGGTTATTTGTAGGGCCTGCCTGGTGTTTTTACATGCGTAGAACGTGTGCTGCTTGAAAGTGTGTCAAAATATCAAAAGCTGGGATCAGGTTGGGCGGGATTTCCATTGACTTCAGGGCACTGCATGGCTCCCTGCCTTTCCTTGGGACGGTCAAAAAGTGGAACTAGTTACGCAAAATGATGCCCCTTCGGATGCTTTTAAGTGGGAGAAGGGTTTACTGTACGACCACAGTGACCATAAGAGGGTTTTCACAGTGTGCCCCTGCTTTCTCTCCCACCCTCCGCCGCATTGTAGGACGCCTTCTATGAATTCCGCCTGGTGGCCTTTGCTGGCAGCTACATCAGTGACCCCAGCAACACGGTCAATGTCTCCACAATAGGTAAGGGCCAGAAAGGGGGCAGCAAAACCTGCAGCAGCCTCAGGATCAGCTCACTTTGCAGGAGGCCACTGGAGCTGTTTAAAGCTCCTTTAAAATGTCACTCTTATTAATAGAAGGCGGGAGCGAATCTCTCGGTTTCTCATTTTCCCAGTATTTCCATGTCAGTTTGCAATAAAAAAAGTAAAGTCCTTGTGATCTGATGCAACAGGGCTCCTACAGCGATTCTTCCTCCATGTCAAGGTTTCTTCCTACCCTTGCCGTTGTGATAGTGTGACATTCCCCCTCTTCCCACCAGGCATGGAGGTGTATCCCTCTCGCACCCAGCTCCCTGAGCTCCTGCCCCAGCCAGTGTTGGCAGGAGTGATTGGCGGGGTCTGCTTTCTCAGCACGGCTGTCATCTTCAGCACAATGGCGGCTTGCATCATGAACCAGAGGCGAGCTGCCCGTCTCCGCAAACGCAGGCAAGGTAAGGAGCTGTTGCACAAGTTTGAGCAGACATGTCCTCTTGTCGCCCCAGAGGGCGAGACCAGACCTAATAACAGAGATAAGGAACTTCCAGCCCGCGAGCCAAACTTGGTCTGCCGCACCATTTGGGGCAAGTTACATCCGCCCGTTTTGCACCTGATGTCAAAGGAACAATTGGGACCTTAAAGTGAGCTTTTGATCATTTCTGTGCTGGTCCCATTGAAACCACTTCTCCCTCCCAGTGCTGCTCCTTGAACCTTTGAAAACCTGTTTTCTGAAGTTTTAAAGGGCAATGTGGGGCTGTTTGCAAAAGGGCTTTTAAACAGCTCCACACTGCGCTTTGAAGTCCTGATAACCGGGGCTTCAAAGCACATCTGCTGTCATAGCAATGCTAAGTGATTGGCAGGTCAGCTGCATGTCTGCAGGGGTGGGGAGGTAAGGATTAGGCCCACTGGCCAGAAAAGATTCCCACCCCTGAGCTAGTGGGTAGAAATTGCAGGGCATAGATTTTAACTGGACTTTACAATAAAACTCGATGGTGGGCCAGGCTGCCTCAGGTGGTGACAGCAGGCCAAGCAGCCATTTGTCAGGGATGCTGTCATTGCATCCTGCTCTGCAGATTCTGCACTGAGCTGGACAAGGTTGGTCTACACAGCCTCCACTGTCCCAACTCCATAGGCTGCATCCAACTAAGTTCTACTCAAAGTAGACCACTGAAATGAACACGCCTAAGTTAGTCATGGCCATTAGCTTCAGTGGGTCTGCTTTGAGTAGGACTAGCGTTGAGTACCACCCGATGATTTTGTGAGGCAAACAGTCAAGACCCTGTGGTTGCAGAAAATGGTGTCTGGTGCAGAATCCAGCCTTCTGAGGATCCCACCATTGCATTTATAGGAGAATTTTAATATGCAGTTTAATATGCAGAATAAGAAAGTGTGCACAGATTCGCACAATCCATTCAGGCAACAGCATCTGGCTTAATTTTTTTAAGAGCTGCTATGTTTTGGCACATTTGAGTTTGCTTCTAGCAGTTAATCATTGTGGATACCCTGGTTTGCTAAAAAAATATTATTTATTTAAAGTGTGGCATAAATAATATCTCTTCATTTATTTATTTTAAAGCCTGGAAAGCAACTCATAGGATAGAGGTCGCCCCCTTTTTTTTTAACTTTGTGGGTACATTTGGATTTTTGAGTGCGTGCCCTTCCATTCACTTGTCCCCCAGATTGGCACCCCCTTGAGAGACAGAAAAAGAGAAAGCACATTCATGCAGGTTGTGCTTTTCCAAATAAAAGCACATAGAGCCGAAATAGCAAGTGGGGCAGAGCACCACTCCTCCAACTTCCTGCTGCAGCTCTCTGCAATTTTTCCCAGATCAGCTCCCAAAACAGAGACAAAGCATACTTTTCAAAGTGGGGGGAACCCTAGCATCCTCATCCCTTCATGACCAAGATTGTCAGTGAGCAGGAGGGGTTCAGAAGCTGTGTAGGCAGCTGGAAAAGACCTCAAGGGCACCACTGCGCCCATGAGTGCCATGTTGGCAGCCCTTGTTACAAGACGTAGCAGCAAAAGCAGACTAAGCAAGATCCCAAACAGAATCAATTCAAGCTCCCCTTCCTGTCCCACCTGAGAACAGTTGCTAAGGTCCTCCATCAGCTGCTTTTTTCATTACCTTGGAGGTGGAATTCACCTGATCTAGCTTTTAAACATTTATTTATCAAAATATTTTTTCTTCTCTCCCAACTTTTTATGTTTGCACATGGGACCCCCAAAGCAGTTAGCAATCGTATGCAATCATTAGCAATATGGGTTTTTTTTACATAAAAATACACACAACCAATGAGAAACAAGAATACAATGGATTTATTTATTTTTTAAGCTGCAAATGGAAACAACAGCAGCAATGGTCCACCAAAAGCTTACTAATAGAGCTAAGAGTCATATCCCAGGTCAAAAGCGCATGAGGGGAACTTGCAGCTAACACCTGAAGGCAGAGAGATGGCCAGAAGGACCTCCAGGGGCAAAAAGTTCCAAAGTTGGGGTGCCACCACCAAAAAGGCCCCGTCTTGTGTGCTCAGTTGCTGCAGCTTAGAGGGTGATGAGATATTCTACAGGGCCACCACTGAGGACCTGTGCATAGGTAGCTTTCCATGGGAGGTGATAGCCTGCATCCAAAAACCTTTTGAGGCACAGCTGAGCAATCTCTGTCCCTTCCAACTGTACTCCAGCTCCCATCAGCCCCAGCCAGCACTGCCAATTGTCAGGGATCAGGGGAGTTGTAGTCTAAAACATATAGAGGGCCATAGGTTCCCACCATCAGACTGCAAAGGCCAAACACAGCATTTCTAATTGGGCTTGGACACAAACTGGTTGCCGGTGAAAAAGGCACAAGATCAGAGTGAAGCGATCGAAGGAAGCAAACCCAAGTCTGAGCTACACCAGTTGCATTCTGCACCTCCCCAAATCAGCTGGAAGTGTCCTGGAAGTCCCCAAGTGGGACGTGGCTGCAAAAGCACTCCCCAGTTGTTCGCCCCCAGTGTCTGATATTTGTCATCTTCTCACCTCCAAACATGGAGGGTCCATGTACACGTCATGTCCGAAAGCCATTGAAAGACCTTTTCCTCCTCCATGAATGAATCTAAAATTCTTTCTTCAAAGTTTTCTGCCTCACGGCAATGAGTTGCAGAGGTTAATTCCGCTTTGCATAGACACACTTTGTCGTTGGATAATATCCAGAACCTGCCACCAGCCAGTTTTCACTGTGCTGTCCTTAGAAGTTCTGAGACAAGGTGGCGCATTTTTCCCAGCCTATTGCATGAGTCCACTTACTTATTTCTCTCCACATGGGTCTGTCCCAGAGGTGAGGAACCTTCTTCAGCCCGATGGCTCCAATCCGTTCTGGACAACTTTTCAGGCACCACATGCCTGTGGGGGTGGCAGGGACGGCACCAGATGCAAAAAATGGACAAAGCCACAAATGTCAATTTTACCTTTGGGCAGAAGGCTAGTTTCTATGTGTGCTTGCTTGCTCATATCCTCTATCCAGACAAGCAAGAGGCATTATCAGAGGTAAAGGACACACTCCAACCAGACAAAAACTCAAGGAAACAAGGCGAGTGCAGAGGTGGAGAGGCTGCAGGAGAGTTTGCAAGATGGTCCACATTTCTGTTCTAACCTTTTAGCTAGGACAGAATACCCTGTCCAGGGTGGGGGCAAAATTTACCATCAAGGTAACTTAAATTCTAAAAGAGGAGGTAGATTCTCCGCTCTGTTCTCTGTTAAGCAAATTGCCTTCATTGGCTTTCTTTCCTAGGTAATGCAGTCTGCTGTTTTTCCAAGGGGGACAGTGGGGAGAGGAGTAACACATGCAACATCTAAACCCACTCCTGGCCACATTAAATCCCTTATCAGCACCCGGGGGGGGGGCACACACACACATACACACACCCTTTCAGACTTTGCATCCTTAAAGACTAGAAACTTGGTGTCTTAAGTAACAGCTGGGATCCTCAAGAGGGTTGAATTCTATGCCCGATGCTGATGTCTGTGACCACAGAAGATGTGCAGTTCTCCCCTCTCACAATTTGTGCCGCTGCGTGACTAGAGTTGCTTGCAAGCTGCAAGGGACTGCATTTTTTAAAAAAGGAGGAGGAGGAAAAAGAAAATCCTGCTTGTTTTCTGAGCTGGACACGGAGGTGGTCCTTGGAACCGAAGCTGGAAGGGAGTGGGGGTCAGGGCAAGTTTGAGGCTGACACGGGCATGTGTGTGCGTGCATCTGTCTGTTGGCCGTGACGTGGCAGTCGTCCCGTCCCCTTTCATTGTCACTTCTTTTTTGTTTTTTGAGTTGCTCTCCGTGTGATTTCCCCTTTATGTTCTCGTGACCTTCCAGATCCACCAACCGTCTTCTCCCCCAACAAGAAGCTTCTGCCTTCACAGTAAGTCACGCCACCGCATGACATCACTTCCTGCTCCCACTCATGCCAACCCTGCAGCTCCTTCCCCTGTTGCTTCTGCTCAGCCCGCCCTGTGTTTTGCAGGCCACAGCCAGGGGGAGAGGGGTGAAGCGTCTAGGGGGTGGGAAAGGGAAATGCTGCAGCAGGGCTCCGCAGGACGGCAAAAACAGAGTCCCACAACAGGCAAGGCTTATAACTCGGTGGTGGAGCCATCCGCCTTGCAGGTACAAAGTCCCAGGTTCAATCCCTGGCATCTCCAGGTAGGGCTGGGAGAAACTCCCCATCTGAAAACCTGGGGAGCCACTGCCAGTCCATGTAGACAAGAGTGACTCTGATGGCCAATATTCTGACTCAACATAAAGCAGCTTCCAACATTAGACAAGCCGGACGTGAATGCCATAGCCTTCTCCTACTGATGTTTCCGGTGACTGGTATTCAGGTTGAAACAGAACTGATAACAAACCAATCAAAATAATAAAAACAAATTATTAAGAGTCCACTTGCATCAGTTTAACTTTTTGTCCGTATTCCATAGACACCAGATGAGCTGCAATATGTCTGATCATTACTATTATCTAGTCCCGGCACTGTAATCTGAACTGTGAAAGTGCATGGTGCAGCTGCCTTTGGTGGGAATCTTCTTAACCACAATCCTAGTCATATACATACTGCGTGTATGTTCTGTGAATCCAACACTCAAAAATGCAAAAGCACAGAAGTTCTGTGACCTTCAAAGCTGAATCCTGTGGCCTGTAGGAACTGGATAAGTAGGCATTTTGCAAAATTCTGTCATTTAAAAAAATCTGCATGATTTGGACATATTTGCTGGTCATAGCGAGGTTGCTGTGCAAAGCACAAAATGGCAATCTGGGTTCCAAAATTTTGCCAGGCATTTCCCCACACACAGACTTAGCAATGCTACGGACTTGAAACACATCTTAAAAATAATAATTGAGAACACTGATTCTCAGTAAGCTGAATGTTGCACCTGGTACCACATGAGCATAGGCCTAAATGCTTTTTTGGCTTATAGAATCATCTGCAGCAATAGCATTTTGTCCATGTCTGATGCCAAGTTTGGAGTCCCTCACTCACCCCACGAGTTATCACCAGAGGTTTCTCAAGCTCCCTTTCAAATTCTGTCCAATTGCCATATTTGGGATCAAGAAAGACATTTTTTTCCGGGTGAAATTGATGAAAGGCCCTTAGAAGTTTGTATGTTCACGTGCATTTGAGGAGCTGGTATGAACAATCACTTATTGAAATACACTTTCTGCTTTTTTTATTTTTTTAAAAAGTCATACCTGCCTTGTCAGGGAGAAGGTATAGAGCCTCATCTTCCTTTAGCGTGCTAGTTTTCTCAGTGCAGCTACAAAAAGTGGTACAGCGGACCACATGGTAATCCTGTGTTTGTGTTTTGACTCTCACCTAGAGCACCTTTTTGGCCGCACATCCTGTTGCTTGCCACAGCGTGCATTCTGCCTTGCGCAGCTCGATCTCTGCGAGGCTGGCCATCCTCCCTTTTGGGCAGGGTGGTGTCTGTTCTTGACAGCTTTTAGGGAACCCTGGGGCTGGGGTTGGAGGGAAACAGGGCCCAATCTCTTGCCAGCTGACCAATACAAATATATATTTTGGGCTTCTCCCCGCTCCAGAAATTCTACAGGCACTGCTAGCCCAGACAGCGTTGTGAAGATGAAATTCCAGGCCTCCCCGTATCAGAGCCTTCGCCGCTCCCTGCTGTGGGGGGAGAAAGCCAGCACCAGCTTAGGCCTCAACATCACCAGCGGCAATGCGAGGAACAACTCCAGATACACCCTCTACGAGAGCCACGTCGGGGAGCCGCTACCCCTGGAGCGCATCTGCCGCGGGCCCGACGGCCGCTTTGTGGTGCAGAGCGAAGCGCCGCCTCGGGAACGCTTGGCGGCTATGCTGGAACGCTATTCCCTGTCCCTGGCTTCTTCAGAGAGCAGCCTGGGCCAGCTGGAGCCTTACCTGCAGGTCTACTCCCCCCCTAGGCCTGAAGAGCCTGTCTGGCAGAAAAGCGTCTCCCTGAGGCCCAAGAGCGCCAGCCGCTCCCGCCGCGAAGCCAAGGCCTCCGGCTACCGCCAGGGACGCTACTTCGACTACAGCAGCAGCAGCCCAACGGAGGAGGCCGAGCCCTTGTGCATTGTCAACATCAGCCCAGTGGCGACCATGCCGTATGGGGCTACCAAGCAGCGTGCCCAGACCACTACCCAGAGCCCCGAGGGGCACGTGGACGGGCCCGCCACTGCCGCCTCCTCGTCTTCCTCGCCACCCCCTTCCTCTCCAACCTGCCCTAAGCCGATCAGCCAAGCCCATGCAAATACCTCAGCCCAAAGTGGGATTCTGCAGTACTTGAGTCTCCCCTTTTTCAAGGAGATGAATGTGGATGGTGACTGGCCTCCAGAGGAAGAGGAGCAGGAGGAAGAAGAAGAGGAGGAAGAGGAGCAACCTTCCAAACCAGCCCTTCATGAGGCTCTGGGCAGCACTGAACTCACTGGGTTGGGGGATGAGGACAAAACTGTGTGTCCAGCCTACATGGACACGCAAGCCAATCTAGACCCTGCTCAGGTACAGGCCTTGGCCAAATCTCTCCTCAGGCTCCCTCACGCCAACATGGGCCCGGCTAAGGCTGCCTTTCCCGGGACCTCGGTTTGCCCAAGTTACCTCAGTTCCTTTTTGGAAACGCCCTCACCCAAGGAACCAGGGCCTTGGTTGGAGGTGCTGTCGCCCCCTCAGCCCCCCATGGACAGCAGTCAGGCAGAGCTTGCCTACACAGCCATCCCCTCAGAGCCTCACTGGCTCCACGCAGCGGAGGAGCTCCCAGAGTCTCTGCCCCCTGAGAGACACAAGTCGCCCGTCGCCGTTGCCCTGGCAGGGCCGCTCGCTGAGAAGCTGCCGAGGGGCAGCCTGACCAGCCAGAGCAGCGGCCGAGGCAGTGTGTCCTTCCTGAGACCTCCCTCGCTGGCGCCGTCACTGGCGGGTAGCTACCTCAGTTCCCCCTTTGCAGAAATGACCGGCTGGCAAAGCAGCTCCGCGGGTGAAGAATGCAGACTCAAAAAGGACCCTTCGGTGGTTGCCATCAATAAAAGGTGAGACAAGGGCAGGCAAGGGAGCGGAGGTGAACTAGGCCTGCAGTTTTCCCCGGAGGCTCTGGTGGGTTGGAAGAGTGCTTGGGGGCCTCAAGTAAGCACCTCGCAAAGGATGAGCCAGGGTGAAACATGTCCAGCAAATTTAAAAGTTTCTAGCCATTACGACTGTGCATCAGGACCTGGAAGCACAGGGACAATGCCAGATGAAATTGCAAAAGCTGGAGTGAGGAATAAATGGGATTTCAAGAGGTTATAACCAGTAAAACTAATGCAATAAACCCCACATGAGAATGCAGCCGTGGTAGGAATTTCCCCTTCCTTTCCACACTTAGAGCCCTCTCGGGGTCTTAACTCTGCAACCCTAAGCGGGCACAGAGACTACAAAAGAAATCAAAACAGGAGCCCAATGCAAACAAAATTCTGTCCCCAGTGAAAAAGCTGCTGGTGGAGAAAAGACACTGCTAATTGGTAGGACATCTGCCTTGCATGCAGAAGGCTCCAGGTTCAACCCCTGGGTTCTTCAGGTAGAGCTGGGGACCAGCTCCTGTCTCCAACCCCAGAGAGCTGCTACCAATCAGTGTAGACAATACTGAGACTTGGTATAGGGCAGCTTCCTATCGTCTTAGGCTCTCCAGCTTCAGCAGGCAAGCAGAACAGGATGTGAGGAGGCAGGACACACACCTGCCATACACTCTGTGTCCACAGGATGGAGCCTCCCTTCTAAACATCCTTTCTGTGTTAATTTTGTTATTCTTAAAGCTTCCAAAGTCTTCGCCAGCATTCTTTTAAATTTAACTTTTTGAAATTGAGCCCAACCGTTTGAAATCTGGAGGTTGGTCAGGGTGCAAGACGTCTCCACGCAGGGACACATTGTACCACCCAAAGGTCCTTTGCAATACAGGAGGGGGGAGGGACCATACCTTGGTGGTGGAGCACCTATACTCTGCAGGCAGAAGGCCCCAAGTTCAGTCCCTGCTCTATCTGATTACAAAGGTTCAAGGAGCAGCAGGTAATTGGAGAAACAGCCAGTCAGAGTAAACAATACTGGGTTACAGGAGCAAAAAATCTGAGCTGGACCGAGACACCTTCCTGTGTTCTAAGGGAGAACATAGCTCAGTGGTGGAGCACCTGCTTGGCATACAGAAGGCAACAGGTTAAAAAGAAAATTAGCAGATCAGAGTCTTTCCCATCACCTGAGCCTGGAGAGCCAGTCCAGGGCCATCTGGAGAATTAGACTCACCTGGTATTATAGAGATGGGGAACCTGTTTCAGTCTTAGAGTAACATTCCCTTCTAAGCACCTTTCCTTGGGCCACATACCTAGGTTGGGTGAAGCCATAGGGGACAGGGCACAGAGCAAAAGGTGTAGAATTTAAATTTGTAGGTCGTTTTCTTTTCAATTACCTTTGTGCACATGCTTGCACACTCGTCTTTGCCCTGCATCCAAACCAGCAAGAGGCATTATCGGAGTTCAAGGACAAAAGCACCCAAGGAGGGTGCAAAGCAGAGCTGGTGAAGGAAGCGGCAAGGGGAGAGTTCTGAGGGCCGGATAGAGAGGCCTGGAGGGCCACATTTTGCCCCAAGGCCTGGGGTTCCCCAACTCTGTGCCGGCTCTCCTGTCATAATGGGGACTGCTCTGTGCACTGTCTGAGTCCACCTGTATTCCATGGATCTTTGCAATATAATAGCATTAATCATTAAAATAAATACGTTAAAATGGATATATTGAATGTCATATGTGAAAAATGTATCATTTAAGGGTAAATCTGGAAACCATGGAAGTGGCAGATGGGATAAAGTCAATGAATAAAGTAATTTATGGTCTATGTTAAAATCTATAAAGTTTTTTTTGGGGGGTGGGGGGGGGATCAATAAATAAAATGTAAAAGAAAAAAGACCCAAAAAGGCAGTGGAGGGGGATCGATTTGGAAGCATTGCTTATGGATACTTTTAACTTGTCCTATCGGTAAGCTGTATATTTACGTAAATGTTTGTGTATGTTAAATGAACTGTTAATTGTTGATTACTTCTTATTAGTGTTATGCTGCAGTAATGTTATATGTCTTACAATGTATTGTGGCTGTACTACTATTTTTGCGTGCATTGCTTGGAGCATAGATTTACTTGTGGAAAACGCAATATATGAGTAAATTTATAGAATGGGGCAAGCACTGCCCCACCGACCTCACTCTGCCCTCCGCCATCTGCCTGCCTTTTTTACTTTTAGCAGTGTCCAGTGGCTGTCACTGCCATCCTCAGTGTTGCCTTTATAGAATTCAACAGACAAGGAGGGTGGGATGGAACTAGACTTGAGCTGGTTCTGCCTGCCTTAGGCGCTGTCTCCGCTTCCTGTTGGACTCCCTGCTTTCCACCCCATCAGTCCAAATGGGCAGCACTGCAAACAGCCTGGTGGAGAGGATCCCACCCTCTCTCCCTCTTAGCCTTTTCGGCCTCCATGTTTCCTCTCTCGCACACACGGCCATATCTAACTCCCCTTTTATCGCTTCCAGGAGGAACACATCTGTGGACGAGAACTACGAATGGGACTCTGAGTTCGCCCTGGAGTCTGACCTGCTGGATGCGCTGCAGCTTTATCGGAGTGGGAACCCCAAAAGGCCGGTCTCCACCATCGCGGCACAGGAGTTGGAGAAGCAGAGTAAGCATGGGGGGGGGTTGTGGGGAAGGAGGCCACAGATGAGCAGAAGCAGAAATATATATATATGTATATGTAACGTTAAGTAGATGTGTGCATTATTTCAGACAAAAACGGCAGAACAGGCTTTTGAATTTAGCTCATCTTGGTTCAGAATTTTAATATGGGGCAGGTTGTTATGGGCTGGAATCTTAATATCAGCCTCCCTCTGCTGCCACAGACACCAAGCCATAGGAAATGTGTCCTTCTTTCATGGTGGCTCATTGGAGCCCACAGGGAGGCTTATGCTAAGTATGCAGAGGCGTACAACATGCATTACCAGGCCTCCTCAGCACCCCAACCTTCATTAAAGCACAGCCAGGTTACTAGCCCTCACAGTGTCCAGAATAAGCGATTTATGTCCAGAGCGAGTGATTTGTGGGCAGCTGCCCCATGTGGCAAACCACTGAACTGCAGGTGGCAGCTTCTCTCTGATGTCCCTCTGGCTCTGGACGGACCATTGGATCCTCTTGGACAGGAAAGGAGTACAGTGGTACCTCTGGTTACGAACTTAATTTATTCCAAAGGTTTGTTCTTAACCTGAAACCGTTCTTAACCTGAGGTACCACTTTAGCTAATTGGGCCTCCCGCTGCCACCTGTGCACGATTTCTGTTCTCATCCTGAGGTAAAGTTCTTAACTCGAGGTCCTACTTCCGGGTTAGTGGAGTCTGTAAACCGAAGTGTTTCTAACCCGAGGTACCACTGTATTATCCACACACCATACATTTAAAGCACACATCTTCCCCTGTCAACTGTGGGGGGTTTTAAGCATGATGGGAATTGTACCTCAGCGAGGGGTAAACTAGTTCCCAGAATTCTTTGCAGGAAGCCAGGTGCTTTACATATTGTCAGCAAAGACTGGCACCATCTTTGCAGGGTTTCAGGGGGGGTGAGCATTCCCAGCCCTACCTGGAGATGCTTCTGCATGCAAAGCAGGTGCTCTGCCACTGAGCTACGGCCCTTCTCCATTAACAGAGTAGGAACATAGGAAGCTGCCTTCTGCTGAGTCAAACCCATCCAGCTCAGCATTGTCCAAAATCTCAGGCCAGAGTGGGAGCTCTTAGCTGGAGATTTCATAGATTGAACCCGGGGCCTTCCGCACACACAGCAGATCCTCTACGACTCTACGACTGAGCATCTGTGTTGGTGACGTGGGGTGTGCTTACGTTGCTTAAGGTTCATTCCCCTGCCATATATCCGTCCCGCTTGGAGAGAGCTTGTTCTTGCCTTGCACCCTCTGACCAC
Source organism: Podarcis raffonei (assembly GCF_027172205.1). NCBI lineage: Eukaryota > Metazoa > Chordata > Lepidosauria > Squamata > Lacertidae > Podarcis > Podarcis raffonei. The sequence goes on from NC_070617.1 coordinate 13,443,590, forward strand.
TCTCCCACCCCCTCCTTTCCGCAGGCTCAAAGACCTCCAGCGAAAGCAGCAGCTCGCCCTCAAACTCCCAGTCAGTGGGTGCCTTAGATGGGTCCAGCTCCCCGGTGCCCTTGCCCAGCCCTGAGGAACGCTGTGCCGCCCTGCGCGAAGAATTTCTGGCTTACCGCCGGCGCCGGGAGGCCACTCAGCAACGCCGCCAGAAGCTGGGCTCTGGCCAGAAGCCGGGGGACGAGCGGTTTGAGCAGGCCACCTTGTTGTGAGGGGGCCCCAACAGCCTAAGCTGGCCACGTTGCCCCCCCGACACACACGCCGTGAGGGGGACGGTGTCTCCATTTGACCATGCTCCTGTTGAGAGACAGTGCCCTCTAGAGCTAACCAAGGGAACTGTGTCCTGCGCGGAACAGCAACTGGCTCCAAAGACATTGAGGGGAAAGCTTGAGGCTGACATAGCGAGAGGAGGAACTCTGGACCTTCTTAACCCTGCTGGGAGACGATATGTTAAAACTACTGGTGTTTTGATTTATTTTAAAGCTGATGCTGGGCTGGGGTGGGGTGGAATTTGGGGGGGGTGCTGTTTTGTAAAACGGGACTTTGAAAAGAAAAAAACGAAATTGAACTGAGTCTGGTGTCGTGTCACTTGTAGAAACTGGAACTGCGCAAAATGCTAGGGCACAAGATATGCTTGATGAACCTCATGGAGACAGTTTGAGCCAAGGCATGGAAAAATGGTGACTCAAGAGGTTATGAGCACCTTCAGAAAAGGCCCAAAGCGCTGGGGGGCTTTTTAGCTTAGAGAAGAAGATCCCTGATCGATCAGGTCAAAGGGAGCCCACCTAGTCCCATATCCTGTTCTCACAGAGGCCAACCACATGACTATGGGAAGGCTGAAAGCAGGGCCCTGAGCAGAACAGCAACACTTTCCCTACGTTAACGTGGAGAAGAGGGTGGAGCTGCCTTTGCCATCCCGGTGCCCTCTGGACATTTGGGCTACAGCTCCCATCGGTCCCAGAAAGGTAGAATAGAGGTTTATAAAATTTTGAGGCATGTGGGGAGGAGTGTTACCTGTTATCGATTTGACTGGCCGCAGGTTCAGGGCAGACACCTCCCCACACAGACCCATGCAATTAGCACTTATCCCAAGGGATAGTTAGGCTGTGGAACTCGCTGCCACATTGTATTGTCACTGGTTTAAAAAGTATTTTACAAGTTGAAAGGGGCCCTGCCAATGCAGGCAAAATCAGTGCCTCGAGTTACAGGTCATCAGCCTCATTGCTCCTTCTGTTTCCGGTGCTCAGAGGTGAGTGTTGAACCGTTATGTAGCCAAGACTGCACCATGCAAGCACAGGAGGGTAAGCTTAAAGGAGCCCCAAGGTTGGCAGAAGTACAAGAAAAATAGTGGGGGGGGGGGAATCCCCAAGGAGGTTGGGCTGGAAGTCGCCAAAAATAGCCCAACGAGGACTGAGCCTGCTCAACTGCCATGGAATGCTGTTATGGGAAGGAACGGAAAACCAGGATATAGAGGAGGAATGGAATGGAGTAGCTTGGGAAAAAAGGCATGGCTGGCTGCCTGGACCACTAAACTGCAGCACTCTACGCTGCAACAATTTGTTGCAGGATCCAGAAGTCCTCTCCCCCCCTCCCTCACTCCATTACACTGCATGTGAGGGTGCCCAATTTAAGCTGGATAGAAAAAAATGTTTCCTCGACATTCAATATGTGTATCTTCGGAAATACGGTAAATCCATTTCACCAGTGCGCTTGCAAGAGCCTGTAAAACGAATACCCACAGAAAGGGCTGCCCACCATGTTGTTCTTATCTCCCCATTGCCCCATATCTTTGTTAACCTTGGATAGTATGGGAGCCGTCCACTGCTCCCTGCGCAGAGAAGCAGCAGGATGACCCGTCCTCCAAGGGGAGGCTGCCTGGTCTCTGCACAACTCACAGCTCCTTTCATTCAGAGAGGGACACCTAGAATAGCAAAGTGCATGGAAGTGCAAGAGGTAGGCCAGGTCGTTCTGAACCTTCGGTGTTCTAAAAGGGAAACTTCATTGACGTCAGCAGCATTGCATTCAAGCAGCAGTTCAATACTTTGCTCATCAGGGTCAATTTGGGCGGCGTGTTGGGAGGAACCAGGGCTTTAAAATAACCTCAAAGGGATCCCAGTGATACTCAGTTGTCCAAAAACCACGAAAAAAAGAAACCTGGAGCCAGTCCTGCGCATTACCGTCTAGAAGCGCCTCTGTAGCCTAACCTTACCATAATAGCCTTTGAGCAAACAGATCCAGATGCATGCTCACTGACCAGGTCTTCAGGAAGCGACTTTGAATGTTGACGCCTGTCTCCAAAGCAGAGAACTGTGATGCGCTGCCTAGGGTCAAGTTACATCCGGTTTCAAGAAGCTACTTGGAGTGTTGAACAAGCAAGGAAGAAAAGCAAGCAAGAAAGAAAACCACTAGGAGGTCTTTCAGAAGAATGAACTAGTTGGGCAGTCCGGATTGCTTCGGAGATTGCTCGTGGGCTGGATGCAACATACACTCACGCCCCAAGCGCAGAGTCTGCCAAAAGGGCCGTCCTTCCTGGTGGGCCCGACCCCAATCAGATTCCGCATCCCGGTTCCCTGCAATTACAGTTGTTGAGCTTCTGTTCAGAGTGGCTTCCCCACAGACCATCCAGGGTTAAAAAGGAGGTTGATGACCCTGCGCTGAAAAAATCCTCCCGAGCTTCCTTTTTTCCCAAATTTGGCCTTTCTCTTGCAAGTCACATGGCCCCAAGGGGCTGAATTCTAGGGAAGAGTCCCTGCAGGAACGCAGTTGGAGGGAAGGGCAGCAGCAGGCACAGTAATGCAAGCAGGAAGGAGCAGGGAGGCAGACGATTGTGTGCGCAGGGCGTTCTGCTTGTGATGAATCAAGGGAGCAAGCCGGCGAATTATTCCAAGGCAGCTAGGGATGGGCAAATCTCTCCCATTCTGGTTTCCTTTCCATTTCTTCTTACATTGTTAATTCCAGCCCTCCACATTTCTACATCAGTTTGCAAATTCTTTTTCAAGTCCCCATGAAAATTTGTCAGCATTGTGAGAATCTCTAAAATGCACATTTTGCATGCAGTATACACATTTTAGCAAGCGATCCTTGTGCATTCGCTGTGTTTTTGTACACATTTCAACCAGTACATGCATTTTTGCACCCATTACTTGGTTGGAAAACACTGCAAAATTCAAAGAAGTGTGAATTTCAAAACACAGCCGTGTTTCAGTTTGCATGTTGTTTAAGGAAGCGGATAGTAGGTAGATTTGCCTTTAAACTCAAACAGAATCAAATCTCTCTCCTATCCCAGCCTCTAGACAGCCTGCTTTTGGGGGGCATTCAGCCTGATTTGCTTGTGGGGAGGTCAGACAACAGCTGCATTAAGTCATCGCCACCCCTCACTTTGTCACTTTCCTTATTGCAAAAAGTGATTTCAAAAGGGAACATGGTTTGTGGTGCAAGAGCGCAAAAGGATTTTTAATTGTGCAACCTGAATTTGCTGGTATGGTTGAATTTCATGTGAAAATGGTGACAGCCTTGAAAGCCCCTAGCACTAGTCTTGCTGCCCAGTAAGGGAAACCTTAAGTTGATAAATCATATTGCAGTTGATTGCTCAGATCTGCATTAGTTAGCATCACCTTAGGCGATGTGGCACCCTGCGGATGTTATTAGACTCCAACTCCCATCAGCTCCATGCAGGACAGCCAATCAATTTGTTTTGCTTCCAGTCAGTTCACAGAATATTGCAGCCCTGTTGAACACTGTTTATTTGTTTGTTGCATTTATATCCCAACTTTTTCTCCAAGGAGCTGAAGATAGTGCACATGATATCCTCGTTTAATCCCTGCAACAGCCCCGTGAGGTTGGTTAAGCTGAGAAAGAAGTTCACCCTGTGAGCTTCACAGACCAATGAGGATTTGAACCCTGGTCTCCCAGGTCCTAGCCTGACACTCTAACCACTACACCACACTGGCTCTGTTCCTCAACTGTTCTATTAACTGTTCTTTCATACTGTAATAACCAGCAGTTTACCTGGCCCAGATGCAAACATCAAGGCGACTTTGTCCAGGCTCTGAGAGGTTCCCCAAATTATTTCAATCAAGGTAGGATTTGAAAAACACCACAAACCTAGGAAGGAGCATAGCTCAGTGGCAGAACATCTGCTTTAGATGCAGAAGGTCCTAGGTGAATCCCTGGCATCTCCAGGTAGGACTGGGAAGGCGCTGCTGCCAGTCAGTGTGCATAATGGACCAATGTTCTGACTCCAGAATACGGCTCCTTTGTTCACCTTCTGTTGGGATTTAGGCTCTAGCTCAGGGATAGGGAACCTGCAGCCTTCCCGATGTTGTTGGATTTGAACTCCCATCATCCCTCCCCACTTGCCGTGCTGGCTGAGGATGATGGGCACTGGAGTCCAGCAACATCTGGAGGACATAAGGTTCCGCAGCTATCTGGGAGCTGCAGAAGGACCGTGGTGGCAAGCCGACAAACCTGGGAGTCCTCAGTTCAACTCTCACCTCTGCCGCAGACTCGCGAAACAGCCACAGGCAAGTCGCTTTCTTCCAGCTTCCCATTGCCATATGTTGTATGGGCAGGGAGAGCTTGCAGCTGCATTTAACCTTTCTAATGCTCTCCCCCCATCATGCAAGCACCACCCTCCAGTTAAAAAGCAACAACAGACTGCTTTCCCCTTGACTACGAAAACAGCTTTTGTTTTCCAACATGGGAATGCACAACCCAAGATTCAGAAATTCCCTTACTGAGAAATGCTGGGTTCTAGAGCTGGCTGACCACCTATAGATATTTTGAACCTGCCTTATTCTCAGTCGCATTGCTGGTCCATAAAGCCCAGACTGGTAACAGGAGGCCTCAGGCAGGGAAAGCTTTTTCCCAGAACCTGCTAGCTACCTGATCCTTCTAACCAGGCTGGGACATTCTGCATGCCAAGCACCTGCTTTGCCACAGAGCCATGATATGCCCTTTCTTGGAAGGCAAGGGAGGGGGCATAGCCAGTGTTTTTAATTGTTTTAAATAGGTTTTTCATAGAATCATAGAATTGTAGTTACCCCAAGGGTCATCTAGTCCAACCCTCTTGCAATGCAGGAAATCTTTTGCCCAATGTGGGCTTGAACCCACAACCCCGAGACTGAGAGTCTCATGCTCTACCAACTAAGCTGCTATCCCATACATCTGCTTTGGGTGCAGAAGGCCCCAGGATCAAACCCCAAGGACATCTCCAGTTATAGCAGGGGAAAGAACCCTGCCTGAAACTCGGAGAAGTGCTGCCAGTCAGTGTTGGCAATGCTCAGTTAGATGGACCAAGGGTTGGAGTCTGCATAAGGCCGCTTCCCATATTTCTACAAATATGTCCCCACTTTCCCCCTGATGTCTGAGACCTCTTGCCACCAAAGGGGGGGGGGGAAATAATGCCCTGAGTAGACCAAGAAGCCATCCCTTCTCAGCACCCCAACCATCTCTTTGGAGACTTGCAGGGGGGGCGCCTGCCTGTGCAGCCTTGAGGACTAGCAACGTGATGCTTTGTTTAAATGAGCTGGCATGTGTGCATTTCAGGATGCCAAATTCTGCAAGTGCCAGGAAGGGATGGGGGAACAAGCATGTCCCTGCCCATAGCAGCAACTACACACACACACACACAATTTTCTCTCTCTCCTTCATCCAGCCAAGCAGTATTAAGAGTTCAAGGACCCATTCCCAGATAGGCAAATGCACAAGGTGTGAAAAAAGGGCCAGTGAGGGGTGCGGTCTGGTGGGAGTCCCCAGGGCCAGTTGGAGAGGCCTGGGGGGCACCCCACTTTATAAGACAGATAAAAAACCCAATCTAGCCTCGTTATCTAATTCGGGGCCCTAGTAGCTTTCACCCAAAAGTAAGTACCGATTGAGCGCAGTAGGGTTCGCTAAGTGCGCCACTGAAATTAAACTATATATAGGAGCTAGTCCTCATGGAACTGATTCTGGTTAAGTTCCAGTAGCCTGAACTTGCGCAGCCGGGAAAAGGTCCCGCTTCATGGCGTTTGCTCAGGAGTAAGCGTGCAGCCGTCCAGAGACAGGGCTGGCTGCCTCTGCAAATTTTCCTTGGATCGGAATCAGCTCCATTGAACGCACCCGAAAACTTGTCTAGGATCGAGCCCTGCCGCTGCAAAACCCCACCCGCATTCACCGCAGCCTACGCGCGAGCAAGCACGCGTGTGCGAGGTGCAGATCTCAGGAAGTCCACGGGGTATGTAATGAGTGTGTGATTCTGTGCGTGGTGCACGTTTACTCAGGAATAAGCCCCGTTTGGACTTCTGGTTGTTATTTTCACTCCGGACTTAAGACGGGCTTGCAACGGGGAGCGGAGCACGTTGCAAGCAGAACACCACTTACTCGCGAATAAACCGGCAGCCTCCCCGGGACTGTCCCACCGCGAGCGAATTATTTGCAAGCAAGTCCTCCCAAACTGAAATCAAGTAGCGCTTCACTCCCCAAAGCGGGGGTCCTTAGGGCGCCAGTGGATCCCCCTCGGGGCTTGCTCCCGAGTAAACCCCTTGCCCGGCTCCCAACCGCCGCCCTGCGCCTTTAAGACCTCTCCCCGTCTTCCCCCTCCGCTTTCCCTCCGCCGGGGGTGGCACCGCCTCCCCGCCCCTCATTAGCGCTGACATCAGCCTTAAAAGTCCCAGCTTTGGGCGTGGAGGCGCAACGCAAGGCGCGGCTTGATCGACCCGGTGTCTCGCTCGCAACAGCGCCTGCGACGCCCCGGTGGGAAGGTAAGGGGACGCTGCGGCAGAGAGGGGCCGGGGCTCAGCCTTAAGCTGCGCTCGCTCCGTCGGGGAGCTGTGGTCCAAGCCGCCGCGCTCTGCACATGTGCTGGTGAACTCTTCTCTCTCTCAGCGTGGTCTGTTCCGTGCCTGAGTTTCCAAGAGAGGCCTCAGTCCTGATTTCAGAGCCAGAGGACTGGAGGGGGATATATACTATGCGGTGCAGTTAATTGTGGTGCATTTACCGCGACACCCAAATAGTTCCCATCCCGGTTTAAGGCGTGGGACGGGTCAGGGGTGGGTGCTTTGGGAGAACAAAAAAAGGGGGGGACTTGGAGCCCCCTTTTCGTGTGGGGAGAAAGAGGGTTGATATCGAGCTATTTCACCTAATTATCTGTGGTCTTTTCAAATCGATCGCCACCCTTTCTGCTACCGGGGAGGTCTGGTCTGAAAGTAAAGAGTCCGGGTGGGTTTTCCGAAGTTTTAGGGTAAACGGCGCTCCGGTCTAAGGGGCTCCTGTGTAAACGATGTATTCCCCCGCCCAGTCTCCCGGTTCTGTTTGGGGAACGGCCAAAGCTCAGTGGCGGAATATTTGCTTTGTCGATAGGAGTGACTCCTGTCTCTAGTCCTAGAGCGCTGCTGCCAGTCAGTGTAGACAATACTGGTCTAGGTGGACAGCATCTAAGGCATCTTTCAAGGCCCTTTGATTTGCCTTGCCCCGCATCTAAACGCCGGCCTGTGCGAACATGTGCGTTGCGGGATGATGTCACCTCCGCTACGCTCCTTTGCTTCATCAACCGGATTATAGGTGTTCACTGCCATAACACCAGAAACTAGGTGGCTGTGACCCTTAGTCTACTTGCTTGAAAGTGATGTCATAGAATTGTAGAGTGGGAAGGAACCCCGTGGGTCATCTAGTCCAGCCCCCCTACAATGCAGGGATATTTTGCCCAATGCAGTACTCGAACCCAGAACCCTGAGATTGTGAGCCTCGTGCTCTACTGACTGAGCTATTGTAGCTGTACGTGTCTTTAGATTACTCCTACACACGTGTTTGTGTGTGTGTGTGTGTGTACACTTGACAAAATTTAATCCAAAGGAAATATGTTTAGGACAAGAGCGTTCATCCAGACTAAGCTACACTTAAATCCTAGGCACACTTAAACTGCAGCCTTAACTCTTCTTGCCTGGGAGCAAGCCCATTTGAATTCAGTGGGACTTAACTTGTGAGTAGGCATGGCTAGGATCGGTGCCCGAACTTGGGAGCCAGCCCCACTGAAAGCAACAGGGCTTGCTACTGACTGTATGTAGGACTGCGTGTACGATTTTATTTTGGAGTTTTTAACTTGTTGGATAAAGTTTCTCCTGAGCGTACTTCCACCCCTCTTTGGCGCTTCTTTGCAACCCCCCCCCCGCCAGCCCAATTTACTACATTTCCCTTCCAATTTTGGGTATCTCTCTCTACTGGGTTTTTCAGTGGGGCCTGCATCACCCGCGCCAAAATCTGTTATCAATGGGATAGAGCAGGCGGAGGGGGAATGCGGTTTCCTAACTCTGTGCAACTGCTTTTGAGTAATGAGGTCTGAATGAGTAATTGTCTCTATTTATGCAGGGGGGGGGAGAGAGAGGAATTTGAACCGCATCACTGAGCAGACCCTCTCCTGGAAATGAGACAATTTGGCAATGTCTCCTTGCAGACTGTCTTTTGCTTCTTTCAACTGAGGCACGTCCTCGACTGATCTCTGACGGAGGTCGGAATGTAGGGATGACGAAACTGGTGGGGCGGGGGGGGGGCGCAGAGAAGTTTTCTTCTGAGCCCACTTCCAGTCTACGCAAGAAAGGACTGAGTTGCCCTGATGATGACTCCTTAGGGAATGATTTCAGCTGCCCCAGGGCTGTGGTCACAAAACGGAAGAAGTCTAGTTACTTTTCTAGTGGGAGATGACAAGGTGGGCAGAAAGGCATGTGTGGGTTCCGTTGTTACCTTGTGGAACTCCTTGCCACAGGAGGGAGCGGCAGCAGTGACTGCTCAGTTATGGCATTGGTATAATAATAATAATAATAATAATAATAATAATAATAATAATATTTTATTTATATCCCACCCTCCCCAGCCAAAGCCGGGCTCAGTATAGCACTGTGGCTGAGGATGAGCTTGAGATCAGGGGACCTTGCCTTTTCAAAACTCCCTCTCTCTCTGTCTCATGCTCACTAGGTGGTTTTAGGTGTGCCTCATGTCCACATACTGAGATGATATTTGCCTAGGCCACAAGGCACTTGTAAGGGTTTCGGTTTTATACAGGAGAGTGAAGTATCTTTCGTACGATTTAAGCCCAGCCTTGTCCATGAATATTGTTTTCATGGGTTTTGGCCCACGATAGAGCCTCCATAGCAAGGCCCAGTGTATCCTGGATTTCTAGGTACTGGCATAGGCCCTAACTCATGAGCTTCTCATATCATGGGGAGGCTGTGCCCCTCTGGAAGTTGCTTAATTCCAACTCTCATCAGCCCCAGCTAGCAGGACCAACGGTCAGGGCTAAGAGGAACCACAGAGTCCAGTAACGGTTACATGTTGGCTACTGTCATGGATGCTTTAGGTGAGATTCCTGCATTGCAGGGGGTTGGACTAGATGACCCTAGGGGTCCCTCCCAACTCTGTGATTCTGTGACCTTCCCAAATACAGGGTAAGCAGGATGAGGGTGTAGCCCCAAAGTGGCTCTCCTGTTTTGCATACGGATGACCCCAGTTTTGAATTCTGACATGTCCTTTTCACAGATCAGCAGCAGATAATAAGGGAGAAGTCGTTTAACCCTGTGGCCCTGGAGAGTGACTGCTGTGTAGCCAGCAGTGAGTTAAGTAGAACCTTGATCTGATTAACAACATTTCAAAAAGTGTTCAGGGCTTGCCTCTGCCTTAAAAACTTGCAAGGCCCTTGGCACACTTTCAGATGTTGAAAGGCAAAAGTAATGTGTGGATGCAGCAGACCCGTGTAGAACTCCCCTAGTATGTTTTCAGCTCTGTGTCTCACCTGGGAAGCAAACCTGGTTTTGTGTCTGTAATGTGGATACTGCTGACAACCTGATAAGACAGGTCAGAATTGCTTTGGGTGCTGCAAGAGAGTTATAAAACTCCAGATGCATATTGAATGTTCTAGGTGCCCTGACTTTTGTAGTCTTTGATACGCTGACATTGAGGCTGAAGTGGGCTCCTTGTTTTGTGCAGCCTGAATAAGGAACTGAAGTTGGCACACCCCTGCACCCCAAAATAAGCTCTGGGCTAACTTATACCATAACCCTCCATAACCTGGAAGCTGCCTCCTTTCAGCTACACCCCCATTGTCTCCCAAAGCTATGGAAGCAATTGGCACACATATAGAGCTGGTAATTGATGCTGCATTGTTTGAAATGGGTGTGGAACACCCTGATAATAAGGGATAGGACCCGTTTTAATTTTAAGCAAAAGGAAACCGCCCTATTTCTTGCCTGCCTTCTCTCCTCCAGTACACACACAGCTTCCTTTGTTAGACTTGGGTCAATTCTGCAATGGGAGCCTTGGGCCCAGGAAGTCATAAACCAGGGGTGGGGAGCCTTGGGCCAAGGGGCCAATGGTGGCCCTCAAAGCCTCTCTATCCAGCCCTTGCCATTCTCCCCAGGCCATGCCCCTCACAAGGCCCTGAATATTTTTGCTGGCTGGAATGTGCCTGATAATGCTTCTTGCTTCAAGGCTGGGTTGCGGCTTTCCTTCAGGTTCTGGAGCCTGAACTTCATCTAAAATCACTTGTAGTCATGCAGATCAAGGCTGGCTTTGGGTCTGAAGAGGCCTTTGGCAGAGCGTCTCGGGTGGGCAGAGGGCTCTTCCCTAGGTGGGCTTCCCTGTCAAGGGTCTTGGTGGTTGGCAATGAGCTTGGATACCCACAATGCCCTGCTAGGTAGTAGTGCTATTCCCAGGGCATTGTGGGGAATCTTGAAATGGCAGGTGGCACTCAGACCCAGCTGTTCAGTGATCCATACAGGTGACCATGAGGATGGAAACGGATGATTGACACAGCTGGGTACGTGTGTGATTTATTAACTCGCCTTTTAACATGGGTGCATATGTCTGTGTCTTGCACACTGGCCTATGTTGCTGTGGTTAGCAGTTGCCTGGTTGAGGTGTGTGTTTGGCTGGTGGGTGTTGAACACAGCCTAAATAAGCACAGCCCTTGACAGGGTAAGTTGCTGCTGTTGTTGACGGCATAAATCAAGCGGTAAATCTCAGCCTGGGCTGTACCACCTGCAGCCGCATTGCAGCCTTCACAGATGGTGGCAGCACTTCCTGTGTGGTGGAGAGGCTGTGAGGCCGAACTTTATCTCTGGTGTTAGATTTCTACATAGCAGGCAACTCCCCGTTTACATGGGGGCTGATTTCTGAGGAACTGTATGTTTTAATTGAAATTGCATATATTGGGAACACCATTGGAAAAGCCTGCAAACGCCCTCTAAACCTCTGGAAACCCTCAAAAAACCATTTAAAAACAAAAAATCCACCAAACCCCACCATGGTCGCTCCCTCCAAGCCCCCTTGCTCAAACTCCCAACTCTCTACAGGACTCAAAGGTTAGTGCAAAGGCTTCTGGGATTGCGAGGTACAATTTTTGCCATTTCATGCTATTTTTAAGGCCGTTTTTGCCCCCTTTTGTGCCGTTTCTTGGTTCGCAGTGATCTGTGCATGCGCTTGTCTGTACACAGGGACTACTTCTCCCTAACACTGTCACCTGCTGAATGATGAGGCAGTGAAGCATTTAATACTGCCGCCATACTGCCTGGTATACCAGAGCCAGCAAATGGGGGGGGGCAGGCATGCCTGTGGTGGGTGGGCAACAGGTGTGAGCTTTACTTTGCCTGCATCCCAGGTGCACGAAAATTGGAGGCTTGAGGTTTCCTTGCCTCTGCCTTGGAATGTACAACCTGAGCCTCTGCTTATCGCTTCTGGAGAGTGAGGAAGGGAATTGGCTAACTTGATTGCTACTTCCTGGAATTGGTGGAGCGGCTGAGTCCACCTCCAGAATGGAGATGGGAGGGGTGGCTGAGAGCAGGCCTTGTGAGGCCTTGTTGTGAAATGGCAGAGGCTTGAACTCCGGGATCCCATGTTTATTAGGCACCTCTCCTTATTACCTTCAATGCAAATGGGGAAGCTCCCTTTCCCATGTCACTAGCAGGTCAGCATTTTTTTTTAATTCTACTAAATTAAAATATGACTAGAGCTTGATTAAAATAATTAAAGTTGGCTGCAGCAGAGGAAGCCAGGAGCCGCAAGCTCTGCGTGTGTTATCTGTCCTCTTTCTAGGATCAGCGGTTTGGTTTGGTTTGTTTTGGAAAAAGGTGTGGCTCAGACACAAATCCTGGCTTTCTTTTCTTAAATAAACGTTTAACTGACTTTGCTGCCTTGGAGGGTGTGGAGGTGCTAGCGAATCTCAATTCCACCCGTCCGCACTCCGTTATTGTTGCCAAGGTGGGGTTTTAATCTGGTGCCTTTTAGATTCTAACAGCAACCAAACAAGTGGAAATGACCTCTGCAGAGCCCTTACTCGAGGTGTTGGCCAGTGGAATAAATTCCTCGCCTCCTAGGTACACGTGTGTACAAAGTATGGGCAAAGTAAACTTTTCTAAACCCAGGCAGTGCTCCTGAGCATGTGTAAAGAATTGGGTTGCTTCCAGGTGACCTGTTTGCTGAGCATTCCTTCTGATTTGTTTGCGCAAATTTTGTGGGGAGGTTAGTAAATATCGGCTATATATTGAGCATTCATTATGGTTTGTTCTTGGCGAGCTTTCAATTGTGTCAATTTGCTCGTTCATGTCCCATTTTCCAGTGCTTTTCCCTGTCTTCTTTATTGAAAAAAAGTCTGTTTTTAAAAGTTGGGTTAAGCAGTTTTGTTGTGCCAAATCAATTACTTGCACAACTTGAATTTGCTGGTGTGTGATTTGAACCCCGCCTGAAAATAGAGACAGTCTGGAAGCACCCTGGATCGCTAGCATGAAGAACATGCTTGCACATCTACCCAGCACATGCGCCGGACGATTTTGTCCATCCTGAACTTGGGGGGGGGGTGGCTTCCAGCGACTCAAGACAGACCTGCAGATGGCTGTGCTACTATGGGGTTTGAATTTTGAGGTATTGCTAAGAGGCGTCGGTCACAAAATAGTTGGCGATGGTGGCGGGGAGGGGGAGCATGAAATAGCGCAGATTAAAAGAGAGAGCTTCTTCCGACAGCCTTGTGCACTTACCATGGGGGGCCAGCTGTGTCCTGCTGGTCCTGACTGTGGAGAACTCACAGTATTGATTTTACAGTCAGGCACACACAACAGCCAGCATCTTCGTTACCAGGAAAAACATATACAAGATATTTGTACCACTCTCTCTCATTTCGGAAACCGCTTGGAAAGTACCTGAACGTTTTACCCTATGACTTCCTTTCTAGGAGCGTTAAGGACCATTTGTAAAAAAGAAAATGAAAGCTTGAAATCTACAGCACCAGTGAAAGCCTTCCCTGTGTGGCAGATCCCTGATCGAGGGGATCGCAAGGCTGGATTTGCATGATGATCCCAGGTGGATCAAACAAAGGCGTATTCTTGGTAGCTGATCTCATCAATAGCTAATCTGTGTCCCCTCTGGATAGATGTTCCTCCACTACAACTCCCATCAACCCATTTAGCGATTAGCTTACCTATCTGAGTTTCTGACACTGCAACCCTGACTGCTGTCCATGACGGCTAGAATTGGAGTTCAACATCTGGGGGTTGGGGGCAGGTTAAGATGCCCCTGATTAGACCTGTCGGCAGCTGAGCCTCTGTATTCAGGAGCAGTCTACCCCTGAATGCCAGGGAGCAGCTGCAGGGGAAGGCCACGGCTTTCTTGCTGCCCTGCTTGTGAACTTCCCACAGGCTGGTTGCCTGAGGCCTGGTGGGGGTCGTGGGGGTGGGCGCACAAAGACGCTGGAGGAATAGGCCTGTATGAGACTGGCTGAGCCTGTCTGTGGCCTCTTCCACCCAAATTAGGCCTTATGGGACCGAGAGTGCATGGAAAAGGTTGTATTGCTACAACAGTTCCTTGTATAAATATGAGAAAAGTGTTTGTTTTTTTTCACACACACCCGGGACCCCATAAGCTGCAGCTCCTGACTTTGGCCATCTTCCACTGCCCTCCCTACTTTTGCAGAGAGAAAAAATGTGCCTTTTTTGGCAAGGGCTACTGTGGCTTCAGAAAAAAGCTGTACTGGAAGAGGAGGCAAGAGATGGGGTGAGCCGGGGTGTTGGCCGCGGTGCTTAATCACGCTTTTGAGAACTGCCACTTCCCTCGCCTCTTGCACATAAAAGGGAAAAGTAGCTGTTACTTGGAATGCGGGCGAAAAGAGATCTTCTTACTCCTCCGGCATCTGGGGCTAGGCCAGGTTCATGAAGGGGGAAGAGAAAGAGGAGGAAACACAGGCTAATAAAATGTTCAAATATCCCTGACTCCCCAGGCTATCTCCTCTCTTCATCCTTTGGGAAGCTTGCACTGTTAAGCGGCAACGGAGGAATGAAGCACAATCCTGCACCTTAAAAAATAATAATTGCAGAATTTTATTTATCATTCTTATATGTGCTGGAAGCTGGCCAGAGTGGCTGGGGTATAAAAATAATAATTAATGCATTTAAACCCTACCTTTTTCTACAAGGAACTCAAGGTGGCATACATCATGCTTCCCCTTCCTCAGTGAAATTGGTCCAAGGTCACCCAGTGAGATTCATGGCATTCGAACCTTGGTCTCCCAGGTCCTAGTCTGGTGCTCTAACCACTACACCACCCTGGCTCTGTGGTTCTCCAATGTGCCCATGCCTGATGATTCCCCATGGGTTTTCTCCAGCCTGCATTCCTTAGAATGTCTAGGCACCATTTATTTTGTTCCAGTGAGATTTGCTGTTATTTTAATTCTTCATTTCTATACTGCTTTATATGTTAAAGAAATAAAATCACAAAAGTGGAGATGGAGACGTCGGTCACCAGCCTGGTATCCAGAGATCTCTACATGGTTGCAGATTAGACCTGTACCAGTAGCAAAATGCACCTGGCTAATTTCTGACACTGCTTCTGAGGGCCACATGACAGTCGTGAGCAGGGCCAGAGGCAAAAGCAGGTGGTATGCTGAATGCAGATTTTAAATTTCCTCAGTAGGCCTGTTTTGAGCCTTTCACACACGTTTGTCTCTGTTTCCTCTGGCATTGTCAGAGTTCAGGGACAGATTTCCAACCAGGCTCAAACCTTTGAGGAATGTTCAAAGGTGGGGCAGGGAGGGGTGTGAGCTGGGGAGAGCCTCAGGGGCCAGATGGAGAAGTATGGAGGGCCACATATGGCCCTCGGGTCTAAGGCTCCCCACCCCTGCCTTAGCCTCTCAGGTGGTGTAACCAGGGGCAACCATGGCCTCTACATCCTTTGAAGGACCCGTGAAATGGGTTTTGTGTCAGCGGGCCTTGCAGGATGTTTGAGAGCCTTTGAGTACGTAATGAGGCGTGCGCGAGGCTGGAAGAAGATGCTCTCTTCCTACATTGGGGAGAAAAACCCAAACTGGCAGTCAGGCAGTCAGGAACGCGAGACAGTGTGCCAGGAGACATTCGTGGATGGAAAAGGAATGCTAGTGTGCAGATTAAAATTAAGGCTGTCATTCTCAGGAGCCTGTTTGCTGTGTTAGTGTGATAAATTGTGCTGGCTTTAGGAACATGGGGATCTGCCTGGCACTGAGTCAGGCCAAGGACTGACATTGCCCACACCGACTGGCAGCGTCTCTTCAGGGTCTCCTGCAGGAAGTCTTTCCCAACCCAAATTGGAGATGCCAAGGATTGAACCCAAGGCCTTCTGCAAGCAAAGGCAGATGTTCCGACGCTGAACCCTTCCTCCTGGGTAACCCAGAGGATGGGTAAAATAACTTTTTACACTCTCTTCTCTATAAACACACACACCAAAGCCAAGTTTCTTCTGGTTTTAGAAGATATTTTAATTCAGAGAAAGTCTCTCCCATCAGATGTTTAACTGTCCTGGCTGGGAAGTATCCATATTGGAAAGGAAAAGTTATGCTAAGACTTCCATCAAATCCTCTTTTTCTTTCAGAAGCTTGTTATTCAGTGACTTCAGTGTTAAAGTGCTTGCTGGGACATTTGTTTTGAAAACACATCATGACAGGATTGGTCAGCATCACCTGCCTTAGTTAGAGTTCCTTTGCGGTGTCTCTGCTCTGTCAATTAAACTGGCCCACAGTTTTTCACCCATTTCACAGCTGAGAAAACAGAGGCTGGCGAATGCCTTGTCAAAGGGTTCACAACGTTTGGGTACAGGTACACTCAGAAGTCAACAGTTGCCTAATATATGACTCTGTAAGCTGGACCTGACCATAGCACAACAGCAAATCTCCCCCACCTTGCTGTTCACAGGGCTGTGTTTACCTTAAAAATAAGCTGCTTTTCAGTGTAACTTGAAGCCCTTAGGGTGGCTATATATTAACCAACGGTGGTTTTTTTAATCCCTCGCCAGTTCATTGGTTAAAAACCTGGACTAGTGCCACCACAAAGAATCCTGCCACAGTTGTGAGTCTCAGTCGGGAGCCTTAAATGACTCTTGCACTTATTTCCCTGTTGCCACAATCTCCCTTACCTGGCACATCTTCCCACAAAACCCAGCTCCTTTTCCTACAGAGCTGGCGCTGCCAGATAATAAGCAACAATCTGTGAGACTAGGAGGCCCCTGGCATCATTCAGATTTAGCATGTCCAGGCTTGCTTAGTGTCTGTCGGGCTGATGGGTAAAGGACGGCTTAGTGTGGTCAGCAAATTCCAAGCAAGGCTGAAGGCCCATAGCTTGGTGTTGGTAGCCTGTGCTTGGTGCTCGGAAGGTTCCAGGTTCAAGTCCCGGAGTCTTGGAGTGGGCTGAGAAAGACCCCATCCTTATTATTCAAATGGATGAATGGAATAAACAGCTGGGCTGTTGGCTTCAGATCCTGAAATGGAGAGGTGGTTTGCCAGGGTGTTTTCAGTGGGCTCTTTCACCTGGAAGAGGTGCTGTCTGCATGATGCATCCATCCCTGCCTCGCTCATGTGTCACCGTATCAGGGCAGTGAAAACTGGGGTTGCAATATTATACTGCAGTTGCAGGGGGGCAGCTTGTGGCTGCTGCAGGACACCCCATCTGGAGCCAGAGCAGGGACAAACCTTTCCTTCCTCAGCTGCTTCTGGGGTGTATACCGGTATAAAATATAAATATAAAAAATAAAATATCTTGGACTGTGCCTCTGAAATGGTGCAGGCTTGAACCAAACTGTAGCTTTACTGGCTTGGAACATCTATTTGAAAAGGAAGGAAGGCCTTGCAGCAACCTATTTACGAGCCATAATGACAGGCAGAGATCGGAGGCTGGGAGAGTTTTATAGGCAGCCGCAATTGAGACTGAATGGTGGATCTACATAAGTGTAACTGCCCAATAAAATGTCAGCAGCTGCAGCCTTTGTGCTTCATCCAGATGCCCCAAAGGATTTGGGGAGGAGGTTCTCTCTCTCTCTCGTAATAGACTCTTCTTGGCTGACCTACCCTGGATTAGACTTTTTAACATCTAAATTCATGCATTTGAACATGAACCTGGCAGGGGGTTCGGATAGCTTGCTTTATTCTACCTGCTTTATTCTACTTATATTCCATGTTTCCTCCAAGGAGCTCAAGTTGGTCCAGCACACCGTTCTCCCCTACAACAACCCTGTGAGGTAGCTTAGGCTGAGAGACGGTGAGGGGTACAAAGTCACCCAGCGAGTTTCAGGGTTGTGTGGGGATTTGAAACCTAGACCTGCCTGGTCCTTGTCTGGCACTCTAAGCACTAGACTGGCTCTTTAACTCTTACCAGCATACAGGTAACCCCCTGTATTTCAGAAAATGAGAGGTGTGTTCCAAATGAGCCAGTGCAGGACAGTGGGGGGTAAAGAGGGGGTAGTCTGGAGAAAGTCCCAAGAGATAGATACCTGGGGGCTGCATTTGGCCCCTAGAATCAAGATCACCCGCCCTCTGCTCTAGAGCAAAACTTCCCCTTGGCTCACTGTTGTTGGTATCCATCTGTCTCAAGAGACAACGGAGTGTGCCTCTAGGGGTGAAGTCAAACCACTGTGGAATCATGGCACCTGCTGTGGCTGCAGAGACCGGTAACTTGTAATGGCTGCATTGTTTTTGCTGCCTTGGCAGCACCAAAGTGACCTCTCTGGGCGCAAGCCTGGGCAGTGTGTATGGAGGACGTGGGCTGGCATCTACAGAGGTTGGCTGGTGGGGTGGAAGGCAGGAGGGAGACCAAGGTTAGGAGAAGCCAGAGCCAATGACAGACAGAGGCAGCTCCTGATTGGTTGTAAGAAAGAAGGCAGACCGGAAGGTGGGTCAGCACACTGTGGACCAGCCTCCATGGGGCAGCTGCCTTCATGGCTTGCAGGCTGCCTGCAGAAGTAAACAGTAGCTTTATAGCAGGTTTGTGGATGAGTCCCTGAAAGTACTGGCACATACAAATCCTTGTCTACCTTGCATAGCCTGGCTAGTCACTCAAGTTGTGCAGATATCTACAGCATTTCTCTAGCACAATCATCAAAGAACAGGAATAAATTAAAACCAGTGCTTTTTTTCTTTTTTAAAAACGTTTATTTTGGCTGAAGAAAATCACCACTTTATAGTTCAAATTGGGAAAAATAAATACAGTGGTGCCCCGCAAGACGAATGCCTCGCAAAACGAAAAACGCGCAAGACAAAAGGGCTTTTCGGTTTTTGCGTCGCTTCACAAGAAGATTTTCCCTATGGGCTTGCTTCGCAAGATGAAAACGTCTTGCGAGTTTGTTCGCTTTTTTCCTAAAGCCGCTTGAAGAGGCGCAGTTGCGACGGACCATGCTTCGCAAGACGAAAAGCATCGCAAGACGAAAAGACTTGCAGAACGAATTAATTTCATCTTGCGAGGTACCACTGTACAGTAAATGGACATCATGGGTAGTCCCTCAGAAAAAAGCACTAACTAAAACCTTTAAAGTACTGTACAGTGGTACCTCGGGTTAAGAACTTAATCCGTTCTGGAGGTCTGTTCTTAACCTGAAACTCTTCTTAACCTGAAGCACTACTTTAGCTAATGGGGCCTCCTGCTGCCGCCGTGCCGCCAGAGCACGATTTCTGTTCTCATCCTGAAGCAAAGTTCTTAACCTGAAGCACTATTTCTGGGTTAGCGGAGTCTGTAACCTGAAGTGTATGTAACCTGAGGTACCACTGTATAGTGATCTTAAACCAGCAATAGAAAGTGGTAGCAATTTTTTTATTTTAAGCCTGGGCAACTAAAACATTTTCACCTTTTGCAAAAGCGCTGGAGCACAGGCTGTGTAATGTGGCCTTCCAAGGGCCAGACAGAGTGGCCTGGGGGGCTGCATTGGACCCCCGGCCTGAGGTTCCCCACCTCTGAATTAGGCACATAGGCTTTTTTAATAAAAAGTATACACGAGTTGCGTGGGGAACCTCTGGCCCTACACATGTTGCTGAACTACAATTCCCATTGGCCATGCTCGCTAGGGCTGATGGGAGTTATAGTACAGCAGCATTTGGGAGCCACAGGTTCTGCGCTCCTGAGCTATGGGCAGTATAATGGCTAGAGCAACACAGCCTGCTTGGCATACAGACCTGTCCCCAGGTGACCCCCCCCCTTTCCTCCTTTCCCCTTCTTAATGGCTGGGGAGGGGAAAGGGTTTCCTGTTTCTTTCCTAAACGTTGTTCTTGCTAGCACACTTGATCTGGCTCCAGAGTGGTCTCTCCTTTAGGTTAACTGCAGGAAAAACCTTGAGAGTCCCCTCTCCCTCCCCGCAAAGCCTTGCCGGTTCTAGGAATTGTCCGTATCTGAAACCTCCTTTGCTTCCTGATTGCTAACTTGGCCCTGTGCCTGCCTCTTCTAGGGTGGCTTCCGCTCTGAAATCCGGTGGGGCCTCTCTGGGCTCTCTAGATGATTGAGTCTGATCTTTGAGCATTCTGGCACTCTTTTTCCTCCACTGCATGACCCCGCATTGCCCTCTGCTTGGCAAATGGTTGCTGCTAAAGGGCAGGCAAACCTGGCACTTGGTAAAGGTAAAGGGACCCCTGACCATTAGGTCCAGTTGTGGCCTACTCTGGGGTTGCGACGCTCATCTCGCTTTATTGACCAAGGAAGCCGGCGTACAGCTTCCAGGTCATGTGGCCAGCATGACTAAGCCGCTTCTGGCGAACCAGAGCAGCGCACGGAAACGCCGTTTACCTTCCCGTCGGAGCAGTACCTATTTATCTACTTGCACATGACGTGCTTTCGAACTGCTAGGTGGGCAGGAGCAGGGACCGAGCAATGGGAGCTCAGCCCGTCGCAGGGATTCGAACTGCCGACCTTCTGATCGGCAAGTCCTAGTCTCTGTGGTTTAACTCACAGCGTACTTGGTAAAGGTGTGTAAATGGGCACTTTTCCCCTGATCGCTTGGGGTGAAGGGAAATTGCCCTGCAGGTGAGGATCAGATGGAGAGCTCTCTCTCTCTCTCTCTCTCTCTCTCTCTCTCTCTCTCTCTCTCTCTCTTTCTCCCATTGCCTTCTAGGCTGGGGCTGGGAACTTCTTCAGTAGGAAGCCTCCATGGGCTGCCTTAATAGAAGCACCAAACAGTACATTCCCTGAACACAGATGCGCACCAAGGGCTGAGATGAGCTTTAGACAATGTATGCCAGGAGTAATGTAAGTTGAGCTGGGCAGCAGCATACATGGAATCTGTCTGTGAAGAGGGCCTGGGACCAATGTGCATTTCTTAACCACCTCTTGCACACTCCAACCATTGTGCATCTACTCTTTTTTGGCAATGCAAATTGCAGGCGTAGGCTGGGGGGGCTACAGGGCTGCAGTGGAGGGCAAAGGGTTAAGCCCCCTTCTAATGGGCTCGCAGGGTTCAATTCCCTATTGAAACCCCTTTAAGTAGGTAGCGAGCAGCATTTAACCTAGTGAATTTTGGTTAGAGGGTAGACTTGTTGCAACCATGCACAGAGATGCTGTTGTTTGTGGTAGGATCTGCATTAGTTGGATAGAGAAAAGGTTTCTAGTACTAGTCTGGAGAAGAACAAGGCAGCCATGCTTGTTCTCTCATAGTTAAAGATAACCTCTAATTTTGAGGTCCAGGATAGAAGTGGGAGGAGGTTGTAAAAAAAGAAAGAAAAAAGGATGCAACCTGAGTATCAGTCTAAACCATGACAGGTCAGCTGAAGTTAAAGTTACGGGGACAGCCTGGGAGTCTTTAACTCTAACACCATTCAAAGCCCTCTTCAAGCTGAGTTGCACCCCCCCTATCCTCTCCATTCCAGGGACTGCATGGTGAAGGGTGGGCAACAAATCGAAGAATAAGCCAGACTCTGTCCACAACACCTGCAATTTGCTGCTTTCTCCCTCCCTCTTGACTTCAACATAAAGCCTTATTTGGCTACAGACCACCTCTCTCCATATGTGCCTCTTCTGAAGGAGGTTCCAAGGGTGGCAACACGAGAACGGGCCTTTTCGGCGGTGGCTCCCCATTTGTGTAATGCTCTCCCCAGGGAAGCTTCGCTGGCACCTTCACCACATACCCTTTAGGCGCCAGACAAAAATGTTTCTATATAACCTTTGGCTGCTGAACATTCTATGGCGGGGTGCCCAAACTTTTTTTCAAAAAGGGCCAGATTTGATGAAGTGAACATGCGTGAGGGCCGACCAAAGTTGTTGAGCTTTTTTACAATTTTACCCCAAAGTTCTTGAGCTTTTTAAAGGGTTTTTATACATATACTGCCACGGAGGACTGATTAAATTAACCAGTGGGCCGGATTAGGTCCCTGAAACGGACTTTGGACATGCCTGTTCTGTGGCCTTTAAAATGTTGGAAGGGGGTTTATTGGTTTGTTATTGTTTTTATTTTATTATGTGTTTTGTGTTCTCATTTTAGAATTTTTATGTTGTGAGCCGCCCTGTGATCTTCGGATGAAGGGCGGTGTGTTGTGACGACACACTTTGCGGGTCCAGTCACCTAATGTGGTGTTGGGCAAAATGAATTTGAACACCTGAATTCAGATTTGATCTGAACAAAGCAGTGTGTACTTATTTAATTGGTTTGAACAGACTTCAAGGGGTTGTTGATGAGGCCCCAGTGTGCCTGCTTGTAGCACTAGTGAAAGGGCTCGAAGAATAAAAGGAGAGGTTTATTCTCTATCCCTGAATCTTTAAGTGCAGCCCACCTACACACACATCTAATATGGGATGACAAGAATACCAGCCTACCTTGCAAGGGCGTTGTACCTGTCCCACTTTGATCCTTCACGTCATACCTAACTCTCAGTGCATCTATCCATGGTGCAAAACCCTGATGGATTATGGGTAAATTCTAGCAGGGTCTTAATTCCAGGAATGGGGAAGACTCAACCTGGGGGCCAAAGGTGGCCCTCAGGACTCCTCACAAACTTCACACCTCACAAACCCTGCTTTGCACCTCTTTTGAGTGTTTTCGCCTGGCTGAAATATGTCTTTGCAAGCTGATAATGCCTCTTCCTTGTGGGAAGAAAGGATAGAAAGGGCTGTGTGAATGTATACAGAATCTGGCCTGTCGTGCAAAGGCAAATTATATACGTTTCTTTGCCCTTTGCTTTTGCCTCTGAGAAAATGAGAGAATCCAGTGATTTAAGATGTTGCACATAACTTCGTTGTGATACTACTCAACCTCTCTGTTTTCTTTTCCTTTTTTTTACAAAAAAACCCCTCCTGTTTATATAACTGTTTTTAAAAATAGAAATCAGTTCAGGTCTCAGACATCCCCAACAAGTGTTCAAAAGTGGGGGAGAGTTGTTTTATTTCCTAGAAGACTTGGGGGGGCATTAGAAGGTGCCAGGAAGAGAGATTCACATCAATATGGAAAGCCTGGCTTCAGTCTTGAGTGTGTGAAGAGGAGGAATCTGTGACCTTTCGGTTTAATCCTGTTTCATAACTCCCCCCCCCTTTTTTTCTGAATTGATGGGTCCCTGAACGCTGCCTTCTGGTGGAGTTTGGGGGCTCGAGGCAAATTTGCTTAAAACTTCCTTAATATTATTGTGCTTCTGGAAGCAAGTCTGGCTGAGTGTGTTGAGGCTTACTCCTACATAAGTACGCATAGAATTGCAGCCTGCTCTGTGTTTCTCTCCTCGTGGAACTGCAGTGTTGGAAGGGCACCCCCAAAGGTCTTCTAGTCCAACCCCCTGCCGTGCAGGAGTCACAACTAAAGAATCCCTGACAGAGAGCCACCCAACCTCTTATTTAAAACTCTCCACTGTGTCTTAACTCCTACCACCAGGCCTTCTGTGAAATGGGTTTGGGGGAACCGTATTTTGTTGCAGTAGCCCATAGCCATTAGCTTCACCTGGCTTCACCTGCCTGCTGTTCCATGAGAGTCTTACCTCTTTGCAGAGTAGACTAGGACTGTAGACTCAGGCTCCTGTCCATTCTCCATTTACTGCATTCCTAGTGCTGAGATTTTAATCCCGCCTTCACACAACCATTATCTGAAATGCCTGTGTACCCTGTGTAAAATGCTACTGTTTAAGATACTATTATTCAAACCATCTTCCCTCCAGTTCGAGTCCTTAAGCCATTTCTAGTTCAACTCTAGCTCAGGTGTGGACACCTCTGCATATAGGGGTAAAGGTGCCCCAGCGCTTGCTGGTGTGGACACGAGCAGAAGCGAATCTGACACTCCTGAAGCTATGCTGATCTGAACAGCTTGGGCTGGGTAGGGGGAGCCCTGTGAAACACACTAAGAAAACAGCTTCACAGCACTCTTAAGGCAGTGATGTGAACACGCCCATGGATCCCACCCCACAAAAATCAAGAGGATTCTGCACACACGGAACACATGCTTCTCAATTCTCCAATCCGGCAAGCAAGAGGTGCTATCACAGTTCCAAAGACAAAGCACTCAAAGGCTGCATTACATGGGGGTTGGACCAGATGACCCTTGGTGCCCCCTTCCAACCCAACAATTCTATGAGAGGCCTGGCTTTGGGAGCAGGGTCAGATAAAGAAGCTCTGTGGGCTATGTCCCGTCCTTGGGCCTGAGGCAGACAGTGCCAAGCAAGATGGCCTAACGGTGTTAAGATTGCCTCCAATACAAAAACATTTATGCACTGTAGAGGGTTGGGCTAGATGACCCCATCCAACTGCTTACCTCAGAACCACAGTAGCAAAGTGGTTTGAGTTGCGGGTTGGAGCTTGGTTCCTCGCTCACAGGGCTGTTGCGAGGATGAAATGCAACGGGGTGATAGTGTGGGATGAACCATATACAGCAGTACCTCAGTTTTTGAATGTTTCAGAAGTTGAACCTTTTGGTTTTCAAGCGCCAAAAACCCAGAAGTAAATCCTTCTGTTTTTGAATGCTCCTCAGAAGTCGGACGGCTTCCGCTGAGTGTTTCTCAATTTTCTCAATTAAATTTGCAGACCGCCCTTCGCACCTCAGTTTTCGAACATTTCGGAAGTCAAACAGTCTTCTGGAACAGATTACGTTCAAAAACCGAGGTGCCACTGTATATGCTCCTATTTTGAGGGATAATTTTTTTTAATAAGAAAGAACCAGCACTGAGAGTGACCTTGCCACTCCTTTTTTAAAAATGAGGGTTTGGGGGGAGACACACTGCACATGCTCAGAGGCCTGAGGTTCCACGTGTTTAAAAACTTGGCAGCCCCTAAGATGTACTGTCAGCCCAGTGTGGTTTGAGAAGGCCCCAGGCGCTCCTCCTTGGCCAGCTTGTGGCTGGCTCCAAATTTCAGGCCTCCTGCGGAGCAGCTGGGGGGGGGCTTCTCTTCCTTTCTCTCCTCCCCCACCCCAATTTCCCAGACTGTGGCGGGTGGGGGGCACGGAAGGTCTGGAGAGAGCAAGAGACAATGGCTGGCAGTGTTGTCTGGAGAGGGTCGGACAATGGGCTACGGTGGGTGGTTCTGTAAGCTTTTGAGAATTGGTGGGGGATTTGAGGCAGGGAGGCCTGTGAGAATCTGCTGGAGTGTAAAACTGGCTCCTTGGCAGAACAGCTGTTCCCATTTTCAGGGCGCTGTTCCTGGAAGGAGGCTTCTGTTCTGACTACCACCTCCCCAGTCGATCTTGGGTTCTCCTGCAAAATGAAGCTTCTGGCCCGGAGTTCTTTTCAAAGTGTCCTTGCTCTTTCCTGAATCGAAACTTGCAGGCTCAGTTACCATATACTCAAAAAGGCCTACACATGCTCTTTTTTAAAAAAAATAAAAATTGTCGGGATAGCTGGCTGCAGAATGAACAAGAGTCCGCTGCCTCTCAAGGGAGTCCGTTCCACAGTCAAGCAGCTCTTATTGTCAGAAAGTTCTTGCTGATATTTCCCGTACAGTGGTACCTCTGGATGCGAACGGGATCCGTTCTGGAGCCCCGTTCACATCCTGAAGTGAACGTAGCCCACATCTGTGGGTCGCGATTCGCCACTTCTGCACATGCGCGTGACGTCAGTTTGAGCGTCTGCGCATGCGCGAGCGGCGAAACCTGGAAGTAACGCGCTCTGTTACTTCTGGGTCGCCGTGGAGCGCAACCCAAAAATGCTTATCCCGAAGCTACTTCAACCCGAGGTATGGCTGTAATTGGAATCTCCTTTCTTGTAACCTGATTTGTTGGTTTGGGTCCTCCCCTCTGGAGCAGCAGAAAACATCATCCGTGTGGCAGCACTTCAGATCACTTGAATATGGGGAAGAAGATGCTGTAACTCAGGGACAGAGCATTTGCTTGGCATGCAGAAGGTTCTGGGTTCGATCCCCACTGCTAGTCACTGCGGACCAGAATACGCTAGATGGACCAATAGCTTGACTCTCTCTTGGACCATTTCCCTTGTTCCTAGTTTGGATAGTGCATGTAAAAAAACGGTGAGACATGGGAATTTGTGACCCAATAGGAGGCAGGGGGAGTTGCAGCTTGGGGTTTTGGTGTGTGTTTTCTTTTAACATGTTCTCTCTGATCACTTGAAAGCAACTTCTGATCACCCCAGGCGAGTTGTCTGTTTACAAGCCTGATCTAACCACTCAGGCCTTGCCCTTGCTTTGCAGCTTGGCACAGATCCTGCCCTGCAGGCAAAGGCAAACTGGGGTGTGCCTGGCCTCTGAGCAAGCAGAGATTCCCCACCTACTTGTAAAACAGCATCCCTTGAAAGGGAACTCTCCGAAGCCTCAGGAGAAGGGATTTAATCGCCCCCGCCTCCACACAACTGCCATTCTCCCCCTCCTCTTGCAAAACAATATAGCCTTTGGGCTGGGTGCTGTAATGGTTCATAAAGGGCCTGTGTGTGCTCTCCAGGGATTTATTGATGTATGCAGTAGCTGGCATTGCTAATCCGCAATGGTGGGCCATAGCTCCATGGAAGAGTATCTGCCATGCATACCAAAAGTCCCAGGTTCAGCTGGGAGAGCTGCTGCCAATCAGTGTGGAAAATACTGAACTAGATGGACCAATAATCTGGCTTGGCATCAGTGTTCAAAATTCATCAGGTGCATTTTGCACCAGGCTATTGACCAAGTGAAGGTGCCTGGGTGCCAGGATGGCACCTGACGTCTCTGCCATCTCACGGTGCATGCCTGAGAATCCTTGGATCTGGACTGTTTACACACACTAACAACACATCCTATAGAATTCTACCAGTTATACTTCTATCTGCACAATCAGAATGAATTTCAGGAACCAAAATGCTTCGGCTGTGCAGCCTGAGCAGGAGCAGTCGCCATTAAGAAAAAGAGGTCGGATTAGGCCAATTTACATGTGGACTGGTCCTGGATCAAGAGACTTTCACTCTTTAAGTTCTCAAAATCTGAACTAGCTGTCATCTGAACTAGCCAGATGTTTAACTGAGAAACCCATCATTTGAAAAAGAAGACTTTAGAGCCGCCTGGCTGAAAAAAGGGCAACTAGACATTGGAGCCTAACACTGCTTGGTTTAAAGCAGATTCCCGTGTTGCTATTTAAAGCCGGCCTTTATTTAAAGCCATGAGGACTGGAATCTTTATTTTTAAAGGAGGAGCCATAGCTCAGTCGTAGTGCCTGCTTTGCATGCATAAGGTTCCATCTTTGGTGTCCACAGGTAGGGCTAAGGACATCCTCTGTCTGAAATCCTGGGAGGCTGCTGCAAATCTCAGTGGGCATTTCTGAGCTCAATAGGCCCAGGGGTATAAGGCAGGTTCATTTGCCCTTCCTATGGAAACGCTTCTCCATTCTGCAGTTACTTGGGTCATCCGCCGCCTCCTTCCTTCCTGCCGGTGCCAGTTTGCTTGCTGAGCTTCCTGTTTTGAGCACGATGGCTCTGCGCTCTGCCTAAAGAGTCGCAATGCTTCTGAATGCTCCTTGCTGGAAACCGCAAGAGGGGAGAGAGGGCTCTTGTGCTCAGAGGTCCTGCTTATGGGTTTTCCACCCCGGGCATCTGGTGGGCCACTGCGAGAACAGGATGCTGGACTTGATGGGCCACATGTCTGATCCAGCAAGCTCCTCTTTATGTCATGTTTTGTGGGTTGTTTTCATGGTCTGGCATACTTAAAACCTTTTCTGGCTTTTCTAGCAACCCAATTACTTATGATTGCCAGGGCTGTTGCAGTCTTCTGTCCCACGCCTGCAATCCCTTGTCTAGGGATGCTTAAGGTTCTTGTAAAGCCACATTCTTCTTGTGTGTGTTTTTAAACACCAATCTACCTGATTTGCCTTACCAGAATGATAAGAGTCAACCGGGGTAGGTAGAAGACTTAGCTGGCTTGTGTCTATGTTAAAAAACTGCTGGAACAGGAGCTGCACTAGTATGCATTTGGGAAGGGCCATCACTCTTTTGTCTCCACCTAACCATCTCTGGGCCACGGAACACTGCCTGAGAATTCCCGCGTGGTTTGCTAAAGGCTCATCGCCGCCTGCTCTGCTTGTTCTGCAGCAGCCCATCCTACTTGCTCCTCAGCTTGTGCAGAGTGTTCCTGGGAAGGGCAGTTTCTAAAAACCATCTATAATGGGTAATTAGCACAAGCCGTACACCACAGAGTGTGTCCAGGGTTCATTGCAGGCAGGCATTTACACGCAAGCGTTCTGGAAGTGAAAAGCAGCACACACACACACACACCCCCTCCAATCTATCTGATGGGGCTGCAGCTCAGATACATATAGGACATCACAGTCTTCTCCAACTGAAAGCAGGTCCTTGGCTGAGACATTAGAGGGTTAGTGCCAGTTTCATAAGAGAAAGATTCTTCCCTGACTTTTTGTCTGTTGGATTTATATTATTTCAGAAAAGTCTCTGGTTATGATAGGATTATATTGCCTTGACATTTAATAAAATATAGTTTTGATTTTTTTTCTTTTCTTTTTAAAGAAACAGTTTTTATTTTGAGCTTTCGCTTTTGTCTTTATAATTTCTTTTCTAAAAAAACTCTTAAAGTCTAGAGAAAAATGAGACACAAATATGAGTACTATAAGTTGTACCCTGGTGTTAATCTTACTCAGAATAAACCCACTGAAATTAATCAACGTGACCAACCTGGGCTCATTAATTTCAGTGGGTCTACTCTTAAGCTGTCTGCCAAAACACGCACTTCAAACAAACAGGTATTTGTAAGAACATTCAGCATATGCATTTCTCTGTAACGTTAAAATTCCCACCAAAAAGGAGGTGGCAACATGGTACCCATGGTATTTTTGGGAGTTCAAATTCAGCATGTGCTCCTGAGGTTTCCTGGAGAGCCAGGCTGATGCTCCTCCCTCATGTTCCCTTCCAGCACTACAGATCTATGATTCTATGATTCTCTTTCTTTAGGTCTGTGTGTCTTTGCTCTATCTAGCCTTCCGAGGTACACAAAAACCCCACACAGCCGCCATGGCAAACAGAGGCCCCTCTTACGGACTCAGCAGGGAGGTTCAGAACAAGATCGACAAGCAGTATGACGACGAACTGGAGCAGATTTTAATCCAGTGGATCGTTGCCCAGTGTGGGCCGGAAGTCGGGCAGCCCCAGCCAGGCAAGAAGAACTTCCAAGAGTGGCTGAAAGATGGAACGGTAAGGAGATCGGTGTGGCTTCGTTCAGCCTAGAAGGTTTGGGGTCCCTCTGTCGTTACAAAAATCCAATCTAAGTTGTGTAGTGCCTTTAAGGAGAGGGTGCAGGTATTCATTGGTGTGAGCTCCCATGGGCTAGAGCAGGCAAGCTTCAGGTTTGCCTGATCTATTCCATTTCGTACAAAACCACCCAAGGTCTACTAACTGGAGCCTAGTGCTGCCTCTCAGAGCAGCTTGCGAAATTCGCCAGGCGCATTTTGCATCTAACTATTGGCCACTTGTGGCCAAGTGGCGCCAGGATGGCGTCTGACGGCTCCACCATCTGGAGGTGCCTGCCTGGGGATCCTTGGATCTTGACTGCTTTCACGACACTCGCAACATGTCCTTTAGAATTCTGCCTGATATATTTTATCTGCACACAATCGGAATGAATTTCAGGAACCGAAAGGTCGTATTGAAAAATACAACTTCCGAGCTTCCTGGCCCCAAAATGACAGCTGAACATTTCGTTTTGGCAGCAGTAACCCTGGTTTAAGGAACCATTTGGTGCCTAGCTTATTTATCCGAGTTTCTAACACTGACTCAGAGTGTTAGACCTTTGAAGCCCTAAACAGCCGCGGTCCAGTATACCTGAAGGAGCAACTCCACCCCCATCGTTCAGCCCGGACACTGAGGTCCAGCGGCGAGGGCCTTCTGGTGGTTCCCTCACTGCGAGAAGTGAGGTTACAGGGAACCGGGCAGAGGGCCTTCTCGGTGGTGGTGCCCGCCCTGTGGAACACCCTCCCATCAGATGTCAAGGAAATAAACTACGATCTGACTTTTAGAGGACATCTGAAGGCAGCCCTGTTTAGGGAAGTTTTAAATGTTTGATGTTTTATTGTGTTTCTAATATTCTGTTGGGAGCTGCCCAGAGTGGCTGGGGAAACCCAGCCAGATGGACATGGTATAAATAAATTATTATTATTATTATTATTATTATTATTATTATTATTATTATTATTATTATTATAACAGACTCCATTTTCTTCCTGGCCCCTGATTAGGTGTTATGCCACCTCATCAACAGCCTTTGCCCCAAGGGACAGAAGCTGGTGGCGAAGATCCAGAGTTCTAGTATGGCTTTCAAGCAGATGGAGCAGATTTCTCAGTTCCTGCGTGCAGCCGAGCAGTATGGCATTCAGGCCACAGACATATTCCAGACGGTGGACCTCTGGGAAGGTACAAAGTATTTGCAGCGGAGGGCGGGGAGAAGGAGGGAGGGCAGAGGGAGCATCCCTGAGGGGAAACCACGTGTGATCTAAGACAGGTGTGGGGAGCCCATAGGCCACCTCACCTGGCTCCCAGCCTCCCCAAGCCTAGCCTTGCCCAACTCCTCCCTGACTGCAGTTAGGGTTGAAGGCTGTCCCTCAAAGCCTGCCTGCTATGGGGCGGCAGTCTTCCAGAAGAGCGCATCAGGGCTCTGCAGTGTTAATGCTCCCTCCCACAGCTGCAGTCTCCAGGAAAGTCTCCCCACTCCCTCTTGGCAATTAGGGATGGAAAGGAAAAGAAACCTAGATTGCTTTCTTCAGCAAGTAAAGGGCAGGCATGAAGTCACTTCACCACTGTGACTTGGGGGGCTGGCATTCTGCTTGGAAATGACATTTCTGATTTGAGCTGGTATCTGGATCATTGAATTCTCCATTTCTAAAGGGTCGAGGGCAGAAAAACAGGAGCAAGGCCAAGGAAGTGTCTCTTTTGGCACAACTTTTAAAAACAACGCAGATCTCTGCCAAATCGGTCCACTTTATAAAATAAGCTCCTGGCCGTTTGGAGAAGTTAAGATCAGAGCTTCCATTTTTGCCTAACCTGCAGTGTGAGATGAGGGTGGATTCTTAATGGCCTGTTTGGTGTTTGGTAGAGTGCTTTTACTTAGCAACATTTCTGTCTCACCTTTCCTCCAAGGAGCTCAAGGTTGTGTAGATTGTCCCCCCCCCCTCCATTTTATCCTCACAGCAACCCTGTGAGATAGGCTGTGAGACTAAGAGGTCTCCCAGTGAACTTCTTTGCTAAGTGGGGATTTGAACCCGGGTCTGCCTAGTCCAAAACTCTAGCCACTACATTACACTGCCTCTTGCTTTAGGTAAAGGTAAAGGGACCCCTGACCATTAGGTGCAGTCGTGACCGACTCTGGGGTTGCAGTGCTCATCTCGCTTTATTGGCCAAGGGAGCCGGCATGCAGCTTCCGGGTCATGTGGCCAGCATGACTAAGCCGCTTCTGGCAAACCAGAGCAACGCCGTTTACCTTCCCTCCAGAGCGGTACCTATTTATCTACTTGCACTTTGACGTGCTTTCAAACTGCTAGGTTGGCAGGAGCAGGAACCAAGCAACGGGAGCGCATCCCGTCACGGGGATTCTGATCGGCAAGTCCTAGGCTCTGTGGCTTAACCCACAGCGCCACCCACGTCCCAGACTCTTTCTTTATCCAGGATTAATTCCCAGCCATCTCCAATCAAAAGGGCCTTGGGTAGAAAGTAGTGTGGAAAAACTCCCCCTGCCCTAGAGAGCTGCTGCCAGTCTGTGCGGAGCAGACTGCGCTGGACTTGGTGGTTTCACCCTTCTTGCAAAGCAGCTTTTCATGTAACTGTTGCTGCTTCCTGGTGATGGTGAGCCGAAACAGGAAAAAATTATGGGGAAACGATGCAAGATCGCCTTGCCTAACTTGTAAAAGGGAGTGGCCTTTTGCAGTCCTTGGCTTCAGCACTTTAGGGTCTCTGCCAGACTGTAAAAGAGCACAGTGCTCCTGCTTGATCTTGAGAATGGTGTTAAGGTTGGACATGGTGCATATATTTGATGCAACTTCTGAATTCTTCCAACCCACAGCTAAACACATGGCCAGCGTGCAGAGAACCTTGATGAACCTGGGAGGCTTGGCGGTCTCTAAAGGAGATGGCCTCTTCGTTGGGGACCCCAACTGGTTTCCTAAGTAAGTACTGTGGCAAGTGTGTGTGTGTGTGTGTGTGTGTGTGTGTGTGTGTGTGTGTGTGTACTAACTCCATATTGGGCTCAAATTTGTAAGGCATGGAATAAGGGAAGAAAATCACTGTTCACCGTAGTGTTGTTCTGTAACGGTTTCAATCCCAGTAGTAGTTGCATTATAATGCTTCCAAAATGCACTCTGTAACATTACAGTGGTACCCTGGTTGTCGAAGTTAATCCATTCCATTTGACCCCCGAAATGGTTCAAAAACCAAGGCGTGGCTTCCGATTGGCTGCAGGAGCTTCCTGCACTCAATCAGAAGCCGCGTTGGACGTTCGACTTCCGAAAAACGTTCACAAACCGGAACACTCACTTCCATGTTTGTGGCATTTGGGAGCCAATTTGTTTGGGAGCCAAGCCGTTTGACAACCAAGGTACCACTGTATTCAGTCATCACTGGGACAACCTTGTTGGGTAAGCCAGTATTATCCTCATTTAGCTACTGTGAGAAGAGGAAGGTTGGGTGACAGTGGCAGGAGATGAGAGGCTGCTGCTGCACATTAAAAACATTTTAAAACTTCCCAATACACAGCTGCATAACGTCATTTATCCATTGCACTTCAGCTGGCGGCTCAGAGTCTGCTGCTGCACAGGACCTTGTGGTCCTCTAGACCACATCATATCTGGCCCTATGCCTTCCAGATTTAACTCCTAGTTCCCAGCCTCTGGGGTGAATGATTGGGTATGATGGGATTTGTAGTCCCTAACATGCAGAGAGCACCACATTGGCCATCCTTGCTCTGGATATTGTTGGACTCAGCCAGCATGGCCAGTGGTAGGGGATGATGGGAGGTACAGACCAGAAATTTCGGGGGGGGGGAGCGGTCTGACAGGTCAGATTTCCCCCCTCCCCAGGCACACGCTGCAATGCTGGATCACAACTGAACTTGGAAGACGGGGGATTACAGGGGTGTGTTTTAACTATTATCAATTTTCATATGCTATTGAATAACCATAAAACACCTGGTAGCCAAGAATGAAATTGCTCCATAATGAAAGTCTCAGGCAAAACCACTATTTTACAAGAAAATTAGGTCCTATGATACAGCCTTTTGCCTTCCTTGAGGAGAGGAATGTAGACATTACTGTAATGTCGCCTTTTCAGTTTCTGTAAGCTTGGCTTACAGAAAAATTACAAATAAATAATTCAGGGTAAAAGCAGCGTAAAAACAAAAGTCGGAATGGACTTTCCAAATGGTCATAAATCTGTGTTAAGTTTCTTCAGCGGGAAGATCTGGAGAAAACAGCTGCATTTTAAAAAAATCTGGTGCTCAAAAAATTGTTGCTGGGAGAAAGCCCACTGGGATTCAGTCCTCAGGATCTGCAGGGAGGGAGAGCTGAGAGAGACCCCTGTATCCAACTCCAGAGAGACTAATGGTCTGATTCAGCGTAAAGCAGTTTCATATGTGATCTGGTGGTGCTTTAGCTATCTAGATCTTCTAAGCCACTGTTTACAAACTTGGGTCTCCTGCTGTTTCTGGACTACAGTTCCCATCATCCATGAACACTTGTCCTGCTAACTAGGAATGATGGGAGTTGTAGTCCCAAAGCGGCTGGAGACCCAAATTTGGGAAACTCTGTTCTAAGCTGAACAAAGACAAGCAGTACAAATGAGCCGAGTTATAATTTTTTAGAATATCCTTTTTTAAAACAAACCTCCTAGGCTATGTCCTCTGCAATGATGTGTGTGCTTGTTTCTACCCCTCACTTCCTGCCTCCCCCCCCCGACAGGAAGTCCCAGGAGAACCGCCGTGCCT
This sequence comes from Podarcis raffonei, assembly GCF_027172205.1. Classification (NCBI taxonomy): domain Eukaryota; kingdom Metazoa; phylum Chordata; class Lepidosauria; order Squamata; family Lacertidae; genus Podarcis; species Podarcis raffonei. The sequence goes on from NC_070617.1 coordinate 13,477,213, forward strand.
TCCCGGAGGACAAGCTCAAGGAAGGGCAGAGCGTCATTGGCCTGCAGATGGGCACCAACCGGGGAGCCTCACAAGCGGGGATGACGGGCTACGGCATGCCACGCCAGATCCTTTGAGCCAGGCTGCCCCACCAAGCGATGGCTCCTTGCTTCCCAGCACCTCATATCCCCAAGAATTTCTCTCTCTCTGTCTCTCTCCAAATTGTGCTACCACGAGAAGCCTTAAAGGCAGACCAGGAGGAGATGGGCCTTCTGGTGCCCACTTTCCCCCTGTGCCAGCCCTGGTTGGTAACCTCCTCTCTTTTTTACTGCCCTTTTTTTACCCATATTTTTCCTCTTAAGCACACACGACTGGAGTGAGTACACTTTCTTTCCTTCTCCCTGCCTACTCTTGATCTCATTTCTCAAGAGCGCTTTAACCACACTCCCCCCAGGGGGGTTTTTCTCCATACAACACCTCCTCTCTCCCCCCCCCCCCTAAATATAATGCTGGGGCCAACCAACCACTCATCTGAAGAATACAGGGACCAAAAAGAAAGGTGTGTGTCTCCTTTTTCTCCCCACCACCCTTCATAATGCCAATGTGGTTTTTCTAGTGGCCAAATGCCCCTTCTACTGCAACATTTTATTATTATTATTATTAAACTCACATTCCAGAATCTGGCCCCTTAAACCCTGCTTTCCTTTTACACTTATCTGGACCAAAAAAAAAAGTAAATAAATGCCCGTTTCTTTTTTGGACACTGTTTTTGGCAGTCTTAACTCAGCAACTTGCCAGCAAAGCAGTCCTGGATAATATCTAGAATCTCAGCACTCTGCACTGCAATCTTTTTTTTTTTTTTTTGCACGCGCATGTGAGGGGAGCAGGGCAGCTAACCTCTTCCTGTGGTGTCTACCTGGCAAATAAAACTCACACCCACATGGTAGGAGGATCTCTTTAGCTGGCACAACCTCCAGAGATCCCAAGGTGCTGGGTTCAGATTCTCTACAACTACATTCCTGGGTAGCTGTTTCATTTGGGGTGCTTTTAAGGGGGTAAAGGGGGGATTTTTAACTTTTCAGCCAGTTTCTCCCCACCCTGGAAATCCTCTGATTTTTGTCTTGCAGTGGAAAACCTCGTTCTCTGCTGCTAATTCCTACCCATTTGGGCGCTCCTGCTTGCCTGCCAGGCTTTGTTTCTTTTTTTTTTACTTTGGGTGGGGGGCCTGGTCAGAGCTGTCTTGCCATTCCAAATTTGCCTCTTCTCCAGGGCAAAAAGGCACAGGGCTGAGTCTGAACTCTTAAAACTGTGTGGCATTCTTAACTGTGGAATGTACTCTGCCTCAAGATCACTGATAAGGAATAAACATTGCTCAGTCCTTTGTTTATAACCCCTGTGTATTTCTTATCTGGGTTGGGATGGGTGGAAAGGGCGGGGCGTTTTGTTTTGTTTCTTGAGGGGGTAGAGCTTTTTAGCAAGCACAACTGGATCAGGAAGACCCATCTGTCACAAAGCCTCTCTACCTGCACTGCAGCCCAACAGCTGTTTGCCGGGGCTTTGAAGCGCCGCACACACTTCTCTGCAAGCCCCGATGATCCCGTGATGTGCTAGGTCTTGCAAAAGAGCCGCACATGGACCTTTGCAGCTGTTTGTTTCCAGGTTCTGCTGATGGGCCGCTTGGCAGTGCCTGAAAACCCCTTTGTAGCCCAGCCATGTCTCCATCTGCTCCACACCTAAGTTCTTGTACACAGGTGAGCAGGTGGCTGCTTGACCAAAGCAGTCTCATGGGTCAAAATGGGGAGGCCTGACAGGACTGATTAGGCTTGTGGGGCCACAGGCTCCCCACAGCTGCTTTAGTCCATCTCTAGGGCCTTTTGTCTTGTTCCCCACCTGGTTATAAACCAGGAGCAGAACATGAAAAGCGCTGCAGGGGAGATCTTCAGGTTCAAAGACATGATGTGTTTTGGGAGGGAGTGCGGTACCAGGTTGGACAATGCCATGGATTTTTAAACTAGGCTGTGTAGAAAAGAAGTATTCATAGTCTGCACCTCCCCACTCCTGCCCACCCCCAGCGGATCTTGAGAAATTCTGCCCGAGTGGACCCAAGCAGCAGCCAGGGCACAATTCCAGCTTCTGGGCTGCTCCAAGAAACTCTGTCCTCCTCAACCAGGAACCAGAGGTTAATTTCTGTTAGCATAACTCCGGCCGCTGTTTCCTTGGCAACAGAGATCTTTTGTTGTCAAGCGGGCTCTCCTCTCTGCCAAAAGTCCAAGGAGAAATCGCAGCTTGTTTCATGCCAAACTTTTTGCCCACAGGGCAAACCTTTTCCACCCAAGTGTGTCTTTATCATGGAAACTTGCCTGCCCCACAAAGAGGATTCTGGGTAATGTGCACACCTCTGGTTCTCGTGAAGCCCAAACTGGGACCGTTTTGCCAGTCATCCAGGGAGTGTACACCGCAAGGGCGCACAGAGCTTTCCTACATCTACGTGGGAATCCTGTTTCTTCCCAAGGAAGCTTATCTGCCGTTTATTAGCCTTATCGTTGAGAAAGCGACGCCTAGGGTGCCTCTCTAAAGTTAGAAGCGGGACCTGCTGCAGCGTTGCGAGGTGTAGCCTTCCTGTTTACTGTCTGAGTCAGCCATGCGTTTCTCCATAACAGCCCACGCCGACTCCTTCCTAATTTTCCATTCTCCCCACCCAAAAGCCAGCCAGCATTTTGTTGCCTCCACGGAGCATGCTCAGCCCTCGTTAAATGCAGGTAACATTAAGTTCAGGTAACAAGTCAACAGCTTTTGTCCCAGACACAGGAGCCAACTCCTAAACTCAGGTCTATTTGCCACCTGCCCAATAAAATATTTGAGGGCAGCAGGGGCCCCCCAAAGCCAATGGGCATTGCTATTCAAATGGTGTGCTTCGAGGGTGGGGCTTACCTGTCCCCCCTCCCCCATATGATATTCAAGTTGGCATCCCTGGTCCCCGAGGATCGGGTTGAAAATGCCTTTTTTGTGGGAGTTCATGCAATGTAAGTCTACTTTTGAGTATAACTTGGTTGGATGCAAACTGCAGTTTTAGCAGTCAGTCTCTCTTCTCAGGGAACTCTGGGAATTGTAGCTTGGTGCGGAGAATAGGGGGTCTCCTAACATCACTCGGCGCCTTTACAAACCACAGTTCCCAGGCTTCTTTGCGGAGAAGCCATGACAAAGTGACGCAATACTGCTTTAAATGCAAGGTGCAGATCGGGCCAAAAATTTGGCTGCCACTATGCCTTCTCTGGGACACGGGTGGCGCTGTGGGTTAAACCAGAGCCTAGGACTTGCTGATCAGAAGGTCAGTGGTTCGAATCCCCATAACAGAGTGAGCTCCCGTTGCTCGGTCCCTGCTCCTGCCAACCTAGCAGTTTGAAAGCACGTCAAAGTGCAAGTAGATAAATAGGTACCGCTCCAGCGGGAAGGTAAACGGCGTTTCCGTGCGCTGCTCTGGTTCGCCAGAAGCGGCTTAGTCCTGCTGGCCACATGACCCGGAAGCTGTACGCCGGCTCCCTCGGCCAATAAAGTGAGATGAGCGCCACAACTCCAGAGTCGGTCACGGCTGGACTCTAATGATCAGGGGTCCCTTTACCTTTATGCCTTCTCTACACGGAATGGGGTGGGGCACCACCTTGTCCTTTGCCAAATTGTTTAGGGCCAGTCCTGAAGGGGAGAAAAAGAAAGAGAACTGTTTTGTGGGGGGTGGAAGCAGCTCCTAGCAATTCCAAGTGGAGCATTATGCTTACGCCCGCCTGACACTTGTGCTACTTCCACGTTGTCGTGTGTGTGTGTGTGTCTGCCCCCAAAGGGTGTGTCGGTATTTGCTCTTAGTCTGTGTATACGTGTGTGTGTCAGCTGGGCTGAGCCTCTGTACTTGCAGCGAGACCCAGGCTCCCTATGTTTAAATGTGGGGCGTACACCCTTATTTCTGTCGTCTTCCATGCATTCCAAAGAGACTGTTGCATCCTGGGCCCTAGTCCTCAGCCCAAGTTTCAGCCGTTGAACCAATGGCACAGTCAGGTAATTTTTAGACTTAGGGACTGGAGGTGGAGGAGAAATTCAACTCTGCATTTAAAGAGCCACTGTGGTGTGGTGGTTAGTGTGTCAGACGAGGACCCAGGAGACATCGGTTCAAATCCCCACTGGGCCATGAAACTCATGGGGTGACCTGGGGCCAGTGCCCTCTCAGCCTAACCTAACTCTCAGGGTTGTTTGAAGAGGGGAAGAACTATGTATGCTACCTTAAGCTCCTCAGATAAAAAGGTGGGATATTATGCCATTAGGGACGTGGGTGGTACTGTGGGTTAAACCAACAGAGCCTAGGACTTGCCGATCAGAAGGTCAGCGGTTCGAATCCCCGCAACGGGGTGAGCTCCCGTTGCTCGGTCCCTGCTCCTGCCAACCTAGCAGTTCGAAAGCACGTCAAAGTGCAAGTAGATAAATAGGTACCGCTCCAGCGGGAAGGTAAACGGCGTTTCCGTGCACTGCTCTGGTTCGCCAGAAGCGGCTTAGTCATGCTGGCCACCTGACCCGAAAAACTGGCTGCAGACAAATGTTGGCTCCTTCGGCCAGTAAAGCAAGATGAGTGTCACAACCCCAGAGTTGTTCGCGACTGGACTTAACTGTCAGGGGTCCCTTTAGCTAAATGCCATTAAGAAGCAATAATAATAGCAGCAAACTTAATTAAGTCACACGTTCCAAAACAATAAGCAAACCAAAGCACAGCTATGCTTCAAAATTTGCACTTTTCTGAATTTTGCAATGCAGTTCTCCCAAGTACTGTCTACAAAAATGTACCTGCTGTGTTAAGTTGTGCATATAAATACAAAGATCAATGAAAACAATGGGCACAATACATTCAGTAGGGCAAAATTGCATACATTAAGCCTGAAACGTACGTGGGAGTTACATTCCAGGGATTGATCCTAAAGCCAAAACTGCATATAAGTCAAAACATTTAAGGTATATATATGCCAAGCATGTGAAGCTGAATGTGCACAAGTTAAATGCACAGTAAGTTGCGGGCTTGCTGTATGTGCATATTAGGATAAATTATTATAATTCCGTTTATTACCCTTTCTTCACCAGCAGGTCCCAGGGCAGGTTATAGCAATTCAAGTATTAAAACCAGATAAAATAAAGTTGCAGTCACAGGGATAGGGTGGGTCCTGGAAATTAACACCGAGGGCCATATTTCCTTCTGGGCCACATTCCAGTGGCAGGCAGAGCCAGAGGCAAAAGTGGGCAAAAGAAAACGAATGTAAATTTTACAAGCGAACTGGAAAGCCTTGTTATTGCCTCATCCACATGCTGGAGCAAAGAGGAGGTCTGTCATTTCTCCTGCTGCCCTGGCACATGACGTCATTGCTCCTGCCCTGGGGCGGGGGAGTGCTGTACCCATACTCCTCTTCCGCTGCCCCAAGGTGTTGGGTAGGTGAAGAAAAACCTTTCGCATAATCTGATACTTCTAGCTCATGGTTAGAGAACATCTGGGCCTCTAGATCAGGGTTTCCCAAACTCGGGTCTCCAGCTGTTTTAGGACTACAACTCCCATCATCCCTGGCTAGCAGGACAAGTGGTCAGGGATGATGGGAATTGTAGTCCAAGAAAACAACAACAGCTGGTTTGGGAAACCCTGCTCTAGATGTTGCTGGATTTCTTCTGCCTCCTATCAGCCCCAGCCAGCATGGCAAATGGTCTCTCACTGAGCTGTAGTCTCTGCCCAGCTTCTCATTCCTGCAGCGCTTGGCACCGAAGGCAGTTAAGAGTTTGTGGGTGCTTTGACTCTCCTGAATTCCTGGGTCTGATGAGTGTTGAAGTTAAATCAGTGCTTGGAGTATTGGAATGGGGCTGCCAGACGCTGGATTTAGCAAAGCGCTGAAATACAGGCCAGACCGGCCAGTTCTTCTGTGATCAGGAAATCATCTGGGAGAAGACCATTAAAAGAGGAGAAAAGCCATTAAGAAGGTATAGGCTGTACCAAACAGTAAGCAGGTGGCGTCCCTCCTTCTACTGAGAGATAGTAAGCAGAGAAAAATCAGTTTTGAGTTTAGGATTGCAATGGGGATGATATGACCTGGGGGAAAAGAGGTTGCAGTTTGTTAAATGCGGCAAGCTGGTGAGGGGCGTCCGAGCACAATGTGGGCTGACAGTTGGAATCAGAGGCTGCAGGTAGAGGATAAATGGAACCCTCTTGGAGCGTAATGCTGGGAGACCATCCATCGTAGACTGAGGTTGTACTAAGTCTAAAGAAATCATATGTCATAAAGACACCACAGACTCCGCTGTGCCTCAATGCCCAAAGGTAAATACAGACCCTGGGTAAGTGCCTGGAACTTCCTGGAATCTCACAATCTGCTTTTGGGGTGTAAGCTGCCTTACACTGAGTCCGACCGCCGTTCTTCCGTCTTGCTCTGTACTGCTTGTACACCAGGTTTGCTCAAACCTGTTGACCCCAGTTCCAATTCTTAGGAATGCAAATGAAATATGAATATGTCATCAACATTTGATCCATTATTAGGAAGCATAAAATAAAATAAAAAATAAAGAAGGCTTACAAGTGAAAATAATTATGATATCATGCAGAGGTTCTGCAATGGCAAGGGAGGTGCACTCTGTACATGTCCATGCTCTTTATTTTTGAGGATCATAGTTCCAAATTAAAAATTTCACACTATATCCCATAAATCTATTTTCCACCCCTAGGCCCTTTTCGACCCCCAGGTTTTTATTCAGCTGCCCGCTCCCAGTCCCACTGATACCAGGGGGTTGATATAAACCACTTCCTCCATTCAGCCAGGGACCATCTAATTCAGTACTGTCTACACAGGCTGGCAGAGGCTTTCCAGGCTGAGGCTTTTCTCCAGCCCTATCTAGGGACGTTACCAGGGACTGAGCCCGGAACCGTCTGCATGCAATGCTTTGTTGTTGAGCCAAAGGAAGGGTGAGAGTACCACTGAGCATGTGCAGTGAGCTTTTTCCTCACCTCACCCCTCACTCCTGGCATTCGGGGGGGGGCAGTGTTGTCATCCTGCTGGAGGATGTTGCTTTAGCCTCTGTGTTTTCCCCTCTCTCTGTCAAGTACATCAAAGGAAACGCTCGTTAGCTTAATGGAGAATCCAGCAGCCCAGTGGCTCGAGGCCAAGATGGCTGTCACACACCACCAGAAAAGGAGATTGGCAGGGGAGCCAGTGCAGAGCCTCTAAATGAGTCACTTCCCGCCATTTGTATAGTGGAAAATCACAAGGCGGTGGGGGGGGTATGATGGGGGGGCGGGATGAGAAAGTGGGGCTGCTTTGCTGAGAAAATGCTGCATTGCTGGAAAAGTGTGAGAAATTGGACATGCTGGCTAAATTTCACTTGCTCGTGGCATTCTCAGGGTAAGTGGAAGGAAGGGGGAATATGAGGTGGACTTTTAGAAATTGCCCAGTCAGAACCTCAGAGCATTTTCCTCCCAGGTTCTCACTAGGCTAAAGCCCAGTCTGGATTTGTTAGAAGTCATGATTTAACCCAAGTTTTGTTTTGTTTTTAGAAGAGAGGTTATGAAAAGCTTTGCTTTTTTTGGGGGTGGGGAAACCCAAGGGCCACATTCCTTTCTGAGTGATCTTCTGGGAGCCACATGGTAGGCAGAGCCAGAGGCTAAAATGGGCGGAGCAATGGATGCAGATTTTATGCTTGTGCATAGACAAATTTCTACAGACACTCAAGCCCCCCTCTCTACCATCCAACTTAGCAAGCACAAGACATTAATCAGCATTCAAGTCCACATTCAGGACAGGCAAAAAAATTAAGGTGCAAAACAGGGCTGAAGGGGCGGTCTGGGGAGAGTTTTGAGGGCCAGAAAGAGAGGACTGGAGGTCCATATTCGGCCCCCAGGCCTGAGGTTCCCTACCTCTGGTTTGTATCTCTTAACTGTACTGCAATCTCATACTTCCTCAAGCGGCAAGAGAAGAAGAAGAGTTTGGATTTGATATCCCGCTTTATCACTACCCTAAGGAGTCTCAAAGCGGCTAACAATCTCCTTTCCCTTCCTCCCCCACAAAAAACACTCTGTGAGGTGAGTGAGGCTGAGAGACTTCAGAGAAGTGTGACTGGCCCAAGGTTACCCAGCAGCTGCATGTGGAGGAGCCGGAAATCGAACCTGGTTCACCAGATTACGAGTCCACTGCTCTTAACCACTACACCACACTGGCTCCCAGTGGAGGTTCCAGTGGCAAGATATGGAGCAGTTTCCTTTGAAAGGAGAGTCTGTCCACTGGTTCTTTGTGATTTGGTTTCTTCTTGCAAAACCTGCCTCTTTGTTTTAGGCCTGCTGACCAGTTAAAAGGGTGTGCTTGTTCACACAGCTGATCACCTGCGTTTGGAGCATTTGACTGGCAGCTCCTTCTTATCCCTGTTGACCTGGCAACTTTCCCTTTTCTGCTCCAGTGCCAAAAGAACGCCCTTCAGCCCAGAAAGAAAACAAGAAGCTGAGCTTTCACCCACCCTCGAAGCAGGCTATTGAGCTGGACTTGGCTTGCTGTCCCAAGCAGCTGTAAAATATCTGGCAAAACTGTGACAAGTTGACATGAAAGTTGTTTTTCCACTTCTTATTTGGGATCTCCATTGCAGATATGGAAGAGCAAATTTAACCCACCCAAGTGTTCAGTTGCTGAAGCAGCCTAAAACCTGGTGCCCTCCGGATGTTCAGGACTAAAACTCCCATCAGCTCCAACCAGCATGATGGGAGTTGTAGTCTGAAGGCTGTGCCAACGAGAAAGAACTGGCACTTCAACCTTTCTAGATAACTCCCTCTGATGCAATGACGTGTCCCTCTTAAGGCTAGCGCTGCAAAACAAGGATTGCAACGACTTGGTGACAAAAAGCACTCTGCACATGTTCTATGATGCTCTTTTGTCTTGTGGGTACATGCTCCCACAGACTGAGCCTTGGAACTCTGGGCAAAGATTCTAGGGTTCAAGTTAATCCACCCCCAACCCCTGCATGACTTTTATTCTCCCTCACCCCCACCCCTGAGGGGGAAATGGTTTCCTTGGTGGGGAGGAATTTGCCGCGGATGCCTCCTTCAGCTCCTGGGGAACAGCAGCTGTGAGCCACTGCTGTGAGAACCCAAGAGGAATGTGGCAGGCAGCTGTGCCAGACAAGGCTGCTATGGTTTCATAATCTCTCAACTATCCTTTGTGCTCAATTGTGTTGTTGCCGTAGCTAGAGAGTTGCACCCCCCTCTCGCTTCTGATTTCTTTTCTAACCGCTCCTTGCAGCTTCACAATGGAGAGGCCTGACCCTAGGAGGGCGGGAAGCAGGGAAGCTGGTGGTGGCATAACTGATTTGTTTGGCAGGGCTCCCAAAAACAGTGTTCAGTAGTAGCAGGCCGGGGGGCTACCTCTGTCTAGATTTTGTGGCGGATTCGGCCGGCAGCCTCTCCCTCTCCTGGCTAGCTGGGCACTGTGCCACGCACATAGCAATGGTCAGGACTGTGGCAAGAACAAGCTGGGCCGTACGTTTTAAAAAAATGATGTAAAAAATAAACTTTCTGTGACCTCATTGAACTCTCAATTGAAGTCGCTTAAGAAACAAATAGCCCTGCTTTCTTTTTCAGCTTTCAGGCCTACCCTGCAGTTTTCTAACCAGTTCGGTGTTGCTGTTCTTGTCGTTCCAATTCCATTTTAGCTGCCAGGGTTTGCCAACCTGCCACCCATGGGCACCAGGGTGCTCTCCAGGAACTCCTATGGCGCCTGCGAAAGGTTCCTGTAAATATCCCCTCAAAAATTGACAATGCAGAAGCAACTGTTTGCTCCCCCTGCTCAGTCCCTGTTCACGTTGGCTCAGCTTCATCGTGAAACGGAACCCTTTAAACATGCCCACATTTCACTGAGTGTCAGCATTGGACCCCCACCCTCCTTCCCCCCAGTTCTGAACAGAGGAACCGCACAAAGAACTTCTCTCTGTGAGCAAACACAGCAGGGACTGGTGTAGGCGCCTTTTCTTCCCTTGGTGTGAGGGGGCAGGCCAGCACCATTTTGTGCCCCTTTCTCTTTCTCTGCTCTCTCAAACGTCATGGCCATATTGGGCTATTCCATGCCTCTGTACTTGTCATTTTGTTATGCCAAAGACGTTATGGCTGCCATTTTGTGACTGGCGCCCTCAGCACTTTTTCAAATTTCCAAATGTGTCCACTGGCCCACAAAGGTTGGCTGCCCCTCAGCTATAGAATGGGTGCTGCCCCAAACATGAATTTCCTATACAGGAAGTCACAGATCTGCAAGACTACTTCCGTCTCACCCCCTACTTGATATAATTGTTTGTGAACTACATAGCGCTGTCCGAAAAGCGTACAAATTTTGTTAAGAAGGCTCCCAGTTGCACAGACATATTTCCTATTATCTTGTGTCCATTTATTGAATTGATAAACTCGCATGGGCAAGAAAGAAGATCCCAAACCATAACTCAAAAGTTATGGTTGGACTCAAGGGCCCACTGTGCACCGAGACAGAATTTTTTCAACCTTCTTTTATTGCAAAATTATTATCTATACAGAAGGCATCATGTAGACCTCTATGTTGTTCTGTTTGGTTTCCATTTACATGTTACAGTGGTACCTCGAGTTACAGACTCCGCTAACCCAGAAATAGTACCTCAGGTTAAGAACTTTGCTTCAGGATGAGAACAGAAATCGTGCTCTGGTGGCGCGGTGGCAGCAGGAGGCCCCATTAGCTAAAGTGGTACCTCAGGTTAAGAACGGACCTACAGAACGAATTAAGTTCTTAACACAAGGTACCACTGTACTTGTCTTTATATATATATATATATTGCTGGTAAAAAAATTAATAATCTTCCACGTGTTTTAGAAAGCTGTTTGTTTGCAGTGCATTTGGACCTTTCTGAAGATGTTGCTACCAAATTTTGCAGGGTGGTTCTTGAGATCAAACCAGCAGGCTTTATGTCTATGCTTGGATACAATGAGGCGCCATGATGAATCAAGAATCAAGAACTTGTCAAAACGGCACCGAATTTGACCGCTGCTTTCAAAACAGCAATGATTTTTTTCATTTCTTAGACTTCCTTATTAACTGTGGGTACAAGGCTGCTGGTATGGTGATGGTGATGATAAAAATACAAGTTAAGAGCACTCTCCAAAGTTTGGCCACACTGCTTTGGTGCCTCCTGTATCCAGCTACCCACACTGCCTTCAGAAACTGCTGAACATGTCAGGAAAGGGTCCAGACTATTGCAATGGGGATGGAGGATATTACCATTGCTTTTCAGCCCCCAGCAGCTGCTCAGTAAGCACACATCCAGCAGTTTCATGCATTCCAACTTCCTGGCACTGGATACGCTGAGGAAAACTTAGTAAGGCCACCTCAGTGATTCGACAGCCCTGGTCTACATGGTGAGCGGGGGGTTGGAATATTTTGACAGGTAGAGGAAGAATAATATCCTTCATACAAACACCCTTTCTCCTCCCCAAAACCTTTAGGTATGTGCTCTTCATTAAAAGGTACTGTACTGCAAAGATATTTGTGTCGGGTTGTGGTGTCCATGTGCCACCTTGTGGCCACTGCATATGGGAGCAGGAGAATAATAATTGGTATAGCGTTTTTGAGAGTTCGAAAGCCCGTCACATGCATTGACTAGTTATCCTGTAAGGGAAACCTTTTTGGGGCTGGGGGCCACATGCCGTATGTGAATGAGGCCACACACACACACACACTGAAGACATAGATACTTAGCCTAGGCTGCATACACACCATACATTTAAAGCACTACCACCCCAGCAAGAATAATGGGAAACAGACTGTATTATTAATGGATTGCTATTTTAATTTTCTGTTATTTATTGAATTTATAAACCACCCTATACCCGGTATTATTAATTAAGCATTCGGCATTGTCAGAGTATTTTTATTATTTCATATTTATTTCCTGTATAGGTATAGACAGTGTTTTTTTCTGGGGGGACACAGGGGTACACATACCCCTAAACATTTTGTGAATCTAAGTTTGGCCTCGTTGAGGGGCAGTATTTCAATGTGATTAGGAAAATGAGAGTACCCCTAAACATTTTTTTAGGAAAGAAAAGCACTGAGTAAAGTTATAGATATCATGCCATCCCAAAGGCTCTGCACAATACAAAAGGCCCACTACACATGCTTTGCTCCGATGGCATGGGCATCTCTGACTGGCCTCTAGGCGTCACTAGACTCCCATCACAAATGGCCTTGCTGGCTTGGGTATGATGGGAATTGGAGTCCCGCAATTCCCTTCCTACTCCACAGCATATTTCTGCTGACTCTTCTTTAGGAAAAGCCGAAGCTCAAGGACACCACCGGCACGCAGCGTCCGCAAACGCCACCTCCGCAGTGCCATAGGGCCAGGGCCCGCTTTGCAGGCAGAAGGTCCCGGGTTCAAATCCCCGATGGGGCAACTCCGGGCAGGACAGGGAATGTGACCCTGCAGAGCAGCTGCCAGTCAGTGCGGACAATGCTGAGCTAAGTGATGGGTCTGATTCAGGGGTAAGTCGCTTTCCTGCGTTCCTCGTTAAGTAGGTATATTGCATAAGTAAAACGGCCCCTGGAAAAAGCTCCCCCCCCCCCCGCCCGCTCAGCCGGGGCTGACTTCTGAGCAGGCCTCGTGACGTCACTTCCCCGCCTCGGGGAACCCCGCGCTCCTCCCTTGACGACATTCCCGTTGCCAAGGTGAGACGTGGCGGGCAGGGGAAGGAGGAGGGTTCGGCTGTTTCCATGGCGACGGGTAAACAGGAGGCGGAGCTTCCCGGAGCCGGCCGCGGAGGGCGAGATGGTGAGCGCGGGGCTGAATCTGACCCAAAAAGGGTGCCGGGGCTCAGGGAAGCCCTGAAGCCCCCTAAGGTTATGTCAGCGTGGCCACTTCATCGGGAGGCGGAGGGGGGAGATGCCTGTTGCTCTAGAGAGGCCTCGTTGGAGGGGTTTAAAAATACTTTTATTAAGGCTAGTTTATTCACACAGCAAATAATGCAACAGCAGTGTCCTGGCTGATTAAGGAAGTTTAACTGGGGTTTTTAAAAATAAAAAACCCCAGTTGAACTGGTTTTTATGAATATAGAAATATATCTCACGTTTAAGCTAACTAATATAGTTTGCTGGATGTTAAGGTGTCTGCAGAGGGTATATCCTTTTACTGTTTTTCCAAGACATTTGCTTTTATTTTCCATGCTGTTTTTAACTGGTTTGACTGTGTTGTGTACATCACCTTGAGACGTATAGGTGGAAGGCAATACATTCATCATCATCGTCATCAAGTGATAAATAAATAAATTTTAAAATATAAGTGACTAGCCAGACCGGCTGTGGCTCTGCCCTCCACAGTTGGAGGCAATTATTATCATTATCATTAGTAGTAGTAGTAGTAGTAGTAGTATACTGCCCTTCATCCAAAGATCAGAGAGCAGTTCACAACATAAAAAATACAAAATGAGAAGACAAAATCAAGTACATGATAAAAACAAAAACAAAACAAAAAATCCCCCCTTCCACAACACATTTAAAAGGGCATCGGATGTCCATCAGCCAGAGGCCTGGTTGAAGAGGAATGCTTTTGCCTGGTGCCTAAAAGTATGTTATGAAGGTGCCAGGCGAGCCTCCCTGGGGAGAGCATTCCACAAATGGGGAGCCACCACAGAAAAGGCCCGTTCTTGTGTTGCCGTCCTCTGGATCTCTTGTGGAAGAGGCGCATGAAAAAGGCCCTCAGATTATATCTGTGGGGCTGGATCGATTCATATGGGGAGAGACGATCCTTGAGGCATTGTGGTCCTGAGCCGTTTAAGGTCAAAACCAGCACTTTGAATTGGGCCCAGAAACTAACTGGCCACCAGTGCAGTCAGGCCAGGCTCAGTGTAATATACTTAAACCATCTTACCCCCGTGAGCAACCTGGCTGCCAAATTCTGCACCAGCTGAAGTTTCCGAACCATCTACAGAGGCAGCCCTACATTTTTGGCCAGCTAAATTCAGTTTAGGATCTTGCAGCTTGTTTCTTAAGAATGATCTTTCGGAATGGGAAAGGCCTACAAATCACCACACACAAATCCCTTGCATCTTTCCTTTCAGCTCCCCATCACGTATAACTCCAAAATTCTGCCTCTCTTTCCTTCCCGCAGCCGGGCAGTGTATGCTCCTTGGGTGCTACCTCCATCAGCTCTTCGGGCCGGTCCCGCTCGCGCTCCCACGCCCGCTACAGAACCAAGGCTGCCAGCTCAGAAGTGGATGAGAGCCTCTTTGGGCTTGCCAAGGTGAGGACAGAAGGGAGCAGTGGCTGCTTTGGGCTAAGAGCATCTGCCTGGCATGCAGAAGATCCCAGACCTTCAATCTCTGACACCTCCATTTAGGGCTGGGAATATCCCCAGCCCGAAACACTGGAAAGCTGCTGCCACTATATGGAACTAATGGTCTGACTCAGTAGAAGGCAGATTCCGGTGTTCCTCTTTAAATCAAACCTGTCTTTAGAACCAGAAGGACTGAAATAACACTTTATTTTTAGAGGGAAAACAATAAAGCACCTGTTTAGCCTGCAGATGCTCTAGGTTTAATCTCCAGAATCTCTGGAGCTTTTTCCAATCTGTGTAGACCAGGGATAGCCAATGTGTTGCTCCTCAGACGTTGATGGACAACAGCTTCCATCATCCCTCACCATTGGCCATGTTGGTTGGGACTGATGAGAATTGTAGGCCAAGACATACGGAAGGCACTGTGTTGTTTACTGTAGACAATTCTGAGCTAGACAGACCAATGGTCTGACTTGTTAAAAGGCAGCTTCTTTGTTCTCTGCAAAATCTCCTTTTTAAAATCCTGAATGATGCTCTTCTTGCTCTGAAATCTCCCCTAACAGCTTAAGCAAAACAACCTTGTATAAAACAGTAGCAATCAGCCATAGAAAAGGGAGCAGTGCCAACACAAAATGGGAACAGTAGCATACAAAGCATCACAATGGGTCATATCCAGTGTTGGCGCTACTCAGAGTAGCATTGAAATTAATGGACAACCCCAGCTTAGTGCCATCAATTTCAGTAGGTCTACTTTGAGTGGAACGAACAGTGAGTTGTATTCAGCTGAATCCTACTCAAAGTAAACCCACTGAAATTAATGAACCTAAGTTAGATATGTCCCTTAACTCCAGTGAGTCTACTCTGAGGAGGACAAACATGGAATACCACTCAGTGTACCTGTATCCAATATTTACTGGATGATTTTGAGACATATGATCTTGTAGCTATTGGGGTTTTCTGTATTTTCATGTGTGGAATCTGCCTTGTGGTTACCCTGAAGGTGGTTTATAAATATTTTAAATAAAATCAAATAAAGGAAGACTTAATGGTTGGTTTGCTCACGATGGAAGGAACTTGGTTGCTGCTAAAAGGCTCATCCATATCTTAGCTTTTAAACTGGGTTACGATTGCCCAAGCAGCGCCAGAAGAAGGAAGCCAAAGCGGGAGGGAGAGGGAGGCTGGTAGCATTCCTGCCAAGCATCCGTGAACATTTCTGATGCCACCTTCCTTCTTGCAGAATGTTAACCTGTCCCGCACTGGCAGCCCCATTGTGGTCCTTCGAGATGTGGACTCGGCCAGGAAGTCCCTGGGCTGGGGCCACAAGCCGGAGACGATCCGTCTCATCACTCGGGACCTCATCCGGGACCTCATGTAAGCTCTCTAGAACTCGGACTAGGCACTCCCCTCCACAGTTGAACGGTGGTTGCTGGGAATTCACTAAATATCACATGGGGTGCCATCCCTACTGTCTTTCCAGTACCTGCTGAAGACCTTCCTCTTCCAATAAGCCTTTGATGTTGAGTTCTTCCCCAGCCTGCATCTGTATTGGAATCATTTTAACAATCTTTTTTTGAAAGACGTTTTATCACCTGTTCTTTGCTGCCCTGGGATCCTTTGGGAGGAAGGGTGGGATATATGTTGAATAAACAAATACACTGGTAGGGTGGAAGGCAGGGAGATCAGCAGCAGGGGGAGCCAGTGTTAATAATAGGCAGAGCTGCTCCCTGTTTGGTTGTAAGTCGGACAGGTAGGGACCGGCTGAGAGCAGACAGGTTGGTGGGGCCATGCCTTGTTGGTCCTAATGGACCAGCCTTCAGTGGCATAAAGCAGGGCTCGTGAGGGATGTGTCACAGAGGGTGGCTCTTCTCTGTCCCCCAGGACCTGAGGTTCTTTGTTATGAAATGTCTGGGTAGGTTTTCAGGTATACCTGAAGGAGTGTCTCCACCCCCATCGTTCAGCCTGGACACTGAGGTCCAGCTCCGAGGGCCTTCTGGCGGTTCCCTCACTGCGAGAAGTGAAGTTACAGGGAACCAGGCAGAGGGTCTTCTCGGTGGTGGCACCCTCCTGTGGAACACCCATCAGATGTCAAGGAAATAAAGAATTATATGACCTTCAGTAGACATCTGAAGGCACTCCTGTATCAGGAAGTTTTTAACGTCTGATGTTCTATTGTGTCTTTGTATATTCTGTTGGAATCTGCCTGGAGTGGCTGGGGCAGCCCAGTCAGATGGGTGGGGTACCCAAAATATTATTATTATTATTATTATTATTATTATTATTATTATTATTATTAACCAAAGGGTGCTTGGGGTGAGGCTAAGAGCTCCTCCCCCTTTTCCTTTTTTAAAATGAAAGACGAAATTATTCTCCTGGTATCAGATTTGGCAGTTCTGTGGAATCCTGGCCTAGTCCAGCTTGCGATCACCCTTCCAAATGGAGAGATGAAATCACCATCTTCTTCCTTCCTTTCTCTCTCTCACATGCCCAGTGTGCCCAAACTCGACCCTTCTGGAGAGTCCCTGATCATAAGCCCCGAGGACTTCCAGCGCATCAAAGACTCGTCCCGTGTCTTCACCAAGGAGGAGCGCGAAGCTCAGAAAGCAGCCCTCAAGGCAGAGCGAGAAGCCACCATCGTACGTAAGGCTCTCCTCGTCATGGCAGAGAATGTTGTTGTTTTTTAATTGCATTTATCTCCGGCCTTTCTTCTAGGGAGCTCAGGGCCGTACACGTGAAGCTCCCTGTTTTATTCTCACAACACTGCTTAGAGGTTTCGTCGCAATCAAGCGGTATATAAATTTTGTTAAATAAATTAATTAAAAGTCCGGTAATCCTGTGTGTGTTAGAGAGTGACTGACCCAAGTGCACTCCATAAAGCTTCCCGGCTGAGTTAAGATTTGAACCTGGATCTCCTCAGCACTCTGAACCATTTTACCACGCTGCTTCTGCCCCCAGAGCAAACACATCTGCCCCCTTAACGCAGCTGTTCCTGTCCTGGCCTCAGATCATCATCCGACAGACTTCTGTAACAAATCAGCAGCGACATTCTATGCTCTCTCAAAGTTCTGAACAGTCTCTGGGGGTCAGTCCCACAAAGGTTTGCTGCAGTAGTCTAATTAGGAAGTCACCGGTGCACAGGGGTCACTGGCCAGGTCTCTTGGTTGTATCCACTGTTGGTCCTACTCAGAGTAGGCCCACTGAAATTCATCAGCACGAGTACCTTGGGTCCATCAATATCAATGGATCCACTCTTAAGTGGAATGTAGGTAGATACTGCAGATGTAACTGAGATACCAGCCAAAGTGGATTTGACTTATTTATTAATTACAAATATTCATCGCTTTTTACAAAAGGGACTCAGAGCACCTTACAAAGGTTTAAAATACAAAAATGTCATGCATATAAACAGAGGAGGCCTACATCATAGTAAAAGCCTTTTCCCAGCCGGAAATCTCAGGTGGGCACCATTGCCATTATAAGAGAACAAGGGAGGCGTTCATGCTGAGTTCTGGCACCTCTTTTTCTCGGAAAAACAGCATTGCTAAAAGTCTTAATCCACTGAAAACATAGCAAAGAAATACACATATCCTTCCCCCACCATACTATAGGATAATAAATAAATCTCTATTTAAAAACCAAAAGCCTGGAAGAGCAAAAAAATATCTTGGCCTGGTATTGAAGAGCTAAAACGTTGCTGATTCCTCTTTTTATTTGTGGCATAAAACAAAGACATGATAAATGACTATGTTTGCGATTACTTTGTAAGCCACCCTGGAAAGATTTTATTGACAGGCAGTGTATAAATCTTTAAGCCATGCGGGTGGAACCTCCAGGCTGTGGTGCAATCTTGGCCAGCCAGGGGGTCCAGTTTGGCCCGCAAGGCTGTTTCTCTCAAACCATGCCCACCTGTCAAATCACCTGACATCCTCTGGTGATGTCAGTTGATTGACAGGTGGGCCTGGGGGTTCAGTTCTACCGGGTGCTGTCTTGCTAACACATTCCCTTTCGAACCATGATGATACCAGAGGACTGGTGGGTGGGTGGCCCCACCCACCTGTCAAAGTTGGGTGGGAGGAGATATAGTCCTGGCCCACCTGGGACCCCCCCGTTGTGTTAACCTAAGTAAGTAAATAGAGAACCATTTACAGCCCCAGAGTGGCCTGCCCAACCCTGGGTGGCAAGATGCACCCCGTCTGCTTCTCCCTCTCATCTTCCCTTCCCCCAGGTTGCCGTGAACGAGCGGAAGAAATCCATGAAGCTAAAGGAGATCTTGCGGAAGAAGAATGAAAAGCTGAACGACCTGGAAGAGGAGGCCAAGGAGAGGGCCCAGTACCTGCTGCAGCGAGCCGCCAACATGCGCATGGAGCAGGAAGATGAGATCAAATCTCTTGGCGAGGTGAGGGAGCGAGAAGTGGCGGTTCCCCTTAGGGCGGCCTCATATTTATTTTATTTTCTTTTTAAATTTTTATTTATATTTTTCAGGTTTATACATTTCATTAATTTACAATCATTTTAACATTTCAAAGCTTGACTTCTTTCCCCCTCTTTCTGCGGTTGCTTAAATTTATTTTCAAATATCTTCTGCATATCCAAATTCATTCAATTTGCTCATTTAATTATCTACTTTAAAAATATACTCTTATCAAACTGCAGGTTGTTACAATAATCCTGCCAGTGTTTTTATCCATTTGCAATTTATCTGTAAATACTCAGTAAACCATTTCCATTCTTTTATAAAAAGTTTGTTATCTTGATTTCTTATGCTTCCGGTAAGTTTCGCCATTTCTGCATATTCCATAAGTTTTTGTATCCATTCTTCCTTTGCTGGGACTTCTGCTTCTTTCCATTTTGGGGGCGAGTAGCATTCTTGCTGCTGCTGTAGTAGCAGACATAAATGAATTTCTATACAATTTAGGTAGCTTTGTCCCTATAATTCCCAAAAGAAAAGCAGCTTCCTATTTCACATGTCTCCCTCTTGTCACAGGGGAAGAGGAATTCCATGTAGGCGAGTGAAGCAGAGGCATATGGGGCCTCTCTGCCCCTCCTTCCTGGAGGAAAGGGCTGCCAGTGTCTACCAGCCATGATGACTATGTTCTACTTCCCACAGGAAGTGATGGCCACCAACTTGGATGGCTTCAACTTACCGTATTTTTCACTCTATAGGATGCACCCGACCATAGGACGCACCTAGTTTTAGAGGGGGAGAACAAGAAAGAAAAAATTCTCTCCCTCTCTGCACAGCGCCCCTTCAGCAAAGCGGCAGGAGAAACAGAGCCCCTTCCATTTCTCCTCCCGGTTCGCTGAAGGGGCGCTGCGCAGAGAGGGAAAGCTGTGCAGCGCCTCTCCAGCGAAGCGAAGCCAGGAGAGCAAGAGGGATCGGTGCGCACCAATCCCACTTGCTCTCTAGGCTTCAGCGAAAGCAACGTGAAGCCTCCAGAGCGCAGCAGGAACTCCCGCTGCGCTCTGGAGGCTTCAGGCTGCTATCCCTGAAGCCTGGAGAGCGAGAGGGGTTGGCGGCTATGCCTGAAACCAGGAGAGTCTTGCTCTCCTGGCTTCAGCGAGAGCAACGCGAAGCCTCCGGAACACGGTGGGAGCTCCTGCTGCGCTCCAGAGGCTTTGCATTGCTTTCGCTGAAGCCATGGAGCCTGCATTCGCTCCATAAGATGCACACACATTTCCCCTTAGCTTTTGGAGGGGGGGAAGTGCATCTTATAGAGTGAAAAATATGGTAGATGGAGGACAGGGCAAATTCATGGAGGCTGTCTATAGCTACTAGCCAGAACAGCTATATTCTGACCTCTGCTGCCTGCAGCTGCATATTGGTTGCTGATAATTGCAGGTGGAGAGAATACTGTTGCGCTCAGGTTCTCTTCCAAGAGTGGATTTATTTAACTGCTGGCTTCTGCACCTTCCAAGGTGGAACTGCTGGGATCTGGGAAAAAGAGGTGCTGGAGCTCAGCTCCAGATGAAGCCCCGCATGTGCATTTCGGCCCACGGCAGCAGCTCCCTTCCGCTCTTTGCAGATCATCCTGGAGGCCAAATGCCACGCCATCCGCGATGCCCAGATCCTAGAGAAGAGGCAGATTGAGAAGGAGATGAACGAGGAGGAGATGCGGCTGGCCAAGATGATGGAGGCGGAGAGGCAGAAGGTCGGCATGATGCAGGATGAGCTGGAACGGAAGAGGAAGGAGGAGAAGTACAGGTGAGAGCCCAGACTTCTGTGCGGCTTCTGGCCAAGGGGTTTCGTTGTAGCTCAGTGGTGGAGCATCATTGCAGCGTTGCCTTCCCTGCATGTGTGCAGCAGCATGAGTTAAAAGGAGCACACCCCTGGAGAATCAGAGCCTCCCTCTCAAACCGTGCAAGAGGCCAATGAGCTGTGAGTCAGGAAGGCCCTGGTTTGGGTCTCACCTCTGCTGTGAAGTTGCTACATGCCCTTAGGCACAAGCGACGCTGACACAAAACCCCACACATACATTAAGTAAAATAGAAACATCACCACCCGACCCCCACCCCCAACTCATGATTCCCCCCCTCCACCTCTTTCCCCTTTTTTCCTTCCTAATGTAACACTAATATCTCAGCAAATGAAACTGATCTGTAGAAAATGTAACTTGAAAAAAGAGACATTGCACATACTTTTGTAAACCAAGAAATCTGTAATAAAAATAATAAGTAAGTAAGTAAATGAAAAAAGGAGACCTGCTTCTCTAAAGACACTGGTCTGAAAGTTGTCTGCAGTGTCACCATATATGGAAGAAGGTTCCTTTAAGCCTGCAATCCTGCTAACAATTAGAATCAGAGTCACTTGAGATGTGGGACAATCTCACTGGCATGAAATGCCACCTAAGAAGAAATTTAGTGAGGTCTCTCTTATCCTGGTAGAGACAGATTTCAAAGGTTTCTTTGTGCACAAACAGTTCCATTGCACATTGATAATGTCATATCCAAGGTCAGAGGGTCTTACCACTCAAAATATTGCCACCCTCAGCTTCTATCCGTGACCTACACAATAAGGAAACAAAATTGAAGGAACAAAATAAGGAAACAAATTGAAAGAACTTTAACAAAGGTTCCTTCAGTTGTGGCCAAATTTTTGCATACCTGGGAAATCGTATCTGGCTTCAACAAGAAATACGTCAACAGATTAATGTGATACCACAACTACCTAAGATTGGGAACCTTGGCCACAATTGGTTCCTTGCACAGAGGAATACCATTCATTAGGCCTCTCTGTGCCATCAGAACCCATTTGCTCCAAAGGAAAATTCCTCCTTCACCTGATTCTCAGGGGGAAGCGCCACCTCCTCGAGCAGATACAGAAGAACGAAGACATGCGTTCCGTGAAGTCCGAGCAGCGAGACCAAGAGGCGCAGGAGATGCTGGAGTACCTGGAGAGGCTGCAGTTTGAAGACGAGAGGGTAAGGGGGCAGGACTGCAGCTGAGGGGCAGAGCATCTGCACCGAATGCAGAAGACTCGCAGTTCAGTCCCCAGCAGTACCTCCAGTTTAACAAAAGGGATCAGTCAGCACAGAAGAGTGAGATTATTTCTGTCTGAGATCCTGGGAAGCTGCTGCGAGTCTGTGCAGACAACGTTGAGCTAGCTGGACAAAGAGCTTGGGACGGGGCAGCAGTCCTTCTGGTAAGAATTGGGGAGTTAC
This sequence comes from Podarcis raffonei, assembly GCF_027172205.1. Classification (NCBI taxonomy): domain Eukaryota; kingdom Metazoa; phylum Chordata; class Lepidosauria; order Squamata; family Lacertidae; genus Podarcis; species Podarcis raffonei. The sequence continues at coordinate 13,499,172 of NC_070617.1, forward strand.
ACATTGGGAGGAGCCCATAGGTAGAGCACCTGCTTTGCATGCAGAAGGCCCCAGATCTCCAGGTAGGGAGGGGAATGCCCTCTGCCCCAAGCCCTGGAGAACAGAAGTGCCAGCTTCTCCATACGATTGAGGGGGCCCCACATGCACAATGTTTCTCAGTAGGTTTCCAAGCACAATTCAAAGTGTTGGTGCTGACCTTTAGTTGTTTTTTTTAAATAATATTTTATTAAGTTTAACAATAGAAAAGTAAAACAATAAAAACACAAAGAAAATATAAAACACAACAATACAAACTTTCACGATACATAAAATATAAACATTTAACAAGAAAACAAAAAAGAGACAATCAACACTCAAAAAGTAGAATAAGAAAAACACAAATCACTCTTTTCCAATTATTCATCTTCAATTAACTTATTTTCCTGACTTCCTCACGCCTCCCTTTTTTATATCCCTTTTTAACAATTAGTTCAGCAAATTCGTATCCTACTACTTTATCCTTATTTATTTTACCTCCCAAATTTCAAATTTTTATCTCTTATTACTAGAACCCCTTCATTTTAATTCAGTGTCATCAGCATTCATACGGTGCTGACCTTTAGAGCCCTAAACGGCCTCAGCTCAGTATACCTGAAGGAGCGCCTCCACCCCCATCGTTCTGCCCAGACACAGAGGTCCAGCGGCAAGGGCTTTCTGGTGGTTTCATCACTGCGAGATGTGAGGTTACAGGGAACCAGGCAGAGGGCCTTCTCGGCAGTAGAATGCCCTCCCATCAGATGTCAAGGAAATAAAAACTGACTTTTAGAAGACATCTGAAGGTAGCCTTGTTCAGGGAAGTTTTTAACGGTTGATGTTTTATCCTGTTTTTATTATTCTGTTGGGAGCCACCCAGAGTGGCTGGGGAAACCCAGCCAGATGGGTGGGGTATAAATAAATTATTATTATTATTATCCTGACATTGTGTGCTGGGCCCTCTGAATATTGAGGGCCTATATTGCCTCAGCCCCCAGGAGCAGGTGCCTTTGCGGAAGAGCCACATTGTAGACCAGTCTTTCTCTACCTTGGGTCCCCAGATGTTCTTGAACTACAATTCCCATCATCCCTGGCCATCTTGGCTAGGAATGATGGGAGTTGTAGTCCAACTGCATCTCAGAACCCAAGGCTGAGAAAGGCGGACCTCAGAAGCATGGGGAAACCGCCAAAAGTGCCTCAGTCAGAAGATCTCTGTGACTGAGGAGAGCAGAAGGAACCGGTGGTATTTCAGGCTCATGTTTTGTCCAACATTAGTCTTGCTCCAAGTAGACCCCTCAGGAATCACAGACATGGCCTGACGTAGCTGGACCCAACCCACGGTTAACGAGGATGCTTAATGACTCTTCCGGCTCTCCTCCAGGAAATGGAGCGCAGGAGGAGGGAGCAGCTGCGTTTGCAGGCCGAGATCAGGCGCGTCAACGACGAGAACGAGAAGCGCAAACAGGAAATGTTGGAGCAGGAGAAGATGGCCGACCGGCGGGTGCTGGAGTACCAGAGGAAGAAGATGGTATGTGGTGGTGGCAGGGCATGTGGGCAGGGAGAGGGCACCGCTGGGGAAGAAAAAGCGCCTGGGCAAATTTCAGGTACAGCGGAAAACCTTCCCAGAGCCAACTCCCTCCTGCCTCGGCCTCCTCTTGGCTAGGGATGGGCTGGTCAGGCTGGGTCAGTTTCGCGTGTGTTCATAAGTCTGCTTGCACCAACCTGTGACTTTGTTTAAATATATATTTTTAAAACTTTGTGAAAATGTACGTTTTTTGGGTTTTTTTGTACCCTGCCAGGAACGGGAGGCCGAGTTTGAGGCTGAGCAGGAGAAAATCCGCCGGGAAAAGGAGATGGAGACGGCCCGGCTAAGGGCGCTGCAGGAGAAAGCCCAGGATCACCAAGCAGAGCAGGTGTGGCTCAGGAGTGCATTCTTAAAGCACGAAACGGGGCCAGGAGTGCAGGTCATAGAATTGTAGCGTTAGAAGGGACCCCCAAGGGTCATCCAATCTAACCCTCTGCGATGCAGGAATCTCAGCTTAAGCATCCGTGACAGATGGCCACCCAACCTCTGCTTAAAAACCTCCAAGGAAGGAGAGTCCACAACCTACCAAGGGAGTCTTTCCCACTGTCAAACAGCTCTTACTGTCAGAAAGGTTTTCCGTATGTTTAGTCAGAATCTCCTTTGTTGTAACTTGAAGCCATTACAGTCATACCTTGGGTTACAGCCACTTCAGGTTGCGTTTTTTTGGGTTGCGGACCACCAAAACGCAGAAGTACCGGAACGGGTTACTTCTGGGTTTCGGTGGTCGCACATGCACAGAAGCGCTAAATCGCGCTTTGCACATGCGTCGAATCGCTGAATCGCAACCCGCGCGTGCGCAGATGCGGGTTGCGAACGCTGCGGGTTGTGAATGTGCATCCCACGTGGATCACGTTCGCAACCCGAGCGTCCACCGTGGTTTGAGTCCTACCTTCCAGAGTAGGAGAAAACAAGCTTGGTCCCTCTTCCATGTGATAGCCCTTTAGAGATTTGAAGACTGCTATCGTATCTCCTTTCTGTCTCCTCCTTTCCTGGCTAAATTTCCCTAGCTCTTTCGACCAGTGAATGGATAAAGTGGACAGCCCACAGTTAGACGATGCTGTTCATTTATTCACCTGTTCATTCTGAAGTATCGATACCAGTGGCAGCATGGTGGTTAGAGCAGAGGAGGGAATTCCGTTTGGCCGTTTGACAGTGGACTGCCTCAGAAGGTGGCGAACTCTCCTTCGCTGGAGCTTTTCAAACAGAGGTGGGATGGCCAGTTGTCAGGGATTCTTTAGCTGTGATTCCTGCATTGCAAGGGGTTAGAATGGATGACCCTTGATTCTAACGATAACAATAATAAATACAGTGGTACCTCGGGTTAAGAACTTAATTTGTTCTGGAGGTCCGTTCTTAACCTGAAACTGCTCTTAACCTGAGGTACCACTTTGGCTAATGGGGCCTCCCACTGCCGCACAATTTCTGTTCTCATACTGAGGTAAAGTTCTTAACCCGGGGTACTATTTCTGGGTTAGCGGAGTCTATAACCTGAAGCGTCTGTAACCTGAGGTACCATTGTAGTAATATATTACAGGGAAGCACAGTGCTCCTCTCCCTGTCTCTCTTCTGAAATATGATAAGAGTCTCCCCCAGGCATCGCCACACGCAGCACCTCACGGCCCAGCCAACGCCCCCACTTCCCTTCCATCCCCTCCAGGACGCCCTGAGGGCCAAGCGTAACCAGGAGGCCACCGAGCGGGAGTGGCGCCGGAAGGAGAAGGACGCGGCGCATAAGAAGGCCCAGACAGAAGCCATGCTGAAACAGAGCCGCTTGGAGCAGGTGGCCCACAAGGAGCACACCTTGGCTGTCCAGGTGCAGCGGGACCGGGCCGAGTTTGAGAGGATCGTCAGGTAGGGAAGCGGGCTGCTTGGCAGTGCATGGAAGGGCCGTGGCGCAGGGGTAGGGGCCCTGCTGTGATAGGATGCATACAAAACAGACACCTTTTGGAATAATCATTTTCCAGACCCATGAATACAATTCAAAGCTTTACTAACCAGAACATCTTCAAAACAGGTGCAAGACAATCAATGATACACCCAGAAAGTTGTATAAAACATATGCATATCCAAGCATGGGTTTCTTCTTCTTCAAAATAGAACATAATTACAATCAGAACAAAAACCAAAGCTCTGTTTCATTCATAGCCTGAATTAGCCTTAATCCAGCTTAAGGCTATTTGCTCCTGGAGAGGCATCATTATCACATCCTTTATTCTCTGTGGCTTCCAGAGAATAACTAACAGGCAACAAACACCCATCAAGATGGAGATTTTCAACTAAATACATTACTCACATGATCTAAGGTTAAACACTCGCGTGAAAGAGCAGAGAACGCCAGCAGCTAATTACCAACCTGTTAGAGCTCAGAGAGCTTCAGTATGCTTCAATGGATTTTTTCAATATTAAACTCTTAGCAATATACATACAGGTATTTCTCTTTTTCAGTGTGCAATTAAACAATTATACTTTACAGGGTCTTTCTTGCTATAAGGCAGCTTCCTATATTCCTGTTTGCAAGATTATCTTGTGTAGTCATTGTGGACTGCCACAAGGCAGTGCTTGCATCACAAGCTTCCCCATCCCTGCTCTGGCCTTCTGCAGATGGTTGCACTGCAACACAGCTGGGATCAGGATAGCAGCTCCCTCTTCCCGCAAGGTGCCTGAATCCTGCTGCCAGAATTCCCAGTTTTAAGACAGAGCTGGGGAATAGGATCCAACCGACAGGCAGGATCCTGACTTCCCTGCTCTCCTGAGGGCCATTTTGACAGGTGGATGGAGCCTCCCACCTGCCAGTCACCTGACATCACAATGGTGTCAGGTGAGCCAAAATTTACTGGTGGGCATGGCGGGGTACAAATAATAAAACTATCACTATTATTATGGCTCACACTGAACCTACAAAGAAACATCCTTTGCGCTGCCTTCTTCAATTCAGGCTTAAGATGGCAGGTATTGGACCGTAGCAATATCTGATTTTAAGATAAAATCACACACACCCAACACACATTCTCGAAATTTGCCCACCTCTGGAAATCAATGCAATCTTCTTCTCTTTTTTTGATGGGGGTGTTTGCCACATACTAACCCCTGCAATTGGCCGGGTTAAATGCTTCCAGACTTAGTCGCGCACACTCACTAACTCATGTTGTTGTCTCCCCTGCCCCAGAATCCAACAGGAACAGATTGAGAAGGAGCGGAAAGAGCATGAGAAGCGTGTGGCTCTTCAGCAGACCCACGCGGACGAGATCCGGCGCCAGGTGCGCGAGCACCAGCAGAAGCAGGTCCAGGAGCGCATCGCCATCTTCGAAGAGGGCAAGAGGCTCAAGGAAGAAGCCCGCCGGCGCAGCGAGCGCCTCAACGAGATCAAGCGCAAGAAGCTCGACGAGCTCCGGTGAGGCTGCGCGACGACCCCCGACAGTGGACCAGTGTGGTGGAGTCTCCTTTTTTGGAGGTCTTTAAGCAGAGGCTTGACAACCATATGTCAGGAGTGCTCTGATGGTGTTTCCTGCTTGGCAGGGGGTTGGACTCGATGGCCCTTGTGGTCTCTTCCAACTCTATGATTCTATGATTCTATGATTCCTCTTGACCCATTGTCCATGTTTGCCAGAGATCCCAGTCTCTGAATCCGTAGCACTTTACAAAATCTGGTTCCCTCAGCTCGCGTTCTCCCCCTCCCCACCCCTGCTATGATTGCATCATGCACAAGGTGCAATTTCAACCATACGTGGTTGCAGGCAGGCTGGTTGAAATTGCTCAAGTTAAATCCTAGCAAAGGTGGAGGGCTTAAAAGCTCTTTTTGCGCATGGTCTGCCTGGGGTTACCCAAATAGCTTTTAAACCATGGGTAGGCAAACTAAGGGACGCGGGTGGTGCTGTGGGTTAAACCACAGAACCTAGGACTTGCCGATCAGAAGGTCAGCGGTTCGAATCCCCGTGACGGGGTGAGCAGTCCCAGCTCCTGCCAACCTAGCAGTTCGAAAGCCCAACAAAGTGCAAGTAGATAAATAGGTACCACTCTGGCGGAAAAGTAAATGGCGTTTCCATGTGCTGTTCTGATTCACCAGAAGCGGCTTAGTCATGCTGGCCACATGACCCGGAAGCTGTCTGCGGGCAAACTCCGGCTCCCTCAGTCTATAGAGCGAGATGAGCGTGCAACCTCAGAGTCGGTCACGACTGGACCTAATGGTCAGGGGACCCTTTACCTTTACCTAGGCAAACTAAGGCCCGGGGGCCGGATGTGGCCCAATCGCCTTCTCAATCCAGCCCGCGGACGGTCCAGGAATCAGCATGTTTTTACATGAGTAGAATGTGTCCTGTTATTTAAAATGCATCTCTGGGTTATTTGCGGGGGATAGGAATTTGTTCATTTATTTATTTTTTTCAAAATATAGTCCGGCCTCCCACAAGGTGTGAGGGACAGTGGACCAGCCTCCTGCTGAAAAAGTTTGCTGACCCCTGTTAAACTATGTGCTTTGCTTGGTGGTCAGCACCTGGGCTCTGGGAGTACAGGGACATCTCTCTCTCTCTCTCTCTCTCTCTCTCTCTCTCTCTCTCTCTCTGTATTTCTGTCTCTCTATCTCTCTCCCACCCCCCCACCTGTCAAGCACATGAGCGGACCCAAGGGTTTGGGTATACACGATTTTCATGTATACATGGAACACTTGGAACTGAACCTCCACGTAAGATTCAAATGTGCTACACAGGCAGCGACCGATTTACACTCATCTGGTTGGCGTTCTTGCACAGCACTGACGCGAGGATGGACTGCGTGCCCTCTAGTGACCAGCGTTTCCTTCTTCTCTTTCTTCTTTGCAGAGCTGCCGGCCTCCCCGAGAAGTACTGTGCCCAGGTGGAGCGCAAGGCCTATGTCCAGTCAGTGCACTGAGTGGGGGAAGAACCTCCATCACCCACAACACCTTGTAGACTGTCTACGTGGAGCCTAGATTTTCTATTTTCTTACTTTCCAAGAGTATTTTATGAATAGACCTATTTCTGGATACATCTGTGTGGATTTGTGTTTTGCTTTGTTTTGTTTCCTCTCTTCCCTTTCAGGGCATGACCCAGAAGTTCACGGAGCCATTGGCCCCTTAATTAGGAAGGGTCGAATCTGTCATTGTCAGTTTCTAATCCCCCCACCCAACCATGTAAGCGTATTTCTCCACATTTCCACCTCCGTTTGTGATTTATTTATTTTGTAGGGTGTTATCCCACTGAACCTAAGTTAGTCATGTTTATTGACTGCAATGGTTCTACTCTTAGTAGGACTAACATTGGATACAGCCCAGGAAGTCCTCATGAAAATTCATTGGCATTTTAGTGCACTTTTCTCTTTTTGCATGCAATTTTGCCAAATACAGTGGTACCTTGGGTTAAGTACTTAATTCGTTCCGGAGGTCCATTCTTAATCTGAAACTGTTCTTAACCTGAATCACCACTTTAGCTAATGGGGCCTCCTCCTGCTGCTGCTGCTGCCACACCGCCAGAGCATGATTTCTGTTCTCATCCTGAAGCAAAGTTCTTAACCCGAGGTACTATTTCTGCGTTAGCGGAGTCTGTGACCTGAAGCATATGTAACCTGAAGCGTATGTAACCTGAGGTACCACTGTAAATACATTTTTTGCTGAAGCGATTTCCCCATATATAATGCATTTCTGCATATTATTTTTGCTAATATATGCACACTTTACCCTGGTATGTACATATTTCTGACATTATTCAGCTGGAGACCTGTGAGAAGTGTGAATTCTGAAAGTATTTCAGTTTCTGTATTGTAAATCTGGTTGGCTTTCCTTTAAATGCAAACTGCATCTGATTTCTTCCTCATTGCCATTCTTTATCCAGAGCTTCAATAAGAAACCCATAAAAGTTTGGCACCCCTGCCCCCAAATTCTAGCCGCCTCCTCTGCAGCCTGCATAGAAACACTGGCTAAGAGCATTTTAGCAGGTTGTTTAAAAATAGGTTCTGCAAAGTAGGAAGCCTTTGTGGGATGACTTCCCTTCCTCTGTGCCAGGCACAGAAGCCAAGTGTGTTGGCTGAAGCAGAGAATGGATGGAGAGAATCACCCTCCTCACTCACCTCTGTGAAGCCCCCTCTTTCCTTTGGCTTCCAGGCAACCTTTGGGGGGGATTTTCTCACCTGAGAACCACATTCCCATGTCTCTGACGGGTGGGTCTGGAAGAAAAAATGGGCGGAGCATCTGTGACTAGCAGACAGTTGTATTTTTACACAAAAGTAAACCTACAGGCACACACACACCCCACTTACAAGTTTTCTGCTCGCATGTGGCTTTGTATATGTGTTGTGCTGGGTAATTAATTCGATTCATACCCAGAAATGGCAGGAGAGAGCTTGAGAGTTCTTGTGGCTCACAAGGAGACCCTACCCTGAGCCCAAAAATGACGTCAGGCCAGAGGAAGCCCCGAAAAGACCAGAGGGCTTTGTTTAAGCTGCTCCGCCTCCCCGCCTAACAGCTGGTTTGCGGGGTAGCGCATCCTCCTGCCTCCTGCCAGCCCCAGAGCATCAATTCTAGTTGTGGATATTTTTGGATACAGTATTTTTGGTATGGATCAAAGAGGGCATTTAGAGGGTGCTTCCCACTTTTCACAATTTCAATTAAGTGTGCAGGGCTCCGGATCGAAACCCAAGCATAAGTAAGGAGCGCCTGTAATGCATCTCTCTATCCTGTCGAGAGGGAGAGCAAAAGACAGCTTTTATAACCTCTAACCTAAGACTTCCGGTCGGCGCCAGCGTTTAATGGCGGTCTCCTGCTGAGCTCCGCTCAGGGAGACTACTCCGTGAGTTCGGGTCCGACCGCTACGGCGAAGCGGGGACCCCTAAAATCACAGGCGCGGAAGCCTGTGAACAAGGAGACTCGGTGGGCACCTGAAGCGCCCCCCGTTACTGCGAAGGAGCCTTTTTAAAGAAACCCACGTGCAAGAAACCCACGTGACTAGAACACATAGAAAATTACTTGTTAATAAAAGACTGGGACAGGAATTTATTTCATCAGATAAAGTGAAAAAAAGAGGAGTGGTGATTTATGCTAAGGAAAAATTGGCCCCTAAGTTGATGTTTAAAGACGAACAAGGAAGATATTTGGCAATAGAAATACAAGTCCAAGGAGAAAAATTATTGATAATTGGGATCTACGCTCCGAATGAAGGGAAGTCAGAGTTCTTTAAGAAACTACATGAGACATTAATGGACTATTTGGATTACAATATAATCATGATGGGAGATATGAATGGAGTGGTCTCTACAAATATGGACAAAGCACTAAGACAGGTGGTTTCTAAGGATGGGAGACTACCCAAGACTTTCTTTGAAATGACAGATAATATCGACTTGATTGACATCTGGAGAACAAGAAACCCTCTGGAGAGAGAGGGAACTTTTTTCTCTGAAGCAAAAATGACCTGGACCAGAATCGACCAAATTTGGGTAACTAGTGGAATGGCACCTAAGATAAAAAAAGTGGAAATCTGCCCAAAGACTTGCTCCGACCATAACGCCGTAAAGATGGAAATGAACACAACAACAGCTGGTTCCTTCAGATGGAGGATGAATGACTCCCTATTTAGAGATGAAGAGGTGTACAGAAAGGCCCAGAAAACTATCAAGGACTACTTTGAGATAAACCTGAAAACAGAGGTGGAGAAAAGAACAATTTGGGACGCAAGTAAAGCCGTTATGCGAGGATTCTTGATACAGCAGAACACCTTAAAAAAGAAGAGACAGAACGAAAAGAAAGATAAGATTTTGGAAAGAATAAAAGAAGGTGAAAAAAATTGAGATCAAAGCCAAAGTCTCACGAAATTTTAAGAGAAATAAAGTATTACCAGAGACAGTACATGGAACTGATGAACCAGGAGATAGAATGGAAAATAAAGCAAATGAGACAAAAGACATTTGAATCGGCAGATAAATGTGGGAAACTTCTGGCATGGCAATTGAAGAAAAGACAAAAACTGAATATAGTTACAAGCTTAGAGGTTGAAGGAAAGAACATTTTTAGGCCAAATGAGATTAGAAACTGCTTTCAGAGTTATTTCAGAAGACTTTATGCACAAGGGCCGGTGGATGAAAAAGAGATAGAAGAATTTCTTAAAAAATATGGATTACAAAAAATATCTGAACAAAGTAAAGTGAGTTTAAATCAGAAAATAACTGAGCAGGAAATAGAGGGAGCCATTCAAAACATGAAATTGGGAAAATCTCCAGGACCAGACGGTCTGACTTCCAGATATTATAAAGCTTTGAAAGATTGGCTGATTCAACCGTTTAAGGATGTCTGTAATGAAATTTTAGAGGGGAAGAAGGCACCTGAATCGTGGAAAGAAGCATATATTACACTTATACCAAAATCGGAGACTGAAAAGAACCAGATTAAGAACTACCGCCCTATATCATTGCTTAATGTGGATTACAAAATTTTTGCAGACATTTTGGCAAAAAGATTGAAGAGGGTTTTGGTGGGTGAGATTCATAAAGACCAGGCTGGCTTTCTCCCAGGAAGACATTTATCTGATAATGTGAGAAATATAATAGACATTATGGAACTACTTGAGAATAACATTAACACTAAGGCAGTATTAATATTTGTGGACGCTGAGAAAGCCTTTGACAATATCTCTTGGAGTTTTATGAAAAAGAATCTCAAAGGAATGGGGGTGGGCCAAGGTTTTGAGAATGGTATAGGTGCAATTTATTCTGAACAAAAAGCAAAACTAATTGTTAATAATGTGGTTACTGAAGAAATTGCTATTGAAAAAGGGACACGACAGGGGTGCCCAATATCCTCACTACTTTTTATAACTGTTCTGGAGGTTTTACTAAATATGATTAGAGGTGACCAGCTGGTAAAAGGGATTCAGGTCGGAGCTAAACAATACAAGTTGAAAGCGTTTGCAGATGATCTAGTTTTAACTTTGCAAGAGCCAGACACTAGTACAAAAAAAGTTTTGGAGATAATACAAGTCTTTGGTCGAGTGGCAGGTTTTAAGTTAAATAAACAAAAAACAAAGGTATTGGGAAAGAATTTAATAGTGGAGGAAAGAGAGAAGTTTCAGAGTGAAACTGGATTAATGGTAGCAAATAAGGCGAAATATCTAGGGGTTAACTTAACAACTAAGAATGTGAACTTATTTAAAGACAACTATGAGAAATGCTGGACAGAATTTAAGAAAGATTTGGAAATATGGTCAAATTTGAGACTTTCCTTGTTAGGCCGAATTGCTGTTATTAAGATGAATGTTTTGCCAAGAATGTTGTTTCTGTTTCAAACATTGCAGATTGTGGACAGAATGGACTGTTTCAAGAAGTGGCAGAAAGATATATCGAAATTTGTCTGGCAGGGCAAAAAGCCCAGAATAAAATTTAAGATATTAACTGACGCAAAAGAAAGAGGGGGGTTTGCCCTGCCGGACTTAAAACTTTACTATGAAGCAGCAGCTTTTTGCTGGCTGAAAGACTGGCTACTTCTTGAGAACACAGACATTTTGGACCTAGAAGGGTTCAATAATAGATTTGGTTGGCATGCATATATATGGTATGACAAGGTAAAAATTCATAAAAGCTTCAAAAACCATATTGTTAGGAAAGCATTATATAATGTTTGGATTCGTTATAAAGATTTGTTGGAAAATAAAACCCCTAGGTGGCTGTCACCAATGGAGGCTAAGGAAGTTAAAAAACTTAATATGGAATCTAAATGGCCAAAATATTGGGAAATTGTAGAACAAGAAGGTGGAAATGTGAAATTACAGAGTTATGAGAAACTGAAGTTTAAAGTAAGAGATTGGCTACATTATTACCAGATAAATGAAGTCTTCAAACAGGACAGGAAAATCGGCTTCCAGGTGGAGAAGTCAAAGTTAGAAACAGAATTGTTAGAACCCAATACGAAGAACCTGTCTAGAATGTACAACTTGCTGCTGAAATGGAATACACAGGATGAAATGGTTAAATCAGCTATGATTAAATGGGCACAGGACATTGGTCATGACATTATGTTTGCTGACTGGGAACAGTTATGGACCACCGGTATAAAATTTACGGCATGTAATGCCTTAAGAGAGAATATTATGAAAATGATTTATAGGTGGTACATGACCCCAGTCAAGCTTGCAAAAATTTATCATTTGCCCAATAATAAATGTTGGAAATGTAATGAAACTGAAGGTACTTTCTATCACCTTTGGTGGACGTGCCCAAGGATTAAGGCCTTCTGGGAAATGATATATAATGAAATTAAGAAGGTGCTTAAGTGTACCTTTCACAAAAAACCAGAGGCTTTTCTTCTGGGCATGGTAGGCCAATTGGTGTCAAAGAAAGATAGGATGTTTTTTATGTATGCTACAACAGCAGCAAGAGTTCTACTAGCAAAGTATTGGAAGACACAAGAACTACCCACACTGGAAGAGTGGCAGACGAAGGTGATCGAGTATATGGGACTAGCAGAGATGACGAGCAGAATCCGTGACCAAGGGAAAGAGACGGCGGAAGAAGATTGGAAGAAATTTAAACTTTATCTTAAAAATTCTTGTAAAATTATTGAGTGTTAAAATGTCATGGGTAAAGCATAACAGATTTGTAGCGATAAATGATTGGACAAGAGGAAAGAAAGAGGTTAAAGAAAGGAATTAATAAGTAATTTGGACCAGGGGTTGCTGAAAAAAAAAGCTCAAAATAGGGATGCAGAAAAGGGAGGCATGGGGAAGTCGCTGAAATTGGGTGCATGAAAAAATTTATGAAATTATATATGTTTATATGTTTGTTTGTTTGTGTTTGTCTTTTGTATTGTTTTATATTATATGTTGAAAAACCAATAAAAATTTTATAAAAAAAAAAATATATAACCTCTAACCTACTTCTCACTGCCGTCATAACAATGGGTATTTTACTAGCTGGAGATAAATGCCAGGAAAAATATTTGCAAATATTTGACAAATAAGGCAGCTGGTTTTAAGGACTTGAGATGATGGATAGGGTTGTGTTGCTACTGACTTTTTCCTTCTTGTTGTTGCTTTAATTGTTTTTATATGTGGTAACATGCGCTGAGCCCTTCTAGTGAAGGGCGGGTCAGAAACACAATAAATAATAATTAGACAATAACGATGATCTCGGCTGTGCCGAAAAGCCTTGGCTACAAACCAGGAAGTCCCCACTTAACATTCCAGCTAAGCCACGAACTCGCTGGTCAACCCAAAAGCCAAACCAGATATTATGCTGCTGATGTCTCCCAAGGCTTCCCCGCGTACGAAAATATGAAAAGCAGCCACAGAGGCCATGAGTTTCAGTGGAGGAATGGCAGAGCCAAGGGGAAATATCAGGCACCTCAATCGTCCTCTCCCTTGTCAGTGGGAAACAGTGGGAAACAGCACAGGAAGTTGCCTTATACAGAATCTGACAATTAGTCCATCTAGCTCAGTATTGTTTACACGGACAGGCAGCGACTTGCCAGGGTTTGAGGCAGCAGTGGGTAGAGAGTGCCTATGCCTATGGATGGTTTTATTTTATTTACCTCTGTATAAGCTGCACTCTTATACGCAGGTGGCGCTGTGGGTTAAACCACAGAGCCTAGGACTTGCCAATCAGGTTGGCAGTTCAAATCCCCGCGACGGGGTGAGCTCCCGTTGCTCGGTCCCTGCTCCTGCCAACCTAGCAGTTCAAAAGCACGTCAAAGTGCAAGTAGATAAATAGGTACCGCTCCGGTGGGAAGGTAAACGGCGTTTCCGTGCGCTGCTCTGGTTCACCAGAAGAGGCTTAGTCATGCTGGCCACATGATCCGGAAGCTGTATGCCGGCTCCCTCAGCCAGTAAAGCGAGATGAGCGGCCGCAACCCCAGAGTCGGTCACAACTGGACCTAATGGTCAGGGGTCCCTTTACCTTTACTTAAGCTGCACTCTCACCGGAAATATAACAAGGAATGTAGCTGTGGGAAATATGCAATATTGAAAACTTCAGTAATGCACCAGTAAAAACCAGCAGGCAAAGCGAATTTCATATGCCAAAGGACTGCCTGAAAAATAGTTTTAAAAGATGTCTGAAAGAAACCAGACACAGAGGCTGCCGGGTTCTGGTAGCAAGGAGTTCCACAGGGCTGGGCCTGCTACACTCTGATAAAGGCCTGCCAGATCACAGGGGATGGAGGGAACAGCATCCAACGATCTGGATAGTAAGGAATTAGGCAACCCATAAAGTCCCCTGGTCCCAAGTTGTTTTGGGCTTTGTGAATTAGCACCCGAATTTTGTTGTTGTATCTGGTGCTAGTCCTACTCAGATGAGACCTGTTGAAGTTTACACACACGATTAATGCATGGGGTAGAGAAACTGGATAGAGAGAAATGCTTTCCCCTGTTTAGTAATATTATTCCTTAGTGCTGCCCGCTGGAATTGATGGACAGTCAGTTCAGGATAGAAAAGAGAGAGGGCTTCACATGATGCACAGTTAATGTATGGAACTCACTGCCACAGGATGCCTTTGAACCAATGGATTCACATTACACGGAAGGATATTCTGACTAAAAACTAGGAGGAGTTTTCAGATGGTAAGAGGTGTTCAGCCGTGGGATGGACTGCCTCAGAAGGCGGTGGACTCTCCTTCGTTGGAAGTTTCTAAATGGAGCTTGGATGGCTGGGATTCCTGCATTACAGGGGGGTGGACTAGATGGCCCTTGATGTCCCTTCCAGCCCTATGATTCTATGAAATCCGTAGTTTATATAGATGCATGGAAGTAGGGTTGTGAAGGAATGGGTTTCCCAAACCCAAAAACTGACTGTGCAGTCAGTCTGAAATGGGCCCCCAAAATCCCCATTTTTCCTCCTCCAAGGGAGCATTTCTAAAATGCATTAACTTGAGCTTTTCAAGCTCAGGAAGCTTGAGCTTGAGTCAATGTATAAACAGAAAGCCAGCTGTATAAACAAGTGCTCAAAGCCCTCTCCTTTATCAGTCCGTGACAGCAATGGATGGCCTTGTCCATTCCAAAATAGAGCAGGGATGGCACGTCTGGGTCTTATCTTACGTCCTGACCACACTGACGTACAGACCTTGTCAGCCACCCGGGAACGGCGCCAGGAGAGCTCTTAGAGTTGGTGACCTCTTGCTCCAAGATAAGAGTAGGAATAGGAGCAGGAACAACCTTTTATGGTCAAGAGTGCCGGAACAGGAACAACTGTTTATGGTCATGGATGTCAACTTACGTGTATAAGCTGACGTGGTTAGATTCCTGGGGAAGGGGAGAGAGGGTGCCTGGAGGATATATATACTGCATGAAATTTCTCTTTTCTTTGGACTTGCTGTGGGCTGACCACGCAAGTGCCTTCTGCTATCCGGAGAGCAGAATAAACTCTTTCTCTGAACCAAACCTCGATGTCATTTGACTTCCTTTCTCCCTCCCAGGAGCAACGCAGACCCCACCAGTCGGTATAGTCTAATAAGGCTACAGTTGACATACCGTATTTACAAAAAGTAAAAACCAGGTTGTTGAGCCTTTTTTGGGGGGGGGGGGAGAACCCAAAATTGTTGAGAAATTGTTGAAAAATAGTGGATAAAATTGTTGCCTTTAGGTTGCATGTAGTGTGGGTAGTCCTTCTCAGAGTAATAATAATAATAATAATATTTTTTTATTTATACCCTGCCCTTCCCAGTTCAAAAACTGGGCTCAGGACGGCTAACAACAAATTTAAAACACAGTTGTAAAAGCAGCATAAAATACAGTATAAAAACACGAATAACAATGAAATTCAAAGTTCAGAAATCAATTTAGGGGAAATCCATCTAATAAGCATTAGATAACCACCAGGGCTAGCTGGCTGAATTAGTCCTACTTGGGCCAGCAAGGAGGCCAGGGAGAATTAGCTGTGGGGTCTCAGAGCGGGTAATCTTCATAAAAGGGGAGGGAGAGGGCAGAGAAGGGAAATAGAAGATCAGACTGAATTCAAATTGAAGGCCAGGTGGAATAGCTCTGTCTTACAGGCCCGACGAAAGGAGGTTAAATCCTAAAGGGCCCTGTTCTCATGGGACAGAGCATTCCACCAGGTCGGAGCCATCATTGAAAAGGCCCTGGCCCTGGTGGAGGATAGTCTGACTTCCTTAGGGCCCGGGACCTCCAAACTATGGTTATTCGTGGACCTTAAGGTCCTCTGCGGGGCATACCAGGAGAGGCGGTCCCGTAAATA
The DNA here is from genome assembly GCF_027172205.1 of Podarcis raffonei. Taxonomy (NCBI): domain Eukaryota; kingdom Metazoa; phylum Chordata; class Lepidosauria; order Squamata; family Lacertidae; genus Podarcis; species Podarcis raffonei. The sequence goes on from NC_070617.1 coordinate 13,514,947, forward strand.
CGAGTAGACCCATTGAAATAAACAGGTACATTACTTTCATTGGGTTTACTCTAAGTAGGACGTAGTTGGCTACAGCCGTTGGAATGTGATCCAAGCACAAGTTAGCCTCCAGTGCAGCTCTCCCTCTCACCCAGCTGGAAGTGATTCATATGGACTCACCTGGCAAAGGTATCAATCACTCTGCTGCATGGGAATCTCTTCAAAGCTTGCCGAAACGACTACTATTATAAGTTACCAAAATCAGCATGATGCCACAGAGGGCAAGGCATGTTTTTCTATTAAAAGAGCTGGGAGTAGCTGGACAGAGAGGAAGAGGAATACGAGGCACACGTGCAGCAGCTTGCGGTTTCTAGTTAAGACATCAGGTGAATGTTCTGAAGCGTCAAGAGTAGTATCCAACTAAGTTCTACACAGAGTAGACACTTTGAAATCACTGAATCCACATTAGTCATGTCTACTTTGAGAAGGACTAACACTGTATGCAACCCTTGGTTTGGGGAGCTTGGCAAATCTTAAATATCAGGAGATACAAACACTGAAACTGGATGGGTGTACACGAGAAGGGTCAGGTTGTGACAAGACAAGGGATCTGGTGTGCAGAGGTGCTTTGGTGATAACAGAATGCTTGGCATTAACAGACATAGCAGGGGTGGGGAACTTCTAGCCCACAGGCCAAGATTGGACAGTAGGCCCATTTTCTTCAAACCATCGGTGATGTCAGTCGATGGCTGGCATGGCAGGGTTTAACCCTGTATTGGCTGCTTGCCTTCTTCCCAGCAGGGTACATGATTGTGCAGCCGAGGCAGCAGGGTGTAATCCCCACTCTTCGGCTACTGAGGAGGGGTTAAAGCCCTTTGCAAAAGCACTCTCGGAAGCAGCTCTACATGTCTTCTTTAAAGGGGTACGGTTGTGGGCAGCTCACTTAAAGAAGTTCTGGGCTGCTTCAAATATCGCTTTTGCAAAGGGCTTTAAGACAGCCCCCGTGCTCCTGTCTGAGCCTCCAGAGCCTCAAATGGGAGTGCAGAGGGTGTTTTGAAGCCCTTTGCAAAGGTGCTCTTTGATGCAGTTGTCCCCTTTCTCTTTAAACACCACAGAGAGCAGGCAGTAGGCAGTGGGGGAGAGGTGAGATGAGCATCATCCTCCCCTTTCTGCCTTTGGCTTTGGCGACAGAAAGGAGAAGCATAGCGAAGCCCATGCAAAGGATTTTGAAATGGGCATGACAACCCACCTATCAACCTGTGATGCCATAATAATGCCGTGTGATTGACAAGCGCCTGCCCATTTATCAAAGTTGTCCCACAGGCTGGGGCCTGATATAGATCCGGTTCCTGGAGCTTCTCTCTCCCTTCATTGCTGACTGGGAACAGGCACTTTGACGTGACACTCAGCTGAAATCATATTCTTTGTTTATACTGTTATCCTTGAATTGCAACAGGATTACTTTTCAGCTTTCATAATGTATTGTTACAAAAGTCATGCGCCAACCCCACTCTCTGCCGAGCAGTGGCAAGAGCCCATGGGGTTCCAGGCACTCACCCAGGGTCTGTGTTCCTTGGGAGAATTGAGATACGGCGGAGACTGTCGTAGCTTTAAGAAATATGGTTTGTTCACCTATTTGCACCTTCAGTCTGCATGGAGGGAGTCCAGATCTTAAAGCATGGTCATTTCCAGAGAGACTTGTCCCCCACAGCAGTGCAGCCCTGGAGTCCAGGGCATCTCTCCCAGCCAGCCTTCAGCCAGCCTGCCCAAGATGGATCCCGGTCTTTCTTCTCTCCCCTTCTTCTTCCCAGCGCACCTTGCTAAAACCTCTCCTTTCCTGTCACCTCACTTCCAGTTATTCTAGCAACCTTCCAAGCCCCCAGTCTCTGTTCACAACCTCAGCGCAAGGGGTGGGGAGGATAGGGTTGCCATATTTTGAAGAGCAAAAAAAGAGGACGCTGTGACGACACTCATTTTAAATACCTCTACTACATGTAGGCTATAGAAGCTGTGATATATTGCTGAGGGGAGCAGGAGAAGAGGAAGGCAAGTCTTCAACCATCAGTTATGTCTATGTCTCATCCAGAAAGTATAGCCAGAGACATTTTGGCAAATATAAAAAATCCACCCGGATAGAAATTTTACACCTGAAAAAAAGGACATGTCCTGGAAAACAGGCACATAGCAACCCTAAGGGAGGACAGTTCTCTTGTATTGCCAAAGAATCTCTATAGCCCTGTATTGTTTCTCAGTGGTCCTAGCTTGGCCAGGTCATTTGGCATAAGCTAGCCCAGGAATTCCACTACAGCTTGTATTCTCCCTTCATATCCCAAATAAAATCCTACCATTTATTAATTTCTAGGGTTTAGGCATTGTGTTTCCCCATCCCCCCCATCTATATCCCCACAAACCTTGTTGGCACTATTCATGCTGGAATGGTCAATTCCATCTCCCTACCTATCTAGACTATATGCTTGGAGGGTTGAGGGAACCACCATTGTAGGATCAATCTGACCCAATCAGCCACACTGAGTAAAAATGACAGGAGGCCCTGAATTATTTTCTTCCTAAAGAGAATAACATATGGCCAGCAACTTGCTCCTATGAGCACCTTGGCTGCTGTGTTCTGCACCAGCTGAAACTCCCGGACCACCTACAAGGGCAGCCCCACACAACACATGTTTCCTGTAGGCTAGAGGTCCCAGCTTCAATCTTAGGGATGGGAAAGATGCCTTTGTGAAAACCCTGCTGCTGCCAGTCAGTGTAGACAATACTGAGCTGGGTGGTCCCTTTCGCTCCAAGGCACTTGCTTTGGAGAGGCCCATTTTGGCTGGGAAAACAGATGAGAATAGGTTAGGCCTTCTCCTCCTCCACATAGTGCCTTAACAGCAGGCTGTCAACAGATTCCTCTCATTAAAAACAAGATGGCGAAACTCTGCTGTGATGATTGCAAAATGCCAAGATCAGCCCTGAGGACACCACTATCTAGCCACTTGCCGTATTGGAATAATGCTGCCATGACATCCCTACAATTTATCAATTTGTCAAAAGGATTAGCTGGGATTAGTTGGGATTACGTCCAAAAAGATTTGAGTGTTTAAGGCAAGGATGGGGAATCTTAGGCAAAGGGGCAAATGTGGCCCTCCAAACTGCTATAAGTGGCCCCTGGGGCACTCTGGATGCCTCCCGCCTCCCGTCCAACTCTTCTTTGCTCTTTGACAAATTTCTCCCGGCTGGAGTGCCTCCTGGAGCTCTGATAACAATGCTTCTTTCTTGTCTGAGTGGGAAAATGAAGAAAGGTAACATTTGCTTCTGTTGCTCTACCTGCTTTTACCTCTGGCCTACCCTGTGGCCCCTGGAAAGTTGACTAGAAGGGAATGTGGCCCTCAGGAGGGAAAAGCTTCCCCATCTCTGAACTGAGGAATCATACCCTCCAACATTTCTCTGATGAAAATAGGGACGTCCCATTCCATAATGATAATTTTACTATGTCTACCACACACATCTTATTGGGTTGCCCCCACTTCTCTGAGTGGCTTCCAACATATATAAAAACATAATACAGTCGTAAATTAGTTTTCAAATTTAATCCGTTCCAGGAGTCTGTTCAACTCCCGGAACAGTTTGAAAACCAAGGAATGGCTTCCGATTGGCTGCAGGAGCATCCTGCAGCCAATCGGAAGCCACGGAAGCTGCGCCGGACATTCGGCTTCCAAAAATCATTCAAAAACCAGAACAATCACTTCCAGTTTTCGATTGTTCAGAAGCCGAAACATTCGAGTTCAAAGGCGTTCGGCTTCCGAGGTTCCACTGTAAAACATTAAACATTTTTTAAACAATACATATTTTTTTTTAAAAAAAATTCCCTATACAGAATTTCCTTCAGATGGCTCAGGGGTCGGATAACTCCATATCTTACAACATTTCTCCAATGGAAATAGGGACATCCTAAAGAAAAGCAGGACATTCCGGAATCAAATCAGAAACCGGGACAGCTTCTGTAAATGAGGGATGTCCCTGGAAAATAGGGGCACTTGGAGGGTGTGAGGGATGTGTACAGAAGATTCTGGAAGCACAGAATGTCCCTATTGAAATCCTGGTGTTTGTCTGAGCAGCTAAGGAAAGGGGAACTGCCCAGTGACCAAAGTCGTGTGGAAAGGAGGAAGGAAAAGGGAAGTGTTGAGACTCACGGGCGATTAAGAGAGCTGTCACGGGGAGGAAGGGCCACGCCTTGAGCATGAGGCACAGACTTTCATGACTGAGGAGAAGGGTGTGAGTGATGAGGAGAGTAGGAGGGAAAGGAAGAAGCTGGAAGTGCTTGGATGAGGCACAATTGATCAAACGGTATAACTTGAAAAATCGGTTGAGCAGAGAATGTGGAGCCACTTTGAGGAGAGGCCTGGGCTGCTGTTTCTGTTTGCTCAGCATCCATCCTGATTTGCTTGCACAAAGCTTAGAGACATAGGCAGGGATGGGAGGACCTGCCAATTTCAGTCCTCTCCGTTTCTTTTTTTAATTTGATTTGTTTTTCCTTAAGTACAAAAAGTAAACAAAGAATTAAAACTATCAACCATGAAGCGTCACAGCCTAGTAGGAGGAAAGTACAAAGACACGGTGCAGAGGGATAATAATATGTTAACTCATACAAAGATTCGCTTTACAGCTAATAAAAAAGATGTGTAAAAAGAAAAGCATTCTCTACCTGAGAGTTCCATCTTTATTGAGAATAAAGGTTCTGTAGAGTCTTAGATGAGCTGGACATTTGCACAGACCGTGTGCCAATATTTGTATTAGAAATAAAATCAGGCCATATAACCACCAAGGAGGGACGCGGGTGGCGCTGTGGGTTAAACCACAGAGCCTAGGACTTGCCGATCAGAAGGTCGGCGGTTCAAATCCCCGCGACGGGGTGAGCTCCTGTTGCTTGGTCCCAGCTACTGCCAACCTAGCAGTTCAAAAGCACGTCAAAGTGCAAGTAGATAAATAGGTATCACTCCGACGGGAAGGTAAACGGCATTTCCGTGCGCTGCTCTGGTTCGCCAGAAGCGGCTTAGTCATGCTGGCCACATGACCCGGAAGCTGTACGCCGGCTCCCTTGGCCTATAAAGCGAGCTGAGCGCCGCAACCCCAGAGTCGGTCACAACTGGACCTAATGGTCAGGAGTCCCTTTACCTTTATATAACCACCAAATATTGTCATTTGTACCCTTGAGGTACAGTACTTTTAGTTTATGAGAGATCTTTACAAGAAGGGCAATTTGCCAAACCCTGGAGTATCAGCAATCCAAATGACAGATGCTGAAGGTTTTCAAGGATTTGGCAACATTGCCCCAGGCTGCTGATAAGAGGTGAGAGATAACTCTTTGCTTTTCAAGTCCTGTTCTGCTTCCATTTATAGGAAGAATTGCATCAGACAATTCGGAAAGGTGCGTAATTCAAACAGTGGCTCTGTTTTGGTTCTCACATTGTTTTGGAATGTGCAGATTTAATCAATCTGTTTTTCAATGCAAACTGAATCGAATTCCTCTCTCATTGTTATGCGGTGGCAAATCTGGTCTATTTTATATATATATAATGAGCACTCATCCTGCATTTTACGCTGATTTGCTCTCAGGCTTTACGTGCTTTTATCCACTCTAATCGCCCGAAGCTACGTTTTGCCAGGGACGGAGAAGGGGTGTGTGGTGGGTGCAGTCTGCCCTGGGTGTCACCACTGGGGGGGGGGGTGACAAAATGCCAGGCTGTACTCACTGCGGGGCCTGCAGCGTGCCCAAGCCACGCGTCTCTCCTAGGAGAGACATGGTGGCTTGGATGCGCGTAGGTTCTGCATTCCCCAAACGGTCTGCCTGCTGCCTGCCCTAAGCTGTAGGGCGGCTGAGTGGGAGGAGGCAGGCAGACAGTCTGTAGGCTCCCTGAATCGTGATATCGCCAGTGACATTTTGCTTGTCTCATCGTGCAGACCCAGGTCATGGAGCCTGAGTTTCCACAGCTGCCACTTGCTATGAACCTCTATGGGCAGGATTGGCAGATACATTCTACATTCAAGATAATGTTTTGTTCTCTTGTTAATTATGCTGTTTTAAATGTCCATTTTATATTTGACTTCCTTTACAGAATAGGTGCCAAAGATTTTAAACTTAAGGCCTATGTGGATGACCTGGTATTAACCCTAGAAGAGCCTCAAGAAAGTGTTAAAATAGCATTGGAAGAAATGGAAAAATTTGGGCAATTGGCAGGGTTTAAATTGAATAAGGCAAAGATGAAAATGTTGGGCAAAAATTTAGGAAAAAGTGAGGTAGAAAGCTTGGAACAATAAAGTGAAATTAAGGTGGTATATTTGACTTCCTTTAGTGATGCTTTCTTTTGAAACGTTTAAGATACTTCTTTTCATTAACTTTGCTGCGTTAAATATGGATTCTGACGTTGACCTCCTTTGTAAGGCTTTAGTTTGAAATCTTTTAAGGTAACATTTTAGTTTCCTGTTAACCATGTTGCATTGAATGTATACTTCATATCTGACTTTCTTCAGTGATGTTTCATTCTGGATTGTTTTATTTGATGTTTTAATGTAGGTCGTAAACAGCTTTGAGGTGTTTTCTCTGAAATATAAAGCAGTATAGAAATGAAAATCGTCATCTTCAGTGCTTTTTTTATTTACTTAGAAAAAAAGGTGCTGGTACTCGCCATGAATTGTTACATTAAGTGCCGCACTTTTAACATTTTGGTGCGAAGATGCTGGTATTGTGTACCCCTGAATACCCTAAGGAAAAAACCACGTGTATAACAACAACACCGTGACAGATTCTTGTTGTTGCTTATTTCAAAAATGATATTGTAGATTTGGAATTGGGTGGCCAGAGTGCTCAAGCGACTGCTTGACTCCTTGGCAAGGAACAATTACAACATGTGGGGTTTTTAATTTAAGGGGGAAAGCATGACTGCAGGAGAGGTTTGCGAAATGGTGCGTGCTGTGAGCATGGTGTGGACACCCGGACATTGTTCAGAACTCCAAGTCATCCCAATTAATTGATATGGCATTAGGTTCAGGAATGATGAAAGGAAGTGCCTTACTGATGCAATGCATCACTAATACATTGGGAATTATCTTACTCAAGGTGGATTACAGTCAATTGGCTTAGAGCAGGAATGGGGAACCCTTTTTTCCTATTGAGGGCCGCATTCCCTGTGGGGCAACCTTTTGGGGGCCACATGTGAGCGGAAGGCAAGGTTGAAAGCCAAAGTAGGCAGAGCAGCAAATATACATATTCTTCTTCTTCTTCTTCTCCAGCAGGCCAGTTTCCACACACACCCATTTCTGCCCTCCAGCCAGTGAAGCAAAAGGCATTGCCATAGAGTCATAGAGTCACTGAGCTGGAAGAGACCCCAAAGGCCATCTAGCTCAACCCTCCACAATGCAGGAATATCAGCTACTAGCTCAAGGGCAAATGCCAGCCAGGCATAAACCTTCAGGGTATGCTGCAGGGCCAGTGAGGGGTGTAGCCTGGGGAGGGAGTGCATTGCTGGGGCAGGGGGGAGTCCCACATGCCATTGAGGTCTGGAGAGGCACGTTTGACCCTTGGGTTCGAGTCTCTCCACCCCTGTTCTCAGGGGAAACTGGGAGCTAGGACGCCCCAGTTCACGCTCTTGATTGCTCAGTAAAGGCTCCAGGTCCAGGGTCAGTCAACTTCCGCATTCTGGCCAGCTTCTGCTGTTGTGCTTGCAGGAGGCATGCATGCACGCGCCTGGCAGGCTGCTGTTTGCAATACTGTACATCAATGAAACTTGGCCGGATCCAGCAAGGCCTTAATTAAGTTCTTATGACCTCAGTGTACCAAGCGGAGTTACCAATTCTTGCCACCCATTTGTGGATGCCACTCCCAGGGAAATACAAAACCCACAAGATGAGGCATGTTGATTTTGTTGGAGAGTTTTTTTAAATTTAAAAACCCCTGTTGATTTGTTTTGACTTGTGATTAATGCACTCTTAGGCCCCTGGACTAATGTTAAATCTCTCTCTCTCTCTCTCTCTCTCTCTCTCTCTCTCTCTCGCGCTCCCTCTCCTCTCCTTTCCTTTCCAAGATTGACAACACAGAACCCTCTTTCCACAAATAGCGTCTCCCTGTTGCTTCACTGCCAAAATGCTGGATTCTTTCCTGGGAAGTGATATCAGTTAGCCACTTGACTAGCTTTCCGACCGGCTTGCTTCCAGTCCCTAATTAGAGCTAGAGTTAATTAAAAGTAACCAAATTGCATTACAACCAGCACCACAATTGGCCGGGGCCAGCCCCACCCAGAGACACTGGAATGTTGACTTCCAGGAATGCCAACTGCAAAGCAGAGCAGTTCAATTGCATCAGATTATCTGCTGGAGTTTTAATGTCTTGCGTCCAACAGCCCCGGAATTGGGCAATTCCAATTCCTCCATCCAAAATTAAGAGCTGTGCTTGCCAGAGGGTGAGGGAAGTACATAGCAGAGGAAGCTGTGTTGATGCCAGCAGCGGCTCAAGCAGCGGCTCAGAATTCCTTGTTTTGGTCCTTAAGATGGAGAACCAAGGTGGTTAATAGATCAGAATCATACAGTTGTAGAGTTGGAAGGGCCCAACCCCCTGCAATTTAGGAATCAAAGCTAACATAAAAGTCAACTTTATGGGGATGAGGGCAACTGAGTCTGCCCCCCCAAGTATGCGGGGATGGGGCTGAGCCCCCCAATCTTGAGTGTCCAAGCCTTGCTGGGCCTGCCTGTGGGGGGGGGGGCTCATCGGACCTTGCAGACAGAGAGGGGTGTGTATTGCACATGTGATGTCATGCACATGCGACGAGCCCCCCTAATGTCAGGTGGAACTTAGTACCTCTAACAGCCAAATGCCTATATAATTAGTGGCAATCACATATAAAAATGCATTATTGTGGGGAAAATTCATTGCAAAAAAGGTGCATCTTTGGCAAAATTGAACACATGAAAATGTGTCTATCAGGAGAAATGCATATCAAAATTCTGAATGATGACTTTTGGTTTTAAAATTATTATTACTATTATGTACAACAAAAATGTTTCAGACTGACTGCAATTGACCTATATGAAAGACTCTGCAATTTGAAAATAGAGACACTGAATGTACTTTTGTTACTTAGAAAATCTTAATTAAAAACATATTTTTAAAACTATTGTTATTATTTATTAGTCATTTTATTCATAAAAAGGCCTTCAAACAACTTATGAACACAATAGCAATACAGTGGTACCTTGGTTCCCGAACGGCTTAGTTGACAAACAAATCGGCTCATGAACGCTGCAAACCCGGAAGTAAGTGTTCTGGTTTGTGAACGTTTTTCGGAAGCCAAACATCCGTTTCGGCTGTCGGTATTGTTTCCAGGGCCAATCAGCCAATCAGAAGCCATGCCTTGGTTTTTTGAACATTTCGGAAGTCGAACGGACTTCCAGAATGGATTGAGTTAGAGAACCAAGATACCACTGTACTAAAATCAATTACAATAAACACAATCAATGAATAGAGAAATACATCTGCACAAATAAAAGACAGGCCTAGCAGGTCCTCACCTCAGGAGGCCACAAATATTTAAGAACCCTTCAGATTAAGGGACAAAAACCCAGATAAAAAGGAAAGTTTTTGCCCGGCGCCTAAAACTATACAGAGACAAAACCACAAACTGGTGAGGAAATGTAGCAATCTGAATTTAAGACTGAGAAACTGAGAAAATTAAGAGAAAACAAAATGGACAGATAAACATTCCCCACTGTGTGAGCTCAAGGGCACCAGCTAGATTCCACTCATAATAAACCGTGGTTAAATCCAGAAAGGAATTTCCTCCCAAAGCAAATTATTTGCTTGTTTATTGCTTGATTCCGTTTATGAATAACTTCCCATAAAATAGAATCAATCAACAATCAGTAAGAAAAACAGCAAGAGAAACAATTAAAAACAATTCCGTAGAAGAAACAATGAAAAGCAATTACATATGTAAAAACAAATCCAGCCATGGGTTCATACTGACTGTTAGCTCCCAGAGGGGAATTCCTTGCAAGGCCAATACTGACATTAAAGAAGGATTTTTAAAAAAGAATTATCGCTCCACCTCACCAACTGATGCAATTTGCGTTTAGAAACCTGTGTGTTTATGGCAGTGACACATCTAGTTTGGCCCTGAGTAAAAGGGAGTTGAATAAATCCATGTTCATCAACAGCTATTAGCCACAATAGTTACAGAGAACTTCCATGGACAGAGGCAGTATACCTTTACATACCAAACGTTATTGCCTCCTAGCTCTGCTTGTGGGTTTCCCATCAGGGCCACCTGGGTTGGTACCTGATGAAAACAGGATGTTAGGCTTAGATGGGCCTCTGGCCTGATCCAGCACGGCTCACATGCTCTTACATTTCCATCCACGCTCTAGAGGCACTTTATTATCAACTTTGGGAAGTGTTGTCACAGCTCCTCACAGCAGAATTTGGCATGAATTTATTTTAATGCTCAAATTTCTAGTCCTTTTAAAGGGAAATTTTCCCTCCCTCTCTCATAGCCCAGGGTCACGCAAGGAAGCTGAATGTTGGAAGATTCAGGGCAGACAAAATGAAGTATTTTTTTCATGCAGTTAAACTATGGAATTTGCTCCCATGTGATAGAGTAATGGTTGCCAACTTGGACAACTTTAAATGGGGGTTAGACAAATTCAAGGAGGGTGAAATAAATCTATCGATGGCTACAAGTCAAGATAGTCGTGTTGTTGGCGATCATGAAGGAGAATCTGCCATCGGGAGGATAGGTTACTGGACTAGACAAGCCTCTGATCTGAACCAGTGGGACTCTTACTGTGCTCAGAGACTATAAGTCTGACTGGTGCTTTGGGGGGGGTCATCTTATATTGATAAAAGTGCTGTGGGTGACAGCACAAAATGGCTGCCATGGGTCTGACCTGTGAGGATGCCCACAAAGCAAGCCCTAGCCATCAAATTTCAGAGGGGCAACTATGTGAGCCTGTTGGCACAAGAGCAATATCCTGCCACCTTAGAGATCAACAGATGTATTGTGGCATCATCAGCCTTCGTAGACTAGAGTAGAGCTTTCCAAATTGTGTGTTGCGACACACTAGTGTGTCGGCTGCAGTGTGCAGTTGTGTCATGCAAATGCTCTCCACACACCTCCCAGGGCTGGAAAAGGGGTTACTTTAACCTCCGGTTCGTTAGGGAAACTGAATGATTATGTCACGAAATGATGCACGTCTTAAAAGTGTGTCACCAACATGAAAAGTATGGAAAGCTCTGGACTCTCTCATAACCCACAAGTGTCCCGAAAAAAATGGGACATGTTGTTTGCTTGCTTGAGAGCATGACGGCCATTTTGGATGTCATGATCTTGCGTGATTTGACGCTGAGATCCTGCCCTGTAAAAAAGCAACCCCCTAAAAAAAACATTTTTGGGGGAACCATGATTTCACGCAACTCTCCAAAACACGCATTTTAAGGTGCTGTGCAAGCACAGCTCTGAAAAAAGCACATATTTGGGGCTCTGTGATCTCATGTGGGTTGGAGGGTGTGCCTCTGATTAAGTGGATTCTACATAATGTCTCAGGCACCAGATAACAGAAAGACCACTTCCTTCCCTTCAAAACCATTTCGGATGTTGAGATCAGCACCTGGATAGTTCCTCTATCCTCAGAGGCTCAAAGGGGTGGCAGCTCAGGAGAGGGCCTTCTCTGTGATGGCCCCAAAGCTGTGAAAGCCCCTTCCCACAAAGGTGCATCTGGCCCCTTCGTTATGCAGTTTCTGGAAAATGTGGAAGACACATACCTTTACCCTGATTTTTGACACTTGAGCTGCATATTTTTAGGACCCACCTTATTTTTATACTTGCAAGTTGTTTTAAACTGTTTTTAATATTGTGTTTTAGTGTTACAAACAAACAAAGTGCCAAATAAAGAAATATATGCCTAATGATATCACCAGCACACTCAACTCCTCTGACCTGTGGAAATGGCACTGTTGCGGGTCATTCTGCAGTTGTAAGAAATCAGGAACTGCCCCTTGGAACTCCATGCCTATTGACAGAGGAAGGCTCCTTTGCTATACCCTTTTCAGTGTCTGATTAAAAACATGCCTGTTTAGCCAAGAGTATGCAAGCCTATAGAAGTTACATGTGTTTTATTTCTTTTCAGCTACTGATGATTTTAAACATCATCTGAATATTTTTAAAGAGCAGTTTTTAACTGTTTTTATTGAGAATTCTAATGTTTTATGTTGTATTTTTATAAATCGCATAGAGGGGTGCCAGCTCAGGAGAGGGCCTTCTCTATGATGGCCCCAAAGCTGTGAAAGCGCCCCCCCCCTGGGGCTCCCAACTGCTTAGAACAGTTTTGTTCTGGTAAGCCTTGCTAGACACGTAGATGCTACTGTGTTTTAATCTCTTTTTTTCCAATTGATTTTAATCAACAGGGTTTTTTTTCCTTTTGATGATTTTTAAAATTTCTTGTAACGTGCTTAGAGGTTTTACTACAATCAAGCAGTATATCTTGGGACTCATTCAGGTGTCCTACAAGCCAGGAAAGGAAATTCCTGCTTATCTGTTGTCAAAAGTTGTTGACAGGGAACAACTTCAGGCTTATGCACAGCGGTTGCAGTTAGGCTGAAATACTGCAGCAGCGGGTTACATGAAATGGGGGAGGATGTTGAGAATTCCATTCCTCCCGAGCTGCAGTTGTGTGGGATTGTTACATGTCACATGTCTGTTTACATTCCAGCACTGATTGTTGGAGTCTTGTGAGGGGACATGGAGATACGCTGTTCCGTTGTTGTATAGCTTTTGCTGCTCTCTCTCTGAGGAAGAAAGACAGAGAGAGAAGCCATGTTTTCTTTGTTCTGTTACATATGATTTAATTTGCAATAAATTAGGCTTAGATGTTACTCCTCACGGCTGAGCTTCTGTTTTGAACTCTGCTAATCATGTGCTCATGTCCCTTGATATGGGCCACATCAGCGTGCCAGGAGACTGGAGTGATGAATCCCAGGTGACGCTGCTTTGAAGGGGAGGCACCAGGCCTTAGCATTATCACCCATCAATATATACACGTTGTAAATTAATTAATTAACTGTAAAAAGCCCAGGGGGGTTGTGCAAACTCCACATGCAGTCTGCTCTGGCCTATCTTTCTGAGCTGTTCTGAGGAGGCACTGAGACCAAAGACCTTATGATGACATACACCAAAGCGCAATATACATGTGAATAGTGATTAGTACGAGTCCTTTCCCCACGAAAACTTTTGAAACCAAGGGAGGCACCCGAGCCTTGTAAACTTTATAGAAACATTCGCCACACGCTCGCCAGATCTGGTTTTTCCGTTTGGTGAAAATGAGGGATGTCCCACAAAATGCCTAGTGCCTTAGCAAGGCACCCTGCCCTGCGATGAATCCAAACATTTGTTTCCTTTGCTTGCTGTCATAAATTACATCTGGGTTTAGTTTGGAGGACGAGTCACCGCCAATTAGCTCCGGGCTGTCAAACTCTAATTGAAAGGTGCAGGGCGTTGTCTGTGCCCAGGTTGCCTTCCTTCCCTTCCTGATGCAGGATGATAGAAAGCGGAGAGGCAGGGCCCGGATGCACGGTCGGAGAGGCGTGGAGCAAGGTACCGTTTGGGAGGGAGGCTGATCTGGGCTGGCATGTGGGCGCTAGAGACCTTCCAGGTATCTCGATAATCTGACTCCCATCAGCCCCAACCAGCACTGCCCAATAGTGAGGGAGGATGGGAGTCAGCAACATCTGCAGCTGTGGTTCTCAAAGTGGTTGGTACCACTCCTTGTCCTGGGATGCAGGTGGCTCTGTGGTCTAAACCACTGAGCCTTTGGGCTTGTCAATCAGAAGGTCGGTGGTTCGAATCCCCGTGACAGGGTGAGCTCCCGTTGCTCAGTCCCTGCTCCTGCCAACCTAGCAGTTCGAAAGCACGTCAAAGTGCAAGTAGATAAATAGGTACCACTCCGGCGGGAAGGTAAACAATGTTTTCATGCGCTGCTCTGGTGTCAGTGTTCTGTTGCGCCAGAAGCGGCTTAGTCATGCTGGCCACATGACCTGGACAAACTGTTTGCGGAGCAGACAAACGCTGGCTCCCTCGGCCTGTAAAGCGAGATGAGCACTGCAACCGCAGAGTCATTTGCGACTGGACTTAACTATCAGGGGTCCCTTTACCTTTCCCACCCCTTGTAGGGGGACTGAGAGTACCTAGAGGGGCAATAAGAAGCAAGGAGGCGGCAGTGGGGTGCTAGAGTGGGCCCCTCCTGGCACGTTTATTCCTTGTTTATGATGGACCAGGCTAGAGCTAGAGCAGTGTTTCCCAACTCTGGGTCTCCAGCTGTTTTTGGACTGCAGCTCCCATCATCCCTGACCACAGGTCCTGCTAGCTAGGGATGATGGGAGTTGTAGTCCAGCTGGAGACCCAAGTTTAGGAAACTCTGGCCCAGAGAGAAACACCTTCCTCGCCTCTTCTTTAAGGCTTTATTGCTTTTAACGCTTTCAAAGCTATTTCCTTTGGTCACATTTGTATGTATTTACGACTCTGAGTTGTCACTAATCACAATTATCGGGAATAGCTATTGGTTTTCTTAGTAGTTACCGCACGTCTGTGGTAGGTGAAGGGCTGTGCATGTTTGGGAAGCCACTCATGTATAAAGATTACATGCTGTCAATTTCCTTCACCCTCGCATCTTCATTTGTGGGAGTGCTGAATTTTACTGTGTTGTTATCTTCTTTAGCTGGTCATGCAAACCACTATTCTGCACAATGCCTTTTATAGGATAGAGTAGTGGGCATTATGGGTGGAATCAAGGGGGCAGAGGTTCGAAAACATTTGGAAACCACTGACCTGGAGGCTGACAGGCTCCCCAGCCTTGTGAAAGCAGATGGATACTAAGAGTCTGGGACAACCTGTATTGCAACTTCAGATTGCAGATTGCTCTTTCATTCCACCACCAAATAATTCACTGGATACCATAACTTCAGTAACACACTATATTGCACAGCCTTCTCCCTTTTGTTAGTTCTCCACAAGCAAGGATTTTGGCCCCATCCTGTTCTACACATTTAAAGCACTATCATGCCACATTCAACAGCCATGGCTCCTCACAAAGAATCCTGGGAGTTGTAGTTTGTTGAGGATGCTGGGAGTTGTTGAGAGAGCCCCATTCCCCTCACAGAGCTACAACTGGTTGTTAAATCCACTCTGAGAAATTGTAGCTCTGTGAGGAGAATGGGGAGAGGTCTTCCAATGCCTCTCGTCACCCTGAATGAACTGTAATTCCCAGAAGCCTTTGGGGAAAGCTATGGCTGTTTAAAGTGGTATAATACTGCTTTAAATGTATAGTTCAAATGGAGCCTCCCCCAACAAAGGAACATTTTGGGTACCTCATTTATTGGGGAGTAGGGATTAAGGAGAAATTGGATTCAGTTCACATTTGAAGGCAAGCTTGCCTAATTTGCAATCTCCAAAGCAAATGTGCCAGGCAAAATACAGCTATCCTTCAAAATCTGTGCTTCTCTGAATTTTGCAATGCAGTTCTCTAGGCAGGTAATGTGTGCAAAAAGGCATATATTTGGGTAATGGTTGCATGTAACAGCATACATTCATTAAATTAACATACAAATTTTCCGTACATCCCCTGCACGGACGGCACTGTGACACACATCCAGTGGAGCTGTGTGCACGCTTAGCAGAGTTCTGCAAGTAGCCAGATGATGAAGGAATGTGGCATCACAAATTTCTTTATTTACAGCAAATTAAAACAGCAAAACATGGCTGGGGTGACCAGCGTCTCTCACACACATCTTCTCTGTCAGTGAGAAAAACCCAAAAGCACACAGAATGGAAGTTCTCTAATCTGAGTTCCGTTCCTACACTTACAGTGTTATGGAATGTAAACAGAGGATCGCATGATCCTGCGATGAGAGAATGAAATACTAACACAAACATCCATTGTAATAGGGAAATTTGCTTTGTAAAAGTATGTATATTGGGCAAAACTACACAGAAAAATGGGCACAGCAGGAGCAATTCACACAAAAACGCTGATGAATTTCATTAATGTACCACCTCAGTGAGTTCCTACGTCTAGCTCTAAACAGAGTGTTTTGGGTGGTGATACTTTGGTTTTTCTAATAACAGACAGTGGTGGGTGGTTTAGATTTAAGGCAGCCTGATCCTATCTCTTTGCCGCCTCAGAAGTTTGTCCCAACTGGGTTGTAGCTTTCCTCGCTTAATTATTCTGTGGCCTGATCTTATTCAATGATACAAGGTGTTAAGGGCGTGATGGTTTTCTTCTTGCATCTATATCGGTTTCAGTGTGTTGCTGTCACAATAAAGCAAAAACGTTAAAAAGGTGGCCAGTCATATCATAGAATCATTGTTGGAAGGGACCCTGAGGGTCATCTAGTCCAACCCCCTGCAATGCAAGTATCTTACCCACAACTGTCCCTGGGTGGGCTCAAACCATCAACCTTCTGGTTAACAGCCAGATGCACTGACCCACCGACTGGGCCTTCTGACTGCTCCAGTACTAAAAAAATTGCTGATGAACCCATCAGTTTAAAATTTAGGGTTGATTAATATCTGGGTGATTAATCACTTAGCTTAATTCACTCAAGCCAGGCCCCACCTGCCTTACACTGGACGCCATAGATGACATTGTGTGTAGGCAAAGACTTGCTTGGACCATGGTGGGAGATTGCAAAGTCCTCTGCCCTCTGTTCTTGTTAGCATCACCCATCAACTGGATCCCTGAGGCTTGCAGTAGAGCTGTGCCTGGCAGCCCCAACGAGCAGCACAATGCCGTGCAATTAAATAACATGCCTTACTCCCGCACTGCCAAGGGTTCGACTAGATGAGTCTTGGTGGTGCCTTCCAACTCTACAATTCTGTGATACCCACCTGTCAAGCTGGACCCCTGGGGGTAGAGGTTTAATCGTTGTTGTTGTTTTAATGTGCGCTTCCCCTTTGGTGACAGTGCCAGCGAAACTGTTTGGGGTAGCTGCCACCTAGCAGCCACCGTTCTGGCCTGCTCTCCTTCCCTACAACGGGTGCTGCAGATGTCCCGCCATGACCCCAGGGCATTATGGAAGGGGGATGTTGGATACTGTAAAAGGCCCAAGATGATGGGAGTGTGTGTCAGGGGGAGTTACTTGGATGCTTTTACAAAAGGATTAGACAAATTAATGGAAGACCTGCGGGTGTGGAGGACTCCCTGGTCCTGAATGGGGTAACTGTGCCTCTGAAGAATCAGGTGCACAGCCTGGGAGTCATTTTGGACTCACAGCTGTCCATGGAGGTTAATTCTGCGTCCAGGGTGGCTGTCTACCAGCTCCATCTGGTATGCAGGCTTAGACCCTACCTGCCTGCGGACTGTCTTGCCAGAGTGGTGCATGCTCTGGTTATCTCCCGCTTGGACTATGGCAATGCGCTCTACGTGGGGCTACCTTTGAAGATGACCAGGAAACTACAACTAATCCAGAACGCAGCAGCAAGACTGGTGAGTGGGAGTGGCTGCCGAGACCACATAACACCGGTCTTGAAAGACCTACATTGGCTCCCAGTATGTTTCTGGGCACAATTCAAAGTGTTGGTGCTGACCTTTAAAGCCCTAAACGGCCTCGGTCCAGTATACCTGAAGGAGCGTCTCCACCCCTATTGTTCAACCCAGACACTGAGGTCCAGCTCTGAGGGCCTTCTGGCAGTTCCCTCCCTGTGAGGTTACAGGGAACCAGGCAGAGGGCCTTCTCGACAGTGGCAGCCACCCTGTGGAATGCCCTCCCATCAGATGTCAAAGAAATAAACAACTATCTGACTTTTAGAAGACATCGGAAGGCTTTTAACATTTGATGAATTATTGTATTTTAATATTTTACTGGAAGCCGCTCAGAGTAGCTGGGGAAACCCAGTCAGATGGGTTGGGTACAAATAATAAATTACTATTACTATTACTATTACTATTACTATTGTAGGCTTAGGCCCTTTACTTTGCCAGAGAATTGCTTACCCGCGTCCCCAGGACCGAGAAGAGAATAAAAAATTCCAGGAAAGTTTCTTCTTTGGAGAAAAGAGTTTTATTGCAAATCTGTGCACAGAGACAGTCAGCAGAATATAGTTTCTGAAATCTGACTGTGTTGTTACCATGTTCAGCAAGCATTTTTATACCTGAAAGCATTCACCCTCCTCCCATACCTCCTTGTACACGTGTCTTTCTTTTGCCAGCTAAGCATTCCCTTCGTATCTCTTCTTATCTTGCATTACTTAAAGCAGAAGTAAAGCAGGAAACATCTTGCTAGTGGTTTTTAGTTGACAGCAGTTTTTGGCTAGGCAGGAAACGACCTTCTGACCTGTAGCTAGCATCAGCAGTTTCAGATAGCTGGTTAGACAGGAAACGGTCTCCTGACCTGTCTGATTTAGGCTTTGCAAATAACTGCATTTTTTGAGCTTGTGTAGCCATCCTAGCAGAGTGCCGGAATTTACTATGTGTAGATAATATTAATGATTAACCGTTCCCCTCTCCCTTCACTCCCTCCTCTTCTTCTGAACAACCTAATACTTAGGTTCGTTCTGGGGTATGGGCCTATACTCCCTCATCACAGCGATGACTGTGGGTCCTAGCTTCCGTGACAGGAGTCTTTGCATCATTTGCTGCAAGCATTGCAATAAGCAGGGGATACAGAGGCAAAGAAGCAAAAGGATTAATAGCGGTCCTGCTAATAATACTATAACATTCCTGAGCCAACTGCCATCAGGCAGCCAGGAATACAACCAACCCCATGCATCACTCCCTGTGGCTTTCAGCGGGTTCCTGGCTATCATTGTTTCCATGTGATCAATGGTGGCTGAAATGCTGACATTATTATCTGGGACATATCTATTGTATTGCTGAAGGGCCCACTGATACTCGTGCTCTATCAGCTGCCTTGCTTTTTGGGAGGTTGTGTCCCACCTCTCTGAGGAGGAGCTTATTATCTTAACCAATTTTCCCACCTGTCCTTGTGGATGCTTAATACTCTCATGATTTCCTCCCAACATACTGTATCCGAAAGGGGCTTCTCCCTCTACATATATTAACATATACCCACAGGAATATATATATCCACCCTTGCAGAGGCCTGACATACGGAGTGACTATATCAAAGAGTTCTGGCCCCAATATCAAAAGTCCTGGCGGTGCCTCAGAATTTGCTGGGAAAAAAAAAAGTCTCTACGTTGGGGACGCTGCCCGCGGGCGTCCCTCCCATCCACTTGTCCAGTCGTCTGGCGCTCTTCTGGAGATGGTTAGCTTCAGAGGATCATCAGGATTTGGTGTAACTGTCCAATCTAAAATAGCCTTCTTCACTTAAGTGTGGTGGACCCAAGGGGTGAGGTCAGCAACTTTAACAGCAATGGGCCTGGGTCCACCTGTTAAGACAGAGAGAAAATCTCGGGAGAGTTACTGCACATAATTATCAAACTGCACATTTTGACTAGCATGGGGGGGGGGTTATTGCAAAACTGAGTGGACAAAGGCTGGTCCATTGTCAGATCCTATTGACCTAGGTAGCCCATAGCGGGGAATGATCTCCCTAAGCAGGCACCTGGTTACTTCAGATGCCTTTTCAGTTCTGGTGGGCCAGGCTTCAACCCATTCTGTATACGTGCAGGTCGCCACGAACAGGTAGCGGTATGGTCCACAGCGGGGCAATTCAGTGAAATCCACAACAAGGTCTTCCATGGGTGCAGTTCCACTATGCTGAATCCCCGGGGGAGCCAAGGGTCCGGTTCTGGGATTATTCTTTTGACATAGCGGGCACTTCCTGGAAATCTGGGCTGCCAGTTGATAAAGGTGGGCTATGTAGAAGCACTGCTTCAGCTGTCTGGTTGTGGCATCTGGTCCCATGTGGGTGGACTCATGGTATCTCTGAATAATCTGCCGAGAAAGGGACTCTGGAATCCATATTCTGTCATCATGAGTAAGGTACCATCCTTCTTTGGACATAGTCAGCCCCTGGGCATCTGCAGTGTCCCTCTCCTTTTGGTGTATATTGGCTTATCAGCGGTGTTCAAGATCCTTCCAGGGACCAGTGCTCCAATAACTGATGCGGGAGCTGGTTCTCGGGCTGCTTCCTTGGCCACCCTGTCTGCTAGTCGGTTTCCTCTGGCCACTTCTCCTAGTCCAGTTTTGTGTCCATAACAATGGATAACTGCCACTGCCTTGGGCTCCCATACAACATCCAGAAGGTTCAATAAGGCTTGTGGGTGGGCCACCTGGTTTCCTCTGGAGGTAAGCAAACCTCTTTCCTTCCATAAGGCTCCATGGGCGTGTAAGGTCAGGAATGCATACTTAGAATCAGTATAGATGTTTATCTTCTGTCCCATTGCCAGGCTCAGGGCTCTGGTAAGCGCAGTTAGTTCTGCCAGCTGGGCCGATGTTCCAGGCGGGAGTGACTTTGCTTCGACCACCTGGTCGTCCAGGGCTACCACTGCATAGCCTGCTTTTCGCTGCCCAGCCTCGACAAAGCTGCTTCCATCCACAAACCATGAAGGCCAGTGGGGGTTTGCTTCATCTTTGAGGTCAGGCCTGCTAAAATATTCTTCATCATCTTTGCTTGGGAGAGGAAATAGGTACCCTTCATGTCAAGCAGAGCTGGGACTGCATGCGGGGTCACACAAACAGTGTCTTGGCCAAAAGTAAATTTGTCTGCTTTGTTCAGTAGGGTGGCTACTGCCACAACTGCTCTCATGCACGGCGGTAAGCCTTGTTCTGTAGGCGTCAGGCGCTCAGGTACCCTTCATGTCACTGGCCGTTGCCAGCTTCCCAATTTTTGGCACAAAACGCCTTTCGCTGTCCCTTGGTCCTCATCCACGAATAGAGTAAAGGGTTTCTCAGGGTTTGGGATGCCAAGCGCTGGGGCTTGCTGTAGTGCCCTCTTCAAATCCACGAAGGCTTGCTGTTGTCCTGTGCCTCAAACAAAGGGGTCTCTCTCAGTTCCTCTGGTTGACTCATGTAGAGGCTTGGCAATGATGCTGTAATTAAATATCCATATCCTACAAAATCCTGCAGACCCCAGAAAGCCACAGAGTTCTCTGCAGTTCTTTGGCTCTGGTATCAGGATAATAGCCTGCTTCCTTTCTTCACTGGTAACAAAAGGGTGTTCCACTGTGATTGGCATTGCCTCAAGATCCTATGTTGGAGCAGTCGCTCTAGATGCACCTACACTCCTTCAGTCGCCCTTCGTGGGATAGGATACTTATTTACTGCAACAGGATTGACAAATGGCTTGGGCTTCACAATTATTGGTGGGATATTCTTTGCCATTCCTGGGGGGTTCACTTGTTCCAGAATACTGGCGGGGATGGGTCCCTCCTCTTCTTTTATTATCATGAGGCGCCAGTACTCCCTCAGGGGTGCCTCCACAACCAGTTCCCCAAGTGACATATTGGACAATGTGGCTTCTCCCGATGGCTTAAAAGTAATTTGGGCTTGCAACTTTACCAACAAATCTCTTCCTAATAATAGAATAGGGCATTCTCTCTTCCAGTGCCCTTCCTGTCGGCAGATGGCGCACTGATTCCTCCCCAGACGGCTTCGCCCTCCTCCCCGGGCACTTCCTCTTTCCTGAGGGGTGGGTGTGGTAGCCTGTAATGCCGTCAACTTCCTTGTTTGATACTACTTCAACATCTATTCCAGCCCATGATCGATGCACCCCTCATGCTTTTGGATTTTTTCTTTTGGCGAATATTGGACGCTGCCTGAGCTACAAAGGCAGCCTTTATAATGGGGCGTTGGCAATATCATCTGGGTTCTCCTCAAAGGTAGGGTTCTAATTTCTCCAATTGCACACATCAGCACTTGAAAAAGGCACATGTTGGACTGTATAAGTGCGTGGTGGTGCTTCCCCACCCTGTCCTGGGGGGCTGGTGGGTCATACACTCTGCATAGAGGCATCATTGCAGTCCCACCCTTTTTCTGTGCCTTATGGGACTTATGGAGGGACACCCTGGTTGCTGCTAACAAATGGGAACTAACATCCACTTCTTTCACATAGGGTTGTACATACTGTTGCAATCTCAATTGTCTGATACTGTGTCCACATTTTTCCTTTCTTTGCTAACTCAATTAGTCCCTTCATAAACTCCTCATCATCCTCTTCCTCTTCGCTCTTTAATTCATCAACCTTGGAGGGTTCAGGCTGAGGGCCGGCTCCTCCCTGGTCCTGGGGCCCTGGGCCTGGGGGATTCGCTAGAGGGGCAGTTGGTGGAGCATAGGGTGGCGGCGGTTTAATGACTTCCCCCTCTTCTCCTTCCTCTCCTTCCGGCTCTGATATCACCGGAGGCTTTTCTGACTTCCCTGCCGGTCAGACTGCACAAATTGTATTTTGTGGGGCGTCGCCTCGGCAGGCTTTCAGCCACGGTGGATTCTTTTCTACATTGGTTTTCCAAGTAGAAATATAAGGGATCTGGTCTGGGTGGACGTTCAAGATATTTTGATATAGTGGGCTGATTAGTTGCAAATCAAAGCTCCCCTCCGAGGGCCAGTTAGTTTGTTGGGGCCAATCAACTTCACACAATGTCCTCATCCTCTGTCTTCTCAATTTGAACCCCCAATCATCATGCTTTGTGGCCGCTTTCCAGTTCTTTAAAAAAACATTTCAGAGGACTACATTGGCTTGCCCCAGACCCCATTTTTTTTTTCTTTTTTTTTTTTTCAGATACCCCGCACCTAATGGGCTGTAAATTCTTTCACACTCCACGCACTACAGATTGTGACCTGCCGAGGTCGCCCTGGCAGAAAATGCACAACCCTGCAATCGCTCGGCCAAGGGGACGCTAAGCCCCGACCCACACTTGACAACAATTCAGTCACTGGGGTATCCGACATGCAACATATAACATACAAATCACACCATTATAATTTCAACATGCAACACACAAAACACACCAATACAATTTCCCCTCTGTTTCCCTTTTCCCCAACCTTACTGGCGGCACTCTACTGCTCACAGCCAGACCCTTTCCTGGCGGCACTCTGCACAACCAGGTGAGGCTTGATCAGACCTCGCCCCCCTTTTCCTTGGGGCCCACGCCCTTTCCCTTGGGCTTACCGTTTTCCGCTGCGGATTCCCTCCTGGCCAGTCCTCTTTCCTCCCTCGACCGAGGTCCCTACTCAGGAGCGGTGTGGCCGGCTTCCCCCACGAATCAGTAGGGTGCGCGCTGAAGCCTGCAAACTCCGGTCCGAGCTGTTCACCTGGTCGAGCCTGGCTCTTCCCGGCCCCCCTGGGGTGGGGCAGATTTCCCAGCCAACGCACCAAGCTGTAGGCTTAGGCCCTTTACTTTGCCAGAGAATTGCTTACCCGCGTCCCCAGGACCGAGAAGAGAATAAAAAATTCCAGGAAAGTTTCTTCTTTGGAGAAAAGAGTTTTATTGCAAATCTGTGCACAGAGACAGTCAGCAGAATATAGTTTCTGAAATCTGACTGTGTTGTTACCATGTTCAGCAAGCATTTTTATACCTGAAAGCATTCACCCTCCTCCCATACCTCCTTGTACACGTGTCTTTCTTTTGCCAGCTAAGCATTCCCTTCGTATCTCTTCTTATCTTGCATTACTTAAAGCAGAAGTAAAGCAGGAAACATCTTGCTAGTGGTTTTTAGTTGACAGCAGTTTTTGGCTAGGCAGGAAACGACCTTCTGACCTGTAGCTAGCATCAGCAGTTTCAGATAGCTGGTTAGACAGGAAACGGTCTCCTGACCTGTCTGATTTAGGCTTTGCAAATAACTGCATTTTTTGAGCTTGTGTAGCCATCCTAGCAGAGTGCCGGAATTTACTATGTGTAGATAATATTAATGATTAACCGTTCCCCTCTCCCTTCACTATTACTATTACTATTATTATTCCTCTGCCACACACTGCCGGAGTCGCCAGCCAGTCCCTGACATTGCTGCACTTAGGCCCCGATTTCAGGCTTCCCAGAGGCAACTGTGAGAACAGGATGCTGGACTAGATGGGCCATGGGCCTGATCCAGCAGGGTTGTTTTTATGGGGTGTAGTGCAAACACAGCAGCAAGGAGCATGCTGACCCCCACCCCACCACTGCATCACCCATCTCCCTCCTGGGAATAAGCAGTGCCTCACCTGCCAGGAAGCTACTGGTGCTGTTCTGCCCTACCTGGTGAGCCACTTCCACGTCCATTTGGAATTAACTATAGTTTGTCTTTGCCCCCAAACCTCATGGTTTAGGGAAACCAGCCAGGATCCTAGACAGTGGCTTGAAGCTGGTTTGATTCTGAGCCAGAATTAAGACCAGCGATGCTTGAATGGACATTTTGTAAGCAAATTGACCTTACTCTCACTCCTGGACTACCTCACAGGTCAAAACACAATCCTCTTCTCCGAATGTTACCGTATATGCAGCTCAAAAACATACTAAAATGTGTGTTTTAGATTAGAAACGTGCTCATCTCTTAGGTAAAAATGTGTGAAGAAAAATTTGGAATTCTGTGCCTAAAAAATAATAATCAAACAAATTGCAGAATGGAGGGGAAATGTTCTACAAGCGTGCTTGGATCACAGGGCAGCAAGCTCATTGTATATTAATTGCACAATACATCAAAATAAAGGAAAAACTCCCTTCCTGAAGTGCCCTATGCCACATCCTGGATCCAAAGCCTAGCAGCAAATAGCTCTGTGGTTTTCTTTGCAACGTATTATTTTAGGATAATTTCAAAAATAAATAAATAAAAGACCTGAGAAAACTGAACGGACTTGCCCTAAAGTTTAGGCGTGTGGATCCCAGCAAGGGACCTGACTTGCACACATCCTTGGTTGTGTGTGTGTGTGTGTGTGTGTGTGTGTTTGGCAGCCTCTCAGATGAAAGTGTGACCTAATTGTTAAGTGTGCATTGCAATTACTTCAAAGGAAACTGGGATGGGTCACTGGCTCCTTTTACAGAGTTTGGAGGCCCTCAGTCACCTGCTGCAAGTCAACCCAAAGGAATCCTGACAGCGCAGACTAAGTGAGGAGCCCGGGAGAAGATTTGACACCCATCTCCAGATCATCAGTTGACAGACTCTGCCTGCCTTGGAGCCTGCAACAAGCCTCTTCAGCAGCCGCTCTTCACAGAAGCCCAGCTTCATTTTTTTGCAATGCCAGGGAACAAGGATTTCCGATCCCTCGTCTTCTGCGTGATGCTAGGTAAGGCTACATTTCTTTCTTTCTTTCTTTCTTTCTTTCTTTCTTTCTTTCTTTCTTCATGCATTTAATTTCTGTGTTGTAAAAGCGACAAAGAAGAGGTGAGCACAAACTAAAGGGCAATAGCCCACGAGAGAACCCAATATTTTATATTGTTGTACGATGAAGAAAAAAGAGTGTTGCCTTTGATGAGAGGCAGTGTGGTGTAGTGGTCAGTGGCTAGAGGGAGTCCCAGGTCCAAATCCCCATTCTGGTGGCCCAGCCTAACCTACCTCACAGGGTTGTTGGGAGGATAAATGTACACCACCAGGAGAATCTTTAAGCTGAGAGGAGAGGAAATATTTTTTTAAAAGCACAATTTAGTATACACGCATGCCGTCATTAATTTTTTTACAATGCCATCATTTTTAATTGAAAGGATTGTATTCAATTTATTCTGTTTTATCATCATAATAAAAATGCAGGCAAGCAGATTTAAATAAATTTAAATAAATAAATAAATAAATAAATAAATAAATAAATGCAGAGAAAAGCAGCAATACTAATCATTAAAAGCCTTGGAGAAGAAAAAGCGCCAAAGGACATCTGTAATGTGGTCATCCAGAGTAGCCTGGCAACCACATCCTGGGACAGCGGTGCCACCACTGAAAAGTAGGGCGGTTCATAAAAAATTTTTTGGGGGAAATGCCTGCTCCAAAGGTCTTATCTTACTACACTAGGGATTACATAGCTATATCTGAAATTTCATGCATATCAGTTAATATCTTGACCCTCCTCCACTGAATTGAAAATTCAGCCTTCAAAACATAGGAAAACGGCCAAGTAAACAGCTATTTTCATGGAGGAGGGTCCAGATATTAACTGATATGCATGAAATTTTAGATATAGCTATATAATCCCTAGTGTAGTAAGATAAGACCTTTGGAGCAGGCATTTTTTTAAAAAAGTTTTTTATGAACCGCCCTACTGAAAGGCCGTGCCTGTCCCAGTCACCATTCAGCTAACTAATAATGGCTGTGCCAACAATAGGGCAAAAGGTTGCTCTTGAAAAAGTGTGGGGCTTTGCACAGATAAAAAGCCCCCTGCCTGCAAGCTAAATTTTAATATCAATTCAGTTTATAAAAATAAATCGTGGTCCTTTCCAACTCTACATTTTTATGATTCTATGACTTTGGGGGACTTTAAAAAAGAGAGGAAGCAATGAGCTCCTGAATGCCCCAGCCTCGTTTTATGTGGCTCCTGAGGCTGCCCCATTCTTCCATCCTGCCAGAGTTTCTCCCTTCTTGTTCATTTCCTCCTTATTTACCTGGTTTTTGCAAGCATGTCCCCCTCTTGCCGCGTGAAAGTGTTAGAACGGGCAGCGTTTTATTTGATGATAAGTTGTACCTAAGTTCTACTCAGAGTAGACCTGTTGAAAGTAATGAAACTGTTAGTTGTGCTCATTAACTTCAGTGGGTTTACTCTGAGTAGGACCAGCATTGGCGACAACCTAACAGCAATGTAACATTAGTATTATTATTAATTATTAGTAATTGTTGTTGTTATGTTCCTCCGGGTTGTATGGCTTGTGGGTGGGGAAAAAATCCCAGCCAGCTGTCTGAAAACAAACTGGTAGACTTCTATGTTGTTTGTGTGTGCTTTGGTCAGAAGGGACTTACTTTGTTTTCCAGAACAGCAGCTGTGTTGTAATAAAATATTATTATTATTATTACTATTATTATTAAGTTTATATTCTACCCTTCCCCACAAAGGAGCCCTGGTGGGTGGGTGGTATCCATGATATCCCTGTTTGAAAGCAAACCCAATGAGACTTCCTGCTGAGCAGATCTGCATAAGATTGGGAACTCCCCTTCTGATATTGTCTTCCTTCAGTTTTCATCATGGCATTCCAGATTAGTTGAACAAGAACATCTGTCCCTGGCTCTGCCCATTACTGGCTTTGCTCTCCCTATCCTCAGTTTCCCTGCAAAATGCCCCGTACCCCAATTTGCCTCCTCTTCTAATCTAAGCAAATGGAATTGTATATCCTCTAATGTTTCTTGCAGCTGGGTACTGAGCAGTAAGTGGTTTAAGTCATGGAAAAAATGTGAGTTTCTTGAGGAAGGAAAGCAGGAGAAAGAGGTGTTTGGGGAAGATTGCCAAGGATGCTGCCTGCTTGAGATTGACCCCAATTTCGCACCCCTTAATTTGGGCAAACAAGTGGAAGATGTCCACGACTTGCTGCTAATTATAATAGTGTTGCACGCCACCCCAATCTCAAAGCGGTGCGAGATTCCAGGGCTCCCAGGCACTTACCAAGGGTTCATGTTTCCTTTTGGAATGACGCACAGCGGAGACTGTGGTGTCTTTATGATATATGGTTTATTTACACATATATACAACCTGAATCTATGATGGAGGCTCAATGGAGGCTACAATGGAGGCATTAATACCTCAAAAGGGTCTTGTTTCTCCCATAGCCGCAACCTTGGATTCAAACAAGGGGGTCCCCCCCCCATTTGCTGTCTCACACTGAGCCCCTTAATCCTTCTTAATGACTCTTCACCAGGAGGCTATCTTATCTAGTCCAAGATTTAGAAGCCTTGATTAAGTTCTATCACTTTCTGGATCCAGGGATTAGAGGGGTTTGGCACCCAGTTTAACGCTCCTAACTCATAACACTACCTCCTCACCAAGAACATCTGGTCCTAGATGTACAAACAAACAGCAAAGTACAGCTTCCCTGCAGAAAAATAACAGGCAAATTAGCAAAGGCATTAGAACACACGTCATCCAAAACTAATAATAATACACAATTACACTTTTAATCCAACACCAGGAGAGTAACAGTTTATTTCTTTCATGCAAGTTCCAGTCCATCAGGATCTCTTAAGACCTCCCTCTTTCCCCTTGGTGCACGCTCCCAGTCAGTTCTGCATCCCAAAGCAGCTTACCCAGTCTCCCACATTTGCCAGCCCCAAAATAATGGGTTTCCAACATGTTTAAGTCAAGATGCAAGCCTTAGTACTAGAGCTTCATTACCCTTGCTCATCTTTTCCTGGTGCTACTACAATTCCTAAAAACCATTAAATAGTTTCTAGCATGCAAAAATAACAGCATTTTAAAAATAATAACAATAAATGCTAAAATTTGCAGGAAGGATCCATGCAGCGAATAAGCAGTCCCAATACAGCAACCCCACCTCCACACCATGCAGTTGCCTAAATTACTCTTTTCCTTGGGATTTCACAAAGGTCCCAGTAGATCAACAGCTACTTCGAGGCTCAAATCACAGCATCAGTTTTTTAGGAGCCCTTCAGTTTCACTTTGGCTCACCTCAGGCTGTGGATCAGGGGCTCCAGACTCACACTTGAGTCCTAAAACAGTCTCTGTAGCTGCAAGCAGGGCTTCAAGACCCAACTCTAGGAGAACATCTGCTTCCTCACAGGCACACTTCCTCTTGCTGCCCCTGGGCCCATCCACTTCATCCCCTGCCCCAAACTGCAAATCCAAGTCCTGGCACAAGTCCTTTTACTCAGGATCAGGTGGCTCAGTCCACCCAAAATGGCAGCCAGGAATCCCACCACCTCTGCTTACTTCCAACATCTCTCAAATGCTTCACGGGCCCAAACAAAGGAAAATAACCCTCACGGTGACTCTTGCCCCCAAAACCCATGGGACCCTGGATGACTCTGGCTGCCCAGACTACTTAAGGGCTGCACCCAATATAGGGACTGGTTCCCACCCCACAATGCCATATTGGGGCACCCAAGGGCCAAAATCATTGAGGGGTTTCTCTCTCCCAATTCAGCAGGAACCAGCTGCATGCACATAGGCCTCGAGCTTTTCCTCCACCAAGAAAAACGCCATCATTTCCTCAGGTGCTGGCTGCTCCTCCTGCACGTTCACACTCACCTCCAATTCCTCCTGCGCCCCGTTCCCTACAGCATGCTCCCAAGGAATGGAGAAATCAAGCAGCAGCAGCTCCTCAGCTCTAGCCTGCTCGCCTTTCTCTGAGGCACCATCTTTCCTCTTGCCTTCAGCCCAAGCCCTTCAGCTGCCCACCCACACTCTGGAAACTCCACTTCTGACACCACAGTGTTGCACACCACCCCAAACTCTGAGTGGTGTGATATTCCAGGGGTTCCAGGCACTTATCCAGGGTTCATGTTTTCCACAGAGGGGACTGTGGTGTCTTTGGGATATACGGTTTATTTATGCATGTGTGCAACCTACGGTGGAGGGGTTCACAGCATTAATACCCCAAAAGGGTCTTGTTTCTTAGCTACAGCTTTGGATTCAAACAGAAATCAAACATTAGTCTCAATTGTTGCTTTGACTCTCTCTCCAGCTTGCTGCTTTACCTCTAGGTCACATCACTGCTACCTCTGCTCCAAACTCTGGGTTTTTCCATTGAGGGAGGGCCCCCCACCCATTTGCCATCTCCCACTGAACCCCTGAATTCCCCTTAATGGCTCATCACCCAGGCGATCGCCTCAGCAGGAGGCTAGCCTGGCTATTCCAAGCCTTAGAAATCTGTATTAAATTCTAACACTTGCTAGATTAGGGGGGGTCTGGCACCCATCTTAAAACCCAAACTCTTAACAATAGTTAGAAGCAAAGGCTCCTGGTGCAGAACGGAGTCTGAGCCATAAGGGGCAGAGAAAGTGCAGAGCCATTTCCCCCTCATCCTTGCAGAGATGTCACCGATCTCTACCAGCAAAGGAGTTTCAAAATGGCTACAATATTACCCACTGGCGGGATGTGCTGTAGCCACTGAAGCCACCAGCTCAGTGACCTTTGCTGTTGCTTCCTCATACTTCAATAGGAACGGAGGAAGCTACATCCTACTGAGTCAGTCCACGCTAGGCCACCTACTCCAGTATTCTCCACACTGATGGGCAGGGGCCTGTCCAGGATTTCTCTCCCTGGCCCAACCTGCCACGGATTCACCTTCTGCATTCAAATCAGAAGCTCTGCCGCAGAGCTATGTCAGTGCAAGCACAGGGAGATGGGTGGGGATAGTGGACCGGCCGGAGGGTGACTGAGCCAAACAGTGGCTGAGCAGGTGGTCTGGTTGAGGGATACCAGTCTGCTGCTCTTTGTGAACTGCCGCCTGAGGCAAGAGATTCAACCCGTCTAATGGGAGGGCTGGCCCAGCCCACAAGGCTAGCCCTTTGCATAGATTTTGCTCCCACCAGCTGTATGTGAGGGCAACGAACATGGAGAGGTTTAAAAGAGGATTGGACAAATTCATGGGAGATCTGGCTATCAGACCCCACAATGCCTGCGTTCTGCCTTCACTGTCGGAGGCAATATACCCTCTGAATACTAGTAGTTGGGAGCTGCATGTGGGGAGAGGGCTGTTGCAGTTATTATGCCCCACTTGTGGGCTTCTCAGAGGCATCTCATTGGCCACTGTGGCCAACAGGATGCTAGATTAGATCGGCTTTTTGGCCTGATCTAGCAGGGCTGCTCTTGTGTACTTGAACCTCCCTCCCACCAATGGTTTATCATTATAATGATCATTTTAGGTGTTGACAATGCTTTTGAGTGGAGCTCCTCATGCGGAGCTCCGATTCCTAAAATGGTTTCCCATTTGGGGAAACGCACAAGCTTACGCCCTTTTCTTTACTCAATTCCTCAATCTACGGGAACCGTGATTTCCTGGAGACAAGGGCGAGAAAATCAGGGTTGTTCCAAGTAAACAAGGACTGTTGGAGGGTATCCCATAATTTTAATTAGATAGAGTTGGGGAACAGGTTTCTGAATGTTTCTAAACTATTATCATACCCGTTTATTATCTTAATCCTAGACAACGATCTCAGTTTTCACAGCAGGTATGACTAAGCACAACAAGCACCAGAGACTCGCTGTGTTTTCAACGAAAGGGTAGGAAATAATCCTAATATCAGGTTAGGGCCATACTGGACTGACAAGGACTGTTCCACAGCCGTTGAAATTGCCTGTTTTGTTTCAGCTATGTTTTGAGCAGTG
Organism: Podarcis raffonei; assembly: GCF_027172205.1. Taxonomy (NCBI): domain Eukaryota; kingdom Metazoa; phylum Chordata; class Lepidosauria; order Squamata; family Lacertidae; genus Podarcis; species Podarcis raffonei. Next base: position 13,546,094 of record NC_070617.1, read on the forward strand.
ATTATGATTATGATTATGATTATTGTTTTGTATGTGGGGAAGAGAATCAGAGCAGCCACTGCTTTGTTTCCCTTCAGAATGCCCTTTTCTGAGGTGCTTGTTGAATTCTGGATAATTCAAAATGGCTGCCACTTACTGGGTGCTACAGAGGGCAGCAGATGATCAATATATAAATGGACACCCACACTTTTTTTCCTAAGGAGGAATATTGTTACTGCAGCAGCTGTGTTGACTGCCTCTCTAAAGAAAGGGCAGCAACTGAAGGAAGCTTGCTAATAAATTAAATCCCAGTGCGCCATTCTATGCAACCTCATTTTTAAAGCTGAGTGAGGAGAAAGATTATGACTCCCAGTTTGGATAGCGTTCTCCGTATGGCACAGCAGTCGAAAAGGACCCAAGAAGACCAAAGGGGCTTACTGTGCCGTGCGAACTAGGGCAAGGTGGCTTAGGGAAATCGAAAAACACAATAAAAGCAGCCATGCATTAAAAGGAAGAAACAGCAGTAAAAGCCAGCAGTAAAACAGTTTAAAAGCAGCTGCATTGAGAAGCATAATAAAACATCATAATAATCAGTGTGGAAAAGCAAAGTAAAAAATAATTATGGTAGGCAAGTAATAAAAATCCAGTCTCTAAAACAGGGGGTGGGAAACTTGTTGTTGGACTAAAGCGCTCATCATCTCTGACCCCAGTAAATGTGTTTTAGACCAGCTGAGGTTTCTGAGGGCTGCCCTTGACGTTTCAAGGGTAGCCCCACAAATTGTTGTTTGTACTTTGTGGTATTTTAATTGTATGGTGCTTTGGTGAGGTTTCTCTCCCCCCCTCCCCGGCTGCCCCACTTTAAAGGTGGCACAAGCATATTTTTAAATTTTATTTATAATTTAATTTAATATATTATTAATTGCAGCCCACTGTAAGTCGCCTTGAGGATCATTCAGTTGAAAAGCAGAATATACATCAAATATAAATAAATATAGCAGAAGGCAGGTCCATCAGATATCCTGCTGCTAAATTGTGCATGGCTTGGAATATCCTAAGGAGTACTTTGAATTGGATTGAGGAAACAAAGAGGGAGTCAGTGGTGCAGTTCAGAACATAAGGAACTTTGCTGCTGTTGTGGTTCCTAAATTTATTACCCACCGTTCACCAGCAGAGTCCCAAGGCAAGTTAAAACTCTTTAAAACCATATGTTGAAAACTTGTCGGCATCCATCTTGTCTCTGGAGACAATGGAAGGCTGTGCCTTCGGGGGCAATGTCAAAGCGTTGGTGAGTTACACCTTTATGGACTGATACGGGAGAAACATGTTTTATTGCAGGTGGGGCAGATGAAAGTTAAAACCAATTACAGTCACGGGACATTATTATTATTATTATTAGAAGAGCACTGCTGGATCAGGCCAAAGACCCACCTGTTCTCACGGTGGCCGGCCAGTTGCTTCTGGGGAAAACCCCCAAGCATGACATGAGCAATACAACTCTCTTCCATCTTATGGTTCCCAGCAACTGGTTCTCAGATGTATATAGGCGTCTGTCCCCCCCCCACACACACACTTAGGCGGGGGTTAAGTTCCAGGCCCCCGCACTCATAAGCAAAAATCGCGTAAGTGGAACACACCCTCTAAAAAGCCTCTAAACACCCGTTTCCCCTTGCTCTCTAGCTCTTTTTCCTGCTTGCTCTCCACACAAATCTCTCTTCAACTAGAGCTGAAGCTCTGGGGTTGGCTGGTGTAAACAAAGCCCCGCTTCACCTCCAGTCTCTTTGGGGCTTTCTTCGCCCTCAACAGCATCCTCTTTGGGCTGCAGGGAGGGTCTCCTGGCAAGCCATGGGGGCTCTCCAGCTCTCTCCCACCATTTCCTGGTTTGAATCTCTTTATTTATATCCCGGAGCCGTGCATATACACAGGCGTGCGTCAGTTTATCGCATGTAAGGTGGGAATGTCTGTATTGCCTCTGAAGGAGGGTAGTAGCCCTATTCTCTGTGATCCGTCTAATGGAGCAGGTGGTTGCGGAACAACTCCAGGCATGCCTGGAGGATGCGGACCATTTGGATCCCTTCCCATTGGGATTCAGACCTCATCATAGGACTGAAACTGCCTTGGTCGCGCTGGTTGATGATCTCCGGCAGGCTAGGGACAAAAGTGAGAGCTGTTTCCTGGTTCTGCTGGATCTCTCAGCGGCTTTTGATACAATCAATTATAACATCCTTCTGGACCGTCTTAAGGGGCTGGGAGCTGGGGGCACTGTCATACAGTGGTTCCGCTCCTTCCTCCTGGGCCGTGTTCAGAAAGTAGTGGGGGGGGGATGAGTGTTCAGACACCTGGGCCCTCACTTGTGGGGTGCCTCAGGGTTCTGTCCTCTCCCCCATACTTTTTAACATCTACATGAAGCCGCTGGGAGAGATCATCAGGGGGTTTGGGCTGGGTGTCCATCAATATGTGGATGATACCCAGCTCTACCTCTCTTTTAAATCGGAACCAGTGAAGGCAGTGAAGGTCCTGTGTGAGTGCCTGGAGGCAGTTGGAGGATGGATGGCGGCTAATGGATTGGGGTTGAATCCTGACAAGACAGAAGCACTGTTCTTGGGGGACAGGGGGCGGGCTGGTGTGGAGGACTCCCTGGTCCTGAATGGGGTAACTGTGCCCCTGAAGGACCAGGTGCGCAGCCTGGGAGTCATTTTGGACTCACAGGTGTCCATGGAGGTGCAGGTCAGTTCTGTATCCAGGGCAGCTGTCTACCAGCTCCATCTGATACGCAGGCTGAGACCCTACCTGCCTGTGGACTGTCTTGCCAGAGTGGTGCATGCTCTGGTTATCTCTCGCTTGGACTACTGCAATGCGCTCTACGTGGTGCTAACTTTGAAGGTGACTTGAAACTACAACTAATCTAGAATGCGGCAGCTAGACTGGTGACTGGGAGCAGCCGCCAAGACTACATAACACCAGTCCTGAAAGACCTACATTGGCTCCCAGTATGTTTCTGAGCACAATTCAAAGTGTTGGTGCTGACCTTTAAAAGCCCTAAATGGCCTCGGCCCAGTATACCTGAAGGAGCGTCTCCACCCCCAACGTTCTGCCCAGACACTGAGGTCCAACGCCGAAGGCCTTCTGGCAGTTTTTTCACTGTGAGAAGCAGAGCTGCAGGGAACCAGGCAGAGGGCCTTCTTGGTAGTGGCGCCTGCCTTGTGGAACGCCCTCCCATCAGATGTCAAAGAAATAAACAACTACCTGACATTTAGAAGACATCTGAAGGCAGCCCTGTTTAGGGAAGTTTTTAATGTGCGACATTTTAATCTTCGTTGGAAGCCACCCAGAGTGGCTGGGGAAACCCAGCCAGATGCTGGGGTACATATAATAAATTGTTGTTGTTGTTGTTGTTGTTGTTGTTGTTGTTGTTGTTGTTATCCTCTTGTAAAGCTGTTCAAGCTAGTGGCCATCGTAAGCGCCTCTTTCTGCAGTGTTTCACTGGCATACACTTTGGTAAAAAGCTGCAACCATATGTACAGCTGCCTTGATCCAGCAGGGCTCTTGTGTTCTTAATAGCCATCTTCAAATGTCTTTTGCGTGGATAATGCAGCATTCTGCTGCTTCAGAGAGGTCGCAAACTGGTGGGTTCAAATTGCAAGCAAGTGGATTTTGACAAATGTTGGGAAGAACTTCCCGACAATACCTTCAGCAGTGGAACAGAGTCTTGCTCAGAGGTTGGTGGGTCTTCATTACAGGTACTTTAGCACAGACTGGACGGCCTGTCAGGAATTCTGTGGTAGTGGATTTCCGCCGCATTCTTATGAAAGGCACCACACTTTGCAAAACCTTTTCTGGTAGAAAAAAACCTGGTTTCTGTCGGGAGAATATTATCTGGGATACAGCAAAGTCTCACTAGACACAGGAGGGCAATAAAAAGCCTAATTAATAGAGACACCTTCCAAGAAACAGGAACCCCTTCTTTAACTATGTTAATGACCAAAAATTAAAATCTTCTTACACCAGCTGCTCAATATTCTCAGCAGAGAGCTTACGTTAGGTAGTATGTTTGAATGTTGAATGTGTAAGTGTTATGTCTAGAAACAATGGATAAAACAAACACTATTAGTTGTACTGTACTGCTGGATAAGTGTTTAATGGTTATTGGATTTGCTTACAAACCAATAAAAATTTGGTATTTTTTAATTTTAAAAAGACCTGGTTTAATGTGCTATGTGGCTCTTTGCTTTTAGTTTCCTGTTTTGCTGTGAGGATCAAGGAAAAGGGGCAGGATGTTATCTACCTTCCCAAAGGGGAGTCGGTCAAGCTGGGGTGCCCATTTGCATCAGACCCAGAAGACGACACTCCGGACAATGGCTGGGACATTGAATGGAAGCAAGTGAAGCCAGGTCCACATCCCCAGGATTATCCGGTGAGTTTGTGGTTTTCAAACCCTGTGTCCCCGTCTCCCTGGCAGAGATGGGCATCTAGTGATTGTTGAGACCGCTGGTAGGGTGATCATGGGTTCTGCTTCAGGGAGGACAGCCCTTTTATTTGAAGGCATCTGCTACTTCAGGGGTCACCAACTTTTGGGGGGGGGCCAGTTGGCACACTTAGAATCCCCATCCAGAGTGGCTGGGGCAACTCAGTCAGATGGGCAGAGTATAATAATAATAATTATTATTATTATTATTTTAAGGAAGTGTCGTGGGCGTCAGTCACAAAATGGCTGACTGAGCAGGAAGAGCACTGTGGATTTTTGAGGGGATATTTATTCAGCCTTTTCATGGGTGCCATGTTGGAGTCTCCTGCTCTTCTTGAAGAGTTGCCTGGTCCAAGCCCAATATGAACATAAAAAAGGGAGAACAGGGGTGCTGAAGATGCTTATTGACAGCATCTGGGCGGCAGACTGAGCAGGCAAATCATTCACCTGGTCACAGTCTTCCCCGCTGGTGTGAGATGGATTGTGTTTCTGTTTACAGTTTAGTAATTTAGTTGCATCTATAAATAGAAATTGGGGGACGTGGGTGGCGCTGTGGGTTAAACCACAGAGCCTAGGACTTGCCAATCAGAAGGTCGGCGGTTCGAATCCCCGCGACGGGGTGAGCTCCCGTTGCTCGGTCCCTGCTCCTGCCAACCTAGCAGTTCGAAAGCACCTCAAAGTAGATAAGTGCAAGTAGATAAATAGGTAACGCTCCGGTGGGAAGGTAAACGGCATTTCCGTGCGCTGCTCTGGTTCGCCAGAAGCGGCTTAGTCATGCTGGCCACATGACCCGGAAGCTGTACGCTGGCTCCCTCGGCCAGTAAAGTGAGATGAGCACCACAACCCCAGAGTCGGCCATGACTGGACCTAATGGTCAGGGGTCCCTTTACCTTTATAAATAGAAATTAGCATATACAAGCTTTATGCCGATTTGTGCTCTCCGTTTTTGGCAATGCGTAAGTGGGCCACTGAAATCGCTGGGTTTCAGTCTCCCATCTCGAGAAAGAGAGGAACGCCTTAGCGCTGAGATCCCTGCATTGCTAGGAGAGCGTTGCAGGCCAAGCCAACATGGCAAGTCACAAGTAAACCCCACAGAGTTCAATGGGTCCTGCTCCCAAGAAATGAGCACACAAGTAGAACCTGAGACTGGTTTGGTTGTCTCCAGAGAGCTGTGTTTTCTGTGATCCTGTCACCACACAGTGAGTGGAATAGAGCCTCTGCCCCCAGTTAAATAACAATAATAGTAAATAATTAAGCAAAATCCCGTGTCCCTAAGGAATTGTTCTCTCCCACCTGCACAGAATATGCAAATGATGGGCATTTGCATGACTTACTTTAGTTTGCCATTTTTACTAGTTTGAATAAAAGATTCTGGTTGAGCTAGGCTAGGTCAGCTGCTAAAACTATTACTCAGCACATTCCTCTGGCTTCAGAGAGTTCTGTGGACACTGCTGATGTCAAAACATAACTTTTCCATCATAAGGACTAACATCATAAAATGCACAAAGCTCCACTCTCCTCTGTCCAATGTGTTTTCCATCAACCTCTCCTTGTCTGATTCCTCACAAGCTCCTGAGTTACCACGATAACCGTGTCATCTACCCTGGACCTCCTGATCTCCAGCAGAGGGTGGGTTTCATCTCTCCAGATCCCAGCCTGTATGATGCCTCCATGCAACTGCGTGACGTGCAGATCACTGACTCAGCCACATACGAGTGCAAGGTGAAGAAGACCACAGAAGCCAGCCACAAAGTGACCATCACTGTACAAGGTGGACCTCATCTCTTGTGCCATTCTTGGGGTGATGGTGGTGTTCCTAACAGGAGGGGTTAAGACTGTAGCCTTAAGCATGTTTCAGAGGACAGATCCTCATCTTTTAATGCAGGGGTGGGAAAAAGCCTGAGGGCGACATTCCTTCCAGGATAGCCTTCCAAGGGCCACTAGCAGTGGTGTGGGGGGCCAGAGGCAATAGTGGGCAGAGCAATGCATGCAATTTTTATCTAGCTTCCAAACACACACCTCTCTCTCCTTAGTCCATGCAGGCATTGGGTTGGATCCAATGCTAGTCTTGCTCAGAGCAGACCCACTGAAATCAATGGACCCAAGTTGAGTGCCTGCATAGTTCAGTTGGTTACAGCATGGTGCTGATAACGCCAAGGTTTCAGGTTCGATCCCCGTATGTGACAGCTTCGTGTTGGGTCCCTTCCAACTATACAATTCTTCAATTCTATTATTCTAAATTGTAAATACTTTAGTTCCTGAATCTCTTATTTACAAACTTACACCTATTGACAGTTTGCTCAGTTTAACAGAAACTTGGATTTGTGGGAAGGGGGTAAGCCCCCTAGATTCCAGGCAGTTTTGTTGATGAGATTTGCAAGCGAAAAGACAATTGAAAAGCTTTCCCCCATTTTCTTCCTTCTACTGCAGAGGAATATTTGAGGTCATTTCGGGAGAGTCAAAATGGCTTTTGGGGATTGTTCTGTTTGCCAAAATGTGAGGTTTTTCCTCAAGGAATATTTCCTAATATTTTAAAGAGAGATGGGTTTCCATGGAGTGTATTTTGTCTACTATGTGTGTACACTCTTAAAAGTTTATGACGCTCGCTGATCTAGAAAGGTTGGTAGCTCCCTGCCGTAGTAGGAAACTGACGTCTTCTCTCTGCCAATCTAGAAAGACCCCTACTCCCGCAATGCTCGATAATCGGTAATGTAGCCTATGGGGCGGATGTCACGCTGCGCTGCTTCACTTCCACGGGCTCACCACCCCTCACCTACCAGTGGTCCATGACGCACGGACATCAATTCAGGGACTGGATGCCCCCCGGAGGATCAATGGGTGAGTGACGACAACAGTGGGGCCAGGGGGAGGCATGTCCAAAGTTCGTTTCAGGAGCCTAATCCAGGCTGCCGGTCAGTTTAATCTGGCCCCTGTGGCAGTTTATTTCCTGGTGTAAAATTCTCAAAAAAAACCTCAACAACTTCAATCCTAAAAGAAGCTCAAAAACTTCAATCCTACAAAAAGGTCAATAACTTTGGTCAGCCCTTTGGTTGCCCCCACGACCCTTCACCCTTCACTTCATCAAATCTAGCCCTTTTTGAAAAAGTTTGGACACCACTGCTATAGGGGCATCCTTGGGCCTGGCTTGGGAGAGGATCAGGCTCTCTGGACTTTCTCAGAAGCATTCCAGTTAACCAGCCCTTCACACTCTCGTTTCTGCTAAGCAGGCTCTGTTCCTGGAGACCTCCACATCAGGGATTTGTGCGAAGACCATGTGGGTACCTACCAGTGCAGTGTGCGGAATAACGTTGGCGTGGCCTATTGCTCCGTGGACATCTACTTTGGCGGAGGTAAGCGAGGGCGGGGTTTGTCACTAAGGCAACTTATCCAGACAAAACTGGCACAAGTATGTGGGAGAGTGAATGGGGGGGCATTTTTGTTCAGCACTACTTTCCCTGGTTTTTTGGGGGGGTCCATTTAAAAACAGGGCTGCACGCGCCCCACCCCACATCCCAACAGCTTCATAGGTGCCCAAACATTTTGTTTTATTACATTTTTATTACAATTTATTAAATTTTATTACATGTTTTGTTTTTAAAGTTGGGCTTTTGGGGTGTTTGTTTTAATGAACATTTATGTAAACCATTCTGAGGGGTGTTTGTTTGTTTGTTTAGCAGTATATAAATCCTGCTAAATAAATAATAAACATGAAAGGGGTCCCTGGAGAGGCGGCAGACATTTTATTTACTTTTGTAGAAAATTGATTCCTGGGAATGTTAGGTGATGATGAGATAGCCTCCCAGAGGGGCTGTCCAAAAACTCACACAATCTCTTTTGAGATCTCAGAGGGCCCCACAATATCTTGTAGGAGCCCCACAGATAACCTTCCCAGAGCGGGTAAGCAAGGTGGAGGGCTTATAGCCTCTTTCTGCAGCAGCAAAACCTGGGAAGGTCATGCAAGATCTTGTAGGGTTTTTGCGAGATCTCGGACAGCACCTTCCGACTGTTTCCTCTCCCCTTTGCTCTTCATTCATTCATTTCCCCACCACCACACAAAACTGTAATCTCGCAAGTAAATCAGGCTTAAATAGCGCATCTACTGTAATACAGTGGTACCTTGGATCTCAAACTTAATCCATTCCAGAAGTACGTTCGACTCCCGAAACTGTTCGAAAACCAAGGCGCGGCTTCTGATTGGCCGCGTGGGCTTCCTGCATTCAAGCAGAAGCCGTGTCAGACGTTCGGCTTCTGAAAAACTTTTGCAGACTGGAGCGCTTGCTTCTGGGTTTGCGGGGTTCGGGAGCCGATCTGTTCGGCAACTAAGCCGTTCGAGAACCAAGGTACCGCTGTACTAGTGAGCGAGAGAAAGAGTCACTGAAGAGCCCTTTCGTTGCAGGTTACCAAAGAGGTTTGATCATTGCGGGATCCGTCATCATCCCCCTCCTGGCCCTGGCCCTGATCATTGGGGGGATCATCTGGTGCTGTTCATGCTGCTGCGGGAAAAACTGGTGTAGCGGTTGCCCAGGTTGCTACTGCGGGAAGGATTATTGCTGGGACTGCTGCTGTTCCGGCTGCACTCAGGAGCCGAAGCAGGAATACCAGGAGACCAAAGCCAGTGAGATCTGGTGAGTATTGTAGCCCAAGGCAGGGGCGAAACTAGGCTTTATTTCACCCGGGTCAAAGACCCCATTTGGCAACCCCCCCCATGCACATTTGCATATATACACACAGGCTGAGAGCCTCAAGGGCGCCCCTGGAAGCTTCTCTCGGGGCAAAAAACCTGGCTAGCTCCCCCCACCCGCCCCTGTAGTTATGGCTCTGCAAACTCCAGAGAATTGCAGACATCACAGGGTGGCTGTGATTTGGTTCATGAATTGTTTTGGGAAGTGCAAAGTGGGCCAGTTCACTCTTTAAAAGCAAAGAGAATCAAATTTCGTCTCCATTCTTACATCTCAAAAGGAAGGGTTGGAATAAGCGGGGGCATCGGAGAAGAATTACACACTATAATTTCTAAAAGCAAGCCAGGGGAGTAGAAGAAAAGGGGAGGGACTTCCAAGGTTAATCAGAGCAAAAGAATGAATAAGAAACACCCCCCAAAAAAACCCAAGCAGGGAATTCAGGAGTAAACAAATGAATTTTATGAGTAATTGTTAATGGACTGCTCTGAGCATGGGAAGAGCAGGCTTTGAGTTCCTAAATCAACTGTAATGGTTTTGTGCTCCTCCCTTCTCCAGGCAGTTAGAGGAAACAATTAAGAGGCTCAATTTCCTTGTGCAGAGAGAGAAATAGGCACTTGTAATGGCTTCATAATGCACGGATATTACAGATTATTCACAAATATACAGGTCCGGTAGGCAGGTCCCTTCCCAGGACAGGCAGTGCTGGTATTCAAAGCAACACCAGCCCTAGGACTCATATTCAGGGTAGCAAAACACCTCAAAACAGTAACCTAGTTAACTTATGGAACTCCCTGCCACAAGATGTGGTTTGCAGAAGTGTGTGTTGGAGGCAAGGAGCAGAGCCTCAGTGGTAGAGCATCTGTTCTGCATGCAGAAGGTGCCTGCTCAATCCCCAGCATCTATAGGTAAGGCTGGGGATGTCCCTTGCCTGAAACCCCAGACAGCTGCTGCCAATCAGTGTAGACAATATTGCGCTAGATGGGCCAATGGTCTCGTTCAGTATATATTTATTAATACGATATTTAATGCTATTGATTTCACAACATTGTATATACTGCCTGATTGTAAGAAGCACATTACAAAAAGAGCAAAATATTCAAATTACTGCAAAGAAACAGGCATTTAAATATATTTTATTAAATTTCCAGAAATTTCACATAAACCTTTCCATTCATAATTATTTTTCCTTTTGTTTTATCGGGTTCCCATCCCATTTTCTGTGGTGTTTTTTATTCCACCCCTTTGCTGCACTCTGTTGTCGCTCTTGTATACCAGAACCTTAATTACAATGACCTCCAGTTCTTTCTGTTGCTCATGGTTCAAATCCTTCTCGCAAACTCATCATGTTATAATATTTCTTTAAGTCATCCGAAAAAGGCTTCCATTCTTCCATAAGACAGCCGTTGTTAAGTTCTCTTATTTTTAGCTGTTAAATTTGCTGATTCAGCATAGTCTATCACTTTACTGTGAGGCAAGCATTTAAAACATTCAGAAGGAAGAACTGAGGTAAACGATAAGCTAAAACAGGGGTAGGCAACCTAAGGCCCAAGTACTGGATGCGGCCCAATCGCCTTCTCAATCCGGCCCGCAGACGGTCTGGGAATCAGCGTGTTTTTACAAGAGTAGAATGTGTGCTTTTATTTTAAATGCATCTCTGGGTTATTTGTGGGGCATAGGAATTTGTTAATCCCCCCCCCCAATGGTCCAGCCCCAATGGTCCAGCCCCCCAATGGTCCAGCCCACCACATGGTCTGAGGGATGGTGGACCGGCCCACAGCTGAAAAAGGTTGCTGACCCCTGAGCTAAAACCAGATTCTTTAAAGCAGCCTCCTTTGTGCCCACGCTCATGAAATGGAACATTGCTGGCTGGTTGGAACGCTTGTCAGGATGAAAGCCCCTGTGCTGCAACATTTTGTTGCAGGAGACACACATTTCACCTAACCCTGAGCTGATTTGTGGTCGTCCCCCCGCCTTCCCCCCCCCAATCCTGTTTCTTGCAGTGTGGATGCCGATGCTCCTCCAAGCAGACCGTGCAGCCAGGCGTTCAGTCGCGCAAGCAGCCTCCATTCCCTGCTTGGCGGCTACCAGACGCGGACTGGCCAGTACACGCAGTGCCGCAAGTACGCCTCCCCCATCGTTCAGGTGAAGATGACGTCTCCCCCCGACAGCGACGTGAGCGTCGTCCTGGCCCCCGAAATCCCGTCTCCCCCCAGCTCGGAGCAAGGAGATGTTTCTGAGCACTACTACCCTGCTAAAGGGAAGGATGCTTATCCCGCAGCAATCGACTCCGTTCCTGGATACGTCAAGGGGGAGAACTACAAAGGCTCCAGTCCGAGGCATCAGATCTACGCCGAGCCGCAGAAGTTCTCCACGCCTGCCTCGGATCCCGGTTGCATCCGCTGGCAGGATGGAAACACCAGGCCCTACAAGGGCACCGTAGTCATGATGCGATCTGCAAGCAAAGAAGGGCTTTTGATATGAGGCAGATGCCGGGCAGAGGGGAGGGCGGTGGGACAGGGAATGTTGACACACCACGGGTGCTGGGGATAGATGTTGCTGACTTCTCATTCAGAGCTGGAGATCAAACTCATCAGCCGGCCTCCCATCTTCAAGTATGTCTACAAGTACCAGCTGCTGTAGGGATCTGTCTGTGTGCCGCCGTCCCATGTGGTGAATCACAGAACTGCAGGTCGTGGGGTTCCCCATCAAGAACCTTCTGGTACTGCTCTGATTCTGCCCACCCAGGCTAGCTGTTGGATCCTTCAGGGCAGGAAGCAGTGCAAAGAAGCTTCCTGTCCCAGCTGAGCCTTGAACAATGAGGACCTCCTGAGCATCCTTGGCTATTCTTTGGTCTTGACATCTGACTTCCTCCTCCATTCCCTGATTTGACCTTTGGCCATGACCTCTGGCTTTCTCCTTGACCCCCATCTCCTGATTCAACCTTTGGTCCTCACCTCTGGCTTGCTCCTTGACCTCGTCTCCCGATTTGACCTTTGCCCTTGACCTTTGGCTTGCTCCTTGACCCCGTCTCCTGATTTGACCTTTGGCCTTGACCTTTGGCTTGCTCCTTGACCCCGTTTCCTCATTTCCCCTTCTTTGGTCTTGATTACTGGCTTGTCCTATGACTTCTGGTTCCTGGCTCACCTTAGATACTTGCCTACAGCTCAGTCCTGACAATGTATGGACTTCCACTCTGGCTGAATAGGAATGGGAAGAAGTAGTGGCTCCCCATGAGAATAAACCTTCTCTGACTGTTAGAGTGAGAGGGAGGCTAATGCTCTTTTTTTTAAAGCCTTCAAAGTTTGCCCCTCTGCCTCAGCCCCATTATTGGCACCATTGGAATTATCCTAATATATTGGCCTCCTTTCCATAGGAAGGTATGCATCCTGAAGTTCAACCCAAAAAGGGTTTTGCCTCCACCATTGTCACCTTCCCCTCCCTTAGACCCAACCCAAACCAAATTTGGGAGCAGGGAAGGCCGTGGCAGAGGGTTCCCAAGAACTCTACCAGAGCTTTTTCTCCTGGAGGCTCTTTTCCCTGTTGGAAACGATGCAAATAGCCCCCTTTTCTTGCTGAGGGTGATGGGAATGTGAAAGGCAGAGGTGGGGAATCTCTGACCCACAAGGCCATTTCCTCCCCCCACAAACTACACCCACGTACCCACTCCCGACATCACTTTGAAATCTGTCTGCAAGCATTTTTTATTGACGTCCCCTGTGAAGGGATCTCAAAGCGATGTCTCTTGGTGACCATCAGCTGATAAGCACTGAAAGGTCTCGCTTTCTGAAGTCCAGTTCCAAGCTGTTTTTATCCAGTGCAAATGGACTCCAAAGGTGAGCCTTTTTCAAGTTGTCAGCCAGCATCATCGTTATTTCAGGTGATTGGCAGGTGGCCAGCCCTTCCTAACTGTCAGAGTTGGCCCGCAAGGGGAGGGGAAGGGAGGATCTGGCCTGCGGGCCACATCTGGTACTCTTTCCCTGTTCTGGTACTGATGCTAGTCTCCTCCTTACCCCAAACTAAGTCTCTGGACCTCTGGGGCAAGGGCAGGTTGGAGGCAACCCTGCTTGCCTGAGTTCCAGTAACGAGTCTTCTAATGAGGGAGCTCGCTTTTGTAAGCACCCCCAATTTAAGTGCTCAAAACATTATTACAGTGGACACTCGGGTTGCAAACGTGATCCGTACGGGATGCACCTTCACAACCCGCAACGTTCACAACCTATGTCTGCGCATTTGTGCACGCGCGGGTTGCGATTTGGCGCTTCTGTGCATGCGCGACCGCATAAACCCGGAAGTAACCCGTTCCGGTACTTCCAGATTTCGGCGGTCCACATCCCAAAAAAACGCAACCTGAAGCGTCTGTAACCCGAGGTATGACTGTAGTTGTAAGTATTATGACAAGACGATGTATGAGGAATGCTTTCATCCCGCAAAAGCGCCATACAAATGCTGAGTATTATTAGAGTTGGGCTTGTTATTTTAGCAGCTTTTTTTGTTTTTGTTTTTATGAATGAATGCTTCTCAGAAAACAAGAGCACAATATGAAACGATAACAGTATTAGTTAAACTACAGAATGGCATTTGTAGCAGTCCTGTTTTCCTAAGCACTCTTTCTACGGCCGTGGAATACAAACTCTTCTAATAGCCTGATCCTTTTACATATTTACTCAAAAGCAAGTCCCACTCAATTCAGTGGAGCTCGCTTTTGGGTAAATGTTCATAGAACAGTATCCCAGCTGTGCATATGCCATTCTAAATCGGGGCAAGAAATCAATTTTTCAGGCTAAGGGCCACATTTCCTCCCAGACAACCTTCTGAGGGCCATGTGACTGTGGTGGGTGAAGCCAGAGGCAACTGTGGGGGGTTTGGGAGGGGGCAGGGACAAATGTAAAACAGTAGGCTACTTTTTACAAACACACTAAGCTCACTCGCTTCTCCATCCATGCAAGTAAGAGGTATTATCAGGGTTCAAAGTCACATTCCGCCCTGGCAAAATCATGGTGTGACCTGGGGAGAGTTTTGAGGGCTAGGCCGAGAGGCCTTGAGGGCCACATCTGACCTCTGGGTCTATGGTTCCCCATCCCTTCTTTTCTAAAGGATGGAGGTGGTTTCGCACGCAGAAATAGAGAGGGTCAGTTACAGCGGCAGGTGAAAAATAAAATAAATAGCTCCACAGCTAAATGTTGATCTTAAATTTACTGCTGCAGCTGTTTTTTTGTTTTTGTTTTTTGTCGTTGGAGTTCCATTCACCAGGAACGGGTGACCTTCATCCATAGGTCCACTTGCAGTCCTCAGTCTAATTTTATGTGACCATCAGTCTAATTTCAAAAGTCCTATGCAAGGAATAGCTTGAGACTTATGGTAAGGAACAATGTCCCCCTCTCCTGACGGCCTGGGGAGGGGGGAGGAGAGAGAAAGCGAAAGAGAAGGGGGTGTCAGAGGGAGAGAAAAAATGGGGAGGGGAGTTGACCCTGCCCACTGTTGGCTTTGGCTGCACCCACAGGAAAAAACGGCCCCATCAAATTATTCGCATGGGAATGCGGTTCTTGACAAAAAAGTGTTGTCCTCTCTTGCCATACAAGGATTCCCAAGAGATCACACCCTCTCCTTCGCAAGACAGAGCACATGAACAAATGTTTCTGTTTGTAAATTGTCATGTTTGGAAACCATTTCGCCATTTTAAAATGCTTTTGAGAATGAATGCTCTTTTTTATTTTAAGAAGCCCTTTTCAGTTCAAGATGCAGGATTTTTGCAACTGTATACTTGAGTATTATCATTATCCTTCTGTGTGTATGTGTTTGTGTGTGTTTCTAAAAATGTGTATATGGTTAGTTCCCTTCAATTAAATGTAATAAGGATTGTTAATTGCTTCTGAGATATTTCCCTGAAGGAGGGCTGTATAGCCTAAAAAATGCACTAGGCTCTTGAATATTTTTGTGGTTCAATAAATCATCTGCCTTTAATTATCACTTCAATAGTAGCCATGTTGTTGTGTTGCGCCGAAACCAAGGTTTCATTCATACACAAGTTTGCTGTGGATTTGCTGTTACCTAAGCATGCAAGTGTCACTTCATCAAAATCACAGAACTGTAGAGTTGGAAAGGACCCCCAAAAGTAATCTAGTCCAACCCCTTGCAATGAAGAAAAACTCCAACCTGTACATTCCCTCTCCATTTAATTCACATTTCCCCATATTTGGATAATCAGATATGAAAAATAAATCCAGTTTCAATGTGTGTGTTGGGGGGGGGTTATACAAAGGGTTCTATTCAATTTAAGTGCTACTCAGAGGAGTCCCAGTGACATTAAATGAACATGACTAGCATATGATAGGTCTTCTCTGAGTAGAGCTTAGGTAGATACAACTCAAAGTACATATTGTTCATTGCAACCCAGTCTCTGAGCAGTGAGAGCTGTCAGGGATGTTTGCCCCTCTCTAGAGTTTGGTTTCCTTGGGATAAAGATCAATGGCTGTGGTGCCTTCAGGATTTACACAAATATACTACTACCTAAGCAGGGACGTGGGTGGCGCTGTGGGTTAAACCACAGAGCCTAGGACTTGCCGATCAGAAGGTTAGTGGTTCGAATCCCCGCGACGGGGTGAGCTCCCGTTGCTCAGACCCTGCTCCTGCCAACCTAGCAGTTCGAAAGCACATCAAAGTGCAAGTAAATAAATAGGTACCGCTCCGGCAGGAAGGTAAACGGTGTTTCCGTGCGCTGCTCTGGTTCACCAGAAGCGGCTTAGTCATGCTGGCCACATGACCCGCAAGCTGTATGCCGGCTCCCTCTGCCAGTAAAGTGAGATGAGCGCCGCAACCCCAGAGTCAGCCACGACTGGACCTCATGGTCAGGGGTCCCTTTACCTTTTTACTACCTAAGCAAAGGGTCTCACAGAAATAATACTCCAACAGATACAAAGAAACTGGCCTGGCCAGTTCAGCAGCCTCTTCTACTAGATTCTAATAAACCTCCTTGGTAGAGAATCAGAGGCCTGGAAAGGACCCACAGATATAATCGAGACCAAGACATACACTGCAAACCTATAATGCTGTTAGGGGAAAGTGTGTACAATGTAAATGCAATTTTTGCATGCACTTGGGGGGGGGATCCACAGACAAGAAGAGGGTGGAATGGGCTTCTGACTGACAAAACTGATTGTGAAACTGAAAACACACATTCACCTGTGACCTGTGCTGCAACAGGCAAATAATAATACTGCCCTCTCAACAAGCGGATTGGTGGTGCTTTTTTCTTCACACACCTAATGCTATGCTTCAAAACCTAAAGTAGCAATTGCCAGGTCATTTCTAAAAGAAAAAGAAAAACAATGTCAGATGAAGCATGCGTTGAGTCTGACCTTCTAAGTGACTGCCTTGGTGTTTGAAGCATAGTATTAAAACAACACTGACAGTTTGTTTTCAGCAAGTAAAGTCACATCCTGCTAACCTATTTATGGGGCACAAATCCTGATTTGTTTGCACAGTGTTTGCAAGGAGGCCTGGCGATCTCAGCTCTCTATCGAGCATTCATTCATTCTGGTTTTGTTGGCCTGGAGAGTATCCTACACAGTCCAGTGTATCTCCTAATCATTTTGCAGATTGCAAGGAAGTCCAGTTTGTGGGGGCGTGGATTTAGAATGCAAGGCCTCCAAATCAAGTTTGATTGTGCCACCTTAATTTGTCAATATGCGATTGAACTGAACCGCACCCCACAGCGGCGGCAGTCTGGAAGCGCCCCAAGAGTCTGGTGACACTTGATAGATTATCAGATCTGAAGATGCAAAGGATATGCAAAGGATATCCACTTGCTGGAGCTCAGTGGATCTGAATCAGGTCACAACTAGGGATGGGACTATTTGGGTTTCTCTCAGTTTCTCATTTTTCTCTAGGGTTTCAGACAGGGAATCTTTCCCAGCCCCACCGAGAGATGCTGGAAACTGAACCTGGGACTTCTTGTATGCAAGGAAGGAGCTCAACCACTGAGCTACACTCCTTCCCTAATATTATAGACCTGCATTGTCATTCCTGCAGTCAGAATAAATGACCTCCAGGTGCATTCCTGCTCTAAAATTCTATGTTTCTATTGCATCCCTGAGCAACAGGGAAGCATCTCACCTTAATCTTAGACCAGTCCTCAAGCAAGATTTAAAGGGGCTCCTTTGACTCTTATTCAGTTTTAAACACATACGCACATGCCCACATGGAGTGCATGTAGAAGATAAATGCGCCCCACACCAAGCTCATAATACTCTCACAGCCAGAAAACTATACAGAGCAAAAAACAAGGCCACGTTTAGCCCTTAGCTGACCTCAGCAACCCCTCTTGTCACATTACAGGAAATTCTTCCTGAGCCTCCCCTCTGGGGAACTGGTTTAACAAGTGTCAACAAATATCCAAGCAGACGCCGAAATGGTATCTTATGTACGTGAATGGGGACAGGTCTGTGTCAATGGATTCTGGAGTCAAGGTATTCATCATTTCAAAAGGAAGTCTCAGACAGGAAGGGCAATTAATGTCAGGTCTTGCCAGGCGTCTTGATGGATGGACTTGCAAATGTGTTGGAGAAACATGACAGTCTGAGCATGATCTAATTCACATGCACAAGCACAACTCATTTTGTGATGTATCTGAGACATTTTTTGGGTGGTCCTTCTGTCAAGGGGCAGGTGGATAATTTCTGAGGTTTTAAAAGATGTCACACACCTTTGTTCTGGGCACCTCCTTGCAAGGGAGCAAGGAGACTTTGTTGTAACAGACCAATAAAGATCAACAGCTTGCCTTGCTAAGGTAGACTCCATTTGTATCTCTGACTGACATTGGACCTCAAGGGACCCAAAGTCCCTTGATGGAGACTTGGGCTGTAAAAAGCAACTGTGTGTGTGTGTGTGTGTGTGTGTGTGTGTGTGTGTGTGTGTGTGTGCAGAACTGTGACCACAGCTGTTGCCTCAGACATAGCATAGGTGAGCAGCAGAAGTGAGAGTCCCCGCAGGCCGTAGTTGCCATCCCTTGGCCTAGCTCCCCACATACACATGTGGTAAGTGGGTCAGGATGTCTGTGCATTTAGGCTTACACAAACATCCACCCACATGTGCAAACAAATGAGGATCTTGCAGAAAAGGAAAAGTAGCCACTGTTTGCTTTGCAAAAGAGTAAGCTGGTAATAATATATGGGCCAATCCCAGAGGGTGGCAACACTCTGGTTTGGAAGGAGCAACATATGAATCAGGCACATAATAAACAAAGGTTGCTTGCCAAGATTTGGCGGGGTTTCACCGTTGACAGAGATTCTGATGTTAAACTAAGAGGCATAAACTGACTCACTGCCAGCCCTAAGAATAGACATGATCTATATTTTTAATGTTTGATGATTTATTGTGTTTTTAATATTCTGTTGGGAGCCACCCAGAGTGGCTGGGGCAACCCAGTCAGATGGGCGACATATACCAATACATATTACAGTAGTACCTCTGGTTATGTACTTAATTCGTTCCGGAGGTCCGTTCTTAACCTGAAACTGTTCTTAACCTGAAGCACCACTTTAGCTAATGCGGCCTCCCGCTGCTGCCGTGCCGCCGGAGCACAATTTCTGTTCTCATCCTGAAGCAAAGTTCTTAACCTAAAGCACTATTTCTGGGTTAGCAGAGTCTATAACCTGAAGCGTATGTAACCTGAACCGTATGTAACCCGAGGTACCACTTTAGTGGGGGGGGGCAACTGACTTTGCCAGTTGCTTCCTCAAGGCTGCCCCCCAAAAAAGAGAGGTTATGATTTGGTGAATATATTGGCGGTAAAACCATTCAATGTTAAACCAGATCCACACACTATCATGATGCCCTGCTCTTCCTCGATAGAAGGAAGTTGCCTTGATATGAGTCAGATCATTGATTCAGCATAAATGCTGTTTCACGCCACGCCAATCTCTGAGTAGTGAGAAACTTCAAGGCTTCCAGTGCTTACACAGGCCTCAGTTTCCTTGGAATGAAGATCAACGGAGACTGTGGCGTCTTTAGGAGATATGGTTTTATTTACACATACAGTGGTACCTCTGGTTACATACTTAATTCGTTCCGGAGGTCCGTTCTTAACCTGAAACTGTTCTTAACCTGAAGTACCACTTTAGCTAATGTGGCCTCCTGCTGCCGCTGTGCAATTTCTGTTCTCATCCTGAAGCAAAGTTCTTAACCCAAGGTACTATTTCTGGGTTAGCGGAGTCTGTAACCTGAAGCGTATGTAACCTGAAGCATATGTAACCAGAGGTACCACTGTAAATATAACCAGAGCGTAGGATAGAGGGGCTCAGAGCATTAACACCCACAAAGGAGCTTGATTCTTCAGCAGCCTCTTGACCCGGCTTCAGCCTCAGAGTCTGAACTGCTCCCTGTCACAGGCTCTTCCTGCTCACTAAACCCTGTTGCCCCTTTAGCATACCTCCTCCCTATATCCTTCCTCCGGCCTCTCCTCTGTGTCCTACTATGAATACCTGGCTCTGAGCGTTCCTCCTCTGGGGTTTCCCTGGTTGTTGCCTTCCACTACCCCAGTTCATCCAGCCAGTCCCTGACACATGGAAACATTAAGCAATTCTGTTGATGCATTAATACATTGGTTTGTTGCTCACTGCTTTTCACCGTTCTCACCTGTTGATTGGAAAAGAAGCTCCTTGGTCATTTCTTTTAATCATTTATTTGTTAAAGTAAAGGAAGCCGTCATTTCTTACAAACGCGGGCTGCAGCAAATAATTACATTCAGTCACATTTAAATACATAAAAGCATACAATGTACAACCAGTCCTAATAATCTGGAGCAGAAACAACGTCGAAGGTTGCAACCAGCCTGTCGCAAATGTTTGGTAGAACGGAAAGGTCTTTCGTGATTTTTCAAAAATTCAGAGAGGGTTTTAACTTGATGAACTTCTGTGAGCATTGAACCACTTGGAGGGCTTGTCTGGCCCAGTTCTTTGAGGACAGCAATAGGGAACGGGAGAACGGGGCTGGCAGAAGTAGGGCAGAAGTTATAACTTCCTTCCCAAAAGGGCAGGAGGGAGGAACCCTTTTGAGGTTTGTAGACAACCTTTCTAGGGCCGTGCGCCAGTGGGGGCTGAGGCCAGAGGCAAACGTGGACCAAGCAACTAGTGTAAATTTCACCTTGGTACAATAGGCTAGTTTCTACACACAACCACAAACAACCCATCCTCCATCTTGGAAAGAGTTCAAGGAGACATTCCAGCTGGGCAAAGACACTCAGAGTGCTAAGCAGAGTCAGAATGGGGAGGATCTGGAGGGCCAGAGAGGCCTCAAGGCCCCCAGGCCTAAAGCTCCCCATCCCAGCATGAAAAGACCTGACCACTCAGAGGTTTTATTACAATCTAGCAGTACAGGGATTTTGTGAAATAAATAAAATCATTATGTCATTTGCCTCTGGCGGCTGCACTTGAAATCCATTCACGGCGCACAAATGCGTCCAGCACACAGTTCAGGAATGTTCTGTTGGACCATCGGGTCTATACTAAAAGGCCATCTCTGCTCTTGGCTGGCACCATCACAGCAACGCCTCCATATTGCCCAGGATGGCCTCGCCTGCCCTTCTCGGACATGATGGAGCAGCTTCCTCCATTATCTGGGCCAGCAGCTGATGGCGTAGACGTTGCCTCGGGCGAGGAAGGCACAGAAGGAGCGTAGTGAACCCTGGCCTTTGTCGTGACGGTGGTCGAGCAGCCGCCACGGTGGGGCTCGCTTTTCACGCCGCTGCAATCCACAGGCTGCGCCTCTTGGACCGGGGAGATCATCTCAGTGCCTTCCTGCTCCTTGGGAGGGCCGTACTTGCGGCGCTGCATGAAGCTGATATTGTGGGGCACAAAGTCCAGGACGGATCGTATGCTGCTGTTTCGGCTTCCGCCTCTGGCCCGTGGGGGCGCCGTGTCAACCCTGCGAGGGGAAAGAGTTCTCTGTTTCACTATTTAATTTCTTTATATATTTATCATTTCTAACCACAACAATAATTGCAGCTCAGGCCAGCTTACAAAGGAAACAAATGATTTTTTAAATAAGATGAAACATAATACAGTCGTACCTTGGTTTTTTGAACAGCTTAGTTCTCAAACGTTTTGGCTCCCGAACGCCGCAAACCCAGAAGTGACTGTTCTGGTTTGCAAACTATTTCTGGAAGCCGAACATCTGATGGGGCTTCTGCAGCTTCTGATTGGCTGCAGGAGCTTCCTGCAGCCAATCAGAAGCCGTGCTTTGGTTTCTGAATGTTTTGGAAGTTGAACGGACTTCCGGAATGGATGCAGTTTGACTTCTAAGGTACGACTGTACAATAAACTGTGATGTGAGCATTAAAGCATTACGAGTCAGCATGGATGGACTCCAGGAAAATACAGTCCAGTATAGCACTTTCAAATGGTCCATTTCCTCGGCTAATTTTGGATGCCTGTTCTAATGGGAAGGGCCACCTGCAGCTTCTGAGTGCCCTTTTCGGTTGGAAAATCTGCCTTCCAACCCTCCCCATTTTGAAGAGCAGGGGGTGGAATCTAAAAAATGATGAGTGAAATACTGTTTAAAGCACTTTCCCTACCCTCATGTGTTTCTCTGGCCCATCATATTAACAACAGTACAGCCCGGGCAATCGACTAGTCCTACGCACAGTGCACAGTATCTATTGTTAACTGTGGGGGCTGCATGTGGAAATCAACTGTGCGCGAGTGAGCACAATATTAGGCTTCTGTCTAGAGTTGCGGTTCCCAGTCGGTGGTCCGTGGACCCCAGGGGTTCTGCATAACCCATCCAGGGGGTTCCGTGGCACCATTCACATAACAAAAACTACCATGGAGATATCAAAAATTTCCAAAGGTGGCTTGGCTTTTGAGAAACTGGGAGTCAGCAGCACTTAGCTAATCGGGAATCACGAGTCCGGAGCAACTGTCCTGCATGCTTAGATGAAGTCACCAGAGCCCCAAAGATCTGAGATTGAACCCCCAAACTCAAGTCCCAGGGCCAAAGGTTGAGATTTGTGGCTAGTGTCTACATGCACACCCTGCTCTCTCCTTCATCTAGGCAAACCAGAAGAATTATCAGAATTTAAGGACACCTTCCAACCAGGCAAGAGCACTCAAAGAAGATGCCAAGCAGGGCTGTTGAAAGAGGATGTGGCTGGGCAAGGGAGCTTGGCCTTGGGAGAATCTTGAGGGCCAGAAAGAGAGGCCTGGACGGCCACATTTGGCCCCTGGACCTAAGGTTTCCTCCATGGAATCAGGACCCCCTTTCAATGTTCTGCAGCAGCTTAATTCAGCGGCTTAATGACAGGAGGCTTACGACCTCCTTCTACCTTCCACCCCCACAAACGCCTTCCTCTCATATATTCCTCTTGCTTCTAGTCACCTGATCTGGCTGGCCTCTTCCTTGTAACGCCTCTTCCTGCAGCAGCAAATCAGCCCCACGATGAGACACACCAGGAGGGTCAGGAAGAGCAGAGAGCCAAGGACTACTCCCACGACGATGCTCACTCGGTTGGACTCTGCGAGGGAGGAGAAGACCATGGAGAACACTGAGCTGAGATGGAATGGCTAGGAGGTGCTAAGCTGGATTGCTTTTGATTGACTGGCAGCTACTAGGTGTCATCTACCCTGATTACATTTCCCAAAATTGTCTGGGTTTTCAACAATTTAAAATAAAGACAGGGGGATATGGAGAATGAGTCCAGAAGCCAGGATGGAGGATAGTTCCTTATGCTAAGATTTAATTCCCCTGGAGTTTTCTGCAAGACCCTGAAACTTCTGAAGATGATTATTTCTGAAGACCACTTTCGGGAAACTGCAGGGGAGGAGAATTACTGGTCCTGCTTGCAGGCTCTCCGTGCATATAACTTGTGGGCTTTCTGTGCATAAAACTTGCTTTTTGGACTCTGCCAGACAAGCATGAGATTTGGTATTTGGACAAAATGAAAAATGCTACTCTCTTACCCTTTGAGAAGGAGATCTCCACAACACACCTGGCCGATCCGACTTTGTTGGCCACACTGCACTGGTAAACACCAGCGTGGTCATTGGATAGGTTCTGAATGATCAGGTCACCGGGATTTGGGCCTTGAGAGAGAGAAAAGCCAGGGAAAACCCAGTTACTATAAGCTCACATTGATCTGGGTTACACTCCTCCACAATGACCTCGAGATGAGCCAGGCAAGCTTTGCACAAGACCAAATACAGTCGTACCTCAGTTTTCGAACAGCTTAGTTCCTAAACATTTTGGCTCCCGAACGCTGCAAACCCGGAAGTGACTGTTCCGGTTTGTGAACTATTTTTGGAAGCCGAACATCCCACAGGGCTTCCACAGCTTCCAATTGGCTGCAGGAGCTTCCTGCAGCCAATCAGAAGCTGCAATTTGGTTTTGGAAGTTGAATGGACTTCTGGAACGGATTTCATTCAGCTTCCAAGGTACGGCTGTATGACTTTACCTTTTGTTGATTACGGCACATGTGTTTGTGGAGTGGAGTCCACTGTACCAGATGCCTGAAATGTAATCTGAAGTGTGTGTACACATGTATCTATCTAGCTAAATTGGGGGGGGGGGGGAGAAAGGTGTAGGAGACATATGGAAACAGGATTGCCAAAAAGTTAAGCCTGTGACCAACTCACCCCTGTAATGAAATATGTAGCTGAATAATTGACAAAGACTCGACTGTGATAAAGCCAATCTTAAATTTTTATCATGGAACATTGCTGGTTGGCTCAACAAGGCGACTGACCAATCATTTGTCAATTTTATTCAAGATCATGATACAGTCTTCCTGCAAGAGACATGGCTAACAGGGGATTTAGATGTAAATGGTTTTGCCTCATTTTCGCTCGCGGGTTCACCAAGCAACAAAGGGGGACGAGTTAAGGGTGGGCTAGGCATTCTAATATCCACAAGGCTGAGAGCATCTTTCGTCGAGCTGGAGCCTCTGAGCAGTGTGGCCATGGCATTATTAATGAAATGCAGATATTGCACACTTCTATTGATTAATATATATGCCCCTCCCCAAAGAGGCAAGCAGCTTATCAAAAATATCTGGCATAGACTAGAATCATATGTCGATGAGCTAATGAATCAAACTCCTGCAGCGGCAGTGCTGCTGGCTGGAGATTTAAATGCCAGAATTGGCCAATCAGACGAAGCGTTATATGCTCATTTCCATGACGTACCTCCCATTTCTGAAGAAGCCCTTTCTATTCCCCCAAGGCTCTCAAAAGACAAGGGCTGCAACTACGCAGGCCTATGCCTCCTACGTTTTTCCAACAATCTGGATCTGACTGTATTAAATGGTCGTGTCGACAGAGAACCCAGTGGGGAATTTACATTTATATCCAACATGGGAGCCTCCACTATCGATTACATCCTGGTGTCATCTAACCTTTTGAGCAGAGCACGGGAATGTAAAGTGGTGGAGAGGGTTGACAGCGACCATCTACCGCTCTGTTTAATACTGGATGTAAGAAAAGATCTATTCTGCTCTGATAAACTTGTAGCCCCATGTTTCGAAAACATGGAGCTAAGATATTCACGTATTAAATGGTCCAGCAAATTGAGTGATGAAATATCGGAAAGACTTCACTCAGATACTTTTCTTGCTAAAAAGGAGAACCTCGTTAATTCCCCAACTCCTGAGGCTAGATTAGACATGTTCCGGGAACTGATTTCGTCTCTACAACCTTATCTGACCAACAAAAAAACGCCATGGCAATCTCTACACTCTAATAAATCCAAACCTTGGTTTGACCAAGAATGCATGGCTATGAAACGCCTCCTGCTGGACAAGTACAGGAACTATAGATCAGCGAACTTACCTTCGCTTCCATTAGACTGGTTTGAGTTAAAACGCAGTTATAAAGCTTTGATTAACAGGAAAAAGCTCCAGTCACAAAGGGAGGAATGGCAGTGCCTAGTGGAGGCCTCCCGAAGGAAAGATTCTGCCACGTTTTGGAAAACAATCGCAAAGGGCTGGAGAGACTCCCCGATCGAAGTCGAATACTCTATACCCGCTGGAGCATAGGAGGCCTATTTCCTCTCATTATATTCATCAAATCAGCTGGTCCCAGTTCTGCTTCCTGCTTCAAGTGAATTTGGCAAGGAATGGCCCCCTGTAACCACAGAAGAAATTACTGGCCTTATTCAATCTCTTAAATCAGGGAAAGCCCCGGGTGCTGACAATATCCCACCAGAAATTCTTAAGGCAAATGTTGAATGGTGGGCCCCTGTGCTAGCCGCCTTGTTCACTAGTATAAATCAAACGGCTATTATCCCCGAGGACTGGGGTTTAGCCATCATCATTCCAATATTCAAGAAAGGAAGCAGAACTGAGCCAGCTAACTACAGACCAATCAGTCTATTAAGTATTATTAGTAAACTATACGCTGCTCATTTATGTGATAAATTAGTGGAGTGGATGGAAAGAGAGCATATTCTATCAGAAGCACAAGCAGGTTTTAGAGCAAAGCGTTCAACTATAGACCAGGCCCTTATCCTTCAACACCTGGCAGACAAATACTCTAGAAAAGGGGGGTCTTTATATGCAGCTTTTGTGGATTTTAAATCGGCTTTTGATCTAATACCAAGGGACAGACTCTGGGAAAAGCTTGGCGCTACAAACATAGATAAACGCTTATTATGTCTTATCCGTGGTCTATATGAAAACACCAGGGTGAGGGTAAGATGCGATCGGTCAGGCCATCTAACTAAAGAAATTCAAACGCACTATGGGGTTAAACAAGGATGTGTCCTCGCACCAACGCTATTTAATTTTTATATCAACTCTCTAGCAGTAAATATGGCAAAAGAAAATGCCCACCCTCCCAATCTGGCAGGTATGCCCCTCCCGGTGCTTCTGTATGCGGACGACGCAGTCCTACTCTCCTTTTCCTGCGTTGGCTTGAGGAAGCTTTTGAGATCACTTGCTGACTATTGTCAAGCGGAACAACTATCAATAAATTACAGCAAATCTAAAATTATGGTGTTTTCAAAGAAAAGAAGGAAACACATATGGAGAATTAATGGTCAACCTATTGACCAGGTAGCAACTTTCAAATACCTGGGAATAACTTTTCAGGAAAGGGTCTCGTGGCACCAACAGATGAAAAACGCCATTGCCAATGCAGGAAGGGCCAATAAAGCCCTTACAAGATTTTTTCACGGGAAAGGGGGTAAATACGTTCCGGCGGCCTCCCAGGTTTTTGCTGCAAAAATACTCCCACAACTCACTTATGGATCCCAGGTTTGCAGTTTTAAAAATTTTGCGCCTATGGAGGCATTTCAAACAAAATTCTATCGGTGTTTATTGGGGATCCCCCCCTGTGTATCTAATATAGCTGTCCGCTTAGAAGTTGGACAACCACCCGTTAACGCGCGGTTGTGGATTCTAAAGATACACTACTGGTTAAAACTTATTTTTTTCCCGGCCGGTTTGGCTCCTTTAACACTCTTAGACACCTTTCATTCTACCTGGAAAGCTTCCCTGTTTGAAAAGATAAGAAGCTTGGGATTCTCCCCACAGATCTTGATAGCGGCAGGATATGAGAGAGCCAGAAGTCAAGTGCTTCAACGCATTAGGGACATAGAACTGCAATGTCATATGGGCAAAATGGATAAATATGCCACAATTAGAGACTTTGGGAGAGGGTTCTCACCCGCAAATTATCTGGCTGATTTACAAATACCTAAGTACAGACACTCCTTTACCCTGGCCAGATTTAACGTTCTGCCCTCTGCCCTGCTGCTAGGCAGATATGAGGGCAAACCATATGAGTCACGTGTTTGCCCATGTGGCTCATCGGAAGTGGAAACAAATCTGCATGTATTGCTGCACTGTAGTTACTACGAGGACCTACGCCTGACCTTTATTGCCCCAGTTCTACAAAAGCTTAAAAATGAATCAGAACTCCAACGTATGAGAGCCTTGGTAGAAGATAAGGTCCCTGAAATTACGATCAATGTTGCCAAATTCTGTGTAGCCGCTATTAGGCGCAGGAAACAAGAGCTTTCCAATGCCAATATGCAGGCGAAGGCAAATACTTAATTTTATTTACGCTGTCTAATTTTAAATTGCTGTTATGGCCTAATCTGTATTGAAATTGTCCTTTGTTTTTTCCAGTGTTATGCTGTGCTGACTAGCTGTACGAGTTAATCTGGTCTGTGACCGTTTTTAATAAATTTGATTTGATGATGAATATGTAGCTGCTGCATTTGTTCAGGCCCAAATGCGTGACAAGTTCAGCAGTTTTAGTATGCAGTCTTTATCCCTAATTTGCTTTCATTGCTTCCCTTAACCCAAGGATTTTGTAAATTCATTTTTCGCCTTGCAATTTCTCCTCTGCTTCATTTCCTGTACAAGCATCTTTCCTCTACTCCAGAGGTGGGGGACCATTTTCACCTGGAAGGCTGCATTCCTTCCAGAGGTAAGTGGGAGGAGCCAGAAGCAAAAGTGGGTGGAGCAATGAATGCAAATTCACCTAGGTTAGTTTCTACACACACTCATGCGCCCGTCTCTTTCTTCCATCCACACAAGCAAAAGACAAGAAGCCCAAGGGCCAGGTAGACTGGTCTGGAGGGCCGCAGTCAGTACCCAGGGCTTGAGGTTCCTCATTCACAGTGCTGACCTGCCACTCCAGAGCAGCAAGCAAAATGCTGGGCATCCCAGCATCTCTCTTCATTAGTTCCTGGTTCTTACCTTTAATGGTGGTAGCGGAGAGCCAGTTCGCAAAAGGGCGATCTGTGACTTTGGCCCACTGGTACATGAGTGGGGAAGTGCCAGAGTTTGAGGAGCAGCTCAGGGTGACTTTCTGGCCCAAGGCTACCTTGCCTACAACTGAGCATTGTGGGTTGGATGGTCTTGCTGATGGAAGGGAGAGAAAACGTTCTCAGTTAGTAAGTATGAAGAAAAGGAGGTGGGGGGGGAGGAATGAAGAGTGTGAGATGGCTCCCAGAGACTCTGGCACTGCCAGTATGTGAGCCATAGGAGCCAAGGCCCACCAACATGTGGGATGTAACACAAGCAGTCAAGTACAACACTTCCTGTTTGCCCAGAGTGGACACACAGGGGGATGTTAATCCAGCCAGGAAGACTTCCTGTCACACCTGGTCCGGAGCATCCTCCCCCTGCGTGTGACCAGGTAGATGGGCGTGACCCTGTGAGACCCTGTAAAAGGACCAGTCACACAGCCATCTTTCTCTTTTGACACTTTGATGTCTTGATCTCTTGATGTATTTTGCTGTCTGCTGGCTCTCAGCCAGCAGCTCATGAGCTCAATCCCTACATGGGATGAACTCAAACTCTCTTCTGTAACTCCAAGCTAAAGCCTGCCTTCAGGGAACCTGCTGTGAACTGAATGTAAGTAAACTTCTTATCATTACTTTTAAAGAAGACTGTTGTGTCTTTATTCTTTTTAAGAGGAGTTACCACTTAAGCAAGCCAGATTGGATTGCTTAAGTAAAGAGATTCAAACGAATCTACCAACTAGGTAAAGGTAAAGGGACCCCTGACCATTAGTTCTAGTCGTGGCCGACTCTGGGGTTGTGGCGCTCATCTCGCTTTATTGGCCAAGGGAGCTGGCGTACAGCTTCTGGGTCATGTGGCCAGCATAACTAAGCCGCTTCTGGCGAACCAGAGCAGCGCATGGAAACGCCGTTTACCTTCCCGCTGGAGCGGTACCTATTCATCTACTTGCACTTTGATGTGCTTTCGAGCTGCTAGGTTGGCAGGAGCAGGGACCGAGCAATGGGACCTCACCCCGTCGCGGGGATTCAAACCGCCAACCTTCTGATCGGCAAGTCCTAGGCTCTGTGGTTTAACCCACAGCGCCACCGCTTCCTGCTATATACTGGGGAATGTACTCTGCTACTGACTCACTAGCGTGAGTGAGGAAGGATAATATTTAATCAATACACGCTCCCCAACTATCCACAACATTTCCACAAAACATACAAAGAGGCGGGGCATCTATTCCAGCATCCTGCAGCCCCAGCCATATGACTCTACAAAGCAAGGCAAGTCCCTCAAAACCAGAGCAGTCCTGGACCTCCTGCTTTGCCATGGGGCCACAGTACCTTTTTCTGCATCAGCAGGACTCACCTAGCACCATGACGGTCACTTTGCGGGTGGCCACTGTGGTTTTCTTCACCTTGCATTCGTAAGTTGCCGAGTCGGAAATCTGAACATTCTGCAGGTTGATGGAGGCATCGTACTGGCTGGGGTCTTGGATTGCAAAGGTCACCCGCTGCTGCAGGCCAGAGCAGCAGTCGTGGCCAGAGCCCCCCATCACCATGTTCTGCTGCAGGCCAGAGTTGCCAAAATGTCGTGAGTCGTGGGCTGCGGAACCCCCTCTCGACTGCAGGAAATGGTAGCCGGGGTGGATTACCTGGTGATTGTTGTAGCTCAGGATCTGGTGGGCAGGAACCAGAGAACAACACCGCTGAATCAACAGAGGAAGATTTCCAAATTGCTTATGTGGTCACAGATCTTGCATCAGATCATTCGCAAGCAAAACAACACCCTCCTCCTCCTTCACAAAACTATATTTGCTTCCCCCCTGGCATTCCACAGATTATTTTGCCTGAGGAGGTGGGAAAGTGATGGCTCCTCTCGTGTCAGGCTGTAACAGTTTTGCCAATTGTATAGACTTAAACTCAGTGGGGTTACAGATGGGCAATCCTATCAATTTCATTTTCTCTCCATTTCTCATTCTGATCTATTGTTTACTTCATAAAATTTATACACCTCTTGATTGCAAAAACAGTTTACAAAGAGGAAAAAACAATAAGATGATTAGAAATTCCAATCTTAAATTCAGTTCTCCACGTTTCTGCATTGATTTGCATTTTTTTAAAAAAAAAGTCTTCATGGAAATTTGTTAACTCTTTCATGAAGATTTCTCAATATTTACACAGGGTGGGGTTTTTTTGCAATTTCTATTCATATAATGCATTTTTTGGCATGTTATTCCCATCATTGTATACATTTTCAGGCACGCTTCACCCGAGTATACATGCATGTTTGTACACGTGTGTCTGGGCTGGAGAACGGCACTGCGAAATTCAGAGAAGTGTGAATTTCAAAGGAAGGCTGTGCTTCGGTTCATGTATGGCTCCAGAAAGTGTAACCTTTAAACGTGAACTAAATCAAATTTCTCTCCCTTCCCTGGTGCTGTGATTAGGTAATTTTTGATTCTAGACACTGGGGTCTTATGGGGACTGCCCCTCTGATGAAGTAATAAACTTTGCCATCTATTCAAATGATGTCATGAGGTAACTTATTTAGATAGCTTTTGGTTTCGCTTCTCTTTCTTCAAAATATGGCAAACTGCCAGCCCTGCTGTTCTTTTTGGTGTGCTGAGTGGAGCCCAGGACATGTTTCCCACAGTCCTATCCTGATGGCACCCGTACTATTTTAAATACACTGGCGCAGGAAGCTCAGGTCTGGGAGCCTAACATGAACTTCAAGGCCTTTGTTTGGCCCTCATAATTCTCCCCAGACACCCCCCCCTTTCCCTGGTACTCCGCCCCACCCTCTTCAAGTGTTTTTTACTGGCTTGAATGTGTCCTTGACCTCCGATCAAACTAGTCTATTGTGCAAAAGAAAAATGTGCATTTGTTGTCCCATCCACCTTGGACTCGGGCCCCATGGCCCTCAGAAGATTACCCAGGATGCAAAGCGGCCCCTCGGACTGAAAAATGTTCCCCAGCCCCTGTTCTAGTGGTCTCTTGAGTTTCCTGTTTGATAGGGAACAAAGAGGTCGGGGTCCACTATGGTTGTGACAGGTTCCTGTCCTGAACAGGCTATAGTTGGGTTCATCCTGGTTCGGTTCACTTCTGGAGCACACAAGAGGCCAGATGTTTTGAAACCAACAGCTGAGCTCAACCCACGTACTCACCACGTTGTCCAGGTTTGTGGGGTCAGAGTTCATCTGTGTCCATTCGATGTCCAGGTCGTTTGAGTCATGATCTTGTGGTTCCAACTCATAGGGGCAGCCGAGCTTGGCCGACTCGCCTTCTGCTAGGTAGACCACCTCCCGGCCCTTGGCATTGATCTTCACGGCAGGTAAAAGAGCTGGTGGGCAAAAGAAAAGAGGTATATACAGCAGCCTGAGTGTCCGGAACTGGCTGCAACTGGTAGTTAAGCTCACCCCACAAAGGAAGCCTTTATATATGGCACCCAAGTGTGGAGAACGATTCAGGCAAAGCCTTTGTTTTTTTTTTTTTATAATATTTTTTATTACGTTTCTTTCCAACTTTTATACATTGCAAGCAGATAAGAAATTTACAAGAAACCATTTTTTTTTTTTTTTAACAAAAATCCCAATTTGGACTTCCCCACCCCTTCCGATTCTGCGTTCTTTATATTAACAATGTCAGCAATTTGTTACCTTATGTCATACCTTATTGTAACTTTTACATGTTATGTATCTAAATTCAATATATTGTGTCACAATTTTTATACCTTTAAAATAAACGTAACATGTTCAGTTCATATTATCTCCTTTTCTCTTTTATCACTTAGTTTACTATTTACTTAATCATAATTGCTAAAGCGTATCATTTCGAAATCATGCACAATCTTAAGATTCATACAGTTTATAATACTTTTGCAAGTAATCTTTAAACTTTTTCCAGTCCGCCTCAGTTGTTTCTACATCCAAATCTCGGATTCTGCCGGTCAGTTCAGCTATCTCCATGTAGTCCATCAACTGCGTCTGCCATTCCTCGATTCAGGCAAAGCCTTTGGCTCAGCTCTTTAATCCCTGTGGCCCAATGGAGCATAGCTGTCAACTTACAGATTTGAAAATAAGGGACCAGCAGCCTCGAAAATAAGGGATCAGCAGCCAAAATAAGGGGCTCAGGTATGTTCAACTTCTGAGCCCCTCCGAGCCAAAGGCAGAAAGCCCAGCCAGCAGCCAAACAAAGCCTCAAGTGGTGGTTCCCACAGCGCAGCAACCCGGCAAAGGGGATGCAGCAAGGAAAACCACCGTCACCTCTCCACTGGGAAGTGCTGAGCAAAGGCGAGTCCCCAGTCAACGCGGCCGATTTGATCGGCACAAGGCATGCAAGCTTCACCCCCCCAGTCGTTCTTAGACTCCTTATTGGGTGAGCAACGCAGCCAAGCAACACAGCTGGAGCCTCCCTCCTCCCTGGCCGGCAGGGAGGGAGGGAGAGGAGCTGCTTCCTTTGAAACCCGGGAAATTTAAGGGACATCATCAATAAGGGACAGCAGCAGGACACGGCGCTGGGATAAGGGACTTTCCCGCCAAATAAGGGGCGGCTATGCAATGGAGAAGTTCTGACATACAGATGACCCATTGGTGGTCCACACATTCCATGGAAAAGTCATAAATATGCACACACTTAGAATCATGGAATTGTAGAATTGGAAGGGATCCCTGGGGGTCATCTAGTCCAACCCCCTGCAATGCACGAATGATTACTAATAGTCATAATTACTGCTACTAAAAATGTTTTTATTTGGCCCTTTCTCCTGAAGGAGCCCAAAGTGGCAAATACATAAATAATAAACCTTTTTTTAAAAAAAGAATTCTAAAAGCAATTAAAAGAATTCTTTATGCCAGTGATCTCAGGGTTGCCAGGAACAGTGTCTTACAGCCATCAAATGCCTAAGTGAACAGGAATGCTCTTAAAGTCTACCAAAAAGTGAGAGAGACAGACACGCTTGACTGGGTAGGACATTCCATAAATAGGGAGCTGCCACTGAAAAGGCCCTGTCATGGGTGAATGGAACTGGGCACCACCAACAAGGCATCACCTGCTAATTGTAAGGTTCATGGTCACTGATGGTGCTAACAACAACATACTGTAAAAACCACCAAGCACTGATAGAGGATTTAAGGATTGTATATAATCCAGACAAATTCAAAGCACATACAAGTGAGATTTTGAAGGAAGGTGACAGCTGAAGCTCTGCACTTTATATTAGAATCATAGAATTGTAGAGTTGGAAAGGGACCGCAAGTCATCTAGTCCAACTGCCTGCAATGCAGGAATCTTTTATGCAACATGGGGCTTGAGTTCAAGAGTCCCATGCTCTTTATTTTTCGTTTGCTTGTTTTAAAAGAATTCTTTGCACAACGAAAACCTGTAGATATAAGGGAGAAGGATCCCGGTCTAACTTTCTCCCTGACATGCTACAATCCTAAATTCTGGGGTTCCCATCCCCATGAACAAGCTTCAAAACTCTTGACACTCCACCCGCCTCCCGCAGTCTCACTTCGGTTTTACTGCATTTCCACTTCTGTCCATGTCCCCCCGGAAGATAACTGAAACTGGGAATGGGGGGGGAGGCTGTATGGAAGGAACAGGTTTTCACAAAACGATCCTCTCCCTATTTTCTTTTTAGCTCAGTACTAATCCCATTGCACTCATTGCTTCTTATATTTCACTATGCACGCCTGTCACTCACACACACACATTTGCAACAATAAGGACTAGATACTTGGTGTGTGTTTTTTAAAGCTATGTTTTGTGGGTGGCAGAACCGGGACAGTTTACACGATTACTCCAGCCAGCCTCAGAAAATAAAACTATGAGGACTGTCACTTTCTTGCAGGAGAGATTCAATCCCATAGCAGCAAATCCAGGCTGTTCAATGAAAGTTGCTTTGGTGCCCTCGGGCAATGAAAAGCCAGCTTCCCCCGCAAAAAAGCAGACTTTTTACAATATGGAAAGCAAGGGAGAGATGCACTGGAAAGTGCTGAATGACAATTGCTTGGAGGCAAGTCTAACCTCTCTGCAAACAAATCAGAAGGAATGCTCAACAAATGCTCAAATGTCATCTGATCTTGCAAATAAACGGGTTGCCTGGAAGCATGCTATCAAACCATCCATGCTATCAAACCACATGTAGCACTCTTTAAAAAGAAGAAGAAGAAGAAGAAGCTTCCATCATTATCCTCTGGCGCTACCCAAAGGCTCTTACCTGGCGTTAGACACAAAAGGAAGATCCGCAGGCTCCATGTCCCAGCCATGATTCTGCAATGTATTCCGGAGCAGCAAATATTTCTCGAGAGCTGGGCAGGTCTCAGGCAAGGTGAGCTTTGAGTAGAAATCCTGGGGAGCCGAGGGTTTTTGATCTCCATGGCCTGGCCCCTCCCCTCCAGGTGCAAATGCCTTTGGGGTGAATTGAAGGCACAATGTGCAACTCCCAAAAGATGAGTGCTGCCTCTCCCCACCCGGTTTCCCTTCCAGAGATGCTCTTACTCAGTCGTCAAATGACAACTGTGCATCCTTTCGCCTGAAGTGCCAGCAGAGCCTTATTCATACCAGTGAAATCATGTCTCGGGGACTATTTGGCTCGGCATTCGGAAGGACAGCAATGGATGGTGACATCCAGATAAGGGATTTTGGGGGAAGACCTCCAGAAGAACCATTTTTTGAGCAGGCATCCAGATTTCCTCGCACAAAGTTTACATAATGGCTATACAATGGCTGGACTTCATGGCACATTTGTTCCAATTTATTATATTTTGTTTCATTTGCACTTTCTGCCCTTCCTCCCAGAAGAGCCCAAGGAGAAAAACATCAGAATGTTAAAACAACAGTGTTTTAAATGAAATAAAAAAGTATTTAAAACAGCATTTTCAAAACATTTGGAACATCTAGAAACATATAAAAGCAATCACACACTTTCACAGTTACTAATTTCAAAGTTGTGAGGGCCAGTAAAAAGTAAAGGACCTCTGGACAGTTAAGTCCAGTCAAAGGTGACTATGGGGTTGCAGCGCTCATCTCGCTTTCAGGCCGAGGGAGCCGGCGTTTGTACTCAGACAACTTTCTGGGTCATGTGGCTAGCATGACTAAACCGCTTCTGGAGCAGCGGAACCCCGTGACGGAAACCAGAGTGCACAGAAACGCCGATTACTTTCCCACCACAGCGGTGCCTATTTATCTACTTGCACTGGTGTGCTTTCAAACTGCTAGGTTGGGTGGAGCTGGGACAGAGCAATGGGAGCTTATCCCGTCACCATCAAATGCCTGGGTAAACAAGGAATGTGTTTATGTTTCTGCTGAAAGTCAATAATGAGGGAGACAGGCGCAGCCCATCAGGGAGCACTTTCCACAAATGGGGAGCCACCACCAAGAAGGTCTCCTCCTAGGTCAATGCCAACTGGACCACAGCCAGAAGCAGCAGCACCAAAGGGGGTCTTCTTTGCTGACTGTAGGGCCCAAGAGGGTTGTTTAGGGGTGAGTCACTAATTTGTCTGCAGAGTGGCTCTACAACCATAACTATTTCTCCTGATTTGCTTCTGGGGTGTTTATACGACTTCTCACTCATCATTCATTCACCCCACGCTTTCCAGTGCGTTTCCCTGTCACTTTCCTAATCAAGCAAGTCATGGGTCATCTAGTTCGACTCTGATGTTTACATTGGGGATGGGGAAGCCCAGAGCTGGGGGCAAATGTGGCCCTCCAGTCCTCACCATCAGGCCCTGGAAACTCCCCCCAAGCCTGCTCTTGTACTCTCCTGGAGTGTTTGTGCCTGGCTGGAATGTGCCCTTGAATGCCTCTTGCTTGCCTTCATGGAGCACAGAGCAGAAAGTGTGTAGAGGCGTCTGGTTGACCGCCGTGAGAGGAAGATGTTTGGCTAGGTGGGTCACTGGCTCTGAATAGCAGTTGCTGTAAATGGCAAATGGTGGGGAGCGCTGTGGCAGTCTGTTTCTATTTGCAGGCTTCCCAAAGGCATCTGGTTGTCTGAAGATAAACTAATAGAGAACACTGCTGGAAGCAACAATGACAATGTTTTCTCTCCTATCGGCAGCAACAAGCCTTTGAATATTGTAATAATAATAATAATAATAAATGAGAGCCAGTGTGGTGTGGTGGTTAAGAGCGGTAGTCTTGTAATCTGGGGAACTGGGTTCCCATCTTCGCTCCTCCACATGCAGCTGCTGGGTGACCTTGGGCTAGTCACACTTCTCTGAAGTCTCTCAGCCCCACTCACCTCAAAGAGTGTTTGTTGTGGGGGAGGAAGGGAAAGGAGAATGTTAGCCGCTTTGAGACTCCTTAAAGGGAGTGAAAGGCGGGATATCAAATCCAAACTCCTCCTCCTCTTCTTCTTCTTCTTCTTCTTCTTCTTCTTCTTCTTCTAATTATTATTATTATTATTATTATTATTATTATTATTATTATTATACCCCGCCTATCTAGCTGGGTTTCCCCAGCCACTCTGGGCAGCTCACAACAGAATATTAAAAACACAGCAAACCATCAAAGATTAAAAGTTCCCTAAACAGGGCTGCCTTCAGATGTCTTCTAAAAGTCAGGTAGATGTTTATTTCC
Source organism: Podarcis raffonei (assembly GCF_027172205.1). Lineage (NCBI taxonomy): Eukaryota > Metazoa > Chordata > Lepidosauria > Squamata > Lacertidae > Podarcis > Podarcis raffonei. Next base: position 13,582,517 of record NC_070617.1, read on the forward strand.
TTGACATCTGGTGGGAGGGTGTTCCACTGGGCGGGTGCCACTACCGAGAAGGCCATCTGCCTAGTTCCATGTAACCTCACTTCTCGTAGTGAGGGAACCTCCAGAAGGCCGTCGGAGCTGGACCTCAGTGTCTGGGATGAGCGATGAGGGTGGAGATGCTACTTCAGGTATACTTTCTGGGAGTCACAAGTGGGGAGAGCTCCTTTTGCACCCAGGCCCTGTTTGTGGGCTTTCAGAGGTCATTGTGGTTGTCCACTGTTTGAACAGGACGGACTAGATGGGCCTCTGGCCTCCCCTAGTTGGGCTCTCCTGATGTCCTTACCTTTTGCCTGCCAGAGAGGATGTGACTCTCTAGTCTCAAGAAAAAGGCAGGAAGTGAATACAAGAGTCAGCCGTATACCTGGCTGTTACTCATCCGTATAAGGCAACTCCCTCAGAGTGTGATTTGGGTTGGGACGTGAGGGAAAAGGGTGGAATGTTCCACGTGCTGCTCCAAATCTAGCCATTTCCTTCCTTTGCATGTGGATGATAGTTCCTGGGTACAATGCTACAGACATAAAACAGGTTCGTTTTGTCATTGAAGTTCCTTTGTCACCATTTTGTCACTGAAAATGAAAGCTCCTGGGGAACTCTGAGAACTGTAGTTTTTCAAAACAGGATGGTTAAATTTGTCAGTAAGCAACGACAGCTAAAAACAAAGCAAACTTTGATCAAAGAATGCTAACTCTGTAGCAGCACTATATTTTTTTCTCTTTACGAACTTACTGAATTTTTAAAAAATACAATTACCAAAGTGTCCTCTTCCTAGACAAATACATATACAGATGTTGAGTCTTGCCGTCAGCCACACGGCATCAAAACAAACTTGGAAAATATTTTACATTACGAATTCAGCTCACATCCACGGGGTGCATATCAATCTGAAGTGTTAAGATATTTTCTCCATGGTGGCTGCTGCAGCTGAGATGGAAGGGAATTATTGGACTATTGTTAATAAATGATACAAATCGAGACCATATGGAGTCAAACTCACTTTTCCTTTTTATCCCTTTGGTTTTGTTGAATGCAAGGGGTGAGAGACTCTGTGTTGGACACCCAGGGGTGTAGGGTTGCCACATGTCCTGTATTAATACATTATTGTCCCATATTTCAATGTAAAATGCCACGTCCTGTGTTGATACAGTTTTGTCCTGTATTTCAAGTCCTCTCTCTCTCCCTCTCTCCCAAGTTAGGGCCATATTCTTAGGCTGCAATAGTTTGCAACGGATTCCTTTGAAGTCACTTCAGCACCAGATGAAAAACAAAACAGAATTGTCCTCCAAACCACCCGCTCTGCCCTGTCCTGTATTTTGCCAGAACAAAGGTGGCAACCCTACAAGGGGCCTTTTTTCTATCTGCCATGCCCCTTCCTGCCTTGGGAGCCTCCAGAAGTGTGCTGCTTGCCAGAACAGCAGTCTCTTAATTGGATATTTTGACTTGGATCTATTAGAATCATAGAATCATAGAGTTGGAAGAGACCACAAGGGCCATCGAGTCCAACCCCCTGCCAAGCAGGAAACACCACCAGAGCACTCCTGACATATGGTTGTCAAGCCTCTGCTTAAAGACCTCCAAAGAAGGAGACTCCACCACACTCCTTGGCAGCAAATTCCACTGTCGAACAGCTCTTACTGTCAGGAAGTTCTTCCTAATGTTTAGGTGGAATCTTCTTTCTTGTAGTTTGGATCCATTGCTCCGTGTCCGCTTCTCTGGAGCAGCAGAAAACAACCTTTCTCCCTCCTCTATGTGACATCCTTTTATATATTTGAACATGGCTATCATATCACCCCTTAACCTCCTCTTCTCCAGGCTAAACATGCCCAGCTCCCTTAGCCGTTCCTCATAAGGCATTGTTTCCAGGCCTTTGACCATTTTGGTTGCCCTCCTCTGGACATGTTCCAGTTTGTCAGTGTCGTTCTTGAACTGTGGTGCCCAGAACTGGACACAGTACTCCAGGTGAGGTCTGACCAGAGCAGAATACAGTGGCACTATTACTTCCCTTGATCTAGATGCTATACTCCTATTGATGCAGCCCAGAATTGCATTGGCTTTTTTAGCTGCCGCGTCACACTGTTGGCTCATGTCAAGTTTGTGGTCAACCAAGACTCCTAGATCCTTTTCACATGTAGTGCTCTCAAGCCAGGTGTCACCCATCTTGTATTTGTGCCTCTCATTTTTTTTGCCCAAGTGCAATACTTTACATTTCTCCCTGTTAGCAAGCTGTGTGTTTAGTGAAATGTTTATATACATCAAATGGATTGCTAATTGTCGGCTATTTTTCTTTTGTATTATTCTGCAACAATAATACATGGCTAATTATGTATTGGTATTGTATTATTGTATTTAGGACTTGATTTTTTGTGAACTTCTTTTTGAGCATATTTACCTGTGAAAAATGCAGTGTGTAAATAAAATGACAATGAAAACATCTTTTGCCCATCTACCTGTCAGGCTTCGAGGAATGCTATCCCTTCCCCGGTGTCAGCAAGAAGCAGAGAAAACAATGAAGATTCTTACTAATGAGTTTATTCCATCACCACAGCAAGAGACAAATGAATGCAGTCTGCAGTCTGTATTGAGTGTTGCACAGTGGTACCTCGGTTTAAGAGCAGTCCTGTTTACAAACGATTCATTTTACGATCTCCGCAAAATCAGAAGTTGTGTCCCAGTTTGCGAACTTTACCTCAGTCTAAGAACGGAACCCGAACGGTGGAAGGTTACCGGCGGTGGGAGGCCTCATTAGGGAAAGCACACCTCGGTTTAGGAACGGTTTCAGTTTAATAACGGACTTCCGGAACAGATTAAGTTCGTAAACTGAGGTACCACTGCAATGGCATTGCTCCAACTGAGCTCCACCTCCCTCCCTTCCTAGCCACAGCACTTCCCCTTACGGTGGCTGCCAGGAGCTAATTGTCTCTGAGTCCTTTGCTCTCCCATTTTCAATGCATGCTGGGTTCTGGGAGAAGGGGGGTCAGAAATGCTCTCCAGTGATGTGTCAGCTGGCTGCTCTGTCTGTCTCCCCCTTCTCTTCTCCCAACACCTCCCAACCATAGCTGTCAACTTTCAGATTTGGAAATAAGGGATCAGCAGCCTCACCTGTCCTGGGGACAGTCTACGGGATATCTAACAATCCGGAATAGCAGCGGGAAGCAGCGGGAAACGGCGTTGGAATAAGGGAATTTCCCTCAAAAAAAGGAAAGGCTGACAGCTATGCTCCCAACTCTTCTGTTCACCTGTCTCTGAGCTGTGACCTTCCTCAAACCACTGCTGTAATTCAATATTGCCTTCCTCTTCTCGGGAAGCTTCAGGAGAAGGGAGGGGGGTGACACCCGGGGCGGCCTGCATCCATCACATACCCCTTCCTCCACCCCTGATCTCCACCATTCCTCCTCCTCAATCTCATCCCCTTCAGTTTACTACCCAGCTCTCTCTAGCTGAAGACCATTCTGAAATTTATTATATGATCCCCTGAAGCCATGTTGCTGTCCTGGCCTCCCTATCTGGCCTTCTGGCCTCTTCCCCAGGAGACACCTCTCTCACTTGTCCTGCTTTGCACCTTCCTTGGTTTCCCGCTGCTTGCAATGTGGTCTTGAACTCTGATAATGCCCCTTGCCTGTTTGCAAGGAGTTTGTGTTGGGCGTGAGTGTGTAAAAACAAGCCTCGTGTACAAAGGCAAATTTTTACATTGTTTAGTCCACTTTTGCCTCTGCACTGCCATGTGACCCCCAGCCCCCCAGTCCCAAAAGGTGCCCAGAAAGAAATGTTGCCCTTGAGCTGAAGGAAGTTCCCCACTGCTGCCCTTGCCGTCTCTCCTGGATTTATGGCTGGGGTGACATCGGCAGTTAAGCCATATTCACAGGAAGGATGACTGTAAAGTATACATTTCCAGAGGTGTGACTACTATGATGTACAACTCTGCACGAGGCAGCATCTTCTACATCATAGGGTGAAAGACAGAATTTGAGAGTCTGGAAGTGTCTTGCGGTGGAAAGGTTTAAATCAAGAAATTGTGTGAGTGTGGAAGGCTTGGCACTCAAATAGTAGCTGCTTTCTGGCTTTTCTTTAGACATGACTGAGTCACAAAGCAGGCCTTGAAAAGCCTGCTACTTATTGCTGTTATTAACAAGCTCTGTTATTAAAAATGTTACCCAGTGCCGTATTTTTTGGCAGCAATGAAGATCAGCTTAAATGAAAATGATTTCTTTCTGCTAATGAATGTTGCTGTGACTGTAGAAACCAATACAAGAACTGGAGCAGATGATGGCAAAGGAATAATTAGGCATGTTTTCAAGACAGAACATGAAGACATCCAGGTACTAGTAAAGGTAAAGGGACCCCTGACCATTAGGTCCAGTCGTGGATGACTCTGGGGTTGCGGCGCTCATCTCGCTTTATTGGCCAAGGGAGCCGGCGTACAGTTTCTGGGTCATGTGGCCAGCATGACTAAGCCGCTTCTGGCGAACCAGAGCAGCGCACGGAAACGCCGTTTACCTTCCCACCGGAGTGGTACCTATTTATCTACTTGCACTTTGACATGCTTTCGAACTGCTAGGTTGGCAGGAGCAGGGACTGAGCAACGGGAGCTCACCCCGTCATGGGGATTTGAACAGCCGAACTTCTGATCGGCAAGTCCTAGGCTGTTTGTTTAACCCACAGCGCCACCCACGTCCAGGTACTAGCTTTCTCCAAAAGCTTACTAAGGGCAGCGTATCAAGTAGAGTAGGACTATTGTATCTTTTCCTTTTCTTGAGTGGGTGGATCCTGACCAAATGTAAGGTTATAAACAGTAAACCAAATCAGAATGTAACTTGAGAGAAGAAGAGTGCATTAAAACTGTAGATGATCAGGTAAAATCTTTCACTTTTCATTTAGATCATGGCAAAATATACTTATATTCCTTAGAAGCATGAATTTCAGTGAGCAGTTACCCAGGTTTAAACAAGTGATTGAGGAACAAGGAAAACAAATTTTTAGCACACTGAAATTTAAGCAAGCAGCCACTAGGGGAAGGCCTTATTTGATGGTGGTGCCCTGATTGAGAAATGTCCATCCCAGGAAGGCCACCTTGCAATATTTCCTGCTAGGTCTTTTCCTTCTAGTTAATTTTTTTAGTGCACTTTGGATCAGAGCCCTTGTTCTCCTTCACTAGCTTCTAAGGTGCTATTATACAATTCTGTTTTCTGCTGGGATTCTGAATTTTTTTTCTAAAGCCAGCACTCTGATCCTATGCTTTATTGAATTGTATGTGTGTTTTACAGTGGTACCTCAGGTTAAGTACTTAATTCGTTCCTGAGGTCCGTACTTAACCTGAAACTGTTCTTAACCTGAAGCACCACTTTAGCTAATGGGTCCTCCTGTTGCCACCGCACTGCCGGAGCATGAGTTCTGTTCTCATCCTGAAGCAAAGTTCTTAACCTGAAGCACTATTTCTGGGTTAGCGGAGTCTGTAACCTGAAGCGTATGTAACCCAAGGTACCACTGTATTGGTTTTTTGCAAGCTTCCCAGACCTCAATGGGCAGTTCTGAAATTTAAGTAGTACTGAATGAATATGACTGGAACAAGGAATCTCCTAAACCAGCCCTCCTCAATGTGGTGCTCTCCAAATGTTGGGCCTTTTGGGTTGTTGAATGCAAGGCTGGGGAAGGAAGCCCTAAAACCTTTCACCCTCTTTTCCTACTGTCGCTTTTCAATGGCCCTTTTTTTCCACATTTCCAACTCCCCCAGCCCTCTTTAATATTCTTCCTCCTCCTAAATCCAAATACAGTGGTACCTCCGGTTGTGAACGAGATCCGTCCAGGAGGTCCAGCCGCATCCTGGGGAATTCGCAACCAGAGGTGCCAGTTCTGCACATGCGCACGGCATGTAGAGCGCTTCTGCGCATGCGGCAAAACCCAGAAAAATACTTCCAGGTTTGCCATGTTCACATCCTGAAAGATACACAACCAGAGGTGTGCCTATCTAGAGGTACCACTGTACAGATTATTACAGTCTAACAGCACATGACAAAATAGAACCAAAACACCATAAAACAAACTATTTTCAAAGCCCAATGTGTGTGTGTGGGAGGGGGTTAAAGGCTTTGCTCCATTGTCAGACAGCTCATCCCCTCAGGGTTACCTGAAATCCCCATACTAGTAATCAGGGCCAGATTTTGGTTTGATGAAGTCCTAAGCTACTGAAGGTAATGGGCCCTTTATAAGTCCAGCTGTCCTTTGTCAACAACAAATTGTCACTGCTTTTGTTGTTGTTGTTGAATATATGCTATATGATCATTTATGGACCTAATAGGTATCTAAAGCCATTTGCACATTAAAAAATATGTATTTTATCAAAGTAATTGTTGAACTGAAATACAATTAAGAAGAAGTATATGGGAGGGGGCAAGAGAGTGGGACCCTAAGCTATAGCTTGTTTGGCTTATACGTAAACCTGGCACTGCTTGTAATTCAAACCCTCTGGTGCAACAGAAAACAAATTTGCCGCATCTGTGTGGCGGCTTTTCAAATATTTCATTCTAGGTATCGCATCACCTCTCAGTCTTGCCCTGCAACCTTTTCCCTTGTTGGACCTGGGTCTGACTAAGGCCCTTCGCCGTCTTTGCCACCCTTCTCGGGGAAATTTCACTTGGTCCATCTCGCTCTGCCACTTTGACTGGGGACTTTCAGAGAACGCAAGTCATTGCAGGAGCTTTAAATGCGGGTCTTGGGGCTTCTGGCTTGGGTCATGAGTCAATGGCAATCGCCCTTTGCTGCCCTCCATGGGCAGCAAGGAGGTTCAGGCAGGGGAAAGCCAGGATTTATGAGGCAGTTCCCCAGTGGGGTCTGGGAAGTTCAATGCATCCTGCTGTGCCGCTCAAGCCCATGTCTGCCAACTTGAAAGGCAGAATGGGTGCGACCTGGAAGTGTGTTCCTGCCATGGATGAGCCTCCGTCTCTTGCATGATTTGTGGTCAGTTCCTTCTTAATCTGGAATATTGGAATTAATCAAGAGGCACTCCTGGATCAACATCCCAATGGGCTGCGATCAATCAGCTGCCAGAAGTACTGAGCTTGGTTCTTTGAAGGTATCTGAATGGTGTTTTTTTGTGTGTGTTTTTTTAAGCTGGAGAATCCTTAAAATAGCCAGGAAAGGAAGAGGGAGGACAAGGTGCTTTGTGCTTTCATATGGTTTTCAAATGGCCTTATTTTGTCCTCCCCTGCAAAATGAAAGAGACGTGTGTAGCCATTGTTGTGTTATTTTGTTTGTTACTGCAGAAAAGAGGGGGGAGGCTTTTGATTTATGCCCAACAAGGAATTCAACATGGTTTTATTATGCCCTCCCCCACTTGATTGAGGTTGAATGGATTTTATTTATAATTATTTTTGGATTGGACCAGGAGTCTGATGGAGCAACGCAGAGCAAGAAGAATGAGCAAGAGTAATAATTTGGAAAATTTGTTAAGTTGTGGGTGAACATATCAGACGACACAGCGATTCTTCAAACAGATCTTGTTTATTCACAGGCCAGAACAGAACTGAACTGAACTGAAGGGTTCAGCCAGCCTGCTTATATAGAGCTCCACTAGAACGCAACAGTAACCATTTTCTGTAACTAACCAATCACTGAACGTCACTTTCAATCCCTTATTTGCATATGTGGACCTGAGTGAAAACTATCTACAGTATCCGCCTGCTGGCCCAGGGTGAGAACTTCAGTACATAACAAAATTAATAAAGAATAATTGGGAAAAAGGAGTTTTAAATGTGGATCTTGAAGCCTTCTCTGCAACCATCCAGCTTTTTCAGATCTTTTTCCATCCCTGGACTGATATCACTTAAGTTTAACCTAGAAAAAACACAACAAATGTAGCTATGACTGTTATCACTCAGGTAGATTGCCAATAATTGCGGTTTTCAGGAAAGAAAAAAGTAAGTAGAACATGGCAAAGGGGAACGTTAGGTTTGCACATTTAAAGCAGATTGAAGAACTCCGTTGCTCTAGAAAAACATGCATGCTCTTTTTAATGACTGCAGGTTGGAAAGTGATGGGGAAATGCACTCAGAGCGTCGCATGAATGAATAAAGGGAAGACATGTGAATGTATGATGAAACCTCATAGTCATATTAAAAAGGTAAAGGGACCCCTGACCATTAGGTCCAGTTGTGGACGACTCTGGGGTTGCGGCGCTCATCTTGCTTTATTGGCTAAGGGAGCCGGCGTACAGCTTCCGGGTCATGTGGCCAGCATGACTAAACCGCTTCTGGCGAACCAGAGCAGCGCACAGAAACACCGTTTACCTTCCCGCCAGAGCAGTACCTATTTATCTACTTGTACTTTGACGTGCTTTCGAACTGCTAGGTTGGCAGGAGCAGGGACCGAGCAACGGGAGCTCACCCCGTCGAGGGGATTCGAACCGCTGACCTTCTGATCGGCAAGTCCTAGGCTCTATGGTTTAACCCACAGCGCAACCCGCGTCATAGTCATATAACCACCCCCAAACAAATCAGTACATATGCTCAATAAAGGCAGGAGAAAGGGCACTTTCCTGACAACCTGCTTTTTGAGGATTCATCACAATTCATTTTGCAGGGAGGTTGCATGATGTTGCCGCGAATCACACATCACAGTGATTTTTCCTATCATTTTCCCTATCGCAAAATGCCCAATCTTTATTTGACTGTTTGTTACCCTCCCTTCAGCCTAAGGTCCCAGGGCAGGTCACAACAATTTTAAACAAATTACAGCCACAAGAATATGGCGGGTTATCAAAATATATATCTCAAGCGTTGGAGGTCAGGTTAAACAGCTTTATCTTCAGAAAACAACTAACAATGCACAAATGAAAGGGACCACCACAGAAAGGCCCTCCCTCAGGCTGACCACCCCTCCAAACTTCCAAGGTGTAGAAGTTTAAATTCCCTTATGAGTGAATGCACTTAGGAAGAGTGAGGCCTGATGGTACCTGATTTCTGTAAGAGCAGGACAGGTCAAAATGAGAGTGTGCACATCTTCAGCACACATATCCGTGAAAGGGTTGCCACTCACGTCCAGATACCTGAGGCTAGTGTTGTCGGCTAGAGCAGAGCAAAGTTCCTCAAAGGACACATCCGACAAGGCGTTTTCCTGGATTCTGCAGCAGAGGAAGCAAAGACGTCAAAAGGTGCTCCAACCTCTTCAGAGCCTCACACTCATGTATAACACGACCCCTATTTTTTGGAGGGGGGGATTGCCACGAGTAGCTGAGCTACTCCACTGGAATTATTAAAAAAGATTTTTTTAATCTTTCAACTTGTTATTTATTATGTCTGGTGAATGTGTGTGCTGTGAATATGCATGTATATTTGGTCTCTGTGTAAGGTGTGCAGGTGTCCATAATTTGTCCACGTCCACTCCTGGTTTACAGCCCCCAGACTGACCATCAATGCAACGCTTGAGATGAAAAGGCTTAGCATTGGGATTTACTTCTACATAGGTGTGTATGGGACTGTAACTTGAACTAGTGACCGTCACCATATCCTGTAGCAGTAAGTTCCACAGGTTAGTGAAATGCTGCGTGCAGAAGTGCTGATCCTTTGTCATTCCTGAAACACCTACCACCAGTTTCTTGTGTTAATGCCAAGCTATAGCACTATGACAATGACAAAACTATTTCTCTCAGCTGACTCTTACACACTCATCAACATATTATCAACTTGGATTTGTATTTTGTTTTGTATTTTCCAGTTGCTAGCTACTCTGATTGACTGTTTTTTTTTAATCCTGCACAGTTTTCTCTATTTTAAAATGTATTTTCGTTTTAAAAATCAACTTGAGACTCAGCTATACAGCTGCAAATAAAACGTTTTAAATGTGTAGTAAAGTGCAGTGTACAATTGTGACACTAGATGGCGAAAGTGAGTTGTGCAAAATTCAATGTATTTTTATAAAAAAAAAATTTTTAAAAAAAGCATTTCCACAGCAGTTTTTTTATATGTGTGCAGATTCCACCTTGGTAATTCAGTGGGGCTTTTTATTGTTTGGCTTAGGGGTTAGAAACATCACCTTCAGTACCTGACAGGAAGGCTGCTCATAAATTTTCTTAATAAACATCTTAGAAAAGTTGAACCAAAGCCTCTGGAAATGTACAGGGGACCTGCAAATCTTTTAAAATACTCTGCATACCATGAGGTGGTTGCTTTGACACTTACATTAGTTTCTGTATCCTGGTCTGCGGACTGCTGAACACCTTCAGTAAGTCAGAGAGGCCCTGATCCTGCAGCTTGTTCTTGGACAGGTCAAGATTTAAAAGGGTCTGATTCTCCAAGAGGGCCAAACTCAGGTCTTTACAGCACTGTCCAGTAAGCGCATTCTTTGCCAAGCTGGGAAGAGCAAAGGGAGGAAATGAAGAAGAAAAGGTGGGAAATATGTATACACATAGAGTTTGTATCTTTAAACAGCTCAATTCTTCTTCTTTTTTAAAGGCTGGACTCCTAAACTCATTTAGGTAAAGGGACCCCTGACCATTAGGTCCAGTCGTGACCGACTCTGGGGTTGCGGCGCTCATCTCGCTTTATTGGCCGAGGGAGCCGGCGTACAGCTTCCGGGTCATGTCTAAGCCGCTTCTGGTGAACCAGAGCAGCGCACAGAAACACCATTTACCTTCCTGCCGGAGTAGTACCTATTTATCTACTTGTACTTCGACGTGCTTTCGAACTGCTAGGTTGGCAGGAGCAGGGACCGAGCAACGGGAGCTCACCCCGTCGTGGAGATTCGAACCGCCAACCAATTAAATCAATTTGATTTAAATCAAATCCACCCTGTGAGAAACTAAGAGAAACGGAAGCTTACACATTCACCCACCTCTGTTATCTAACAAAACCGCCCACAATTCACAACAGAACAGATCGTGAAAAGAATCAGAATTCAAAGGGCACGAGAGCCAAATGTTTCCTATTTAGTTTTGAGTCAGGAACATTTGCTAGAGGATGCCCTTCCCCAAATACCTTCTGGCTCTTCCAGTGCAGACCCAGTGAGGATTTGGTAAGGAATAGCCCATTAGCTGCAACAAACATACCTCAGGATTTCCAGTCGACACTCTTTATGTTTCAAGATAGAAACAAGCTCCTTTGTGGATGGATTGCTCAGATCATTATTGCAAAGCCTGTGAAAGGAGAAAGAATTTATAGGAATGCAAAAAGCATTTAGTAGTCACTGTAGACCTTGCCCCCCCCCTCCTTGTGTCACATCCTTTATATTGTGGGACTGAAGGAAGGGACTGTCCTCTCACTGATAATTTGGAAGCTGCTTTGGGAGACTTTTTCATCAAAATTGGGACCTGCTGTAGTTGGATGGTTTCCACCCCTCTCCTTCCCCTGCCCCCAAGCTAACAGACATCATCTGCCTTGATGGGGAAAGGACAGAGAGGGAGGTAAGCAAGGGCCACATCCACACAATACATTGACATAACTATTAGTCCACTTTAAGAGTCATAGCTTCCCCTAACCACCTTCAACCTTCGCAATTGGGAGACTGTATGAAGCTTCTAAACTGGCAAGGCCTAATATGAACACTTGGAGCCTGCCTGTCTCTGCATCTGCTGCCTCGTCGAAAAGGCAAAAACTTTTGCTGATTTTGATCCCGATACTGGCTTCAGTCTCCCTGTGCCAGCCCTCGGCTCTAGTCACTGACCGCAGGGACCTTTGGATAGGAAGACTCTTTGTCAGGTCTCAGGTACATTCAGATGCCCAAGGCCTGGCCTGGCTCTGTGGCAGATACCTGAATACTAAATAACACTCGTCGTGAAGTCTGCAACATACCCATTTAAAGTAGTTGGAACCATGGGCCCCAATCCTTCTGCAGGTGTTGTTTCAGTTCGTGGGGGCGGGGGTTGGGCAGATTTAAAGGTAAAGGTAAAGGTACCCCTGCCCGTACGGGCCAGTCTTGACAGACTCTAGGGTTGTGCGCCCATCTCACTCTATAGGCCGGGGGCCAGCGCTGTCCGGAGACACTTCCGGGTCACGTGGACAGCGTGACATCGCTGCTCTGGCGAGCCAGAGCCGCACACGGAAACACTGTTTACCTTCCCGCTAGTAAGCGGTCCCTATTTATCTACTTGCACCCGAGGGTGCTTTCGAACTGCTAGGTTGGCAGGCGCTGGGACCGAGCAACGGGAGCGCACCATACGATCGGCAAGTCCTAGGCGCTGAGGTTTAACCCACAGCGCCACCCGCGTCCCTGGGCAGATTTAGCAAGGTCCAAAGACTAAATTCAACGTGAATGCTGCTCCATCAATTGTTTGGAATGTTTGATCAAACCTTGAAAGTACAGTCATACCTCGGAATTCGAACAGAATCCGTTCCGGAATTCCGTTCGACTTCCGAAATGTTCGACTTCCAAAAAGCAGCTTCTGATTGGTTGCAGGAAGCTCCTGCAGCCAATCGGAAGCTGCAGAAGTCCCGTCGGACGTTCGGCTTCCAAAAGAGCGTTTGAAAACTGAAAAACTCACTTCCGCTTTTTGATTGTTTGGGGCTGAAACGTTAGTCTCCCAAGGCGTTCGGGATCCGAGACACGACTGTACTTGTAATTTGACATCAGCCGTGAATTGCATTTCAGCTGCTTACCTCAGTTCTCTGACTCTGTGCAGCTCAAGGCTGAGCCTCTGCAGTCCCTCATTCTGAATGAAGCACGTATCAAGATTCAGGAGGACAATCTTACTGCAGCAACTCAGCACATAAGCAAGGATGACACAGTCCACAGGCATCAGATACAGTTCCGAAAAGTCCATGGAGGCAACACCATCACCATCACCCCCCAATGCCTCACACACAAGGAGGTTGTTGTGTGCCTCGAAAAGCAAATTGAAGAAATTCAAGGTCCTCTTTTTCCCATCAAGAGGCCTTTCCATTTGGAGGAAATCACTGCAGTCCGTCTTCAGGATCCAGTCAATGACTTGCCTAGCGGTCTGTGGTGAGAACGTCCCCAGAAGAGACTCCAACGGTGCCCTGGTTGCAAACTGAGACAAGCCAGAGAGGAAGCGAAGAAAAATCTCATACTCCCCACCTTGGGCTTCTTGGACTGCTGCCATTATGTATCCAAAATTGCCCTCCTTGAAGTCTAAATAATGGACAAGGGCAGCAAAAAACTCTTGGACAGTGAGGTGGACAAAAGAATAGGTGACGACAGGAGGTGAAGTGGCACTTTGTATGTTTTCCACCAGGAAAGTTTTGACGAGGGGAGATGAATCCACATTAAACGCTTCCAGTTGCGCCTGATCAAACAGAAGAGTGTGATGCTGGAGGCCATACTCAGCCAGCCAGCCAAGTTGTATCATCATCTTCCGTGCCCTTTCACGCTCAGGGAGCTCCTTGGTGTGATTGACCATCACATGCCTGATGTAGCTTACGAAGAGCTGAGTTATCGTTTTGGGAAGGGGATGTGTCTGTCCGGCCTCAGAGGTGAAGCAAGGCTGCAAGGCTGTGCAAGTAATCCAGCAGTAAGAAGGATTGTAACAGAGGGTGTACAGAACCTGGCTCTCCCTGACGTGGGCCAAAGCCTTCTTGGCCACCGCAGCTTCTCCAAAGAAGTTGTGGAAGTACTTTTCCCTTTCCTGGGAGAGGAAGCCCACAATACTGGCCACTCTGTGGAGGACCCCTCTCTCCAAACGGGCAAGATTGCTTGGGCGGCTGGTCAGGAGGATGGAACAGCCCTTCAGAAGCTTCTCTTTCAGCAAGCTGGCCACAATCACCCCCACCGGTTTCACATCTCCTGGTTGAGCACAAAATTCTGCGTTCCTGCCCAAGTCAAGGTTACTGTTGCTCTCGTCCAAACCGTCAAATATGAACAGCAATTTTGGGGGTTCTTGCAGAATTGTGTCAAGTTTAGAGTGTAAATTGGGGTACTCCCGTTGGATCAGGCTTTCTAGGCTGGTCTTTTCCCCCACCGTGTTGAGGTCTCGGAATTTGAAGAAGAAAACAAAAGTGAATTTCTGGTAGTGTTTTCCAGTGGCCCAGTCAAAGACAAACTTCTGCGCTAGGGTGCTCTTGCCAACTCCAGCTACACCGCTCACCATTACAAAGTGGGGCGTGCGGCCTGATCGATAGCACCAACGGAAAAGCCTGTCCGGGGTGATTCGCTCCAGTTCCACCTGCATCTTGTGGCGGAGGCGATATTCGTTCAGCTCTCCAGCAGCAGCCAGTGCCTCATGTTCTTGAAACGTTTGTCTCCTGAAGTAGACATCAGCGACTATTTTTATATCCACATAGCGGTTGAGGATGGGGAAACTTTGCCCCTCGGACCGTGTTCTTTGGCCGGTTTCTTTCAGCAACTTGGTCTGTTCCAACAGAATACATCTGTGTTCATCCTGACAAGCTGGACAGAAGAAAAAGATTGCAGGGTTCACTGAATAGGCCCAGCCTAGCAGAACAGGAGATCAAATAGGCAAAGACTTCCTGGTTTGTAGCATCTCCGGCTATTGGTAGATGATCCTTACAAGAAACACTGAGAGCCAGTGAGCTGGTTTGAAAATCGCCATAAACCTTCGTTCTGCTCCCTCAGCTTGCTCTTTCACCACATCCAAGAAACTGTGGTTAAACTTAACTATGGTTTGAAACAGGGCAACTTGAAAAGGATGGGTTGTTATGGAACTGGGCTATTTGCCACAAACACTAGTAACGATTAAACACAGCTCAGGGTACAGACAAAATGTTAATCAAAAACATAAGCAAAACTGAGATCCTTGGAAAGAGGGGAAGGGGGAAAGAGGCATGTAAGCGCATGGCTTTTGCTAGGTCACTCCTGTCACAATAAGCCATGCAGGACACTCCTGCAGCCAATCGGAAGCTGCGCCTTGGTTTCCGAACGGACTTCCGGAACGCATTCTGTCCGAAAACCAAGGTACGGCTGTATAAAGTAGGACCACAATGCAGAAAGGAATAACTGCACTACCTTCAGATTTCCATGGTGCTTTGCGGTGCTGACTCCAAGGTAAGCAAGGCCCACCACTCTGCCCAGAACATCCAAGATCAGATGCAGCTTAAGAAAACACTGAGTTGGCACGTCCCACTTCTTTCAGGTTGCAGGGGGAGCTGCTCACTGAGTGCCCCATGCCTGAGGGCCACCACAATCCCAGAACCCAAATCTGATTCCTTTGCATTGGTTCAATGGAAAACAGGAAGTGTTGGTGGACTATTTTTATTTGCTATCAGGTACCTTTCATTTCCGGGGCAAGGTTGTGTCCGGTTTCATTTAGGAGAATCTCCTTGAGTAGCGCTTGATCTTCAAAAAAAGAGAAAAAGCAAAACAGTTGGAAATGGAATTTGGCATCGTCTAAGCCACCTGGCATATACAACGCTGACTGGACTGACAGTCGAATAATAATAATAATAATAATAATAATAATAATAATAATAATAATTTATACCCCGCCCATCTGGCTGAGTTTCCCCAGCCACTCTTCTGACATTGACACTGGTGATGGGACAGCAAGCTGACTTTGGGAACACTGGTCAGGCCTCAGGGCGCAAGCACAGCTCTGTCCCCCAGAACCTCACTGCTGCTCCCTCCAACCCCATTCTCTAGCAGCTGCTGCCTGAGGTGGCTGACTCATTCTGCCCAACCATAAGGCCGGCTGCAATACAAGGAGAACTGGATTAAAACAGAGTCGCCTCTGGACTTCACCATCTTGCAGGGTGCTGGTAAGGTAGGTTTAGTCCAATTAAAGTGCATTCAAAAACTCTGGCACAACAAATTCGCTTTTATATTGATAATAGTAATAAACTGTTTGCAATTACTTAATTTTATATCTTATTTAATAAAATTTAGACGCTGCTTGATTGTAAAAAACATCTCAAAGTTGTTTACAAAAAACAACAGTGAAATGCAAGGGGGTGGGAAAGTCAAGGCTACTTTAAAAATGCCAAAGTTAAAATACTAAAACAGATTAAAATTACCTCAACTTTCTAAGCAACTAGGTAGGCTTGTCTCGACATTCATGTTTTCGGTAGATGCTGAAAAGAATACAGCGAAGGATCTCCTTGATCTCAATAGGCAGGGAGTCCTGCTGAACTGCTTATGGGCCGCCGCCTCAGGTCACCGCTCGACCGGCTGCACCCGGACTTTGCCGTGGCCGAACCCCCAGGCTGTGCCAACGCGCCACGGTCATTTGTTCCAGGAAACCAGGTCTTTGCCCGGAACTATGTGGGGGACATTCCTTGGGTGCCAGCCACAGTAGTGGGAGTCACTGGACCTCGCTCGTACCAGGTGGCACTCGAAGACGGACGCTTGTGGCGCTGGCACATAGACCAGCTTAGGCGCAGGGTTGGGGACTTGGACACTACCGTGGTGCCCCCAACTGCACTTGTGGCTCCAGAAGAGACACTTACAGATGGCGAGGCTCCACCTACACCTCCCTCGCAAACTGCCAGCGTGGAGCCGAACCAAGCCGCTTCAGAGGGTCTGCCAGACTTACCACAGACTCAGACCACTCCACTTGCGGAGGCTCCACCCACAGCAGTGGATCCAGGGGATTTGGTTTCAACGCCACCTAGGGTCGCACCACAGCCTCAGCAAGAATTGTGTGGCCCTCCGGACTTGGCTACCAGTCCCCGGCGGTCTGGCAGAGTTTCCAAGCGCCCAACTTATTTAAAGGACTATGTTGTTGGACATGTATCACTGTTGGTCTAAGTATGGGAAATGTAACCGATATGCTTTTGTGCCTAATTGAACCATTACGTGTAGTGCTGTATATAAGGAAACCATTACGATTGTAACTAACGCCTTATCTCAGTGGGGAGGGGTGTTATGTACTGAAGTTCTCACCCTGGGCCAGCAGGGGGATGCTGTAGATAGTTTTCACTCAGGTCCACGTCAGTTATTTTAGGCGGGAAACCCTGGGTTGTTGTTGCTACAATGTTGACAGCTGGCTGCCTATAAAAGCAGGCCGGCTGAGCTGTTTGCTTTTCAGTTTCTGTTCCAGCTTACAAAATAAAGAGCTGCTTTGGAGAAATCGCTGTGTCGTCTGCCATGTCTACCCACTATTCAACAGTAACACCTTAATAACCTTAAAAACAAAAGAAAAAGAAAATTCTCACTACTCAGGGAGCAGGGGACAATATATTACCTTTGCGGGTCATTTCCCCCACCATCACCTCAAGGTTGGGATGAGACCAGTGGCGCCTCAGAGCGCAGAGACTCTTCCAAAGCCCTATTGCCAAAGCCTTGTTACTGGCAAGGTCAGCAACTAGCTTCTCTGCTGCTGCGGTTGAATCCTCGTGCTTCTCTATTTTTTCATAGATCTAAACAAAACACAGAAGACAGGAGTTTAGCTAGCTAGCTAGCAGGGGGGAAAATACAGCAATCTTCTCACTCAGATCAAGGGCCCAGCTACGCCGGCGTCCTGTTCACCTTAGGGCCAAGCCAAATGCTTCAGGTAAGCCTGCAGTTAGTTTATGAAGCTGGCAGCCCTTCTCCTCTGCTGTTTGTTCCTATCAACTGATATTCAGGTATACTGCCATTGAAATGGAAGTTCTATTAAGCTTCCATGGCCAATGGCTGCCGACAGTTCTCCATCTCCATGAATTTGTCTGAACTTTAAAAGAAAAAAACGGAATGCAACACTAACCCCAGCCTCCCTAGCCATTTGCAGAATATGTCTTTCTCAATACGACGGTCTTCTATGGCCAACTGCCATTTAGAGGCTTCTGGGTAAGTGTGGCTATTCTGCCCCACAGCTCCCTCCTTAGGCCAGAGCACGATGGGGGTTGCATTGGCCAAAATCCTTGCATTTGGGATTGTGTTCTTGAGGATCCACCGTTCCCTTAGAACTGCAGCCCCCGCCATACCATACATTTTTTTAAGGACCTGCAAAGCACTGTTACCTGGGCTTGCTCAGGTGTAATGACCTTCCTGCTCCTCAGTTCCTGAACCACCAGGGCGATGTCATTTTCGATGACGTAGATCAAGTCCGGGTGGAAATACTCTGTGACTCTCCTTAGCTGGCCTTCTGCGAAAGCCTCTAAGTGTTTGACGAAGCGTTGCAGGTCCCCTGAAAAGAGACAGCACAGCAGCCATGAACGCAGCCAAGATTCAGCAGTTGCTTTCGTGGGGTTGGAATCCTCAGAGAAACACTCCTGGAAGCCTAGAAATGTGGTGGTTTAGCCACATAGACACCAGTACATTTTATATACAGTGGTACCTTGGTTCTCGAACATAATCCGTTCCGGAAGACCGTTCGACTTCCGAAACGTTTGAAAACCGAGACGCAAAAGGCTGGCCTGCAGGTTCAACTGGAAAAACTGAAAAACACACAGTGAAAGCCGTTTGACTTCCAAGGAGCGTTTGAAAACAGAAACAATTACTTCTAGGTTTTTGGTTTTCGAAAACCGAAACGTTCCGAGACGCTCAAAAAAGGAGGTACCACTGTGTACATACACACACACACACACACACACAAACACACACACACGGTTTTTCCTCCACCATATCCTAAAATATCAGGGCAGTGAACAACAAGCAAACTTTTCTGCAACTTTTCAAGGGCTTTTTCACTCAAGTGCCCTTTCTTGAACAGATTAATCAGAACTATCTAGTCTCAAATAGTGGAACTGGTACTAGATTTCTACATAATTAAAATAATGCCTTTTGCAACTCATACGTTAGGTTGCTGAACCATGTATATAATATTGGGGGGAAAGCCACAGCTCAACGGTACAGCATCTGCTTTGCATGCAAAAGGTCTCAAGTCTCTCTGGCAATCTCCAGGTTAGGGCTAGGACTGTCCCCTATCTGCCAGCCAGTGTACTGAGCTACATGGACCAGCTGTGGGCAGGATCGCTGCGTTGCCAGGGGTTGAGCTAGATGACCCTCGTGGTCCCTTCCAGCTCTACAGTGCTACGGTCTGACTCAGTGTGATTCCTTAATCCCAATTGCCAGTCTGCTGCTGATGACAGCAGTTCACCTGTCACTCACTCACAGACACAAGCTTACCTTCGGTTATTACAACACCTCTGCAGTTTGCAGCCATTTTGGATTCCACCTGCTATGATGCCACTTGCTGAAAGGGAGACAATGAAAAAGGGGGGGAAATCAATGCTGGAATAGCACTAATGGGGCTCCTTCCTTTTCACGTTGCAAGCACATGGCGCTCAACTTTTCTCAGGTGAAAATGGGGGTCTTGTTTGTTAACACTCCCGGTTTTTAAAACCAAGAATGACTGGCCAAGCATCTCACTGCATAACATAGGAGCCAATTCCTAGGTCCCTTTGCCTCCACCACCCCCATAAAATATTTGAGGGGTCTGGGCTGTCCAAAGTGAATGGGCATTGCCATTCAAATGGTGGGACTGTGCACTGGCCTTATCTGGCCCCCCCCATATTTTATTCACGTTGGCATGACTGCTGCCAAGGCGCTGTACTAGTGATTCTCACAGGGTGTGGAACGGCACACTGGTGTGGCAAGAGAGAACGGCAAGTGCGGAGGGAATTGAGGACAATGGGGAAAACATTTCATTCTTTCCCACATCACCTTCTTTGCAGCAAGGAGTTTAACAACTCAGCTTTCCTTCAGCTAATTACATACATTTACTGTGGGAAATACAACTTCCTCAAGTCGCTGATCTTAGAGGCTCTAAATGCGTGCATTATTTCTTTTATATTTTCCACTTCCCCCCCCCATGTGCCTCTCAAAGTATTTATACTCGTCCCCCTGTTTTTTCTTCAGGGGATACTCAACGACACTTGTTAAAAAGTGTGCCACTTGCTGTAGCAACTTCATGGTGAGTGCCGGGACCTATTTTTCTAGAAAAAAACAACTGCTCATCACCTGTAATTTCTTCTCCCATTCTCCTTTCATACACAACTTGAACTTTATACCCCAGCCTCCCAAAACCAACTTCTTTCATCCTGCCTTCCTGGTTCTTTTACACTCACTTCTTCCTCCTACGTGAATATTTTCCTCTCTAACCCTTTTTAATTCCACTTTATGCAGCAGCAGTAATTATTATAGCAATAAATATTTATTTTTTACCTCACAGTTTCCTTAATACCTCCCCAGGCCCTTCCCCCTCAAAGGAGGGAGACCTTCCTCCCCCGAAATCTTCATGTGTCCCTGCCATCTGTGGGGAGGATGTGAGGAGCTTCTGGAGCCATGGGGCAACTGCCCCCCATATCAAGTAAATAAATAAAAATACTTAATTAACTGAGCAATCACAGATTGCTCAGTTCTGCCCCACCCCAAAATAAATCCTGGCTACACCCGTGTCTGGAACTGTACTGGACCAACCAAAAGGCTATGGCACAGCAAGGGGGCAAGGCAGGCATGCAAGAAAGACCTGGGTGCAGCCTGTGGCGCTCAGACCCACCTGGAAGTGAGTTGCACCCCACTGTTTGAAATGCTGAAATGGCGAAAATGACCAGGAAGATCAGAGATCAAGAAGATTATGAATTTAATAAAGAATGGGGAAAATCTGTAAGTTACTTAAAAGAACACTGTAAACAATTAAAAACTTTGGCAGGATTCTAAGAAACACTTGCAATGTAGCGAGAACTATGGTGAGAACCGAGTATTAAGAAAATATGTAGAACATTACAAGGTGCAGTTGGAAAAGAATAACGATGGAAACCATGGAGGGGTGGAGGGAAGCCCAGGTATTCAGAAAATCCTATCTGTATATGATTATGATTTATTTGTGATGATAATTGTTAAAGATAAAAATGAATAAAAATATTTAAAAAGAAAGAAAAAACCACTGCTCTAAGCAGTAACGAAAGCAAGAAAACAGCATCATAATAACAGTAAAAAAACGCTTTATAAAAAGAGAGAAAAACAGAGAAATTGGGTCTGATCTGATGGGTCAGGTGGGCAAGCTAGTTTAAAAACATGACTTCTGAAGCAACAGGTGGAGGTTGCGTTTTTTCACATGTGGCACGTTCCACAGAGCATCAGGACCCAGCACTGTGATATTCTGTAGGGTCCAGTCCCATGAGCAAAATATACCCCCAGGTGATCTAAGCCAGGTATGGGTCACCTTTGGCCTGCCAGGTACTGCGGAACTACAACTCCCATCCGCCCCAGCAAGCACAGCCAGCAGTACAGAATTGCTGTGAATTGCAGTTCAGTAACACTATGCGGGGACAGGCAAGGGCGCGGGGGGGGGAACCCCCCCCCAAATCAAGCAAAACAATAGAAATACTTAACTAATGGACCAATCACGTAGGTTCTGCCCCCTCTAACAAAAGTCCTGCCCCCCCAAACCAAGTCCTCCCCCCCCCCACAATCAAAATCCTGGCTACACCATTGGGGACAGGCTGTCTCTCAAAGCAGCTGGTCCAGGCTGCTGATACTGTACATTTTTGTGGGGCGGAAGAGAAGATTGAAGGAGGGACTAACGACGACGACGACAACCCTGGACAATAAACGCTCTGTGTCGGAGGGAGAATGCACTCTGTGTATGCTCGGTGACCCTCATCTTTTATTTGCTGGCCAGATTCCAAATGTCAGGAAGTCCCCCAGAGTCCTCAACTGGGACCATGAACTTCAGCTCACTGGGCGGAGAGCACTCACCTGCCCGATTACACTGATGTTCAGCCTTGCTGGTCTTCTGGAAGCTGACTTTGATGGAGGGCCAGAGAGAGCCGAGGCAAGAGGGGATCTGTGCATGCTCAGATCACCGCGGCCTGGGTCGCTGCTGCTGCTCCGTCTTCATTGCTGGCAGGAAAAAACAGGCGCCATTTCATGCGAGAAACTTCTCGTTCTGCTTTCACTTTCAGTAGATCGCTGGGAGTTGGCTTTCAGACAGCAAACACAGCCAGCTGTCGAGTAGCTCCTGGCTTCATGTTTCCTCTTATTTCAGGCTGCAAATAGCAGTCCTAGATTTCAGGGGGAGGGGGGTTTAAGGGCTGCAAACCTGTGCAAAAGTGAAGTGGATAATTGCTTCCAAGTAATCGTCGCGCGGTAAGTCAGTGGGGTGGATTCCTCAGGCCCTGGGGGCATAATGAGACCCGCCCCCCCTCCAAAGCCTCTTTATCTTGCCCTTGCAAAGTTCCCCAGGGCGCACCCTCTCACTGAACCCATATGCACTTCATCATCATCATAAACTTTATTGCACTAGCCAAAGGCCATGGCATCATTCACAAAGGGAACAAAAAGAGCAGTAATAACCATAAAAACATCAGGCACTGCAAATACAATAAACCACGGTCACGTCTCTGAGAAGTTATTTGTTGCATATGATAGAATAGCAGAGGGTTCTCAGGGTGGGAGAGTCTTTAGAAGCAAGCTTCCTGTACAAGAATAAACAAATCTACTTTTGGCCCACCCGTGATATGTGGCCCTTGGGTGTTTGCCCAGATGGGAATGTGGCCCTCAGACTTAAAATCATGGTTCTGCACCCACAAGTGTTTTGGGCAACTGCCCATTTAAATAACTGACTGAAGTAGAAGTAACATAAAAAATAACCATGGTTTTTTTAAAATGCTGCCAGAGGTGCTTTGATTGCAACCTCTTATGAGGTTGTTGTTTTAACTATTTGTGCTTTTATTTTGTATTTTTTATCTTGTGAACCGCCCTGAGATCTTTTGATGAAGGGTGGCACATAAATAAAATAAATAAATAAAATAAAAATAAACCTCCTGGATCAGGCAAAAGGCCTGTGAAATCCAACAACTTCTCCTACCTGGGCAGTTATCTTTCCACAAGGGCCGACATTGATGCCGAAATCCAGCATCGCCTAAGCTCTGTGAGTGCAGCTTTCTCCCAATTGAAGTGCAGTGTGTTTGACATTCGCAGGGAAATCAAAATACTTGTTTACAAAGCTATTGTACTACCAACCTTACTGTATGCTTGTGAAACGTTGACCACTTATAAACGCCATCTCCAACTCCTCAAAAGATTCCATCAACAGTGTCTCTGAAAAAATTTACACATCACTTGGGAAGACAGGCAAACTAATGCCTGTGTACTGGAAGAAGCAAAGATCACGTTTTGAAGCAATGATTCTTTAACATCAACTTTGTTGAATTGGTCATGTGTGGATGGCTGATTATCGTCTTCCAAAGCAACTACTCTATTCCAAACTTAAAAATGGAAAGTGTAATGCTGGTGGTCAGCAAGAGAGGTTCAAAGACTCTCTCAAGGCAAATCTAAAAAAATGCAGTATAAACACTGATAATTGGGAAACACTGGCCTGCGAGTGCTCCACTTGGAGAACAGCCTTTACCAAAGGTGTCATGGGCTTTCAAGACGCTGGAACTCAGGACGAAAGGAAGGTGCTAAGAGGAAGACATGTTTGGCAAACCCTCACCATGATCAACTCATGTCCAGAAACCTCTGTCCCCACTGTGGAAGGACGTGTGGATTCAGAATTGGCCTCCACAGTCACAGACTCACTGTTAAAACCGTGTTCATGGAAGACAATCTTACTCAGCTACGAGTGATCGCCAAGGAAAAAGAAGCCTGTCCATGGAGGTAGAACACAGCCATTGTGGCTAGCAGCCACAGGGAACCTTATCCTTCAAGAATTTTCCTAATGCTGTTTCAAAAACCATGCAAGCCATGGGTTGATTTCCTTTTGTCTATCCCAAGTCTTCCAACCTTCAGCTCTTGGTATCAGGAGGTAGAGAAAAACCCTTTCTCAGCTACTTTCTCTGCACAACAGAATTACAGATAGCACACCATTTTTAATGCAAGTTTTTATTTGACGTATATACACGGTTCAAGCTATTAAAAATTATACAATATTTACAAAAAAATTAAATAATTATCCAAACCTCCTTCACCTCCATGTTAACACACAGCGTTCATATCAACTCCTAAAGGAGCCAAGTTTGACAAAAATAGTAATTATTATTTGCGGCATTCAAAAGGACCCTGAGCCGACTGAACACCACTGATGTTAAAAATAAGAAATGAGAAGAGAGATATAGATTCTTCCCAAAGCAATTCCCTTCTCCCAGGTGACACAATTTGAAAACAGATTTTTCTTCTTCTTAAATGACGTATTACAGGTTTAATCCAGGTCATACTCGGGCTGATCCATTCTGAGCCATGATGGGCATTGGATAAAACCCAATGAATTTGACATGTAAACAACAACAAAATGGCAATCGCTTTTACAAAATACCATTTCCCGCTCCCCCTCCCACTATTTATGTAAAGGGGGAATCCAGCAGCTGTAGGATTTCTGCTATCACTTTAACTAGCCATCTCATTTGGTTAAGAACCAGAATGCAGAAGTGAAACCTGGGAGGCTGCTTTGTCAAAATGCATGTAATTATCTGTTCCAAAACCCATGAAATGTTGCAGGAGAGGCTGTGAGGAAGGTAACACAATCTGGCCACTTTCTAATGTGTTTTTGGAGGTGTGGAAAAAAAGGCCACTCGGCTCTCGAGAAAGTGTACACAAAATCAAAAGCTCTTTTTTAAAAAGGGAGGGGAGGGAATCATATGGGTAATAATATGCTGAGCAGCTGCAAACAGGCCACAAAAACTCAAAGCCTCCTTGTAAGTCAGGGGTAGGGGAGCCTGCGGTCCTCTGGGTGTTGCTGGGCTCCACCTCCCATTGATCAGAGAGATGGGGAGTTGGAGTCCAGCGACATCACAGGTTCTGCATGCCTGTTGGTCTTCAGGGGGTCACTTGTGTGGAAACAAATCCTCCATTTCAAATCACTGCCTCCATGATGGGCTGTGTGCAGTGCCAGGAGCAAGGAAAATCCACTGGCAAGACACAGCAATCGCAAGCACACCCCTCTCCCCAACTTCTTCCCTTTCCGCCCACTTTTCTTCTGTTTACAGCAGGTGTTGGAGAATTTTGGCCTTCTAGATGTTGCTGAGTAAGAGTTTCCATCCTCTTAAGTCACCACCTGCTTGCAGGGACTGGTGGGACATCAGCAACATTTAGATCGGCGTTTTCCAAACTTGGGTTTTCCAGCTGTTTTTGAACTAGTGTTTCCATCATCTCCGACCACTGGTCTTTGCAAGCGAGGGATGATGGGCGTTGCAGTCCAAAAACAGCTGGAGACCCAAGTTTGGGAAACACTGATCTTGAGAGCGAAAGGTTCCCCACACCTGAATTACAGGTGCTGTCACTCATGTGTGTGTCTTGGTTTTTTGCTCCTCTAAATTTTCCCTTTCCTGAAGGGAACACATCCATTGCACACCTGAGCGATGGCATTCACTCATTGAAAAAGCAGGTGGCCGAGCTTGCTTCAAAGTGCTATACGATGGCATATTTGATCTCAGGTTCATTCCTAGGCCTAGGCAAAACCTGCACAGCAAATGGGAGAGCCACCAACTGCACCCCCTGGCAGAATCCAAACTGATGGGGTCAGACCATCAATCCTGCCTGCCCCCTTAAGAGAAGAGGCTCTAGTATTTATACCCCAGTGAGAAACCTGCAATCCTCCAAAAGTTGCTGGATTACAACTCACATCATCCCTGACCGCCGGCTGTGGCTGATGGGAGTTGGAAGTCCAACGAGACATGGAAAGTTGGCAGGTTCCCCATCTCTGGGCTTACATGTAACACACCTCCAAAGCATTGTAATATGGGTTCCTTGAAAAGTAAAAATATCAGGAAGGGTACTGGCAGAAAGGCCACAGCGCAATGTGGGAAATGGGGGGGGGGGTATGAACAACAGAGCCCTGGGTTAGTGGGACACAGCACAGAAAGGGCAGGAAGGAATTTGAAGGGTGAGATTTCAACCCGGCTGCCTTGTGCTACCCACAGCAAGCTCTCCCACCCAAAAAAACTCTTGCCAGGCATTAAGACAAGGTCACTGGACATTTTCCAAGATGGTGATATGTACTTGATTCAGGATTTCTCTTTTTTTTGCACATATAGAGCTTCCTGAAACAGAAAGGCTGTTCGAGGGTCCATGTGCAAAACTGCTCTACTACGGATAGTCTTTCAATGCTAGAATTAGAGTGTAACATTCTGCCTCCTGGGGGATGTATGCAACTTTCTTAACATTAGCCACATACTGCCAATGCACATTCCAAAACAAGACGGGAGCCATGT
This sequence comes from Podarcis raffonei, assembly GCF_027172205.1. Taxonomy (NCBI): domain Eukaryota; kingdom Metazoa; phylum Chordata; class Lepidosauria; order Squamata; family Lacertidae; genus Podarcis; species Podarcis raffonei. The sequence goes on from NC_070617.1 coordinate 13,608,520, forward strand.
TCTCTTCCTAACGTTACAAAATTGGATTCGCAGGGGAGGTGTGGACAGGAGAAAGTCACTTGTCAGTCATTGCTTCTTGCCTTCCTCAAAGGGGCAGGTGGTTTGCAGAGATGTGCCCACTGTGTCAGATTTAGGACACCTTATTACAAAGCGTGGCACATTCTAACTTTCTCCTATTTGCCAATTCTGTAAATCCACCTTAGTTTTACTGAGCAGAGAGGACAAAGGGAGAACCACCCTCAGAAGCCTTTTCCAAAATTTGGAAAGATGAAGCTAACAGGAGCCGTGATCAAAGTCTTTTATTGAAATCAATACTTTAAGCCACCCTTCCTATTATCTCTTCCCACAACCACCACCTCAAATCTAAACTCATTGGTTTCTTCCTCTTCTGCCAAGTAAGAAATGTGAATACTGCATGTCACAATGCCCTAACCCGTCTCGAAGCGGGACAACTTAGACCCCAAAACAACTTGGAAGTTACAGAGAGATGGCCCAGTTTCTCTGAAAAAAGAAATACAAGGTGATCCAGCATCAAATATAGATGGTCCTACAGGTAGTGTCCCAGGAAGGAAAACAGAATTAAGCAGGCATCTTGCCAGGGGGTGGGATTTCATATTCCATGAGCTGAAAATCCAGCATTTTGCTGGGAGCATGGGGTGTTTCAGTGAGAAGGGGCAGAAAGACCCTTGGCACCATCTCAGGGACAGGACAGTGTTTTCTACCCTGCAGGGGAGCAGGGACCCCAGAGGGAGCCTGACAGCTTCAGACCGTTTACAGCATGGGGGTCCCAAGTGCAAGGAAAAAGCACACACTGCTGGATCCACCAGCTGGGGAATGTCTCCCTATTAGTTTCTGAAAACTGCCTGTTCTTTTAAAGCAAGGGAGAAAGCATCACACTCAAGAGTCTTGTCCCCACCAACCTCACTGTAAAGCTGGAGATGAGTGCACTGAGATGAGATGCAAAAGCAGGCAAATGCTTCCAGCCCCCTAACCCCACTCTCAGAATAGCTGCTCAGGTAACATGGGGGCCCTGCCTTTGGAAGGGAAGCCCCATCACAGGCTCCGCTCCGCTCCGCTCCGCTCCGCTCCCTGCTGCCTTTCAGACAGCTTGATTAGGCGTGGCTGGGATCTACAAGCTGATGGACATTATTGTGAAGACGCCAGAAAGGAGGCGTTGCTATTCCCAGAAATGAAGCCCGACAGACACAGGCAGGAACGTCTCAAAAGGCCTGTTCCCCAATGCCGGCAGCTTCAGGAGCTGAGGAAGGGGAGGGCCTGTTGCCTGTGGCGACTCTCAATTAAGCATTTGCTGGGTCTGAGCATTTGGAAAAGAGAGAGTGAACAGGGGCTGCAAAGAAGAGCAGGCAAACCTGGAATTAATGGAAGCAGAAGAAGAGGGTACCAGAACTGGAAACGCAAACCACCACTGGGAGGACTCGGTGGCTGACGTTCTACTTAACCAACGTGCTTTCAGATGCTCTCAGATGTCCTATGGCGCTTACATTTGTTCTAACTTTCTCAGGATTACACCCACAGCCTGCCACATATTGTGCGTGCTCAGAACTTGGGACTCTGGATTAGGCATTGCAAGGCCCACACAGGCTGCAGCCGAAAGTCAACTAACACCTGGTTCTAGCCCTTTGAAGCAGCAGAGGGGCAAGGCAGACAGGTGGCCACCTCGGAGGGCACATCCCATCTTCCCCTGTAACCCTCTCACAGCAGGACCCCAGGACCTCCTCTCCATCTACTGCTGCTTGGAGGAATCCTTGTTTAAAAGTCAGGTAAGTAAGGGAGTACGAAATAGTTTTAAAATCGCAAGCCGTATGCCCACAGAGAGAGGGGAGAGCAATCGCTACAGACTCACACTCTCTGCTGCTAAGAATATGCCTCCTCTCAACCTGAGCTCAGAGAGAGCCAGCAAAATTAAGCATTGAGGTGACCTGCCATTTCCCCAGGGGGTGTGTGTGTTTGTTTGGGAGGGTAAAAAAGACCTTGTGGTGGGAAGCTGTGGCCTTAAAATAGCTACTGTGAAAAAGCATCTACAAAAATGTCAAGCATATGTTCCATTCAGTTGGCCTCCACGCCCCCACCCCAAAATTGAAAAGGCTGCTTTGCTCAGAAATATCCAATGTAGAACCCACCTAAAAATCCCGCCGCAGAGTCAGAAAGGGAGAACTAAACAAACAGAAACAAACTGCCCGCAGGAGAAGCCACCCTCCAAAACTGTTGATGGGGAAACCCTTTCAGCCAGGTGTGCAAAAGGGAAGGAGGGCCTTCCTCAGGCTGCTCCCGTGGTGTAAGAGTCCGTCTGGCTGAGACGAGACAGACTTGGGAACTAGAGGCATTGCTGTCCTTCTGTGAGGGGGTCAGAATAAGACTGGTCTATGTTGTAGGATGGACAGTTGCTTTCTTTTAAGAGTTAGAAATCAAGGCAGAGTCAAGTTTTGGAGGCGCGTCCCCCTCCCACCCTCTCTGGTCCTGCAGAAAAGTGTGCCCCCCCTCCCCAGAGGCGGCTGTGTATCGCATCAGCACTCAGTAGCGCAAGTAAAAGGCATCCAGGTCTCCTTTCTCTCACCGCATGTTGCTTTTCTTCGTCTTTTTTCTTTTTTTGGAAAAGGGAAAGAAATAGCACAGGCTGGGAGGGGGCAGCAGGGACATCAATGGGAGGAGGAAGGAGGAAATTCCAGTTTTTGAAGTCGGCGCCTGCGCAGCTCTGCAGTGTCTGGTTCCTCTGGGGAAGATTGAGCTCCATCCTGCTCCTGGCCAGATGGCTCTGTGTAGCCCTTGGCACCGGCTGCTGCTGGGGACAGATCTGGGGAGGGAGAAACACCACAATTTGGGGGGACTGTGCCAAAACTGGCACAAACACACAAGGAGGTAGCATTCCTCGGCATCAAGTTTCTAGTCCTTTTAGTTCAAAGTGTGTTGTGTGTGTGTCTTATAAAATTTATATACTGCTTGGATGCAAAAAACAAACCCTCAAAGCCGTTTACACAAAAAATTAAGTAAATCAAATACTTGTTGTTTCAACTCAGCTGGAAATTGTTTTAGTAAAATTTGTTTTAGGGGTTGTCTATTTCCATTCTCTTAACTTCGTTGCTGTTTTTGTTGTCTTATTTTATAGTCTTATTCTTATTTATGGCAGGGCTGTAACATTTATTATTTGTTATGTTCCCTGGACTCTGTTGGAGGAATAGCAGGATACAAATGTTTTAAACAAGCAAATATTATTCCATTTTAAAATAAAAACCATTCATTCTACACCCATACTTGCATCTGAAACAGGCTCCCCTGCCCACTGATCAGGGCAATTCTTTCCATCCTTACCCCCCTGGCCAAATCTTTTCTAAGTCACCCTTGGTGCACTTGAACTCAGTAACCACCGCATTCCCCAAGGCTGACCAAGTCCTGACTGTCGAAATGCAGAAAGCGGGGGCTATGTTACTTCTGTGATGCCCCCACTAAACATTTCATTAGCATCAGCAGCATGCTAAGGAGAACCAGTAGCCAGGAATCCAAAACCCAGCAGCTTCAAAGAAGTAAAATGTGTTAGAATCATAGAATCACAGATTGTAGAATTGGAAGGGACCTTAGGGTCATCTAGTTCAACCCCCTGCAATGCGGAAATCTTTTGCCCAATGTGGGGTTCAAACACATGATTAAGAGTCTCATGCTCTGCTGATTTTAAGCTAATAAAGCTGGGGATCCTGGCATGCTGCCTGGAACTGTATCCCACTTTTAAAAGCAACATCTCAGCTCCAATTGACTCTGGCTACCTGCTTGATCTGCAGCGTCTGTCTCTTCTGCAGGTGAAGAGGTGCTGTCTGCAGACTGGAAAGTGGTGGTGGCAGGCTCACTTGTGCCAGGGACAGGGCTGGGGGTCTCCGAAGGGGGTGCTGAAGCGGCTGGGGCACTTGGTGGCTGTGCAGTTCGGGGCATCCTGCGAGAGACAGAAAGGTAAGAGATCCATCAGGCAAAATGCAAGAACTGTGTCAAGATCATGCACTCATGCACGCACGCATGCGCGCGCGCGCGCGCGCGCACACACACACACACAGGCAATCTGTGACTTACTAGCTGGGCTTGGACATGATACCGCTTTCCCATTTTAATTCTCATTTTATAGATGTAGAAAACCAAATGGTGTATCCTTTAAAAAAAATCAGCTAGGAACAACAGATTGCCATCAGATGCACACAACACAGTCTGCACATCAGTGGCTGAAGAAAAGACTAAGAGGAAACTAACAGCTTACATACTACCATAACCTGTGGGGAGAGCTAAAAAATGCAAGTTTATGCAACAAGAGAAGTCAAAAGTTGAGGCCTGTATAAATAATCTGGTTCATCATAATAATATTGGAATACACATTATACTTCTATTACTAGCAATGTTTATACCCTGCCCTCTTAGTCAAAAAGGCTCTCAGATCGGAAAACAGAAATCGTCCCTGCCTTCAGGCTCACCATCTAAAAGACATGCTGCCAGAGGAAAAAGGAACGGAAGGGAGGAGGGAAAAGCAAGCTCAAGCACAAATTCTTCAGATCATAGCCAAAGTCAGTGGTGGTTCCACTTCTACTTAAGTTGCACAATCTAGTCTGCTATTGCTATTCATGGAGAAGGGGCAGCATCCCCAATCCTTGGCTCTCATTCAGTCAGCCTTCTGGCTTTGTAGGAAGCTGAACTCTTGAAGCTAATCCAACACTCTTAAGACTTTCCCTTTCCTGTGGAATTCAAGCAGTCTCACCCTTGCGGAGAGACTTTAGAAGACATCTGAAGGCAGCCCTGCTTAGGGAAGTTTTTAATATTTGATTTTTAATCTGTTGGCAGCTGCCCAGGGGGAACCCAGCCAGATGGGCAGGGTATGTATGTATGTATGTATGTATGTATAAATAAATAAATAAATAAATAAATAAAATTATTATTATTATTATTATTATTATTATTATTATTATTATTATTATTGGAGAGAGAGAACATCCGAGTAGGAAATGAAATTAGGGTAGTTCAGGGGCAGATGAATCAGAACCTCTGGCCTGCGAGAAGTTGCTGAACTACAATCCCCATCACCCCAGTCCATATGCCCATGCTTGTTGGGATGATGGGAATTGTAGTTCAGCAACATCTGCAGGGCCAAACTAGGTTTGTTCTAGTTTGTGGCCACCAAAAGCCACCCACGCACCAGGACACACAACCAGCCTGTTGACCTCTAAATACAGTAACTGCTCCAATCCCAAGCAACGCCCGCCTACTTTAAGGAAACGAAGGCTTGTCTCAAGGCAGTTCAGTTGCAGAATCAAGACCTGCTGCAGCAAAACATTGTTGGGGAGCAGGGAGAGAACCAGGGAGATTACCCGATCGTTGCCAACACAGTGAGATACTGGTTGATCTGCAGCATGGCAGCGTCAAGGAGTGTGTGGATGTTCTGCAGGCACTGGAGACGGGCTTCCAAATGCTGCCGCTCATGGCCTTCCATGGCCCGCAGCTCTTCCTCTGTCAGCCCAGCAAACCCAGATGGTGGTACCGGCATCGGAGGGAAACCTTTAGGAGAAGAAAGAACACTGTGCGTATGAGACAAGACGCAGAGGGAAAGAGAGAGAGATCGGCAGGACAAGGAGCCAGACCCTAGAGCACACAGACAGCTAATACCATTCAGATCATCTGTGAAAATGATGGTCGGCGTCCAATGTTATGCCCATTCATTTCAATAGGTCTTCTCTGAGTGGACTAATGTTGGATACAACCAGGGCTTTTCTTTTTTTCCAGCTGGAACTCAATTCCGGCACCATTCCCATTGTAAGAGAAAAGGGAGGTGTTTGTGTTGAGTTCCAGCACCTCTTTTTCTAGAAAAATAGCATAGGACTCAACTCTTATTCATGGCACCACACCCTACACAGGATCACAGGTTAATGACCAGAAAACAGACATTTTTTGCCATTGGCCCAGCACCACGGAATGCACTTCCCTCTGCCACAATGGAATCAAAATCAGGACAGACCAAACGAGGTATTTCTTCCTGTGAAAAACCCTTCCCTCTGCCATACATGAAGCGGCTGCCTCCATCAAGTGCTTCAGACACCTTGTGGAGACATTTATTTTTGCGCAGACTTTCCCTGACCCAAAAGATAGATAGATTAGATAGATACAGATATCACGTAGGTTTTTATTCATTTTCATCTTTAAACTGTTTAACATGGTTGTACTAAGACACAGTGTATCTTTGTTTCCATTAGAGCATACGACATGCAAGAACTACATAAATATATATAAATAAAAACAAAACTACAAACAGATAAACGTTTCTGAATATAGTAACAAAATTGTGTCAAAATGTATATACCAAAATTATTACAATTAGTTACAGCTCAGATCCTGTTATTACTAGATTTTCTGTCCTCATGCTTTTCTACTGGTTTTTATTCTGCATTTCTGTATAGCACTTAACAAGTGTTTTAAATCAAATTTAAATTTAACAATTACCCAAAATCCCACTGATATAAGCAAAAAGCGAGGCTAATGTTGTGGCACACAGAAGCAGACACTGGTATGGCCTGCCTCCTCTGCCCAGCCAGGCTGCCATCCACAAAGATGCACACACACGAGGAGGGTCTGTGTTTAGGTTTCTGAGACTCACCAAAGAGAGGTGGGAACGGCATCCCCATCCAAGGCGGAGGGAAGGCGAAACCAGGCACCGTCCCTGCAGGGGCCGCGGTGTCCGATCCGGATGCTGAATCGCCACTGGGCCTCGAGGCGCCTGCTGGGGAAGACGGCAACGTAAACCTCATGGTTGCCCCACAAGCTTAAAGCAAGTTCACACAAGTCTATTCCTCTTCCTGGGCTGCACTCAGTGGGAGCCAACATACTTGACTCAGGGAGCCCAAGGAGCACAGTTCAAGGGATGCTCTCTATAGCAGGAACAAGGAATTTGTGGTCTTTCAGGGGACGCCTCACCTGACGCTTGTGTTCCTGAGGTGGAGGGAGTGGCTGCTGAAGCGCTGTCTGCATTGTTGGGGGGCTGGACGCCAGGCACTGGAGGGAAGGGGCCCATGGGCGGCCACAGAGGGAACATCCCTGGAGGGAAAGGGGGCAGGATGCCTTGGGGAACTGCAGGAAATAATAAGAAGAGAGAGGTAAACTCAGAAAGATTAGGAGCCACCATGCAAAAGGAACACGAAGGGTCTTTCACAACCCCGGTTGTGGGAGCTACAGTGCTGAGCGCCCCACATTACAGCGGCGCCTGTGGGAACCCCAGAGCACCACCTGTTCTCTGGTGTTCCTCAGGGGTCACTTGGTGCCAGGAGTATACTGAGGTTAATTCCTGGGAACCAGCCTGAGATGACTCGCCCTGCAGCTCAGACTTACAGTTTGGTGGCTGAGGGATCAGTGGAGTCTGATGCTGCTGCGGCGGCTGCTGCCCTCCCTCCTGTTGCTCAGGGGGCGTCTGCGACTGAGTGGGGAGGGAGGCTCGGAGGACGTCCATCCGGCACGTGGGACAGGTCTGCTGGCGCTGGAACCAGGACCGCAGGCAGCTGTGGAAAGGGAGAGGCAAGCTGGTTGGAGCGAGCAGCTGGGCCACAACTACCGGCTTGGCACTCTACCTGCTGAAAGCTCTCCTTTGGGCAGGCCCAAGCTGCGTCCTCCAATCAAGAGGAAGCGCAGGAGGGGGAAATAATCAAATAACACAAAAAGTCTAACAGTGCGATTTTTAAAAAGAGGTCCCAGCTACAAGGACCATAAGCTGCTTTCTGTGCCCCTGATCAGGGGTGGAGGGTTCATTCACTAGGCCTGGTCGCTCCATTACCCTAAGATACAGCACACAATGAATGGAGCAGGCAGGCACCAGCCACTGACTTATTCAGGGTTTGCAAATGCACTCCCCAGAATACCACTGGCAAGCATTCCCCCATCCTCCTCCAGCAGAACGGCAAGGGTTCCCCCACTGATGCTATCCTGTTGGCTCAGCGCCAACAATGTCAGGCCTTCCTCGCTTGTCTACCTTCTGTGCTCGGGACCCTGGACAGTGACCACCAGTCCTAGGCTTAACAGTACTGGCTGAACTGTCTCAGCTGCATAAAACCCATCTCATACATTCAAGCTTCTTAAGTACAGTATCAGCCAGGCTCCTACCTGGTGTGGAATATGTGGTTGCAAGGCAGGCGTTTTGCACCCATTACCATCTCCTCCCGGCAGATAATGCACACGTTGTCCATGGCCTGCAGTTCTTCTGGAGTGGCATCAGGGTACCTGGGGAGGAGGAAAAGGATTGCAGAACATCATGGACCTTCTTCCCTGCCTTTCGCAAGGTCCAGTTTATGGAGTTTTATTTAAGGCTCCAGCAAACCATGAAAGCTCTGCCCTCCCCCCTCACCTCAGCAATCCAAACTTGGAAAGGAGAACCACTTTCTACAGCCCTCACCCCCTTCCCAGTGAATACTCACAGGGTGTTCATGTTGCGAATAGCTCGGCGGGACATGATTGCATCTGTCACAGCTTTCTTGAACTGCCTGGATGTACATAAATGAGAATCAAGTCTATCACTGATTTGAAAAGTCTCACCAAAACATCTTACGAGAATACTGGACAGGACACCCTTGGGTTAACATCTTGCCTAGTTACTGAAAACCTGTGTGTCTGACTCCTGATTTTGTCCAAGATAGCTGTTCTGAATGTTATGGCTCTAAATCCTTTCCCCTGGGCTTCCCTTCTCCTGCTTCATTTGCTGATGCTGCTCCCTCATCCTTCTAGTCCCTATTCTTTAATGTAATTAAGCCAAAACACATGCAGACTGAAATCACTGCGTGTTCTTTCCCTACCTGCCTCCATCTCCATCCCCTTCCTCTTAATTGTTTCCCTGTATCAGTTTCAGCCACATGGGGCACAGGTCTGTCAAACCTGCTCAATATAAAATGCCACGTACATAGACTGCACTATAAAAATCATAATCTAGCAGTAATAAACTACAGGTGGTTTGGGAACACACCAGCAAACAAGTGTTTTTGTTTTAATAAAATTCAGCCTTGCTTTAGCTGTTCCAGGTGCGTATAATGTTGTACTCAAGAGAAACAAGCATCTTCCCCGGCTGATGAGAAAGGCCAGTTTCTTGATGTTGGTTTATTCTCTAAATATTTTTTTTAAAAAATTGTAAAATGGTGCTTTCATAAGCCAGTGTGGTGTAGTTAGAGTGTGGGACTAGGACCTGGGAAATCAGGGCTCAAGCCATCTTCTTGGTTGTGAAGCTCGCTGAGTGACCCTGGGCCAGTTGTTGCCTCCGAGGTCTAACCCATGTGACATGGGGAGTGGGGGGGATTGATGTCTGCTACCTTGAGCTCTTTGGAGAAAAGGTGGGATATGAAAGAGGCAAAAAGAACTAGCAGGTGATCTAAGGGCACCATCCTCATTGTTTCCACAGATGCGACAGACAGTAAGCATGAACGTTATCTCTCTTCAAACGGCATTGGCCCAAAGTGCCTCCCCTCCCCCAAGATTCTTTGGAAGCTATTTTCAAGCCAGAGGACTTATTTCCTGCACATGTGGATCGCTACAGGCAGACTGACACATAAATTTGCAAGCCCGCACATACACCAATGCCAACCGCAGCTCACCTCATAGCCAGGTACATGGGTCGGATGGCAAACAGTGGGAAGGTGTGCACTTTGATCATGATGGTCATGAAGGCCATGTACAAGAGGACCTTGATGAACCCTGCAGAAGAAGAGGCAGAGGAAGAAAGCGGGGGTCAAGCCAGCACGTAAACCTTCACATTGCCAAGAGGCAAATCCTTCCCGGCAACCAAACCAGCCTTCCTGGCCTTCTAGAAGTTCCCTCACTGTGAGAAGTGAAGCTACAGGGAACAAGAAGAGGGCCTTCTTGGTAGTGGCGCCCACCCTGTGGAACACCCTCCCATTTGATGTCAAACAGATAACCAATTATACGACCTTCTGTAGACATCTGAAGGCACTCCTGAAGGCAGTTTTTAATGTATGATATTTTACTGTGTTTTTATATTTTACTGGAAGCCAACCAGAGTGGCTACAGCATACAAATAATAAAATTATCACTACTACTTTTATGGCTGGCATGTGCAGGAAGGCTGCTTTGTGCCCACCCGGCCAAGCCCCACTAAGGACTGCCACGGGGCAGAAAAATAACTCCAAGGTAGGAGCCCATTGTCTGCTTTCTTCGGCCAGGAGGCCCCTGTTACCTAGAAAGCCACTTTATATTTGATCGTTCATTCATTCATTTATCATTTTATTTGTATGCCGCCTTTCCATAGTTAAAACAGTGCTCAAGGCGGCTTACGACATGACAAGATTTACATAATCAGACCCTGGGGTCATCTAGCTCAGTATTACAACAACTGGCAGAGGCTCTCCGGGGTCTCAGGCAGGGGCCGTTTGCATCCCTGTCTGGGGCCTCCTGCATGAAAAGCAGGTGTTCTGCCACTGACCCACAGGCCTTCTGCCATCACCTGTGAAGAGCTCTGTATAGAGCATGTAGACGGCCTTGTTGTCCCAAGGGTTCTCGCTCTGGAGGTCGATGGAGTGCAGGATGTATTTGATGAAGATGGTGAGCACCATCGTCATGAGGATAGCATACTGTGGGAAAGGAGCAGCGAGAGAGAGAGAGGACCAAGTCAACTGACAGAACGAGGCATCGGTTGGCAAACATCTCCCTAATCCTGCCGTCACTTCCCAGAGAAAACCAAAGCAGCTCGTGGATCAGGAGTCCTCTTTCCTGCTCCCACCAGACATCAATGCTTCAAGGTTCAATCCGCCCTGAGGACAACATGGGGGCAGCCATGTCAAGCCAGGCACACCATATCCAAAGCTGGCAGCGCCAAGGAACTCACATCAAGCCATTAAGTTAAACCAACAAGCAATGCAATTCCAACCTACGACACATACCTCACCCTTCCTGTAGTTCTTTGTTTCTGGCTATGGGGATTAACTGGGATGCATTCATGAAGCAACAGCCTTCCATGAGACTTCGGTGAAGCAATAAAATTGCTAGCACATTTGCAAACCTAAGCAGGGTCCAGCGTGGTTTCAAATTGGATGGGGGACCACGTGTTGAGATTCCTGCATTGCAGGGGGTTGGACTAGATGGCCTCGGGGTCCCTTCCAACTCTACAGTTCTATGATTGTATGATTCTCTCTGAAAGGGTGGGCAGCGGCAGGGGTGGCAAATACCTTCCTATGCTTTCAGCGTAATAAAAGACGCTCAACACAGCAGGCAACAGCCAAAGTATCAGCATGAAGAGGATCTACAACGCATCTCCTCCAGTAGTGGCTGATGTCCCTTGGGACTGGCAGGGAGCCCAAGAGGAGCTGGAGTCAGAGCTGCTGACAGGTTGGGGCAACTCATTCTACCTTTCTCCCAATCCTCTTCATCCCCACCTGAGTTCTGCAAGGGCAACCCTGGGACTAAGGAGGAGGAATCCAACAGGCAGGGCCACTCCCTGGACTGGCTGTAAGCAGGAAAGCAAGCAGGTGGGAGGTGGCCTAGGTTCGTGGGACACTGCCCTATGGGAACTAATGGACCAGCCTCCACAGATCGCCCTCAAACTCTGACAGTTCTATCTGGAACCCAGCAAAGCTCCTTGCTTTGAATTTTAAATCCCTACTGGTTTAGAAATTACCTCCTTAAAAGCAATCTAAATCACTGTCCGTTTTCTTGTTTTTAATCTAAATTAAGTCTGTCTTTACTCCAACTCTAAAAACACTCCTTAGCTCAGAATGTATACGGTGGCAGCTGGTGTATGGCAAGTGTGTCCCACCCATGAACATACACATCTCCATGACTGTAGATTCTTTCGTCTTCTTAAACTCACAGAACTGTAGAGTTGGAAGGGACCACGAGGGTCATCTAGTCCAACGCCCTGCAATGCAATAATCTTTTGCGCAAGGTGGGGCTCAAACCCACAACTCTGAGATTAAAAGTCTCATGCTCTACTAACTGAGCTATCCCAGCTTAGTTCTCCACACTAGGCTATTGAACAAGAGCTGCTCTATTGACTTGCATGGAGAGAAGGAGTTTCTGAATTGCTGAAACCTATGGCTACATCTCCCCACCCCACCCAGTGCTCTGCTTCCCAGGGTCATTCACAGCTGCTGGTCTGCTCTCCTCTTTGCAATCTGTGGTATGTGTCATCAAAGGCTGTCAGAAACCTCTGCTAGCTACTGTGAGCAATGACTTCCATGCAAAGCGCAAAGCGCACTCCATTCACCTCAAAGCCAAAGACCAGCTGGACGGAGGCTCCCCGTGTGAGGATGCTGTGGTAGGCATGGCTGACAAACAGGAAATCCAGAATGCCCAGGAGCAGCATCAGAGCTAAAAAGAGGAAGAGAGAGAAAGAGAGATTTGCCATTTCTAGAAGGCTAGCCAGATTAGCCTGTTGCATCAAAAACCCCACACGGTCTTGTGACACCTAAAGGAAAGGACTAGCACAAATGTACTACGGCATAAGCTTTCTGAAATGGTGATATTCAGAAGCCAGTAGGAGAACATTCAACCTGCTAGGACACACTGATATTGACCTCATGGTGGCCCACCCTTGAAAACAAACTTTGAAGGGAAACTCTGGTGTCAAGCAGCTGAAATGTAGTTTACCAAAAAGTTCGGTTCATCAGATGCTAAATAGAGAAATGGTTTGCTGACCCACTGTGGGTGTTGAATTAGCAGTGCTAAGCCCCTGCTCGTTTCAGCACCAATTACTGTGCTTGCAAATGGTCACTGTCTTTTATTTTATTTTATTTTTTGGCAGGCACCTCAGCTTTAATTGAAGCATCACAGACTGTACTTCTTGCATTTTGCTGCCATTTATCTCCAACACTTACAAAAGCCTGCCAAAGGGGGATTACACTTCACAGCATCCTAAGAGGAAACCCCAAGGCGTTCCCAACAGAAGAGCAGTTACAGCAGAAGTCAGCCCAGAACTCCAGGAATCCCATCACAGCAATAACCAACTGTGCACCAACGACTCCAGGACAGGCATGGGGACACCTGTGACCTTCCAGACAGTGTTGGACTACAATTTCCATCATCCCTGGCCCCTGACCAGGCTAGCTGTGGCTGAAGGAAGATGGCAGTCCCTCAACATCTGGAAGGCTTCAGGTTCCCCAAGCCCTTCTCCAGCAGCTCAAGTGTTCTTCCTTGGCTCCCTTGTTCTTCACTTATTTGCCTAAGGCATTTATATATACCGCTTAATCATTTGCATTTCAGCTTCAGCGCGCTGAGACAATGGGAAGTCCCACAGACAGTGGTCACGTAGGGCTTTGTGTCAGAGCACCCAAGTGAGCTATACGCAAATACCAGTATGAAATAACATTTCCTGCAGTCCCTGCATGCAAATGTCATCTGGAGTTGTCCTCCTTAACCAACTGCCTCCTTTGCAGAGCCCCCAAAAGGAAGTGCTTAAAGCTGTGCCGAATGCCAACCCGCCCTCACCCTCCACACCACAAAGCATCTGACAGGGAAGCTCCTTTTACTCAGGCTCCCCTTCCGCCATCCTTCCTACTAATTATTCCACCCCTGCACAAAGCCACAAAGCCTTACAAGCAGACCGGCGGCTGCTCTGCCAGCAGAAGTGGTGTGAAGCATTTTTAACAAAGCCTTCACCGGGGCTAAGTTTTAGCTGAGGCTCAGCTGAGGAAGAGGGCCCATGCCAGCGGCTCAACCCTCTTCTCATCAGGCCTAAGGGTCTAACAGTTGGGAAATGCTCATCCCGCCAAACTCTTGGCAGAGCACATGAATGAGCACAGTTTTCTTAGGCAAGAACTCCTGATTCAGCTCAGCAAATCAGCTATCAAACCTCCACATCCTGCTGCCGCCTTAAGGTACTTCGCCTTAAGAATTTAGATTCTTTCTTTTTAAACTACCTATTTGACTGCCTGGACCTGTCTAATTTGCATGTTAACTGTTTTGGGTGTTTTTAGTGCAAACTGCCCTGTTTATTGAACATTATAAAAGCATCTAAAAATAAAACCAAATAGATGAATAAAACACCAGGGATGACTTCCCATTTCTGAATGCAAGCCCTGAACTACGCTGTCTGGTTTGTACAAATTATATCCGCAGCTGGTCAGCCTTAAACCCCTATGCCTGCTTCCCACCAATTCCCAGATCCAGCACAAACTTTCTACCCTTCTCTCGCAGAGCTTGCTATGGCCCCGCTCCCCGCCAGTTATTTCCCTCCTCTTCTATTCCAATATATCTCCACCAACTTCCCCCTCCAAAGGCCTGTTGCTCCCTGAAACAACCCCGCCCTCTCTTGTTGCCCCTTCTGCCTGGCATGGCCTCCCAAATTGCCTCAGGGCAATATGCTCCCCTCTTTAATGGAAGAAAATCACTTCTTTTCCCAGGGTGCTTTTGGAACGCGCGCCCCCCCAAAAAACAAATTGGAACTAAGCCAAATCACACGCAATGGAAATAATTGCCATATTCTTCCTCTAAAGTAATTGCATATTCATTCCTCTCTCTTTTTCTCAGGATGCTGGATTGTTAACCAATCCTACACCTGCACCCAGCACAGGTGGGTGGGCAACAACCTTTGCCGTAAGCAAGAAAATGGTCTAGATTTGGGGCAACTGCAGGTATGTCCCTCTTTCATTGAGAAAGGACTGGAAGCAGCGGGGCAGTGGAAGAGGAAAGCCTTGAAAGGAAGGCAGGTACTTACAGACAATGCGGAAATGGAAGAGCCAGGAAATGTTTGGGCTCCTCTCCATCTAGAGAGACAGGGGAGAAAGGAGCAAGATTAAGTGGTCTTATCACCCAAGATAAGCAGCAACTTTTATTGACTGGCCAAACTCATGTATGCCTCTATATTGAACACGTGCTTTGCCGATACATCTTGGCACTCCAACCTGAGCATGGCTGTTCTGCATTCTGGGCAAATGTCCAGAGTTCACAAGGATCCCTGTAGAAAAGAAATGTCTGAAGGCTATGCTAAGCCATGATTCACAAGCTTTGCCAACCTGGTGACCTCCAGAAGCTTTGGACTACAACTCCCATCAACCCAGCCGGCATACGTCCAAATCACCTAGAAAGCACCAGGTGGAACTAGGCTGACTTAGTGTGTGGCATGCACCAGCAGGAACAAGGTACAGCAAGCCTTGAGTTGACGTGCTCCTCTCTTCCCCTCTCCTTCTTGGATGCAGAGATAATGCAAGCCTTTTGGTCTCCACCATTGCCTTGCATGAACTGAGAAGTGGTTCACCAACCCTCTGGTGCCATTGGAAGACAATTAGAGATAGGTAAGCTGATAAGCTTCTCAGAAATCCTAGTCCAGAGGTTGGGGACAAGAGACTGGGGCCTTCTTTGCAGTAGCCCCATTTTTAAAGGAATGCTCTTCCCAAGGAGGCCCACCTGGCACCCAATTTTGTCACTGTTTTGGCACCAGGCAAATAGGTGATCCGCCCCCACTCCTAGGCATTTTGAGCAGCTCCAATGATATGATTGTACTATTAAATTTGTTTTTAAATAATGTTTACGTGATTTTATTATTGTATTTTTACTTTGATCGAAAAATACTTTGAGATGTACAATTGTAATATACCTAAAACTATCAAAGCCCCAGGTGTTCCTAGAAATGCACATCAGCCTTGCTTTTGAGCCACCATACAAGAACCGCCAAACTGGGCCGTTGCTTGAACAGTTCAGGAAACCATTTTATTTCTCCCACCGCCACCGTGCGTCTGAGCGGCAAGAACTGTTTCCGCCCACCCTGCCCCTTCCTCCAGGTGGTGCACCCTGGGGCCACCATACTCACAAAGTCCACACGGTCCTCAGCCAGCCAGTGGAAGCACTTGAGGAAGAGGAGGAGAGTGAAGAGGGCCACAAAACGGGGGCTGAAGTCATCCCTGAAGACTGTGAAGGCAAGGCAGGTCTCGGTCACTGCATACCATGACCGCTCAAGCAGATGCTGTGTGAGAGAGATTGATTTAAGGCGCTCTCTCTAATCCTGGGCCCATCTGTCCCCCACAAATGCAGTCATCTCCAGAAGAAGCACCCTCCTTGCTATGCTTCCAGAGTAAGGGTGGGAACCCTCAGGCCCAGAAACATCCCGCCGGGGCCTCTCTTCCATCCCCAGGTCACACCCTTCAGCAGCCTGCTCTATGCCCTCCTCAAGTGCTTTTGCCTCACTGAAAATTGCTCTTGAATTGTGATAACATATCTTGCTTGCCTGGATACCTAGCCAGCACTGCTGCCATTTTGTGGGTGGTGAGATAGAAATCCCATCACTGCTGCAACTGTGGAACTGAGATTGTGTCTCTCTGAGCGTTTATTTTATCTGCTTTTATAAATTGGTTTCATTTTAGTGTAACCCACCTTGGGACTGCATGATGATGGGCGGGCTAGAAATTCCCTTATAAAAAGGGCTTTTTACCTTTGGTCCCTCCTTCCACTATCATGTGGCCCCCAGAAGGCTGCTAATGAGGGGATGCAGCCCTTGGGCTGAGAAAGGTTCCCCAGCTAGGCTTACTGACAGCGTTGATACCTGTGGGTCCGTAGTTAAACAACACAGGTAGAAATCTAGCCAGCTGGCAGGGAAGCCAGGGGCCTGGGCACAGATGTGAAATTCTCCAGTTCCATGTGAACAAAATGGTGTTTCTAGGCTTTCCGGCTACCAAAATGTACAAAGGCTCCGGAATTAAAGATCTATCATTCAGAACATTTGATTGCAATGTAACTGAACATCTCGTCTCTCTCCTCATTGTACTCAAAAATCCTCTCTGCTGTGCCACTACAGCCAAAACTTAAAGAACTCAGGACACATTAGCTGGTAAAGAAATGCAAGTTATTTACAACTTAACTCTAGGAAACGATGCCAAAATCCTTCCCTGCAAGCTTACAGCACCCTTTAGAGACGATTGATACAGATCCCCCATTGTGAGCCAAACCTATTTTCTCCTCTGTGATCACAGGATGATGCCGATTGAGCAAAGGGGACTGCGGAGTTTCTGGCTCTTAGTTTAAGCATTTTATGTGTGCCCTCCCACAAGGCCCACAACAACCATGCACCCAACAGGGCTCACCTCCATTTCCGCTGCTCGGAGCTGTCCAAAAAACACTTTGCCCATGAATTTGCCTAATAGGAACACCAGGACGAAAGCTTGAATGTACAGCACCTGACATAGCAAGGAGGAGAGAAAAAATGGCAGAGTGGGAAATCATTTTTACCAAACATCCCTGTGCAGGCCAAACAAAACTTCAACGTGTCATTCATTGCTGCCCACAATCCTCCTCTCAGAAGCTAACAGGATAGACTGTGCTGCTGAGCTCCGTGGTGGGGGAATATCTTTTGATTTCTTTCTGGTTCTTCAGCATCTCCTCCTAATCTCCCAAACCAAATTATTCTTTTATGCATGTATGTAACAGGAAACCCCAATGAAGAAACCTACAACAGCAGATGGAAGCATTCCTGGTTGGCAAAGGACACATGAATTTGATCTGGGGCACAAGCCTGGGATTCAAAACTGGTTAATTTTACTATGTGATGCAGAAATATTTTGTGAGCTCTGTATTTCAGAGGCCCTACACCTGGATCTCAGAAAACCTCTATTATATGCAGATTATTTGGGTTCTTCTATTCCTTACACATGTAGGTCTAAATAAGGCTTTACATTGAAGACTTCCCTTGAAATGCAGATGGCAGCTTTGATGAGACCATTTTTGAGGGGACCCTGGCAGGGGAAGAAGAACACCTGGAATCAACATGTTACTTTGGTGCAAACTTAACAGTAAAAGGGTTTGAACTGTCATTGTTACTTTCATACCACAGTTCCATCGCCACAAGCTTAGTCTGCAGATTTTACTCTGCCAAACTCAAACTGAGGGCTGGGATGGGGCCAACAGTGCAGTAATTGCATTTAGAAAACTTTATTGTGAACTCAAGTTACCACAGAAAGAGAAAGCAGCTTTTCCTCCTCATTCCCAGTTCCTGTACTGGGTGTTGCTTTAGCCTGGGTCATATAACCTGAGTCAGTCTAGGCCAGGGATGCAGAACCCCTAGCCCGGGTCACATTTTCCCTGCCAGGCCTCTCCATTTGATTCACTGGGCCGTTTGCCCAAACCACACTCATCCGCACCTTACCCAATGTCATATGTGACATCAGAAAGCAGGAACAAACTCCCAACATGTTACCTGATGAGCAAGGAGATCAATCCTGCTCAGTATCTCTCCAATCCCAACCCCCCAAACACACCTTTGAGCAAACTTTTGACAGGTGGGTGGGAGCAACCACCTGACTATATTATGACATCAAATGACTGACAGGTGGGTGGGACAAAGCTGGGTCACAGGGGGCAGGGCAGAGGGTAAGAAAGATCTGGCCTAATGAACCAAATGGGTTCCCTGCACCTGACCTAAGCAGCCAAGGTAGACAGTCCTGGATAGCAGGAGTTCCAGAGTCTCGGGCAGCAGGCTACAGAGCCCTGAAGTAGAGGAAGGAACTCTTGTGAGGTCATCTGGATCAACGCTTTGCTTGATGCATCCTCAATTGTCCTAAGTGCCGTCTAGCCTCTGCTTGAATATGTCCAGCAAAGGAGAACCCCTTGACATAACTTATTTATTCAGGGAATCTGCTTCTTGCTCTTCTGCCGAAAAGACTCCAAGAGCTGCTTACATACAATCAAAACAAGACAGTCCCCACCCACAAGCTTACAATCTAAATAAAAATAAAAACTGCACACAATGGAAAAGGGACAAACTGCATATCAAACTGTTTTCCTCACCACAAAGTTTCTCCTAATGTTCAACCATAATCTACCCCTTTATAGCTTAAGCCCCTTTGAGCTAGTCCTGCATTTACTGAGCAGAAGAACAAGGCAGCATTCACATGGCGCAATAACCTTGGGCTGTTGTGCACTGCCTCAACTGCTGGCACAAAGAAAGAAAAACAAACAGAGGCCGCTCCTAAGCTTGGCTTCCCGTGCCACACAAACTCAAGACTGTTGCTTGTGGCTCCTTAAAGATTCAGGATTGCTAGCATAAATAACTATGGTTCCTATGATTCCTAAATAACTATGGTTCGTGTTATTTAGGTCCTTTTTGAAATTATTTTCTGGGTTCTGGTGTGCTGCACAGAGGGAGCAGGTTCACATATTATATGAACCGAAGTTTGGTTTCAGAAAGCCATGATGATCATATGCCAGAGGCCCAGGGTTTGAAGAGATGCTGGCTAAGTATCCTTGAATGCATTGATTATTCCTCCCACTGTACAAACTTCAAAGATTAAACTCAGCAATGGTATCTGGAGTGTGCTTTTATGTCTTCTCCGCCTTCTCTCCTCAGGCTGAATGTATCCTATTCATTCCACTTTTCCTCAAAGGACCTTTCCTTTTTCAAATGGAGACCCTTTAAAGCCACAGCCACGTGATCAAACCTGATATTATGCCCATCTCCCTGCAGCAATTGGGGTAGGCAGACTCACCGCCATGCTGGGACTGGACTTCGTCAGGTACACCACCGTCGGGTAGAACTGGTGCTTAAGATAATAGGCGTGCGCCACCACTGCAGAGGTCAAGGCCAGGCTGGCAGCCATCATGATGGCTGTTCGGAACATCTCCCCAGCCCAGCGCCCAGCAGCCTGTGTAAGAGGAGGAAAAAAGTGGTTGAAGACAAAAGACTGGGCCATTGCTTGCCTCGGCTTGTGAATAAGGCAAAACAGGACAAGCCACCCAATTTGCATAGTAACGGCCTTGCTCATCCATGTTGCTATTCTCAGAAGCCTTATGAGAAATGCTGTTACTGTGCCCAAACCCTCTGCTGACACGTACTACACTATGGCATTGCAAGTAGCCAATCACCTAGGGCTTGCAAGAGCTGCCTCATGACAACTGGACAGAAACACTTTTTTATACAGTCATACCTCGGGTTACAGCCGCTTCAGGTTGCGAACCACCCACAGATGCGTGTTGCAAACGTGAATCCTGCATGGATCACGTTTGCAACCCAAGCGTCCACTGTATATGAAAGAGTCACCAATTAGCAACATGGGCATGAGGTTGGCTAGCTGGCTTATAAAATGCCTTCCATACTTGGAACACATGTGGATGAATGTGCAAGGCTGGAATTAAACTCTTAACTTTGACAGAAGGAAAACCCCGCCCTGAAGGGTTAAGGAAAGGGACGCAAGTTGTGGATTTTGCTTCTATTACTGATTCAAACCCACTGATACGCAGAGCACAGGAACATCTATCTCCTCTCCCCAAAACCAAGTCCTGCAACCCACTGTCTCCTCCAACTTCTATGACTTTAGCAAACACTACCCAGATGCTTCCTATCTTGGAAGCCATGAGGGTTGGAAACCTGGTTTTGCTACAGAAAAATAACAATAGATCAGGGATGAGGAAACCCAACAAGCATGGGCCAATGGTCAGAGGCAGTGGGAGCTGCAGTCCAATACCACCTGGAGGACTACAAGCAGGAGAATCCCTGCTTTACATGCTGAATTCTGTGTCCCATTATAGTCTCCACTTGTGTGAGGCCTGCATTGAGTTATGCTAACCAGGAAATGTGGCAGTTGTGAAGTGGGGCTGAAACAAATTTTGCAGGATCAAAACTGACATGGCATACACTGTAATGTAGCAGCTTAGTTACAAGGGCTTTGGTGTACCTGCAGAGAAGATTATTTGCTGATTAAACGATTACTTGCCAAAGAGTCCAACTGATACTTCCAGCAGTAGAGCCTGGAATATAACCGGGCAACCAAACTTGATCCAGAAATATTTACAGCAAGCCACGAAGGCAGACACCATGGAATTTCACTTTGGAAGTCTGCAAGTTATTTTTAATGTGTATAAACCAGGCTGCCCACTGAAGGAAAAGCAGAGGTTTGATCCAACGTGGTTTTGTGCTCAAAGCTGAAAATGCAGAGCACAACCCGCCAGGACTTTACCTACTCACTGCACAAGAGTCCAGCAGTTCATTTGAATTGCACAGGGCTCCTGTGAAACAAACTCCCTTCCCTCAAAAGATCAGACTATTTAAATTAAGGAAAGTGATAAGAGGATGCACTGGAAAGTGTAGGATTAACACTTGTCATCTAATTTCTCTGTAAACAAATCAGGTTGAATGCTCACTATAAAGGTTGTCTGGCGGTTACACATCTCTAACTGTGGCTGTCCCGATAGCTCCAAGCACCAAAAGCTGCTGGAGTTAAGATCAGAAATCTGGGAAAGAATAACCCTAAAGGAGCAGATTGGTTTAGCGCATTCAAGAACATGAGCCTTTTGGAAACTAAACTTTTTCCATATCAGAATGTGCCGCTTTCTTAGATTTTCAGCA
This sequence comes from Podarcis raffonei, assembly GCF_027172205.1. NCBI lineage: Eukaryota > Metazoa > Chordata > Lepidosauria > Squamata > Lacertidae > Podarcis > Podarcis raffonei. Next base: position 13,629,806 of record NC_070617.1, read on the forward strand.
CACGCACACCCCACTCCCCAAACTCACAACAACCCCGAGAGTCAAGCTAAGATCTGGTTGTTGACTCAGTGAGCTGCATGGCTGTGTGAGAATTTGAACCCCCGTCTCCCTGCTCTATGTTAATTCCAGCTATTACACCACTCTGGCTATCTTCTGCCATAAATCTAGAGAACTCTCCCTCACACCCTTTCACAAAGTAATGAAAACCTGTTGTGTTCTTCATTCTTTCCCCTGTCATCTGGCCTGACCAGTTGGAAAACATTCAGCTGAAGGTAGGGAAGGCAAGAGCTATCAGTATATAGAGTCTTAGTAGGATAGTCTGTCATTATCTTAGGAGATACCAATACCTCCCTCTCATTTCACACACCTGGTAACTGTGTTGAAGACAAAGTTTTGTCACCCTCCAACAGACTGGGGAGTAGCAATGGGGTAATTTGCCCTATGGGTCATTGCAAGAGGCAAAGGTAGCTGAGCTACGGTAACCTGTGTTTACATCACAGAAGCAAGGGGAAGCTTAAAGGTTGGCACCTTCAGATGCAGAGGCAAAAGAGGATACTGTGCTGCAATTTGAAATGAAGACCAAGCCTGAAAGCAGAATTAATGATCTATGTAAGATGGTTCTTGGAAGAAGGAAACTCAACCCATACATATCAACCCCCACCCACTTCAGATTAGTTATATATTTAAAGCAGGGCTGGAGGAACCTGTGGCCCTCCAGGTGCTAGACTCACACCCAATTTAACAGATATCAGTAACTGATTGGTGACTCCTTCTGTGAAGTTGTGGCTTTTCAAAGGTAACTGTCACAGAAAGTTCAATGTATGCAGTAGACACAAACAATGAGCTCAGACAGTGATCTTTGCTGAGAGAATAGGATGTTGGATAGGAGTACACAGGCATGTATCAAGAACATAAGAGGGGCCCTATTGCATCCAGTCATGGGTTCACCTGGTGCAATACCCTGGTTTCAAGGTGGTTTTGCCAGATGCCTCCAGCCAACAAGCAGGGCATGAAGGCAACAGGCCTCCCATGTCTGTCCCCAGCATACAGAACTCAAAGGTATCCTCATTCACTCAGGTAACATCAAGTCATCAAAGTCATGGACAGACACTGCCTGCTCCCTTTCAAGAATTTGCCTAATCACTTGAAAAAGTCAACACTGCCTATTGTGGCAACAAGTACCACAAACTGATTATATGTGCAGTGTATGAGGTCTTGACTTTTCACCTGGTCTGGATCTTTTGTCAATCCACTTCGCTGTATAATCCTCAACAAATTCTAACATGATGAGAGGGATAAAAATGTCTACCCATTTTCTCCACACCTTTCATGATTTTTTGTCTACTCAGAAATAAACTCCATCAAGTTTAGTGGGGCTTATTCTCAAATACATGGGCATAGGATTGCAGCCAAAAGCATGAATTAGGAAGACCTTAGCATAAATCTCACTCCTGTCACAGAACACCTAGACCAAGATTACTGTTTCAGCTGATCACCCTGTTCCTTAGAGTGTGGGTTGTGTGTGTTTTTATTTAAAAAAACTGAATTAAAGAACAGAGTTGTTGTAAGGAGTACAGAAATATATACATGAAATGTTTTGAGCACCCTTAAACACTATATAATGATCACCCCAATATGTACTCATCCTGCTGAATCAGACCAGCACTCAGATCACTGTCATACAGGAAGCTATTCTATTTTGGAATCCTAGCACTGAAATCCTCCTTTGATCAATTTTCCTTTTCCAGCTGTGCTGTGAGGGAGATAAGCTGCAGCAAGGAACTGCCACCTCCACTTGCTGTTTTCACCAGACTGCGCTGCTCCCCACCCACCCTGATGCTTTCAGAACTTACTGAACTGTAAGGGCTGCTTGCTCTGGGGTTGACAGTATCAACAGGTCTCCCTTTATCTACTTACCATGATGGGAATGATAAGAAGCTGGCAAATCCCAGCTAAGCCCCAGAAGGCCATGGCCCCACCTTGCAAGGCCATTCCACTTACATTGCAGACACTTCCAAAAAAGTCTAGTTGCCATACTATTTCTCAGAGGCCCACCAAAGCTTATCAACAGTCTGTTTACATTCCAACATTATGGTTATTATTAAGAACTGTACAACATTAAGAATTTGAGCTTGCTTCCTTGCCTCTTTTTTCTCTATTCCTTTTTTGTATTGCCTTTTTTTAGTGCAAGCCTGAGAGCAGGAACTGTGCTATTTAAGAAGGCCTTTGGGGTCAGTGTTTGTTTATCATTTGTGCATGTTAGATAGTTTTCTTTTTCTAGCTGGACTGCACTGGTCCATCTCATTTAATTGTTTTAGGATACTTATCAGCTGTTTTGAACCTTTAGAATAGATAGATGCAGCAAAAATGTTTAAATAGGTAAGCACAGTCCACTTGCTTCTTGTCCACTCGCAGATTCTGCACAAGCTTCTCATCCTTAATTTCAAAGTCCTCCAAGACCTTACCCACCTAATCTGCCTGCTCTTATATCCCAACTGTAACTGTCCTTCCACTGGATCCACCAACCTCAGCCATCGGAAGGTGTCTTGCTCCCTCAAATGACTTGTCTCTTTCTCCCTTTCTCTCTCTCTTTCCCTGCATCCCAGAACACCTCCACGCATGGCCACCTCTCTTACTTCCTTCAAACATCACTTCAAAGCCCACCTTTTTGATGAAACCTCTGGAGACTCCTTTGTCACCATACTCTACTGTAACTAAACTGAAATACAAGAAACAGAAACTGCAGATTCCACTCCTGCTTGTCCTGCCTCAGTTCCTTTCACCTTTCTGCTGTTACTGTTTTTATAATTATATTAGTAAAGTACATCAACTGAAAACAGATGTACAGTCATACCTTGGTTCTCAAACGGAATCCGTTCCAGAAGTCCGTTCGACTTCAGAAAACATTCAAAAACCAAGGCTTAGCTTCCAATTGGCTGCAGGAGTTTCCTGCACTCAGTCGGAAGCTGTGGAAGCCACACCAGACATTCGAGTTCCAAAGAACGTTAGCAAACTGGAACACTCGCTTCCGGGTTTGTGGTGTTTGGAAGCCAAAACATTCGAGTCGCAAGGCATTCAACAATCAAGGTACGACTATACTTTATCAGCTGAGAGACCAAGCTACAAATCAAAATGTCCTCAGTTCAAATTTCACATCTGCCATGAGCTCCTCATTGGTTCTTGCAAAAACACTTTATCTCAGCCACAATGTGTACCCATACTAATACTGGCTTACTTTATAAAGTTGGTGTAAAGCTTACAGCTAGAAAATCCTATATAAATATTAAGTATTACCACATGCTGTATGTCACCTTGAGTGTATAAAAAAAAGTTTAAATCAAAACACTATTTTCGGTTTATACCTGCATTTATATACACACAAGGTTTTAAACATTACATAAGCAAATGACAGCAAGGTAAAGTAACATCAATTACTTCTGAAGCAAACTAAGCTGGTGTGAGCCAGATTACAGTTTTTGCAGAAACCAAAGGGAAGTTGTCAACATGCTCAGAAGAACTCCAATATTTCATTCTGTATTTCAGCAAAACAAAAAACTTCATTGGAAAGAAACCAAAACAGCTAAATGTCTGTTTGGGCAGGAGGCAGTATCTTGGAAGAGGGCACACCCAGTGGGGAGGGTGGCAGAAAGGATAAACCACAGAACTTTGTTGTTTTACAATGGAAACCTGTAAGAAACAGTAGCAGGCAAATTCAATCCACCATGTCTTACTTCTCCCAAACACATGTGGCAGTAGTGTACAATACATACTTGACTATGTAGTTAACAAGCCACATCCACAATAAGTTTAAACTGTCTACTATGTGTGTTCCTTAACTTGCCCACCTCCTTGAAGCATCCAGGAAGCTGCCTGTTTATCAGGCCCTTCTGTCTATCTAGCTCAGTAATGTCTGGATTTTGCAGCAGCTTTCCAAGGTTTCAGGCAGAGGAGTGAATCATGGGGCCTTCCACATGCTGGGAACAGTGTTAGAAACTCACATCATTCTAGGTGCATTTTGTGACAGGGAATTTCATTAGCGCAAGCAATTTCCGAGCTCTGGGTGCAGTACTGTGCCTAAGATTTCAGATTAAAACTGCAGAGTGGAAGGAAAGGAGAAACTTTTTCTGCCTCCCCACTTTGTGCTATTCTCTGAAGACTGGAGAAGAGACTCTCAAGAATATTAGGGGTGGGTGGGCAGGGGAAGGACCAGAGCACGTGAAAAATGATTGTAGTATTTTAGCTGCAGTTCACTCATTTCCAGCTTCGTATTCTTGCGATAAAAAAAGAGTGCACCTAGACATTCCGTTGTTGCGCCCATAACCTAGGTTTAAGGTGCCATTCAGCTCCTAGCTTTCATATCTCAGTTTCTAACACTGCCTGGGAATACGCTTAGCAGCAGGGATTGGGGAAGAGGGGGCTGTGGCCTTTCAGACCCTGGTAGCAGGACCAATGGCCAGAGATGGTGGCAGCTGCAGGAGTCCAGCCACGTCAGCAGGGTCAGATCTCCCCGTTCCTGGTTTAGGCTGTTGAACTGCAGCCCTTCCACGTAGCTTCACCTGGAGGCTGGTGCCAGGGCTGGAGGGGAGGGGGAAGGCCTCGCCTGCGTCCGAGAACCATGACAGCTGCCTCCCAGCCCTGCCTGGGCCTAGGCCCACCTCCCTCCACTCTCTATTGACAGCCATCCGCGACCTTCTCCCGCTACCCTAACGACTCACCTAAATCCGGCAGCCCCGGAAGCCTCTGCGCCCACCTCAACCAGCACCAACTCCTCTCTTCTCTGCCTAACCGGAAGCCCCGACGCTCAGCTGATACCTCACTTCCGCTCGGGACCTACCAAACGCTTTCCTCAGTCATCTACATTCTCTCCGACCCCGCTCTGTTTCACAGCCTCCCGACCGGAGAGTCGTAGATTACCTCTCGTCGAGTGATTAAAACTTGTATTTCGAAAGAGATTCATATCGAAGAGGGTAGTCCTTTAATTCCTCGTAGTCTCCCCCCCCCTTCCAGTCTTCACATGGTACAATCCAAACAGATCCGCTCGGTGTTGTCCTCCAGCACCGGACAGGCGAAAGAGAGTCCCGTGGCTCCCGGTGATTGGTCCAAAGTCTGGAGTCTCCTCCAATCAAATAAATGTTCCCAGCGGGGCCAATTGGGATGGAACAGCCGTTGCTAAGCGGGAAGGCGGTCTAAGAAAAAGTGGGGGGGGGGGAGTAGTAGTTAGAACTTAAGTCATGGGTTCAAATCATACCTTAGCCACGTCGCTTTAATTCTTCTGCCTTAGGCTGCTCCTACATAAAATTGTTGTGTGAACATTAGAGAAAATGAATGATTTTGAGGGGGTTGGTAATCAAGTTAAATCTCTGCCACAAATGTAACACCTGGGCTCTATTCCTTATTGATTTTGATCCTCCATTTTTAGGAGGTTGCAACTACTGTAGTGCATTTCATTACACATATATCCCTCGCTACCAAGGAGCTCAAGGCAATATATGTGATACTTCCACCCTGTTTGACCCTCACAACAGTCCTGTGAGGTAGGTTAGGCTGAGAGTGGCTGCTTCCAGACCAGCAGTTATCTGATATGCACAGGAGACTATGTCCAATATCTGATATGTTCAAGGGTGTACAATTTTGCCAGCTAGTGGTTGCTATCCTGCGCTTTCCAGTGCAATTTTCTGTCACTTTTTAATCGGGCTACTTTTTGTGATTAGTACAACGATCCCGTCAATCAATATTATAACATGATCATGCAGAATAATCTAGTGAGTTAGGCCATTTGCCCATCTGGCACAGTACTGTTTACACTGGGAGGCAGTGACTCCCCAAAGTTTGAGGCAGGGATCTCGATCTCTCCAAGACCTATACCTGTAATTGAAAATAGCCTGCTTCAACCCTTTGTGTATTTCAGAAGGTGGTCTATCTGTGAATATTGTTGCAAACCTCCAAGCAGTGCAAAATTCTGGGGGTTCCAGGCGCTTACCCAAAGGGAATGAGGTTTGCTGTGAGGATAATGTGGGTATGCCTGGGATAGCTCAGTTGCTGCTGGTCCCTTCCGATCTCTGCAATTCTATGACGTGCAAGGAGGACAGCTGATCTCTGCTTAGTCTACTTTACACAGTTTTTCAGAGAATAAAATTGAGGGGGCCCTTCAGCCAGTCACTCTCTCCCTACCTATCTCCACAGGGTTGCTTTATAAAATGGGCAGAGGGGGCTTGAGTCAGCCACGCTCTGCCCAGCCTACCTCACAGGTTTGTTGTGTTGGCACAGCATTGGAAACCATGGCTGGGTCTCTAGACCCAGCAAAGAAGCATTTCAGGAAAAAGTCGTCGTAAACTTTATATGAGAAAACCGCGTTGGCAAAAACGGAACTTCACAGTGCCATCTTGGTGTCGCCGTGTGTTACAATGCACAAACATATATAAAATGCTCTTTTTTTACCAATCTACAGCTGAGTAGGTAACACGTCAAAGAAGCGATTCAGTTAAACGCGTTGTAAGTTTCCTACAGGGGCATCCCGTTGGCGAAAGACGGGACTCCACATCGCCACCTGGTGTCACAGTGTTATAACGCAGATAAAGCGCTTTATCTTTACCAATGTAGCTGAGTCAGTGCATGTTTACTGCCTTGAGCAATATGTGTGTGTGTGTGTGTGTGTGTTTTGATTAACAAAATTAAATATACATATATACCCTTTTAAAATACATTTGAACACACACACACTACAAAATGCACATTTTCAAATGTTTTTTTTTAAATTTTGTTAATTAAAAAACCAAAACGTAGGAGTGCAACCCCATTATTAGCCGCAGCCCCCAGTGATTGCTAGAAAGGGTTCGCCGCCACCTGTGCTACTAGAAAGGCCCCAAAATTAACCCCCGTTACGCAGCGCAGTCCTGCAGGGCGATGTAGCAGCATGCGGCAGGCGTTTAATCTCAGTGGGGGCCTAACGCCCAGACAAGCGGGCGCAAGATCGCAGCCTTATTTATGCCTGTTTACTCAGAAGTAAACCCTGCCGCGTTCCATGCGGCTCGCAACCCACACCCCAGCCAATAAGCGCGCCCCCCCGCGCGCGCGCGCGCACAGAACCATCGCAAAATGATTTACTGCCCGTCAAGGAGGCTCGAACCTTTGACGGACAGCTTCGCGAAAGGGCACGCGGGGACTGGATGTTCAATAGCCTTTGTTCCTCCCTCCGCCCGTCCCGCGGGCGGCGATTGGGTTAGCAGGATCCCCGGCGGAGCCTATAAAAAAAGCCGCGCGCGGGCGGTGGGGTGAGGTGAAACGGCGTTTAGCGTGGTGCTCCGCCCACCTGTGGCTTTTTGCGAGCTGGGTGGTTTGCTCTGTTCAGGTGCAAGGGTGGGGGAAGGGAGGCGAGGCAGAGAAAAAGGCGGGAAATGTGTTTTGAGGGAAGGGGCCCTTTGGAGAGAAGGGGGGGTGTCTCCACTTTATTTTTCTTGGGTGTGTTTCCCTCAAAGTCAACTCGCCCTTGAGTTCCCCAGAAGAGAAGTTGATCGTTCCTCCTCTTTTTGGCATTTGAGTTCCCCCAGAGGGCACATGCCACACACCCCCTCAAGGGAGCTTCCTTACAGGGTTGTTTGTAAAATAAGCCGCAAAATTAAACCATGGAAGCTCATGTTGGTTTAATTAGAGTGGGAAGGAAATGCACTACAAAGGCCATATATGTCTGGTTTTGGTTTGTTTTCAGTTGGGGGCAAACTTAAAAGGTCCACAAAATAGAGACCAAAAGCTTTAATTTCTTGGCATTTTGTCTTTGGGCAGGAGGTTGAGCTAATGAAAGGATTTGGGTGGGGAGAGGAAAATGGAGGTAGTGAAGGAGCTGCTCCCCCTCACCCCAATCTGCAGTTCAAAATGTGTAATATAATTGTGTGTAGCAGGATGATGTGTTCCCATAGGAAGCTGTGTTAGTCTCTTGCTGCAAAAAGTTGATAGGCTTGTGGTACCTTGAAGGCCTAACCATTTTTTAATGGTTTGCGGACTAGTGTCTGCTTGAATTTTTTAACATTTGGAAATGCTAGATATATGTGTTTGTATTGCTCTGAACTATTTACTATTTCTTTGATTCCCCCAGTTTTTAATCACAATATATTTATATTTTAACGAGTTCAGCAAAATCCTTGCTTCCCTACTGACAGACTTTGCCACCCATTTGATTTTGGGTGGTGCACTTTTTTTTAATTTTAAGCCCATTACTTAAATTTGTGGCTGATTCAAAGCTTACAAGAATGAAGTGCTTCTTCACTGTGTTTCAAATCAGTAGGTTACATGCACCAATACTTGACCCATCAGAAATTGGGGCTCTATAATTTTCTTCAGCACCAATGTATGCTACCTGCTTTTTATCGGTAGGTCTTGTTTGCTCCTCTTAAGAAAGTACTTGGGGAAACTCCAACCACCTGTGTGACAGACTTCAGTGAAAGAACATAACAATGGTAATCTGGAAGGATTTTGATTTTTGTTTTGCAATATTGCCTTTCTTTTTCTCTCTCTCCACTTACCCCATCTTCAAATGGAAAGAAAATGTGATGAAAGTGGTTGAAATCTGGGTTTCCCCGCCAATAATAGTCCCAATGGAATTCAGTAATTTGTTGGTCACACATTTTTTAGAAGCGGTGCTATTTCTCTCCCTGCCATTGGCAATATGGCTTGTTTATCACTCCCACAAAGTGGGGGGTAATTGATGGATAAGAAGTAATTCTAGCAGGATAGCCATGCCAGTCTGTTACAGTTAAAGAAAGCCTTCAAGCCCCTTAAAAACATAATAAACAGTGTGTGTCAGGAAGTCTGGTAACCTGGGGCCAAAGGTGCTGCAGCACCTACAGGTGTTACTAAAAGGTTTGGTGCAGTCAGAGATTAAACCCTGAGCTTCTCTTCCTAATACTTGTAAATCTGGAGTGCCCTTCCAGAAACATTTGGCGGTAGTAGCAACAGGAGTACCTCTTGAGTATGTATGAAATACACTTTAGGCAGCTAGGTAACTGGTTATCCTCCGGATCTAGAACCTGTGCACTAAGTTGGACACTGGCTTCTATGTACGCCTGTGGCCCAGCAGCACTCACTACTCCCAATATCAAAGTGGTGTTGAGTCCAGAAATGAGTGCATATGTTGGCCCACTAGCTGGGGCTCAGGTTAAACCTCTGGGCATGTGGGTGATATAAGCAGGAGTGTTACTTTAGACAGAATAGTGTGTGGCTGGCAGCAGTTGCTTCTGCCCTGTGCTGCAGACCATGGCTGAGCACAAAGCACATTGCTTCTTCCAAAGAACCCTGGAACTGTAGTTTACCCCTTACAGAGCTACAATTCCTAGTGCCCATGTCACATGTGTGGTCTAAACTCCAGGAGTGATAAAAACCGGGCTCAAAGCTTGCATTGGAAAAAGTTGCAATGTATGAAATACTGTAAATTGCTTTGGGATGCAGTTTTGGGAAATATTTACATTGAAATAAATAAAAAAAATACAGCCTATTCTGTGATACAACCTGCTAGTATATCGGGGAATTAGCCACTGTGTTTTAATGACTTCAGTCTTCCTAGTGCTTGCTTGTATGTGTATTCTCAGCCCAAAGCATTGAGGAGACAGCCTAAATGAGAACACATGTCCTCTTCAGCCTCTGGTTTTTCCAGTTCCCTTGAACTATTTGCAAGCTTTTAACAGGAATTTACGACTTGTATAACGTTTATACAGAAAAGGGTGTGTGCCATCCCATCTGGGAAGATTTTCAGTCCTCGTGCCTATTATAAGAATTCTAAGGTCTCAAATATAGAATAAATGTTCATAAATCTACAAGGCAAACACATACATAAGTATAAATAGTACAGGAGAGCAATCCTGAAGCCATCCTTTCCCAAACTGACCTTACATATATCCCCTGCAGTACGGAAGGCAAGTGGGGGAAAGCCTTCCCATTATCTTTTTGCTTACAAATCCTGTCTTAAGGACATATTTCTGTATGAATAAGGTGAGCCTGTGACCTGGATTCAGGAACTAAAGTATTTACCATCACAAAAGAATGGCCAGGCTGCCCAGGTAATGCAATCAGTGACCATTATCAGATATCTTGGCAGACAGCCTCCTTCTGTGATGTATGTATGATGTTTTGTGGGGTTGGTCTTGGGCTACAGGGTGGGCAATTTCAAAAGTCTATATAAGGGCTTGCACTATTGTTCTAGGTTCTCCTTCCTGCGTGTGGTGAGTGGGGACCCTGTTGCAACGGTTTATTTCTTTGCAATAAAGATCAGGCTTTGCTTCTCAATATACCCTGGTTGGCCTCTGTTATTTTCTCCTACCGAGAGGGAACCCACTTAAGGACTCTATACGGGCTCCAGAATACCCCATAAGGGAAAGGAAGCAGGGGGTTTTTTTCTTTTAACATGTCCTATAATGCAAAATTGTCCCAGATTCTTAGTGGAGGGAAGATAGCATTTTATGTTCATTGGTAATTTGGAATCTAAACTATTTCCTCCACAGAAAGGTTCTTTTTGAGCCTCTGTTGTTCCAACTTGAGACGAAAAATGCGGGACAACCAGAGCACTTGTGTCCCTCCTGAGGTCACCACAGGGGTGAAGCCAGGGAGCACAAGACGACGACAGCGTGTCACACATGGTGTTGGGGTACTCAGCAGTGATGCACAGGGGCCTGAGAGAGAGAATACCACAGCAGCCTTGAAAACTTCACAGCAACCACCTTTGCTTTTACACAGAGAAGAACAAGAGGCCTTCTTCAATCTCCTGGGTGAGATACCTGACCCCACAGTCCTGTCCAGAGATTGGTACCATGCAGACTTTCTCGCCCCTAGCAGCTCTGCCAAATTTTAAATGGGTATAGTAAAAATGTTGCCCAGTTCTTAGTCAATAGCCTGATTTGCAGATAATGCTAAGTCATTACTTGTTTAGGCAAAATGGTGTGCGTTTGACTGTCTCCCAGCAGGCTAACCATGGACTCTCTTGCTGCTGCTTGGACATGCATACCAATTTATTTGCACAAAGCTTTTACAATGAGGTTAAATTCTTTCTACTCTTTACTGAACATTCATCCTGATTTGCTTGTGTTTATACATCTTGTTAATCATTTGCTTGCCTCAATACATTTCTCTCTCACTTTCCTAACTGCAAAAAAAAAATCATTCTCTTTTTAAAAGTGGATTTGTTGTACTAGGGTGATGGAGTTCTTTAGTCCACTTTAATTGTGTAAACCTAACATTTCTGGGTATTCCCTTGAAAATTCCTTACACAAAATACTGGTAGTCTGGAGGTACCTCATAGTTTGTCTTCTGGTGTCACACTGTGCTGAGAAACCCTGGTTGTTTTAACTTTGGTTTGGTGTTATGTCTGAAATCAGATGTTATGGCTCAGCCAGCCCACCCCAAGCTACAAAGATGAAAGGCCAGGGCAGATGGAAAACAAAGAAAAGAATTGGAGAATCAGTTTGCAGCATGCTTGTCTGTGCAAGAGAGCTCATGGTTTGTTCAACAAACCATGCTTAAACAAAACCATAGCTTTCTGTTAATGTGCAAATGCAGCCAATAGGGAAAATACCATCAGCTTTCCCCCAAAACTTCCCAAAGACTCCTACAAATTGTACTGTACATGAGCTTCATTAGATACTTTCTCACCCTTTGATTCAGTTCTCAGCAAGATGAAAACTGTCTACTTTAATCTATATGGTAGTTAAGCTTGGAAAGTGGATCGCTCAGAATGGCTGCTTGGTTGAATGTAACAATAAACAGTGCTTCTCAGGTACCACAAATATACATTGAAGCTGCATGAGGCAGTTGGTTATAAAAGCTTTAGATAGCCCACAAATAATGGTATGGATTAAAACATGTTTTGCTTTCTTTTCTCATCAGAGGATAGTTTGATACAAGAATTCCTTTCAATGGATACATGCTACAGGATCTCAGATAAGGTAGGTGTGTCCCCCAAGTCCTCCACCCTACACTTTCAGTATTACAGCATGGCATTCAATTTTTTAATTATATGAATGCCAAAGCAAAGAGGGAAATTTCACGACAACATTGCTTCTTTCAGTGAGAGTGCTAGAGGGGAGCAATCAATGCAGTTACTAGAAGAACACTGTAAAGTTAATAGCATTTTTGTAGTAATTGCTTTATTTACATAAATTCAAGCAGGAGTGTAGTGGAAGTAAATGAGCTGCCATCTACTCACCTCTGAAACAAATATTCAAGCAATCATCTCCACATGGCTTGCATCCCAGTTTCCACCAAAAGCAACTCTCATATCTCACTCTTTAACATGCATATTAAGCCATTGGGAACAGTGATTTGGGGGGCAAGGCATCATCTGTATGCTGATGCCCAGCTTTGTCTATCTTTGTGCTGTCTGAATTTGGAGAAGATGTACAGGTACTTAATCAGTGTCTTGAGACAGTGACAGGCTGGATGAAGACCAATAAACTGAAGCTGAATTCCCAAAATTTTTGAGGTGATTGGTGCTTCCCAGGTCCAGAAAATAGGTGAGCAGGCTACTCTGAACGGGCTTGCAGTTTCCCCTGATACATTGGTGCATAGTCTGCAGGTACTCCTTGATGCTACAATTTCTAGAGACTCAAGTTAGTCCTGTACATGGGGATGCCCATAAAAACAATTTAGAGATTGTAAATAGTGAGAATTGCAGACCCCAAGGTATTGACTAGTGCAGCTGTGCAATACTGGTCCTTAAAAATCTGCACAGGCTGCTCATTCACTACTGAACCTAAGTCAAGCTGCTGGCTTTGACTTACAAAGATTTAAATGGCTTCAGGCCCAGCTGTTTGAAGGAGCACACCTGCTTACTATTTGAGGCGCACCACAAATGTTCTTGTGCTTGTACCATTGCCAAACATAGTTTGGGGTTTCAAAATAGAGCCTTCATTGGGGTAATGCCTTGGTTGCAGAACAGCCTCTCCCAACCTCAAAGTCATGCAGGCTTCGTCACTATTTAATTTTTGCTGCCAGCAGAAGACACTTCTTTTCCTTATGACTTACACATTAGTAGTAGTAACCATTTTAATGGTGTGACAGATGGAACAATTTACATGTTTAATTGCAGACTGTAATGGTAGTTTTTTTGTTTTGTTTTTTAATCTGATTAGTTTATCTGTGTTTTAGTATGACATCTGCCCTGATATTGTTTTGATGCTAAAGGGTGGGATATAGGAATTCAATAAATAAATATAATCCATTTTCAAAACTACCTGCTTCACTTTCTGTAGCCTCCCCCCTCCCCGCCCCCCAAAAAACCTGGTGCCTCCAGGTGTTTTCAACTGCAATTCCTATTAGCACCAACCAACCATGGCAAGCTGGGGCTGATGGAAGTTGTAGTCAAAATCATCTAGTGGATACCAGGTTGTGGGAGGCTGTATAAAGAACTGCTTTTTAACTCAGGAGTTAAATTTCAGACAGTATCACAGTGATAGGCCCATTTGCAATCATGATTGGTAAAGTGGAAAAGAAAACAACCACAAACCTCTGACTGAACTCTGGATAAACCTTCCTGTGTAGTAACCAACCAACAAAGCAGGGCATAATGTTGATTCTTTGCTTCTCATTGGAGTAAGGTCTTGTAGCTTATCTACCCTCTTAATGCTTTTGCCTTCCTTTCACATCTCTTAAATTATTATTGTGGTCTGCTATAGACTTTATTAAAGCTAAGCTGTCTTATTCAGTATCTTATAGCTATGACTATGATGTACTTCAAACGTGCTGGCCTGCATACGGAGGAATACACACGGACTAATCTCTTCATAGCTCTGTAAGTTGGTGCTCTTCTATTGGTTCGGTCGTGTGGGGAGGTGACCTGTAATGTTTATTAGGCTAGGAGTTTAGTTCATGTCACCAAATACTTGCTATTCATTATATTTATTAGTGCAGCAGAACACCTCTTACAAAGTGGGGGGAAAGGTTACTATATTAGCTCACTGTAAGTTAACAACAAGTGAAACTAATTGCGTTTCTCCCAGTCACAATTTAGTTACAGGTGCAGAGGACCCCTGTTTCTAACTGGAAACTGTAACAATGGGGAGAGGGGAGCTAAACTTTCCTCCTCACCCAAATTCCATCGGTACAATTGCAGCAAAAATCACCTGTCCCCAAAGTGCAAATAGGTTTAGAGAAAACTCCTGTTGTAAGCAGGTGATTTTTTAATTTTTTTTAATTTTTTTGCAAATGAAGTTGTTGAAGAACATGATCAGGGGCAGCCCAATTAGTGTCATGTGCATCTAGGCCCCAAGACTGCAATCTTAACCTGTTATACAGGTGCTAATTGTTGAGGGGCAACTTCAGGGTTCCTCCTACTCTGTTTTCTTGGGCTTCTTTGTGAGTTGAACTAGACAACACTTCAAATAGAGGGCTGTTATTTGTAGAACACATGGCCACCCTTGATGGTGGAGAGGAAAGATATTGGCTACAGTGAGCAACGTTTAACCCCTTAGTTCTTGAAACTGTTATAAGCTGGAACATAACTTCTCTGGTGAACTCCTGCTGCTGCTTGAAGACCATCCATTGCTTTGTGAAGGAATTCTGGAGGCTTTCCACTGTCCCCCACACCACTTTTTCCTGATTACAGGTATCTAGCAAATGACATGGAAGAAGACACAGAGGACTACAAATATGAGATCTTCCCCTGGGCACTTGGTGACAACTGGAGGAAGCTTTTCCCACAGTTCCTGAAAATGCGGGATGGCTTTTGGGCCAAAATGAAGTACAGAGCATTTGTTAGCAGACGCTGCTGTGACGAGGTTAGCTGCAGATCACTTGACTTGCTGTGTTCTTGGCGTTGGTGTGTTAAGATAAATGAAGTTGGGTGGCAGGGAGAGCAGAATAATCTTCTCATCATGCTGGGGGATCTACTGGAATTTGTTTCCTTGGGATGTGGGGGAGAAACGATGTGGCTGAAGGAAATTCAAAAGTCTCAAGGTTCAGTCCTTGGCATCTCAGGTACGAATGGGAAAGTCTCTTGTATTTTTATTTAATTTAGCAAACTTCTGTACCACCTTTCAAGAACAAATTCTCCCCAAGGCAGTTCCCATGAAATACAGCAATAAGATTTTAAAACAACTCAGTAAAAGAATCCCATATAATTAAAAGTAACAATCAAACATCAAAATTGCAGCATAATGTATTTACCATGACTGGGCGACATAGGCTGTGTATACACACTACCTTTAAAGCACATTCAAAGAATGAATTTTCTCCTCATATAATTGTGGGCACTGTAGTTTGCTGAGAATTGTAGCTTCATGGGGGTAAACTGCAATGCCCAGACTTTTTTTAAAAAGTGCTTTAAAGTTGTAATAGGTATGCAGCTACAATCAGACCCCTAGCTGCAATTAGGCTCTGCAGTCAAGACAAAAAAAGCCCTTGTTAATAAAGTCTGTATAAAACTATCCAGGCATAAGCCATGCCTAACATTGTATGGAACATTATTCCACAATTGCAGGATGACCACCAAAAAAGCAGCAGGCTAATGTCTTTTTCTGGTGATCATGTTAATAGGTCTTCAGAAATGAAGGTATGGGCAGCGGTGTGTGCATATAGACAATACTTCTAATCACTGTTATATTTTTAGAAAAAGTGGTGCCAGAACTCACCATGAACGCCTCCCTCTTTCTCTTAGAATGGCAGTGGCACCCACCTGAGGTGCCAGAACTGAGTTCTGGCGAGTTTCCCCTGGAAAAAAGCCCTGCTTGTAAGAATAAAACCCTGGAGAGCTGTTAACAATCAGTGATGACCTCAGGTTTGAGGACTGAATTTGACCCTCCAGGCCACACCCTCTCACTGACCGTACTGAGTTAAATGGACCAGAGATTTGAGACTATGATATATGGCAGGTAAAGGTGAAGGGACCCCTGACCATTAGGTCCAGTCGTGACCGACTCTGGGGTTGCGGCGCTCATCTCACTTTATTGCCCGAGGGAGCCGGCGTACAGCTTCCGGGTCATGTGGCCAGCATGAGTAAGCTGCTTCTGGCGAACCAGAGCAGCGCACGGAAACGCCGTTTACCTTCCCGCTGGAGCGGTACCTATTTATCTACTTGCACTTCAACGTGCTTTCGAACTGCTAGGTTGGCAGGTTACGTGGCACAAAATGTTCGGTTCTCTTTCCCCAAAGTTTTCCAAACCTAGTTCTCTTTTGGGATGATTCGGGCTTCCTTTTTTCTAGATAATGTTAAAGGAGCCCACACACTGGGTCTGGTCCCGTGAACGAGCCATTCACCACAGTGGGGCGCTGAGGAGTTACCTGAAAAACGAAGAGGACTTATTCCCTAGAGGGCCTGGCGTTACGCCCCCAGTCTGCCTTCTCTGTGTGTTTGATCTGGAAAAAGAAGATGCTGGAATAATGACACCTCTTGCTGGCAGTATTCCTGCCAGTGACTTGCTGCCCTCCACAGCACCGAAGCAGAGTTTGAGTGGCTTCCCTTTGCTGATGACTGACTACAGCATGCAGAGTAAGTAGTAACGGTGCCCAACTTTCAGCTTTTTGGAGTCTCTTAATATACGGCATTCATTCCTGCCTGGGAAAGTGTTGGCAAATTGTTCCCCCCTCCCCTTGGGTGCAGTGTGAGATTTGAATCTGAAAAAGCAAATATTAAATTCATAGAAAGCCATGAGTCTGATAAGATTACAGAAAGATGGTGCAACTTCCTCTGTTAACAATGTGGGTTTGACAAAAGGCTTGTAGATTTGATACCTTCCAACTGTCCCAGTCCCAGAGGACATGCGTAGTAGAGCCTTAAAGTGTTGGTGAACACCCATCAGCCCCAGCAAGTGCAGCAGTTGTAATCCAAAACACCCAGGCTGGGGGAAGGCTGCTTTAAGACACGTTTACCACTGAAAATGTATTGGAACAGCTTTTGAGCGACAGCTTCTCCTGAGCTGGTTTTTCTTATCGGGTGCTAAAGAAAGTTTAACCACACCCCTGTGCTTCCAGACATCCGGGTGCAGGTGTGGCAAAATTCTCCCAACATGTGGTGAGCTGATCACTAGTACCTTCAGTTAAGAGTGAATACATACCCCACTGTGTCAAGTTACTGCTTGGTAAATGAGCACCCCGGTTGTGTCCTGTTGGCAAATCTCTCTCCCCTGCCTCCTCCTATTAAAGAATGAGTGTGTTCAACAGTGAAAATATGCACACTTACAGACTTGGTAGATTATTATTATTGTTTACTTCCGTTCAGGCCCAACTACCAACTGGGAGTAAGGAAATAATGTTTCTCTTAGGGGTTATCTTGCAACATTCTCACACAGAAGTAATCTGGAATTGCTGATATGCTCAGCACTCTGCTCAGTGTACATGCACTCTGTACGGCACCAGAATTTAGTTTGGATTGGCTGACGTAGTGTTGTTGGGAAGATGGCTATCCCTTCAAATGGGGATTTAATAACTTTGTGAACCCTTTTAAAGCACTTGATTTATAGATTGCTTTATTCGATGGGCTCTGCAGTCTGCCCCTACCCCTGACAGAAGGCTTCTGTCCTTAAGGGATTCATAACTTTCTAATCAATATTTCTAAAATATAACTGCTAAACTCCCAAAGGCATAGTTTTAGTCTGAATCTTTTTTTGGGCAGGCCTACAGGAACCTGTGATGGAGGCAGAAGGAACACCCAAAGACTGCCAATATCTGATAGCGTCCGAAGGCTGAAGACAACCCTCTCTGCAATATTTTTCTCCTTGGAGTGGCATTATTTGGATGTTCTTACTCTACATCTGCGGTGATCTATTTATTAAGCACTTTATCTTCACGTTCATAAGTACACAGCAACGTCTGCTTGTGTATTAAAAAAAGCTATTCAGTATGACTTGTATTATTATTATTTATTTAGATTTATATACCACCCTTCATCTGAAGACCACAGGGCAGTTTACAACATAAAAATGCAAAATAAGGACACCAAATACATAACATAACAAAAACCAATAAAGCCCCTTCCCAAAAACACATTTAAAAGGCCATAGATAAAGTTTACCAATTGTGAGCCATTAGAAATGACTTTTTGAAGGATTACACCCTTGCCTTTTGCTAGCAAGGAATGGAGTGGTCAAGGGTGACCTACTTAGTTTATTCTTCTCTTTGTACCCCTGCCCCCTTTCATGGCTTGACTTATTTAAGGTACCAGTTCTGCTGAAATATTTTTTATTATAAATATTTGGTTCCCACCCCTTTTTTAAAAAAAGGTACTGTGTAATTTAACTAGATATATAGATAGCATGCTACCCCAAGTGTGAGATTGCAGGGGGTTCCAGACACCTTACCCAGGGTTTGGTTTCCTTGGAACAGGCTTCCTCGGCCCTCCAGATGTTTTTTGAGACTACAATTCCCATCATCCCTGACCATTGGTCCTGCTAGCTAGGGATCATGGGAGTTGTAGGCCAAAAACATCTGAAGGACCGAGTGAGGAAGCCTGCCTTGACATGAGAAACAGCTGAGACGCTGTTTTTTTTAAAAAGATATTTATTAAAGTTAAAGGGAAAATACACGAAGTACAAAAATACATAGAAAAAACAACAACAAAATACAGAAAAAATAAATAGAAAATAGTTAAAAACAAATCAATCTTTTCATATCTTAGATTTCATTTACTTATTTCCCCGACCTCCTCACACCTCCCTTTTTTGTATTCCCATTCACATGGTTAATTCAGCAAATCCTTACCCTCTTTATTTTTATCTTAATTCTATGTCTCAACATATTATAACTTTATATTTTCATCCGTTATCAATCCATTTTTACATATTCTTATTAACCTTGTTGCTAAGGCCGCTTCATTTCAATCCGACATCATTTTAACATTCATTAATTTTACAATGTTTCTGCAAATAGTCTTTGAATTTCTTCCAATCTTCTTCCACCGACTCTTCTCCCTGGTCTCGGATTCTGCCAGTCATTTCCACCAGTTCCATATAGTCTATCACTTTCATCTGCCATTCTTCCAGGGTGGGTAAATCTTGTGTCTTCCGAAACAGCTGAGACTCTGGTGGTTTTATGATATATGATTTATTTACACCTATATACAACCTAAGCCTACAATGGAGGGACTCACAGCATTGACAGCCCAGGAAGGTCTGCTCCCATAGCCACCGCCTTGGATCCTAGCAGAAGCCAGGCATTCTCCCTCACAGGCTTTCTGCCTGCCGCTAGCTGCTAGTTTGCACACACAACTCTGGCCTTTGCCCTTCTAAGCACCAGCCAGTTGAGGGAGGGGGAGCACCTATTTGCTTTCTGGCACAGAGCCACTTCCTTTGTTACCTTAATGACCCATACTTAGGCCATTGCCTCACCAAGAAGCTGTCCTGACTATTCCAGCAATTGAATCTTTGCCAGATCCAGGAATTAGAAAGGGACTCATGGAATACAGCCTAACCACCCCCAAATCACAACACATTCTACACTTAAGCTGGTCTGTACCTTTGAAAAAGAGCAGCACATTAACCTTCCCTAGTTGAGAAGATCTAATTCTGTACCATTTTTACAGGGTCCATTGCCCTCACTTGTCTAGTACGAACTGTATCGCCCCTGTTGTGCTGTGTTCACCTTTTTAATTTCTGCCAACCTCAGAAAACCTGACTAAAAAAAATATGATCCAGTAATAACCCAAACACCACAATTTTTGATCATCTTTGCCACAGATTTCTGTCTTTAAGAGATAGAGTGAGCCTTTCTCTAGCTATCTACATACACATCAGCACATGCTCTGCTATTAGGAACAGCCTTCTGACCATCTGTGTCTGCCCATCTAGTTCAATGTTGTCTACACTGACTGGCAGTGGCTTTCCAGAGTTTCAAGCAGGGGTCCCTCCGAGAGCCCTCCCGCAGGTGTGGGGAACCGTTGCCCCCCCCCCAGATGTTGCTGAGCTGCAACTCCCACCATCCCTTGCCATTGGCTATGCCCGTTGGCTTTCACAGGTTTTTGGTCCCGAGACATCTTGAGGACCAAAGGATCCCCACACCTGACCTAACGGGAGATGCTGCAGGGAGTGCACCTGGAACCTTTTGCACGGAACGCACGCGATCTCCCACTGGTCCGAAACGCCCCCCCCCCCATGGCCAGTGCCTTTCAGCACCGTGTCCGCCTGGTTGATCCTCCAGGTGTTCTGGAACTACGCTCCCTGGTCAAATGGGCTATTGTAGTTGGGGGCTGATGATGGGAGATGGATTCCCCAAACACCCGGAAGGGCCACCTGGTGGGTTACCCTGAATCTCAGCTGCAGAGAGGAGACGCTCCGGAGTCACCCTAAGAGGGGCGATGCCTGAGCGCGTCTCTTTGCGCTCCCTTCGGCCCCGCCGTTGCAATGCAGAGAGGATGCAGCGAACGAGCCGAGGAAGCCGCCGCCGCCGCCTTGTTTTGCTGGAAGCAGAGCGGCTGCAAGGGAGACGAAGAGCAGGCCGGCCCGCTCAAAACTTCCTTCCCAAGCTGGCATGGCCCCTCCTTTCCCCGAATCGGGCCTCCTCCTTCCCCCAATCTCTCCTGCCGCCTCCAGGCTTCCCTTTGCTGGCGTGTGTGTTTGTGCGTCTTGCTTCACGCTCCTGGCCCTGGGCAAACGCCCATTTTTATGAAAGGAGGAGTTTGGCAGGGAGGAGTCGCTGCTCTGCGAATTGGCAGCGATAGCGGGACTCTGGGCGGGTTGCAGAGGGCGGAGAGGGGGGTGAAGCTACGCTCGCTCGCTTGCTTGCTTGCCTGCCTGGGCTTCCCCCTCCCACCCCCCGGTTCCTGTCTGCGCTTCTTCGGCTTGCAAAAGGTTGCCTTGACACGGAGCCAGGCCGAGGCAACGATCTAGGCACAGGTAAAATGAAATGAAAAGCTTTGGGGAGTTGCAGTGGTTTTGGGAGGGGGCTATTTTAAGTGTGGGCGCTGGAGGCTTGGAAGCAGCTGAGAGCGCGGGTCGGGTGGGGGCGAAGGGGAAGGAGTTGCATTTCTGCTATTATTTAATAAAGCGCCTCCGCCTCTTGCACAACTCCAGCCCTCCTGCGGGACGGAGTTTCCGCCGCCCTGGCGGATCAGGTCCTTTTCTGCACCGCTTCCAATTGACCCGAATTGTTGCAGTGGGGGGTGATAAGGAATAAAGAGCCCCAGTTTCGTTTCCCCAAAAGGAAGGAGGTGCGTAAGTTTAGCAATCTCTTTGCGCCGCCACCCCAAAGAAGAAGGGCTTAATCACGGCCAAGAGTCTCTGCCAAGGAAATTCTTTTCGGCGAGATCCAGTGGGACGTCACCTCTGAGCATGTGCAGAGAGGTTTCTTTTCTTCAGAGCCAGACCCTGCAACACATGCAGAGTTCCAGAGGAAAGATCAGATTCTTACAAATGACAGACATTTCCAACGTGGGTCGAAAAATATATATGCAGCTTAACTTAACACATTCAAAAGGGTGGCAGGACTAGTCTGTCTCCGCAGGAACAAGAGTTTTGCAGGCACAAATCTCTTGGTTGTGGCTGAGCTAGGAAATGCTAACCTTGAAAAGAGGGTTAATGGCTATGTTCCAAGCTCTTTTGTCTAAAATGTTTTGGAAATAATTACTGCTATTAAAACCAATAAAGCCTGGTGCTGCCTTCAAAACCGGTCTTCCGCTGCCATATGTGCTCTTAAGTTACAAAGCTGAGCTTGGTTCTGCATGCAGGGGGGGCCCAGGCTCCCCAGGTCGGGAGCTGCTGCCAGTCAGTGCAGACAGGCTGGAGCTAGATAGGCAACTGGCCTGACTCAGTACGAAGCTAGTTTCCTTTTTTGCTTAGGGCCAACTCGGTTAGGAAGGTCTGTATTAATTCCCATTGTAGATGGAGCTGAGAGCAGTACAGCAAAGAACAGATAAAGAGATATTACATTTGGGGCAGGGAGGGGGGTACTTGAGGAAGGTGACACTCTCAAAGCCTAGCAACAGTTGGAGAAGCACTGCATTCAGGAGTGTGGCGAAATTAAGTACTTTCCACGCCACATGGAATTACCTTGGAGAATTTACCGGCAGAAGGATGTAACAGTGGCTGCCAGTTGTTTAAAAAAGGTATTACGTAATTCCAGTGGAACTCCCAGTTCCAGAGGCAGTGTTTCTGAACACCAGTCACTGGGGATTGCAAGAGGGGAGAGTTGCTGTAGCAATCAGGTCCTGCTTTCAGGCTTCCCTTGGGCATCTAACTTCCTGCATTGCAGGGGGTTGGACTAGATGAGCCTCGGGTCCCTTCCCGCTCTACAATTCTATGATCTGGTTGGCTGCTCTAAGAACAAGATGCTGGACCCTGAAGGGCCATTGGACTCCTCTGGCAGCCAGGCTTTCCTGGTGTTCTTAGTTGGTGGATGTTGCCATCATGCTTGGCTTGTGGGCTTCTGAGAATCTGAGCATGGGTTCCTCACTAGTGTTCGAAATTAGCCAGGTGCCAGGTGTATTTTGCATCTGGCTTTCAACCACTTGCAACCAAGAGAAGATGCCTGGGCACCAGGAGGGCGCCTGACATCTCCACCAACTGGGGATCATTGAATCTGGATTGCTTTCACACACTAATTACGCCGTTCTGAAGTATTTGATCAGTTACATTTTATCTGCGCAATCGGAATTAATTTCAGGAACCCAAATGCTTTTTCTGTGCAGCAGGAGCAGGAGCCATTAAGAAACAAAGATCAATAGATGGGCCAACACACTGACTCAGTACAGTGGTACCTCAGGTTACATACGCTTCAGGTTACAGACTCCGCTAACCCAGAAACAGCACCTTGGGTTAAGAACTTTGCTTCAGGATGAGAACAGAAATCGTGCTCCGGCGGCACAGCGGCAGCAGTGGGAAGCCCCATTAGCTAAAGTGGTGCTTCAGGTTAAGAACAGTTTCAGGTTAAGAACGGACCTCCGGAACAAATTAAGTACCACTTTTGCACCAGCAGCCTTCCAGGGAAAGAACTTTCAGTTTAAGATCTCCTCTTTAACCCTCGCCAGGCAGCAACCCTGTAGATAAGCCTGTGATTAGTATTGGGTCTGTTTGTTTGTTTGTTTTGCTGGCCTGGTTTCCATGCTAGCTGTGTAGGAAGGGAAGCGCCTTGACTTTTAACAGCCAGCAGGGAAAGCATTCCCAAGTAAGCTGTTGAAGGAGGGATGGTTGACTCCCTCACTCTTCCACCAGCCAGGCCAAGCGCAAGAGAGCCCCTTTCTCTGCAGCACAATATAGAAACACAGTGGGTTGGCTTCCCTTTCTTGTTGCTGCTTTTGGAAGGGGCCGTGGTTAAGTGGAAGAGCACTTGCTTTGCATGCAGAAGGTTCCAGGTTCGATCCTCAGCAGTGGCACCTCTCTTTCCTCCAGCCCCAGAGAGCTGCTGCCAATCAAGGTGTAGACCAGGGGTCAGCAAACTTTTTCAGCCGGGGGCCAGTCCACTGCCTCTCAGAACTTGTGGGGGGCCGGACTATATTTGGGGGGGGGGTGAACGAATTCCTATACACACCAGGCAGGTCTCACAAATAACCCACAAATGCATTTTAAAAGGACACATTCCATTAGGCCAGACACTATTGTAGATGATAAAAATAAAAATTAATTTTTTTCCTAACATCCAGTGATGATAGTCATTGTTTGGACGGGGAGGCCCTCGCCTGGGTTTGGTGCTGTGTTGCGGCCTGCTAGGCCTCCTGCTGCCAGCACCTCTTCTGCACTTTGGGGGTGGGATGGGGGCCCTCCTGCCGGTAGCAGAAGCCCAATTGCTGCCACGCCAGCAGCAGGGTGAGCTCCGGACTGAGGGAAGACTCCAGAGGCCTTCCCTCAGTCCGGAGCCTTCCCGCCGGTAGCGGAGGCCCAATGACTGGGCAGTCGCTGATCACATGCAGCCACTGCCTGCCCATTGGCCAGGGCCTCAAACAGCTTTGCAGGCGATTGGCCACGACTGGCGCCCCGCCTTTGCTCGCAGGAGGGAGGGAGGAGGTGCCGCCGCAATTTGTGAGAGGGAGATGGGGGGGAATGGTGGTGCAGGGAGGGAAATGGCGGCCAAAAAAACCAAATAAACAAAAACCCACACCGTTTGCGGGCTGGATCTTGAAGGCAACTGGGCCGGATCCAGCCCACAGACCATAGTTTGCCGACCCCTGGTGTAGACAGTATTGAGCTAGACAGACCCAATGGATCTCACTTGGCATAAGGCAGTGTTTGAATGCTGCAAACATGAGACTCTGGGTTCTGGGTTCGAGCGCCACCTTGGGCAAAAGATTCCTGCATTGCAGGGGGTTGGACTGGATGACCCTCGGGGTCCCTTCCAACTCTAAAATTCTACAATTCTATGATAATAAGAGGAAATGCAGTAGATTGTTGTAGCAGGTGGGAAAAGTAGACCGGGATCTTGCACCTTGCGTAGTGGTATAGAAGATGGAACTTCTGCTGACAGAGCCTTTTTTAGGCGATAGTGGAATGTGCAGTTGATATGGGCAGGCCAAATGAGGATTTGAACCCCGATCTTCTTTCTCCTGGTCACATGAGGTTTTGACCACTGCCTTTCTTCACTCCATCTTACTAGCAAGTCTTAGTGGCCCTCTTGTAGCCAGGAGGCTCAGCCGTGGAACTTACAAAGCAGGCGAATGGGAAGGAAAGGCCATAGGTAGCTCAGTTGGTAGAGCATGAGACTCTTAATCTCCAGGTCGTGGGTTCGAGCCCCACCTTGGGCAAAAGGTTCCTACATTGCAGGGGGTTGGGCTGGATGACCCTTGGGGTCCCTTCCAACTCTACAATTCTGTGATTCTAAGAACTCAGCGGCAAAGCATCCAGGAGGCCCCTTGTTCAATCCCCAGGCATGACTAGTGGTGCCCTCTGTCCAAAACCCTGGAGAGCTGCTGCCAGTCTGTGTAGACAACACTCGTCTAGATGCACCAAGTAGTGCAAGGCAACTTTCTTAGTATGGAAGAATGACTCTTCTGTGCCCTCATAAAGGCAGTATTTTGCCTCCAGCATAGCAACACTAGAAAGAGTATGAAATTTTCCTGCTTGTAGCGGGAGAGTCTCGCCCTTCGTTTGAGTCTCCTGTTCTGTTGTCAGGTTTTTGATGGTGAGAGAGAGAAAGTGAGAACTGTATCAACTCTCAAAGAAGGAGGAAACTTAGTAGGCTCTAAACAATTGAATTATATTATCAAGCTCCTTTCCTCTGTCGCTTACCACCACAGAGTACATTGAACGTGTTCCCCTGTGAAAAAATAGCAGAATGCGTGTTGTGGTCATTTTATGGTGTCATTGTTTGGAAAAAAACCATGTTTGCCTCTTTTCCTGAGGATCCACAGCGGTTTTTCTTTCTGCTCACAGATGACTGAGCAGGGTGGGGGGAATTAGCAAGGACTTGGGTAGACGCAGAAACTTTTCGTAGACTTACTCGCAACGCTTACTCTTGAACTCTGACATTTGTTGCAATGACTTACAAAAGGTGAAGAATCTTTGTTTCTGTTCAGCTTTGTTGCAAACTGCCCTGTTTCCATCACTCTCACTTTCTCCCTCACCCCACTTTGGTGATTCTTAATTTCATTCAGATAGTTTCATACTATAGAGCTCTACCTCCAGTTGTCAGAAGCACTATGCCTCTGAAGAACAGCTGGTGGGCATTGCAGGTGAGGGAGCTGCTGTTGCATTGAGGTTCTGTTTGCAGGATTTCCATGAGCATCTGGGCCTTAGGCCTGACCTGACGGAGCTCTTTTGATGTTAACCCACACAGCTGAAGGCCCACCATCAGCCTGAACAGCGGCCTTGTCAAGTGTCTGAAGCAAGCAGTCAAAACAAGATTGATCTCCTGGTGGACCACCACAAAGGCCTGCACTTAGACTGATGCCTTACAAGTTGGGCAGGCCTCTGATGTGCTGTGGTTAAGAGTTGTTTGGAAACCAGGAAGAGAAGTTTGCATTAATTATAGTTAAGCATTATATCCGCATCAAGGAAACAGTAGCGTGGTGTTCTGCTTTTCTCAGACCTTGCCAGGAATATGATTCGCTGTTCTGGGCATAGCAGTTTAAGGAGGGTACAATGGTACCTTGGGTTAAGAACTTAATTCATTCTGGAGGTCCGTTCTTAACCTGAAACTGTTCTTAACCTAAGGTAGCTTTAGCTAATGGGGCCTCTCACTGCTGCCACATGATTTCTGTTCTTATCCTGAAGCAAAGTTCTTAACCCAAGGTAGTATTTCTGGGTTAACGGAGTCTGTAACCTGAAGCGTCTGTAACCGGAAGCGTCTGTAACCCGAGGTACCACTGTATTGTCAAACTGGAATGTGTCCAGACTGTCACTGACCTTCCATATGTCTTTGATCACAACTCTCATCAGCCCCAGTTAGCGTGGCTGTAGTCCCATCCACTCTGGCATCATACAGGTGTGCTGTCTGGGGCTGGTGGGAGCTGTAATCCCAAACATTGGCTTGGCAAAGGCTGGTCCAGGTGGGAAAGATGGTGTAAGGAAGCTGGAGATCAAGTCTTGTAGTGCAGGGTTGACAGAGTTGGGTATGCTTTAGCCTGGAGAAGGCACCCTGTAGAGGCAACACATCACCTTCGCCTGTTGCCCTGGCTCAACAAATCCACTTCAGAAACAAAAGCGGGACTTTCTGAAGTTGGAAAAGTTCAGTGCTTTTATTTTTTTTCTGGGGGGACACCGAGGTACGCATACCCCTAAACATTTTGTGAATCTAAGTTTGGCCTCATTGAGGGGCAGTATTTCAATACGAGTAGGAAAATGAGAGTACCCCTAAACATTTTTTTAAAGAAAAAAAGTACTGGAAAAGTTTATGAGGAATTGAATTGAAAAATGTGGGATTTGTTGGTACCCGTCTTTCTCGAGAGACAATAGAGTGCACTTCCAGGGGTGAAGTTAAACCACTGCATTAGCAGCAATGAAGCAGCCTCCAAAATTTTGCCAAACGCATTTTGTACCTGGCTATTGGCCACTTGCAATATATCCTATATTTCTATCTGATCTGCACAATCAGAATGAATTTCAGGAATTCAAAGTCTTGCAGTTTTCGGTGTCTGCTGGAAAAATGGGCAATGATGGAGCAGCTGGATCTCTCTAGGCTAGGAGAATATTCTGTCATCGTTGTGTCAGAGTGAGGGTGTCAGAGTCCCTTGTTGTCACCATCCTTTGCCTGAGGGGAGAAACGACGCAAAGGGCCTTCAGAGGTGAGCAACCTTCTTGAGCCACTGAAACACAGCCTCAGGCTAACCTTGGATGTCATCAAGGCACAATAAACCCAGTGAACCACCGTTATATCTACTCCCAGCCAGGCTTAAGAAGGAAGTTTCCAGTTTAGTAGGGGGCGGAAATTAACAAGCTTTTTTCTTCCCAGTAGTCTGTTGGTGGTAATGTATATAAAGCCGTGCATAATCTTATTTGTGGGGAAACGGAGAGGATCTCTTTCCATATGTCTCTAGGCTTAAAGCAAATGAGGGCAGGTTTGCATTTTGTCTTGATGGTGGTTAGAAACAAGGCCTTGATATGAATAGTTGAACAGCGGTGCTACAGCTGTAGTACTTTACAGTCCTTTAGTGATATCTGTTTACAATATAAAAATATAAAAATACATACCATTAAAAAAAACCACACACCTCTCCCACTGGTAGCAATATGAGCTCCCCCCAGAAGCTGCAGGGAGGGTGGGGTGTAATTTTGTCAGTGTCACAACTCGGGAAGTGTGAAGCCCGCAGTCCTTTTGCTGTACTGTGATTTAATTTACTTATTTTATTTCATTTAACACTATGTACATACTGCTTGGTTGTAAATAAAACTTCTAAGCACTTTGCAAACAGAAAAGAAAAACATCGAAATCGTCAATAAAAGAAAGAGTTAAAAGCAGGTGTTTTTTTTTTAAGTTCAAAAAATGTAATTAATATCAACAGTTAAGAGCAGATTAAACCACATGCTGGCTTCTATGCATTGGTGTAGGTTTCCCTGAACAAAAGTATTTTAGCAGGTGCCTAAAAGATTGCAGCGAAGGCATCTTGCTTGATTGCTGACAGGGAATTCCAAAGAAAGAGTGCTGCCATGCTAAAAGATAAATTTCTTACAAGTGTGAAAGCAATACTACTATATCTGGTTTTGCCCTAAGAAACAAAAAGTGATTGCCCCTATATCTGCTGTGCATGCAGAGTCTCTGCAGGGTTTCAAGAAGGAAGTCTCTCCCAGCCCCACTTGGAGATGACAGAGATAGAGACTGGGATCTTTCGCATACAAGGCAGACGCTCTACAGCCCTCGCCCTCCCTAGACGTGTGACATACTCATGGTTGGTCCCCAGTCTGGGATGGTTGCCAGTTCACAGCCAGCCTTCACTTTCCAAATTATTAATTTCACTTGCAAATTGGCACTATTTACTCAGCTGTGGGTTGTTGTTTTTTGGATCTGCTCCCTGGCTCGAGGTGTCTGTGGGACTTAATGTTCCCGGTTTTGGCACTTATCCCTTGACTTGCAAGACAGGAGGATCCCAGAGCAGGATGTGCTCTGTTTTTTGGAGACTACAAAGCCCATCATCCCTAGCTAGCAGGACCAGTGGTCAGGGATGATGGGAATTGTAGTCCAAAAGCAGCTGGAGACCCAGGTTTGAGAAACCCTGCTTTCCAACATGGATGTGGGGCCCGTGGCCCTCCAGTTGTTGCTAGACTGCAACACCCATCATCCCTGACCAACGGCCATGGTTGGCTGGGGCTGATGGGAGCTGAGAGTCCAATAGTGTCTTGGAGGACACCAGATCCCCCAGCCCTTGTTGTATAAAGGAAGCAGCTGCCCCTTCTCATCCTTTTGTACTTGAGATCCTTCTAAGTCTGCAGTCCTGTATGCCTTTGCTTGGAAGCAAGTCCCATTGAACCGAAGACTTGCTTCTGAGTAAACAGGCATATAAGTTTTAACATTTTACCCCCTGAGAACCTAGAGGACGGATTTACTAAAGTTCCCTTCAGGGATAGGTACTGCCCATGCAATTATTTAGAGGAGGGGTGATATAACTTTGACTCTCAAGGTGTTGCTGAACAATAACTCCCATCTGCCCCGACAAACATGGCCGACATCTCCAGCAACACCCAATTTATTAATTAAATAGGTCTGTTGTTCTGTTCTGTGTCTGATCTGAGATCCGTTGCTATACAGCTTCAAATCCTCAGATCGGCACTTTTGATAAACAGATAACATGCCCCCCCATGGAGAAGGGGAGGTGCCAAATTGGGGAGCTGTTGTGTTTTTCTGGAGCAACCAGCGGTTTTACAATATTGACAAGATCAGCGATGGTTGGTGCCCATTGAGGACTGGTGAGGTGAAATGCAAGGAGCCCAGTAGAAGCCTGAGCCTATGGACAAACCTTTGAACTATACAGAGCTCTTTGTCTGCCAAACCAAAGGATTATATCTGGTGCTAATCTTACTCAGATTAATTGAAATGAATGGCTCTACATTAGTCATTTCCGTTATTTTCAGTGGGTCTACTTTGAGCAGGACTAGCACTGAATGCAACTGGAGGCATATCCACTGCCCATCACAACTTCAATAGTTGTGATCTTTGGAGCCAAAGTCTTCAAACACCGCCCCAGGGTATTCTACTGTTTTTGGTGGGGGGGGGTGGAAAAACAAAAGCTCTCAAATTCTGAGCAAACGGGTCTTGTTGATTCTTGTGTTTTGCTCACCTTTTCTCCCCCTGATAATACCTTTCGCAAGTCTAAACACATTAATTTCTTGCTCGGGTGTGGCTTTTGAGTACAGTGCGCCAGGCGCAAAAGTACGTACAAAGGAGAGGGTTGCGGCGAGGGTGACTCACTCGGAGCCGGGTTATCTCTGTGCCTGGCTTTACCTGAAAGACCTGTCATGATATTAATGCAAATGGAAGGGGGAAGGTATTAACGGCTGACAGGTTTATAAGATTCCCTTTCTCTGCAGTCTCTTCCATCTAACCCATTGATTGTTGCCTTGGTCTTCTGGCTTGAAAAAAAATGGCAGCCCTATTAGCATTTTGCGGGTACTGCCAATTGGGACTGGGGTGGGTGGGCAGGAGGAGGGGAGCCCCACAGGAGGCGGAGCCAGAGCCAAAGCCAACAAGAGACGGAGGCAATTAATTCTAGTTTTGTCTCCATTTTCCTTCCTGTCTGCAAAACGGAGACAGAAGAGAAGGAAGCTGACAGGCCTGCCTGTAAGTATGAAGGCCAGCAGGTGGATGCTGGCTGAACACCTATTAGCCTTGCCAGGAATTATCTATCTATTTATTCATTAATTCACACAGTCACTGTCCCACTCACGAAAGTGTAGAAATGGTGTTGTCAGATCAGACTACCAGAAAGAGAACTGGTTTTAAAGAAAATTGGAAAACGTTTGCAGAATACTTAAAAGCGCAGTGTAAAAAAAAATGTTAGAATGCAAATAGGATTTGAGTAAGAGCAGCAGTGGAGGCGAACTTTTTAGTTTTTATTGTGAGTCAGGCTTCCTCAAACTGGGCCCTCCAGATGTTTTTGGCCTACAACTCCCATGATCCCTAGCTAGTAGGTCCAGTGGTCAGGGATGATGGGAGCTGTAGTCTCAAAACATCTGGAGGGCCGAGGTTGAGGAAGCCTATTGAGGTAAGGTGAAGGTATAGAGTAACTATAATATGCAGCATAAATTGAAATTTTGAGGGAACCATGGAGGGAAGGGAAGTCGTAGGTGGAATGATTGCTAAATTTGAAATGTTGTTGGATTGTTTATTTGTTGACAACTTATAGAAATAAAATTATAAAGAATAGAAAGCGGGGGAGGCCATCTCTCTGGTCTGGGATTCCTTTCTCAAGAGTGGACAGCCTCATGGCTCCTGGAAGCTCATGAGATGTGGCAATCCATCCTTGCTGTTTATTCCAAGCCCCTGGTATTTGGCAGTGCACTTGCCTCTGAACTTGGAGGCTCCATTTGTCCAGTCCTCTTTTAAAGCCAAGTAAGTTGGTGGCCCCATTGCCTCCTGTGGAAGTGAGTTCCATAGTTTCAACTATGTGCTGTGTGAAGAAGGACTTTCCTTTTGTCTGTCCTCCTGAACCGGCTTCCGTGGATGTCCTGGAGCTTCTAGCATTATGAGAAACAGAAAACTTTTTCTCTGACCACTTTCTGCACACCTCGGGTCATAAACGTGGCCGGAGGGTATGGTGCTCCCAGGCTCGCCTTGCCAAGGGTGGGGTGGGTGGATGTCTTTATGTGCATGCCAAATGTCTCATCTAATTGACTTGTGTTGGGTTAATCTTCTGCACATGCACAAACTCTGTAAACCTCCCCAGACATAGCGAAAGCCAGCCCTCCACACTGCTTTACCCAACTCACACATACCCTGCATTCAAGATTGCAAGAAATAAAATCTTTTAAAAATCCCATATCTATGAATTTGGAATTACAGTCGTACCTCGGCTCCAGTCGTACCTTGGGAGTTGAATGTTCCAGCTCCCGAATGATTGAAAACTGGAAGTGAGTGTTCCTGTTTTCAAACGTTCTTTTGGAAGCTGAACGTCCGACAGGGCTTCTGATGAGAAGCCACGCTTTGGAAGTCAAACGTTTTGGAAACCAAACGGGCTTCTGGAACGGATTCTGTTTAACTTCTGAAGTACGACTGTACCAGCAAAGCAGAGGAAGAAGGATATTTTGCTAGACTCCAGAGTAGGGATTGGGGAAGAAATTGGATCTTGTTTCCATCTTAAGAAGAAACAACCTAATTCACACTTGTCGAACCAATGCATGAACCCAGAGATTGGTATCCTTCAAAATGTGCATTTCTCTGAAATTTGCAGTGCAGTTCTCCCACCAACCAGTGTTTACAAAAGTGTGCTTATTAGAGGAAAGTGTGCATAAGAATGCATATATTAGTAAAACTGATAAAATTGCTAGCAAAAAAAAAAATGTGTATGTTAGTCAAAACAGCACACAAAAAATTGGGTTGTATCCAACAAAGAATAGATACAGTGAAATACAATTTCACTGTATCTACTCTTTGCTGGATACAACCCAATTTTTCCAGTTGGTCTAGATACAGCCATCAGTTTATTAAGAGAAATTGGCACTGAAACCCTGACAAATTTCCGTAAGAATTTTAAAAAGCACAACCAAATTACTAGAGAAATATGGAGAACTGAATTTGAGATTCGAAAACTGAGAAACAAGAAATGAGAGATTCATTTATCCCTAGTCCGAAGAGACGATTTTGCTGGCGCAAAGTACTAGTAAGTCAGTGAAAAAAAATGGATTTCTTTGGAGGAGCCTTTCCTGAGGAACAGCATTCACCAAATATCTGTTCTTTTTGCAATAGATCTTTCATCACATTTGCTTTAAACTTTGTTTTCATCCCTCACCCCACACACCTTTTCCTGCAAATGTGTGCTAAACCTTCCCCAAAGCTGGGCTGAACTCCAGAACCTGTCTTCCAGGGACAGCCCAAAATATTTACATTCCCGAGGTGGAAATTCCTAAATGACATTTGCCCTCTACAGCATTGTTGTTGTTGTTTTATTTTAAAAAATAGTAGTAGTAGTAGTAGTAGTAGTAGTAGTAGTAGTAGTAGTAATAGAATAATAGTTTGGAATACCGTATTTTTCGCTCTATAAGACGCACCAGACCACAAGACGCACCTAGTTTTTGGAAGAGGAAAACAAGAAAAAAAATATTCTGAATCCCAGAAGCCAGAATAGCAAGAGGGATCGCTGCACAGTGAAAGCAGTGATCCCTCTTGCTGTTCTGGCTTCTGGGATAGCTACGCAGCCTGCATTCGCTCCATAAGACGCACACACATTTCCCCTTACTTTTTAGGAGGGAAAAAGTGAGTCTTATAGAGCAAAAAATACGGTACTTCATCCTTATTTGTCTGTCTGTCTACTTACTGTATTAACAGTAAGAAGAAAATACTTTTTTTAAAGGCCTAAGTTCGTCATGTCCATTAATTTCAACGCATCTCCTCTGAGTAGGATTAACTTTAGATATGATCTGAGGCTTCCAGGTCTGAGAGTCCCCATTCCAGGCAAGGATATGTACATAAACCCTGACATTCCTCTCTACAAATGAACAGCCAGCAGAACTGGCGCAAGGGAAGGTGATCTGTCTTGCTATTCAGCAGATGTAGCTGTGCAGAGAGAAAGAGAGAAAGAGAGAAAGAGAGAAAGAGAGAAAGAGAGAGAGAGAGAGAGAGAGAGAGAGAGAGAGAGAGAGAGAGGCTCTGATACAGTTGCTGATACCATTTTGGGCTTCTGACTGCTTGGAGCTGGAATGCCATGGATAGGACAGATGGCATTTTGCAAGCGTTGGCAGTCTGTAGGGGTGAGTGGATCCCTCAGTTTCGGTTTCTCATTTTTTACAGCCTCACAGTTCTCCACATTTCTATATCGGTTTGCAATTATTATTATTCGAAAGACCCACATGGAAATTCATCAGCATTTTAGAGGACTCTTCCCTATCAGACACATTTATTTATTTTTCACAAAGGAGTTTCTTCAAATATTTATGCGTTGTTTATGTTATCTTCGTTGATATGTGCATTTCAATACGCGAAATGCATGTTAGTAACACACTTTTGCGTCGCAAAATTCAGATGAATGCAAAATTCACAGGACAGCTTGAGGGTTTTTTTTGAAACATGTGAATTGAGTCGTTTGGCCTTGAAATGCAACCTGGACCAATTTTCTCCTCTTTCCTTATCTGCACTCCATGTTTGTTTATATTTTTTTTAAAGCACACCTCTATGTCTACCTAACCCAAATTCTGCTCCTAGAGAAGCTGGATTCCACAACCCGCATAGATTATGCAAATGCAACAGATTAGGATAATTGCAGTTCCTTTGCATGATTTCAAAGCCTCCTTCCCTAACCCCTGGCTTCTGAGATGACACGAGGCATTGCCGGCATGCCTCTTTCAAGGAAAGTGTGCAACATTTGGGACTTCTTAGCATAGAGAAGAGGCAAGCGACCATTTACTGCATTTATTTTTCCTGATTCGAACTATAAAATGGTGGTTTTCTTGAGTCAAAATGAGAGTACCCCTAAACATTTTTTTTTTTTTTAGAAAAAAAGAACTGGGTAGGGGATTTTTCTCTCTCACTCTCTTTAACACTACAACTCATGGGTGAAGCTGAGCATTGAAAGAATCAGGACAGGCAAAAAAGGGGGGAGACTTCACACAGTTGAAATTTGCTCCCCCAGGAGGCAGTGATGGCCACCAACTTGGATGGCTTTAAAAGAGGATTGGTGGTGCAGCAATAGATTGGCTTGCACGTTTGCAAAGCTAAGCAGGGTCCGGTATGGTTTCAAATTGGATGGGAGACCATGTGTTGAGATGCTTGCATTGCAGGGTTTGGACTTAGATGGCCCTCGGGGTCCCTTCCAACTCTCCAATTCATGAAAGATAAGGCTATCAGTGTCTATTAACCCTGTTGGTGACGCCCTGCTTCCATCGCTGGAGGCAGTATGCTTGGCCTTGGGCCTGATCCAGCAGAGCTCTTCTTGTGTTCAAGCTTGTCTTCACAGCCATAAGAGCTAGGAAGCTGAAACTTGCTTTTCTTTAAAAGCAAGCAAGATGGGAGTCTCGGGGAAATTGGTCTCCAGACTGCTGCCTTCTGCATTCCCCCCCTTGCATTCCTTCTGCAACCGCTGTGCTCCAGACGAGTGCAACTTGGGAGGAAGGCCTGTAACTCAGCGGCAAAGCTTGTAACTTTTTGCACAAAAAGGCTCCATCTGCAGGCAAGGGCGTCCGACTGGCAACAGCCCTCCAAGGTTCAGACAAGGGTCTTCCCAGCTATGCTAGGGATTTGACCTGTGCTCCTTCTACCACTCAGCTACAACCCTTCCTCTAAAAAAGGAAGTCAGGTGACATCAACACCTGATACACCTGAAGCACTCTTCTGCCAGGTGAGCAGTCATGGACAAACCTAGAAATAGTAGTTTGTTAAAGGTGCTGGAAGTTTGAGCTCTGTGAGGTTAATGCTGTGAACAAACTACAGTTCCCAGCACTCTTGGGGGGAGACGCTGATGATGTGGATGAGATGATGATAATAATAATAATAATAATAATAATAATAATAATAATAATAATATCCTGAATTAATACACCCCATCATTCAGCCCAGACACTGAAGTCCAGTGCCAAGGGCCTTCTGGGGGTTCCTTCACTGTGAGAAGCGAGATTACAGAAACCAGGCGGAGGGCCTTCTTGGTAGTGGCACCTGCCCTGTGGAACGCCCTCCCATCAGAAGTCAAGGAAATAAACAACTATCTGACTTTTAGAAGACATCTGAAGGCAACCCTGTTCAGGGAAGTTTTAAATGTTTGATGTTTTATTGTGTTTTTAATATTCTGTTGGAAGCCGCCCAGAGTGGCTGGGGAAACCCAGACAAATGGGCAGGGTATTATTATTATTATTATTATTATTATTATTATTATTATTATTATTATGTCATTATGCTTAAAGTAGCATAAGTGCATTAAATGTGTGATGTGAGATTCTAGCCCTCATGGTTTACTTGGGACATAGGAAGCTGCCTTAGATAAGATCAGACTATTTGTCTACCTAACCCAATATTGTCTGCACTAACTGGCAGCAGCTCTTCAGGGTCTCCAGGGGTTTGGATTGCTCAGCTGAGCAGAAAATGGTCTTCCCCAACACCTGTTCCCTGATCCTTTTTTAAACTGGAGATGCCAAGAACTGAACTCAGGACCTTCTGCAGGCAAAGCAGGTGTTCTGCCACTGAGTTGCAGTCCTTCTGTGGGGTTTGTAGAAGTAATTAAAAGAACAAATTTCAGCAGGTTTTGGACCATTTTCTTCAAAAGGAAAGATATTTTCACAGGCAGTGCTACATTCCATAGGATTCTGGAAAGATGTCCCCTTCCATCCAACTAACGTAATCATATTGTGCAGTGTTTTGTTTTCTTAATTTGGCTTATAGTGTACTTTGTCTGTATTTTACTTTATTCTTAAGTCATTTTGAGGCACTCTGTGTATATAAAGTAATTAACAAATATAATAAATAATGATAATGATACCAAAGCTTCCATTTTCTAGGGTTGCCGTATTTCAAAAAGTAAAAACCAGGGCACCCCCCAAAATTGTTGAGCTTTCTAAAGGAAAACCCGGAAGTTGTTGCACTTTCATTTTTATGGAAACATCAAAAAACACATGCTATTTCTCCGTTTACTTGCTGAAGATCCAGGACAAACCACTGCCTTTGAGAAATCCCCTCCGCGCACCCCGCCCGGACTTCACTTCCACCTTTGAAATCCTGGTAATGTCTGGGAAATCCCAGACGTATGACAGCCCTATCCATTTCCCTCTCAGTAATTGTGAGGACTAGAGACTTAGCATTCTTAAAGAGCCAGGAGGGGCAGGAGGAAATCTGAAAGGTTGGGGGGCTATACTGATGGTGCTCTGTACTCCCTTTTTGTTTTGCCTGGCCTGTTCCATTGGCAATTTTCCATACTGCTCTGAGAAATATGCACGTTTCTGTCTAGGAACCTAGGAATATGCTTTACACTGATTCAGAACTTTGGTCTATCTAGCTTGGCACTGTCTAAACGAACTGGCAGCGACTGTCCAGAGTTTCAGGCAGGGACTTTCTCCCAGCCTTACCTGGAGATGCTGAGGATTGAGCCTTCTACATGCCAAGCAGATGCTCTACCACTGAACCAAAGCTCTGTGTGTTTAATGCCATCTTTATCTGTTTCAGGAGGGCTTCACCCAATTGCCCGAGATGTCAGAAGAGGTCATTGTGCCTATCTATTGCACGGGGGTCTCCGCTCAGGTCCAGAAGCAGCGGGCCAAAGACCTGGGCTTGGGTAAAAACGAGAATGCAATCAAGTACCTGAACCAGGATTACGAGAGGCTTCGCAACGAGTGCTTGCAGAGTGGAGCCCTTTTCAGGGATGACACCTTCCCCGCCACGGCCTCTTCCCTGGGTTTCAAGGAGCTTGGGCCGAACTCCTCCAAGACTTACGGAGTCAAGTGGAAACGGCCTACGGTGAGACTCAAGAAATGGCACAGGTTGCAACCCAGAATATCTTTGACCTCGAGTTATGTCTTGCTATTGGCATCAGTTTACCCAGGCATAGGCAAATTCGGGACTACAGTCCCCATCATCCCTGACCACTGGTCCTGTAAGCTAGGGATCATGGGAGTTGTAGTCCCAAAACATCTGGAGGGCCGAGTTTCCCTGGTTTAGCCCATCTAGAAAATGGGCGTAGTAGTTCTGTGCAGGTAAGCTTCAGTTCTTCGGGAACACAAGAAAGCCGCAGAGTTGTGTTACTGGTCTGAAAATTCAGCTTCCTGAGAACCTCCTTTTTACATTCAAGTTTGTAGCCCTTATGGGGTATGGAGAGTACATGTTAGAGAGTGTGGATTCGATAGTGGAGCATCTGGCTGACTTGCTGCCTTTACTCAGCATCTCCAGGTAAAGCAAGGAAAGACGCCCACCTGAAAATCTGGAGAGCTACTGCCGGTCAGTGCAGACAACACTGAGCTTGATTAGGCTGACTCAGTACCTGTGTTCGCCTAGTAATGTCTGCTAATCTCCCCGAAGCCAAATAGGATTCCCAATAGTCAAGGCTTCATGCCAGAATGAATTAAGCAAAGTGGTAAAAGCAAAACAGTGGAATTAATTATGGAGAATGTAAAAGAATATGCATATAGGTTTAACCTGCATTTTTAAGGCAGGCTACAGAGCTGAGCTTTCCTCGGGGAAAAGAGTTTCACTTTTTACTTAATGTGCAGAGTACACATGGCCCTGATGATCAAAAGCCCTCCCTGCCTGATAGTTGTCTAAAAGGTAAACAAGATAAAGGGCTGGTGCAACTTTGGCATTAGGCAGCCGGCCCGCCAGCCCCTCAACCTGCAATTCCTTTCCCCCTTTCCTAGGTAGAGGCAAATCATAATGCAGTGCTTCTGAATACCAGTTGCTGGAAACTGCAGGAGAAAAAGGTGCTCTTTGAGCTCAGGTCCTGCTTGCGGGTTTCCCAGAGGCATCTGTGTGGCCACTGCAAGAACAAGATGCTGGACTATATTTGGGGGCCCCTTTTGGCCTGATGGGACGCGGGTGGCGCTGTGGGTTAAACCACAGAGCCTAGGACTTGCCAATCAGAAGGTTGGCGGTTCGAATCCCCGCGACGGGGTGAGCTCCTGTTGCTCGGTCCCTGCTCCTGCCCACCCAGCAGTTCGAAAGCACGTCAAAGTGCAAGTAGATAAATAGGTACCACTCCGGCGGGAAGGTAAACGGCGTTTCCGTGCGCTGCTCTGGTTCGCCAGAAGCGTCTTAGTCATGCTGGCCACGTGACCTGGAAGCTGTACGCCGGCTCCCTCGGCCAATAAAGCGAGATGAGCGCTCCAACCCCAGAGTTGGTCACGACTGGACCTAACGGTCACGGGTCCCTTTACCTTTACCCTGATACAGCAGGCTCTTCCTCTTAGGCATCTAGCAGCAACAGCAGCGACAACAACAACAAAACAGCCCGCCTCCCTCTTGTGTATTTCAGGAACTGTGCCGCAACCCTCTCTTCATTGTGGATGGGGCGACCCGCACAGACGTCTGTCAAGGAGCTCTGGGTAAGGAGGGTTCACCTGAAGCTGTGAGGTTGTCTGCCAGAGATGGGCGCTAAGCACCCTCAAAAGCAGGGAGAGGTTGGGGGTCACTGCAGCCAGGTTTCCTCTCTCACGCACCCTTGGTTCTTTCCCACCTCACTCCCCTGCTTCTTGCAGGACAAGGCTGTGGTCTTTGTTGTATAGGAGATCCTAGGAAGAGCTTGGCTGCTGGATCAGGCCAAAGGGTGCCCTTCCAGTTTTTGCAGCCAGGTGTCCATGGGAAGCCCTTAGCCATGTCTGTTGATTTCAGTGGGTGTGTTCTGGGGTGGGAGTTAGTTGGACAACACCCATGGGTGTAGCTGGGGGAGCAGGTGGGGCAGCTGCCCCCACCCATAATCAAGTAAATAAATAAAAACACCTAACTAAAAGTAGAAATTTGTGGAAAGATTATGACAGATTTTTATGACCACTTGGGATCAAAAGAAATTTAAAATGACGGTTGTTGAGACATTTCATTCCAAATCTGCTAGACAGAGTCAGACAGACGGTGGTGACAGGTGTGTGTCCTCCCCCCGCCCCTCGTAATCTTGGCCATGCCCAAGATACCACCCATCCCAAAGAAAAAAAGTTGCTCAAATTTATATGTTGGAAACAGACGGACAGCTTTTCTGTTTTCTTCAGGTAGACAAAACCTACTGATTACTTGGAAGGCAAAGGTTTTGATGCAATTTCTGGTTGTTGTTTTCCTGCTGGCCCTTTGTTTATTTTTCTGTGTTTTATCGGCATGGCTTGTTTTCTGTTACGACGAGAAGTACAATTTTGAAAGGACACTGGAGCCTTTCCGGGTGTGTCCTGATTGTGCAACAGCAGCCACAGAGCCCCCTGAGCATATGACGTGACTCCCTCACACTCTCTGGCCTTCCTACCATTCCTGCCTGGCTGTTTTCCTTTTGGCTTAGCTGTTTTGAAACTGTCAGGTCACGGTCATCGAGGGAAACTTCCCGACAGCTGCAGGAAACACACCCTCCTCAGTGTTTCTTCTCCTCCCTCCCTCCCTCTCTCACACCACACACCATTTATCTGATCAGAGCCCTGCAGGCAGGCGTGGTCTCCTCTGCGCGGCCTGCACCCCTCCCTGGGGCAGAGCGCCAGCTTCAGGGCTCAAAGACAGCAGACTGGTGTCTGCGCTTACTCCAAAACAAGTTTGCATTTCAGAGTAACAACTAAGTTTGTGGGGTGGAGGAAACAGTGTTTGTCAAAAACTCAGGTATATAAGCTAGGCACCAAATGGCTCTTTAAACCAAGGTTGCAGTCACCAAAGCGGAATGTTTTGTTGCCATTTTGTGGCAAAACAGCTCTAAAGTCTTATTTTTCAAATGACGGGCTAACTGTGATGGATTCTTAGTTAAACGTCTAGTTCAGATGACAACCTTGAACCTAGGTTAAGAGCTTTGAGAACTTAAAGAAGAAATGTCCTTTGATCCAGGGACAGTCCACATATATACCGTATTTTTCCATGTATAACACCCCCCCCCTATTTTGGGGGACTCAAAATTAAGAAAATGGAGGGAGATTGCCCCCGTGTATAAGACTACCCCCTTTTTAATATTATTTTTTAGTAAAAAAAACCTAGTCTTATACACGGAAAAGTACAGTATATTGGCCAATTCCAACCTCTTTTTCTTAATGACGACTGCTCCTGCTCTGGCTACACAGACAAAGCAACTTGGTTCCTGAAATTCATTCCGATTATGCAGATTAAATATAACTGATAGAATTCTACAGGATGAGGTATTTGTGCATGAAAGCAGTCCAGATCCAATGATCCCAAGACATCAGGTGCCACCCTGGTTGCAAGTGGTCGGAAGCTAGGTGCAAAATGCGCCTGGCACCTGGCTAATTTCGAACACTGGAGAAAGCACCCCACCCACCCAAAGATCAGGAACCGGGCAGGCAGCTTGTAGTCCACTTGGGCTAAGGCGGTGTTTCTAGTTTCAGGTGGCCCTAGCTGTGCCATAGCACCAGAAGCTCCTGGTCCGCTGAGTGAAGATGGCTGTCAGACCGGAAAGTTCTGGGGAGGGTGAGGGAAGGAAGGCCTCCCTCCCCTGACGGGAAAGGGCCAGAGGAGGTTCTGAGGGGAATTAGGAGGTGAAATAATGAAAGGTGAATATTTGTTCAAATAAATAGAATGGGGGGGGGGAAGGAAGCGAATAAGACAGGAGAACTGTTACAGGTCCGGAGAGGAGGGATGAAAGGAACTGGCAGTTTTGGGGAGGGTGCGAGGGGGGGAAAGGTACATGTTGGTCGTGAAAGGAGAATACAAAAGAAAAAGCTCTCTCCACTTGGAGTTTCTGGGGCAGCAGATTCTCCCTGAAATGAGGGGGCTCTCAGGATGCCTCCAAAACGAAGTCTCCTCGCAACTTTCAGCATCCTTTATGAAACTACACTTCCCATGATGCTTTGGGGGAAGCCACATCTGCTCAGAGTGGCATGATGCATAGTGCAGATGGGGCCTTGGTCATGTCCACTAATGCTAACAGGCCTACTCTGAGTATCCCTAATGTTGGATGCAACAGCCTCGCCAAATAATTTTATACACACACACAATGGTACCTCAGGTTATGTACACTTCAGGTTACAGACTCCACTAATCCAGAAATAGTACCTCAGGTTAAGAACTTTGCTTCAGGATGAGAACAGAAATCACACGGCGGCGGGGCAGCAGCAGCGGGAGGCCCCATTAGCTAAAGTGGTGCTTCAGGTTAAGAACAGTTTCAGGTTAAGAATGGACCTCCAGAACGAATTAAGTACAAAAGCAGAGGTACCACTATATATAAATCACAGTTGTTTTTGTTTTAACTGGCTGGCTTTCCCTTTGCCTCTCCTTCCAGGTGACTGCTGGCTCCTGGCCGCCATTGCCTCCCTCACCCTGAATGACCCTCTTCTGCACCGCGTTGTCCCCCATGGGCAGAGCTTCCAGAATGGGTACGCTGGCATCTTCCACTTCCAGGTGAGCACCTGCCTTGCTGCGAACCTTGTTACTCAAAGCACTGTGTCTCGCTCTCTCTGTGTTTTTAAATTGGATGTATTTTGTAGGAACATAGACTAGCCCTGCTTGCAAAGCAACAGAGAAATTCTTTGTGTCCTCCATATCTCTCTGGTGTTTATTTTAGCATTCTTCCCTGATTTGCTAGCAGAAAGCTTATACCAAGGTTAGATCGTATCCAGTCTTTATGAGCATTCATTCTGATTTATTTATTTTGCAAGTTGTTTATACGACAATAAGCATTTGTGCTCCGATCACTCTGATTTTCCTTGTGGGGTGTTTACACCTTTCCAGTTAATCACTTGTTCATCCCAACCTTTTTTGTGCACGTTTCTGTCACTTTCCATACTGCAAAACAGTGTGTGTGTGTGTCTCTGTGTGTAAAATTGATTTAACAACAACAACAACAAAAATGCAAGCATAACCAAAAGGGGGGAGGGAAGCCCCAATGAATCAAAAATGTAAATCATAGCCTGGAAGGACAAAGATAAAGTATAACTCCAAAGGGATAATAAGGTATTAACTCATACAGAAATTCCCTTTACAAATAATAATAATCTCTGGCTTTCTGCTAACTGAGGGAGCCCGGCGATCAGTTTAAAAATGGACTTTTTATTCTAGGAGAGTGAGAATAAAAAGTCTGTTTTTACAGTTATCTCCAGGCTCCCTCACTTAGCCCAAAGCCGGCTCCTTAAACGCACGAACGCCATTCAAGGTGTTTATCTTCTGCCCAGCTCCACCCCATCCAACGCCTGGCTTGGTCTGTTGCCAGCTGAGGTGGCTTTGCTGCTTATTTAAGTCTTCCACACCTGAAGACTCCACCCTGATGTGGAATCCGACCTCGCAGGTGATGATTCGCCTTGGTATTTCAAGGTTCTTTGTTTGTGGGGGTGGCAAGGGTGTGGTGCATAGCGGGGAAGAAAACTGCCCGGTGCCTCCCATTCAGAGCACAGCCTGGTGTTTGCTCAGCCTGCGGATCTGTGCCTGCAGGTAGACAGCTGCAGCTTTCCTGATGAATCGCACTTGCAGAATCTCTCTCCCTTCCTGCCCTTTAGTGGAACTGGGTTTGTTAGGCCGCAGAAAGAAAGCTGGACTAGGTGGACCTGCAAGGAATAATGTAATTTGAGCAAGGTGTCAGGACCAGAGCTCATGCAGAATGCTGGACCTTGACCTTGGAACATGTGGACTAATGATGGCTTTCTCTGAGCATGTGCAGAGCACAACCGCTAAGGAAAAAAACCCCAGATCTGTCAATTTCAGTTTCTTATTTTTCCAGTTTTAAATTCAGTTCTCGCGTCTGTAGCCTGGATTTTTTTTAAAAAAGTACTGTGAAAAATCACCAGCATTTCAATGTAAATTTCTCCTGAAATACATATTTTTGTATGCTATTTTGACTGTTTTGCAAGCAGTTCCCCCCTTCTAGAATATTTTTTTTTGTATGCTGTTTTCACTTCAGTATGTGTTTTTCTGAACACTTTCCCCTATCATATGTATTTTTGTAAATGGGTTGTTCAGTTGCAGAACTACTGTTGTAAAATTCAGAGAAATGTAAATCTCATTGTGTTTGGGCTCACATAATGGTTTGATGAGAAGTACAGATTAAGTACGTTCTCATCTAAAACGCAGACAGCATCCATCTTCTCTCCTCCCTGCCTCCATTCTTAACCACCGCTGAGTCATCAAGGGCACATGCAGCAGGGACCAGGTTCAATTCCTGGCATCTCCAGGTTGAAAAGTGTTCACCTTTGTCTTGCCTGTTTTGCGCTTGGTGCAGATCTGGCAGTTTGGCGAGTGGGTCGACGTGGTGGTGGATGACCTCCTCCCAACCAAAGATGGCAAGCTTGT
Source organism: Podarcis raffonei (assembly GCF_027172205.1). Lineage (NCBI taxonomy): Eukaryota > Metazoa > Chordata > Lepidosauria > Squamata > Lacertidae > Podarcis > Podarcis raffonei. Next base: position 13,673,159 of record NC_070617.1, read on the forward strand.
GTTTGTCCACTCCGCAGAAGGCAACGAATTCTGGAGCGCCCTGCTCGAGAAAGCTTATGCCAAGTAAGCATCTAAATCTCTTGGTTTGGGGTCGACGGGGGGAGGGAGGCTAAAGATTTGGTGCAAAAGACTTGTGTTTGTCCCACCTCTACCGGGGCAAACTCTGTGACCTGAGGGTGAGTCAGCCTCAGTTTTCCCAGTTGTGAAATGGGAACAAACAGGATATTTCTCCCCCCCCCCCCATTGTAGATTTCTTACTGACCCCTCACCAGAAAGCCCCAGGGCAGGTTACAACAGTGAAATACACAACTATAAAAGAACTAAATCATTTGAACCGTAAAAAAAGAAAAGTGCAAAAACAGTTTAGAACAGTTCCACATGTATAACAATTAAAACAGGTCCAAGTGCAAACTAAAGGACGGTGAATTCTACCACATGTGGTGGACATGCGAAAAGATGAAAAAGTTTTGGGATTAGATATATAATGAGTTGAAAAAACTTTTCAAATACACATTCCCAAAGAAACCAGAGGCTTTTTTATCAGGGATAATAGGAGATGACGTGAGAAAAGAAGATTGTAAACTATTTCAGTATGCCACGACTGCCGCTAGGATTCTCGTGGCCCAAAAGTGGAAATCCCAGGAGATCCCAACTTTATTGGAGTGGCAGACAAAATTATTTGAGGATGCAGAATTGACAAAAATGACAAAGTTTGAAGAGGAGTGGAGCAAATATGAATTAATTGCAGAAGTTTAAAAACTGTAGCAGGGTTAATATAAATCCTGTGATGTGAATAGAGGGTAAATAAGAATCTGTAAGAGAAGATGTAAATTAGGAAAACTGAAGCAGGGTAGGAGGGAAGTCCGGGTGCAAAATAAGATGACACAAAATGTTGAATGTAAAAGTTTAAGTTTTATTTATGTTTGTGAAAATCAATAAAAAGCATTGGGGGGGGGGAGAACAGGTCCATGTATAAGTTGGCCTTACCCAGCTTAGGTTCAGAGATTTGTGTGGCTCAGTGGTAGATCGGCTACTTTGCTTGCAGATGGTCCTGGGTTTAGTCTGAGTGGGGTGGACTAGATGAGTCCTGGGGGTCCTTTCCAACTCTGTGATCCTATGATTCCCAGCAACACCAGGTAGGGTTGGGAGAGACTAACTGCCTGGGACCCTGGAGAGCGGCTGCCAGTCAGTGCAGACAATACTGAGCTAGATGGATGCAGCAATGTTCCGATTCACTACGAAGCGCCTTCTTGATGTCTTGCTACTTCCACCGTAGGGTGAACGGCTGCTATGAAGCTCTTTCGGGAGGGAGCACCTCAGAAGGGTTCGAAGACTTCACGGGAGGCGTCACTGAGTGGTACGACCTACAAAAACCGCCCAGCGACCTCTTCCAGATCATCTTAAAGGCCCTGGAGAGGGGGTCTCTCATGGGTTGCTCCATTGATGTGAGTACCTTGGGCTGCATCCACCACTATAGTCCACTAGTGCAAGGGCTGTTGCACTAGTGGGCAGGTGAGCTTTCCTGTTGTGCAACAGAAGACTCCAGTGCAACAGCTGTGCTAGCCGAAACTCGCCATGCAACAGATTGCACAATTACTAGCAGCCTGCTTGTGCATTTTTTTTGCACAGCAGTTTACCGGTGGCATGAAACATTTTGCCAGAGGAACAGATATACTGCTAAGTGGCTGGTGAACTACAATCACAATTTTTTTGTGATGTATGCAAGTTTTTTTGGGGGGGGGTTGGTTCTGGGTTTTTTTCTACATGGATGCTATTTTTCTCTCTATATATATCTTATCTTACCGTGTGCGCTTGCAATTAAGTACTTTTTATCTTTCAACAAAGGATATATTTATATAATCTTCCATAATATCCAATACAGTGCTGTGTGTTGACTGCTCCATCCCCTTCTAGCAAAGTCTTACGTCCTTGGAGGCCCTTTGAAGGTTATCACTTAGATCCTTACTCTTCTTTGACCCCCGTTTTTTTCAGATCACAAGTGCTTTTGACATGGAGGCTGTCACTTTTAAGAAGCTGGTGAAAGGCCACGCCTATTCCGTCACTGGAGCTGAGCAGGTGATTGTTGCATTTCTACTATTCGGCGATCATTTGTTTTCCTTTTTATTTACAGCATTTATGTCCAGACCCCTTTTAGCCAAAAAACCCCAACGACAACAACAACTCTCAGGGCACCTTAAACAAATCAATTCTAAGGTGGTCCCTGCCCTCAGCCTCACAATTTTAAGAAGTCAAGAGAGAAGGCCTAAAGTGAGGGCAGGGACCCTTCTTCATTCTGAGGGCCGCATTGCCTTCTTGGCAACTTTCTGAGGGCCACATGCCTGAGGCAAAAGTGGGTGGGGCAACAATGGCAGATTTTACCTTTGTACAGGTAGGCTGGTTTCTGCACAGGCCCTAACACACCCCTTTCAACCCTCTTGCAGGGAAGCAAGAGGCATTCTCAGAGTCCAAGGGCCTGTACCCACCTGGGTGTGAAACAAGGCCAGACAGAGAGGCCCTAGGCCTGAAATTCCCCATTTCTGACATAAAGAGGAACTCTATTCCTGCAGAGGGGAAACAGATAAAAGAACTGAGGATCATCTATGTAAGAAGGTTTAATAATAGAGAGGTTGCCAGAAAAGAATCCCAACAACAACAACAAAAAGTCAATCAATCAATCAATCAATCAATCAATCAATCAGATCTTTATTACAGTTATAGACCAGCATAAGTAGGGTGGGGAACAATCATTTAAAATCTGTAAAATGTTTTGGAAAGCTAAAATTATTAAAACAGAAGGTATATATAAAAGCCTACAAGAATCTAAAAGAGGCTAAAAGAAGGGTTAGGACTGGAGCATTAAACGAACGTGGAAGAGCATAAAAGGTTAGTATATAAAGGGCTATGGCTATCCATTTACAGAGCGCTCTGATATGGGTGTTCATTAAATCTAGTTTGTGGCACAGGTCATCATCCGACGAATTTTGAATGCTGCTATGCAGAACCTGGCAACGTCGTATGTTGTAGCAGGGTTGGGATCTTGAAAGCAGCAGGGAGGTATAGAATTGTTCTGTGCGCCCTGGGTACTTATGGAGTAGTGGAGAGATGAGGCTAATATGAATGTCCCTATAATATAGGCACTGGAGAAGCACATGCTCTATTTTTTCTATTTGTCCAGAGTCACAGGGACATTGTCATTTTCCCACAGAAGCCATCTGGAACTCATTGCCACTGGGAAGCTATTCAGACTATTTGAAAACAGGGCAGGGTCAATAATGTGGTCAGGTCAAGTGCAGCCTTGTTCTTTCCTTCCTCTGTGACAATCTCTTAACGGCCATCTCTCATTATCTCTCTGCTCCCACAGATCAACTACCGAGGGCAGAGGGTTAACCTGATACGGATGCGAAACCCGTGGGGGGAGGTGGAGTGGACTGGAGCTTGGAGTGACAAGTAAGAAGGAAACCCTGGAGGAGTTTTTCTATGCATGCTTCAGAAAGAGCTGGTGAAAGGGGGAGAAAGTCGCCAGGGCAGCCATAGCAAGTTCCCTCCTTCTGTCAACGAGCTTCCGTTGTTTTCATGGGGATGAGAATATCTGGGTTCCATTTCCCCTCCTCCTGGGCCATAGAGCTGTGGGGACAGAAAACCTGTCTTCTCTATATACCGTTTTAATCCCACTGCAAAGAGCTCAGGGTGGCACGCACGATCTTCCCGGCGTCGCATCAGGACAACTCTGCAAAGTAAGGTTAGGTTGAGAGACAGGAACCAGCCCAGGGTCATCTAGTAAGCTTTGTAGCTGGATCAGGATTTGAATCCAGGACTCTGAAGTCCAGCATTCTAACCATCACAGGCAGAAATGAAGGAGACGCAAGGTTTAGGCGCTTGAAAAAGAAGAACCCCTGTGCCCCAAAGTTGGTGTGTGCAGGAAGCGAGTTTGCCAAGCAAAGTGGCAAAGGGAACCAGCGTGCATATTGTGTTTGGAAACCAGAGTGAATTTTTTGGTGACAAATCTATGAGGGTTACTAGGGCTACAGCAGATGTTGCTGAACTCCCATCATCCTTGGCTGTTGGCCATGCCTGCTAGGACTGATCAGAGCAACATCTGGAGGGCCAAGACTCCTCACCCCTGGGCTTTGAGAGACACTCCAGCTCTTAATATTTGCACGAGCAGTTGCTTCACAATAGTTGGTTCATCACAGAAGATCAAATACAATCTAGTGTTTTTGAAGTGGTGCCTGCAGAATAAATGGCTCCATGTAGCTTTGCAAGTTTTATCAGTCAACACGCTATAGAGTAGACGAAGGCAGCTTACCCATCCCATGTCAGAGATATCCAAGAAAAAGAAAAGTTCTTGTTTCAAAAACTCCCATTTGTTTGATTGCCCCCCATTCATTTCAATTTCATTCACTGGGTTTCCTCCCACTGAATTCAGTAGGAGATCCAGCTTCTCTTCTACAGCCTGTAAATCTTGTGTTTTTCATCCACAAAGCAAGGTGAACATTTTAGACGTTCTCTTACCCTTGCAAATAACTGGCTGTCTCAGATTTCAGAAAACCTGAAATCTGCCCATTTTACAGGCAACCCATTAAAGTGCATATTGTTTAAACTTTCCATTGATTTCAATAAGAGACCCAGCCAGTCTTCTGCTGCCTGAAACTTTCATTATTATTACTTATTCTGTCCAGATAGCAAGACATTTTTAGACCTTCCATTGAAATTGAGTCATGGGAGATTCAGGACAGAAATAAAGAAGCTGTTGACACAGGATTAGGCAAATTTTTGGAGGATAAGGTTGTCACTGGCTATAATTGTGAGGGCCATCAGAGGAAGTATTCCTCTGGAAATCAGTTGCTGGAGAGTGAAAGTGAGCTGTGGCATTCAAGTCTTCCTTGTGGGCTTCCAGTAGCCCTCTGGCTTGCCACTTGATTAGGCAGGCCTTTCAACAGTCCCAGCAGCGCTCTTATGGGCTGGTTGAGAAGACTCTGCATTTTCTTTAGAGATGCAATGAGACTGAGGGTATGTTCTATCATATGTTGTGGACCTGTAAAAGAGTAAAAGAGTATTGGGAAATAATTCATAATGAATTGGGAAAAGAATGTTTAAAAGTACTTTTGCCAAAAAAACAAGATTCCTTTTCTGTTGGGGATAATTCAGATGGAAATTCCCAGGTGTCAAAAAAGGTTATTTATGTATACGACATCTGCAGCCTGTGTTTCATTAGCCCCAAAATGGAAAACGAGTGAAGTCCAAACTAAAGAAGAATGGCAACCTAAACTGATGGAATATGCACAGCTTGTGGACCTAACATATAGAATAAGAGAACATTTAAAGAAGATTGGGAAATGTTTGTTGAATATATTGGGGGGATTGTGTATATTTGAAAACATGGGCAGCATTAAGATAAATTCAACAGTGTAAATAAGTTTTGATGGATGTAATAATGGAATATTGAATGGTTTAGTTCATATAAAATATGCAGGGATTCATGTTATGCAAAATGAACCATGGAAAGGGAAGAAGGGAAGTCACTGATATTTTAAGGTTGTTTAAATGAATATTCTAAAATATAAAACAAAATTTAATAAAAATTATAAAAGGGGGAAAAGAGAAGAAGCTGCATATTCTACTTCTTTTGGAATCTCTCTCTGTAACATTTTCCTCTCTTTTTCTTTACAGCTCTGGGGAATGGAACGCTGTGGATCCATCTATAGGGCAGCAGCTGAGAATTAAAATGGAAGATGGAGAATTCTGGTAGGCACCCTTTTCATTTGTCTTAGGAATCGCATTTCTAAAGACGCACACACATCACCAACGAGGGAGCGCATGATCTGAATTTGCAACCTGTCTTCTCCTAGGATGTCCTTCCAAGACTTCCTCCGGGAATTCTCCCGCCTTGAGATTTGCAACCTCACGCCAGACGCGCTGAAGTCACGCAAGTTCCGGAAGTGGAACACAACGCTCTACGACGGGACCTGGCGGCGGGGGAGCACAGCTGGCGGCTGCAGGAACTACCCAGGTAACTCACGTAACACATGACGTGAGTCGTGTGGGATGGGTTTTAGTAGGTAGGAGAGAATTACAATTTGCCCCTCTGGTCTCCTGGGGGGGGGGTAAAAAGAGTTTTAAAATCCCATCCTTTGCAGTGAAAACAGAAGCTTTGAAAATTAGTCTGCAAAGCCTTCTCTTTTAAGCAATTCCAGCTTATTAAATAAGCTGGCTTCCCCTTTGTTAGCCCGCATAACAGAGAACCAGGCAACAACTTGTAGAGTAAGCTTAAAAATAGTGTTTACTTACTCAATAGTCTTGGATTGGTTCACGGCAAAGGCAGCAGTAGAACTATGCAATGGAAGAAGTAAGAATTGATTACAGTATCATCAAATATATGATATGTTTAAATTAGATTTTAAAAATGGGTTTCCGGATTGAAGCTCACAGTTTGAAAGAGAATTATTGTGGAACAAGGATAAATTATTGTCAAAAATGTATAACTTATTATTAGAATGGGAAATGAAAGACGAGTTAGTCAAAACTTCAATGACACACTGAGCAATGGATATAGGGCATAACATAGACCTAAACCTCTGGGAGAAACTCCCGAAGAATGATTAGAAATTTATCACATGTTATACTTTGAAAGAAAATTACCATACTTTTCTTTGTATAAGACACAGGTGAACAATTGTTGGCAATCCCCACCCCCAAAGTTCAACAAGTCTGTGCATCCCCCCCCCAAAGAATGCTCAATAATTCTGGGCAATTTCCCCCCATTTCCTTAATTTGGAGTCCCAAAACATAGGGGTCATCTTATACACGGGGGCGTGTTATACACGGAAAAATACGGTATATAAAAATGATGCATAGTTAGTATTTAACCCCAAGTAAGTTGGTCAAGATGTACCAAGTTGGATCAGATCTGTGTTGGAAATGCAGAGAAATGGAAGGATCATTTTTTCACATGTGGTGGACACGTAAAAAGGTTAAAGGCTATTGGGAAATGATCTGCAATGAGTAAAAAAAAAATGTTTAAAACAACATTCCCAAAAAACCCTCAGGCCTTTTAGTTAGGAATACTTTAGTCTGAAGTTCCCAGTTGTCAGAAAAAAATATTTATGTACGCAACCACTGCGGCTCGAATTTTGCTAGCCCATAGATGGAAAGTGAGCAAGATCCCTAGTAAGGAAGATTGGCAACTTAAGATGATAGAATTTGCAGAAGCAGCAGGTTTAACTTATAGAATAAGAGAGCAAGAAGAATCTTTATTCAAAAAGGAGTGGAATCTTTTTGCTGAATATTTAGAAAATAATTGTTTACAATTGAAAATGCTGGCAGCATTTAGATAAATTCAATAATACGGTAAATATTTAAAGGATGTAAAATGGAGAAACGATTAGATTGACTATAATAAAATATGCAGGAATGATAGATAAGTAAAATGAACCTCGAAAAGGGAAGGAGGGAAGTCAATTGTTACATGATGTCAGAGGCTCAGGAGCAGAAGAGCAGGGGAGAGAGCAAATAGAGAGCGGAGGAGAGGAATCAGAGGGGAGCGTAGGGGAATATGACAGTGGACCGAGAGATTCCATGAGCTTCTCCAGCAAATCTGAAGATTCCCAGGAGGGGGCGCCTATGGTAAGGGCGAGGCGAATCCCAGAGGGGACGATCCATAAACAAGGAACCAGAGGGGAGTCCCAAAGGAGTAGCGGAGGAGTAGGGCCAGTTCCCTCACCAGAGCACAGTGGGGGGGAAGAGTCACGTGAGTCAGGACCAGCTTCTCCTCCATCGGGGAGTGGGGAGACGGAGGGAAGGCCAGGTCCAGCTAGCCTCCCCGAAAGGGGGAGCAGTGACACAAGTGTAACGGTCAGAAGGAAAGTGGGAGGCTGCGCGCGCGCGCGCCAAGTTCAAATGTGGAGGAGCGCGGGACAGCAGAAAACCCGGATTGGGAGCCAGGTCCTAAAGCCCGAAAGGGGGGGGGGGAGGAGTCGGGAGAATCAGCGTCAGAGGAATCTCGGAGGGCTGAGACTCCGACTAGCAGAAGGACCCAGAGAAAGAAGGAACAGAGGAAGAGGTGGAGTAAGGCTAGAATCTTAAGCTGGTGTCAGGGGGGAGGAGATTCAGATGGGACTTCTACGGTCTGATGGATAGATGTAGCGTTGCGCGCTGCGCATCTGGAAATGAGACTGAACTTCAATAAAGACTTTTAAACTTGAGCAAGAAGCAGCGTTGGTCTTGTGTGAGCTGGGACCTTGGGCAGCGCTGACACATGGTATTATGTAAAACGTTCATTTTGAGATGTATACACTGAAAAATTAATAAGAATTGTTATTAAAAAACCCTATGCAGGTAAAATACTTGCATTTTACAGCTCAACCAGCTTCAGATATGAGCCTGAGCTGGAGCAGGAACAGCCATATGTGCATTCATTGCAGGCTGGAGAAAGAAAGAAAGAATGACAGGAAGGAGATGGGCTTATATTTCTCGTTTCTTCCTGCTACTGGAAACAGGAAATGACATCACACAGAACTCTCTCTACCATTTACATTGCTATGCTCTGAGTCTGCCTATCTAGCAGTACAGCTCTGTGTCCGTTTGCCCCTAAACTTACTAACTCTCAAGAATATGCATTTGTTGACTTCCATCTCCCCAAAACTTTTGCACCCCACAGTCTCCTCTTTCTTTCTCCTTCAGCAACCTTCTGGATTAACCCCCAGTTCAAAATCCGCTTGGAAGAGGTGGACCACGATGACGACGAGGACAGGAGGGAGCCGGGTTGCAGTTTCCTCCTGTCTCTGATGCAGAAACACCGGCGCCGGGAGAGGCGGTTTGGCAAGGACATGGAGACCATTGGCTTTGCTGTCTACGAGGTACTGCCCGAGGGCTTGGGAGAGCTGCCCCTCAGGGTGTGGAGCCCTTCCTCTGCCTTCTTTCGGAATTCACTGCCCCTCTTCCTTTTGTCCCCTGCAGGTGCCTCCTGAGGTATGTATGCCAAACAGCAACTCCTGTAAGTGTGGGAAGCCCCTGCAAGAGCATCTCCTGTCCTGTAAGAACATAGGACCAGGAGCCAAGCCACAGGGGTCTGTATTGTCTGCCAATGGTTCTCCAGGGTCCCAGTCTTTCCCACTGCTGCCTGTAGTTGCCAGGGACTGAACCTCAGGCCTTCTGCATGCAAAGCTTGCACTCCACTGCTTTGCTGCAGACCTTCTGCTAAAAAGGGGGGGGGGGAAACCTAAGATTCTAGTCCTCAACATAAGGAACATAATAAGTAGGGGTGTAGCAAATTGCTTTATCCCAAGTCAGGCCAACTGAGTCCATCTAGCTCAATGTTGTCTACACTGACCGGCAGCGGCTGTCCAGGGTTTCAGGCCAGGAGTCTTTCCCACCCTATCTGGAAATGGCAGGGAATGAAGCAGGCGCCCTTTGCAGTCAAGGCAAGTGCTTGGAAGAAAGATTCCAGTCCTCATTATTTCTGAATAAAGGGATAATTTAAGTGGATATAGAGGACTTCTAGGGACGCGGGTGGTGCTGTGGGTTAAACCACAGAGCCTAGGACTTGCCGATCAGAAGGTTGGTGATTCGAATCCCCGTGACGGGGTGAGCTCTTGTTGCTCGGTCCCTGCTCCTGCCCACCTAGCAGTTCGAAAGCATGTCAAAGTGCAAGTAGATAAATAGGTACCGTTGCGGCGGGAAGGTAAACGGCGTTTCCGTGCGCTGCTCTGGTTCGCCAGAAGCGGCTTAGTCATGCTGGCCACATGACCCAGAAGCTGTACGCCGGCTCCCTCGGCCAATAAAGCGAGATAAGCACCACAACCCCAGAGTCAGCCACGACTGGAACTAATGGTCAGGGGTCCCTTTACCTTTACCTTAGAGGACTTCTAGTATGTTAGATCGCTGATCCCTCTAGCTAAGCATTGTCTACACTGACTGGCAGCTGCTCTCTGGGTTTTCAGACAAGCTTATCAGGAGCTGCTGAGGGTTGAAATTGGGACCTTCGGTATGAGAGGCAGGTGCTCTGGCTGCTGAGCTGCAGTCCTTCCTCTAAAAAGAAAGACAAGATTCCAGTCCTCTTGATTTAAAGAAAGGGCCAATTTAAACAGGGATGTAGAAAGCTGCTGTCTACCAGAGCTGCAGTGGTTTGAACCTGGGACCTTTCTACCTGCAAGGCAGGAGCTTTTCCACTGAGCTATCCAGTGCCGGATTTACATATACCGTATTTTTCGCACGATTGGACGCACCGGACCATAGGGCGCACCTAGTTTTTTGGGGGGGAAATAAAGGAAAAAAAATTTCCCTTTATTTCCCCCCCAAAAGCAGGTCAGGGAAACCGAACCAGGTTGAGGAACAGCGGGATAGTGGCGCTGCGCCTCCCTGCTGTCCCCCGAGCTTGTGGGGCTGGCTGATGTCTGCCTGGCGCGAGGGGCGCTCTGCTTCAGGGTGCCCCTCGCGCCGGGCGGCAGGCTGCTATCCGCAGCGTGGCGAGCCCTGCGGGGAACTCCTGCAGGGCTCCCCACCCTGCGGATCTCTGCCTGGCGCGAGGGGCGCTCTGCTTCAGGGCGCCCCTCGCGCTGGGCGGCAGGCTGCTATCCGCAGCCTAGACATCCCTGCGGGATCTCCCGCAGGGTTGCCTAGGCTGTGGATGGGTTCCCGAAGCGCCGGGCGCTCTGCTTTCAGGGCGCCCGACGCTCCGGGAAGCAGGCTGCTATCCGCAGCGTGGGGAGCCCTGCGGGGAACTCCTGCAAGGGTCCCCACGCTGCGGATGTGTTCCCGAAGCGCCGGGCGCTCTGCTTTCAGGGCGCCCGACGCTCCGGGAAGCTGGCTGCTATCCGCAGCCTAGACACGGCTAGCGGAGCGCTAATCCCGAAGCTTGGGGCTGCGGAGCTCAGCGCGCCCCAAGCTTCTGGGTGCCGGCAAGGTCTAGACGGCTAGCGGAGACCTTGCCGGCACCCAGAAGCTTGGGGCGTGCTGAGCTCCGCACGCCCCAAGCTTCGGGATTAATGCAGCGCTCCGCTAGCCGTGGGAGAGCTGGGTCTCCCACGGCTAGCGGATAGCTTCCTGAAGCCTGGCGAGCGAGAGGGGTCGGTGCGCACCGACCCCTCTCACTTTCCAGGCTTCAGCGAAAGCCTGCATTCGCTCCATAGGACGCACACACATTTTCCCTTGCTTTTTAGGAGGGAAAAAGTGCGTCCTATGGTGCGAAAAATACGGTAAGCTAAGCAAGCTATAGCTTAGGGCCCCACTCTCTTGGGGGCGCCAAAAATAATTAAAGGGGAAAAAACTGGGTGTACATTTCCAAAATATAAGATAAAACACACATAAAATAACACCGCAACAGTGTTTTGTGTTGTGTAGGCTCCTGTGATGAAGAAATGGGCCCCACCTGCTAGCCTCCTCTCTGAAATATCACTGGTTTGCTCATTTCTAACAGCGACAATTTGTTGTTGACAAAGGACAGCTGGATATATAAAGGGCCCCATTACCTTCAGTAGCTTAGGGCCTCATCAAACCTAAATCCGGCCCTGGCCACGGCCGTTCCCTATTCCAAGAGGAAGGTTCGACAGGTGAAGCACTTGCTCAACTCGTGCCTTCTCCTCTCTGGCAGTTCAGGGGGCAGACCTCCGTACACCTGAAGCGCGACTTCTTCCTGTCGAACTCCTCGCGGGCGCGATCTGAGCAGTTCATCAACCTGCGCGAGGTCAGCACCCGCTTCAAGCTGCCGCCGGGGGAGTATATCGTGGTGCCTTCCACCTTTGAGCCCAACAAGGAAGGGGACTTCGTGCTCCGGTTCTTCGCAGAGAACAAAGCCGGGACAGTGTATGTGCTGCTGGTGATATTTGTCATTCCTTTGGCAGAGGGTGGGCAATCGTTCAACTGATTGAAATGGGTTTCAGAGTGCTGTACAGTGTCCTCTTGCAGCACTGTCCAACTACTCAGACCCACTGAAATTAACATTTAGGTTTGAGTGATGATGATGATGATGATAATAATATATTTCATTTCTATACCTCTTTATATTTATAAGAAAAATCTCAAAGCGGTTTACGGAATATTGAAACATCAATAAAATATCAATAAAACAGTCTGAAGAAAGTCAAATGTAGAGTATACAGTCAAAGCTACATAATTAACAGAAAACTAAAATATTATCTTAAAGACTTCAAAATAAAACATCACAAAGGAGGTCAGCTACAGAATACATATTTAACACAAAGTTAACAAAAAAACTTAAACATTTTTTAAAAACACCACATTGCTAAGTGAAGTCAAATATAAATTGCACATTTAAAACAGCATAATTAACAAGAGAATAAAATATTATCATAAGCATAACACAGCTGTTTGGCAGGGACAAAAAGATGGGGCAAAAGAATCCAATAGTTAGGGTTTGGTGTCAGGCATAAAAGATGGTGAGAACGCTCTGGTTTCCCTGGCACAACAAATCCAGTTCTTCTTTTTAAGTGGATTTATTGTAGTTGGGAAAGTGACAGGCAACTCCACATTTACGTGCATTTGAGCCATGTGTGATCAGTGCCGGATTTACGTATAAGCTAAACAAGCTATAGCTTAGGGCCCCACTGTCTTGCCCCCCCCCCAAAATTAATTGTATTTCAGTTCAACAATTACTTTGATAAAATACATATTTTGTTTTGTGCAATGGTTTTAGATACCCATTAGGTCCATAAATTACCATATAGCATATATTCAACACAGAAAACAGTGACAATTTGTTGTTGACAACAAAAAGGGCCCCATTACCTTCAGTAGCTTAGGGCCTCATCAAACCTAAATCCAGCCCTGCGTGTGATTGTGCGCATTGCCACAAACGCTGAAGTAGCACAAAAAGGGGCAAAAGCATGCCTAAAAGAGCATAAAAACACGTGTAAATAGTATCTGGCAATCCCAGGAGCCTTAGCACCAAGCTTTGAGGCCTGTGAAGAGTTGGAGTTCAAGCAAGGAGGTTTGGAGGGAGCAACTGTGGTGGGGTTCGGTGGGTTTTTGTTTTTTAAATGGTTTTTTGATGGTTTCCAGAGATTTGGGGGGTGTTTGCAGGCTTTTCCATGGTGTTCCCAATTTATGCAATTTCACTTTTAACACGCGGCACCTCAGAATGTAACCTCCGCGTAAATGGAGAGTTGCCTGAACTGAATGGGATGAAAGAAAAACTAATGGGAAGACCTGGAGGACCTTTCATGCAGATCAGGATTGAATGCTTGTTGTCATAGAACGCCCCTTCCAACTAGCATGGTCTTCTCTGGCTTTCCAGGGTCTCAGGTTCGCCCCCCCCCCCCATTTCCCTGCCACCTAATCCCTTCTTAACCAGACAGGTGTGGGGAGCTGGACTTAGGACCTTCTGAGCTTTTGCCTCTTTCCAACTGGGATTGGCGCTGCCTGTTGGGATACAGCTGCTGACCTCATCCTAGCCCAGACCTTGCCCAGGGCTCAGAGAGTGGAGCATTGAAGCTGCTTCAGCAACAACCAGCCTTAGGCTGAGCCTTAGGTAGGAGCTGTAAACTTTGCCTTTTGCTGAAGAGCACCACTTCTCTTAAAGGGGCCCACCCCCTCTCAGAAGCTTTTTTACTCTCATAGAGCAGGGGAGACAGATGGACTGGGGCTCCCAAGACGGAGTCCTCCGAGTCAGAGGTAGGGATGTAAAATGCATTGCTTTCCATTCCGCCCTGTGTTTGACACAACGGCGATATTGCTGTTCTGCAGCAGTTCATCTTGTGCCAAAAATTATGACATCGTCATTCTTTGCTGTCCATTGTGGCGAGATTATGTAGCTTACATAACTTGCGTTGTCATTACTTTATTCCATCCCATTCCTTTCAGTGCAAAGAAATCACAGTGCAAATGGTGGTGGTTTGCGGTGGACAACATTAGTTCGTTATCATTTGCAGACTGAAAGCAACAGCAGCAGCAAACATCAGTCGTTTTCAGTGGTTTGATTTCCGTTATGGGCAAATAAGTTAACATTGGCAGCTTCCAGTTTCGTTGGAATTCTGCTGCTGTCGCAACACACGAGCCAGACTTTGGAAACAAAACCAGATGTAAACCCTTGACTTTAACTCTCCCCTGCCTCTCACTTGACTTCAGAGTGCTTCTCACCACCCCAGTTTCATAATGCTTGTTCTGCTATGTTTACTAGTGTCTGGATAATTGCCTTGAGCCCCTTTATGTTTCCCCCGAGTTCTCATTTTTATTTTTATTGCCTTTCTGCAGGGAAATGGACGATGAAATCCAGGCAAACCTCCCAGATGAGGTAGGAATCCTCCAGTGACAAATACGGACCCCTTTCGAAGGGCGACTTAGAGGAAATTCCTGCTTGTATTCCAGAGCAGGACTTCCCAAGCTGGTCTCTGGACCTCTGACGGTCTACCAGCTTCATTCAAGTGATCCACAGCATGTCTGCAAAAATTCAGTTAAAAACCATGCAGCACCTAGCACCATTGCTCCAAGAGGTAGAAAAATAGCTAAAAGGTCCTCCGAGATCCTCAGCAATTTTCAAGCAGTCCTTGGAGAAAAGAAAAAGTTGGGGAACCACTGGTGGAAAGGAGTTATGTAACGACTGCCACCAGTTTTTTTTACATTCAAGAAGAATCCTCTCTTCTGTCACTGGCACATCTTTCTCTCTGAATTCAGTATGCGCCCATTGGTGGAAGTCACGAGTGGGGAGAGTTGTGGTTGCACTCAGAGCTTCCCATGGACATCTGTTTGGCCACTGTGAGAAGTGGATGCTGGACCAGATTGTCCCCTTTTGGCCAGAGCCAGCAAGGCTCATCTTATGTTCTCAGCTAGTGCTGGGGCACAGGAATTTGTCCAGCAGTTTTCCATTTTTTACAAGGTGGTGGTGGAAATCTCCCCACAGATACTGGCCAATGCATGCAGCCCTTAGAATGGACTCATCGCATATGGCCTTCAGCTACAGATTTCAGAGGGGTAGCCAAGATAATTCTTGAAGTGACAGTGAAGCTTTTTGTGAGTGGTCTTTTTTTAAAAAAATAAAAAGAGCAGCCTGTCACTTTTCCATGCTTCCGATCCCAAAGAACTTTGCATCTTTAGACTTTCTAACCCTAACCTGCCTGTCTGACCGTTCCTCTGTCTCTCCCTTCCCCAGAAAGTGCTTTCAGAAAGCGAGATTGATGCTAGCTTCAAGCAACTCTTTAAGCAGCTGGCGGGGGCGGTAAGTGTGTCAAATGTGTGTGTGTGGGGGGGGTAAATTAGATCCATTCCCCATTTAAAGGGGAACTTTCCCAACGTGCACCATCCAAAACAATACGTGAACCAAATTTCAGGCAGCCTTTGAAATCAGCCCTTCTCAGAATTTTGCAGTGCAGTTCTCCAGCCTGGTAAAGTGTTTCCTTACTATTTTGACCAAGCTGTGCAGGTGTGGAGCAGGTGAAAGGTGGCTTCTTGCCAAATGGAGGATTGGCAGGCCCTGCTGAACAGCTGATGCCTGGTGCTCACTTCACCCACCTGTCAAAGTCGGCCAGTGGTTGGTGGAGGGGGGGTTAAGGAACATTAAGTTCCCCACCTTTGTCCTAGCTGAGCAGCAGAGCGCTTAGTTTGCATATGCAAAGGTGCCTGGAGCTGTGATGGGGAAACAGGTTCCAGTTCTGAGCAGGTTCTGAGCAAAGGGCTTGACTTCAGGCCTCTCCAGGAATCGCCTCTTTTAAGAGTGGCTTAAAATAACATTGAATCTTTTTTCCCTCTTCTTTTCCGCCCTTCCTTGCAGGATATGGAAATCAGTGTTCGTGAACTGCAGACTATCCTCAACAGAATCATAGGGAAACGTAAGCACTGAGCCTAACTTGTTCCCTCATCACCTTCTTCTTCTTCTTTTTTAAAAAAGAAATTAAAATAGCAAAACATTTGTCGTACAGAAAGTCAGGGAATGTGTCCATGTGCGTACAACAAATGCTGAGTGTTGTATGCAACAGAGAATAAAACTAATTTGGCAAAACTTTGTGTTGCCAGGGCCCTTTGGCAACAAAAGTGTTGCCAGTTTTCACCATTTAAAATGTTCGGACACCAGCAACCCACCATCTTCCTGACCTTGGACTTGTAACAAACCTGTCATATAGTTCCAGGGTTTGTGGCTTCCTTGTGCTGCTGTTGAGGGTCCCTTTGAACGATTTCTGTCATCTTTTTGCTGCGTGCATTCATGGGGTGTAAAAGGAAAAGCTCTAATTGTCCCTTCTTTGCTTTTCACTGCAGATAAAGACCTTCGGACGAAAGGGTTCAGTTTGGAGTCTTGTCGGAGTATGGTGAACCTCATGGATGTATCCTTCCTTTTTGGTGTCGGGGTCTGCGTATTTTAAGGCGGCTCCAGGCTCTCAGTATTTTGCAGGAGAGGAGCACGTGCCATTAATTTAGGTTTGCGCTTAATTAAAGTAGATTATGATGCTCTTTTGCCCTAATGCAATAAATCCACTTTTATAAAACCAAAACAAAACAGTCTTTAAAAATTATTTAAAGATGTTTATATAATACTTAAAACAAAAAAAATTTTTCCTTCCAGTAGCACCTTAAAGACCAACTAAGTTAGTTCTTGGTATGAGCTTTCGTGTGCATGCACACTTCTTCAGATACACTTGAAACAGAAGTTGCCAGATCCCTCTATATAGTGAGAAGGTGGGGAGGGGTATTACTCAGAAGGGTGGTGGGAGTGGGATTATCTGCCAATCACCCATTCCCACCACCCTTCTGAGTAATACCCCTCCCCACCTTCTCACTATATAGAGGGATCTGGCAACTTTTTATTTCAAGTGTATCTGAAGAAGTGTGCATGCACACGAAAGCTCATACCAAGAACTAACTTAGCTGGTCTTTAAGGTGCTACTGGAAGGAAAAAAATTTTTTGTTTTGACTATGGCAGACCAACACAGCTACCTTTCTGTATATAATACTTATTGCGCAAAATTTATATACAGCTTGTTTGTAGAAGAAAAAAACTTCAAAGTGATTTACAAAAAAGATAAATTATCACTAACAAATCAGAATGAATGCTATGTGAAGGCTGGACGTAGTTTAACCTCTGCCTAAGCTATATGCCTGCAAGCGCTCAACAAACTAATTTTTTGGGAGTATGGCATTGGAGGGGAAGGGGAGGTGATGGTGGAAGGAGGTGAAGGTGGCATTTTGACAGCAGTGTCTCCTTAACATCCGCTTCCTTGATCAGAGAGATGGAAATGGGAAACTTGGATTGGTGGAGTTCAACATCCTTTGGACCAAAATCAGGAGCTATTTGGTAAGCTCACAGTGTCATCAAAGCCACTTATGGGTAAAAAAACCCCACACAAACATGACTACAGTGGGGTGGGTAAGTGGTGGGGACCTCTGCCCACCCAGATACTGTGGAGTCCAGCTCCCATCAGTCTCAGACTGCATAGACAGTGGTCAAGAATGATGGGAGCTATAGTCCAACAACAGATAGAGGTCCACAGATTCCCCATGGTTTAAAACTTGGTGCACAAAACTCACCTGTCCAAATATTTCACAAATATTCTCTTGGTTACATGATTCCCCACCCCCCGCAAACCAGGATAACTAAATGGAATTATAATTATTTTTGTTATTTGCAGGGAAAAGCTGGGGAATTCTGCTTAATTGTTTTCTGATATGCAAACAATATTTTGCAGATATGGACTGTTCAAAAAATTGGAACATATCTAAGGAGTGGGCTGAAAATGAGAGAGCCAAAACAATCCAACTTTGTAATTTGACATCCATTTGATTCTGAAATGTGAATGTTGATGTCCAGTATCATAATTTGAGCATGTTAAGGAATTTTGAATCTGGTTCTGAAATCTCTTCCCTCTAGATGGGACTTGTCTGGAGAGTTTAGTGATCCTTTCTGGATCTCCCTCTAGTGGTTAGACTATGAATTGATGGGTTCCTACTGGAGCCTTGGAACTCATACAGTGGTGCCCCGCAAGACGAACGCCTCGCAAGATGGAAAACCCGCTAGACGAAAGGGTTTTCCGTTTTGGAGGCACTTCGCAAAATGAATTTCCCTATGGGGTTGCTTCGCAAGACGAAAAAATCTTGCGAGTCCCCGCGGGTTTTTTCCCGCTTTCCCCCCCCTTTTCCTAAGCCGCTAAGCCGCTTATCAGCTGTTCCGCTGATAAGCCGCTTAACAGCTGATCGCGAAAAGCCGCTAGACCGCTGTAGCGCTAATCCGCTAAGCTGTCAATGGGCTTGCTTCGCAAGATGAAAAAACCACTAGACGAAGAGAATCGCGGAACGGATTCTTTTCGTCTTGCGAGGCACCACTGTAATTTATTTTTTCCTCTGGACACCTTTGATTCTTGGGGCTCAGCCGCTGGGTTCACTGTTGACACCTTTGGGGGGCATTTTATCTCCTTTTCTCTTCGTTATCTTTTAAGGCAGTCTTTAGGAAGTTCGATTTGGACAAGTCGGGGAGCATGAGTGCCTACGAGATGCGGATGGCTCTGGAGGCTGCAGGTGATCTGCCCCTTTTTAATTGCATTCAGTTTTCTAGGCAGCCTCTCAACTGAACTAGTCCTCAAGGTGGAATTAAAACCAAGACATCAATCAGAATCAAGAAACTCAGCTAATAGTCAGGAATCCTGGGTGGTTGGCCACTGTGGGAACAGGATGTTGGACTAAGATGAGCCTTTGGCCTGATCTAACAGGACCCTTCTTGTCTTCTTTAACATATCCAGTTCCTTTGCCCTTTCCTCATTAATTGTAACTGGAAGCTGTGCATGAATGAATTAGACAAATGGGCAGTTCAGGTCCTGTGAGAAAGACACTTGTGACTCTTGTCTTTCCTGCTCAGCACCCAGCCAAGTGGGATAGTGGAGATACAGCTGCCATATAAGTTTTGTATTACAAGTGTCTCAGGACTGGGAAATCGGATGCCCTCCAGATGTTCTTCAACTCTCAGCTCCCATCAGCCCCAGCTGGTATGGCCATAGTTTAGTGGTGATGGGAGTTGGAATCCTGCAAAGTCTGGAGGACCACAGGTTCCCCACTAAGGTCTAATCTAAACTGCTGGATTTCAAAGCACACAGCTGTCTGAATTGCTCACAGTCCCTTGGCTTACCTCAAAAGTGGGAGACTCTGTTGTGTTTTTAAGAAAGCCACCCAGCTTCTGAATGAAATGTATTTGCTCTTTCTTTCTCTCACCCAGGCTTCAAGCTGAACAAGAAACTGTATGAGCTAATCATCACCCGCTACGCTGAACCTGATCTGGCCATCGACTTTGACAATTTTGTCTGCTGCTTAGTGCGACTTGAAACCATGTTCCGTGAGTGCCCTTTTCGTAGGGTGGCTGTTTCATATTTCGATGTGTGACCAGGTTGTTTTAGTCTGCCTATGGAGACTATGGAGCCCCATAGCTATTGAGGACTGGTGGAGGCTGTATTGTCTGCACCACTTCTTCCCTCTTTGGGGTTCTCCTAGAAGTCAAAGGAGGCAAAGGAGTAGCAGAGGACTGCAGTGTTGGCCTTGGAGTTTAGAAAGGTGTTGGCTTTGCATGCCCCAGTGCTCTAACTCCAGGGCTAGAGGGTTTCTTTAGGCGTGCCTAAAGGCTTTGCAAACCACCAGCAACATTTTAAATTTCCATGCAGTTGCAATATGTTCCCCATGCTGCTCTTAAATTATTTCCAAAGCAGCTTGAAATGGGTAAGGAGGAAGCAGGCCAGCAGCCTGGTGCATCTTTGGGCATGCCACCCTCCTGGCACAGCTCTTTGGAGCCTGTCCCTGGAGTCAACAGGGTTGATCTGGGTTTGTTTCCCACCCAGAGAAGTCCTGCAGTGAAATATCTTGATTTAATTCCCACCCTCAACTCTGCCACTCACCCCACAATCTCTCTCTTCAGGGTTTTTCCAAGCACTGGACTCAGACAAGGATGGAATCGTCACCTTTGACTTGGTTAAGGTAATGCCTCTCTGATCGTTGAAAATAAACTCCCAGTGTCATAATGCTGTGATACAAATGTCTGGTGAGATCACACTCGGGATACTGTGTGCCGTTCTGGTCCTGGAACTTCAAAAAGGGTATTGTAAATCTGGAAAAGGTGCAGTGAATGGCAACAAAAATTATTGAACGCATTTTCCTATGAGGAACGATTATGACATTGGGGGTTTCTGAATTACTATGTTTTTAATCCTCCTGAACACCCACCAGTATTTTTGCGATAATTTATCCTAATATACACATTTACTTACATGCAGTGTTCCCCAATGTGATTGTGCATTGTATTACAGCCTATGTATGCATTTTGTATGCATTATTGCAAAATTTGGAGAGGTGCAGATTTTGAAGGTTGGGTCTATGTTTCAGTTTATGTGTTGTTTCAGAAAGCGTGAATTAGGTAGATTTGCTTTTGACGGTGAACTGAACTGAATTTCTCCGCTATTCCTCTTTTTATCTCTCTCTCTCCTGCACTGCAGTGGATACAACTAACCATGTTTGCCTGAAGAAGAAACAGCACCATCCCTGCACGGCTGTCTGGCCCTTCTCCTCGGACATCTTTTGTGCTTTCGTTGTTTTTACCTGCAAGTGCCTTGCATCACAATGTGGTCGCTTCTTGCTTTTTCACTGCTTCCACCTCAAATAAAGGAACAGACCCGTGCTTAAACACACACACACACACACACACACACATATACACACGCAGCACTTCACATTTGCCTCACGTGCCAAGGTGGACTCTCTTGGCTCCCTGCCGCCGTGCCTGGTCATCACCTGTGACCTCGGAAGCTGTTCAGATCCTGCACTGCCTCCAAAGCTGCTTCTTGCTTTGAATAACGATCCATAGCGAGATTCTTGCCGCACAGCTTGGCACAAAAGAGGCCTTCCTGACTTGACCTCAGGCTCCTTGTCTTTAAAATGGGGGCTTATCACAGCACCAACATGAGCAGCAATGGTGGCTCTGTGGAAAAGCCCTGAGTGGACAGTGCATTCTGGGAAAACTCTTGCCTCTTGATAGCCAGTTTTTCAGTGGCTGTTGGCTTTGGTTAGTTTTTAGGGCTTTGTCCTGATGTTGGCCTCCTCTCAAGTTTTTGGTTTTTTTGTCTTAAGATGTATGTGCAGGATAAGGGGGGCAGCCAGAGAGCTGCCCCACAGAAGCATTGTTTTGAAATAGTGGGCAAACATCTTGAGGCACACGGCGGGGGTGGGGGCACCTGATGCCTTAATTTTAAAAAAGGGATGTCTTGCCTTCTTTGTCTCTATTGCTGGATGTCTGCTCAATCCTCCCAGTTTGCTTCTATAGCTGTCTGGTTGATGCCCACTCTGCAACATAGCTGGGAAATCTCAGCCCTCCATTGGCCACACTTCCTTCAACTCATTTGCCATATTTCTTACACTCAGGACGTATTTGCACTATACGTTTAAAGCACTCTTTTTTTTTAATATTTTATTTAGGATTTTTTAAAAAATATATATTTTATTTAGGATTTTGTTTAAAGCACTCTTGAAACACATTGAACAGCCATGGCTTCCCCCAAAGAATCCTGGGAGCTGTAGTTTGTCGAGGGTGCTGTTATGAGACCCCTCTCCCCCTCACAGAGCTACCATTCCCAGAGTAGTTTTACAATCAGTCCCTCTTCCCAGGGAATTCTGGGAACTGTAGTACTCTCAGCACTCTCAACAAACTACAGTTCCCAGGATAATGGGGTGGGGGGAGTTTATTATAAAGAGTGCTTTAAATGTGCATTGTGCATTTGGCCTCAGATTTGCCCACTGGTATTTCACTATTTGCCAGTGAGATGCCTATGTTTTTAAAACATATTTGCATCAGTGCCAAAGAAATATTCCCACTTCTGTAACTGTTTTGGCCTCTATTTTTTTATTTGGCAAATACAAAGTTTGGCAAGTATGGACTGAGACCTGACAGGGGACTTTGCAGGGCTCCTTCTTCAGATGGGCAAAGGCCTGTGTCTACATGGGGGAAGACTGAACTTTCAATCCCTGGCATCTCCAGGTAGACATAGGAGAGAACACAGTCTGGAATCCTGGAGAGCAGCTGCCAGTCAGTGTAGACAATACAGAGCTAGCTAACCCAAATGTCTGGTTTGGTTTAAAGCCGCTTCTGATCTCCCTGCTTATATCAGCCTTTGGACTGAAATCTTATTTTTAAAGGGAAGACTGCCTTTCAGTGGCATGTTCTGCAGTTCAATCCTCAGCATCTCCAGGTAGAGAGAGGAAAGAGAACTACATGGTTCAATAGTCTGGCTCCGCCATAGGGTGGTTTCCTATCTTCCAATCTGTATCTGGCTGCAAGGACTTCATCCCTTTTCTCCAGCCCCATATTTTCCACTCGCCAGAGGGGCCCCCTTTCCCTCACTGGTGCCTGCCTTTTGGCACCCACAACTTCACATCACTGACATCTCGAGACGTTGCTCTCGCCAGCCTTGCTCCTCTCTGACTGTTGTCCTGCCTAGAGGGTGCCTTTCTCGAATGGGAAATTGATAACTCTGCAATGCCTGGAGGGCTACGGGTCTGCCATCCCCGGGATAATAATAATAATAATAATAATAATAATAATAATAATAATAGTAATAATAGTAATAATAGTAGTAATAATAGTAGTAGTAATAATAATTTTATTTATACCCTGCCCTCCCCAGCCAAGACCGGGCTCAGGGCGGCTAACAACCAATAATAAAAACAAGTTGATTAAAATACAATTTAAAAACAAGATTAAAATACATTAAAACATTAGGATGCAGCCTCTACACAGGAGGAGAAAGGAAAAAGAAAGAGGGGGAGGGAATCAAACTGGTTCTAAGCCAAAGGCCAGGTGGAACAACTCTGTCTTACAGGCCCTGCGGAAAGAAATCAAATCTCACAGGGCCCTGGTCTCATGAGACAGAGCATTCCACCAGGCCGGAGCCAGTGTTGAGAAGGCCCCGGCTCTGGTTGAGGCTAATCTAACTTCCTTAGGGCCCGGGACCTCTAGGGTGTTGCTATTTATGGACCTTGAGGCTCTCCGTGGGGCATACCAGGAGAGGCGGTCCCGTAGGTACGATCTGGATAAGGAACGGACCCTTGGAAATCAAATAGGGTCAGGCACAAAATGATCGGCAATCCTGTTTGGCCAACAGTTGGGCAGGCTGTTTCCTGTCTCTGGAAGCTTCTATGAGCATTCCAATGCCTGAGGGGCAGAATTCTCCTCACCCAGAGGCCGGTTTGGGGTGAATTGGGACCTCCAGGCTGCAGCAGCTGAATGCCCCTTACCCGTCTCCCCCACCCACTTCACCCTTGCTCCCAGAAAGCCGCCTGAGGTGCTGCAGAAGCCCCCTCGCTCCCCTCCAAGGCTGTTTCACGTCTCCCTTGAGGTGCCCAAATGGGAGACTTCTGAGGTGATGTTTGCTTCTGTAATTGTGCCAGAAGATTCCGTTATCAGGGATTATTTTACACTCCTATGATGCAACTGGGTACTACTGTTTAATCTTTTTGTTTTGTATTGTAGAAACAGACTTGTTTTATTGCCAAAAAAAGGAAAAAAGAAGTGCTATTATTAAAGCAAGATGCTTGAGTCCCTATTGGTTTGGGCTGTTTTTTGTTAAGTTTCATTCCTTCACCACACGGTTCGAGGGGAGGTTACAACAATATAAAAATACAACCTTGAAATAAGTTAGAACAATTTACAGTTGGAAGAATAGGGTGGGCCTTAAACCTTAAACTGTAGCCTTATGAGGCTTTGCCCTCAGGTGGGAAAAATATTGCGCCCGGGAAAGTGAAAATGGGAGTCAACAGACACTCAAGGAATAGTTTCTCAAGGAAAAGCTTTATTTCTACCATCCATGAACTGCTAGAAGGAGCAAGTGTGATAACTCACAAAAACATGCACGGGTTCACAGTCATGTGCACGGAGTATATATTCCCCTTCCAGTTCCCTCCCCTTTCTCCTCCCTCAGGAGTCCTGCCCCATGAGTTCCTCTGAGCATGAACAGAAAGCTGTCTTGGGACTATCGTGGACTCTTGGCGCCCTTCCCAGGAAAGGGGAATGAGTACAGTTCAGCATGTCCAAGATGTTACAACTAGAATGAGATAAGATTCGTTTCTCAGGCCTGAGTATTCTTGGCATTGACAGAGTCTATTCATTAGCCTTTTGAAGCCTTCTTGTACTGATAAAAGTAACATTTTGCCTATGCATCTTGTGAGAAAATAGAGGAAAACTTTAGCTGTGGATTTTTAGAAGACAAAAGGAATTTTGGACAGTTTTGAGGCCTGGGGTGATTATTGGGGGGGTTGACTTTGGGCCTAGGTGGGGTCACCTGTCTTCAAAACCACAACCTTCACCCGGCTGTGAGGCGTGAAGGCCGCTCCCTGCAAGGCCCTTTCCATTTGGCCTAGGGGGCAGGGCCCAGACTCACCAGCCCTAGAAAGAGGCTCCTCATGAGGCCAGAGGAACATCAATGGGTTATTGCTTTATTGTTTTATTTATTTAATATGCGGTAAACCACTTAGAGATTTTCATTAATATCAGCAAGACAAAGGAGATGGTGTTGAGACTTTTGGAGGAAGAGAGAACTAGCCCTGCTCTACATCAGGGAGGGCTGTGTGGAGAGAGTCTCTTCCTTTAAATCCTAGGAATTTATCTCAGTGAAGACCTTACTTGGAAAATAAATACAACCCAGGTGGTTAAGAAAGCCCAACAGAGACTCCATCCCCTCAGAGTATTGTGGAAGAACAATGTCAATCAACATTTGATGATCTCCGTCTACCGGTCCACAATAGAAAGTGTCCTTTCATACTGCATCACGGTGTGGTATGCTGGTTTGGCATCAACTGATAGGAAGCGCCTACAGAGGGTGGTGAATACAGCACAAGCTATTATGGGCTGTCCCATGATTCCGCTGGATGAAATAGCGGAAGAACGTTGCCTCAGGAGAGTGAGGAAAATTCTTAGGGAAGATTCACACCCTGGCCGGCACTTTCTTGATCTCCTGCCCTTGGGCAGAAGATATAGAAGCATGATTAGTCGCACCAACAGGGTAAAGAACAGCTTCGATCCGTGGGCTATTAGGCTGCTGAATGAAAAGATAACAACAGGGCAACTGACTTTTGGGTTTGGTGGGTGTGCGTCAGTAAACGAGGGGAATTAAGACTAAGAGAGTTGAGTGGAGGGTGTTCATGTAATCTCACTGTATGCAAGTTGTACAAGTGACAATAAAGTATTTCAGTTCAATTATTCAATTTCAATTATTAAAAATATAAAGCGGTATAGAAAATTAAAAATTAAAAATACAAGAAAATAAAATATGTAGCATCTGGTTCCCCCAGCCTATCAGGAGAGGGACGTTCACCCGCAGAGAGGGAATCGGTGGAGTTGGAGAAAGCAAACAGTGACCAGATACTGAGTCTATGCAGCTAACTCAAGATGGATCCAAAACTCTTGCCCAATTCATCATCTCCCATGGACCAGGTGAGTGTGATTGTGGAAAAATGGCCTTGTGGGCCAAAGTTAAACAGACTGCTGGCAGAGTTTACTTTGACCCTCAAACCGGAGGATCCCTGTTTGGTTTCCTGGGATTTGCAGCCATTTGTGTCACAATGCCTGGGTTCCAGTTTCCCTGGAGACGCCAGAGAATTCCAAAGCAGTTAAAGCAGTTAAACAGAAGCAGGTTGAAGCTGAGGCAGAGAACTAGGATGATGGTATGCATCCTAATAATATAATTAATACGAATAATTTATTTTTTATACCCCACCCATCTGACTGGCTACATCACCCCAGAATTAGCATTTGAGGAAGGGCTAGCCCATCTCTCCCTGCCTTTATCTCTCTGCTGATCCTTCTCCTCAGGTCCCTTCTGATCCTTCACCTCCATGAGCTCACAAACCTGGTAGCACATAGCATGCTTAGGCAGCTACTAGGGTCCCCACTTGCGACAAGGCCCCACTGCTGTGCCATTAGCTATCATTTTAACTTTCCACACTCACTCTGGGGCATGCTGAGAAACTGGTGCCACCAGCAGGGCTAGCAAGCCCATGGTCCTTTTTGTCATTAACATCCCAGCAAGGGAGTTTAAGAGAGGGCATCAGTGGGAGCTGCAAAAGCATTTCCTACTCCTCACATTTTAGATGTTGACTTCGGTGTTTCCCAGTCACCGTCCCACATTTGCATCCGGGGGAGGGACAGGTATCATACCAGTTCAGCTCAGCTTTTGAGAAGATAACAATTATGGGGGTTGTTATAAGTAGCCATTCTTTCTCCTTTGGTACCATAGTTTGGCAGGCTAGCCAGCTGGCTGGCTGTCCTAGCAAAGGTAGCCATTTGTGGGTGTCAGTGGGTATGAGAGCAATCCCAAGGTCTCTTAGGGGGCATCACTGGGGCTGGTGGGTGCTCTGGAGCTCCCACTCCATGGAAATAGAGGGAGATGCACCTGCAGGCCACAGAGAGGGATGTCTGAAGAAGTGGGGATCCTCTCTTGACAAGCAGCAGGAGGTTCTGCTGCTCTTGCTGCCCTACCAGCAGCCAAGGCATAAAGGAGGCTGGGGAAACCCAACCAGATGGGCAGGGTATAGATAATAAAAATAAAATTTCCAGGAGATTGTCAGGGGTGGATTTGGGAAGCCGGATGCAAACAGAGGCAAAGTTAGGATCCACACGTGCTTCTAGCTCCAGAGATTTTAGCCGCAGAAATACTCAAAAGGTGTGGGGTTTTTTCTTTGTTCCTTCTGCTATACACAGGAAATCGCGCCAAGGAGTGAAGTGCATTGCAGGATCCTATCAGCACCCTCTTTCTCCCCACTTCGCTCATACCCACACCCAAAAGCAAAAGCATCCCTCCATCCCACCCCAATACCACCTGCCCTCCCCACCTCTCGGGTACCTGCCCCCCACATCCCAAAAACATTCCTCCCTACTCCGCAAAAACCCATTATTCGTACCCCACAAGTCTCCACCCTCCAAACCTCTCAAGTACCCCCCTGCCACACACGAGTGCACCTTACATTTAAGCCCTCTCTAAGACAGGCTCTGCCCCCTGATCCCTCAATGAAAATTATCTCTCTCCCGCTTAAGTCCACCACCACCCTTCTGAGCCCACCCCAAAAGCTGCCTTCTTCCTCCTTGACTCCGCCCTGAGATATGTCCCCCTCTCCCTCAAACCAGACTATATCCTCCTCCCTGCTGGTCTCCCCCGAAAACATCCCCTCCCCCCTGATTCCCCTTAAGAAATTGCTCCACTCCTCTGCTCCCTCTCCATTCAGCCCGCCCGGGAATATGCCTCCTTAAACTCTCCCATAATATGCCTCCTTGCCCCCTGAAACTTCCCCAGAATATGCCCCCTTCTCTCTAACTGGAGGATCCCCGTTTGGTTGCCTGGGATTTGAAGCCATTTGTGTCACAATGCCTGGGTTCCAGTGTCCCTAGAGTCACCAGAGAATTCCAAAGCAGTTAAGGCAGTTAAACAGAAGCAGGTTCAGGCGGAGAACTAGGATGATGGTATGTATCATAATAATTTAGTTTTACTAATACGTTATTATTTATACCATACCCATCTGGCTGGCTACATCACACCAAAATTAGCTTTTGAGGAAGGGCTAGCCCAGGGGTGTCAAACTCAAATTCATCGGGGGCCGCATCGGCAGTTTGGTCACCCTCAAAGGGCCGGTTGTATCTGTTGGACTATGTGTCCACTCTTTATTATCATAAATTATTGTCACTGCATTCAGTTACATCACAGGATGGCATGCGCTCAATATAAAAACAAGTGGAGGTTTCCTGAATGCATGTAAAGTGGAGGTTTCCTGTGTAGAACAGCCGGCGCCGCTAGAGGGCAGACGGTTCTCTGGCTTGTAGGCTGCCGTGCATGCGCTGAAGAGGCGGCTTTCTTGTGTAAAAAAAAAAAAAAAGCGAGAATAAAAGGTGAAGTCTGGCGGCTGGCGGCGGCTACACGAGCCACATGACAAGGTCTGGCGGGCCAGATTCGGCCCGCGGCCTTGTGTTTGACACCCGTGGGCTAGCCCATCTCTCCCTGCATTTATCTCTCTCTGCTGATCCTTCATCTCCATGAGCTCACAAGCCTGGTACCACATAGCATCCTTAGGCAGCTATTAGGGTCCCCACTTGCGACAAGGCCCCACTGCTGTGCCATTATCTTGCCCCTCAGTCCAGGAGTGTTGGGGAGTTTGGAGCCATCGTTTTAACTTTCCACACTCCCTCTGGGGCGCGCTGAGAAACTGGTGCCGCCAGCAGGGCTAGGAAGCCCATGGTCCTTTTTGTCACTAACATCCCAGCAGGTATATAATCTAGGGTTGCCATACTTCAAGAAGTAAAAATCAGAACACAAAGTTGTTGAGCTTTTCTGGGAAAAGTTTCAAAAAACTCAGACATTTTACTGATTTCCCAAAATTCCCCATGGACGCTAATTCTGTCACTGGGATCCTGGACATGTCTGAGGAAACCCAGAACGTATCAATCAATGTATGGCAATGTATGACGTATGGCAACCCCATTATACATTACAAGCTGCCTTGTTCTCCCCTGTTAATAATCTTCTTGGAACTACTGGTTTACAGAGTGCCGGCTATAGCCAAGGGAGTTTAGCAGAATATGGAATGGGCAGAGAGAGGCAGGTTCCTGCCCCACAAGAGCATACAGTATTGATTTCAACATTGGGGAGATATGAAAAGAAAAGAGAGCCGAAAGAATAATAATGGCTGAATGTGCGTTTCTCCTCCAAGGAGGTTCCAGGGACTGACCCTGTCTCTCCACCCCAATTGTTAAGAAAGGACTTTGTTCTTTTCTAGCATCCTTTGGCTCTAGATCCTGCCTTCCTTGGCAAGTCTATCACTTCTTTTACTCCTTTTTCTCCTGCTGCCTCCACCTTCCCTCTTTGTGCTCCTTTGCAGGTGTCAGTGTTTGGCTGCGAGCACAGAAGACAACACCGCCCCCTGTGGCTCCTCTGGTGAGAGAATAGCCTCGTTGCACTTTTATTATTAGCTTCTTTTCATTTATGTATTAGGGACGCGGGTGGCGCTGTGGGTTAATCCACAGAGCCTAGGACTTGCCGATCAGATGGTCGGCGGTTCAAATCCCCGCGACAGGGTGAGCTCCCGTTGCTCGGTCCCTGCTTCTGCCAACCTAGCAGTTCGAAAGCACCTCAAAGTGCAAGTAGATAAATAGGTACCACTCTGGCGGGAAGGTAAACGGCGTTTCCATGTGCTGCTCTGATTCGCCAGAAGCGGCATATTCTGGGAACGTTTTGGGGGGAAGGGGCATATTCTGGGAGAGTTTCAGGGGGGAAAGGGGCATATTCTGGGACCCTTTCAGGGGGCAAGGGGACATATTCTGGGAACATTTCAGGGGGGAAGGGGGCATATTGTGGGAGTTTCAGGGGAGAAGGGGGTATATTTTGGGTGAGTTTCAGAGGGGAGGGAAGGAGGCATATTCTGGGAGAATTTCAGAGAGCAAGGAGGCATATTGTGGGAGAGTTTCAGGGAGCAAGGGGGCATATTCTGGCAGAGTTTCAGTGAGAAGGGGACATATTCTTGGAAAATTCCTAGAAAATATGCCCCCTTGGCCCCTGAAAGTCTCCCAGGATATAGAGCACAGTTGCAACAGGGGTTACCACTCCCAAACATCCAATGTGGTACAAAGGAAGGCAAACCCCGAACAAAAGAAGGCATGGAGTTTTATACTTTTCTTACAGCACAGAGGAATATGTCAGAGGAGGGGCGATTCCAGAGATTACAGGTGAGCAGTTGTGAGAAATATTTGGTAAAGTACAGTTGTTATGACAGTTATTAACATGCAAAGTTCTTAAGTGGTGTTGACAAAGGGAGGAAGGTTTGCAGGTGACTGTTATGGATATTTCTCAGCCCATCCAGTCCATCCTACTGATATCTATCTATTGTGATTTTATGATTACAGGGAGAATCTTGATGGTTCTTCCTGGAGCTTTTCCTCCAGGGAAGAATGACTATGGGTTTTGGGCGATTCTGGAGCTTATGTTGATGTTCCAGAGCTTATGTTGATGTTCCCTGACGCCTTATGAATGAAGTGTTATATGTTACATTTTTGTTATGTTACGGTTGTTAATGACTTATTAAAATAAACAGTTGTATTTGTGAATTTGTGTCATATCACTGTAGACCTTGTAGGTGGAGCTGTGGCGCTGTTTTAGTGTTTGAATGTATTCCAAATTTGGCACTCAGTAAGGGACGCGGGTGGCGCTGTGGGTTAAACCACAAAGCCTAGGTCTTGCCGATCAGAAGGTTGGTGGTTCGCATCCCCGCAACGGGGTGAGCTCCCGTTGCTCGGTCCCTGCTCCTGCCAACCTAGCAGTTCGAAAGCATGTCAAACTGCAAGTAGATAAATAGGTACCACTCCAGCGGGAAGGTAAACAGCGTTTCCGTGCGCTACTCTGGTTCACCAGAAGCGGCTTCAGCGACGCGGACTTATAAAAAATATTGGGGGGGCCCGGGAAAGCTCATGAATAATAAATAAGCTCATGAATATGCAAATAAAGTGGCGCCGCCTCCTCGTGAGCGAATAGGGGAGAGCGTGCTGCGCCTATTAATCAGCTCCAAAGGAAATTGGGTGGAGCTTTTGCTCGGGAGGGAGGGCAGGAGGCATGCAGCCCGCCCCCCCTGTGCATTTTGGGCTGGGGGAGGGGCGGCGATGGCGCTCTGCTGGAGGGGCGCCGGAGATTATTGGGGGGGCAGAGCCCCCCCAAACGAATTTTTGAGGGGGCTCGGGCCCCCTCAAGCCCCATGGAGTCGGCGCCTATGAGCGGCTTAGTCATGCTGGCCACATGACCTGGAAGCTGTACGCCGACTCCCTCGGCCAATAAAGCGAGATAAGCACCACAACCCCAGAGTCGGCCACGACTGGACCTAATGGTCAGGGGTCCCTTTACCTATAGTCACTGGAAGGACAGATCCTGAACTGAGGCTCCAATACTTTGGCCACCTCATGAGAAGAGAAGACTCCCTGGAAAAGACCCTGATGTTGAGAAAGATTGAGGGCACAAGGAGAAGGGGATGGCAGAGAATGAGATGGTTGGATAGTGTTCTCGAAGCTACCAACATGAGCTTGACCAAACTGCGGGAGGCAGTGGAAGACAGGAGTGCCTGGCGTGCTCTGGTCCATGGGGTCACGAAGAGTTGGACACGACTAAACAACAACAACAGCAATAGTCGGTACCAGTGTCCTCAAAGGGCTGAAGATGTAGCTTAAAACCAAATTGGGTGTCTTTAAGGACAGAAATGGGCCATGAAAGGCAGGTTAAT
Source organism: Podarcis raffonei (assembly GCF_027172205.1). Lineage (NCBI taxonomy): Eukaryota > Metazoa > Chordata > Lepidosauria > Squamata > Lacertidae > Podarcis > Podarcis raffonei. The sequence goes on from NC_070617.1 coordinate 13,704,362, forward strand.
GCATAAAGAAAGCAACCACATAACTTAAGCTACTCCTAAAATACTTCCTTTCCCCATACATCAATTTCTTAGAGGACATGAGAACATGCATTATGAGTAACATCAATGTTCAAATATTTTTTAAAACTTCCCTGTACAGAGAAAATTAATTAAGAATGGAAAAGCCATTTATGTAGTGCAATTATAGATAAAGTGAAATGCATTAAAACAAATTTGGGGCGGATGGGAAAGAGATACTTTTACTATACAAGAGCAGTGGTGCAGAAATGAGTGCCTTTCTATTTTTAAAAAAAATCAGCTGTCTCCTTTAACCAACACTTCTCAAGACTCTCTTAATGCAGGCCACTCAACCACTGCTCAGAGAATGAGGGGAGCTACGAAGAAAGCCAAATCAGTCGATCGTTTCCATTACCTGGTTGACGCCATATATTATATTAGCACAGGCACACGCGCAAGAGGGAAAATCGGATAGAAAAGCCAGAAAAGCCCCCTTTATCTCCGTCGGCCTCGTCCGCCTCATTTACATCTCCCTGGATGGCATCCTAGCCTGTAGCAGGATCCAGTTCCAACCCTTCTTCAAGCTTCGCTTTTCCCCCTCCTTGCTTTTCCTCTCTCCTTGACGCTGCTGCTGCTGCCCCGTGAACGGAGATCAAGAGCAAAGCTGGTCGCGCTGAAAGCAATGGGGAGAGAAAGAAAGAGAGACAGAGGAAAAGGAGAGGGGGGGCGAGTGAAATCGCCCTTAAAAGAAAAATCCCAGTGAATTGTATTGCCAGCTCCCTTTCGTCCATGCAACTCTCTCTGTGTGTGACTGCGGATTGCGAAGTCCTGACACGGATTCTCCACTAACTCTGAACTGGAGCCGCCTCCACCTCTTCCTCCAATCTCCATCCCCCCTCTCTCTTTTCTACCCACCCCTGGGCTCACCTTATCATATAAACGTGTATAGAAGCGGCGGCAGCCAAAATATATGGGGACACACACATATATATTCTCCACCACCCCGCTTCTTCTGTCTCCTCGCCGCCCCCGCCACCACCCGCCCAAGCTGGTGGGAGGGGAGGGGGGCTTCTGGCAAATAAAAGCGGATTAGAGACAGCTAAATACCAGATGTGGAGATAATCTAAAGGCTCGATCTGCCACCACTGGCCATTTTCCACTCCATTTGAGCTGCTTGCGGCTGCACGGCTTTGGGGAGGAGAGGAGGAGTGATGCGGGGGAGAGAAAGAGAAAGAAGCGGTGCGGGGGTGGGTTGGTGGGTGTGTTCGTGCAAAAGCTCTGGGCTCGATCTGGCAGCGGCAAGCAGCGCTGGTTCCCTTCAGCCGGCGGCGGCTGGGAGCTTTGGGGCAGACCCGCAGCGAGAGCAGGAGAATCGGCTGCATCTCGGAGACCCACTGGGTGCCGCCCGCCCACTCGAGGACCTACTCGCCAGCTCAGTATCAAAAACTTTGATCTGTGGTGTTGACTTTTTTTCTTAATTTTTTTAAAATAACTTTTTTTCTTTCTTTTTTAAAAAAAAATTTTATTTTTTTAAGTGTCCCCGGATTTATTGAAAAAAATCTGGTAACCTTAGGGTAGAGGCCCTTAGATGTATGGTGTGCAGCAGCTTAAGTTGCTAGTGTTTTGACTCAGTGGGGCTTCTGAGCAGACTTGCTAAATATTTATTAAACAGGCGACTATATTCACATTGCAGCGAAAGTCAATCAAGCGCCCCACTGACAGGAATCGCTGTGAGGTAAACACAGCGCGTGGGCCGCCTCACGTGGCGGATGGATTGGCTAGGCGGCTCGCCAATCACACTCCTAAAGGCGGTCCCCAGAGTCCGCTCGCTCTTTGGATTGGCGGCGAAGACTTCCTCCGGCGCCGCGCATGCGCCGCTATGGCCGGCAGCGGTTGGGAGCGGAGGGTGCTGCCCGTGTGCGTGGGGGCGGCGCTGGTGGGCGCGCTCGCCCTGGAGGTGGTCGCAGTGCTGCTGCTTCGGCAACGCGGAGGCGGCGGCGAGCGCGGGAGCGAGGCCCGTAGGACGGAAGCATTCCCATTTGTGTCGCTGGCATCGCTGCTTTTCCTGCTGGGGAACGTGCTCGAGAACGCGCGCCGTTTCGTCACCGCCTCGCCCAGCACGCGCGGCGTTATGCTGGCGGGGGCGGGGCAAGGATGGGAGTGAGTTGGGGGGGGGCCTTCGGCGGACGGCAGCCAATCAGAGAAGGGCGTGGGAGTGTGGAGGCGGGGCTTGGGGAAGTGGCGGGAAAAGGACTGGGAAGGCGTTTTTTGTTAGGCTAGGGCAGGCTTCCTCAACCTTGGCCTTCCAGATGTTTTGAGACTACAGTTCCCAGCATCCTACAGTTCCCAGCATCCTGGTCCTGCTAGCTAGGGATCATGGGAGTTGTAGGCCAAAAACATCTGGATGGTCGAGTTTGAGGAAGCCTGGGCTAGGGAAAGCACCTTGGCCTGACATGCTCAGAGGCACTCTTCTCATTGGATTTTATTTTTTCAAAGCTCTTTTTTGTCAGAGGAGGAAAAGCCCTGAGGAAAGCAACAGCACCAGTGAGGCCTAGCTAAAAGCTTGGTGTGCCTTAAAGGGAAAGGAATTGAGGAGAAATTGCAGCTGTCAGACAGGAGGTCCCATCTCTGGGGCCATCGCTTAAAAAGGGAACCAGGTAGCAGATAATGGGAAAGGCCCCTGAGAATTTCAAGGTAGACAAGTCTGTGTTAGATGCTCTGCCAGAGTAAACAGTACTGAACCAGATGTCTTACCTGGCAGCTATTGGCATTCCTAAATGTATTACAGGCTTGCAGCACAGGTTTTTTGTTTTTGTTTTGTAAGCAAGACCCTGCTTCATTAAGATGATGGAGGCAAGTGTTAGAGAGAGAGAAATACCAAGGGGTATTTAGAGAAATGGATTTAATATGTAAGATTAAAAAATGAATGAGTATGCTGTACAAACAAAATAGGAATATTGTAAATGAATTCCTCAGGGGCCACAAGGAATTGGGTATTTACTGCAGCAGCACTTACATTGTGCAGTTCATTGCATTTGTATGCTAGGGAGGTTTCTGTGCCTGATTTTAGATGCCAGGTTAAAGCATATTATTTACATGATAACTTACCCTGTTATGTGACCTATTTTTATGTTCTTCTGATATTTGCCTCTTTGTTTATCTTTGAATTTCGTCTCTTAGGTTGATTTTATTAAGTATGCTGCCTTGAGAAGGTTTTGTTCTTAATAGGGCAATGTAGAAATTAACATATAAACAAATAAAAGTATATCAGGTAGAAATAAATGGGAGTACTGTAATCCCCATTGAATTTAGCAGAACTTAATTTATGGTTAGGGGGAAAGGCATACTGCTTTTTTAAAAAAAATAGTTACCCCCTTTCATGCATTTATTTGTTTTATCAGTTTTATGCTCCACCTTTCAATCACTTGCTCAGGGTGACTTATACAGTGGTACCTCGGGTTACATACGCTTCAGGTTACATACGCTTCAGGTTACAGACTCTGCTAACCCAGAAATAGTACCTCAGGTTAAGAACTTTGCTTCAGGATGAGAACAGAAATCGTGCTCCGGCGGCGCGGCAGCAGCGCGAGGCCCCATTAGCTAAAGTGGTGCTTCAGGTTAAGAACAGTTTCAGGTTAAGAACGGACCTCCGGAACGAATTAAATACTTAACCCAAGGTACCACCGTAACTGGTTGAAAGTATACTCCCTCACGTATCTGTGCACACAACCTAGCAGCCTTTAATCCTCTGGCTGCTCGACAGTCCCAGGGAAGCCTTTCCTGCAATGGAGGAGAGAAGCACCTTCTCCACAGTTGCTCCTTCTGTGGCCAGTGGTTGGAGCCAGGTTCATCTCCCAATTGCTGTGTGATCTTTCCCCCGAGGGTCCAAACTGCCAAAAGGCACTTAACCAGAGTTTCTAAGATTAAAAAAGCAACATTGGAAGCTGCCTTATGCCAAGTCAAACCACTAGATTAACCCAGTTTTAAGCAAACTGTTGGGCAATGGTTCATATGGGATTTAAGTGAGGTTCCCCCCCACACTTCCAGATGCCAGAGATTGAACACGGGACCATTTGCATGCAAATCATGTCCTCTGCTGCTGGGCTGAGCGAGTGGAGTAAGATGAGCCCAGTAGAAACCTCACTGTCGCTCCTGTCTCTCTCTCTCTCTCTCTTTCAGTTACTGCTACTCCTGCCAATCTCACGTGCCTCCCCGCTGTAGCCACTGTTTCTCCTGCAACGTTTGCATCCTGCGGCGTGACCACCATTGCACTTTGCTTGGCCAGTGCTTGGGATACCAGAACTACCGCTACTTCCTTTGCCTGCTGCTACATGGCTCTGTCGCCTTGCTGTATGGCTGCGTGATCAATGCTGATGTGGTCCTATCACTGCTCCAGGAGGGCACCTCTGTCCAGGCAATGCTGCTGCTACTACTTCCCTGGCTTATGTTACTGATGGGTAAGATTCATTGGCGCCGTACAGACTCCATCACAGACCTACGGTTGCATGCTGGAAACTGATGAAATAGGCCTCTGCACCACTCTTAATAGTACCAGTCCTGCTTTTGAGAGCACAGGCGACTCCCCTCTTACACGGGGGTGATGTTCCAGCGCCCCGCACGCATACAGGAAAATCGTGTAACTGGGGAGTGCCTCCTAAACACCCTTGAAAGGCCCTTGGTGCCTCTCTCTCTCCAATCCAGATAAAAAATACTGTACCAAAAATATCTGCAACTGGAATTGAAGCTCTGGGGCTTGCAGAAGGCTGGAGGATGCACGGAAAGGTTGCTGCTGTGCTAACGCATGCATCAGCTGTTAGGCAGAGAGGCTGAGCAGCCTAAACTGTGCCTCACTGTGCCTCTGGTCTCTTTGGGGCTTCTGCTGCCTTTACCTGTCCTCTTCAAGCTCTGGTGAGGGTCTCCAGCTCTCTTCTTCCATTTCCTGGTATGAATTAAATTACTTAATTATTCCCGGTGCCACTATACGTGGTTGTAGGTGCACAAGTGGAGGGGGGTGCCTGTATCTGTGGACAGGGTTTAATTCAAGCCCAGGTTTACCTCAATTGATAGAGGATGAGATACTTAATATCAGTGTCATGGGTTCGAGCCCCACATTGGGCAAAAGATTCCTGCATTGCAGAGGGTTGGACTAGATGGCTCTTGTGGTCCCTTCCAACGCCACAGTTCTATGATTCTACCTGTCCTGGGACCTTCTGCATTCAAAACAGATACTTTGCCACTCAACAAGGTCCCTTCCTCTAAAGATAAGGCATCCCTGCCGTCAGGCTTACGATATACAAGCCATGGCACGAAAGGAAAGGGCATTGGGAAGTGGGGAGCAAACAGAGGCATTTCTTAGAGAAGCTGAAATGGAAAGATTTTTAGGAGAGGCAGAGCCAAAAGTTGCTGGTTTTCCAGCAAAGCAGATGGAGGGGTCCTGGGGTCCCATCTTCCTCTCTCTCCTTTTGGTAACTAACGTAGCACTTGGATCTCTCTTGTAGGGCAGGTGAACATCACAATCTTCATCTTTGCTTTTGTGACTGACGTCTGCATTGTTGGCTTCCTCTTCTGCACGGGCTTCCTGCTCTTTCACAGCCTGCTGGCCCTGCGTGGGCAGACGACCAACGAATGGTTCGAAGGAGATCGTCAGTACGACTTGGGCTGGAAAGACAACCTTCGGGAAGTGCTGGGGAATCAGGGGCACCTGGTGTGGTTCATGCCTTTCATTGCTTCCCCTTTGCCGGGGGACGGGATCACCTTCCGAACTAAGTGCCCCCGATCTGAGCCACTCCCCAAATCCCGTGACCTCTAAAGGTGGGTTCCAGGGTGCAGGTTGGGGCTATGTATAACATGCACTTCATATGCAAGGATGACCAGAAAAAAGCAATCAGTGGGCAAAATAATTTATTTTAACAATGCTTGATGTTGTTGTTTAGTTGTGTCCGACTCTTCATGAGCCCATGGACCAGAGGTTTGTCCAGTGCTTTCGCATGTTCAAACCACTGGACATAACTTACTTGGTTGTAATCCTTACAATAACCCTGTAAGGCAGCTTTGGGGGGAACTTTGTAAGCCAGTGGACCCTGGTTTATTTGCAAATGGTGGGGTGTGTTAAAATGTTAGGAAATGGCAGCAGTCCCAAGGCACAATCACTGCAAGGCCTGTGAGTCTTGGAAGCTCAGAACACACAAGGCTACTTTTCTCAAATCTTCTTTCTCCAGTATTTGATGTAGCCACACACTTGCTCTCTCCCCCACCTTGACTCCAAGAAGAGCTCTTCTTGTGCAATTTACAGGAGCAGCAGAGATACAGTAAAATATTATCTGCAGAAAAATGGTCACTTATGACTACTTTGAAGGAATGCTAATAATGACCCACACACTACTCATCCATTCTGGTTACTTTTTGTTAATCTGAAGCATTTTAACCTGCTCTTCAGCTGAGAAAGGCTCCCAGAGTGGATTGAAAAGATTAATAATAAGATAGCCCTTGTCTTCAAGCTTAAGGTAGTCTTGACATAAAAGAAAAAGCGGGGGGGGGGGGAGAGGAAAAAAGAAAACCCTGACACTATTTCTTAGTTGTTAGTTATTTCACTTACAAGGTTCTCAAAATGACCATCTGGAATGGAAAGAGTCCAAGGAGGGGAAGAGCCAGGGATTACTGCATTTCCCAACAGAACTGATGGTAGCTTTGTTTCTCTTTCTTTCTACTGCAGCCTGATAGCAGACCATGACAATCTCTCTCTCTCTCTCTCTTTCTCTCCTTCCAGGTTTCCATTCTGTGTTTTGCAAGGGGAGTCGAGCCCCTGTGAGGGGAGAGCGATTAGCTACACCTCTGCTCTGCTCAAAAGCAGATGAACTGAGAGATGAATTCTCACATGTTTTGCTCCCCTGTCATCAATAGCTTTTTCCTTTTGGGGTTCTGGTGACATATACTTCCATCTGATTTGGTGGCTTTTGGCACACTGGGGATGCTTTTGAGGGGCCCCAAATGGTTCACTTCAGTGGTCTGGAAGGAAGTCTCCATGGGAGCTTAGCCATCCTGCTGGGCTAAGTTCCATCTGGCGGCTGAGGTTGCTGGGACCAATTTTATTCACTGCCTTTCAGATCTGCCTGGTGCTTTTCCACCAGCTTATTTCACTCCACAGCTGTGAAATGTCACGCCCCCTTCCTTACTCTCTCAGGCTGGAAGGCACAGGGAGAAGCTAAGAAAAACTAGGCACGAATTGCGGTGGAAACACAACACAAAAGTTTGTAGTAGGCGCGAAGGCTTTACCTGTCACTCTGCTTTGTGAGGTTGGTATCTCATTGACATAGGGAACCTGCTTCTGCCAAAAGCGAGCAAGAGATGAGTAAAGGAATTCTGGCGATATTTATTCCTTTAGAATTCTGCCAGCTGCCTTGCAATGCTTAGGATCCTTCCACATCTAAGCTCTGCTTTTGTGCTTTGGCCGTATTACCCACTGAATCCTTACAAAATGTTGCCTGCCTGGAGGTCTGCACTGCTGCAAGCCCACAAGATGGGGCGGGAGGATCAAAGAGACAGGATTCCTTGCCTGTTTTCCAATAATGTTTCCAGTAATGTAAGGTGTATTAAATGCCTTATTTGGAGTCGGAGAGTTGGTTCACCTAGCCTAGTATTGACGGCTCTGATGGATAGTGGCACTTTCCAGACCAACTACATGGATGCTTCAGCTGCAGATGCTGAGAATTGAACCTGGGACCTTATGCATGCAAAACAGGGCTCTACCATTGAGCTCCTGATTGATGGGGTCACTCCCAGTGCCCTGAGAGGTGGGGTGTCAGGGCATCCTTTGCAGGAGATGGTGGTTTGGAGGCTTAAGGCATCTCATTTGATGCTGAGCAGGCATTATAGGCTGGCAGCATTAGACAGAAACAGTACTGTTCCTTCTTACGGATCTATTCTGCTTCCCTGAATCGCAACAGTTTTGAGAGGACAGCGGAACGGCAATGATGGAAATTCAAGCTGCATTCCAGAAAAGTTGTCAGTCCACACTGCTTGTAGGTGGTTTTTAATTTCTAGGTACTTTCAATAGTAAATCAGCCACCAGTGCAAACAGCCCCCCAGAGAGGAGGGCAAGAATGCTTGGCTCTTGAGATGCCCACCTTTCCTTGTGGCCATGAGTAATGGAGATGTGGGTTTTAATCCTGTTTTAGCTGTGAGTTCCTTGGCTTAGTTTGGGGAAAGCTGCTATTCTCTTCTGTTTCAGCTTTTCATCTGACATTGGGCCTACCTTTAGATGTAAATGCACCTTTTTACATTAAAATGCTATTTAAAATGACAACACAATTATCTTGTGACTACAGTTATTGATATATATATATATAAATACATAAACACACACTCACTCAAATGGCATTGCCTTGATTGAAAGGGTCATCTAGGTCAGAGATGGGAACTTGCTGCCTTTCAGACGTTGGATTCTATAACTCCCATCAGCCCCAGCCAGCATGGCTAATGTCAGGAATGATGGGAGTTGTAGTACAGCAGCATCGGGGGGGGGGGGCTGAGGTTCTCCACCCCTGATCTAACTCCACACACTGTTTCCAGAAGTGCCCAGCTACATTACAGTGATTGAGAACAGTGCTTCTCAGACGGTGTGGAAGCCAAGAACCCCAGTATATTACTTCTGCCACATCAAGTCACACAAAGGCTGTTGCAAACAGGCTCTGGGGTGGAAAGGCAAGCTTTAAATGAAAGCCCAACATGGATTGCCATGGACTGGGAAAGCCTTGCCAGAGTAATTCATGTGTTGGTTACTTCAAGACTGGATTACTGCAATGCGCTCCATGCGGGAGCTTCCCTTGCGCTTGATCTGGAAACTGCAGGTAGTGCAGAATGCTGCAGCACGGCTGCAGCCAGGAGTGAGGCCTTGTCAGCCTAGAACGCCTGTGCTCAAGAGATCTGCGCTACTTGCCGATTTGCTACTAAGCCAAATTCAATGTGTTATTATCACTATATAAAGCCTTTAACAACTTGGGACCAGTTTACCTGCGAGATCACCTTACCTCACATATGCCCAATTGACCGCTTTGATTGGTGGAATTGGCCTACAACAAGTGCCACATAATACCTGTCCTGCATTTGTAGAACTTGGATCATTTAGTGTCACAGCACCCATTGGAACTCCCTGCTGACTGAGATCAAGCAGGCACCTTCAGTTTACTCTTTCAGCTAAAATCATTCCTGTTTAGACAAACCTACCCAGATGCTTAGAAAGTTATTTATTTTAGTATTTTAATTTCTGTATGTTATAGAGTAGCATATCCTCCAACATTTCTTCAATGAAAATAGGGACATCCTATTCCTTATTTATTATTTTTATTTATTTATTATTTTATTATTTATACCCTGCCCATCAGACTGGGTTGCTCCAGCATTAAATATTAAAAAACGACCTTATAAAGGGCTGCCTTCAGATTTCTTCTAAAGGTTTAGAGGTACTTATCTCCTGGGCTCAGAGGTCACATAACTCCATACCCTCTGATGAAAATAGGGACGTCCTACCATACCCTTCAACATTTCACTGATGAAAATAGGGACATCTTAAGGAAAACCAGGACATTCTGGGATCAAATCAGAAACTGGGACAGCTTCTGTAAGTCTGGAACTGTCCCTGGAAAATAGGGACAATAGGAGGGTCTGGAGTAGGGTTGTGCATTTCCCCCGATTTTCCTGTTTTATCTTTTGTAAACCGCTCTGAAGTGGTTTTTGTTTTGTGTTTTTTTACAATCAAGCGGTGTATAACTTTTATGAAGTAAATAAAAATGAAAACCCCTGGCTGGGGAGAGCCATGCATTGTTCCGGAAGCTTGCCACTCAGGCTGTTCTGGAAGTAGGCCGGTTGCTGTGGTAACTGGAAAGCTGATGCGTCCCCTTCCATGTTGTCGTGGGCACCATGTTGAACCCTCATCGCCACTCAGTGCTGACCAATGCCTGTGTCAAGCCCTCAGTGGACCCCATTAACCGGATCGCCGGCACCATCTATGAGCCAAAGGGGCGGGTGCGGCTTTTGGGCCTGATCTCAGAGAGCTCCCCTCCACAGCAGGTAGCATGGAGAGGGCAATGGCGGTTTCTTGCTCCCGTAAGCGGAGGCCATACTTCACACACACAACAAGATTAGCACTGTTTTAATATGCTCCTTCCTTAGGCACTGTACAGACAAAGAGGTGAAGTTACCGTTTCTCCATCCAGTGATATTTGGTGTGAGGAAAACCTGGCTTTCCGTGGTTAAACTACAACGCCCATCAGCCCTAGCTAGCGTGGCCAATGGCCTGTGATTATAGATGTTTTAGTTCAGCAATATCAGCATGGCCAAAATGCTTCTGTGCCCCTCATATACTTTCCAAGCGTGTTTCCCTTGCTACTGGGGGGTGTGTGTGTCTGCCTCACAGGGACGTGTAAGCCTTTGAAAACCAGAGAGAAGTATTGTGAATGTGTCCACCAAGGCCACACCAACTGCCAGGTGCGGCCATGCCACTGCCATGCAGCCCCCAGACACCCACCCATTGCTGCTTGTGGCCCTGGAAGCCCGAGGATTCCCTGCTCCTAGCCAGAGAGTGATGGGGCCCAGGTGAATGATGGGAAATTCTCAGTCGGTCTGCACGGGAATCATTGTTCCCCTTGGACTTGATTTCGTAACTTGTACCAGAAGTTGTATGGCAGGGAGGGAAAGGGTACAGAATGCAAGTGGACACGCATGCCTAAATATCTCTATTTTTAAGCCTCAGTTTCACAGTGTGCCAGTCAGTAAATCGCACAGTTCAAAGCAAAAGCACGATGCACATTGCTTAATTTACTTTGAAATGTGGTAAGGCAGTCCCTGCTGCAATTAGGGCATGCTGAATTTGTCAGCTTACCAATTCCCAAAAGGAGAGGCGCTAAAAAGTTGTAACATGACTTGGGAATTCAAAATAAATTGCTTGGTTATATTGATTTAATTTAGTTTGGATTGGTATGTAAAATGTGTGTGAAATTGCATAGAAATCATGACAAATGATTGCCAAGTACTTGAAGTTGTATATTATATATTAATATTGCTTTTATTTATTATTATTATTTAGCATGACTGACATTTTCAGAAGGTAACATTCAAATTCATTAGTTTTCCTAAAGCAATTTATTCTATGCTTCTTCATAAAATGTAGACTTGCCAAGCTAAATGTTGTCCAATCACAAAAATAATAACAGATTTGAATTCCTCACACCCAAAATGGTATTTTTTAAGGCTCCTCACTGAAGAAGTTAACAAGAAGTAAGTTCCACCCTGTAAAATGATACATCGTACTGCTGTATTTAGGAGGCCTCATTCTGCTGAGTGGGGTCCTGGGCATCTGCCCCAAAGTCCTGCCCAGATGGTATCACTAGAATCACTGCAGTCATTCCAGTGGTAAAGCAGTGGTAAAACCGCCACTGGAAAAACACTGTGTTTTACCAGTGTTTCCTGGCTCCTAGGATTTTGGGTGGTCCCTCAGGCATGACATTCTTGGCTCCCCACCCCAACCTGAAAGAGCAAACTGGGGGATCTCTTATGTCCCAACCGATCTTCTCTGTGCAAAGTGGAAAGTGTGGTTTGGTTTAGATGGTGGGCCCTCTGCTGGGCTCAGGGTCCTGGTGCCCAAATGCATGTCTCTGGAGCCAGCCTTGGTGCTATAAAATGTCTCTGTGTGACTCAGGAGGACTACCTGGATGCTGGTGATGGGATGCTGATCTGCATGAAGCGGGCAAAGAAGAGAGGCCCTCACCCCGCAAGGAAGCCCTGCTGGGAGCCTGAGGAAACAGTCCCAAATGCCAACAGCATCTCAGACATAGACCCAGAGCAAGAACTGAGCAGGCAAGTTGTTGCCGTGGGCTTTAGGGGGGTCCCATCCACAGCACACATTTAAAGTATTCCTATACTGCTATAAGGGATGATCTAAACCACTGAGCCTCTTGGGCTTGTCAATCAGAAGGTCGGCGTTTCGAATCCCCGCGACGGGGTGAGCTCCCATTGCTCGGTACCAGCTCCTGCCAACTTAGCAGTTCGAAAGCACGCCAAAAAAAGTGCAAGTAGATAAATAGGTACCACTCCGGCGGGAAGGTAAACACCGTTTCTGTGCGCTGCTCTGGTGTCGGTGTTCCGTTGTGCCAGAAGTGGCTTAGTCATGCTGGCCACACGACCCGGAAAAACTGTCTGTGGACAAATGCCAGCTCCCTCGGCCTGTAAAGTGACATGAGCGCCACAACCCCAGAGTTGTCTGAGACTGGACTTAACTGTCAGGGGTCCCTTTACCTTTACCTTTTATACTAATATGACAATTGTGGCTTCCCCCAAAGAATCTTGCAACTGTAGTTTGTGAAGGGTGATGTGAGGGGTCTTCTAACAACTCTCAACGCCTTTAATAAGCTACAGTTCCCAGGATGCTTTGGAGGAATCCTAAGTAAGGAATGGGTTGTAATTCAAGGGAAATGCACCTGATTCAGAGCAGGATCTGTTTGTGCTTATCATTTTAAAATAAACAACCTGCCCAGTCTGAGGTCTTACAGAGTGGTCAAGTTTTGAAAGGAGCATTTTTACAATTTACACAGTTCAAAGATGGAGTTAACTCTTTATTAGCAAAAACATGATCCCCCAAGACTTGGGGTTGCATGTCAGGCCTAATAGAGCAGCACATTCCCAGTGGTCTTCCTCCATGAAAACCAGTTGCTGAGACTATGCCTCCTCACAGCCTTCCCTTCCACTGCAGTGCTTTTTCCAAGCAATCTGAGACTGCGGCTGCAGGCAGCCAACCTACCTCTCCTCCGCCCATTTCATGCCTCTCTGGGTTCTGGGAAACAAGTGGGGAAGGGAGATTGTCGCATCAGGAAGGGGAGACAGCTGTGATACTTCTTCAGCAGGACTCATCTCTGTCCCTTCACCTCCCTCCTCTCCTGCTTCAGCTTCTTCCTCTGACGCTGGACTTCTCTCTGCCACAGACTCTCCCTGCTCAGTAAGCCCTTTTACCTCTCCAGCTTCCGGGAAACTCTTCTTCCCAGTCCTCTCCCTCCAACCACTCAACATTGTCCCATCATCGCCCCACAGGCTGTGAGACTTCTTCTCTGAGTGGTTCCCCTGCTGGTTCTTCCCACCATTCCAATGCACCCAACCAGTCCATGACATAGAATAGCAGAATTGTAGAGTTAGAAGGGACCCTGAGGATCATCTAGTCCAACCCCCTGCAACACAGGAATGTGCTTCTGTCCAATATGGGGATCGAACTAGCATCCTTAGCATTATCAGCACCATGCTTCAACCAACTGAGCTATCCAGGTTCACGAGTGAAATGTGCATCGGATGCTGTAATTGTACTGCAGTTCTTTAAAATTCTCTTTGCCACTGAGCCAAAGCCCTTCAACAGCACCTGCCTCCATAGTTGTGTCACACACCCACTGGTGTGATTGGAAAGTAGCAGGATGTGCCCCCCAAAAGAGAATGCCAGGGAAAAACCAGTTGCGATTCTGTGTGCCGTTTTACAGTGGAGGAGCAATAAATGGAAAGCACTAAAACAGGGGTCAGCAAACTTTTTCAGCAGGGGGCCGGTCCACTGCCTCTCAGACCTTGCGGGGGGCGGGACTATATATATTTTTTTGGGGGGGGGAATGAACAAATTCCTATGCCCCAAAAATAATCTGGAGATGCATTTTAAGTAAAAGCACACATTTTACTCATGTAAAAACACCAGACAGGCCTCACAAATAACCCAGCAATGCATTTTAAATAAACGGATACATTCTACTCATGTAAAAACATGCTGATTCCCGGACCGTCGGTGGGCTGGATTTAGAAGGTGATTGGGCCGGATCCTGTCCCTGGGCCTTAGTTTGCCTACCCATGCACTAAAAGCTGCTGGTCTGGAAGTGTTTTGATTATCCAAATCAAAGTTGGGAAGCAGGGTTCCAAAACTGGGAGGTGGGAGACCAGGTTTGTGTCCAATCTGAGTGTTGCTGCTTCCCCCCTAGGCAGCACCCCGTACCTCCCACTCCAGATGTCAGCAATGCCTCACCAAGCCCTACACCAGTCCCCGCATCTGCCAAGCAATCTCGACCGGGTTCCTTTCCCTTCCACTGGATGTGGGAGAGCATCTCTGTCAATGGCCAGGCCATGTACCAAGACCGGCTCCTGGAGAAACCCAAGAAGAAGAGGTCCCCTCAGACCTCTGTCACCACCTTCCGTGAGCCTCCCTGCACACCAGAGCCGGGGAACCCGAGAGCCGGCAGCCCTAAAGGCGGCCATTGCTCGAAAGACCCCAAGCCCTCGAATGGCGTCCCTGAGGATCCCTGGCCCACGTGCCAGAAGTGCCACCGCCAAGTGGGCCTGGCCCCCGGGAGCTCCCTCTTGCCTCTCTACTGGAAGATGGACTCCCGGCAGGAGGCTCGGAAACGGCAGATGCGCCAGGAGCGCCACCGCTGGCTGCAGCTCACCCAGGAGCTCCTGAGCCTGGAGGATCAGGGCCCCAGGAGCAACAAGCGCTTCTCGCTCAAGCGGCTGGAAGAGAAACTCCGAGCGGAGCTCCTCTGCCTGGCCACAGAGCCCGAGGAGCCTGCTCCCCAGAGGGAGGCCAGGAAAGCCAGGGGCCGGGCCCAGACCAACAGGGAAGAGCAGCTGACCTTCCAGCCCACCATCAACCGCAGGATCCCCAATTTCAAGAGTCTCCAGAGGCGCTTCCAAGAGCAACTGGAGCAGAGGAAGGATCAAGGTGGGGAGCAGTCATTCATTGATCATGGGCAAGGTGAGGGGTGGCATAAGGTCAAGATTAAGGATGGCTTCCAACTAAGTCCGACTTCGTTGGTCAAGTGAGTTGTTGTTGTTGTTGTTGTTGTTGTTGTTGTTGTTGTTATAAGAGGGAAAATCTGCTCCTTTTCCCTTATGGGGTATTTCAGAGCCCATATAGAGTCCTTAAGTGGGTTCCCTATTGGTAGGAGAAATAACAGCCAACTAGAGTAAATTGAAAAGCAAAGCGGCTAGCAAGCCTGATATTTATTCAGGGAAATGTTGCAACAGGGTCCCCACTCACCACACACAGGAGGGAGGAGAACTCTGAACAGTGGTGTGCAAGCCCATATATAGACTTTTGAAATTGCCCACCCTGTAGCCCAAGACCACCACCACCCAAACATCACACATGCATCACAGAAGGAGGCGGTCAACAGCAGAAATCCTGTTTGCCAGAATACATGATAATGGTCACTGATTGCATTACTTGGGCAGCTTGGCCATTCTTTTGTGATGGTTAATACTTTAGTTCCTAAATCCAGGTCACAGGCTCCCCCTATTCATACACAAATGTGCCCTTAAAACAGGATTTGCAAGCAAAAAGACAGTGGGAAGGCTTTCCCCATTTGCCTCCTTTACTGCAGAGGAATATTTGAGGTCATTGAGAGATTCAAAATGGCTTCAAGATTGATCTCCTATACCATTTCAGACACATGGTTCATGTAATTAGATATGTGTGCATTTATGAACATTTAGTCTGTATCTGAGACCTTAAAATTCTTATAACATTATTATTATTACTATTATAACATTTATAACCTGCCTTTCCTCCTAATGTGTGCTGGCCTCTCTTTCTTTTCTCTCTTCTCCACTCTCTGTTTTCCTTTCTTTGCTTTTTCTCCTTTTTTCTACAGACTGAATTATTAGAGCAATCATTGTCATTTAAAGTTTACTCGTAGTCCGATGTATCCTTGTAAATGGTGCAGTTCCTGTTTGGATGTTTGTTTCTATTTCTCTTGTCGTAGTTTTAATAAAAAATATTTTAAATTAATCAATTAATATGCTGCGAAGTGATGATATGTGGGCAGGCGGGTTGGGACAGGTCACGTTAATGCCTCTTTGCTCTCCTCCACCCAGCAAAGCTGACCATCTGTAAGCCTTTCCGACTTCACTCCACGGGCAGCTCCCAGCAATTCTCTGGAGAAGAGGACAAGCAGGACCCAGAAGACCCGTATTACGAGGTCCGGCGGTTGTATGGGGTTCACTGGAGGGCCCATTCTTGCCCGGACTTTGGTCCCCCCATGGTTGCTCCAGTGATGCACACCAAGACCTCTGACAAGCGGCAAGAGGCTAACAGGTAAGCAGGGCACCTGGGGAGGGGGTGGCGGTTCCAAAGTCTTTGTGCTATTATTTCCCGCAGTCCAATGAGAAAGACCAGGGGGTTGCTTGGGGGTAGGCTGCAAAATTTTCAGCTAAACATTAAAACAAAGAACCCCAAATGCTGACTGTTGCTAAGTGAAAGCTGGGGATGGAGGAGAAATTAAATTCATTTTGTGTTTAAAGAGGAACCTAATTCACCATTTCTGAAACAGGAAACAACACTCCCCCCCCACCTTTGAAATACTCACTTCCCTAAATTTTGCAATTCACTTCTGCAGCCAAGTAATGTGTACAGAAATGCACACACTAACATACAGTGTACATAAAAATGTCCATCTTGGTGAAAATAAGACAAAATTGTGATTTATTGGGGAGAATTGCTTTGCAAAAATGTGTATATTAAGCAAAACTGCAAGCAGGTACAGTTGTACCTCGGAAGTCAAACGCCTTGCGAGTCGAATGTTTTGGCTCCCAAATGCCGCAAACCCGGAAGTGAGTATTCTGGATGGTGGACGTTCTTTGGAACCCAAACGTCCAACGCAGGTTCCGATTGGTTGCAGGAGATTCCTGAAGCCTTGGTTTCTAAACATTTTGGAAGTCGAACAGACTTCTGGAACGGATTCCGTTCAACTTCCGAGGTACGACTGTATGTCTATATTAAGGGGGGAAATCATACTAAAACGCTGGTGAATCTTCACGAGGACCCCTTTTTTAAAACAAAAATCACAAACTGATGTGGAAAAATGGAGAACGGAACTTCAGGTAGGAAAAATGAGAGACTGCAATAGACAGAATTGCTCATCCTGTGTTTACTGAGTGTTCATTCATCCAGCCTTTACTGATATGATTATACCACAGTCAGCATTCATCCAGCACGGCGCTCATCCCAGTTTGCTTGCAGAACATTTACACATCTTCATTATTTGTTGCCCTCACCCTTTGCAATCCATTTCCCCATCGCTTTCCTCCCACCGCTACGTCAGCCTCTTTTCTAAAAGTGGCTTTGCTGCACTCGGGCAACAGAGCCCTTCAGTCCCCTTTAGCCAACCTACATTCCTGGCCTGCACTGGAACACAACGCCAGCCTGCCTGGCGGACCCCTTCACCCTCACTTCCAGAGGTTTCCCCACGCCTGAGGTTGGCCTCTTTTTATTAGGATGCTCTTGCTGGAGTGGGAGAGGCAGGAACGGAAGGAGAAGCGGCGAGCCGAGCTGCGCAGGGCGAAGGAGCAGCAAGTGCAGCGGGAAGTGGCCAAGTGCTTGGCGACGTACCAGACCATGGACCACCCCTCCGTGTCATTGCAGAGAAAACGGGAGATGCTCAGGTAACATGCCGTGAGGTTTCTGCAAAGTCCCTCTGGGCTGTGGGGAAGAACAGGGGCTGCATACGCACCATACCTTGAAAGTGTGGGACTCTTAAGGATAGTAGGAAAGGATATATTGATTAAATATTATCCTTCCACCCTAGTGAGTCATGTAGCAGAGCAGATTCCCCCAATATAGCAGTAAGCTAGTTTGCAGATTCGTTTGAATCTCTTTAGTTAAGCAGTCTGGTCTCGCTTGCCCAGATTGGATTATTCCTGGCAAGTCCCCTTTGATCTCTCTTAAAAGAATCAAGACACAAGAGTCTTAAAAGTAACAAGAAGTTTACTCACATTCAGTTCACAGTATAATCCCTGAAGGCAGGTTTTATCTTGAAATTACAGAACAAAGTGTGAGTCCACTGCATATGGAGACTGAGCCCATGTACTGCTGGCTGAGAGCCAGCAGGCAGCAAAATACATTAAGAGAAGAAAATGGCATCAAGAGAAAGATGGCTGTGTGACTCCACTTTTATGGAGTCAGCCAGGGTCATGCCCATCTGTCTGGTCACATGCAGGGGGAGGACACTCCAGACCAGTGGAACAGGAAGTTATACTGGCTGGCGTAACATCCCCCTGCCTGTGTCCACTCTAGGGAAACAAGGAATGTTGTATTTGACTGCTCCAATGGATTACATCCCACAAAAAGCACATTTGGAGCACATTCACCGTCCCCAAAGAACCCTGGGAACTGTAGTTTACCCCTCATAGAGCTACAGTGGCCAGGATTCTTGAGGCGGGCGGATGTGCTTTAAAGGTGTACACAGCCTGTTTTCTGGCTTGCGCTCGGCTGCCAACTAGGGTTGTATCGAGGACTGCCAAAATTATTACCCAGCGATCTTCATAAGGCTGGAAGGAGCAATTCTGCTCTTGAGCATGACAGAGGTTTCTGGGAAGATTATGGGTTGTTCAAGGGCACGTTCCTGCCAGAGGAAGTTACTTAAGGAGGGCAATAGAGGAAAGCTGCTGAGGGGTGTGGCTTGGGTGAGGGGTGTGGCTTCAGGAGGATCCCGAGGGCCAGGCAGAAAAGCCTGGAGGGCCACATTCCTGGAATATTCTTCCAGGCAACAGCTTCTTCCTCCTTTCTGCCGCTACCTGACTTTTAAAATCTAGAGATGCCATTGGGGAGGATCGAACCTGGGTTTCCCAGACAGCTCAGTTGGTAGAGCATCAGATTTATAATCTGAGGGTCATGGGTTCAAGCCCAAAAGATTCATGCATTGCAGGGGGCTCGCCTAGATGACTCTCATGGTCCATTCCAACTCTATGATTCACACAAAGCAGGTGTTCTACTTGCCTACAGGGGAAGCTGGCCTGGTTATTTACAGGTTGGGGTAGAGGGATCGGAAGAGGAACAATGCAGCAAAGGCCTACCAACCTCTCCCTTTGGTGTGCAGGAGGCAGGAGAAGCAGCGCATGGAAGAGTACACATTGCAGCTGCAGGAGATGCAAGACCGCGTGGAGAGCAGACCTTTCTTGTTTGAGAGAGTCATGCAGGTGAAACGGGGGCCAGGGGGCTGGGGGGGAGGGGAGGGGAGGGGAGGGGAAGCAACGGGTTATATAGCATAGCAGCTTGAATATCCGGTTCAGTGCAAGGAGACGCAAGTTTGAGTTGTCCACTCGGCCTTGATTTATCAGTGCGGAAAACCTTAAAGCAAAATAATAATTCTAAAAATATTATTTCAAGAAGCACTGATCTCAGGGTTCCCGGGAACAGTATCTTTCAGCCCTACGTAAGCAGGAATGCTCTTAGAATGGCACACCTTGCCACGGAAGGCATTTCGCAAACAGGAGCTGCCACCGAAAAGGCCCTGCCGCAGATCAGCGCCAACAAGGCCTCGCCTGCTTTGCTGTGTTTGCTGCCATGGGCACCTTTGGGAGGAAGAGCTGGCTATAAACAGAACAAATGTCAATGGGCAGGGACTTCCAGAGGGTAGGTGCTGGCCACACTGAAATATCACTTCCTTGCAAGGCGATCCAAGTTGCCTCCTGGCCTTTACCTGTAAAGGAAAAGACTTGCTTCCTTTGTTCTGGCAGAGCCAGCAATATGGCAACAGAGAGAGCGAGAGAGCACAGCGTGTGGCAATAGGGCCATTTGTACGGGGTTTTTTTTAAAACTACACTGCCTTTGGCCTGTCTGCGTCTCCACTCAAGCCTCTCTCCCTGCCAGGCCAACGCCCGCCAGGCTGTGGAGCGCCGTTTCTCCCAGGTCCTGGCTGCACTGGGGATCGACGAAGAAATGCTGTGGAAGCATGCGGTGCGGCAATCTGCTCGCAAGTCCTCGGGCAAAGCCATGTAAGGAAGGTTGAGAGGAAGAGGGTGGCTAGCTGGAGGCCTTCTCCTTCGTCCCCTGAGTGAAAACAGATATTTCCCCCTTGTTCATTTGGAAATCATTATGGACACGGGGTCTTTTCTGCATGCCAAGCAAGGGCTCTAGCCCTGTGTTAGAATCATAGAATTGTAGAATTGGCAGGGATCTTGAGGGTCATCTAGGGCAACCCCCTGCAGTGCAGCCGTTCCCTAAAGAAGAGGAGCTTATGCACCCAGGATGGCCTGCTGGGACTCCCTAGCGCAGCCGATCCCAGGCAGGCTCACCGTCAGTGCACCCCGCTTGCAAAGAAAGAATCGGGAGC
The DNA here is from genome assembly GCF_027172205.1 of Podarcis raffonei. Classification (NCBI taxonomy): domain Eukaryota; kingdom Metazoa; phylum Chordata; class Lepidosauria; order Squamata; family Lacertidae; genus Podarcis; species Podarcis raffonei. Next base: position 13,724,479 of record NC_070617.1, read on the forward strand.
TCCATTTAATCTCCAGGTTGTTTATTGGGCACCAAGAGAGAGCAGAACGCAAAGCAATGGCTTCAAGTTACAAGGAAGGAGATTCCAACTAAACCTCTAGAAGAACTTTCTTATAGGGAGAGCTGTTTGACAGCGGAATGGACTCCCCTGGAAGGTGGTGGGCTCTCCTCCATCGGAGGTTTTTAAACGGAGGCTCGATTGTCAGGGATTCTTTAGCTGCTACTCCTGCATTGCAGGGGGCTGGACTACAAGATCCTTGGGGTCCCATCCAACTATACAGTTCTATGATTCTATGGAATGCTGGTGTGCCCACTGGGGCTGATGTCAATTGCAAGCTATTGGTTTACTGTATTTTTTGCTCCATAAGACACACTTTTTCCCTCCTAAAAAGTAAGGGGAAATGTGTATGCGTCTTATGGAGCAAATGCAGGCTGCACAGCTATCGCTGAAGCCAGCACAGCAAAAGGGAGAGCTGCACAGCGCCTCTTGGTCTGCTGGCTTCCCAGCGAAGCAGGATGAGGGGTGGAAGGGGCTCCATAAGGGCTCCCTTCTGTCCCTCATCCTGCTTCGCTGGGAAGGCAGCACAAGAGGTGCTGCGCAGCTCTCCCTCTTGATGTGCTGGCTTTAGAGGTAGCTGCACAGCTTGCTCTGACTTTTCAGGGAGTTGGGAGAAGGGACGGAGGGCAGCCCATCAGTCCCTTCTCCCACCTCCCGGAAAATCCAGCAAGAGCCGCTCTATCTTTAAAGAGCCGCACCGAGCGAGCGTGTCTGTGGCTCTTGCTGGCTTTTCTTGTTTTCCTCCTCTAAAAACTAGGTGCCTCTTATAGTCAGGTGCGTCTTACTGAGCGAAATATACGTATATATTTTACATGGGCCTGTGTCCTGTAAAGGCCCAGAGGATTATGGAGAGAAGACAGTGGGGTGGCTGCTGCCCCAGCTTTTGCTTTGCAGCACACATGCCATGTAAATGAACCAAGGGGTAAGGCAGAGGGTTCCTTGCCTGCTGCCACCTGAAAAGCTTATTTGGGTGGACTGGGTACAGTGGCGTAGCGAGGGTTGCCAGCGCCTGGGGGCTGTACAGAGTGGAGTTGGGAGGGAGGGAAACAGACAGAGTACTACACATGCACATTCAACTGCCTAACGGCATCTGCATCACCCAGGAGATCACAGCTGCAGAGATAAGAAGAGTCGCTCCTTGTCTGGAGAGATTATTTCCTGGTTCACATGGAGTAGCCGTTTTCAGTGGTGCCGGGTGTCAGAAGTGTGCAGCTATACTGAGGCAGCACCGGGTGTTGACATTTGGCGCCCATAAAAATTTTGCGCCCAGGGCAACTGCCACTGTGTCGCCACCCCCCACCCCACGCTATGCCACTGCCTGGGTGGGGCACAAGGGGTGTGCAGGCATGGGGAGTGGATTTGTGTGTGTGCATGCATGGAGCTCCCTGGAAAGCCCTTCTTTCAGGAGGCCATGTGTCCTGCTTTGCAGAGGACAGCCCTCTCTTCTCTCTGTTGGAAAGGCTCCACGGTCAATGTCTCAATTAAAAACAGTCCATGCTTTAAGCCAAGGTTGGTTTAAAAAGCTGGGGCCTTGAAAGGTTGCTCATCAAACCTGGACAGCAGTTCTGGCCTTTCTATATACAGTAAACCCTCGGTTACATTACTCTTGAGTAGCGTAAACTTTGGGTCGCGAAAGCAGCAAACCCAGAAATATTTTTCCGGGTTTCGCCGCTCGTGCATGCGCAGAAGTGCTCTATCGCGCTGTGCACGTGCACAGAAGCAGTGCCTCTGGATATGGGTTTTTAGGAGTGTGCATGGACCCCCAGAATGAATTAAATTCGTATCCAGAGGGTCCACTGTAGTCAGCATCTGGTTGGCCATTGTGAGCACAGAGTGTTGGGTTAGAAGGTCCATTGGCCTGATCCAGCAGCTGGCCCTTTTTATTCTCATGAGCAGGCACACAGTTCACCTGCTCGCTGTCCTATTCCCCACTATGGCAAGGTGTATTGTTCACACTACAGAAATTATTTCTGCATGCGAGTTGTTCCCTACAAAATTAGCAGATGCAAATTTTATGTGCATCAGCACCCTCTTTCATCTTGGTTTTTTTAAAATTTTTGGCAATGCACACTTGATGCCTTGCCCAGGACCTTCTCAGACCTGTGGTGTGTTTCAGGCGTAGGAGGACAGAATCTCCGGAAGATCTCCCAGAATCGACCTGAAAGCAAAGCCTGTCAGGCAGAGAAGAAAGAGAGAGAGAGAGAAAGAGAGAGGGAATCTTGCAGCCAGATGTGCACCTTCTGGACCTGTAGTCACGAGGCACCTAGAAATAAAACTAGCTTTGGAGACGAGAAAGACTCAGCCTGCTCTGAGGGGGTTGACCTGGGTAGTTGAAAATGGCGCTTGGTGGTGATGAAAGGTGGGGAATCCTTTTCAGCTCGAGGGTCACTTTCCCTTCTAGGTAACATTCCAGGGGCCACATGCCTGTGGTAAGTAGGGCCAGGGGCAAAAGTGGATGGAGCACTCATGCCAGAATGAAAGCCGCTTGTGTTTTGTCTCGCGAGATCACAAAACGAGCGTCATTTAGTTTCGTCCTCACACGCAGGCGCAACAGCTTGGGACCAAAAATGCAGCATCCCAATTTTGATCCCCATGATGTTGGAGGGTATGAGTACAGTACTGTGTTGCCAACCAGTTTCTGAAACTTTCCCCGCCGCCTTGTAGAGTTTGGATTTGATATCCCTTATCACTACCTGAAGGAGTCTCAAAGCGGCTAACATTCTCCTTTCCCTTCCTCCTCCACAACAAACACTCTGTGAGGTGAGTGGGACTGAGAGACTTCAGAGAAGTGTGACTGGCCCAAGGTCACCCAGCAGCTGCCTGTGGAGGAGCGGGGAAGCGAACCCGGTTCACCAGATTACGAGTCCACCGCTCTTAACCACTACACCACACTGGCATTGGTTTGCTTTTCTGTTATTGGTTATGATTCCCTACATGGTCAGTTTGGAAAAAAAGGTAAAAATAAAATGTGGAGAGGGGGAGGGGGTCTGTGGCCTGGGCCTTAGGCTCCATAGACTGTCTGCTAACACCACCGCCTCTGACTGCCTTGGCATCCTTTGCCTTGCCTCACAATGGCATCACAAAGAGCTGCCAAGGCTCCCCGTTCGGAAGCCTGGGGCCTTCCGTGTTCCAGGTTTGCCACAGCCCAGACTGGAGAAGCCGACTGGGAGGACATTTCTAGGCCGGCGTGTCTGAGCCACGAGGGCTCCTTCAATTCGCCACCATGAATTACCTCACCGTGCCTGCCATGTCCTCTGTGCCTCAGATGGAGAAAATGCTGCAAGTCCCAACCCAGGAGCAAGGCCAAGCCCAGGGTGCAGGCGCCGGAATGCCTGGGACTTCCAGCCTTGGGCCTGGGTATTCACCCTCACCCCGCCCAGAGCCTTCCACGGTCCTGGCCGTCACCTCCATATCGCCCTTCATGAAAGGGTCCAGGAGATTCAGCAGGAGCAGCAGGAGCAGCAGGAGGTCAATGCAAGGATCCAAAACCGTACACACAGGATCGAGAGTCAAAAGTGAGGGGGCAATACCAGGGGTGCATTTAGACTTAATGTTAGTGTGGCGGGCCTCCCCACCTGACCCATTTTTTGACAGCCAAGTGTATTATTACTTAACTTCCTTCAAAATGGGGGGAGCCAGCATTGCTGCTTTTTCTAGGATCTGCTTTATACTGAATTCGACCACTGGACAGGGAGCCCAGGGCTGTCTGCATCAGGAGTGGGGAGCCTTTTCTAGTCAGGGCCCCAAATCCTTAGCTCCCCAAACCCTGGCAGGCCAGCTGGAGAAGCCACCTGTCAGTCACCTGGCATCCCTATGATCTCAGGCAATGCCACGCTTTGAAGCAGTGGTGCCAACTTGAATAGCATATTTGGGGGCAGATAAACCCTGCGCCCAATCTTAGCAATAGAGGTACCTAGTGCTGATGAATAATAATAATAATAATAATAATAATAATAATAATAAATTTTATTTATATCCCACCCTTCCCAGCCGAAGCTGGGCTCAGGGCGGCTAACAACAATCAAAATAATCCAACATTCTAAAAACATTCATTATAAAATTAATTAAAATCAAATTAAAATCAAATTGATGGCAACCATTAAGCAAAATTCTGTGCAGATTGCCAGAGGAGGGGGTCAGGCTGCACCCTGACCAAAGGCCTGGTGGAACAGCTCTGTCTTGCAGGCCCTGCGGAAAGATGTCAGGTCCCGCAGGGCCCTAGTCTCTTGTGACAGAGCGTTCCACCAGATTGGAGCCACGGCCGAGAAAGCCCTGGCTCTAGTTGAGGCCAGCCTAACCTCTCTGTGGCCTGGGATCTTCAGGATGTTTTTATTTGCAGACCGTAAATTTCTCTGTGGGACATACCAGGAGAGGCGGTCCCGTAGGTACGAGGGTCCTAGGCCATATAGGGCTTTAAAGGTTAAAACCAGCACCTCAAACCTGATCCTGTACTCCACCGGGAGCCAGTGCAGCTGGTATAGTACCGGATGAATATGATCTCGCAGCGAAGACCCCGTAAGGAGTCTCGCTGCAGCATTCTGCACCCGCTGGAGTTTCTGGGTCAGTCTCAAGGGCAGCCCCACGTAGAACAAGTTACAATAATCCAGTCTGGAGGTGACCGTCACGTGGATCACAGTGGCTAGGTCAGGGCGAGAGAGATAAGGAGCCAACTGCTTAGCTTGGCGGAGATGAAAAAATGCCGCCTTTGTTATAGCTGTAATCTGCGCCTCCATAGAGAGGGAGGTATCGGAGATTACACCCAAACTCTTAACGGACGATGCTGGCACTAATTGCACCCCCGCAAGAGATGGGAGTTGCCCCCTCAATCCCATATCGCTCCGTCCCAGCCAGAGGACCTCTGTCTTCGAAGGATTTAACTTCAACTGGCTCCCACGTAACCATCCAGCCACAGCTTCCAGACATCTGGTCAGTGTGTCTGGGGCCGAGTCAGGATGGCCATCCATCAACAGATAGAGTTGGGTGTCATTGGCATACTGATGGCAACCCAGCCCAAAACTCCGGACAAGCTGGGCGAGGGGGCGCATAAAGATGTTAAAAAGCATCGGGGAGAGAATCGCACCCTGAGGCACTCCACACACCAAGGAGTGGCGCGATGACAATTCCCCCCAAGCGCCACCCTCTGTCCCCGACCAGAGAGAAACGAGCGCAGCCATTGGAGGACTGTGCCCTGGATCCCCACGTCGGCAAGGCGGTGGTCTAGGAGTTCGTGATTGACCATGTCGAAGGCTGCTGACAGGTCTAGAAGAATCAGCAGCCCTGACCCGCCTCGATCCAGCTGCCTGCAGAGATCATCTGTTAGGGCTACCAGAGCCGTCTCGGTCCCATGACCAGCGCGGAAGCCGGACTGGAATGGATCGAGAGCCGATGTTTCATCCAGAAACCTACCAAGCTGTTCAGCAACCGCTCTCTCAATCACCTTACCCAGGAATGGAAGATTCGAAACCGGGCGGTAATTGGATAGATCTAAGGGATCTAACGATGTTTTCTTTAAGAGCGGACGCACCACTGCCTCCTTCAGTTCCCCTGGGAATATCCCGGTGCCAAGGGACAAATTGATGATATCACCCAGGGGGGCCCGCACCTCGTCTGGACACGCTCTAATCAGCCAAGACGGGCACGGGTCGAGAGGACAGGTGGTGGGCTTTCCAGCTCGGAGGAGTCTGTCCACATCGGCTGGGGATATCCGGTCAAAGTGGTCCAATACTGGACCCGAGGACAGTCGAGGGGCCTCCAGTTATTCCCCCACCCATCACCCCACTTTTTATCCCCAAAACAGCTCTGTGAGGTTGAGTGGTCTCAGAAACTGCGACTGGTCCAGGGCTACTCTGAATTCTTAAAGCTAAAAAGGGACTTGGAGCCAACTCTCCCCAAGCCCAAGTTTGTAGGCATCTGGGTGCCTTCCTGCTCACACCAAAGCAACAGCAGCTGGCTTCAAAATTATGCATTTGCCTGCTTGAGCATATTTTTAGGACCTGCCTTATTTCTGTGACATTATTATTATTATTATTATTATTATTATTATTATTATTATTTATATACCGCCCTATACCCGGAGGTCTCAGGGCAGTTCACAGAAGAGATCAACCTAAGCTGCTTTAAATTGCTTTTCAATATTGTGTTTTAATTATAACCTGCCCTGGTACCTTGGGGTAAAGGGTGGATTAACTACAACAAACACCATTTCTTTTTTTCTGAGGGTACTCAAGGGTACACAGTATTGGCACCTTCCCCCCTACCCCACCCCAAAATGTTAAGTGTTGTACTTACTTTAACAACTTTATTCTGTGTACCGACAGCTTTCCTTCCCTAAAAAATAATAATCAAACACTGACAACGACAACAACAATAATTATAGGTGGGGAGCTTTACCCTCCAAGTCATCTGAATTAAGCACTCCTGGTTTAATTCTAAAATATGATAAGTAGCCAGGAGCCGCTTCCTCTCTTGTCCTAGCAGAGCTCTAGGACTTACTCCAGTCTCAAGGGCTGTAAGAAACAACGTTGAAGGTTTGTGCCCAATCCCAGCTCTCTTGCCCTCCAGCAACCCTGTTACAAATTCCTTGCAAAATGAAGTCCAAACATGGCTTTTATTAGGTGGGTGGGGGGCACAAAGGGACCTGCGCCCCTAGGAGTTGCCGGCGCCTCTGCTTTGAAGCCCCCATTTTCACAAAACAAAAAAACGAGCGTCTTTTGGCCTTCTGTTCACACGCACGTGTGAGAATTCAGGACCAAAAAAAAGGAGCGTCCCAATCTGGGTCTCCAGCATGTTGGAGGATTATGAGTACAGTGCTGTGTTGCCAACCAGTTTCTAGAAGCAAATCAAACACTTTTTGCAGAGGGATTGGTTTGCTTTTCTATCATTGGTTCTGGTTTCTTACATGGTATCTGTCCGGACGTAGAAAAGGTCAGTTGGGAAAAAAGGTAAAAATAAAATGTGGAGAGGGGCAGGAGATCTGCGGCCTGGGCCTTAGGCTCCATAGACTGTCTGCTAACACCACCGCCTCTGACTGCCTTGGCATCCTTTGCCTTGCCTCACAATGGCATCACAAAGAGCTGCCAAGGCTCCCCGTTCGGAAGCCTGGGGCCTTCCGTGTTCCAGGTTCGCCACAGCCCAGACTGGAGAAGCCGACTGGGAGGACATTTCTAGGTCGGCGTGTCTGAGCCACGAGGGCTCCTTCAGTTCGCCATCATGGATCACCGGTACCTCACCGTGCCCGCCATGTCCTCTGTGCCTCAGATGGAGAAAATGCTGCAAGTCCCAACCCAGGAGCAAGGCCAAGCCCAGGGTGCAGGCACAGGAATGCCTGGGACTTCCAGCCTTGGGCCTGGGTATTCACCCTCAGCCCACCCAGAGCCTTCCATGGTCCTGGCCGTCACCTCCATATCGCCCTCCTTGAGAGGGTCTAGAAGACACCCGAGAAGATTCAGCAATCAGAGCAGCAGGTCGAGGAGAAGTTCCAAGAGTGCACCTGGAGGGATAAGAGTCAAAAGTGAGGGGGCGATTCCAGGGGTGCAGTTTGACTTTACATAGGTGCAGCAGACCTTCCCACCTCCCGGACCATTTTTAGATGGCCATGTGCTTTATACCGAACCGGACCCCTGGCCATCGAGCTCAGGGCTGTCTCTGTCAGGAGCGGGGAGCCTTTTCTAGTCAGAGCTCCAGATCCTTAGCTCCCAAAAACCCTGGCAGGACGGTTGGAGGAGAAGTTTACATGGAGATTGTTCTGTTGGCAGAGTAGCTAAATTGCCGCTAGGAAGCCAAATCATGTGCAAGACTGACTCTTTTATTGATATTAAAACAAGGTTTAAAATATTCAAAGCTTTCACTTGCAGAACATGTAGCTAAAGAAGAATATATTTACGTTCACATGCTTATCCTAGCATGGGACTTGTTTTGTCCTCTTACCGTATTTATTTAAGTCTAATGCGCCATCGAATCTAATGTGCACCTCAGTTTTCAGAACCTTGAAACCAAATGTGGATGGATGGATGGATGGACAGAAGGATATATCTGTCTGTCTGTCTGTCTGTCTGTCTGTCCATCTATCTATCTGTCTGTCTGTCTGACTGTCTATTGGTGAATGTAAATGTGCAATTGAATCTAACGTGCACCTTAGTATTCGCAACATAATTTGGCCAAAAAAGTGAACATTAGATTTGAGTAAATATGGTAGTTGAAGATTCTTCCATAAACATTCAAACTAACTCGGTCTTTCTGTCTTTCCAGTCCTTGCACTCAGCCTTCTGTACATTACCCAGCTAACCCATGCAGCCCCTTCCAAGAGGTTTCCACTTTTCTCTTCTAGCAGACTTCTCCTTACTGCTTCTTTGGGAGAACATCAGATTCTGTACTTCTTTTTGACACATACATTCAGAGAGAAACATTAGCACTCTTCTCTATTGCATATCAGACCCTCCAAGTGTCCCTATTTTCCAGGGACAGCCCTGGATTTACAGAAGCCATCCCGGTTTCAAATTTGATCCTGGAATGTCCTCATTTCCTTCGAACATCCCTATTTTCACTGGAGAAATGTTGGAGGGTATGGAGTTATGCAACCTCCCAAGCCAAGGAGGTAAATAACTACGCAACCTTTAGAAGACTTCTGAAGGCAGCCCTGCATAGGGAAGTTTTTTAATGTTCAATGTTTTATTGTGTTTTTATATATGTTGGAAGCCGCCTAGAGTGGTAGGGGCAACCCAGGCAGACGGGTGGGGTATATTAATAATAGGATGTCCCGATTTTCATCAGAGAAATGTTGGAGGGTGTGTTGCATTTAGAGAGTTCTCTCTTTTCTTCAGTGTTCATGGAGATGCAGCCATTACAGTCAAGTCAGTCACACACACAAAACAAAATGGAGAATGTAATAAGATGTCTCCCATGTGAACAGAATTAACCAATCACATGAGAGTTACTGGGAAACATTCCAGAATTAAACACACATTCATACATTTAAGCATTCCCATTTTCAGTAAATTAAATCACTGTACTTAACATGGTTTCCTCTGGAGGAGGAGGAGCTCAGCTTAATTCCAGGAATGATTACTGTACTTGGAACTGTGGGACTTAGTTCCCAACATGGGTGCTGTAGGGAGGTATGTAAGAAGGGATTTATTTCTTTCCCACCCACAATTTGTTACATTCAGCGGGAAAGCTCAGTTGGTATAATAATAATAATAATTTATTATTTATACCCCGCCCATCTGGCTGGGTTTCCCCAGCCACTCTGGGCGGCTTCCAACAAAATATTAAAATACAATAGTCCTTCAGATATTAAAAGCTTCCCTAAACAGGGTTGCCTTCAGATGTCTTCTAAAAGTCTGGTAGTTGTTTTTCTCTTTGACATCTGGTGGGAGGGTGTTCCACAGGGCAGGCGCCACTACCAAGAAGGCTGTTATGTACTAAGTTGAATAGGATCCAAACTGCAGCAGTCTGATTGGTCCTAGAACAATAGGATCCAAATTGCAGCAGTCTGATTGGTCCTAGAACAATAGGATTCAGAATGCAGCAGTCTGATTGGTCCTAGAACAATGCAGCAGTATGATTGGTTGGCAGGAACCACCCAATCATGCTCCAGATATAAGTGAATCCACAACCTGATTGGCTTACAGTAGAATTCCAGAATTAGCCAATCATGTGCAGCCCATTGTATAAATAATGTATATAAAGCAGATACTTTGAGGGGACTTTCATTCATTTCTCCTCACCACTATGAGCTGAATAAAGAGCATGAAATCACTTTGCGACTCTGAGTATATTTCAAAGGCCCTCTGCCTGGTTCCCTGTAACTTGGCTTCTCGCAGGGAGGGAACCGCCAGAAGGCCCTCGGTGCTGGACCTCAGTGTCTGGGCTGAACGATGGGAGTGGAGACGCTCCTTGAGGTATACTGGACCAAGGCCGTCGTGCTGGAACAGCATGAAACTCTTGATCAGGGGTTGGCAAGGTTTACCTCACCTGTGCCGGTTCACTCTAGTGGAGATCCCTCCATAGGCCAGATTGTGTGTGTGCGTGATTTCTGATGTCTGCGCAGACGTGATTTCCGGCGCTGCAGAAGCGAGTTCCTGTGCTGCGCTGGTTTAGCAGGGGACTCGGTACGGGAGCAGCTCATGGGCTGGTTAAACGACCCTCATGGTCTGCTTGTGGCCCATGGGCCTTAAGTTGCCTACCCCTGCTCTTGATCTCAGGCTTGTGGGTTCAACCCCCATGTTGGGCAGAGAGATTCCTGCATTGCAGGGGGGCTGGACCAGATGACCCTCGTGGTCCCTTCCAACTACAATTCTATGATTCTGTTACACTGCAGTTTGGCTCCTGACAAAAACTGAATTATCCGCATTGCTGCTTGCTATGGTGAACATTTACATCATTTAATTACAAAATCACTCTCATTATCATTACATTAGTCCATTACCAATAATACTGACTGGATAATTTCTGTTCTGGGCAAGGAATGAAAAAGCAAACATAGCAAATCTCACCTCCATTCCCTTTCTCTTCTGGATTCTCCAACGTCCCTTGGAATCATAGAATCATAGAAGTGTAGAGCTGGAAGGGACCCTGAGGATCATCTAGTCCAACCCTCTGCAATGCAGGAATGTGCCGCTGTTGCATACAAGGATTGAACCTGCAACCTTGGCATTGTCAGCACCACACTCTATCCAACTGCCCCCTTGTTGCAGGGGACAACCTCATGTGTTCTGAGAAACTGGGTGAGGGGAATGGCTGCCTCCTCTGCCCTCACCCTCAAACGATTCTTCCTCCCTCTCTAACTCTAGCAAAGCCGGCCCGCCAGCGTCGCAAGAGGAAGCACAGACGAATGACGATGACAGAGATGGTGGTGCATGCCTGGCAGAAGATCCACCCGCACCTCGTCTTGCTGAGGGAGATCATCTACCACTTGACTCAGTCTTTCATCTTTGACTTCATAATCTGCTCGGTGGTTGCCATCAACACCTTATTGCTGGTGGCTCAAACATTTGCGGTGGTCGAAATTCGGGGAGGTCAGCCCGCAGGAGAGGCGTTTCTTTCCTCATAAATAATCCTGCTCCATAGACTTCTTCTGAATGCTGGGTAGTAACCAGAGCATGCTCTGGTTTCAATAAGGCCAGGGGCTTCAGTCCTGCCCCAAGGAGAACTTCTGCTCCCAGATTGACGGCTGGCCCTCAGGAGAGATCCCCACAGCTGGAAGCCATATTGACCCAAGGGCCTTATATCTGCAGAATAAGGCGCTGACCCTTTCAGGAAGCAACACTAGTCAGTGACTACCTATCCCCAATAGAAACCAGCCAGTTGCTTCAGAACCTTGCTGAGACCACTTCAGAGTTTGGCCTTGCCTTTAGGGCAGCCTTTCTCAACTTGTGGGTCCCTAGATGTTGTTGAACTACAACTCCCATCACCCCTAGCTAGCAAGGCCAGAGCTCAGGGGTGATGGGAGTTGTAGTCCAACAACATCTGGAGACCCACAGGTTGAGAACCACTGCTTTAGGGGCATTATCTGTGGTCCTGTACCCACACCTTTATCTCCTGTGTAGATTCAACCAGGGACTACTGCCCCCACTCCCCACTCAGGCAATTCACCTTCTTCAGTGGTGGGCATCTCCACAGATCACAACAGCTTTCATCATGGAGGAGAGTGGCTTTCCCACAATCAATGGTTCTCTCTTTCTCTCCTCTCTTGCAACAGAATGGTTCTTTTCTGCCATGGATCCTGCCTTCCTTTCTGTCTACGTGTTAGAGGCCGTCCTCAAGCTCATTGCGTTGGGCTGCGAATATTTCCGCGACCCGTGGAATGACATTGGTGGGTCTTTTTGCAGTGCGGGTATGAATAGGTGCTGACGCCAGTTCTATGTTTCTAGAAAAAGAGGTGCTGGAACCCACCATGGACGCCTCCCTTGTTCTCTTATCATGGCAATGGCGCCCACCAGAGAGGTCCCAGAACTGAGTTTCGGCAAGTTCAAGCTGAGAGGAAAAGCCCTGGCTGATACCAAGGGATTCCAGGGCAAACTATTTAATTAGCTGACTGCCTGAGAATAGCAACATGTGCAGAACTAACAGCGGACCCTTCTCAAATGATGAGAAGGTTGGTACAGTGGTACCTCAGGTTAAGTATTTAATTCGTTCCGGAGGTTTGTTCTTAACCTGAAACAGTTCTTAACCTGAAGTACCACTTAAGCTAATGGGGCCTCCCGCTGCTGCCACGCCACCGGAGCACAATTTCTGTTCTCATCCTGAAGTAAAGTTCTTAACCCAAGGTACTATTTCTGGGTTAGCAGAGTCTGTAACCTGAAGTGTATGTAACCCGAGATACCACTGTACTAAGCAAAGTACTGTACTAAACTAAGTGTTGTTGTTTTCTCTGGAATGCCCATAATGTTACACCAGTTGTATAAGCTTAATGTTGCTCAGCTGACAGTCTGAAGCACTGTTTCATGTGGGTCTGCCTTAATTTCTATGTTTCCTCTTCTTCCCTTTGCCAGATTTCTTCATTATGTGCATGACGGTGCTGGATTTTCTGCTCCCCTTGCTCATCTCCTCCAGACAAGGCAACCGTGGCAACAAACTCACGCTCTTCCGGGTCCTCAAAATCTGCAAGGCTGTCCGTGCTATCCGCGCCATCCGCTTCTTGCTCACCCTCCGGTTAGCGCCAAAATTTCCAGCTGGGGGAGGGAAGGGGAATGGAAGAGCTCCTTAGCGCCTCCAGATAGTCAATATTTCGCAAGAGGGCTTCCAGCATATACCAGGACCCTTCCGTCCTGTACCTTGAAAGCATTCTTCTCTCACTGTGCACAAAGAATATTTGGAACTGTAAATTGCTCAATAAATGGGTCATCTGGAGGAATCCATAGCAACTTCCCAGGTTTTAGGTGGGGTGCGGGACAGAATTGACAGCGACTGACCTTACAACCCTACCTAACTCTCTGTTTCTTTATTTGCTTTTCCACGTAGAGTGATGCAGAACCTCAAGGAAGTCACAAGCACTTTTTTGCTTTCCTGCGAGTCCATCGGAGCCATTATTCTCCTCATGTTCTGTTTCCTCTGTATCCTCCCAGGAAAGAGCAAAATGGAGAGGGAAGAATCCAGGTGCACCTGGTGCCCATTGGGACTGGTAGGGCGGAAGGCAGGGGAGGCCAGCAGTAGGTGGCGCCAGAGCCAATGAGAGACAGAGGCCGTTAATTCTAGTTTTGTCCCCATCCTCCTCCTCCTCCTCCCCCCTGCTGAGCTCTAACAAGGGCAACACTGAGACCTGCCTTCTTCCGCTCCCCAAAATTTTACTGTTACTGATTTCTGTCATGTCATCCTATGACGAGTGAATTTCACAGGTTAATTACAAATCCTTGGAAGAGGCAAAGGGATGGTGTTCTCTCTCCCGCAATCCTGCATTTCCAAGGCTCCTTGTTTCGTTCCTTAGCCCCGCCTTCCACCTGTCAGTTATGTCTTCCGTGGTGCTGCGTGACATGTTCCATGAAGCTGACGAAAAACACTTCGGAGACCTCTTCAACAGCATCTTCACACTTTTCCAGCTCTTCACTTTGGATGACTGGTCCCTCATCTACCTTACCTGTCAAGAAGCAGGTGAGGGAAGAGGATCCTTGTCAGGGGGGTACATAGAACTTAGCACAATCGGTCAAAAAAACCCCAACGCACCCAACCTCGTGTCAAGATTGAAGAGCAAGACAATAATTGGGGGGGGGGGTTCAAGCTAATATGTTAAACGTGGAGATTTCCTGAAAAGCCCACCTCTAGGCAGCATTATCACTCACAGGCCCCATGTGCATTTCTTTCCAGGTGCCTGGTACATCATCATCTTCCTGATCGTCTACATCCTTCTGGAGTACTTCTTGCTTCTCAAGTAAGTATAGGCTCCTCAGGCTTTTGACTTACTGGAGAGGACCTTGGATGGGAGGTCAAGGGATGGTTTGTTGATTTATTACATTTATTATATCATGCTTTTCCTCCAAGGTGCTCAAGGTAGCATACATTGTTAACTGCCCGCCCACACCACCGCCACCCTGGAATTTTATCCTCACAATATCCCTGTTAGATATATATATATATATATGTATGTATATATATATATATATATATATATATATATATATATATATATATGTATGTGTGTGTGTGTGTGTGTGTGTATATGTATGTATGGAAGGACCGGCCTGAGGTTCTTTCTGGCACAGAGATGTCAGCTTGCGAGGGGGCAATTCTGTGTATGTGAGCCACTGTAGCCTCACCACACTCTGCTCTGTGCTTCACCTCTTCAATTATTGGACACTGGGGGAGGCCTGCCCCCAATATTGGGTGGAGCCCCCAAAGGACACGCCCCCAGGACCTGGTGCCCCTGCTGTGGTATATTTAGTCCTGCCTGAGACAGTGGAGGAAGATGCTTGGATACGACCTTGCGTCTGGTTTTGGGGGGATGGGATTTGGGTGCCTGAGCTGTCCTCCTGACACCTGCTTTGAGACCATTGGTTTGATAAGTTTACCAAACTGGGCAGGGAAATCTGCCATACTCCTGGCGAGCTTCACAACTGAGCACATTTGAACTTGGGATTCTTTGGTCTTAGCCAGACACTCTTAACGGGATTAACTGTTTACTAAATACATTGAGCTCTGGCTGATCACACCAGAACAGGTGTGGGGTAGATTCCAAAAAGCACAGCAAGGTAAAAGCTTAAACCAAAGGTAAAAAGTTTTAGATAAACTAAACGCAGCGATAAGCGCTCTTTAAACCCAGAGACACCCAAGAAAAGACTAAGTAACAACAGGGCCAGCCCAGGACATTTTTGCTGCTTGAGGCACAGCAGAAAATGTTGCTCCCCTGCCACTGCCTCCTCTACCGCCTGAGGCGACTGGAAGCAGCCTGCCCAGGGAGTCCTGTTGCCCTGAAGGCAGTGGAGGAGTAAAAGGAGGCAGTAGAGGAAGAGGAAGAGGAGGCAGTGGTAGTGCCAGCACGAGGACTGCAGAAGTGGAGGAGGCAAGCGGTGCGCTGGATCTGCTCCATGTCCCAACTGCCGCCTGAGGCAACTGCCTCTCATGGGTGGGCCGGCTCTGAATAGCAACGATTGCTGTTAAAGCCTTGAGACGCAGTTGGGCTCTGTATTGGATTTGAAATTGTTCCTATATATGCAATGTATTTTTAATTGATTTTGTATATGGGATTGTTTTAACTTTTATGAAAGTGGTGGTTTTATGTACATTTCCATTTCTCTTTGAGGAAGCAATTGGTAAATTGTGGAATATAGAACAGTCACAGCCCCGTTGCTTCCCTCTCTCACTTTCTCTTGCAGCCTGGTGATTGCGGTCCTGGTCGACAACTTCCAGATGGCTTTGGTGAAGCGTCAAGAGCTCAAGAGGCAAAAGGTCAGCACAGCTCCCATTGGTGCACCCAGGATTCATGATGGGTGGGGCTGGACACCCACCTGTCATCATCCTCTGTCTGGTTCTGTCTAGTAGATTCGGAATGAAATGTCTCAACAGCTGTTTTAAACTTTCTTTTGGTCTCAAGTGCTCAGAAAAAATTGTCAAAATCTTTCTACAATATACCGTATTTTTCGCTCTATAAGACGCACCAGACCATAAGACGCACCTCGTGTTTGGAAGAGGAAAACAAGAAAAAAAAAATTATGAATCCCAGAAGCCAGAACAGCAAGAGGGATCACTGTGCAGCGAAAGCAGCAATCCCTCTTGCTGTTCTGGCTTCTGGGATAGCAGCACAGCTTGCATTCGCTCCATAAGATGCACACACATTTCCCCTTACTTTTTAGGAAGGAAAAAGTGAGTCTTATAGAGCAAAAAATATGGTATAAAAGGTAAAGGTAAAGGGAACCCTGACCATTAGGTCCAGTCGTGACCGACTCGGGGGTTGCGTGCTCATCTCGCTCTATAGGCCGAGGGAGCCGGCGTTTGTCTGCAGACAGCTTCCGGATCATGTGGCCTGCATGACTAAGCCGCTTCTGGCGAACCAGAGCAGCACATGGAAACGCCGTTTACCTTCCCGCCGGAGCAGTCCCTATTTATCTACTTGCACATGACGTGCTTTCGAACTGCTAGGTTGGCAGGAGCAGGGACCGAGCAACGGGAGCTCACCCCATCGCGGGGATTCGAACCGCCGACCTTCTGATCGTCAAGTCCTAGGCTCTGTGGTTTAACCCACAGCGCCACCCGCGTCCCTTCTACAATATATACTTTTAGTAAAATATTTATTTACTTGATTTGGGAGGGGGCAGCTGCCGCCCCTCCCCCCTGGCTATGCCCATGCAGACTGGGGGTTGACAGGGAATAGCTGGGGCTGGGGCTGCCAGGATGAGCGTTCCAGTCACTGAGTTGTATTTCTTTCTCCAATTGACAGAAGTGGGTCGAACTGAAGGAGAGCAGTATCGCAGATGATGTTTTTGGCAAAGCAGCAGGTGACAAGAGTGTTTGGGGAGATGGGCAGCAGGCTTTGAGGCTGGGCTCAGGCTTAGAACCTTTAATGCAGGGGTGAGGAACCTCAGGCCCGAATGTTGCCCTCCAAATATTTCTATCAGCCCCTCGGACTTTCCCTGCAGGCCACACCTGCTCCTTGAGTGTGGTCCAGTTTGACCCACAAGGCCATTCCCCACCCACAAACCATGCCTATTTGCCAATCAGCTAACATCACATTAGCTGCCCTTGCTGTGCTGGTGAACCGGGGCGGGGTTTGGCCCAGTTTGGCTGAGTGAGCAGGCATGCATAACCAAAGCAAGCAGCTGGTTTTTTGTTTTTTTTAAAGGCATCATCTGCAAAAGGGACTTCTCCTTCAAGCAGCTTGCAAAATGCAGGCTCCTTTGTGTGCCCCACTCAGCAACTGAACCTGAAATGAATGAGCCTAAGTTAGTTATGTCCGTACAATTCAATGGATATACTCTGAGTAGGACGAACACTGATTACAACCTCAAGTTCAGAGGGAGGGAGATGATTCTTAACATTGAAGCCAAGCTATGCATGCTGGCAAGTCTTCTTTTGCCCTACAGCAGATAAGCCCCAAGCAAAAGAGGAAAAGGAGGAGGAATTATTCAGACGGACAGTCATGGGAAAATATGGCAGCCTTGAGTTGATGGACAGGTGAGGAAGCGCAGCAGCCAATAGATGAAAACGTATCTACTTGCAACATTTTTTTTAGCTTGCTCTTCAGCGCAAGAGAAGAAAACGGAGTTCCACAGAGACTTACAAATATCAGTACAGTGGTACCTTCAGTTACAAACCCCTCAGGTTACAAACGCTTCAGGTTACAAACTCCACTAACCTGGAAGAGTTACCTCGAGTTGAGAGCTTTGCCCCAGGATGAGAACGGAAATTGTGTGGCGGCGGCGCAGCGGCAGCGAGAGGCCCCATTAGCGAAAGCACGCCTCTAGTTAAGAACAGTTTCAGGTTAAGAACGGGCCTCCGGAACGAATTTAGTTTGTAACTAGAGGTACCACTGTAGTAATAAGGAAGACCTTCCCCTCAGACAACCAAAAGTGGCGGAGCAAAATAATTTAGCAGTAGAATAAACATTAGAATAAAAATGTTAAGAATATCTAAACAACATTTAAAAACAGTTCCAGCTAATAATTACAATGTTGCCAGGAACGGTATCTTTCAGTTATGAAATGCCTGGTTGAAAAGTAACAGTTTAACATCCCTCCTAAACGTTAATTATGAGGTGGACAGATGCATCTCACCAGGAAGAGCATTCCACAGGTAGGGAATTACCTCTGAGAAGACGCTGCCACAAGTGAGCACCAGCCAGGCAGCACTTGCTCCAACAGAGCCTCCTCCACTGATTATAGGGCCTGAAATAGTTAATACTGTACTGGGGGAGATGCTCTTATCAGTACTTCTGCCCCAAGCTGTTTGGTACCCCCAATGATATTTCCTTCTTTGTCTAGGGAGTGGGAATATCTCTACTTCTACTTTCGACTAATGACAGCAATTGAGACAAACCAACAGCAGTTCCAGTCTCAGGCATCCACCACTGACAAGATCTTAGACACTTTCTTTGAGGTAGGAACAGTGCTTTTTCCCCCTAGAAAAAAAGGTGCCTGTATTCAGCATGCAATAGAGGGCTCTGGGGCCCTGCCAGAGTATCGTCCCTCCCTCCCTAAGCCGGGCAGCAGGTTTCCAGGCTTCAGGAAGGAGGTGTGAGGCTCTGATTTGAAAAACGAAGAAGGTGACAGTACTGCGTACCAGCACATGCCGCCAGGACAAAAAGCACTGGGTAGGAGAGTCCACTGAATTTAATCTCTTTTTCTCAGGCTTGCCTCCAATGAAGAGATGCTCTTTCTTTCCTCAAAGGAGCTCAATGAGATCAAGCTTAACCTCTTTGTACTCTTCATTGTTCAGTGGGGCTGGAGAGAATGAAATATATCCATTTCCTAAGGCAGGGAACAGGAGATATGTGTGGGCCCTCCAGATGTTACTGGACTCCAGCTCCCATCAGCCCCAGCCAGCATGGCCAATGACCTGGGAATGATGGGAGTTAGTCTAACAACACCTGAAGGACAACAACTTCCCACCTTTGCACTGAGAGCATAGACCAAAGGTTGCCAAACTTTTTTGCACCAGTGGGCACATTATGAATTTTGAGCAAGTGCCTTGAGTGAGGATTTTAATCCTGGTTTCTCAAACCTTAGTCCAACACCCTAACCATTATACCATGCTGGAATGAGTGGGATCAAGTGTAATAAATAATCTTGGATCTGACTTCTTTTTTTAACCTCCATTTACAGACAGCTGAACATGATTACCTTTCCAAATGAAGATGTTTTCATGGTGTTCCCAAACTAGACTTCACCTGCTCCTGGAGGCTTCAGTTAAAGGGTCAAGATAGCTTGACGTTTTATTGATTTCTCACTTGTTTTATACATTGTGTTATGTTTATTAAATGACTTTTCATCTCTCTGTTGAGCACAACTATATTTGCTGGGTTTAACATAAATAAGTTGCAGAATCTGTTTTGAATGCTTGACTTTGCCCCTCAGAGGACTGTAGGAAGCTCCTCACGCTCTGGAACTCCTTAGCAAGGGAGGCATATTTTAAGGTTAGAATCACACCATATATTTAAATCATATTTTGTACCACTTTAACAGTTGTGCCTTTTCCCATAAAAGGGAGGGTAATGGGAAGTGAAGTTTACTCCTCACAGAATTCTAGTTCTCAGCACCCTTAACATATTACAGTTCACAGGATTATTGGAGGGCTGGGGAGGTTCTAAATGTATGGTGTGGGTGTGAAATGAAGAATTTTCACTAATGGACGAAAACATTTTTATTCGGACAGGTCTTTAGCTTCACAAGCTGGCTGTTATGTCCATTGTGCATGCTGCAATTTGGCCACCACTTTGTGCTTATTGATTTGCTTAACCTGCTTGTTTTTGTTATTTTGTATTTTACTTGATTTCACTGTCAGCTTCCTTGAGCACCACTTGACGGAAAAGGTGGGACACAAATTTAACAACAAACCAACAAACAGACCAACCGACAAATGTTCATCAGTGACTGCACCCCTGCAGCTAACTTTGATTGTGATCTCTTGGTGTTCCAAAAAGACATTGCCTCCTGTTATTATTTTTACATGTTGATTGTTTCCTGTGAAGATGAAGCTTGTATTCAACTTGTGCTTCCCACAGTGCTGGAGAAATGTGTGCAGAGTGTGCAAACTCACTTTCATTTGGATACTGTCATGTGTTCAAAACAGTGGGTTGTGTACTACAGCCTTGAGACCCTTGGACAAAACGCAGTAATCTCTGTGTGATATTTAATAAATATGGCCAGTGAGCAAACAGAGGATACTGTTCAAATTATCAAAGGTTGTGCTTTGAGTGCGCCAGAAACATACACACATAAAAAAGGCCGCAACTAGAGACATCGAAGCTCAGCTAAACTACATAGCCCAGAACCCAACGCGACTTAACCCTCCCGCTCCTGAACAGAACGCGGCATCCCCGTCCTCTGATTGGCCGCTTCTCTATACTCGCGGCGGCTTGCGCCCTCGCAAAGCTTCCTCATTGGGCACGCGCCGTTCTGTCGTCGCTGCCGCTGATTGGGCGGGAGGCGCCGCCGCCGTAGCGCGTACGGTGGCCGCGCGGTCTCAGCTGGGGCTCTGCGTTGTGTGCGCTCGGCGGAGTTCGCGTGAG
Organism: Podarcis raffonei; assembly: GCF_027172205.1. Lineage (NCBI taxonomy): Eukaryota > Metazoa > Chordata > Lepidosauria > Squamata > Lacertidae > Podarcis > Podarcis raffonei. Next base: position 13,744,688 of record NC_070617.1, read on the forward strand.
CGCGGCGGGGAAAAGGCAAGATGGCGTCCGAGGTGCATTCGGAGCCCCCCAAGGCAGGGGAGATGCCGTTGCCAGGATACGCGGCCTGGTCCCCCAACGAGCTGCAGGCCAAGCTGGCCGAGATCGGGGCTCCCACGCAGGGTGAGCAGGCCCTGCTTGTGGCGGGGCAGGGGGCGCTTACAGCCTGCCGGGGGGGCGCGGACAGGATCCTGCAGGCCTTTCCCGTGATCTGGAAGGACCCTCGTAGTGTGGAAGCAGCAGGAGGGAGCGGGGAAGGTGCTGTGGGCGGGCGAACGGGGGTGGGGACAGGGAGCACGGGCAGTTGCCTTCTATTTATTTCCGCTTTATCACATTTATTTACACCTCATCTCTCCCCCCCCAAGAGCTCAAGGCGGTGTACATGCCCCCCCATTTCATCCTTATAACAATCCTGTTAGGCTGAGAGGCTGTGGCTGGTTCACGCAATTGGCGCAGTATTGAACTGCTCTGACCATCTGCCGTCGAGGATTTGAACCTGGAGTCTTCTGCATGCGAAGTGCTGAGCTGCACTCTTTTTCGGAAGAGGGGAGTCATGGGAGGGGGATGCGAAAGGGCTCTTAGGAGCTTTGGTGGCAGTGGTGGAATGCAGCTGAGTGTCAGATTTTTGCATTTAAAGCATGGTCTCTGCCACGGAGTTGTGGTTCATCTTTGTATGAGCCTCTGAATAAGAGTTCATGGATTGCACTTTTAAAGGGGGGAAACACTTTTTATGGGTTCAGTAATGTAGGTGAGGCCTGAGTTGTTATTTCCAAATTTCATTTGGCGTGATGATGTTTACCTGTTCTGAAAATTCCTTTAATGTATCCATAGTGGGATTAGAGACTTTAGAGCTGGTTAGTTTGGCTTCCAAGATCAGTGAGTTATTATTGCAGGGGAGCAGAAATGTATCGGAACAGGAAGAGAGGGGGAATGTTGGAGAGATGAAGAAGAATAAGGGATTTTAGTGGATGAGGTTGGGGAAATTGGGAGGGGTTATGAAGCTGGCAGTGAATCCTTGGGGCCAGAGAACAGCAGGAAGTTGGGTGTCTTTGGAGGGTGAATGGTGATTTGAAGCTTGGTTTCCCAGACCTTAGTCCTACACTTGAACTTCTACACTATATGTACTTCGCTCCAGGCAATTGAGACATTCAATAACATAGTTTAACCAGGCAGAATAACTGGAGGAAGGGTTAGAGCAGGGCCAAGGAGAGTGGTAGTGACCTAGGGAGAATCACTAGAGCCAGATAGAGAGGCCTAGAGGGTCACATTTGGCCCATGGGTCTGAGTTCCTCAACCCTGCTTTGTGGGTTAGTTAGAGGAGGGAGGTTCAGGTTGTAGTTTTTACATTTGTGGCATATGTGAAATAGTGTTGACTTGGGCCCTCCACACCAAAATCCAGCTTTCCAGGGGCTGCAGGTGAAGAGAACAGTGTCTTTGCCAAGTACCAGATTTTGGGGCATAATACAGCAGAGAGGTTGTATTCAGGCTTCATCTCTGTGTGCAGTTGTACCTTGGTTTTTGAACAGCTTAGTTCTCGAACATTTTGGCTCCTGAATGCCGCAAGCTCAGAAGTGAATGTTCTAGTTTGCGAACTATTTTTGGAAGTTGAACATCCAAAGGGTCTTCCGTGGCTTCCAGTTGGCTGCAGGAGCTTCCTGTGTAATGGTTTATTGTCCATGTAGCCCAGTGTTGTCTATTGAAATGGATGCCTGGGTGCTATAATTAATAATGTCAAGGCTGTGCTCTTGACCTGCAGAAAGAAGGGTATGTGTGAGAGTCTGGGGATTTTCCCTATTGAAGGTGAATGGGAGATGATGAGGGAGTTGTTTTGTTGGTACAATATGGTCAGGATGTTGGGAATGGTTGGGGGGTGGTCAGAGATGAGCTTGAGGAGTGTTGGTGCAGGACTGTTGGCCCTAAACTCCAATCCTGTCTTCTTACCCCATGTGACATAGAGTAACCCCAGAATGCCCTCAACGTCTCTCTGTCATTCCAGGTGGCCGCGAGGAGCTGGTAGAACGCTTGCAGACGTACACACTTCAGGTGAGACCATATTTCTTGTGGCTACAAATGTGACCATCCAGAACACTTGAGGATAAGAATGCATTAAGCTGCCTGAAGGATTGGCTTGTACCCTCTCTCCAACATCCCCCAAACATTTAAAGTTGGCCAGGGGATGGGGAGGGCAGTCAGACTGAATAAGGCCCTGTTGTTGTCTATGCCTGCTTCCCATGCCCTCTTCTTTCTCTCACAGTGCAGATGGGGGACCTTGTGGCGAGGGGCAGGCAATAAATTTTACGATGATGTTGATGGTTGCCTCTACTACTGTTCCATCTCCTTCTTTACAGACTGGGATAGTGCTCAACAGGCCAGTTCTGCGAGGAGATGATGGAGATAAGCCGGGTTTGCCCCCCATGCCAGGACAGGTGAGTGATATATCCAGGAAACCTCTTTGGCCACTGTTATGAGACTTCAGTGGCTTCAAGAGAGGCCATAAGCTCAGCGGCAGCCCATGTGCTTTGAATGAAAAAGGTCTTGGGTTCACTCTCAGGTTCATCTCCGGTATGTTTGTTTAAAAAATGTCAGGTAGCAGGGCTGTGAAAGACCCAAGTTTAATAAGGCAACCAAATACTGGTTGTAGCAAACAGAAATGTATGAGCAGAAATTATACATCAAAATTAAAACTTAATTTATACAAATTATCATCATCATTATTATTATTAAATTTGTATACTACTCTTCATCTGAAGATCACAGGGTGATTCACAACATAAAAATGCAAAATGAGAACACAAAGTGCATAATAAAACAAAACCAAAGCAATAATCCTCCTCCCACAAACACATTATTATATCCCAGATGCCCCCCTTCAGATCACCCTCTTCTGATTGCACTCCAGTTTGTTAGATTACCTCTTAAAATGTTGCATCCAAAATTATGGACATCTATAGGACTCTCTAGTCTAGATCATACACGTGGAGCCCTTTTTTCTGCCAGATGTTGCTGAACTACAACTCCCATCAGCCCCACCAATGGTCAGGGATGATAAGAGTTGTAGTTTAGGAACATCTGGAGGGCCAGAGGGTTCCCCCCACCTGCTCTTGATGCAGCCTGACCAATGCAGAATAGCGTGGAGCCTGCCACGATGCTATGCTTGAGTTCATGTAGCCGTAAAATGTATTTGCTTTTTCAGCAGATGCATCACCTTCCTGGCTCACGTCCAGCTTGAGAGCCACAAAGACTTTTAGAACTTTTCATACGTACTGCTTCCACACAAGGTCTCACCCATCCCATATGTCTGGATCTTTAACTCCTCTTGTCATTCTCTTCATGGGTGGTTGTGTCACACAGGAATCCTTAAAAACCTGAGCCAACTGTGCTTCCAGCGTCTCCCACAGCTGCCGCCTTCTCTCTTGCAGCATCCCGGGATGCCTCTGCCGCCCCCTCCCATGGGGATGCCGCCAATGCAGCCACCGCCGCCTCCTCCGCCCCCTGGCATGGGCCTCAACTTCCCCATGGCGGTGGGGCCGCCTCCTCCACCCCCTGGCCTGGGCCCACCTCTCCGTATGCAGGCGGTGGATCCCTCTGTGTTACCTGAGGAAGAGCGGCTGAAGCTGGCTCAGCAGCAGGCAGCCATGTTGATCCAGCAGGAGGAGCGAGTCAAGCAGGTAATGGCTTGCTTTGTTCCTCTGTGTTTGTGTCTTGTAATTCAACAGCTCCCAGCAACATGAACTCTGCTGTGCTGCAGAACATGTTTGCAGCCTGTGTGTTTGTGTGTGTGTACACCATTTTGATGTAGATGTCGCCTACCTGAACTCAGATCTCCAGGAGGAGTTGTACATACTTCCTCCTCCAGGGTTTGAAGTCAGTGAGCCAGGCGTCGTGTGGCGATTGCACAAATCCATCTATGGATTACGCCAATCTGCCAGGAATTGGAATATGTGCCTACATGAAGCCTTAGAAGAGCTAGGTTTTAAGAGATCTCTTGCAGACAGTTGTCTTTACATTAGAGATTCAGGCTTGCAACAGCAAGTGGTTCAGGTGTTTGTTGATGATATCTTGATCATGGCACAGACAGGTGAACAGGTGGAGAAGTTTGCTAAGGAGCTTGGAAAGCGGTTCAAGCTGAAGCAGCTTGGAGATGTCAAATCCTATTTAGGCGTAGAGATCACAAAAAACAAGTGATGGAAGCTTTTTGCTTCGCCAGAAAGGTAAGATTGAACAGTTGCTTGAGAAGTTCAGGATGTCTGATTGTGCAGGTGCCAGATCACCCATGGAGGCTGGATACGTGAAGGAGTGTCAGCAAGTAGAACGCGTGGTGTTCGAAAATACTGAACTCTTTCAGTCAGCTCTGGGTAGTCTGTTGTATCTGTCACAGTGGAGCAGACCAAACATAGCGTTTGCTGTCAATCTGCTCAGTAGAGAGGCTTCAAGTCCTAGTGTGCAGGCCTGGAATGGTATTAAGCGGGTGCTACGTTACCTGCAAGATACCAAAGACTTTTGCCTCAAGATGTCAGCTGAGGGTGATGTCAAGCTGACCGCCTGGGTGGATTCGGATTGGGCTAACCTTGAGGACCGCAAATCAGTGTCAGGCCTAGTGGTGAAGTTTGGGGACTCAGTGATTGGGTGGAGGTCCCGGAAGCAAAGTCTCATAGCGCTTTCATCTACTGAAGCTGAGTTCAGTGCGCTATCAGAGGTTTGCAGAGAGCTGGAGTTCTATGTGTGTTTGGTCGAGGAAATCTGTGGAGAGAATTGTCTGCCCGTTGTGGTGCATGTGGGAGCGCAAGAGTGAGACCAGAGATGGGGAGCCTGTGGTCCTCCAGATGTCGGACTCCAGCTTCCATCAGCACCAGCCCTTGTGGTCAGTGGTCATGGATGTTGGGATCTGTAGTCCTACAACAGCTGGAGGGTCCCATCCCTGTTTTATACTGTGAACTGAATGTTCCTACTCACCTCTCCCTTTAGATCAGTGGTTCTCAAAGGGTCTAGCAGGAGAGGATGGCAAGTGCAGTGGGAAGATTCAAGGACAATCAAAGAAACTTTTAAGTGTAGTATAGTATAATATCAAAATATTTTTAGTTATTTGCAGAATATGGATAGATATATTTTCAAAAGGAGAGCAAAAGCATTAGCTATTCTTTCATAGTTCTCCATGACATACTGTTGTGAACAGGGATTTTTCAACTCCAACAGATTATGAAAGATCAGAAAAGAGAAAGGCTTTTTGTGTTGGTGAGGAGATGAGAGTTTGCTTGTCTCAAATTAGACCTAATATAAATGAGGTAACATGGCAGAAGCAAACTCACACCTCTTGTTGAGTTTGTATACATACTTATGGTACATAAGCAAGAGGCTAATTTATAACTATATTCTGTTTGAAATCATGGAGACATCAGTCGATGTAGACATTCCTGAGCATGATGAATCAATTGTGTGATTTGTTATAAAAAGCTTCCTATGTTAGAATCTGTGTGGTTTCTCTTCCCGTCTCAGGCTGCTGTCCTTATGGAACAGGAGCGCCAGCAAGAGATGTCTAAGCTGGCCCCCTCTGTACCTCGGGCTGCTCCAGACTTGGGGCCAAGACCTCAGGGGCTCCCAAGAGGTAAGTCCCTTTGCATCAGAGAGGGAACTCTGGCCCGTTTATGCAAAGAGGGCAAGCAGCGTCAGGCAGTCTTGCCAGAATCATTCAGGGAGGAAGAGTGTCAGACCTCACTCACTCTGTGTCATTCACATACTCTTTGGCTAGGAATCCATTCCCACTTATTCGTATTTCAAGGAACAGCATATTACATGGTGTCATGGGAGGGGAGCCCAAAATCCTTCCTATCTATCTATCTATCTATCTATCAATTTTTAAGAAAGATAAGTATTTATGCCCACCTTAAAAAGAGGTGTATTGGCAAGGGTTATCCCTCTGAGTATGTACCCCTCTCAGTGAAAAGCAGGCCCCAAATTGCATTGTGCAGTAACTTGTTGAACTACAGGAATGGCAAATCTTTGAAGTTGTTTGCTAAAAATGCCAGGCAGGGAATCTTGAGAGAATCAAAATGAAACCCTCCCCACAACCGCTCAAAACGTTAACTCTGGGTTTCTGTGCCAAGGGATGTTACACCCTCATCCTAGTTTTAGTGAAGAGCTGGATAAATTTATGGAAGGTGGGACTGTTGGCTTGGTTGTATGTGCAGAACTAAAATTGCACTTAGGAAAGCTGAGTTTAGTGGCTTGTGTTAAAATTGAGCAAATATATCTGCATATTTTGGTACTTATTGTCATGGAATTCTACTCAGTATTGATCCAGAGTAAATTTCAACGTATAGTTAGCAAAGTAAAAACTTTAAAAACTTGCAGGATTCCCAAAAAATAGGCCAGAGGCAATTAATATTTCATCCAGCAGAGCTTGACTGCTACTGAAGGCAAATGAGCATAATGGTCACAAATCCAATACATTCAGGATTGGCCCTGTCCATAAGAAATCCAGTTGCAGCAGACTTAACTTAAACTTACAATAACTTATAATAAGCCTAGAAATGCAAACTGGCACTTATAGAGTGGAGTTAAGAGCTAAAGAGGTTGCTCAGACACTACTCAGTCTTGCTCTCCCTCTTTGAGGCTCTTGAGAACCAAAGGGGCTAGAAACTTGCTTAAATCAGAGATTTAAGCCCCACAGGGAATCTGTGGCCTTCCAGATATTGTTGGACCACAGCTCTTACCATCCATGACGTTGGTAATGCTGACAGGGGCTGATGGGAGTTGGAGTCCAACAGCATCTGCGGGGCTACAGATCTCCCACCCTCTGTCTTGGAATGGGCGTGAAAGCTTTCCTTTTTTAAAAAAAGATATTTATTAAAGTTTCAAAAAAGGTTACAAATTAAGAAAAAGAAAGAAAAAAAGGAGAAAATACAAAATACAGGAAAATAAAGACAATTAAAAACAAATCCATGTCTTGTCTTTCATTTACTTGTTTCCTTGACCTCCTCACACCTCCCTTTTTTGTGTTCCAGTTCAGTTGGTTATTTCAGCAAATCCTTTCCATCTTTATTTTTATCTTAATCCTTTATCTTAATATATTATAACTTTACATTCTCACCTGTTAGCAATCCATTTTTACATACTCCTTTATAACATTGCTGCTAAAACCACTTAACTTCATTCCGACATCATTCTAACATTCATTAATTTTGCAGTATTTCTGTAAATAGTCTTTAAATTTCTTCCAATCTTCTTCCACCGACTCTTCTCCCTGGTCTCGGATTCTGCCAGTCATTTCCGCCAGTTCCATATAGTCCATCACTCCATATAGTCCATCACGTGAAAGCTTTTCAAGGGATGTCAAAGTGTGCAGGTTCTTCTGACAAGTAGGGAGGTGGCACATTGACGGTGGCTGTTGCTGTGTTGCTTTCCCGTTGGGAGTTCATTTGCCAATCTCTTTCCTAGGGAACCCCCCTGTGGGCTCGCCCATTGGACCACCTGGTCCAAGACCCCGTGGCCCCCCACCTCCTCCTGGAGAGGACAGCCGTGAGGTAAGACTGGTTGTTGCAGATGTGGGGGGTGGTAGGCTTGGCAGGGTGGCAGGGAAACTGCTTTGGGGAACGGGAGAAATTGAGCGAGTTAAGATGAGCCTGCTTGATCAGGGCAGTGGCCCGTCTAGTCCGGCATCCTGACCTCCCAGCAGCCAGCCAGATGCCCGTGGGAAACCAGCAAGCAGGATCCAAGCACAAGAACCCTCTCCTCTCCTGTGGTTTCCAGCAGCTGGCTCCAAATAATGGAGGACAGAGCGTAGCTTTTGTGACCAGTAGCCTTTGATAGCCCTCTCCTCCCTGAAGTTGCCTAATCCTCTTTTAAAGCCATCCAGATGACACAACCTTGATGGCAGGAAGTGAGAAGGAATTAAAGAACCTTTTAATGAGGGTGAAAGAGGAGAGCGCAAAATACGGTCTGAAGCTCAACATCAAAAAACCTAAGATCATGGCCACTGATCCCATCACCTCCTGGCAAATAGAAGGGGAAGAAATGGAGGCAGTGAGAGATTTTACTTTCTTGGGCTCCATGATCACTGCAGATGGTGACAGCAGCCACGAAATTAAGAGACGCCTGCTTCTTGGGAGGAAAGCAATGACAAACCTAGACAGCATCTTAAAAAGCAGAGACATCACCTTGCCAACAAAGGTTCATATAGTTAAAGCTATGGTTTTCCCAGTACTGATGTATGGAAGTGAGAGCTGGACCATAAAGAAGGCTGATTGCTGAAGAATGGATGCTTTTGAATTATGGTGCTGGAGGAGACTCTTGAGAGTCCCATGGACTGCAAGAAGATCAAACCTCTCCATTCTGAAGGAAATCAGCCCTGAGTGCTCACTGGAAGGACAGATCCTGAAGCTGAGGCTCCAATACTTTGGCCACCTCATGATAAGAGAAGACTCCCTGGAAAAGACCCTGATGTTGGGAAAGATGGAGGGCACAAGGAGAAGGAGACGACAGAGGACGAGATGGTTGGACAGTGTTCTCGAAGCTACAAACATGAGTTTGACCAAACTGCGGGAGGCAGTGGAAGACAGGAGTGCCTGGTGTGCTCTGGTCCATGGGGTCACGAAGAGTCGGACACTACTAAACAACAAAGTTGGTGGCTATCTTGTGGGAGGTTGTGAGTTAGGGAATAGGCATTCTTGCCCTAGGTTGGCTTCAGATGGGAGGGAGGTTCAAGCAGTCAGATATGGGTGGTGCTGGGAGTGTGCTGTCTGGTACAGCCTGTGTTCTTGAGAGACACAGCTTGAATGAAAACAAACTCGGGATTAGACAAAAGCTGAAATACCTGCATTTGGAAGCAGAATGAGGCCACTTTTGTCTAAGAAACTTTGTTTCGCCTTCCAGGTTGATGAGTCCGGCGTGGGTCCCAAAATCCCTCAAGCCCTGGAGAAGATCCTCCAGCTGAAGGAGATTCGCCAGGAGGAGCTTACGGCTGTGCCGAGTGCCACAGGTACTGGGTCGCCTGAGGCAAAGGTTAAAGTTGAAATTGAGACATGCAGTCAGGGCTGTGGAACCTTTTTCAGCCCAAGGGTTGCATTCTCTCCTGGGTAACCTTCTGGGGGGGGGGCACGTGCCAGTGGTTGGCAGGGCCAGAGGCAAAAAGGGGCGGAACAACTAATGTGAATTTTAGCTTCCTGCAGTAGACTGGTTTCTGCGAGCACTCACAAATCCCCCTCTATGATCCTCCATTTAGGCAAGCGTGAAGCATTATCAGAGTTCAAGGACACATTCCAGCCAGGCAGAAACACTCAAGGAGGCTGTGGAGCAAGGCCAGTTGTGGGTGTGGCCCGTGGAGAGCCCCAAGGGCCTGGCAGAGAGACCTGGAGGGCCGCATTTAACCCCTGGGTCTGAGGTTCTCTAGCCCTGCTCTAGGTGAACTTGTGTGTGTTCTGTGCGGTCACATGACCAATATAGGCGTTGAAATTTTAGTTCTAACCAGAGGTGTCAGGTTGCCCCAAGATTGAGGTGTCCCGAAGCGCGTCATGCGTGTGTGATGTCGCATCAACTGGAGGAGGCCAAGCGCTCTGGAGGATCTGGCCACTGAATTTGTGACTCACACGCTCTGGGCCCTCTCAAGCTGGGTTCTGAGACCCACATCACATTCTGTGCCTTCTTTCTGCACGTTGCAGAATGGCAGTAAAGGCAGCCATTCGTTGTTACGAAAAAGGAGCAATGCAGAAGCGAGCTCCAGGTGGCTGGAATGGTAAACAGGAAGAGGATGTTATTGGAATGTACCATGGGAACCAGGGACGGTCTATTCAGTGCACTGAGTGCTGGATGTTAGCTCAGAGTGGCACATGACCCTGTACTGGAAGTACATGGGTGGAGTTATTCTCTCTCTGCAGTTGTGACGAGAGGGTACAGACACGATTTCTCTGTACTGCTGAAAGACAGAAATAAAAGCATGTAGATACATTTCTGTCTGTCTCATTCCCCCCCCCCCCCGGATATGGGAGGGGGAGGAATGGTGTGTTCTTTTCACGTTGAAAAGGATCGCCGAAGAGACCTCGCCTTGATCCTGCTGGAGAATGCAGCCAGGGAGGTCAACAAGGATTCAAGCCGGGCACCTGGAGGGTGGCCAATTTTCCTCTGGACTTCGCTGGCTCTGCTGGCTTGAATCAACATCAAGCTGGGTTCTGAGACCCACATCACATTCTGTGCCTTCTTTCTGCACGTTGCAGAATGGCAGTAAAGGCAGCCGAAGAGCAGATTGTGGCAGATCATGGCTGACTGACGGGTGGACTTGCCAGCATGCAAACTTTCTGCAGAGATGATTAGGCCAGGCTTCCTGTATGTTCTCTGCTACTCATTCCCTCACACTTGTGCTTTTCCCATAGATGATGACATGGAGACTGACCTGAGGGTGTTGGCTGGTATCTCTGCTTCAGATGCTGAAGAGGATGCTTTGGCTCTGTCAAAGAAAGAGGTGAGGAGGCAGGAACTACGGAAGGGGTGGGGGGAACTGTTGGCCCTCCAGATGACATTGTGACTCCCAGTCCAGTGGTTTAGGACAACAGTGTAGTCTAACAGCCTCTAGAGCAGGGGTCTTAAAACTCTGGAGCCTATGAATGGGGCACACACATGCACAATCCCCCCCCCCCACAAATGCAATATGCATATGCAAACTTTTGTGTGTTTGTGTTCATGTGCATTTTTTTGGGGGGGGGGGAGATCCATAGCTTTCATCAGATTCTCAAAGGAGTCGGTGACCCCCCAAAAGGCTAAAGAACCACTGATATAGAGAGCCACAGATTCTCCCACTCTGAACTACTCCCACCAGCTCTGGCTAACACGACCAGTGGTCAGGGCAAGTTGGCCACCCCTGAATGCAGCCAGTGGGAGCCTCCATTTTCTGTAAGCTGTCGGCCCCTCTGCAAAGCTGTCCTGTCCTGGCCTTTTAAGGCGAGCAGAAGCTTACCGATGGGCAGTGTGTTCAGGCAGCTGTATAAAAAGGGGGTGGGGAAAGGGGCTCAGTCAAGTGAGACTTTATAGCGTGAGCAGAGGATGTTTCCCCCCAGGTGGTAGAAAAAGCTGGTTCCTAAGAACTGGGCTGCCTTGGAGGCAGTGATGTTGCCCTATCAGAGGAAATTTGTCCTGTGTTGGCCCCGCATCTTTGGGAAGTCCTCCCCAGGGGAAATGCATTTGACACCCTCCTTGTTGGCCTTTAGGAGAGCCTCACAAGACCTTTTTTATTCCACTATGGTGCTGTGTGTTGATCCCTGTTTTATCTGCTGCTGCTTTAATGCTTTCTTGATTATTAATAATTTGTGCTCTTATTTTTGTTTGACTTCTTCTAAATGGCCTCAGGAGGCTAATTCATCCTGAAAGTTAAAAAACAAATCATTAAAGTTACTGCAGTATGCCAATATAGCGTGGCAGCACGTACTCTCTGGAACTCCCTGCTTATTGATATTAGTGTTGTACCATTATTGATGCCTGCTAAAATCATTTTTGTTTAGACAAGCCTACCCAGACGTACAATTTTATTATGTATATTTGGGTTGTTTTAAGTCTAATTATTTTATTTGTGTTTTCTTACTAGTATCCTATTTTAAGCAGCTTAGTAGTATGTAAATCTTGTTAAATCTAAGCGTATTTGGTCCGCTTGACAGAAAAACCGCAAGCGGCGAAACCGGAAGAAGAAGAAGAAACAGCAGCAGCAGCAGGGCACGTCCCCAAAAGAGAGCCCACCTTCCCAGGATGCCAAGGGGCGTGGGGAGGACTCTGGGGGCGATGGCCCAGTGGAAATTGAGTATGTCACAGAGGAGCCAGAGATCTATGACCCCAACTTCATTTTCTTCAAGAGGATCTTTGAGGCATTCAAGGTATGAGGAGGGCCTGGGATTTACTGATCTCATCCCCTGCATTTACAGTGGTACCTCCGCTTATGTATCCCTCTGGTTACGAAAACTTGGGAATCCGTAAGCAGCAAACCCAGAAGTATTGGGGGGGGGGTTTGCTGCATGTGCAGAAGCGCTCTACCGCCGTGTGTGTGTGTGTGTGTGCAGAAGCGGTCTCTCCAGTTGCGAAAGCCTTGGAATCTGGCCAGACCTCCGGAATGGATCCCGTCCACAACCGGAGGTACCACTGTATATGGGATATGAATGTAACAAATCGAAATTACAGTACTTTTTTATGGGGAAGAGCCTCAGATCGTTAGAAATGCCTGTCAAACAAGTGCATCTGAACTTTTGCTGAAAACGTATTAAATGTATTAAAGTCCCACCATCCCTAACCATTAATGGTGGGACTGATGGAAGTCAGGAGTGAGCATTATTGCCCCTCTAAAGGGCTTGATAAACGTGGCAAGTTCTCCTTACCTTTCTATGGAAAGTGCTGGGACCTAGTTTACATTATAAAAAGCGAGAGACTCCACTGCTTCCCTGTGTGTGTGCTTAGTTCTAAGAAGGAGGAAGGAGGAACTGGGAGTCCCTGCCTCACCTTTTGCTCTTCCCTTGCCACAGCTGACCGATGATGTTAAAAAGGACAAGGAGAAGGAACCAGAGAAAGCAGACAAGGTGGCCAGTTCAGCTCTCCCCAAGAAGAAGGGCTTTGAGGAGGAGAGGAAAGACAGTGACGACAGCTCGGATGATGAGCAGGTGAGTGCATCTCAGGGGTGGGCAGAAATGCTCTCACTCCACCTGCCCAGGACCCTCGGTTCCTAAGAACTGCTTGCCAGACCCCGTGATGCAAATGGACAGGTGTCTCCTAACTCCTGAAGAGTGAAACCTCCCAAGTTCAGAGGCAGCCTGCCTCCCGACTGTCAGGTTCCCGGGGTGGAATCCGGGGTGCAACTCCTCCTTCCTTTTGAGCTTTTGGGAGTCTGCAAGGCGGACGGTGGGGGTTGGGGGTTGTGCTGTGGAAGTCACAGTACTTGAAATAAAGTTAACAATAAGAGGAAATGACGGACTGCCCCTCCCTACTGTGTGCAGGAGAAGAAGCCAGAGGCTCCCAAACTGTCCAAGAAGAAGCTTCGGCGGATGAATCGCTTTACGGTGGCTGAGCTCAAACAGGTATGGTTGTTGGTGTGTGGTGTGCACGTGCATGTCTGTTTGGAGGGTAACAGGGAGAGGGACACTGGTACAATTGATTCCCTCTTTAAAAGGATTTGGAAGTCTGCCTTTCCATCCCAGGAGGCTGTCCCCTCATTGGTTCTTCCACCTTCCTCCTGCCCGCCCCCCCCCCAATTTCTGCCTATTGCTGATGCATTTGAGAGCTGGCCCAAAACAGAGATGTTACTCTTCCAGGAGCTATGATGTGTGACACGTGAAGGGCTTCCTAACTGGTGATGTGAGGTGAGAACATTCTCCGGAGTATATTCTCAAGAAGATTCTCTGCTAGAAAATTATCCGGAGAATATTCTCCACAAACTGTAAATTCTAATGTAAGAACCAGTTTTACAACCCACATTTAAAGAATGCACTCATGTAGCGGACCTGAGTTTTTAAAAAATATTCCTTTTACTTTAAAAGCTACATTTCATACATACACAACATAATTAGAAATCCAAGTTGATGGTAAATATACAGTTAGTTGCAGGCTTAGTGATTAACGTGAGTCATGTTAAATTTTCAGTTTCAAGTTTGGTGCTAAAAAATCAAAGAATGAACTCACTGCATTGCCCCATTGAATAAAAGTATCTGTACAGTTTTTGGTTGCCATCTGAACAAGTTTACCCATGAATAAACATGTATATTGACTTATTATATCATTTTCAATGTATTAAAATGAATATTCTCCTATTTTAAATGAAAATTCTCTTAATCTCATTAATCGAGAATATTCTCGAGAATATTCTGCAAAAGATTATTCTTGAGAATTTAACGTCACTATTCCTAACTGGCTGTGATTTGTGGATCTAGAGAGGCTGCTGTGGCTTAAGGTGCAGCCTTGCCTCTGCTGTGGGATTAATACCATGTGCTCATGTGGAGTTGGGAGTGAGATAGGAAGGGTTCGCTTTGACCCAAAGGGCAGGAAGAGTTGGCCCCATTTCAGCCCTGTCCTCCCCGCAGCTCGTGGCCCGTCCTGACGTGGTGGAGATGCACGATGTGACAGCCCAGGACCCCAAGCTGCTCGTCCACCTGAAGGCCACGCGCAACTCTGTCCCTGTCCCCCGGCACTGGTGCTTCAAACGCAAATATCTGCAAGGCAAGAGGGGCATCGAGAAGCCGCCCTTTGAGCTCCCCGAGTTCATCAAGCGCACGGGCATCCAAGAGATGAGAGAGGCTCTGCAGGAAAAGGTCAGTCTGGTTCCCCCTCCCCTCCAAAAACACAGGCAGGGCCCTGAAATTCACAGGAGTGTCAAGTGCTTGCTTGGGGGGGGGGGCAGGAGTTGCCTAGACTGCCCTTCGCTTTTGCACCATCTGCGTGTGCACAAGACCAGACCAGCTGTTAGGCAGAGTGGGTAGCTGCCTCGGGCAAGGAGTTGTAGAACAGAGCTCTCTGGGCCACACATGAGCCGCTCTCCTGACCTAGCCAGCTTCCATCGGGGGCAGAGAGGAAGCCGTCCTGTTGCCCGCCTGGTCTGCTTTTGCACAAGGAGCTGGGCAGGGGCCATTATTTGACATTGGGCAGCAAAATGGGCAGGGGGACCCATGACCCCAGTACAGTGGTACCTTGGTTTAAGAACAGCTTAGTTTATGAACAGCTTGGATTAAGAAGGCTGCAAACCTGGAAGTAGGTGTTTTGGTTTGTCAACTTTGCCTTGGAATAATGTTTCGCTTCCTGTTGAGTGTGTCCCATTTGTAAATTGAGTCCCCCGCTGCTATGGGAAAGCAGCACACCTTGTTTTAAGAACGGACTTCCGGAACGGATTAAGTTCGTAAACCAAGGTACCACTGTACTCCAACAGTGGGGAACTAGATCTGGCCAGTGAAATGGATCCTTGTCTGCTCCTTTTAGATGCCCCTGCCATCGGGCGGCAGCTGAGGGTTGTATCCAATGAAATTTTACTTAAAGTAGAGCCACTGAGATTAATCAACCTCCGTTGGTCGTGTTGGTTGCTTTCAGTGAGTCTATTTTGAATACGACAAACATTGGCTACCACCATGAGATCCTCAGGAAGCTGAAGCCTACACCTCCCTGGAATTGTGGCCTGCACACTTTGAACTTGGTGCTAACCAGATTTCCCAGCAGTTTCAGGGAGATGGTTAAACCTGGCATTACCCTGTAGTCTTTGGGCGACCTGTGACCCTTGGCCAAATTTCATACATCCTGGCAAAGACAGGGTACATGTAGGCCTCCATTTTGTAACCTGTTATACCACCTCCTAGGAGGAGCAGAAGACCATGAAGTCCAAGATGAGGGAGAAAGTTCGTCCCAAGATGGGCAAAATCGATATTGATTACCAGAAGCTGCACGACGCCTTCTTCAAGTGGCAGACCAAACCCAAGCTGACCATCCACGGCGACCTGTATTACGAGGTAGCAGAGGAGCCCTCGGTGGAGGCTGGCCCATGAGGGCGAATGAGACACTGCCCCTCCGACCTCCGCCAGCCCCCACCTGCCTGCCTCCTTAGTTAGAGCCAGCCGAGGTACCAGCTGCCAGCCTTGCCCTGCTCCTGCATCGCAGCGCTGCCCTGGTAGAACTCTGCAGGGATGGAGGATAAGGACAAGGCTTGAGTTGGTTTGCTCTATCTGTCATTGGCTCTGACACCACCCCTTCCCGGTTTCCCTGTTTTCCACCTCTCCAGCCCCGACAAACACCAGTCCCCCTGGTGCGCCATGTTGTCTGGACAAGTCTTCCCTCTGGAAAGGGTTGGGTGGGTGGGAGGGAGGGAAGGGAGCCATTTGGAGGACCCAACCCCTTTCTGATTTCACCTCCTCTTCCCTACCAGGGTAAGGAGTTTGAGACGCGGCTGAAGGAGAAGAAGCCTGGGGACCTGTCCGACGAGTTGCGCATTGCACTGGGCATGCCCGTTGGGCCGGTGAGTGGCAGAAGGCTAAGCCCAGTGGCCCTCCCAGCCACCAGGGCTGACAGGAGGATGGGCTCTCGTGGAAGGCGGAATTGGAGGAAAGGTGGGCAGAATGCGGGCTGCCGGCTCAACAGGTTTCCAGGGCACCTACATCCTCCAGATCCCAATTTTAGCAAATTCAGGAGTGAAGCTATTTTCAGGAAGTATAAATTAAGTTGGTTGGGGCAGTGTATTTGGGTAGGAGATTGTGGATTGTTTCCTTCCCAGAATAGGCCGATTGAAATTGATGACGCCGGGGTCTTCTCTGAGTAGGACTAGCGTTGAATGCAACCCCGCGGGAGGAGGGGGAGGGCTGTGAGAAAGCAGAGTGTGGTGTGTACAGCATGAGATAGCGGGGAAGGGGAGCTGGGGGATTGGGGCAATGCAAGCAGAGAGGCTTCTGTGACTGATGAATGTCTTTTTTCTTCCCCGCCGCCAACAAGAACGCACACAAAGTCCCTCCTCCCTGGCTGATTGCCATGCAGCGCTACGGTCCGCCCCCCTCCTATCCCAACCTGAAGATTCCGGGCTTGAATTCCCCCATCCCAGAGGTGAGCAGAGTCATCCCCTTTGTTGCCACCTTGGCTTTTTCTCACTTGCTAGAAAACAGATGGCCAGTTGGCGACCTGTATTATTATTAGTGGCTCTAAATGGGGCACTGCCCCACCAACCTCCGCCTGCCCTCAGCCAGCCCCTGCCTCCCTACAACCAAGGGGTGGCAGCTCAGTCTCGGTGTTGCCTTTGTAGAACTCAGCGGGGAAGAGGAGAATGGGGGGTGAAGCTGGAATGAGTTGGCTCCTCTGCCTTCCACCCCACCAGTCCCAGTGGGGACTACCCATCAGGGATTGGTGGGCAGGGCCTGCAGCAGGGGGAGCTGTGTCTCATGTGTGCTGGAAGCCCCAAGCTCAATCCCTATTGGGATTTCCTGGCAGGGCTGGGAGAAACCCCATTTGAAATCACAGAGAGCTGCTGGTATGTCACTGTAGACCAGGCATAGGCAACATCGGCCCTCCAGATGTTTTGGGACTGCAACTCCCATCATCCCTGACCACTGGTCCTGCTAGCTAAGGATGATGGGAGTTGTAGTCCAAAAACAGCTAGAAACCCTGGCCTAGTCCAACCCCCTCCAGTGCAGCAATATGCAGCTCTCCCTTACGGGGATCAAACCTGCAACCTTGGCGTTATCAGCGCCACGCTCTAACCAACTGAGCTATCCAAGCTGGGGCTTGGAAGTCCCTCACACCACAAAGTAACACTGCACTCTCAGTAGCTTTGGGATTGGGGGTGGAGCCCAGAGAACACTTCCCAGCTCCTCCTGTCCACTGCTGAATGACTTGACTCCCCTTCGCCCCCTTTTTCTCCAGGGATGCTCATTCGGGTACCACGCTGGGGGCTGGGGCAAGCCTCCAGTGGATGAGACTGGGAAGCCCCTCTATGGAGATGTCTTTGGGACCAACGCGGCTGAATTCCAGGTAGGCATCGGGAGCCTTGCTTGCTTGGCGGCTAGGGTCGCCACCTCTGGGTTTGACCGCTTGTCCAGAGCCCTTGCTCTGTGTTGCGTTTGGATCTGCTGGCCTGGGAGGTGATGGGATCACGTTTTCTCTCCCCCGCCATTAGACCAAGACAGAGGAGGAAGAGATCGACCGGACACCGTGGGGAGAACTGGAGCCCTCCGATGAAGAATCCTCTGAGGAGGAAGAAGACGAGGAGAGTGATGAAGAGAAACCGGATGAGACGGGTTTCATCACTCCAGCAGACAGGCAAGTAGCTGTGATTCTGGGTCCCTTCCGGCTCTACAGATCTCTGATTTTAAGTGCCTGACGCTCCCTCTTGCCATGCTTTCACTGAGCAAGTATCAGTGTCTGCCATTGCTGGGCACCTGCCTGGCACCCACGTCCCTACCAAGAGGGTCCACTGCTCCCCCAACCAGCCCTGCGCCCCCTGGTTCTGTCGCTGGTGATGAGGAAGTGGCACAATATTCTCCCACTTACCTTGCATTTTTCTCTAAGCCACGCTGGTTGGGGTTATTGGAAGCTGTAGTCCAAAGCTTATGGAGGCCACCAGGGTTATTTATGGAAGGTTGACTCAGGCAGAGGCCAAGGGCAAGCAAATGGGCATTAGTGGAGGAGGAGCTCGGCCCGACTTGCCCAGGACACACAGACACCCCTGCAGAGACACAGTGGATCTCTGGGACTAGAGTTGTTTTGAGACCATCACTTGTTCATTCATGGGAGGGGGACGGCTGGTCGAATTTGGCTTGGTCTTTGACCACCCCTTCTGATCTTTCTCCAGTGGTCTGATCACGCCTGGGGGCTTCTCCTCGGTCCCCGCTGGCATGGAGACGCCTGAACTCATTGAACTGCGTAAGAAGAAGATCGAGGAGGCCATGGATGGGTAAGTGTTGGCTTCTTCTTTCCTCAGCTGCCTCCCGGGGGTTGTTGGGTGCTTTGGGAGCAGGTGGGTGTGGCTTGCTCAAATCATGGGTCAAACAGGGGAGCCTGGAAGGCCACGATTGGCCCGCAAGCCAAAGGTTCCCCTCCCTTGTGGAAGAACCTGTTAGCACTGGCCCAGAGCTTTGTCTCCACCACGTGCGGTAAGATTCTTCCTGGCTAATCTGTGCCCATCCACCCTCTCTCTGCCCTTTCCCATGATACTGATAGTTTCTTCTCTCCCTCATGTTCTCCTCAATAGCAGCGAGACGCCCCAGCTCTTCACCGTTCTGCCAGAGAAGAGGACTGCGACAGTCGGCGGGGCCATGATGGGCTCCACTCACATCTATGACATGGCGACGGTAAGAAGAGGCTGGCTTTAGTTCTGCCTTCTGCTGAAGGATGTTTGGGGCCCAAATAGCTGAAGGAGCACCTCCCATATCAATCTCATGTGTTTTAAGAATGTAGGAAGGGCCTGGCAGCAGGACCTGGCCAAAGGCTCATCTAGTCGTCCATCCTGTTCTTGCAGTAGCCAGCAAGATGCCTCCTGCAAGCCTAAAAACAGGACCTGAATGCAGCAACCGTCTCCCCCTCCATTGTGATTCCCAGTATCTGGAGGCACACTACCTCAAACATCAGAGCCTTCTGTGCATTCTCCCTGTAGGAGAGGAACCCTCTGAATGTTCAAAAGACAGTACCTACTCTGTGGTGGCCCCTCAACCCTGCAATGCTCTCTTAGTTGAGGGACACCTGGAGCCAGCACTGTAGACTTTGTCGCACCAGGTTAAAAACTTTTTACAAATTTGCCTAGGCATCTTGGGCTGCTGCATTCCGCCCCACCCCCTTATTTTTTTATTTTTGTTCCATTGA
Source organism: Podarcis raffonei (assembly GCF_027172205.1). NCBI lineage: Eukaryota > Metazoa > Chordata > Lepidosauria > Squamata > Lacertidae > Podarcis > Podarcis raffonei. Next base: position 13,763,981 of record NC_070617.1, read on the forward strand.
TTTATGCTTTCAATTGCTGCCTTGTGGGTTTTCATTTTGTACGTACGCTGCCCTGAAACCCATTTTTGGAACAAGGTGTGCAGTGCATGTGTTCTTAAAGCAAGCAAATTCAGTTTTAGGCATAGGTGAGCAGAGCAGGCTTGGAGGGGCAGCCACCTGGCTTCTGCTTCAGATATACTAGACTGGGGACGGAGAGAAGGAAAGTTAACAACTGTCCTGGAGCAAAGTTTGACCATTGTGTCACTCTGCAGGAGCAAGAGAACAAAAATAATAATACATTAAAATTACTGCCCTGTAGGTCCTTACAGACATGTGACACTTTAAGCTTAAAGGACCCTTGCTTCAAATGTTTTAATTCCTGTTCCCTGTTGCTTGAAAAGAGAGTTAAATCAAAGGAAGTGGGAGATGAGATCACCTCCTCAAGAATTGTTCGTAAGGACAACTTTGCATTGGTGGAGCCTGGTTCTCTGCACGTAAGACACACACACTTACTTTCAGAGTAGACCCATTGACATGGGTGGCAACTTAGGTCCATTAATTTCAGCGGGTCTCTTGTGAAGCAGAAATTACTTGGATACCAGAGTCGCAGGTGGGAAAGTGGGACTTCAGTGAGAGAGACGTATGGATGCACACACACAACATGGCGTGTGTGCGAAGAGAGACAAACGAGTGCTTGTCCATAAAGCATGTGTGAACAGGAGTCGGGCAGTTGCTCCTGAGTGATACCCTCAGTTGGGGAGTCCCCCGTCTTGGCTTGCCCGCCTTCCTGTGGATGGACTTACTCCAAAGCAAGGCTTTTGCAGGCAACTCTCGGCTTCCACAGCTGAGAGGTGGGCTGCCAGCAACACCCCTCTGTGTTTGCATGTGGTTTGGGAGGTGAGAGATAGTGACCCACCCATCCACCCCGCAAACACCTTACACCTGTATCCGCTGTTGGCTGCCTCCTCCCTCCTCCCTCCCTCCCTCCCCTGCCTTTGCTTGCAGGTGATGAGCCGCAAAGGTCCCGGGCCAGAGATTCAGGGCGTGGAGGTGGCCTTGGCCCCCGAGGAGCTGGAGCTGGACCCCACGGCCATGACGCAGAAGTACGAGGAGCACGTGCGGGAGCAGCAAGCCCAGGTGGAAAAGGAGGACTTCAGCGACATGGTGGCTGAGCATGCTGCCAAGCAGAAGGTGAGGGGACTTGCCAGCCTGGACCGTTGGCCAAGCCATGGAGAGCTCCCACAGGCCAGGCTCTTGGCCTGGTTCTCTCCAGCATTGTGTCCTCTGGAAGTGGCTCTGCGGGAGAGAAGGGCCTTTTCCGGCACCCGCTATCTGATCTTAAGCTGGAGGTGCTGGGGATTGACCCCAGGCCCTTCTGCATGCCAAGCAGGTTCTCCATTATCCCTCTCATGGGATGTCCTAGAACAGGGTTTCCCAAACTTGGGTCTCCAGGTGTTTTTGGACTACAGTTCCCATCATCCATGACCACTAGAGATGATGGGAGTTGTATTCCTGAAACAGCAGAAAACCCTGTCCTAGAATGACAAAATACAGCTGTTGTGAGGGAGGTGAAAGGGCTGTGGGTGGCTTTGGGGAGAGGAATTCAAGCGGGGTTCAGGGATGGGACAAAGGCTGGGTTGCTGGCAGGGAGGTGGGGTCAAGAGAGCCTGTCAGGTGCTTGGGATGGAAGGGGGACAGCGAAAGCATCAGGCCCCGTCAGAAACTTGAAGCAAGAAGCCGAGGAAAGGCAGAGGAGGGGGAAAGAGAGTACAGGGCCCTAAGGGAAGTAAGGGGGGCGGCGGGTGGGGTTCACACAGCAGTTTGGGAGGTGATGCAGTTGCATAGCGGGTGGGGAGGGGTGTGTGCAGGCATGCATATATGCCTTTTCACATTGGGGTTTTTTTTGTGGGGGGTGGGGTGGAATCAGATTCTCCGGCATTATCAGCATGTTGTGACTGCCCTCTCTGCTCCTCCAGCAAAAGAAGCGGAAAGCACAGCCCCAGGACACCAGGGCAGGAGCCAAGAAGTACAAAGAATTCAAGTTCTAGCCCAGCTCCGAAATGTCTCGGCGGTTCCTGTTTGTCGTTCATTTTTAATCCCCTCCCTCCCTCCCGCTTCCATTTCTCCTTTGCACCCACTGGCTCTTGTGTTGTTCTCGTGTCTTCCGTCTGGATAAAGATGTGGAATATTTTGTAAATAAAGTCAGAGTTGCTCTCTGGAGGCCTTTGTGTACTTAGGTGGAGGAGGGTGGAATGATTTCTACTCTCCATGGCGATTTGGGCGTCTTCCTTTGCAAGGTCCCGTGGGTAGGAAAGTAAACTTCAGCATGAAATTTGCAGGGTGTGTATGTGTATGCTCCATGTCTGTGGTCCCCCGCCCCTCTGCTTTGAAACAGGAGGTCAGTTGTTTATTTGCAAATTCATACCTCCAGAAAGATAATCCCTTGCCCCCAGTCCCGTTCCAGACTCAGCATTCAGGTGAGCCACACTGAGTCATTATCTCTCCGCCACTTTATTCCTTGCACTCAGCTACCCTTCCAGCTTTAAGCTGTCTCTTTCCAGGGCTGCCACCAACCTCCCCCCACCCCTCCACTCAGTTAAAGCATGGAAGGTAAAATGCAGGAGTATGGGTGAGCTCTTGTACTGCTGCTCTTACTCTAATGCTGTGTCGAGCTGCTTCCATAACTGGATTTGTGCATTCCTGCTCACAGTAGTCCCTTCTCCTGCTCTGGGTGTGGGTGTGCACACACACGCACACACAACCCAATTCTCTGCCTGGCTGCTTGTGAGCTTCTGTTTGATTTCAGGGGATCTCATTTGGGAATCTTTAAACTGCCTTGGACACAAAATACCCACCTCACTGCTGATACTCGGAGAGCAAGAGCAGGCAAATGCGCCCCCCCAAAAAAACACACAAAGAAAATGGACTGAAAAATCTGGCAGCCTCCCCACTGCCACAAAAAACCAGGCAACCCCATAGCCCCCCAAAGTAGAAATGAGAAGAATTTTAAACGGGTTTTTTTGTAAACCACTTTTGAGGGTTTTTTAAAAAAATACCAAGCTGTATATTTTATGAAATAAAATACAGGGGGTGGGGGCCTTGGCACGTGCCAAGGGCTGGGGGTGTTAGGTGCTGGGGTGCTCACAGGCACCACATTGGGGAACCCTGGTTTAATACCTTTTATCAAGACCCTTTGCATGTCTGCCGTTGCTGTCATTTCCTCCTTTTCCCATCTCAGACACATTCACATCCCACATAAGGTGAGTTTCTTTATGTGTTCGGGTGCATATAAGGGGATTTGAGATAATGTTCAGTGCCAGGAACTCTCCTTTCTTTTTGTGATTGTAGGAGGGGGAAGGTGAGCTTAACTTAGAGCTGTTTGAAAACAAGAAAGCGAAATTTTCTTTTATTAATCGTATATTTATACCCCACCTTTCCTCCAAGGAGCTCAAGGTGGCCTGCGTGATTATTCCCCGCTCCATTTTATCCTCACAACAGCCCTGTGAGGTACGTTGTGACAACAATATTGACCTTTCTCTACTGGTCTGTATTCCAAGCTTTGTGTTGTGCAGCAAATAGGCGCTCTGGTCTCTGCCCCAAGTTCCACCTTTGCCATGGCCCCAGGCAGCTGCCAGTCCTCGTGACAAACACCTTCAGGTTTGTTGTGAATGCAAACATGCTGCTAAAGCGTTTTGAAATGTAAAGTGTGTGATAGAAACCATGAATTGACTAGCTGGTTCCTGCGGTTGTCAGAAGTCCTGGATCTCTCAGTGAAGGGAGTTTGGACTGTGACCACCAGGGGCCAGCAAATTCACATTGCTCAGGTAAAAACCCACCAGAAGCCTTTGCCTAAGGAAATCACTTGGTGTGTGTGGGGGGGTGGGGTGGGCAAAGCTGGGTCAGGCAGCTTCACCCTTTAATGGAGCTTAAGAGGTCTCTAGGTGGTTTGCAAATACATAGGAAACCGGTTTATGCCAACTCAAGACAACTGGTCCGTATTGATCCAGCATTGGCTGCACCAAATTGTAAAATCTCCATTTCAGACAAGACTCCACGCCGTGTCTGGAAACTGGCAGCTTTGGCTGAAAAGCAAGTGCTCTGCTCCTGCTGTGGCCCTCAATACCTGCACCCCATTTCCTGGCTTATAGAATTGTAGAGTCAGAAGGGACCCAGAGATTCATCTAGACCAACCCCCTGCAATGCAAGGAATCTCAACTAAAGCAGCCATGACAGATGGCCATCCAACTTCTGGCCAGCCCTCTGGCTGGGGAAAAAAAAGGCTCAGCAGCCTTGCATTGAGCGGTCTTGTGTCCAAATGCTTTTATTCTCTCAGCCACCGGCAAGGAAGGGGACTGGTCTACCTTCTGAGATTGTTGTAAGGCTTATGGAAAGGTACCAATGCTTTTGAACACTCTCAAAACAGGTAAAGAAAGAGGACAGCTGCCATACTTGCAGCAGCTGTGTAGAAGAGAAATAACGTATAGAAAGGGGGTGACTAGAATCATAATTGTAGAAGAGACCCCGAGAGTCATCTAGTCCAGCCCCCTGCAATGCCCGTCATCCCTGACCATTGGGCATGCTGGATGGAACCTGCTTTTCGAAAACAAAATTGACACACTAAGCTGGAAGCAAAGAAATGTGTGTGCTGGCTGGGCTGAGACAGGGCCAGCGCCCCAGCTGTGGTTGCACCTCTTTCTCCTGTCTGATTTTATGACACTGCGTGCCAGCTGTGTGGGTGTTTTCCGCCAGCAGCAGACTTGTCCCAGGCTGCTTTTAAGGCCAGCATCCGCCTGTCTTCTCTGCTCTCGCTCTCATGGGATGCAGCCACAATCGCTGCTTTGTGGCTCAAGCTTCTGCCCTTCGCCCCGGGAGGGGAGGGGGAGATGGGAGGAAGGGCTGGGGCGTGGGGGTGGGAGGCGGGGAGGAACAAAGGGGACCTCTCAAGTTCCAGCATGCATGCTATTGTCCCCTCGTAGACAGGTCAGCCCCCTGCCCCTCACCCCGGCGCACAATGGGTGTCCGGCTGCTGGGACAAAAGAGAGGCTGGCGGAGATGGGGAGGGGAGGGGAAGTGGCATTTTCTGCTCCAATTCTCCAAGACTTTCCCCATCTTGGGGGGGGGGCTTATTGAGAGAAGGGGTGTCTGATTCCCAGGAGGGAGGGAGAGAAATTGCAGGCTGTACATCTGGATGAGGGCAACCCTATCCACTTTGGGATGTAGCCAGCTAAGTCCAACTCAAAGTACACCCATTGAAATGAAGGGATGTAGGTTTATTCTTAAAGGACCATTTCTATACCGCTTAAATTAAAAAATTGTCCAGTAGCAACATAGAGACCAACTAAGTTTGTTCTGGGTATAAGCTTTTGTGTGCATGAATTTTTTTATTTTTAAATTTATTTCGACTGCGTCAGACCAACACGGCTACCTACCTGGATCTATACCATTTAATACAGAAGAAGTGTGATAAAGCATGGTAAAAAGGTAAAGGTAAAGGGACCCCTGACCATTAGGTCCAGTCATGACCAACTCTGGGGCTCATCTCGCTTTATTGGCCGACGTACAGCTGACGTACAGCTTCCGGGTCATGTGGCCAGCATGACTAAGCCGCTTCTGGCGAACCAGAGCAGCGCACGGAAACGCCATTTACCTTCCCGCCAGAGCGGTACCTATTTATCTACTTGCACTTTTGACGTGCTTTTGAACTGCTAGGTTGGCAGGAGCAGGGACCGAGCAACGGGAGCTCACCCCGTCGCAGGGATTCGAACCACTGACATTATGATTGGCAAGTCCTAGGCTCTGTGGTTTAACCCACAGCGCCACCTGCGCCCCTTTGATAAAGCATGGTACTAACAACTAATAAAAACACATATATCAATGCCATAATTGGTAACCTCTTCTTTTTCTGACACTTCTGCATCTCATCCAGGACTCTCCCCAGTATCCCAACAAGCTCACAGACTCACCCCATAACTGGCAGGGTTGATTTGTGGCCATTGGTTTCATTGGGTCCACTCTGAGCAGGGCTTAGCTCAATATAACCCTTCGTGTTCCCTCCACCTCCTCTCTGTCAGGGAATAACTTTTTAACAACGAAACAGGAAGATGGAAGGAACAACAGGGTTGTCTGCAAACAGAACACCTGCTGTAAGGAATTATGTTTAACAACTGCAGGCAGAAGAGATGGGGACAAAGTCGAACTGCCCTGGGGCCATAGGGTCCCCACCCATCTTATGTGGCCAGCTATAATTTTTATATGAATGCACAAATGCCAGCATAGGGGCATTCAGCCTGAGGGGAGGAGGAGAAAGAAAACAGAACCAGCTGCCAAATTGTCTACCACCTGGGTCAGGGCTGGGGAACCTTAGGCTTGAAGGCCAGTGGTATAGCGTGGGTTGAAAGTGCCCAGGAGAAGTCAAGTATTGCACCTCCTAAAAGTGGTGGTAGTGGGAGCTTCAGTCACCATTCAGCCCTGAAGGCAGCTCCTGGGTTTGCCATGCACCTCCATCTAGGGACCTGCCAAGACCCCTTGGCCAAGAGCTCCTGAGAAGGTCACCCCCCTGAGTGGAACAGGCAAGCGCAGCCCACCTTCCTGCCCCCTTGCCTTTGGCCACCTGGCACACAATCGCCTCCAGCCCCTTGAAGGCACAGAGTGGCAAGGCAGGAACGGGCATGGCATGCTAGCCACTCTAGCTTCAAGCATGGAAGCTCCTCTCTCCTTCCCCGCCCTGCTGCCCACTGGATCCAGGCCTGCCAGTGATCCAGTTCAGTCCTAGCCAAGTCTGTTTGGGTGCTCCAGCCTTAAAGGCAGGGCCATCAGTTGGCGACCCGGGTAAGAGGAGCCAGCACGGAACTCTTACCAAAGTTTCAGAGGCAGGAGAGAGTGGGGTGGGATGTGAAGGAAATTTTTGCGCCCCTTTACATTTTGTGTGGGACGCAGGTGGCGCTATGGGTAAAACCTCAGTGCCTAGGACTTGCTGATCGTATGGTCGGTGGTTCGAATCCCTGCGGTGGGGTGAGCTCCCGTTGCTCGGTCCCAGCTCCTGCCCACCTAGCAGTTCGAAAGCACCCCTAAGTGCAAGTAGATAAATAGGTACTGCTTTATAGCGGGAAGGTAAACGGCGTTTCCATGCGCTGTGCTGGTGCTGGCTTGCCAGAGCAGCTTCGTCACGCTGGCCACGTGACCCGGAAGTGTCTTCGGACAGCGCTGGCTCCCGGCCTCTTAAGCGAGATGAGCACGCAACCCCAGAGTCGGTCACGACTGGCCCGTACGGGCAGGGGTACCTTTACCTTTATACATTTTGCACCTGGGACAACTGCCCCTGTGCCCCACCCCATGCTAAGCCACTGCTGGAGGCTGAATGTGGCCCTCCAAGTCTTTCCACCTGGCCCTCAGAACACTTCCCAGACCGTCACCAGTCCTGATTTGCACTTCAGGTGTTTCTCTGATCATGCCTGTTGCTTGTCTGGATGGAGGGTGGAGGGGGGGGGGACCATGAGTGGATAAAGAAACCAGCCCACAGTAGATAGGTGGAATTTATATCCATTGTCCCACTGGCCGTGGCTCAGAGGAGAAGCTGTCCCCAGCCTCTGCTCTGGGACACAGGAAGAGCTTGATGGTTTGTATTACTTTACTCTGCCTTTTGGCAACTGTGTTCTTCGCTGTGCATTTATGGCTTGGCCTTTCGGTAACAAATTCCTAAAAAATATCAAATTCCAACCATTTCAAGAAGCATTTCCACTTAGCCACTCTGGGAATGGAAAGGGAAAGGGGCTTGGAGGGAAATGTGAGATTTGAGGAGCATAGCAGCTGCAGTCAGGTTTAAGCTGAAAGGAGATGGCAGGAAGGGCAGCTGGACTGTTGGGGGCAGGAAAGCCCACCCTCCTCCCTATCGTGTAGGAGCACAATCTTGCGGTGGCAAGAGCTGCAGCACTGTAGGAAACTTAACCGCTTGCTTCACATCCAAGAATTAAGAAAAATAATAATAATGGCAGTAAAGAGTAGAAAACCAGCCGTCAAATTACATTCATAAATGAAGTACAAGACCCATAAAAAGATATCCAAATCAAATATGTGAATAGGCAGTGTGTCAATTTGAATTTTGGTTTATTACTGTAGATCACGGCATGAGTAAAAAGTTTGACATAACTTCGTATGACAGGAGACCCTCCATTATTAACTGTCTTGACCCCGGTAGGAGTCTAATCTCAAGAACAGGTCCTGCAAGGCATCCAGGAGACATCCTTGTTTGTATAAGGATCAGCACATGTTAACCTAGCTACCATTAAAATTGACTTAACACTTGAATGGAGGCCGTCAAGATAATGGTGGGATAACTTGAGGCAGGAGGCAGACAAGGCGGCCAGTTTAGTCATCACTCACTGTGAATTATGGGGAGAGTGGAGATAAGGCAGGAAACTCTGGGATAAATTCAACAGAACCAGAGGGCTATTAGAATTATAGGAATTGGTCATCTCAAAGCCCCCCTCCCTTCTCTATTTGAACGCATTGGCAAAAATGGTACAAAAGCCCTAGATTTTCAAAGGTTAGATGGCTCTCAAAACTCCGAGGAGAATTCTGCTTGGTGGCATCAAGGAATCCATACCTGCTTCTCCTTCAGGACAGGTATACACTTCCTCCCCCCGCCCCACCTCCATTTCTTGAGTTCTGCAGCAAAATTTTCATTCTCTGTAGGATTTTGAGAATAATCAGGGATCAAAGTGTGCCTGTATTGAAGGATCCGTTGCTTGCTCAAATTGTAATTTTGCTGCATGAAGCAGCATTTATACAGGCAACTCATGAATGTGTGACCATGCACGGATCCAGAACAGGACATGAGACGGGGGCACAACAGCGCAGTCTTATGCGCACTCTGCCAATGTGAGCAATAACCTGGAACCGCGCCTGGCTGGGATCTACTTTTCAATCACGATATATCACCAGCTAAACATTGCGATATATGGATATATCACCATATATGAAACAAGGATGGAGCTATGTAGAGGCACTGGATGGCTTCATGGTTTCCCCCCACATTGCTATTTTTGCACACATCATCATTCGCCATATATTGCCAGGTCAGAAACTATGAAACCAACATCACAATATGGACTTCAAACTGGTTTTGGACAATATGTTGACATATCACCCAGCCTTACCTGGAACATAACCCTTTTACCTTCATTACATGTAATAAACCAAGCTTCCTTTATTCCTCTGGTGTAAGAACTTTTTGTGGGCAGAAGGTTAAGTGTGAGAGTAAACACATATCCTAATGGACAAACCTCATCACTCTAGTAAAATATATTTGCGGTGTGTGTATGAATACACAAGTGCTGGGCACACCTGTGCTTTCAGACACATACTTATAACAAATACATCAGCACAGCTAGATCCTTCTTCTGGGAAAGCCTGCTGCGAGATCAGGTGAGTTTTCCGCAGGCTGTTAAATGCCAAGACCAGGAGCGGCTGGTGCCCATTGGCTGGGACTAGCAGGGGCAAAATTCAGGAAGACCAACAGTAGATAGAGCCAGAGTTAATGGCAGAACAGAGCCACCCTAACTGGTTGTAAGTAAGAAGGTAGGCAAGTGGGGAGGGTGGAAATCTGGCAGAGGACAGAGAGGTTGGTGGGGCAAGGCCCCACTTGCCCCGATGGTTGTAGGTGCCCCCCTGATGTGGGTTGGGGGTGCATTCCAAAGGGCAGGTACCAGCACACTAAAGGCCCTGGTTTAGTTGTAAGATGAACCTTAGGGACGCGGGTGGCGCTGTGGGTTAAACCACAGAGCCTAGGGCTTGCCAATCAGAAGGTCAGTGGTTCGAATCCCCGCAACGGGATGAGCTCCGGTTGCTCGGTCCCAGCTCCTGCCAACCTAGCAGTTCAAAAGCACATCAAAGTGCAAGTAGATAAATAGGTACTGCTCCGGCGGGAAGGTAAACGGCGTTTCTGTGTGCTGCTCTGGTTCGCCAGAAGCGGCTTAGTCATGCTGGCCACATGACCCAGAAGCTGTACGCCAGCTCCCTCGGCCAGTAAAGCGAGATGAGCGCCGCAACCCCAGAGTCGGCCACGACTGGACCTAATAGTCAGAGGTCCCTTTACCTTCACCTTAAGATGAACCTTGGGAGCATCTGGCTAAGAGTGTCTCTCCTGAAGATGCTCATGCCATGTGGAAAGTGCACCAGAGTTCTGGTAAATGATGCTGTTTAGCTCTCAGGTTGTATGCATAGGCTTGTAAGCTGAACTTTGCTTCTCAGTAAGGGGGTAAGACAAGTCCTGCTTCATCAAACCAAGGTGGGACTGGTAGCCCCCTGCCCCAGCCCTATACCCACACAGCATGTCCCAGGCAGAGAAAGGCCTTTCCCCATTGCCTGCCTTCTGGATCCTTTTAAGTGGGGATGCCAGAGATGTTGTAGCCCACAAGCTTGACACGAGTCAACAGTGTGATGCAGCAGCAAAAAAAGCTAATGCTATTTTAGGATGCATCAACAGAAGTAGAGCGTCCGAGTGAAGCCCTCTTGCCTTGCCTTTCCTTGGCTTCTCCCATTTCGGCACTGGAACCAGTCGCCGGGCGAAATGGAAAGGAGGAGACCGAACTGGGCACCGGTGAGCCGAGCTCTTCCTCTGAAGATGAGGAATCATGCACGCCCTCACGTGTCCACACAAAGAGGAAAAGGCGCAGAAGCGCGCGCGCGCTGAGCATAACGCCCAGCAAAGGCCAAGCGACTGCCGGGGGGGGGGCATTCACACGTAAGACGTAACCCTGGGTTGTAGCCCACGTTAGCCAAACTCCCGAGTAGATACCCATCGACTCACCTCGGTCCAGTGGCGTAGCGTGGGGGGTGCAGGGGGGGCCAGCCGCACCGGGCGCAACATCTGGGGGTTAGGGGGCGCAAATCCACGGGTTAGGGGGTGCAAATTACTTGCCTTGCCACCCACGCTACGCCACTGCCTCGGTCCAGCCATCCCAACGGCTCTGCTGAGAGCACAACTCGGTTGGATACAACCCGCGGCGCAGCAGCAGGCACGTCCACGCGTGCCAAGCGCAACACGCGCCTTCGCGGAGCGCGCGCACGTGCAGGATCTTCGCCTAGGGAAACCGACCCCCCCCATCCACACACTCCACCCGGCGACACGTGCCAGGGTGTGTGTATGTGTGTGTGTATACTGTATAGAGCCGCATCGTCCGCACGCGCCCTCTGGCTGTATAGAGCCGCCGCGTCCTCCTCTCCCCGCGCCTCCGCCGCCGCCGTCGGGGGAGCGAGCGCCCGTCCTCCGCCTCCCCAAGACGCATCATGGCGCTGCGCCGGGACGCCGCCGGCTCGTAGGCTGCGCGCAACGCGCCCTCTGCCCGGCTCCCAGGAAGGGCTGCTGCTACTGCTGCTGGCTTGGCCGCTGCTCCGGGCCGGGCGATGCGGCGCTGGGGGACGAGCCCCCCCGAGGCAGTCCCCAAGGCGGAGCGCCGGAGCGGGAGCCGCGGCGACGCGGGCGCCGGGAGGGGGACAGGTGCGTCGGGAACGGGGGGTGTCCTCCAGTCGGGGGCTGGTGGAGAAGCTGGCTTTTCCGTGGGGAGGGGGGCACTATATCCGGCCCCCGCTGTCCCGGAACCCTTTTTTTCTCCTCCAGCCAGCCATTGCATAGGGTCTTTTCTTGATGCAAGGATTTTCCTTTTTCCCTTCTCCTTACCCCTCCTCCTTTTTGGCGTTGTTCCTATTGGGGTGGGGGGGTCGAGGGCATGGCGCTCTCCTCCTTTCTTTCTGCACGCATCCCAATGCGTTTCCATTGGCGTGGCTCAACGTGAGAACAGGGAGACCCGGGCAGAAAGCCAAGGTGGTGTGAGAATCTTTCCCTCCGAGGGGAAAGCTCCAGGGAGTTGGGGGTGGGGGTGGGAGAAGGGGACAGAAAGGAGGACCTCTCCTTCCTCTCTAGAAAAAATAGCCAAATACTTCAAATGCCATCTGGTCCTTTGGAGAGGAAGGTGACTTGCTCTCGAGTAAGCATGCTTGAGATGGGCGCTGTGGATTTCATTTCCTTGATTTGATTTTTACATTTTTTATAAAAACTATTTTAGCCTGATTGCTTCCTAGCTGTAAAGCTGTTCGGAAGGGCAACAACGGTTGCAAAATAAGTTAGGAGCGAGAGATTTGTGAATCGAATTCCCTGGGATTGAGAGGCGGTTCGGGGGAGGGGACACATTTTTAGGATTCTGTTTCTCAACGCACAAACCTGCGCAGAGGCTTCCCTGTCGCCCCGAGAGGCAGAGGTGAGTTGGTGGATTTGGGGTGGACCAGGAAGGATGGCGGAGGGGGAGACGCGAGGAGGGGGGGGGAGAGAGAACCTGCTCTGTAGGGCCCGATCCACCGGGGAACGTGCCTCATTGAACTGGACGGGAGCTGCAGTGAGGCTGGTCGAGGGGGGGGGCGGGATTCGGATGCATGGGCCCAAGTGAATTGGTGGTTTTTGTGTGTGCAAATGGTAACTTCACTACCCTTAGCGTGGTGGGTGGAAAAGAACCCAAAACTGTGAACCCAGATAAGTCACTACTGACTCCTGGGGAGGGAGGGAGGGAGGGAGGGAGGGTTAGTTGACTACCCCCATTCCCAGTCTGTGCACCGGATACATCTTCTTAAATTTGCTGTAGGAGTCAGGAGACTGAATGCCATTGCATTTACTTTTTTATTTAAAAGGGTGGGCGTTTCAGAGTTGGAGTTAATAACTCTTTGGCACAGAACGATCTGAGACATAAATTGCTTGTAGCTGCCAGAATGGAGGTGGCTGTACCACACTGGAGAAATCTGAGAAACCTCTGTGTCAAATCATGAGTATCCAGGGGCTTCTCGAGAGAAATCCAACCTAGCAGTGGGGTGTGGGGGGGGGGGAATCTAGGGGAGAAATTCAGCCTTAGAGATTCCCAGGCCTTTGGTTTCAGTGTGTTCCTCTTGTTAATACAAGGGATAAAGCCCTCTGTCCACCTGCTGCCCAGTTTTGAAGTGGCTCTCTGGTCTCAGCTGCATTTCCTGATGGATGAGAGATTTCCTCTTGCTGTGCTAGCTCAGACTTACTTCTTTCCTCTCGTATACTTGTCTATAAGTAACACTACAATTGTTCCATTTTGTTAATTGCTGGTGGTCATTTTTTAAAATTTACATATATCTATGAAGGGAACCAGCAGCCCTCCAGATTTAGCTGGACTCCCAGCCCCCATCACCCCTAACTATTCTATAGGAAACACAAATCCTGTGAAAAGGTGGATTCAAGTGAAACATTAAGAAATGCTTTCTAAACTCTGTGTGTGTGCGCGCGCGTGCACATTCCCTGGGGCACTATGCCACTGAATACCAAGGTGTGTTCATACAGTCACTTTTCTGGACATTCTGCCCAGTTCAGGTTGTGTAATTGAAGTGGATTTGGTGCTATTAGTCCACTTCCCACAGGACTTTTTGCAGTAAGGAAGGTGATGGGGAAACGCAGTGGCCTGGCTCAGTATATGGCAACCTCCTATGTTCCTAGTTAAATTAGCCCTCTATGAAGAACAATGAGGACTGGAATCTTCAGTTTGCTTTTAGGAAAAGGAGTGTGCATGATTTGCACGCTGGAGCCCCCAAATTCAATCCCTAGCATCTTTGAGTTGGGCTGGGAGAGACTCCTGCCTGGAAACCTGGAGACCTTCTTCCAGTTGGTGTAGAGACAGTACTGACCTAGATGGACCGAGCATCTGACTATCTAGGGCAGCTTCCTGTGCCCCTATCATTATATCAGAATAAGGCAGGAACTTCCTGTGCCTTCACATTCACAAGCTTTATCCTTTATCCCCCCCCCCCCGCACCAATTGCACCACATAATCCCACAGGCAAAAGGGACTTCATTTGGGTCAGTTGCTCCTCTTTGCCAGAGGCAGATTAATATTCCCCGCAGCCGGATTAATATTTCTAGTGGCTGGATTATTATTTCAGGCTGATTGGGAAGTGCTTCCTTGTTGTGTGTGATGATGCCAAGTCTTTCGATGCTCAGGTGGTGCCCCTGCCACCTGAATTCTTCCAGGTTTCCCCAACTGGCTTGTGTAGCTACTGATGGTTGGATTCTAACTTTACTATGTTGTGGGCAGGTTTGTCTGATGTGGCTTGGACTTGCCTGATACTGGGACATAGTCAGCTGCCTTCTGCTGAGTCAGATCAACCATCTATCTCAGTCTTGTCTTACAGTGACTGGTACCAGCTCTCCAAAGTTTCAAGCCGCAGGGTGTCTTGAATCTGGGACCTTTTGCATGCAGAGCCAGTGCTCTTTCATTGAGCTGCAAACTATCCCCTGCAGGCCACACCTGCACTTAGCCTGTCCTTTACTGGAATTTTAGGGTTTTTAACACCCTTCCCGCCTCCTCCATCTGGGAGTATAAATTGACATTACAGATGAGCAGCCTGCCCAAGGCTTAATCTGATGCATGCCTTAGACGCAGCACCTGTTTCCAAAGGTGGGGATGTCTGGAGGAAGGGATCCTTGAAAGAGATTGGGTTGTGGTCAACTGAAGCCCTACTCAGAGAGCAGACTCTTTGAAATCAGTGGACTGCAGTCAGTTGTGGCCATTCAGTGCAATGGTTGGGGCTGATGGGAGTTGTGGTCCAAAATTTCCAGTTGGCAAAGACTGTCCAGTTGTGTCAAGCCCAGATGCAGCCTGTGGTAGGTTCTGGAATGGCCAGACGAATGATAGGATTTATGTCCTTTGGGGGACTGGGTTTGGAGGCAGAATTTAATGCCTTCAACAAGGCTTATCTGGCTAGTAATCCAATTAGCAACACTGGCCTTCAGATCACCCTGTTCACTGTTGAAAGCATGCCTTCACAGCATTCTTAGTTTTTGATTTGTGTTTCAACCTAGGAAAGTACAAAGCATCTTCTACGCTCTGTGTGCGTCCATGATCTGCCAGCTTTGTCTTCTCTGACCAGGGATTATATTTAGGACAGGCAGTGGTACAGACTTGAAACCATACAGGACAGGTGTCTCTTGTTTTTGCTGTGGCCCTGTATCCTTTAACAACCGCAGAGCAGGCAATAATTCAATGGGTGCTGCCACATCTTGCTGGCATGGGCATAAAACAGATGAAAGCTATACCTGTGAGTTTCTGCCTGTCACACAGATGTGAAATTCATGGGGGTCTTGACTGTTGGCTGTTTGCAGTTTAGTAGCGCAGAGAGCTTGCTGGGGAGACCATGCATTAAAAAAATAAAGGACTCAAAAATAACTTAAACTAGGTTTTAATAAGAAAAACAAAACTCCTTTTACACTAAATACATTAACAACCAAACCAGACCCAACCACCAACCCATCCCCCAGGGTAATGGGAGAGCTAGGTGCTGCTCCTTATATACTACACCCAAATGCTGACACACCTTAATCAAATACAACTCAGCAGCACCTGCTATGCTTCACAGCTGTAAAGCTGGGTCTCGTTATCTTACTCTGGCCCTTGCTCTGGCCCCTTAAAGACATACACATCGGGTGGAACAATGATGAACCTTTACATTTAAATAAACCATTCAACATTTCCCCTGCGGTTCATCATTGTGGAACAAAAACATAAAGCATACTTTGTACATGTCTTTCAAAACAGAATGTCCACGTTGTGATGCATCTTTTAACAAAAGCTTAACTGTTTCAAATTTTACGCTTGGTGAATAACACAAATCATAATCTTCACCTGTAATTTGTTGAGAACCCTAGCAACTATCTAGCCTTGTACCTTACAACTTCATTTTTGTCATTCATTTTAACTCTATAAACCCACTTTGAATCAATAAGTCTCATATCTGGGGTTTGTGGTACAAGAGACCAAGTGTTATGCTCTTTTAAAGAAGCTATCTCAGAGTTCATAGCTTAATACCAATTTGCAGCTTGTTGCTTAGGTAATTTCTGAACATCATTGTAGCTTTTTGGCTCAAAAACTGCCTTATTGGCATACACAGTATTAAAATGTTCATCTGCAAAACGTTGTGGCTTCTGTCTCTTTCTATCTGAACGTCTCAGTCCGGAAGGAGAGTCAGACTCCTCAGACTTAATGGGACTAAGTGAACCACTACTTTCAGGTTGTAAATCATTGTCAGATTGAAGAGATGCCTGTAGGCTAAGCTCACGATCAGAAAACTCAAGAGAATCTAACCTCCCCTCGGGTGCCTGTGACTTTAAATCATCAAACAAATCAGATTCAACAGACTTTTTGTCTTTTTCCATTAATTCAGAAGCACCATTTCCTCCTGCTGCTGCTTCTTCCTCTTCTTCCTCAATATTATCTATACCGTTAGTATCTTGGAAAACAGCAACGCCATTCCAATTTACAGTTTGTATCATACTTCTGGTAATATGAAATTTGCCAGTTGCTGGTATGTAAATTCTGTACGCCCCCTGCTGGTAGCCCATTAATTTTCCCTGGACACTACGTTCACCCAATTTCTGTTTAGCGGGATAATGCATAATTACATCTGAACCCCAAATGCGTAGGTATTTCAGATTAGGGCGTTTTTTAAACAGCTTCTCATAGGGGGTGACATCTAAACCAGAATGATAACTGTGATTTTTAACATAACAAAACGCATTAAGCGCTTCAGCCCAAAAGTCTTTGGGCAGATTAGCATCGTGCAGATACGTTTTAACCCCTGCCTGTAGGTCACGCTGCACAACTTCAACAAGCCCATTTTGCCAGGGACTTCGGGGGCAAGATAACTCATGAGTAGTCCCCTGCGCTTCCAGGAATTTCTCAAAATCCTCAGAAACAAATTCGCCGCCCCGGTCAGAAAATAGGTTCTTAATTGGTTTGTTAAAGTGCGTTTTTACCCAGTTGCAAAAAACTTTGTACTTCTCAAATGCTTGGGACTTCTCAGCTATTGCATAAGTCCAACAATATCTACTATACTGGTCTATCAGAGTAAGCCAGTACTTAGAACCTCCTAATGATGGTGGGAGTGGCCCAACTAAATCACAATGTACACGCTCAAATGGCTCAGTTACTTTCCTATCTGAGCATCTACCCTTGCGTGCAACCTTAATCTTATTCTTGCAACAGGATAGACATTGCATAAAGTATTTACATGGTTTTAAGTTGAGGCCATTAACAATATTCTTTGTCTTAATTACATCAGCAAAATTCAGGTGTCCCAGAATTCTGTGTGCCTCATGGACACACCCGGAATGAGGCCTTACATTCCTCAACCCCTGGCTTGACTGTGCTGCTCTGCAATTTATAGGCGATTGGGAGTAGGTGCGAAAATACAGTCTATATAAACCATCAGATTCCCGGGCATATAATAGACGTTTGTTCCCATCGAAAAACTCACACATTGACTTTAAGAAACGCACAGTTATGCCTTGACGAGCAAAGCACCTTACTGATAATAAATTGTCCACTGACGGGCAGTAAATGCAGTTCGCTATCGTAATGTTTAAAGAGTCAAGTTTAACAGTACCCCTGCCAAGCGACTGCAAGACTTGTGAATTGGCTAAATGTACATTACCAGTTTCCTCTTCGAAAGAAATAAACAAGCTTCGATCGTTGCAAATATGCTGAGATGCTCCTGAGTCCACAACAAAAGACTTCCACTTGGCACGTTTAAGTCTTTTACGATCTGTTGTCCTAGCATGGAAAACTCGCGGCTCGTTTCTGTCTCTACTATACGATGTCGGCTGCTGGGCTGACAACCATGACTGACGAACAGAAACAGGCTTGGGAGTACTTTGCTTTCTTTTGGATCTGCAGTCCTTTGCAAAATGTCCTTGTTTATTGCAGAACCAACAACGCTTTGCAGCTTTAAATGCAGTTGTATCACCACAGGTTTGCATATGGCGTTCCTCATTACTTCTGGAAATAGGAGTGCTTATGGCACAAGCCTCCCTTCTATCCAACTCGCCCATTAATCTTGCCGTCACCCCTTCCACAGTTAATTGTGCTGGTGGAACGGCAGATATCTGGCTAGCTATACCATCGAAGTCCTCATTAAGGGAACATAGAATGATAAAAACATACTGAATATCAGGTATCTCCATGTCCCTTCGAATTAATTCGCAGCGTATTGCCTCCAGACGTCTCAAGTGTGCTGCCAAATCACCACCAGGCTGCAACTTCGTCTGGTACAACTGCTTGAAAAACGTCAATGCAGATGCTGACTCTTTTCTAACATGCACTGCTGCAAGACTGTCCCACATTTCTTGGGCAGTTTTCTTATTTCTTATATAGACTACTTGCTGGTCGCTGACTGCCAAATTAATTATCGCCCTGGCTTTTGCATCTCCTTTCGACCAAGCATTAGTCACAGGGTCAGGAGGGTCATCAGTTACATAGGTCCATACTTCTCTAGAGGTCAAAAGCGCCTCCACCCGAAAAGACCATAAACTATAGTTCTCATCTGTTAGCTGTGGGAAGACCAGAGCCTTCTCAGCTTCAAGAACCCGGTCAACCATTCTGGAACTCTTCCAGACCCACAGAACTACACTAACAGGAGAAGGAGTTTTCAAACCTTTCTCAGAGTCCAAAAATATGCAGTCATCCACTCAGCAGCTGGGCCCATAACCAAAGATGTTGGCTGTTTGCAGTTTAGTAGCGCAGAGAGCTTGCTGGGGAGACCATGCATTAAAAAAATAAAGGACTCAAAAATAACTTAAACTAGGTTTTAATAAGAAAAACAAAACTCCTTTTACACTAAATACATTAACAACCAAACCAGACCCAACCACCAACCCATCCCCCAGGGTAATGGGAGAGCTAGGTGCTGCTCCTTATATACTACACCCAAATGCTGACACACCTTAATCAAATACAACTCAGCAGCACCTGCTATGCTTCACAGCTGTAAAGCTGGGTCTCGTTATCTTACTCTGGCCCTTGCTCTGGCCCCTTAAAGACATACACATCGGGTGGAA
Source organism: Podarcis raffonei (assembly GCF_027172205.1). Taxonomy (NCBI): domain Eukaryota; kingdom Metazoa; phylum Chordata; class Lepidosauria; order Squamata; family Lacertidae; genus Podarcis; species Podarcis raffonei. The sequence continues at coordinate 13,782,852 of NC_070617.1, forward strand.
CAATGATGAACCTTTACATTTAAATAAACCATTCAACATTGACAGGAAGAAACAGTTGGCAACCCTACTTTCTTGTGGGTTTTACTGGTATGCTTCAGCTGAGAGACTCAAGTTTGGATTCGTAGGCACATAGGAGAGAAGTTGTCTGCTCCCAGAGGCTCTTTGGGATCTCAGACAGAGAAAGGTCCTTCCCATCATCTGCTACCTGATCCCCTTAACTGGAGAAGTTACAGATTGAACCTGGTGCCTTCTTGGTACAGCACACATCCTCTAGTGTGAAAGAGCTCTTGCGCTGAATTCAGCTTAGTTGTACTCAGAGCAGACCTATTGAAAATAATGGACCTAATTTAATAATGCTCATTGATTTCAATGTGTCTGAGCAGGATTAACATTGGATACAACCTGCGGTTTTTTTCATGCCAGACTCTCAGGGCTCCTCCAGACTCTGTATTTTGCAGAGGGGATCAGGTGTGTAGTAGAAATTTAGGTGTGCCCTAGTTCAACAAATCCACTTCAAGAAAAAAATGAGCAGACTTTTTGCAGTTAGGAAAAGCGCAGGATGAACAATAGCTTAATAGGAAGGCATATAAACACCCCGCAAGCAATTTAGAATTCATTCAGGATGGATGTTTATTGTCATTTAACCTCTCTGCAAAGAAATTGGTGCAAATGCTCTAAAAAGGTTTAACACTGGGCACTCCCAAGTGATGTATTTGTTGAGCATTCGTCCTGATTTGTTTGCAGAGAGGTTAGATGACATTGCATCAAAGCAAATATTAACCCACACTTTTTGGTGTGTGTGTTCTGTCACTTTCCTTATCACGAAAAGCCTGATTTTTTGGGGGAAGTGGGTTTGTTGTGCAGGACCTCCTAGGTAGCTATAATTATGCAACCTGAATTTTCTGGTATGTGGTTGAATCTGAACATGGCAATAGTCTATCATATCTCCTCTCAGTCTCCTCTTTGCCAGGCTAAACATACCCAATTCCTCCAACTGTTCCTTATAAGGCTTAGTTTCCAGACCCTTGATCATCTTGCTCGCCCTCCTCTGCACACATCCAGCTTGTCAACCTCCTTCTTAAATTGTGGTGCCTAGAAGTGGACGCAGTATTCCAGCTGTGGTTTGACCAAGGCAGAACAGAGCAAGACTATTACCCCCCTTGACTGGGACACTATATTTCTTTTGATGCAGCCTAGGATAGCATTAGCTGTTTTTGCTGCTGCATCACACTGTTGACTCATGTTAATCATGTGACCTACTAAGACCCCCAGATCCTTTCCACATGTACTACTGGCAAGCCAGGTGTCCCCATCTTATGTTTGTGCATCTGGTTATTCCTGCCTAGGTGTAAAACCTTACATTTGTCCCTATTGAAATGTTTTGGCCCAGTTCTCCAATCTGTTAAGGTCATCTTGAATCCCAATTCTGTCTTCAGTGGCATTGGCTACCCCTCTCCATTTGGTGTCTTTTGGAAATTAGTGTTCCTTCAATACCTTCCTCAAAGGTCATTTCCAAAGATGTGGAACAAAAACAGGCTCAGGACAGAATCCTTTGGCACTCTAGTTGTCCCTTTTTCCCAGGATAGCGAGGAACTGTTAGTGAGCATTTTTTGGGCTTGGTCAGTCAACTAGCTACAAATCCACCTAACAGTTACCTCATGCAACCCACATTTTACTAGCTTCTCTGCAAGAATATAACGGGGGACTTTGTCAAAAGCCTTACTGAAATCAAGATGCACTATGTCCACAGCATTCCCCTGATCGACCAAGCTTGTAACTCTATGAAAAGACGAAATGAGATTTGTCTGGCATGACTTGTTTTTGAGAAACCCATGCTGGGTCTTAGTAATCACAGCATCCTTTTCTAAGCGCTCACAGATTGACTGTTGAATTATCTGTTCTAGAATCTCTCCTGGTATTAATATCAAGCTCACCAGTTGGTAGTTACCTAGGTCTTCTTCTCCCCCCTTTTTGAAGATGGGAAGAACATTTGCCCGCCTACAGTCTGCAGGGACCTCACCTGTTCTCCAAGAAATCTCAAAGATTAGAGACAGAGACTCTGAGATTACATCCGCAAGCTTCTTTAGTACCCTTGGGTGCAGCTCATCAGGCCCTGGAGATTCGAATTCATTTAAAGTTCCCTTGCCACTTATTTTCCCATCTTGTGTTGCAGTTCCCTCTTTGCATTATTTATTCTATTATCTCCAGGTTGGGGATTGTTTTCCTTTTGGGTGAAGACAGAGGCATAGTAGGTGTTGAGCAGTTCTGCATTCTCTCTGTCACCCAATAGCATTTCTCCGTGCAAGGGACTTGCTTGTTCTTCTTGCTTCAAACATAGCCAAAGAAACCTCTATTATCATTTTTAACCTCTCTGGCAAGCCGGAGCTTATTCTGAGTTGTGGCCCGCCTGACCTTCTTCCTGCAACGGTTGGCTACTCGTGTATACTCTTCCTTCGTGATTTTTCCTTCCTTTCATTCCACTCCATGGCTGAGATATAAATAACACCCTCAGCAGTGGAGTCAGGCATTAGTGTGTTTGAGGTGGGTGTACATGGCATTGTTAGTTAAACGATCAAGGCACCAACCTCAAGAAGGCCCCGTGCTGTGTCCCAACCTGATTACTTTCCTGGGGGTGTCTTTTAAGAGTTGAGCACTTTTTATTTTTTGCAGTTTACAGTGGTACCTCGGGTTAAGTACTTAATTCGTTCCGGAGATCTGTTCTTAACCTGAAACTGTTCTTAACCTGAAGCACCACTTTAGCTAATGGGGCCTCCTGCTGCTGCCACGCCGGTGAAGCATGATTTCTGTTCTCATCCTGAAGCAAAGTTCTTAACCTGAAGCACTATTTCTGGGTTAGAAGAGTCTGTAACCTGAAGCGTATGTAACCCGAGGTACCACTGTATTTTCATGCCTGCTATCAAACTTTTTTTTTCTTTTTTTTAAAGACAACCGATTCCTTCAGCTTAATGGATGTTCTGCAGGAGTCCAGCACCTTTAATTAGCACTTCAAAATGCCAAAAACACAATGACAGGTATATTTAAAGGCCTAGTCAGGAAGTCATCTTCAGATTTTGGGTTGAGCTGGAGCCAACAGCACTGCCGCTGACTCCTTTGCATGCAAAATACCTCTTTGGCCCCCTCCCTTCTTCCCAGCCTGAGAATTTTGGCAGAGCTCTCTCTGGCTATGCACCTCCTCAGTTGTTCAGCCCTTCTCTCTTTTGCATCTCTGACTGTGCTTGGAGGTGGGGAGGGGAGGGATCAAGCATTATTATTTTCTTTTAGAAATAATAATTGTTGTCTTTTTTGGAGAAGGGCAAAACCAAAGGAAGCCGCAGCGGAACCAAAGGAAGCAAAACATAAAGGGAACAAAGGACCAAACTGTGGCAGGTTGTGGTGTTGCACTTTCCAAAGAACGTAGACATATTGGACCAGGTTCAGAGGAGGGCAGTGAATGTGGAGATGGGCATGGAAAGGCCGTCCCTTGAGGGAGGTGTGAAGGAGCCGGGTGTGTTCAGCATGCTGAACGGAAGGCGGAGACGGGGACAAGATAGCCCTCCTCAGATACCCAAAGGGCTGCCCCATCAATGATGACAAAGGCATGTTCCTTGATGTTGGTCCAAAGGGTAGGTCTGCATCTTGTGTTCCAGGAGAAATGTCCATTGCCAGTGGAGCCGATGGCCTAGAGAGCTAGGAGGGCAGGTGGGCTCCTCTCCTCCGGAGGTCTTCAAACCATTCTAGCTTTGGGTCACCTACCATTAGCAGGGGAACGGGATGGATCAGGGGCAGTGTTCGAAATTAGCCAGGTGCATTTTGCACCTGGCTTTCGGCCACTCGCAACCAAGTGATGATGCCTGGGCACCAGGATGGCACCTGACGTCTCTGCCACCTGAGGATTATTGGATCTAGACTGTCTTCACACACTAGTACCCCGTCCTGTAGTATTGTATCAGTTATATTTTATCTTCACAATCAGAATGAATTTCAGGAACCCAAACACTTTTTCTGTGTAGCCAGAGCAGGAGCAGTCGCTATTAAAAGAGGTTGGAAGAGGCCAATATATATGTGGACTGTCCTTGGATCAAGGGACTTTTCTTCTTTAAGTTCTCAAAACTCTTAACCTAGCTGAAGGTTGACCTCTGAACTAGCCAGATGTTTAAATGAGAATCAATCACAGTCAGTCCATCATTTGAAAAGTAAGATTTTAGAGCCCCCTTGCCCCCAAATGGCAACTAGACATTCCATTTTTGTGTTCAAGTTCAAGTTCAAGTAGTTTATTACGGTCATAGACCAGCATAAGCAAAACATCTAAATACCAAATAGCATAACAGTATGAATCTAATAATTATTAAATAAATAGGAGCAAGAACGAAACATAGATTTAAACATATAAACAGAATACTTAATTAAGCATAGATAATGGGTGAGTAAAATTTTATAAGGAAAATTAAAAGATCGGTTAACACAGCTATATGGGGTGGGTTTCAGAAGTGCGGATCTAACAATATGGGCCTTCAGTTTAGGATTGAATTGTAGCATAGACCATTCTTTGTCGAGTATATATCATGGCAGTGCAAAATCTGGTGACTAAATATGTGACTTCTGGGCTCTTGTCCTGCAGTAATAGGAAGATGTTGTGTTGTTCTGAATGCCCAGGAAACTTATATAAGATGGGCTGGATAAACCTAGTTCGTTTTGTGATTGCAACCTTGGTTTAAGGAGTCATTTGGTGCCTATCTTAGATATCAGAGTTTTGAACATTGATCAGGGGTCTGCTTCTGTTTGAGCGGCCCTTTACATTGAGCGGCCATCGCCACCCTGTTGCCCCTCCAGAGCTTTAGTCCAAAGCAGCTGGAGGGCACCAAGTTGGCATTGCCTTGAGTGTCATAATGTCTTGGGGGCCGCATGCTGGTGGTGGGAAGGCCCAGATCCAAAAGTGAACAGGGAGACAAGTTCCTTCGCTCTCTGGTTTCTTTATATCGGTTGCTGGGCATCGCAAGTGGGGAGGAAAGGTCTCTTGCATTTGGGACCTGCCTTGAGGCATCTTGTTGGCCACTATGAGAAGACTGTGATGGGCCATTGGCCTGATCCAGCGGCTGCGCTCTGCTTAATCTTCTTAGGTTCTCTCCAAGGCCTTCTTTGAGCAGCTCTCTCCCTCTTGCCCTTCCTACGTCAGCCTGGCCAATGCTCAGGAGTTAAGTTGTGGGTGAACATATCAGATGACACAGCGATTCTTCAAACAGCTCTTGTTTATTCACAGGCCAGAACAGAACTGAACTGAAGGGTTCAGCCAGCCTGCTTATATAGAGCTCCACTACAACGCAACAGTAACCACTTTCTGTAACTATCCAATCATTGAATGTCACTTTCAATCCCTTATTTGCATATGTGGACCTGAGTGAAAACTATCTACAGTATCCCCCTGCTGGCCCAGGGTGAGAACTTCAGTACATAACACCAGGGATGATGGGAGTTGTACTGTGGCAACATCTGGGTGGCCACAGGTTTCCCCTATCATAATATGGCAAAGTTGCAATGGTTAGGGTGGGGCTTTCTGAAAGCCAGTTCTCTCCTCCCCTCAGGACAGGGATGGTGCTCAGTGAGCCCTAAGGTGGCATTTGAGGTGGAGGGGAGCCCAACTCAGCCGGGCCAGAGGTTTCCTCACCACCGATGGAAAACATAGCAAGATTTCACATCTTCCGCAGGGTTTAGCCCCAGCTGGCCTGACATTTGCTACAGAAGAACGGATTGAGAGGGGTGGAGTGAGAACGAAGGACAACCATGCAGGGGTGCATGACGGCATGTGAGTTTGGGGTAGGGAGAGAGCGAGAGCTGTACCTGACTGCAGCCCTCTGGGATCCTACTTTTTATGGTGTTCCCTGAAGCAAACGCAACAGCCATACAAAGCCTGGATGAGCCTAAAGAGATAGTATTATTATGTGCCCCAGAGAGTGGCTCTGGAATCTGTCCGTCCCCTCCTCCACCGCCCCAGTGCTTCAGTCTAAGTTCTGGTTAAAGGAGTGCCCCTGACCATGCCAAGAGTGCTTTTCCGCCTTCTTGCTGGAGAAAGGGCTCCCAAGTCACCCTGAGCTCTGAAACCGTTCCTTTCCCCGCTACGAGAAGGTCAGGTCTTCATTGCTGCCCTCTTAATTGTGGCTTGCGGGGATCCATGCATGTTGTTTGAATGAAGTAAGCAAAAAACAGTCGCTATAGAATGAAGGCAATTATGCCTCCCTGTGGCCAGCAGTTGGGGATGATGTCTCACCCATGCTGGAAACAATAAGAACGTTGCATCATTCATTCTCATATATATATATATATATATATATATATATATATATATATATATATTCATTTCCTGTGAGAAGCGGTTCAAGGGGGCAAAGCGGGTTCTAAAGATAGATAATTCATTCTTGTTCCCAAGAGCTGGGAGCATGCAGAAGAAGGAAAGGGTAAAGCAAAATCCTGGTGCTCTCTCGACAACCCAAATCCTTTCTGTTCCCAGGGGGTTGGAGGGGGGGAATTGTCTTCGTTTTGGAAAATTGCAATGCTACAGACTCAAAATCACGTAGGATAGGTCTTGTTTCCTTGGCAGGGGTCAGCATTGTTTCAACAGCAACTGGACGGGTTGCAGCATTTTGCTGGTAGGAAGAAGATCTGACAGGCAAAGCTGTACCTGTGGGATTTCTGCCTGCCCTACATTATATATATATATATATATATATATATATATATATATATATATATATATATATATAATATTTACTGAAATTTTACAAAAACATAAGTTTAAAAAATACAAAGAGAAACATAGCAAAAGAAAAAGATATAAAAAACAAAAACACAAAAATTCATAAAAAAGAAAAAATAAGAATAAAAATACAAAATACAAAAAAGACAGATAAATAAAAAAGAGTTAAAAACAAATCCATTTTTTATACCTTTAAATTCGTTAGCTTGTCTCCTTGACCTCCTCACACCTCCCCTTTTTGTATTCCCAATTAAAATAATCAATACATTTTATATTTTTAAGGGGGAGGGAGAGCTCAAAGCAATTTACAGCCGACATTGAAACATCAAATGAAACAATCCAGAATGAAACATGACTGAAGAAAGTCAAATATGAAGTCAACATTCAAAGCAACATAATTAACAGGAAGCTAAAATATTGTCTTAAAGGTTTCAAAAGAAAGCGTTGTAATGGAGGTCAGCTACAGAATGCACATTTATCGCAGCAGAGTTAACGGGGGGGGGGGGAGCCTTTAAACCTTTGAAGAGAAAACAAATATAACATGCACATTTAAAACAGCATAATTAGCAAGAGAATAAAACATTATTGTAAGCATGGAACATATCTGCTGCTGCTGTTGCCAGTCCTGCCAATGGTAGTTCATGGTAGCTGGTGGCTGTGGAAGCCCAGACTCAGTGACCTGGGTCTCTGACCTCTTCAGCAGCCTCCGTTTCTGTAGCTCCGTCACGGCAGGGAGCAAGTCCTCCAGGACTCACCGCCAAGTGAAAGAAGTATGGAATATTGAACAGCTCTTACTCAGAATCTCCTTTCTTGTAACTTGAAGCCATTGGTTCAAGCCCTACACTCCAGAGCAGGAGGAAAGAAGCTTGCTCCCTCTTCCATGTGACAGCTCTTGAGATATTTGAAGAGGGCTATCATATCTCCTCTCGGTCTCCTCTCTTCCAGGCGTACAGCAAACCTGGGTTGCAACTCATGGTTTGTCTGGAGCAGAAAACAAAACCACCACCCCATGAGCCTGGGTTAGGGAAACCTGCTTAGCCAAATCATCAAACCCTGCTGTATTTTGATGCTGTGTTTTGGGGGCCCTCCGGATTGGGGTTTGTCGTCTTTGGAGGGTGTCGTCTGCAACATGTCACTGATGAAGTAATAGTGCATGGGTAGGCAAACTAAGGCCTGGGAGCAGGATCCGGCCCAATCGCCTTCTAAATCTGGCCTGCAGATGGTCCGGGAATCTGTGTGTTTTTACATGAGTAGAATGTGTCCTTTTTAAAATGTATCTCTGGGTTATTTGTGGGGCATAGGAATTCGTTCATTCTCCCCCCAAAAAAATAATAGTTCAGCCCCCCACAATGTCTGAGGGACAGTGGATTGGCACCTTGCTGAAAAAGTTTGCTGACCCCTGGAATAGTGCATCATTGGTGGATTTCTAACTGGACCACCCACACGCAGTTCCACCGCGTTAGTGGTTCTGTGATGCTTAAAAAAGTAAAGGACCCCTGGCAGTTAAGTCCAGTCGCGAACGACTTTGGGGTTGCGGCGCTCATCTTGCTTTACTGGCCGAGGGAGTCGACGTTTGTCCGCAGACAGTTTTTCCGGGTCATGTGGCTAGCATGACTGAGCCACTTCTGGCGAATCCAGAGCAGCACACAGAAACGCCATTTACCTTCCCGCCGGAGCAGTACCTATTTATCTACTTGCACTTTGACGTGCTTTCGAACTGCTAGGTTGGCAGGAGCAGGGACCGAGCAATGGGAGCTCACCCTGTCGCAGGGATTCGAACCGCCGACCTTCTGATTGGCAAGCCCAAGAAGCTCAGTGGTTTAGACCACAGCGCCACCCGCGTCCCTCTGTGATGCTTACTCAAGGCTATTACACCATTGCCTCCTGGAGGGGCCCCCCTTGCCCTATAGCGCAAAAAGAGGGACAAAGAAATAAACAGGAACATGTATACAGTGGTACCTCAGGTTAAGAACTTAATTCGTTCTGGAGGTCCGTTCTTAACCTGAAACTGTTCTTAACCTGAGGTACCATTTTAGCTAATGGAGCCTTCCCACTGCCACCGTGGCACGATTTCTGTTCTCATCCCGAAGCAAAGTTCTTAACCCGAGGTACTATTTCTGGGTTAGCGGAGTCTGTAACCTGAAGCGTCTGTAACCCGAAGTATCACTGTAATATAAAATGTTACAGGATTTCAGCAGAAGGCACTTGGACATGCATGCACCAACTAGAAATCAAGCAAGTATGTTTACCCCAAACTTTGGCATGTGCAAAACCGCACTGATAGTGCCCTGATACCATCATGAGCACAAATGCTCATAAATGCACAATTAAAAGGACGTCTTTTAAGGGTGTATTTTGTTGCTTGGTCATGTCACTTAAAATGCGGAATTATTATTATTAAATTTTCAGTAGTATTCTTTGGTTTTGAATGAGTAATGTGCATAGCAGTTGTCATAACGATTCCCTTTCTGTTAGGATATATGCAAACCGGTTAGAGATTTCCCTGTAGGCAAATGTCTGATCCCTACAGGGGGAGATGGTGGGACCTTTCATGTAGCTCTTCTAAGTCAGATATCTGGATTCCACAAGGCCTTGGGAGGAGAATGAGGGTCCGGTAAGTTTTTGGCAAGGATATGGGCCTGGGGGCCAGGACACCTGGGTCTTTTTGAGGCCGTGGGAGAAAAACGAGTTCTGACAAGTTTCCTAAAGCAGTGGGGTGGGATACGTGTCTCGTTTTTCAATCCACCTCTGGCAGGTGGTGACGGACTCCACTATCTGGAAGGGAGGAGTGGAGTAATAGCTATTAACTGAGGTTTAGGAGCATTCCTGTAGTTCGGGGGGGGGGGGACCTGTAGCTCTACAAACTTGGCTGGACTCCGTCTCCCATCAGCCCGTCAGCACAGCCTATAATCAGGGTTCCCCACTCCTGCTGTAGCCTTTATGTTCCAGTGTAGAAGGGGAGTGGTATGCAGTGGTTAGAGGCGATCTATGGGCATTGGGCCCTCCCAATTTGCTGTCACCTTCCTCCAGCCTCTCTGAGAGGCCCGGGGCGACGACTGTGAACGGGCTTTTGCAGCGCATTCTAAAACCAGGTCACCTTTGCTGGAACCTTGTCCTGTGTAATCATTGACAGTAATCTGAGCCCAGGTAACCTGGCACGGAGGAGCCGGTGGACGGCAGGTAATGGATACTTCTTGGGACTAGGCAGGTAGCCAGTCCTCCTTGTTTCCACCTGAATGGGCAAGTCCAGCTGCCGCCTAAAAGGCAGACTAGTTGGATGGTTGCAGTGGTGGCTATTAATAATGCTAGCAATAATGATTTTTTCAAACTTGCTAGCTGCTTTTTTAAAGCCCTTGCTTTATTTGGGATTCACAAGGACACCGCCTCCCCATTTTCCAGGAGTTGAGGCTGAGAGAGGGTGGGTGACTTGCACAAAGCCCCTGGCAGAGGTAGGATTTGAACCCGGGCCTCGCAGGTCTTTCGGACCCACTGTAGATAATAAGTGGTCTCAAAGAAACGAGCCTGGCTGAGACGGAGAATGTACTCCCAAGTAGCCAGGGGACTGCATCCAAAGATTTGAAAAACAAAAATTCTAAGCTCCTTCTGCCTGGGTGCTCTGAAATGTGGCAACCGGCATTCAGGAATTTGAAAGATTTCTTTCTCCAATCCAGTCTCTCTTCTCTCCCCCTCCCCACAAGGCCTTTCCTGCCTCTTAATTCTGATGTGCAAATTAATCAGCTTTCATCTTTGCTGCTGCCTCCCTGCTTTTTTTCCTCGAGGATTGTGTTTGAATTTCTAGGTTTCTCTCCTGGAAATTCAGGATAGCAAATTGGCAGAACCCTAAGCCCCCTCCAGACAACCCTTTTTTATTGTGCATACACAACTGTTTGTGCTGAGGGTGGTATCGGGATGTTTATAAGCAATCCCCCCCCCTTTCGATACTGTTTGCATCTGTGCAAAAGGTTCAGGGTGGCTTCGTTTGCGATTGGTGCATATCTCATTACCTCCTGCTGAAAACTTGCAGCTTTCCGTACCGCAAATATTCTGGAGCATTGTTGACTTTTTGGTTCTGCTTTGCACTGTTGTAGTGCAAGAGCGGCCCTTCAGACAGCAATAATATAGTGACAATGGGCTTACATTGCAGAACGACTCTCAAAGCTGAACACTGTTCTAAATCCGGCACTGTTGTTGTTGTTTAGTCATTTAGTCGTGTCCGACTCTTCGTAACGCCGTGGACCAGAGCATGCCAGGCACTCCTGTCTTCCACTGTCTCCCGCAGTTTGGTCAAACTCACGCTGGTAGCTTCGAGAACACTGTCCAACCATCTCGTCCTCTGTCGTCCCCTTCTCCTTGTGCCCTCCATCTTTCCCAACATCAGGGTCTTTCCCAGGGAGTCTTCTCTTCTCATGTGGTGGCCAAAGTACTGGAGTCTCAACTTTAGGATCTGTCCTTCCAGTGAGCACTCAGGGCTGATTTCCTTCAGAATGGATAGGTTTGATCTTTTTGCAGTCCATGGGACTCTCAAGAGTCTCCTCCAGCACCATAATCCAAAAGCATCAATTCTTCGGCGATCAGCCTTCTTTATGGTCCAGCTGTCACTTCCATACATCACTACTGGGAAAACCATAGCTTTAACTATACAGACCTTTGTTGGCAAGGTGATGTCTCTGCTTTTAAAGATGCTGTCTAGGTTTGTCATTGCTATTATTCCACCAGCAGCACATTGTGGGAAATGCCTGCAAGAAACCCACCAGTCTGGGATGGCCCTTAGAATTGGGACGAGGAGAGGAGGAAAGGTTGGCTCAGAGAGGAAAGGGCTGTGGGTGCATTTTGCAAACTAGCTTTTGCGTGCCCCTGCTCTGATCGCCCAACTCCCCCTCCCTGGCCCTCCAGCGCTCTCTCTAGCTGTGCATGGATTTATCGAGGGACGGGGAGCTGTCAAGTTTCCACCTCACCCCTGAGGCTCATGCTCATCGATCGGATGAAGTCTGTGGCCTAGATTCCAGTGAAGGGCAGAGAGGTTTAGTGGCTGGTGCACTGGAAGTCAGGTGCTGTGTCTCTCGGCTCTGAAAGGGCGAGTGGGTAGTGGGTTCGAGGAGATGGGGGCCGGTTCCACATTTTTAATTGTCAAGTTTTCCATTCAGTCCTTAGTTCTGGTTTTTCAGGCGGCGGAAATGGAAGTTGGTTAATCTCTCTCTCTCTCTCTCTCTCTCTCTCTCTCTCTCTCTGCTGACAACTTTGATTGAGAAAGGAAGTCAATTCAGTTCACCCACCTTTCGATCAGATTCTCTCATGGAGGCATTGGTGGCCGTTGAAATAGGCCGTCTGCCCTTGTTAGCTGTGCTGCCTTCTGGGCTCCGAGTTCAAGGTGATGGGTGTGATCTAAATTTTCTCTTTGCAGCCATGGATCTGGCCCTGCCAGCCTCTGAGCTCTCTGCTGCTTCACATGTAGCCTGTTGCAATCTCTGAGACCCATGGAGAAACCATCCCTTTTTATTTATTATAGACAGTCTTGTTTTTGGGGGTACCCTTCCCTAGTAAATCACAGTCCTTCTGGAGCTCTAAACTAGAAAATGCTTTGAAAAAGCAGCACTTTAAAAGCAATCCAGAATGCAGTGCACATGAACTGAAAGCTGCTTGAAATGAAAAGATTGTAGAATCATAGAACTCTAGAGTTGGAAGGGACCCCGAGGGTCATCCAGACCAACCCCTGCAATGCAGGAATCCATCCTCCAAGGACGGAGAGTCTACCACCTCCCAAGGGAGTCATTTCCACTGTCAAACAGGTCTTACTGTCAGAAAGTTCTTCCTGATGTTTAGTCAGAATCTCCCTTCTTGTAACTTGAATCCATTGGTTCAAGGCCTTCCCTCAGAACAAGAGAAAACAAGCTTGCTCCATCTTCCATGTGACAGCCCTTGAGATATTGAAAGATGGCTGTCGTATCTCCTCTCAGTCTCCTCTTTTCCAGGCGTAGAGCAAACCTTGGTTGCAGCTCATGGTTTGTCTGAAGCAGAAAATAAAACCACCCTCCCCCCATGAGCCTGGGTTAGGGAAACATGCTAAGCCAAATCATTGAACCCATCATAGCTGGACTTAGGGGAATGTGCGAACCCTGGATCTTTGAGCCTTCCACATTAGCAGAAAAGATGGACAAATGCAAGGCACAGAGCAATGGTTGTGAAAGGATGATGGTGTCATCTGAATGCCTCAGGCATCAGACACTGAGTATGAGGAGCCAGAGTTGTCAGTGCCCCATGGCCTGCCCTGTACCCTCTTTGCCAGCCTGCTGCCCTCAAGTGCAGGGAAAGATGTTGGAGTAAGATTCCACTGCCACTCCAGTTGGCTCCTGTATGTGCCCTGGGGGAGGGAGCCATCTTGTCCTTCGCCTCAGGCAGCAAAATGTCTTGAGCTGGCCCTGAGGAACACAGTGTCAGGGACACTATAAAACACTGAAAACACACTGTCACACACCCGCCAACATTTTATGGTTCATTTGTGCTGGTTTGCCGTTGACTTCAGCTCCTACGTCTAACTTCAACGGAATAATTTTCTTATGCCTATTTTTATATCCGCATTGACTTCTTTTTTTGTCCCTGGTCTGCCCTTGCAACGGATGCCAGAAACACTGACTTTTGCTGCCTCTCTCCAGTATCTCGTTTACTTTTTTCAGACTTTAATTCTCCACAGTGCCTGCTTGTACAAAATGGATTCTCTTTTTTAAACAGTTGTGGCAAACCTTTCCTCATGCTGGGCGTTCTGCCCACCAGTACCTTTTAAATCCTCCTCCTCCCGCTCTCTTTGCCAGAAATAGTTTTCCAGCAAGGCCCATTATAAACTTTTCATCGTTAATTGTTATTGCTTAAGTTTATTGGTTTTGTCGTTCTTATTTCATTAATATATGAAGATGATTTGCAAACACACCACAAAAACCAGCTACAATGGTTTTAAAAAACAGTACAAAAATGAAACTGAAAATAGGTTTGAGAACACCCTTCCATCCAGCTGGAAATGCTTACTGAAACTAAAATGTCTTCAGTTGCTTCCAGAAAGGACAGGAGGCAGGCACCTGTCATACCTTGACGGAAATGTTGTTCCACAGAACAGGGGCAGCCACGGTGAAAGCCCTGCTCCAGGCTGCTGGTATTTTAGAGCTTCAACAAGAAACTCTTCTGCAGACTGCAGTGACCTACTAGGCATATAAGGATTAAGGCAGTCTCTCCAGTGACCTGGTCCTGAGCTGTCGAGGGCCTTACAGGTTAGTGCAGGCTTCCTCAACCTCGCCCCTCCAGATGTTTTTGGCCTACAACTCCCATGATCCCTAGCTAGCAGGACCAGTGGTCAGGGATGATGGGAATTGTAGTCTCAAAAAACATTTGGAGGGCCGAGTTTGAGGAAGCCTGGGTTAGTACCAGAACTTTGAATTTAGCCCAGCAGCTGATTGTCAGCCAGTGCAGATGAGGTACTATATCCTGGCAGTAGTTTCTCCAACAATTAACCCAGCTGTCTCATTCTGCGCTAGCTGCAGTCTCTGGATCAACCTCAAGGGCCACCTCACACAGAGCACATTGCAGTAGTCCAGCCTTGAGGTTACCAATGCATGGACAACTCTGGTTAAGCGATCCAGGACTGGCCATAGCTGTCTTGTTAATAGCAGCCTGTCTGTCTGTGAGTTGCCCCACTCCTGCCACCCTCGTGCACTTCTCTGCACAATTTCCATTTGAGCTTGGGGTATCTCATGTGCTCTTGCAGTTCCTTCTCTTGGGTCAGGTCTTCCTCCTGCAGTAATTTCTCCTTTGAACTGGATTTCATTTTCATTGTGTCATGAAATGAACACCTTTAGCTAGAGTGGCAGGGGTATAAACATTATTATTATTATTATTATTATTATTATTATTATTATTAATAATAATAATAATAATAATATAGTATGTGAGACTCAATTCTAAAAATGGGATGGCCATTATCATTTGGAGTGATTACACAAAGCAGTTCTTTTGGGTAGCTTTTGACCCCAGTAAATTTTTTAGCCATTATGTCCTTTGGTAATGAATAGCTTCCCTTGCCCTTGATCCTGGAGAAGTTGTATATAGCCCTCGTGACTAGTAGCCACAGATAGCCTTATTCTCCATGAATGAGCCTAATTCTCTTTCCAAGTCATCTGTCTCTCCATCTAATGAGAGCCAATTCTGTAGTTTAACTACGTGCTGTGTGAAGACGGACCTCTTTTTGTCTGTCCTGAATTGTCATTCAGCCTCATTGGATGTCAGCGAGTTCATCGTGATTTTAAACAAGCCACACAGCTTGTCGTTGTCGTCGTCTTTTTCTCATTTCTATTTAAATCTCCCTTCCAAAGGAGTCCAGGGCAGCAAACACATAATTAAAAGAGCATCATTAAAGAAACATTCTAAAAACAGTTTCAAACAACCCCCATTATCTCAGCCAGTGACTTCAGAGTTGCCAGGAAGAGTATCTTCCAACCATCGAATGCCTGAGTGAACAGGAATGCTTTTAAGTTCCTCCTGAAAGTCAATAAGGACGGACACAACCACACAGCATTTACAGCAGAAGCTGCCTTATACTGAACCAGACCTATTTCCCCCCTATTTAGCTCAGTAGTGCCTACACTGACTGGCAGCAGCTCTCCATGTTTCAGACAGGGGTCTTTCCAAGCCCACACCTGGAGATGCCACTGGAACAGAATCATAGAATTGTAGTTGGCAGGGACCACAAGGGTCATCTAGTCCAACCCTCTTGCAATGCAGGAATGTTTTGCCCAATGTGGGACTTGAACCCACAACCCCGAGATTAAGAGTCTCCTGCTCTGGCTGAGCTATCCAAGCGACCTTGAGGCCTTCTGCATGCAGGGCAGGTGTTCTTCACCAGGTCCAGCATTACTGCAGAAATGTCCATATTATTTCTCCTGGGCAAACCCTGCTGCAAAAAAATATTTCTAGCCCCTGCAGATAAGTTTGCCACTTGCACCCTTTTCTGCAACCACCCAGCAACAACAAAAAGCAGTTTGCACATGCTTAAAGTTACTAATGAAGAATCTCAGCAAAACACCTCCCATTTCTCGTAGGAAATAAGTAGAAATCTAATACGTATTTTATTTCTAAATTCTCTGCCTTCTAAATGATGGCAGAGAGAACATTGCAAACTTTCACGACGGCTAGAAGTATGTCCCCTTCCTTCCTTCCTTCCTTCCTTCCTTCCTTCCTTCCTTCCTTCCTTCCTTCCTTTTAAAAAGAAGTCTTAAGATTTTGCCTATGTCAACAGAACAGACTACAAAATTCAATTCCATGTATAGCCAGCGAGGGGGGGAGCTGTTTTCATTTTGAAAACGAGGCTTGAGCCTTTGTAGAACGACTTGCCACCTGCTGTAGTGGCTCTCCTTCCAAATGTGTGCTGGAGAGGGAGGCTGTTTGTGGCTATTCTGTGCCGAAGGGACTGCACTCTGCGCATGATCAGGAGCACTGGGAGCCCTCAGGATCTGCCTTCATACTGAGCCTCTCTAGGTGCTGACATGCATTATTTCAGTGGCGTAATGTACTGAAGGCTTACGTTTTTAAACGTGTTGTAAGGAGCTCGAAGACCTTTGGGTAACAAGCAACTAACAAATCAGACTCATAGGGTTGGAAGGGACCTCCAAAAGTCATCTAGCCTAACCCCCTGCAGTGCAGGAATACAGATAAGTCTAATAGATAAGTAAATAAACAATTCCTTCATGCTACAGGCCAGCCTTTGGTAACCTGGAGCCCTACAGCTGTTTTGGACTACGTCAGCCATTGTGGTCTGAAATACCTGAAGGACTCTAGCCTTTATTCAGCTGCGAGGTGGCTTCTCTGCCAAGGTCTGAAAGCCAGAGGGTGGCGTGGGGGCTGCTTCTGTTTGCTGTGCTTGGCGATTCCAGGCCCAGGTCCCAGGAGCAGTTGTGTTGCCCTCTTTCCACAGGACATGGCGAGGAGCTGTTGGAGTCCGTCCAGAAAAGAGCGGCGAGGCGGGTGGGGAGGGAGAGGAACGATCCCAGTCCTGGGACACTTAATCTCCTGTTGTGCGAAGAAAGGTGAACTTGGTGGCTTTCTCTGGTTTCCTCGGTGCTGGCGGGGGTGAGATTCCTGGGTGCTCCTTCATTCAGCTGTGGACAGTATGTGTATGTGTGTGTGTGTGTGAGAGAGAGAGGGGGGGGGTAAGGGATAGCTCAGGGGGCCAGGAACCGGCCCGGGAGCAGGAAATAAAGTGAAATTGAGAGGACAGCTGCTTTGCTTTGGGTGGGAAGGGAAAGGGGTCTGCTTTGTATGAACATCTCTTTTGGAGCTGCTGAACGCAGGTAAGTCGAAGGATCAGCTGGTGGCAAGTTCCTCTCTCTGCCCCCTCCCCTCCTAGGATTGTGCTAGCAGGTTATTTCTCAGTAAAGAGGTTTGGGGGCTCAACTCTGCCTGTATGCCATGTTCTCTGACCTTGAAAGCCTTGTCCTCTATTTGTGATATTATTGGGGGGGGAGAGAAGGGGCACTCAGGGCATCTTCAGATAACCATCTCTGAGATTGTTGCTTTGTTTGTTTTTAAGGGTTTGTTCAGGAGCTTAATCCCCCCCCCTTTAGTGCAGAGGGGACACGTGAAAGTGGGGAGGAATATAGTTCTGGAGGCTGGAGAAGAGGAATAACTCTAAGGGGGAGCACAATGTGGATTGGGGGGGAATGAGGACGAGAGGCAAAATTAGGCTTTTGAGAAGAGAAGGCAGGACTTGGAGCGGGAAGAGTGTTTCGTGGCATTTTATTTTTTTACTTCATTTGTAGATATTCAGCTACCGCATAATGTTCGGAACCAAATGTTGTATTGGATGCCAGAGTACATATTTCATACCCTCCAACATTTCTCCAATGAAAACAGGGATGTCCTATTCCATTATTTGTTTGTTAATTATTTTATACCTCACCCATCTGACTGGGTTGCCCCAGCCACTCTGGGTGGGTTCCAATGTATATGAAAACATAATGAAACATTAAACATTAAAAAAAATTCCCTATGCAGGGCTGCCTTCAGATGTCTTCTAAAGGCTGCATATTTACTTATCTCCTTGGTTTGGGGGTCGGATAATTCCATACCCTCCAACATTTCTCTGATGAAAATAGGGACGTCCTAAGGAAAAGCGGGACATTCCAGGATCAAATCAGAAACTGGGACAGCATCTGTAAATCCAGGACTGTCCCTGGAAAATAGGGACACTTGGAGCATCTGATATTTACGGGTGTGTGAAGCATTTATTTTATTTACCATGTTTGTTCTCAGTGGGTGAGCCTGGCCCCCACACTCTGTAGACACATGACTCCCAGTGTTTCCCATGAAATTCTACTCAGAGGAGACCCATTGAAATGAATAAACCTACATTAGTCATCCTTCTGAACTTCAAAGAGATCTGAAGGCGGGCCTGTATAGGGAAATTTTGAATGTTTGATGTTTTCTGGTGTTTTTAAATTTTGCTGGAAGCCTCCCAGCAGTCATATGTGCAGCATAGTAGTAGTAATAATAATAATAATAATAATATATTTTATTGTTGTTATTGCTACTGCTGCTGTTGTTATTATTAGTATTAGTATTATCTCTGTAAGTTTTTAATGAACTTTTCAATTTTTACAAATTCTTTTAAACAACCACCAGAACAAATCTCTCATATCCGTTGACTTCCCATCCACCCTTCCATGGTGCTTATTCTTACCTTATATTACTTATATTTTACCCATTATATACATTAGTTATAAATGATTAAACTGCATTTCTCAACTGATGCTATACTTCCAATCCTGCATACGCTTTAACATAACCGTAATACTTTTTCAAATATTCAAATATTACACAAAACATTTCCGTTCTTCAAGAAACTTTTATTCATTCTGTTCTTTAATTCTCTTTTTTTTAAAATAAATTTTTTATTGGTTTTTCAACATATATTATAAGACATTACAAACAACAATACAAAAACAAACAAACATATAAACATGTATAATTTCCTAATCTTTTTTTCTTATACCCAATTTCAACGACTTCCCCATGCCTCCCTTTTCTGCACCCCTGTTTTAAACTTTTTCAGCAACCCCTGATCTAAATTACTTATAAATCCCTTTCTTTAACCCTTTTTTTCTCTTATCCAATCATTTATCGCTGCAAATCTGCTATGCTTTACCCATGACTTTTTAACACTCACTAATTTTACAACAATTTTTAAGATAAAATTTAAATTTCTTCCAGTCTTCTTCCACCGTCTCTTTCCCTTGGTCACGGATTCTGCCCGTCATCTCCGCCAGTCCCATATAGTCAATCACCTTCGTCTGCCACTCTTCCAGCGTGGGTAGTTCTTGTGTCTTCCAATACTTTGCTAATAAAACTCTTGCTGCTGTTGTAGCATACATGAAAAACATCCTATCCTTCTTTGACACCAATTGGCCTACCATGCCCAGGAGAAAAGCCTCTGGTTTCTTATGAAAGGTACACTTGAGCACCTTCTTAATTTCATTATAAATCATTTCCCAGAAGACCTTAATCCTTGGGCACATCCACCAAAGGTGATAGAAAGTACCTTCAGTTTCATTACATTTCCAGCATCTGTTCTTTAATTCTCAGTTAGTCTAGCCATCTCAGCTTCTTCTTCTTCCCATCAGTGGATCTGCTGTAAGAGGGATTAGCATTGGCTACAATGGCTACAACCTCTTGTACCTGCATATTATAGCAGTTCACCTGTGAAACCACAGTGCCTCTGTTTGAGTTGGATCTGCCACGACTCCTTTATACACACAGAGAGAGAGGACTTGTTGCTGACTGCTGTGCTTCCCCTCGCAGGTATCCCCTTCTGCACAAGGCCGGAGGCCGCTGCCTGCTACCTGCCCTGAGCCTCCATGCCGGGGTGGACTTGCCCCTGCACTGTGCCTGGATAAGGGCACCCAGCATAGCCTGTGCCCTTTGCACTGCTGCACTCCAACCTTGAGATGATGTCGCGCAAGAAGGCCATCCTCCTCCTCCTGGCGTTCAGCACAGGCACTTTGCTCCTGCACCAAAGTGCCCACCTCGGCTGGTAGGCGTGGGAGACATTGAAACGGCGGGGGTTGGTGCCAGTTCTAGGTTTGGGGGCAGCCTTTGGGCAACATGCTCTTCCCCCTGTCCTCCCTGGGTATGCCCTAGGCCACTGTTCTTCAGACATTGCTGGGCTACAACTCCCATCATCCCTGTCCATTGGCTAAGCCTGTGCTTCCCAAACTTGGATCTCTAGCTGTTTTTGGACTACAGTTCCCATCATCCCTGACCACTGGTCTTGCTAGCTATGGATGATGGGAGTTGTAGTCCAGCAACATCTGGGATTCTGAGTGCACCACCTCCTTGCTGCTGCTGCTGCCGCCACCACCACTGCCCAATTGCGTACCTCTCCCTCTGGGTCCAATCCAGACCTCCTCCCAGAGAATGAGGGCAAAGTATGGAGAGTTTTCTTCTCCTCTTCTCTTACCTCTCACTCGCACCAACAGCAAGGAGGAAGAGGCCCAAGAAATTGTGAGTGGGTCCCCTGCTAGAGCAGGGGCATTTGCAGGTGCCCAGTGATGCTGACCCCTGGCACCATTCCAGACTAAGACTAACGAGAAAGAAAAGAAGGGAGTGGTGTGTGTGGGTGGGAATGGGCAGTGGGCACTTTTAAGATGGCCTATGATGTCTTACCGGTTGAGGCAAATGAGAAAATTTGGAGGCAGCTTGGGGAGGTTGGGGTGGCAGTCTAGGAGATGGGCAAACAAGCACATGAGGTGGAAAATGGCATGCTCCTCAGGATGTGAATCCGCCACTCCACCCAGCTGTCCCCAACCTGCCACCTGAGGCACCTGCTTCACCACGCCTCATAATTGGGCCAGCCCTGTGGATGACATTTGGGTTGGGCATTGGAAAGGAGAAAGGAGCAGAGCTTTTAAAAAGTGGTGGAGAGGAATTAAAATGAAGGGAGGGCTCAAAATAAGTGGGGGAAGAGGGTGGAGGGTCCGCGAGGGCTTCGGTGTGAGACTAGGAAGCATCTCTGGGCTTGTTGTCATTTCTCTCGACCCCCCTGCCGCTAACCGGACCCCTTGCTTCTGTCCCCCGCCGCCCAGGTTCCCAAAGTCGGCGCCCTTCAGCTGCGCGCCCCCGTCGCCCCCCCGCCCCAAGCACACTGCTGTGGCCTTCCTGAAGACCCACAAGACGGCCAGCACCACCGTGCAGAACCTGCTCTTCCGCTTTGCCGAGCGCCACAACCTGACGGTGGCGCTGCCTCACCACACCTGCGACCACCAGTTCTGCTACCCACGCAACTTCTCGGCCCGCTTCGTGCACCCTTACACGCTGCCGCCGCGGCTCATTGCCAGCCACCTGCGCTTCAACCGCGAGGAGCTGCACCGCCTCATGCCCAACGACACCATCTACGTCACCATCCTGCGCGAGCCGGTGGCCATGTTTGAGTCTCTCTTCAGCTACTACAACCAGTACTGCCCAGCCTACAAGAGGGTGCCCAATGGCTCCATGGAAGCCTTCCTCGATGACCCTCGCCGCTACTACCGCCCCCACGAGAAATATGCCATGTACGCGCACAACACGCTGGTGTACGACCTGGGGGGGGACCCCGAGCACAGCCCCGAAGACCCCACCTACTTGCCGGAGTTCATCCGCCAAGTGGAGGGCATCTTCTCGCTGGTGATGCTGGCCGAGTACTTTGACGAGTCCCTGGTCCTCCTGCGCCGCCTTCTGGCCTGGGACCTGGAGGACATCCTCTATGTCAAGCTGAACATGCGCAGCCCCGAGTCCAAGCTCAACATCACCTCGGCCCGCGTGGCGGCCCAGGTCCACGCCTGGAACGCCCTCGACGCCCGCCTCTACGACCACTTCAATGCCACCTTCTGGCGGAAGCTGAGGCGCGTGGGCCAGGACTGCGTCCAGAAGGAGGTGCGCGCCCTCCGCCGGGCCTGCGAACACCTGGCGCGCCGCTGCTTCGGGGGCCAGCCCCAGCTGCGCCCGGCCATGCAGATCAAGAACAAGGAGCTGAGGCCCTGGCAGCCCAGCGCCAAGGTGGGCATCGTGGGCTACGACCTGCCGGGCTCGGGTGCCCCCTTGGACGAACAGTGCCTCAAGCTGGCCATGCCCGAGGTGCAGTACTCCCGCTACCTGCTGAGGAAGCAGAGCCTGAGGAACCGAAGGAGGGCGGCCCTCCACCGGCTGCTGCCGCCTCGGGGGCTCCTGCGGCCACCCCGGCACCCTGTCCCCAAGGCGGCATGAGCGCCCCACCACCGCGGCAGCTGGAAACGGCCAGGAGGCAGAGGCCCGGTTGGCAAGAGCCCCGGAGAGAAGCTTCCCACCGTCGCCCTGGCAACACCTCAGCGTCCTGTGATGGGCCCTTGCAATACTAGATTAGGCCTAGGCCTCAGCCTTCTTCAGAGCCAGGGTGGAGGGGGGCTGGTGATGGCTAGTCCGATTTGGCAATGACTCCCCCTCAGTTTCTCTTTTCTGGGACTTAGGGCTGTGCTTAGTCCTATTAAAACTCCGGGCCTTGGGATCTGGGTGAGCGGGACTTTCCTCCAGGTGCCCTGAGGCCGTGTGTGCGAGCCAAGTGGATTCCCGTCGCTTGGCAACCAACCCGATTTTTGTTTCTTAAACCCAACTGGGTGCTCCGTTCTGGCCTCTTTCTCCCTTGCTCCAGAGGAAATGCTACAACTGGACCTCGGGGGAAGCTGAGCACATCCGGGCCCCATCCCTTGCTGTTAGAAAGCAGTGAGGGTGGTCTCTCTCCCCGCTCCTGACAACCATTTTCTTCATCCTCCCCACTATGTACACCCGAGTCCTGAATTCGACCACTTCCGGTTCTGCTCCCCCAAATCCATAGTGCATGCCTGAACCCCACTTTCACATCCATCCACGTGGAGCTCCAACCTGACATCATCTCCCTCCCCTGCCCAAAATTAATTTTATACCTTTATCAGTCTCTCTCTACGCCCCACCCCCTTCATGGGACTTGCCAGGATTCATCTCCAGAAACTTGCTTTTTATTTTATTTTATTTTTAATGTCCTAGACCTTGTGACATTGTAATACAGAAGATCTCGCTGTGTTTTTCTTGAAGGAGGAGCTGGAGGCCAATAAAACAACAAACAAACAAAACCTGTTTTTGCTGTTAGAATTAAGTGTGTGTGTTTAGAGATACAGTATTTTTTTTTAATAGAGTGGGTGGGTTCCTCACTTAGGGGATATCAGAGAATTCCCAGGGAAAGAGGAGTTGAAATTGCTAATGCCTGCTTCATCGTCCCAAAGTCTGGAATGGAAATCAATCCAATTAATATGATTGGTATTGGTTGTTGTTGCTTTCAGTTTACAAATGATATGTAACCGATTCCTTCCCCCTGCCTCAAAACTGCATTGCATTTCCTTTGCATTGAAATGAATGGGGTGAAATAACGTGACAACATAATTATGTAAAATTCTGCCACAGAGGACAGCAAGGTAAATAACTGAGGGTTTTTTAAAAAATGTGTTTCATTAATTTTCACACAGCAAGTACAACAAATAACATGGTTTTTGTCAGGAGGTGAACAGTAGAATAGAAACAAGCTGCATGTGATGAGCATATATCAAATGGAAATTGATGCCTCCTTAGGATGCTGGATAGCTCAGTTGGTAGAGCACCGGACTCTTCATCTCAGGGTCGTGGGTTCAAGCCCCATGTTGGGCAAAAGATTCCTGCATTGCAGGGGGTTGGACTTGATGGGCGTCTACAATTCTACCTCCCTCTGCGTGGATTTCACGCAGGAGGTGTTGGCGATTGTGTCAGCAGGCATCCCCATAGATTTATTTATCTCATTCATGACTCACTTCCTATGAAGCATCTCTGAGCAATTTTGCGGTAAAAACATGCACAATAAACTCTGCATGAAATGATTTCACAGCCAACATGGATGTTGACTAGGATAAAACAATATCCACATTAGAAGGCTTGTTGAAATAGGAAATTCTTTAACAGGCAGCAGAATGTCAGTATAGATGGTGCCTGCTTGTCTATTCATGGGAGGGAGCGCTAGAAGGGAGGTGCCACCACCTTAAAGGCCCAACTCCAACACCATGTGCAATGGAGCTCTTGATGAGATGGTATCTGCAGGAGGCCCTTTCTCTGCAGAGAGCTGCCGGAAGGAGGTTTGTTGTATATATTATTCAATTTATATACCGCTCTTCATCTGAAGTTCTCAGGGTAGTTCACAAGATTAAAAAGTACAAGGTAACCTCCATACAACTTGCAGGAAGAGCAAAGTGGGGTTTTCACTAGTCCAGATGGAGTTGGTTGAACAACTGCTCTCCTGGATGGATGTTCCTGTGCAGTACTTTTTAAAGAAAGTGTCTGTTGGATTGGTCACAAAGTCCTTCCAGCTTCCACTCTCCCATTTCCCTACAGCAACTTGAGACCAAGAGCACTTCTAAACAGTGGCGTAGCGTGGGTTGTCAGCACCCGGGGCAAGGCAAGTAATTTGCGCCCCCTAACCCGTGGATTTGCCCTAACCCCAGATGTTGCGCCCGGTGCGGCTGGCCCCCCCTGCACCCCCCACTCTACGCCACTGCTTCTAAATCATCACTATTGTCAGGTCAGATTCAGTCACGTTGCAGCACATTCAGGTGGTGCCGTTAAAAGTTGATTTGGGGCACTTTGCAATAAGGAAAGAAATGGGGGGAAATGCTCTGGAAAGAGTGGGCTAACTTAACACTTGCTTGGCACCATGTTGTATAACCTCCCCATGAATCAAATCAGAATGAATGCTCAACGAACAGGTCATCTTGAAGTGACCTTGATTCCCTGGGATAGCTTGAGACCACATTCGAGGGCCATCTCATCAAGATGATTTGGTAGCTTCTGTTTCTTCCCTAGACTGTCAGTATTTTCTGCAATTAAAGTGTTATTAAAGGCCTCTCTTGCTCTGGCACAATAAACCCACTTTTTAAAAACAGGACATTTTGCATCTAGGAAAGTAATGAAGAAATGGACTGAGAAGTGTGGGAGGAGCAAATGATTTAACAGGAAGGTGTATAAACTCCTCACTAGCAAATCAAGATAACCACCTTGCAAACAAACCAGAATAAATGCTCAATAAAGATCAGACATAAGGTGTTCTTTTTTGGGTGGGATCCAATTGCATACATGTAAATTCAGGCTGTACAATTATAGATGATTGGGAGGTCTTCTGCAACAAACCTGCTTCCCGGAAAGGTCAAACTTCTTGCAACAAAGAAAGAGACTGGAAAGTGTGGGAGAAGACTTGTTTTGATGCAACATCCCACTAGCACATCAGAACGAATGCTCATTAAATAGGGAATGTTGTCTAATATCAGGACGAGTGTTCAATAGACAGGTAGCCTGGAAGCTTCCATATTTTAATCTCCACGTAGACTGTGGTGCAAGAACACAAACAGGTCTCTCTCTTTCTGGCTTTTAGCTGGTCCTTGCCAGGAGTGAGAGAAAGAGAGAAACTCAGCGGTGACTTGGCTGGCGAGAGGCTACAGCTTCTTAACAAGAAGATTTATTTGCTAATCCTCCAGAGATCATCCTTACAGATTGGCCGAGTTAGAAACCTTGTGTGGGGAAGTGAGATGGGTGAAGAAGCACAGGGGAGGAGAGCACATTATTATCAGTTTAACAATCTGCAAAAGATTCCCCCATCAGGATGAGAAACTGGTCACAAGAAAGTTGTGGGCCTGAGGCTCTCAATACCAAACTGGATCGTACCCCACAAACCGAGAGCGAGAGGAAAAGGTAGGGATCTGCCCTCCAAATAGCCTACAGAGGTGAGTTGAGTCCCTCCCCTTCTCTGCCCTGTTTCAACCAAGCCATGATCAATTTGCTTCCCATCCCCAATAAATGGCTGACAGCACATGACTTTGTCTGGCCCAGGATGAGCTACTAGTGCAAGCTAACTTTTTTTAACCAGCACCCAACTGCATACCACTTCCATTGTGCCTTTTCTTAGCTTGCAAAGAGCTGTAAGCTAATTTGCAAAGAGCATAGTTAGCAGTCTACAGAATCGGAGATTTGAAGCAGAAAGCCCTTCTAAACAGGGACTAGGCTGAAGTGACCTTTATTGCTACAATCTAGAGAAGCTTGTTTCTACAGCTTGCAGTGTTGGGGATGGAGCACTTAAAGCATCTTTCAGCTTTTTTATTGGTGTTAAGAAACAACTGTGATCCAACAGGGCGGGAGCTCAGTTGGCAGAGCCTCTGTTTTGCATGCCGAATGTCGCAGGTTCAATCCCCAGGGTCTCCAGGTAGGACCTCTTGTCTGACTGTGTAAGGCAGCTTCCTTTGTTCCTATTTTTGTTCTTTCGGTTTTCAATTCTCTCTGCTTGCCAGACTGTGTGTTAAAGCTACATTATTACCTATTTTCTTTAGGAACCTCTTCCCTTGAAGCAACCCAAAAGGATTCCCCATACTATAAAAACATACACAGAACAATTGCATATGCAGAAAGCAGCTTAAACATGTGTGTGTTATGCAATTAAAAACACACAAAATTTAAAACACCACTCCAAATGTATTGTTACAAGTTGGGGGGTGGGTAGACTGTATCCAAGGTCCTTCTAAACCCTGGATCCAGCAAGTGATAAAATATAAGCCAGGCTAGTTTCCTGCATTAAGATGATCACCTGAGAGATGGACCATTAAGAGAACAAAGGAAGTTGGGCTCTGTGCAACACAACAAATGAGAGATAGTTAGAAGGGCAAATCCTGAGTTGAAAGTTGAGAGTTTGCCGTGATGTGTGACCCAGGAGCAAGCTGGAGAGAAAGTTGGAGAGCAATGTCTGATGTCTGTTTAAATCCAAGGCTGCAGCTCTGGGAGAAACAAGACCCTTTGGGGGTGTTTGTACTGTGAGCCCCTCCATCGTAGGCTCAGGTTGTATATACATGTAAATAAATCATATATCATAAAGACTCCACAGTCTGCTGCGCCTCATTTCCAAAAGGAAACGCGAAGCCTGGGTAAGTGCCTGGAACCCCTGGAATCTGATACCGCTCAGAAAGTGGTGTGGCGTGAATACATACCGTATTTTTCCGTGTATAAAACTAGGCTTTTCCCCTAAAAAATAATGTCAAAGATTAGGGGGCGTCTTCCCCCATTTTCTTAAATCTGAGTCCCCCCAAAATAGGGGGCATCTTATACATGGGGGTGTCTTATAGACGGAAAAATACGGTGTATATATATATATACAGTAGAGATGCCAACTGGAGGAAATACATTCATTGTTGAAAGAGGAATGTATCCAAGAAGCACTGAAATAGAAGTCTGCCAAAGGACAGGTGCCTCCACATTAAGGGCTCAGTTCTGGCATAGGGCAGAGTGGACTTCCTAGTTGGATGGTAACTGCAGGATGTCCTCTCCAGCCATCCTTTGGGTGTGTTGTATTTGCCTACTTCTCCAAGTGGCAACAGATTCCAGGAATTGAGTGCTTACTCAGGTCTGGTTGCCATGTTGCCATGTTTGCATTTTTATTTTATGTTACAAATATCCAGGTTGAGAAGATGTGGAGGCACAGCTGGAAACCTCCAACAGACACCTGGAGTCCACTGCTCCCACATCAGGGCTCCAGAGAAATTCCCCTGGCATCCTCTGATACTGTTAACTTGCGGAGCTCATGACAGTACATCTCTTATTGCTGTCCCAACATTCTGCTTCACATGCACACACTTAGATTGTATTCTCTTTTACTGGCGTGGAGGGAAAGTTATCCATTAGGGCTGAGCAATGCCTGGTTTTCAACATTGTGATATATCACCAGCTAAATATTGTGATATATCCCGATGTCTGAAGTAAGGATGTAACTATGTAGACATGAACGGAGTAATGTCCTGGTAACGGCTACTACTTAGGTGTCTAAAACTAATCCATATTTTACTTACCTTTAACATATTGTTACAACTGTTATTTTATAGTACAGAGCAACAGGGGCAGGAGGAATCATGAGAGAAGTGATGACCAGCTTCACGGTTTTTCCCATATCATGGTTTTTTACTTAGCACAAACATTGTGATTTGTGATATATCACCATGTCAGATATTATGAAACCGTTATCACGATGTGGACTTCAAAGCGATTTTGGATGGTGCAGCAATACATCATCCAGCCCTAGTATCCATCTTTCTAGGGAAGTTATGAGGAGGACCATTAAATGAAAGTTTTAGCAGAGTTTTACTTAGTAGCATCTCCATACCTTGTACAACACATTCCACACATATGTCAGGATGAACTTCTATGTTACTAAAACACACTAAAGACATCGCAGCTTCTTGCCCAGTTTCTCTCTCTGAGCCCAGAGAGGGTTTCTGCTTTTCAGTTTCCTGCTTCCTTAAAGTTCACAGCAAGCATGAAGTCCAGTTGCCAGATTCCTGCAACTTTACAGTTCTTCGGTTCTTTTATTCAGTCTCTCCTGCTGCGTCTCCACATCTCTCTCTCCTTTTCTCCCTCATTCATAGACAGTACTATGTGCTGAGCAGCACAGCAATGAGATAAGGAAGGTCACGAGCAATTGCAGCTGCATCTTAATAAAAAAAACATGACTGCCCAGCTTATGCAGAACAACACTTTCCTCAGTGTAGCTCGCCAGTATTGCAAAGCCTGGTCATCAGCAGGGTGCTTTTGAGGGCTTCCCATGAAGCCTTAAGCCCTGGAGATACATGGCACTCTTTATCATCAGATGGCAAGATGCTTACCTTCCCCCACCCTGACCAACCTCTTATAATATTTCCTCCCTCCAAGTTATTTTTGCTACCCTGCTCCACTTTATGCAGTGCCAGAGTCATTTTCTTTTTCTCCCCTAGCCCAAAGACGCAAGTGGCTGCACTATGTAGGTTATGGACTGAGCTATGCATGCATGAGAACCAAGCACGGATCCGGAACAAACAGCTGTTGCAGGACTTTGCTGAAGTGGAGGCCCAGTTGGCGGATCTGTCGGCCAAGATAGATGCATTGAGGAAGAGGAGGAGGAGGAAGAGAAGCGATTTAGCCAAGGTAGCCAAGAAAAACGGGCACGGGGGTTGTTTGAAATCAGGTGCACAGGAGAAGAATCCCCATCAATTGCTAGTGGTGGGTTTCCTCCGTGTAGTGTTGCTATATTGCAAGGGCAGGATTAGCAATTCTCATGCATTCAACATTTTGAGAGGCAGACGTTTAATAGTCCCAATTTCCCCCCAGCATGCAGATGCAGTGACGGGAAGAGATCTGCCTATTGAATTCTTAGGTTTTGGAATTATAGGGTGCAACATATAACTAACAGGTGATATTCATAAGTTGGTTGGGATGGCTGCTAATCTAAGGTAGCTTTTAAAAAGAAACTGGATCAAGGTGCAGTATGTCAATGGCCAAAATTAAACCTCCATGCAGCGCAGGAAGGAGTAACCTGCTGCCCTGCAGATGTTGCTGATTATTTGTCATTGGCTTGGGCTGATATTCCTCATCCTCCCTGCATGGGGATAGTAAGCTGTAGCTGTTGGATCCTAGACAAAGAGGACTTTTGCTATCATAAGAACATAAGAGCCTGGCTGCTGGATCAGGCCAAAGGCCCATCTGATCCGGCATCTTGTTCTTACAATGGCCAGCCAGATGCCCATCACAGGAAACCCGCAAGCCAGACCTGAGTGAAACAGGCGGCCCAGAAACATCCTTTTGAAGGACCCACCTGGGTCACTATTAACCTTCCGAGCTAGATTCATGCTCCCATGATGGAGAAAACAAATGGTTGATCTGAAGTTCTAATCTCTCCTCACCTGCCAAGAGTTAAACTAAGGGGTGCTGGTGGATAAAATTGGGGATGGAGAAATCGGCACCCCCAGATGATCCAAAGCTACTTTTTATTTCAGAGCAACTATGAAGAATCACTTCCGCATCTGAGCAGAGGCCTTCGGAAGCCACAGGGGTCTGATGCGAGACAGGTAAACTAACTCAGGTGGCTGTTGTGAACTATATAATCCGCTGTGCCAAAACCCAATGAATAATATTATTTTGAAGTGAAATTTCATATGCATTTAGGAATGGGCAAATTGTGCCCCAGCACTGCCCCCCCAAATAAGTTTCAGGCCTATTTCCTTGCATCTGAAGAGGGTCCCATTCAAATCTGAAATTTTGCTGACTTTTTACATTTTTGAAATAATTTCTGCAATAAAAGTCGAAAAAGAATATTTATTTATGTTTCATTTTTGTTCACGATTGGGGAATTCTCTAAAGGTAGAGCAGTTTATCAATTCAGGAATAAATATTTGTCATCCAGATTCTAGTTCTGAAGTTTGAGGTATAGCATCCACCTTCTGATGCTGATGGTTGTCTATTAGCTTTTCGCTGTAGGCTCTTTAAAATACATTTAGAAACAATCAAACCTCGTTTTATTTCAAACCACCAGCAAACATAAAGAAATAACCATCTGAAGAATGAATATTTGAAATATTTCCCATTCTGGCTCCCACGTGCCTTTCTTTCACTCTTTGCATCCCAGGAACTGCTGGCAAGACCCCACTCTGCTAACTGGAATGGGCAGCTCCCTTTTGAAATCAGATGCCAGAGAGAACAGTTGCCATTTCACCCCTTTGAAACGGTGCCATCCTGGCCCCCGGAAACTTATGGGAGACTCTGGTCAGGTTTCGGGGAGCACAGGAAGAGCTGGGGCCATTCCGTGGTCCATCCTTTCCCCTCCATAACACTCAGCTCCCAAACTTCCAGAGAACATCGCAGTCAGGCCTGGTCTTCCTCGCGGTCTCCATGGCAACCCCAGAAGGATGAGGAAGTCTTGATATCTCCTGGCCAAGGTGGATCCTTTTCTATGTCCTCCCAACCTTGGACAATCCCTAGAGAGGCCACCATGTTGAGGAGAGACCTTTCCCAGGAATGGCAAAGGAATAGCATAGTCCAGGGGCCAGAGGACCATCCTACCGAAAGTCCTGCTGCCAGCACCACCATCACAAGGGAGGTCCCGAGGGAAGAAAGCAGCAGCAGTGGATGCTCCAGGGAGGAGCTGAACAACATGTCGGTGAGGTGGAACGGGCACAGCCTGGCCTACAGCCCCCAAGGAAGGTCACAGGCTACGATGCTTTTTAGGGACACAACAGGTAAGGATGCTGGCATCAGCTTTCTTCTATCTCTTGACAACACCCAGGAAATTCTGGGGAACATAATTCTGCCCCTCAGAGAAAGTACTTTGCACTTGCTCAGAAGTCCGCTCAGCTTTTATTTCTTGCCTGTGTGCTCAGAGTCAGTCTCAAGACTCGATTTCAAGTTAAAGCCCTGTCACCAGGTCAGCTGTAAAACTTAAACCTATTTTCCCTCTTTCTCTCGCCAGCTTCTTGGGGTCAGCGTGGACCACTGGGGATGAGCTCGGGTGGCAGTGGCTTGGACACAGCTGAGGCAGATTTGGAGCACTGGGTGGCTGAAAGTGTCTCCAAGGCATTGATGAGGCAACAAGGGATGCAGCTGAAACAGTGCCAGGATGCTCCCACAAGAGTTCAAAGTGAAGATTTGTCACAGGTGCCCCCAAACAGGTACCACCCTGGAATCTCAGCCCTCCGTGGTTCTTCACCAGGACAGTTGTCAGGAGTGGGGAGAAACTCAATAACTTGCTCTCCTTGGCATTTCTTGGAAGGAGCCTATGAACCTGAGCCCGTTGCCCTTGACCTCACAACCTCACCCCCCCCTTCTGTTTCCAGATTTCCAGGATTGCTGCAAGAGGATGAGACAGCAATAATCCATGAGCCCAGCAAGTTTTGGGGACAAGAGGAAATATTGGGCCAGGATGGGCAGGAGGATGGAAACCTTGGGGAAAAGGAGGACCAGGAAAAGGGAAGAGGTGGTGGCAGTGAGGTGGGCGAAGCTGCAGGAAGTCTGGATTTGGGGTGGGATAAAATGTCCGGGGACCATGGGTCTCCAGGGGAAACAGCAGCTCAGGATGAAGAGGAGTCCCTGGGAAGTGGTAGAGCTGAAGTACTGGAGCCTAGGCAGGGAGAACAGGAGGGTGGGATTCATGTGGTGGGCGAGAGCAGGACAGGGGAAGGAAACAACACACCAGGATCTTTGGGGGAAACTCAAAATGTGCAAGAAAACAGGGAGGCAACTGCAGGGCTGGAAGTTCAGGTGGAAGCAGTGAAGTTGGATATGGGAGATGGAAATGGCCAGGGAAGAAGTCGGAGCGAGGATGAGGAGGAAGGAGGAACCAGCAAAAATTATGGTGAGCCAGACAGGGCTGGAGGAAGCGGTGATGAGCAGGGAGGCCCAGAGGGAGACACGGAAAGCCAGGAGGGATCCAGGAGCCCAGAAGAGGATGTAGCCAGCATCAATACTGGTCCAGAGCAGTTCCCTGTGGAACCCAGGATCTGCAGCACATCGGAGCAGTAAGTTCTCAGTGTTCCAGTGGGGTGGAAGGTGGGCAGAACCCTCCTCCCCTATCCTGCGTGGGGAGATGGACCACCCCTTCCCCACCACTGTTCTTCTTTCTTCTCTTTGAGGGATGACGGCAGCAGCTGCCAGACCTCCAGTCTGCAGAATGGGCAACCCCTGGGGGTCAAGCTCATGGAGGAAGGTAAGCACAGCGCTGGCTGCACGTATGGTGACATTTCCACTGCTCTTCTGTGATGTGTCATTAATGTAGTATTAGCGCATCAGTGGTGGATTTATACTGGACTGTCCGCACGTCATTCTGCTTTATTCATTGTTCCGTGATGCTTTCTCAATCTTCTTGTCATCAGGAGGGGCACTCTTGTGTTATAACACAAAAAAGTGGGACAAAAAACCCACCCCAGGACAGTGAAAAGCTGCAGGATTTCAGTAGGAAGCTATGGGACATGCACTGATTGGAAACAAAGCAGTATGTCCATTGGTCCATCTAGCTCAGTGTTGTCTGCTCTGACTGGCAGAGGCTCTCCAGAGTTTCAGTCTTTCCTGGAGCTACTTCTTGGAGATGGAACCTGTGAAGGACTGAACCTGTGGTTTTCTGCATGAAAGAGAGCATCTGCTCTGGCCAAGGTGTGATGGACCTCCTTCTAAAAATAATGTAAGATTCCAGTCATCATTGTAGGGTTGATTCAAACAGAAAAGCAGGAAGCTTTCTTTTGACGAGCCAGACCCAAACTCCATCTAGCCTAGTATTCTATACACTGACTGGCAGTGACTCTCCAGGGTTTCGATCAAAGGTCTTTCCCAGCCTTCCTTGGAGATGATAGGACTGGACCTGGGAGCTTCTCTGTGTATAGCATGTGCTCCAGCGCTGTGATCTACAGTCCCCCAAATTAGAATTGCACCCAAGGACATTATAAAAAGCATCCTAAAGTGCAGCAGACAGAGATTAATTGATAATAAGAAATCAGCCACCTGGTCTCAAAACTCCATGAACTTCATTAACAAGGAGAGTTCCACTGTGGGGGCACCACAGTTGGAAAAGGCCATGGTAGCCATTCATCTCTTATCCGACACAATGGGATTTGGATTGAGGACACTGAACTGAATAAATGGAATCTCGTTTGGGAGGAAGTGTCCACTGAGGTGTCTTGGAGCCAGATCATTTAAGGTTCTAGGCAGTGTTTCCCAAACTTGGGTCTCCGGCCTTTTTTGGACTACAACTCCTATCATCCCTAGCTAGCAAGACCAGTGGTCAGGGATGGTGGGAATTGTAGTCCGGAAACAGCCAGAGACCCTTGTTTAGGAAACACTGTTCTAGAGGTCCAATGCAACAGTTTAAACCAGTCTTCCCTAACCTGTTGCTCTCCACATGCATAGGACTACAACTCCCATCAGCCCCATGAGATGTCCAAGACACTGGAGAGCACTGGGTTGGGGGAGGCTGGTTTAAATTCTGCCCAGGAAGTCCTTTTAACAAAGAGACAACTGAGAATCTGGCAACCGAGATGGAGTACTTTCCCATGTCAGGTTATACCCCTCACCATCTTCCCCCTTGTTCCTGTCAAATTCCTCCTAGTTCACACGTATTTATCGAATGCAGGAACAGAATCCATTTGTGAAGGAGAAGAGGAGGAGGAGGAAGTGGAAGAGAGTGAAGCTGATACAGACATTGAAGCTGCCTTGGCTCCTTTCTCCAAAAAGCCAAAATCAAGGTGGGGCCTCATATTCTCCTCCTTTATCTACACCCCATCCTATCTTAAGGAACATGAACACTGGAAGCTGTCTTAGACAGAATCATCTAGCTCAGTAATGTCTAGATTAAACTTGGGTCTCCAGATTGCTTTGGGACTAGAAGTCCCATCATCCCTGATGTCCTACTAACTAGGGGTGATGGGAGTTGTAGTCCAAAGATAGTGGGAGACCCAAGTTTGGGGAAAACCTCGTCTAGATTGACTGTCAGTGGCTTGCCAGGGTTTTAGGGAAGGAACTGTCCCAGTCCTGCCTGGAGACATCAGGGATTGAACCTGGGACATTCTGCACGCAAAGTGGGTGCTGTGCCACTGAGTTACAGTCCTTCTCCATGGAGCAATCATAGATTGCCACAGGCAACTTCCCATTTATGCACATGTGAGGCACAAGCACATCCCTGCAAACCCGGAAGTGGCATGGAAAGGGGCAAAAATGGCCCTAAAGGAGTGTGAAAATAGCACCTAGCAATCCCATGAGCCTTTACACCAACCTTTGAGGTCTGTAGAGTTTTGGAGTTTGAACAAGGAGGTTTGGAGGGAGCGATTGTGACAGAGTTTGGTGGAGTTTTGGTTTTTTTTAAAGGGCTTTTCAAGGGTTTCCAGAGGTTTAGAGCGTGTTTGCAGGCTTTTTCAATGGGGTTCCCAATATACACAATTCCCCTTCAATGTGTGGTGCCTTGGAACGTAACCCCTGCACAAATGAGGAGTTGCCTGTACTTCATTTTATACGCATCATGTATCTGCCTCCTATCAATTTAATTGGATGCCTGAGTAGCCAATACTGGCCTATGTGGACAAATAGTCTGACCCTGGGATAAGGCAGCTCCTTAGGTTCCTAAATAGCACCTGGATGTCCTGCCTCTCTAAGGAAGTCCATCTAAACATCTTTGCAAGAGAACTGGACTTATTAACTCTACCCACATCCCTCACCATGACCTTAGAAGACGCTTGTCTCCTCTTTTGGCTTTTCCTAAGCCGAAAACCACCAGCTATTTGTGCCTTTCTTGATAAGGAAGATGATTCATCCTCCTGATGAATTTTCATCTTTCATCCCTCGCTTTGTCATCAGATCCTCCATTGCCTCAAATACCAATTATCCCATGATAACAAGGCGCCATCTAGTGGCTCCCAGACAATGCTCTTATGAGTCACTTGCCTGTGAGGAAGACCCACTGAACCTAGTGGACCTTGGAGTTATGCAGTTCCAATATCCATGCAGTCTCTCTCACAATGCTAGAAACCAAGGCCAGCTGAATGTTGGAAGATGCAGGGCAAGCAAAAGGACAGCTGGACATATAAGGGCCCCATTACCTTCAGGAGCTTAGGGCCTCATCAAACCTAAATCCAGCCCGGCCTCCAACATTACTCCAATGAAAATAGGGACGTACTAAGGAAAAGCGGGATATTCCAGGATCAAATCAGAAACCAGGACGACTGGGAAACAGGGACACTTGGAGGGTCTGCAAATACAACCCACTGAAAGAAACAAAACAGGAGTAGGTTATTCCCTCTGACTGCAGTAACAGAGGGGTTGTGAGCTATATGGAACCTGGAATCCTAGCCAGGTCAGCTTGGAAGTGCAAAGAGGGGCAAGGGTGGGGTGGGGTGGGGTGGGGTGGAGGAGAAGCACAGTGTGGGACACAACTCTGGTATTGCAGCTGTCTGGGGCTCAGGAGCAGAAGCACAGGGGAGAGAGGAAATGGAGAGCGAAGGGGAAGAATCTGAGGGCAGCGTAGGGGAGTATGACAGTGACCCGAGAGATTCCATGAGCTTCTCCAGCGAATCAGAAGATTCCCAGAAGGGGGCGCCGATGGTCAGGGCAAGGGGGGTCCCAGGGGGGACGGACCAGAAACAAGGGGCCAGCGGGGACCCCCAAAGCAGCAGCGGGAGATCAGGACCAGCTTCCCCACCAGAGCGTAGTGGGGGGGAAGAGTCACATGTGTCAGGACCAGCGTCTCCTCCAGCGGGGAGAGAAGATGAGTCAGGGCTGACCACGCCTCCATCGGAGAGTGGGGGAATGGAGGGGAGGTCAGTTCCAGCTAGCCTCCCCGAAGGGGGAAACAGTGACAGCAGCAGTGTAACGGTCAGGAGGAAGGTTGCCGGCTGGGCGCGCGCGCCAAGTTCGAATGTACAGGCGCGCGGGACAGCAGAAAACCCGGATTGGGAACCAGGTCCTAAAGCCCGCCGGAGGGAGGGGGAAGACTCAGGGGACTCAGCGTCAGAAGAGTCTAGGAAGGGCGAGACCCCGACGGACAGGCGGAACCAGAGGAGGAGAGAGCAAAGGAAGAGGTGGAGCAAGGCTAGAGTCTTAAACTGGTGTCTGGGGGGAGGAGATTCAGACGGAGCTTCAGCAGTCTAGAGTTTGAGACGTAGAGCTGCACGCTGCGGCTGTGAAAGTGAAACTGAACTTCAATAAAGACTTTTATACTTAACAATGAACCGGCGTTGGTCCTTTGTGAGCTGGGACCTCGGGCAGCTCTGACAGCAGCGAAGCCTGTTTGGGGCATTTCTGCATTTGGATTCCCCAGTTTTCAGGATCTGATTTTCTTTCTCCACAGGGATCAGCAGAGTGAGGCAGATCTTCAAAGGCTCCCAGGTGAGAGGAAATTTATTGGGCACAGAGAAATGGCAGCCAAAACTGAATCTCTCAGGATAATAACCATGCCACTCCAGACAACTTGTCTATTGATAGTTCATCACAATACGTTTTGCACACATTTAGCAGGGAGGTTATACAACATCCACTGTTTATTGAATGTTCATTCTGATTTATTTGTTGGGAGGTTACATGACATTGTGCCAGACAAATGTTGTCCCACACTTTCCAGTTCATTTTCCTTCCACTTTCCTCATCATAAAAAGTCTGGGAGGTAGTTTTTAAAAAAGGCAGATTTGTTACTCAAGGGCAGCAAATCCACTTTAATTGCACAACCTGAGGATGCCTCTAGGCTGTTGCTATTTTGTGGGAATGATTCAGGCACATACTGGAAATGTCGTTTCCCCCGATCAGAGTGGATTAAGTGTTTTGTCACCATAGTGCAACAACACTTTTTGCAGAAAAAAAGAATAGATTTTTGTGATTAGGAAAGCGTTGGGGAAATGCAATGGAAAGTAGGGAACGTACAAATGATTAACAGGAAGATGTGTAAACACTCCGCAAACGAATCAGGATGAATGTTCTATAAAGACCAGGTGTAGGCTGCATGCACACTGACCTGTTTGTAGCACAAAAATGTAGTTTTTCTCAATCTGGAATAATTCATGCTTGTCCTTAACATGCTCCTTTCAATCTAGATTGATTTTAGATCTCCACATGGGTGGGTTCAGTTTCCTGAGAAATGTATTATAATCTCCGCCCCCCACACCCCAATTATGTCATCCATGCCTTTTCCTTGCTGCACATGCCTAGGTAAATGAAGAAGAAAGAGGAGATTGCGATCTTGATATACCCCCACCTTCAATGTATTTGGGCAAGTGTGGATACAAACTTTCCCTATCCATTGCCTACATTTGTTCTCATATATTTTCAAATGGACACCCTGTGGGATAATGCAAAATCAATCTGGAACGAGCTTTCATTGCCGGAGTGGAACCAGTTTCTCAAGAAGCACTTTTAAGGAGCAAAAAAAAAACATGCAGTAGATCTAGATTATGTGTAGGGTATGTTGGTGGGTGGGTTGGGGAACAACTCAGTCTCAACAGATTCTAGAATGAAATGCCGTGTGTATGCAGCCATAGTTCTAATTGCTTGCACAAGCTTTGGGATGAATCTTGTACTCAGTGGAGGAACACTGAATTTGCCAGTATGCAATAGAAGCCCACTCTTCCAAATAGTGATAGTCTGGAATTGGCCCCGAGATACAAACAGGGAAGGACTAAAAGTCAGTGGTAGAATCTAGGCTCTGCATAAAGAAGGTCCAGGTTCAATCGCTGGCATCTCAAGCTAAAAGAGTACAACCAAACTGCGGAAAAAATAGTGATCTCTGTGTTGCAAGGAGACTGCATATTTCTACAGAGCAGGGGTGAGGAACTTCTGGCCTTCCAGATGTTGCTGGTCTCCTGTGCCCTTCAGCCTCAGCTAGCATGGTCAGGGATTATAGGAGCTGTAGTCCAGCAACATATGGAGGGCCACAGGTTCCCCAATGCCCTGCAAAAGTAGGGAATATACTGAAATACACTGTAGGAGACGCTTCAATCCATGGCCATACCTTTTTCTCTCCACAGATCTCTGGGCTGACGCAGAGGAAGAAAGCAAAGATGACAGCTTGCATGATAAAGACGACTTTTATGACTGATGTGAGAAGGGCAGAAAAAAACAAGATAGAAAAATAATAGTAATAGCCCAAGAGTTCAGCTCCCTGCACCGTAAGAACGGATGAACTGTCCTGTTGGATGAGGCCAAGGGCTCACCTAGTCCATTTCCCAGGGAAATGATATATAATGAATTGAAAAAGATGTTCAAAATAACTTTCATTTTAAAAAAACTCCAGAAGCTTTTCTTTTGGGAATTATAGGGACAGAACTACCTAAATTGTATAGAAATTTATTTATGTATGTTACTACAGCAGCAAGAATGTTACTTGCCCCAAAATGGAAAGAAGCAGAAGTCCCAGTAAAGGAAGAATGGATTCAAAAACTTATGGAATATGCAGAAATGGCTAAACTTACCAGAAGAATAAGAAATCAAGATAACAAACTTTTTATAAAAGAATGGAAATGGTTTATTGAATTTTTACAGATAAATTCTAAACAGATTGAAACATTAGCAGGATTATTGTAATAACCTGCAGTTTTATAAGACTATATATTTACCTTAGATAATTAAATGAGTAAATTAAATGAATTTTGATATGCAGAAGGTATGAAAAAAATTAAGGAACCGCAGAAAGAGGGGGAAGGAAGTCAAAATTTGAAATGTTAAATGGATTGGAAAATTAATGAAATGTATATATTTGAAAAGTATAAATAAAAAACTAAAAAAAGGGCTCATCTAGTCCAGCCTCCTGTTTTCACAGTGGCCTCCAAATGCCCAGAAACCCACAAGAAGCAAGACCTGAGCACAAAAGGCCTCTCAACACCTGTGTCATTTTCGCTTTTATTTAATACTTATTGACAAAAAACAATGCAAATATATATATAACTGGTCAGTATCAAAACCTTTTGTTCTAGGTACAATGCTTAAGTTTTCTCCATTAGAGGACCCTGGGAACATCTGTAAAAAGTTGTATGTCTCTGTACCTCTCAAGAGGCAAACAATATTCCCATCACTACATATAAAAAACAAAGTCAGAAGCAAAGAAGGTGAATTCAGATGTTTCAGTCTTTCCTCCAAATCTGCATGTAAACTGTGGATGGATATCTCTGAAAATTAGTCATGACTATATAAGTAATAAAGCTAATTCCCAAATGGCACAAAAAGTCTGGTGACCTTTTATTATGCTGATTTGGCAAGTGGTTTTCTCCATTATCGCTGTGTTCCACAAATAATTCCAGCATAACTCAGAAGCAGGAATCTCAAGCCCCGTGGGCTGAAAGTGACCCATTTAGCCTCTCCCTCAAGCCTCTCAGAACTCTCTACACACCAAACCCTGCACCGGTTCTGCTTTGCACACCCAAGTACTTTTGTTTGGCTGAAAGTCCTTGAATTATGACAATGCCTCTTGCTTTTTCTGGATCAGGGATAGAGAGGTGAGTAGGGGTAAAACTAGCCTTCTGGTACAAAAGAAAATTTTCTATTCACTGTTCCGCCAACTTTTGCCTTCCACCATTGGAATGCGGCCCCCAGAGGGTTACTCAGAAAAGAGTGTGGCCCTCAGATGAAAATATGGGCCCCATGCCACCTGTTATGTAGGCAAAACTAATAGTTATGTAGGCAAAAAGGCAGTTTTTGTGCACAAGAGGGGGCTTGGGGAAGCTGCAGGATTTACAAGAGTACAAAAACATTAGGAAAAAAACCTTAAGTGGACAAAAATCCCCCAAACAACCCAATGAGGACTGAGCATGAAGCCTTATTTACCTAGGGATCCATCAGCCACGCCATCCCCGGACCTTGGAGGGAACAAAAGTACCAGGAAAGCAAAATCTTCTTTGGAGAAAAAGAGTTTATTGAAATCTGTGTACAAAGACATTTTGTACACAGAGACAACCAGTTGGATAGCTCCTGAAAATACACTGGCTGTAAATACATGGCATTTGGCAGGCATTCTTATACTGTAGGTACACATTTCTCCACCAATCAGCAATTGCCAACCTATAGGTACACCTTCCTTCCACCAATCACCAATTGCCAACCTATAGGTACACCTTAGGAGGATAATCACGTTAAGCACGTTCCTTACCCATTTCCCTGTCTTTTGAGCCTACGTGGCTCCTCTTATTCTTTACTTGACCAGTGTCACAAGCCAAACCTGCTTAAGCAATCTTTATTGGAATCTAAAGCCAAAGCTTGCTCAGGCAATCTATATTGCAAACTTGACCAGTGTCACAAGCCAAACCTGCTTAAGCAATCTTTATTGGAATCTATATTGTGACAGAGCTAAACCGTCCCTTCCTTCATTCCCTCCTCTTCTTTTGGACAGCCTTCTGGCTCGTCCAAGGCAATAGGCTGGTATTCACGCATCAAAGCTATCACTCGGGGACCCATCATGCGCGACATTGTTTTGTGCACCATATTTTGCAAGCATTGCACCAAGCAGGGAATACAGAAGCAAAGAAGCAATAAAAATAAAATTGGTCCTAAGAGCATAAAAAAACATTCCTCTGAGCCACCCATTTGGCAAAAACTTATCTAGCCAAGACATATTCCATCCTTCCCACATTTGTACAGGGACGTGTGCCACCTTCTCAATACTTGCGGCTAGATTACGGATGGCTTCACCATGATCTGAAATATTGAAGCAGCATGCTCCACCAGTCAGGTTGAGGGCAGCACAAAATCCTCCTTGTTTGGCCAGAATAAAGTCCATTCCCAAACGCAGCTGGAGGACAGCAGTGCGGGTCTCATCCAGCTGGGTAGCAACAAGGCGAAGGGCGGTGGCCGTTGCATTGGCCACAATCTCTACTACTGCCTGGAGTCGGATTATGCGATTTAGATTGTACATGGGCTCTCTGGCACCTGCTACTAACTCATCAGGGTTCCAGGAGGCCGGATCATAGTGGGCAATTATTCGCTCAGGTGGCCATTCATCCTTTCCCCACGTCTGCTTGCTCCCTGAGGCTATATTCATGATATCAACAGATCTGTGATTGCGATGGGGAAATAAGGTGGTAGGGAGCAGCCACATGGGGGGTAAAAGGAAGGCTGGATAACAATTGCCCCACCAACCGTTGGGGAGGTGGTGGAAAGCCTTTGTCCCACAAATCCAATATACAGGATCCTTGTTCTGGGTGGCCATATGGTCACCCATAGAACTAAAAGCTAAAAGATTTAAATTGGTGCAGGCTCCGCCACACTCAGTGGTATCAGTGGGGTTACACGTACACTTGCATGAGGAGCGCCCAGTAAAAGTTATATTGTGTCCAAGGGTGGCATTTTTGGTCTGGTTGACACAGAACCATCCGGGAATCCGATAAACCCGGAGGGGATAGGGATGATTCCAGTATGGGCCCCACTGGAATTTACTTCCAGTATACTGGATTCGGGTCCGATTAAGAGGCAACGGAAGCAGGGGCATGCCCCCAGCCGCATCCAGAGGTCCCAAGGCACAAACAAGGCAACGGGTCCTATTCTCCTCCTTAGCTACCATTTCTGCCGTTTGCAGCCAGCGGTTGTAAGGGTTGTGGATGCCCCGCGTGACCATGATACGGGTAATGTTTACCTGGGAGATCCAGGACCCTACTTCCCCCTGGGCCAGAGCGCAGGCGGGTTCCCCAACTAGGAAGAGAAGGAGAACTGTCAGTGGGATGGAGGAGGGACGCTTCTTCCTGCAAATTCTATGGCGCTCGTGCCAGCAAAAAAAAAAGAGAGAGACATCCACGTGACAAGGGCAGTTGAGATAACTCCCACCCACTAACGCCAAGAATGCCAGGGCTCTTCCCACCACAGATCAGTCATGGTATGGGTCTGGAAGGGGGGTTGGGGTTACCCGGACGCTCGAGTTGGTTAGGGAAACAAGGTCGGGGATACCTCCAAGCGTCAAACCCTATGGTGTGGAGATAAAACTCCTCAATCCCCGGGGGATGATGGTACCCCTGATGGGTGGAGGATAACCTTGCCCCCCAAGGAGAGGGTACCCACGGTGGATGGGCCACTACACACCCACACGAATAGGTAGCCGCCTGTAAACTGCAAATGCTTGGTGTCAAAATCCCCACTGCTTCCTCCTCACACCATATAATGCATACTAAAGTTCGTTCAGGGTTCTGGACGTTATCAGGGGACAAAGGCTGCAAGGCTGGAACGTTGGAGGTGCTCCCGGCGGGCGCCCCTCCCATCCAATTATTCAGCTGTGCGTAGAGATATCAGCTTCCGGTGTGATATCAGCAGAGCGGTCGTCTGCCAGGCGTCTGGCGATAGTCAGCCGGAGGGAGTTCTCTGGATCTGGTGTAACTGTCCAGTCTGAAATAGCTTTCTTCACTCGAGTATGGTGGACCCACGGGGTGATGCCAGCAACCTTCACAGCAGTAGGTGTAGAAAGTAGCACAGTGTATGGTCCCTTCCAGCAAGGCTGTAGGGGGGGCTCGCTGCCAGTCTTTCACCCACACTTCATCACCTGGCTCGAACTGATGGAACCGTTCAGTTAACACACATGAGGTGCGAGCCTGGGTCCACCTGTTGAAACAGGAGAGAACTTGGGAGAGTGACTGTACATAGTTATTCAATTGCATATCTTGGCTAGCATATGGAGTTAACATTCCAGTCTTGTGGCCATAGCAATGGATAACTGCCACTGCCTCGGGCTCCCATACAGCATCCAGAAGGTTCAATAGAGCTTGTGGGTGGGCCACCTGGTTTCCTCTGGAGGTAAGCAAACCTCTTTCTTTCCATAAGGCTCCATGGGCATGTAAAGTCAGGAATGCATACTTAGAATCTGTATAAATGTTTATCTTCTGTCCCTTTGCCAGGCTCAGGGCTCTGGTAAGCGCAGTTAGCTCTGCCAGCTGGGCCGATGTTCCAGGCGGGGAGTGACTTTGCTTCGATCACCTGGTCTTCCAGGGCTACCACTGCATAGCCTGCTTTCCGCTGTCCAGTCTCAACAAAGCTGCTTGACTAATCTTTCTACAAACTCTTCATCCTCATCATCCTCTTCTCCTTCTGACTCATCAGTCTTGGGTTTGGGCTGGGGACCAGCTCCTCCCAGTGCCTGGGGACCTGGGCCTGGTGGAATTGCCTGAGGGGCAGTTGGTGGAGCATAGGGTGGAGGTGGTTTAATAATTCCTCCCTCCTCATCTTCTGGGTCTAGTATCACTGGGGGCCTTTCTGACTTCCCTGCCGGTCGAACTGCACAAACTGTACTTTGTGGGGCGTTGCCTCGGCAGGCTTTCAACCATGATGGGTTCTTTTCTACATTGGTTTTCCAAGTAGAAATGTAGGGGATCTGGTCTGGGTGGACGTTCAAGATATTTTGATACAGTGGGTTGATTAGTTGCAAATTAAGACTGCCCTCCGATGGCCAATTAGTTTGTTGGGGCCAATCAACTTCACACAATGTCCTCATCCTCTGTCTTCTCAATTTCCCCAATCATCATGCTTTGTGGCTGCTTTCCAGTTGTTTAAAAAAACATTCCAGAGGACTATATTGGCTTGCCCCAGACCCCATTTTTTTTTTTTTTTTCCAGATACTCTGCTCCTAACAGGTTGTAAATTCTTTCACACTCCACACACTACAGCCCTACAATCGCTCGGCCAAGGGGGACACTAAGCCCTGGCCCACACTTGACAATTCAGTCACTAGAGTATCTGACATGCAACATACAACATACAAAGCACATCAATATAGTTTCAACATGTAACACACTAAACACACCAAAATAATTTCAGCATGCAATACACAAAACACACCAAAATAATGTCAGCATGCAATACACAAAACACACCAAAGTAATTTTCCCTCCTTCTTCTGTTCCAAATTTTTGCTGGTGGCACTCTCCTGCACAACCAGTCCCCCCCCTTTTTTTTTTTTTCCTGGTGGCTGGCACTCTACTGCGCAACCAATCCCCTTTATTCCTGGTGGCCCACCTGCCACGCCCTTTTTTCCCTTCCTGGCTGCACTCTACTGCATAACCAGGTGAGGCTGATCAGGCCTCGCCCTTTCCGTCGGGCTGCCCTTTCCGTCGGGCTTACCTTTTCCGCTGCGGATTCCCTTCCCCTCGGCGCCGTCCTCTTTGTTTTTCTCCCTCAACAAGATGTCTCCACTGCAGGACAGTGTGGCTGGCTCCCCCCACGAAACAGGCGGGGTGCGCACGGGAGCCTGCAAACGCTGCTGAGCTGTTCACCTTGGTTGAGCCTGGCCCTCCGGTCCATATTTGGGGAGGGGGCTTATCCCGGGCGAGCCCCCAAAGAAATGAAGCCTTATTTACCTAGGGATCCATCAGCCACGCCATCCCCGGACCTTGGAGGGAACAAAAGTACCAGGAAAGCAAAATCTTCTTTGGAGAAAAAGAGTTTATTGAAATCTGTGTACAAAGACATTTTGTACACAGAGACAACCAGTTGGATAGCTCCTGAAAATACACTGGCTGTAAATACATGGCATTTGGCAGGCATTCTTATACTGTAGGTACACATTTCTCCACCAATCAGCAATTGCCAACCTATA
This sequence comes from Podarcis raffonei, assembly GCF_027172205.1. NCBI lineage: Eukaryota > Metazoa > Chordata > Lepidosauria > Squamata > Lacertidae > Podarcis > Podarcis raffonei. The sequence goes on from NC_070617.1 coordinate 13,827,500, forward strand.
GGTACACCTTCCTTCCACCAATCACCAATTGCCAACCTATAGGTACACCTTAGGAGGATAATCACGTTAAGCACGTTCCTTACCCATTTCCCTGTCTTTTGAGCCTACGTGGCTCCTCTTATTCTTTACTTGACCAGTGTCACAAGCCAAACCTGCTTAAGCAATCTTTATTGGAATCTAAAGCCAAAGCTTGCTCAGGCAATCTATATTGCAAACTTGACCAGTGTCACAAGCCAAACCTGCTTAAGCAATCTTTATTGGAATCTATATTGTGACAGAGCTAAACCGTCCCTTCCTTCAAGCATAGTCAGTGGCCGTGGAAGGCTGGCTGGCTGTAGAAAGAGAATAAAAAGAGACCCCTGAAGAGAGTTGGCGGGAATGGAATAGAAAAGGGCATGGCTGGCTGGAACCCTGAATAGGAGTGGCCCGTGCTGCAACATTTTGTTGTATATCCTTTAGTTTGAACCTACGTAGAAGCCATTGCCCTCCTTTGTGGAAGTGGGAGTTTCCTATAGAAATCAATGGAGAAATTCAAGATTTTGGTGTAGCTTTGTGACTTAGCATGTCCACCCTCAAACAAATGGCAGCCGCAAGGAATGAATTTCATGCTTTTTCTGACTCTGGCCATATTTTGTGTAAAAAGAAAAGAAAAAAGGATAACTTAGAAAAACCTTTTCATCATTTTAATAATAGCCTTACCAATGCAAATTCAGAATGCTGTCCCTTTGTTTCAGGATGGAAGGCTGAGGTTCAGAGGTGCATTATACTTCCAGCAGAGGTTGTGGGTCAGGCTGAGGTTGAGAGGGTAGCTTCCAAGAACCTTATGGTGTCATCTGGTGCTGTTAGACCCATTCTCCACATTGTAGTTGTGAAATTCTCTCCTGCCAAGCACAATTTTTATTGGGGGGGGGGGTTTCATGTGCTGAAGACTTTACCCTGGCCTTTGACACCTGATATTTTAGGACCTGTCTCGTTATGTTGATTGTAGTGTGGTTTAGCTGTTTTTTATGCTGTATTTTGTGAAGGGTGGTTGAGAAAACTAATACATAAGAAATAATAATTGGTGGGCTGAGACAGCAGCGTACAGCAACTCCACTGTCACCCCATTCCTCCTACAGGGTCTTGGGGAGGCAGTGATGAGAGAGATAGTAGTTTAGGACAGCCCTGCAGTGTGGTCCACAACAGAACAGAAGAAGAGCTGGGGCTCATTTGTTGGATTGCCAGCCAAAAAATATCCCTTATATGAAAACCCCTTGAGAAGATTGCAAAAAAACCCAACAACAATCCATATACCGTATCCCCCTCCTGGAACTTCTCCAGGGTAAACCCAGTACAGTATTCAATTGCATGTAGAAGTTGAATGTTCTGTCATTGACTTGCATGTAGCTGAACTGAAATTTACCGTATTTACCTCTGCTTATCTATCCATTTACCTCTGCTTATCTATCCATCTATCCATCTAACTAACTAACTAACTAACTAACTAACTAACTAACTAACTAACTAACTAACTATATTCAGTGGAGCTTACTTCTGAGTAAAAAAATGCATCTTTTGCTCTTTTTTTGGCGGGACAAGGGGGACGCATTTGCTGCTATGCTTAATCGCAGTTGCGTTAAAATCTCAACTGATTTCAACTATTTTCTGGTCTGACACTTGCAAGTCGAGTTGTGCGCCTCTCTAATTTCTTAGCTCTGTGTTGAGGACTGCGGTTGCTATGGGGACGGACGCCATTTTGGGCAGCTTGGTGGCGAGGGAAGGGAGGGTGAAGGAGACGCGTTCCCAGAATTCAGCGGGCCTTTGACCTCCGTGACCCAAGATGGCTGCGCCCAGGACAGCGGAGGAGACGCTTTGAGTGAGTGGAAGGTAAGAGGGGTCAGTTGCTAAAAAGATGCGGGGAGGTTGAACTTGGGGTGACCAACGGGGAGAGTGATCCTAGAAGTTGACTTAGATCGTTCGCCCATGTAGTCTAGCGTGGTCTGCACTGACTGGCAGCGGCTCTGCAGGGATTGGAGCTTCTGCACGCAGAGACTGTGCTTTGCCACTGAGCTATGGCGCTTCTCCCTAAAAGCAAATTTAGGGGTTTAAATAGACATGCAGGTGAAGCTGCCTCATACAAAGGCCACACCAGACTTTTAAAGCACTGTGACACCCCTTTAAGAGTCATGGGAACTGGAGTCTTGTAAGGGTGCTGATAGTTGTTCCCCTCGTAGGGCTACAATTGTCAGAGTTCCCCGGGAATAAGAATTGATGGTTAAATACTATATAGAGGGAGTGCATCCCCAGCTGCACTTTAGCCCATGTTTGTGAAGCAGAAGCTGGTTGTTGCTCTGGGTTAATAGCACCTAAATGCAAAGAGATTACTTTTCTAAATGTGGTATCAGTTGAATGATTTCTCACCCCTGACCTTCAGCCTTTCCCTTCCTGAAACTGAGCCAGGACCCCCAGGACCCATAGTTCCTCCTAAAAAGCATCCTATTCCTTCAGCTATATTTTCAGAAAATATATCTAGCAGATTCTCAAAGCCCAGCTGCAGCTCTCATCTCTCCTGATGTCCTCTTTGGGCTCCAGGAAAGGTCTCATCGTGAGCCATGAGGACTTATCAGCTATCTCCTGCGATTTTCAGGTTAGAATGGCACAGGCTAGCCAGTTGCACATAAGTGGGGGGGGGGGACACTCGTAGTCAGTGTTAGAAACTCAGGTGTATAAGCTGGGTGCCAAATGGCACCTTAAACCTAGGTTACGGTTGCCACAACAGAATGTCTGTTTGCCAGGGTGTTGAGCGAGATGACTCCTGGGGTCCCTTCTAATACTATGATTCTATGATCTTGATTAAATTGCTGCACTGTAGCTTGCTCTTGCAACAATTCACTTGTCCCGGTATGCAAGAAGGAGAAACACACACAGTGGAAATGGAAATAGAAATTAACTAAGGATTAAGGCAGAGGTTTACAAACTGTGGTTGCCAACCTGGCACCCAGAAGTCTCCATGGAGTCGTAATTGGACCTGCACCAGTAGCAAAATGCGCCTGGCGCCTGGGGAATTTTGATCAATGCCTGTGGTTGGATTTCCATTGTAGCAATAGGCTCCAATAGGCTCTGGCTCCACCTCCTGTTGGCCTGCTTTCTGCCCTATCAGTCACAAGGGACACCAGCTACCGCAACTTGTCATTGCATTTCTTCCAGTTTGGGTTAAAGATTACTGATGCTTTAGAGCAGTGGTTCCCAACCCTTTTTTTGGCCATGCCCCACCTAAGCATCTCTAAAATCCTGATGCCCTCCCCACTGTGACATATAATTCTTGTTATTCAAAAAGTGAACTCCTGTTCACGTGTAGGAAGCCTAAAAGGCCATTCACTGTTAATAACTCATTCTCGATTTGCCCCCCTTAAAAATCAAATTGCCCCCCCTGTGGTCCGTGTGCCCCATGTTGGGAACCACGGCTTTAGAGTATTGATTCTTATGTGCTGGTTTTTAGATACTTTGATTATTTCGTCTTTCCCCAGCTTGGAGTCTTCCAGATTTCTGTGGGTATAGGGCGGTATACAAATTTAATAACTAATAAAAATAAATAATAACAATTCCCATAATTCCTGACCTTGGGGCTAATGGAAGTTGTAGTCCAAAACATTTGGAGGGCACCAGGTTGGGGAAGATTATCTTTTCCTGAGTTGTATATAGTTTTAAGCCATTGTTACTTTTCCTTAGTTGTGAAATTGATGTGCTTTTGATTTTATATGTGGCTTTTTGTAATCTGTCCACAGATGACATTGTCTAGAAATCTTTTTAATAATATTAAATTTGACTTTTTCTAATTCAGATCTAGCCAGAACTTGAATTACGATGTCGAAGATATCCCGTGCTGCTTCTAAAGCAGTACAAAAGGTGGACCCTGGAAATTTGATCCGGTCGATCATCCGAGCTGGGCAGGCTGTTCCTGGACCACCCTTAGGACCTATCCTTGGGCAGGTATGCATGGGAGAGGGTTAGGAGGAAGGGAGTTTCATTTGCAAGTGGGCCACAGTTTGGGACATAAATTGGCTCCTTTTAAAAAACTATCGTTTTTGCTGTTTTCTTCTCTGGCTTTGATTAAAATCACTGTTATTGATCATAATGAAAATAATGAAGGTGTAGCTAACTGGCTGGAAGGTGGCAATTGAGTGCTTGGGTTTGGATCAACTGAGCAGTTATACTGTTTGGCTTGGAAACCCACTCCCTAGTCCTTCGATTGCATGAACTTGTTGGGATTATCCTGAACCTTCTCCCCCCCCCCATCTGTACCATGGCAGTGAGGTATATATGTATATGCGCACAAAATTAGCAGCTAAGTCTTGAAACACTGGGCAATGTGTTCTGGAGGCCCTGCTGTTAAACCCCAGATGTGTGTAGAAGTTGATTGCCCTTGTTCACTGGTAAGAGTGGGCAGGGGGGAAGAACACTCTCGACATGCTTAGAGGCACTCTCTTCTTTATTGCTTCACGTTCTGGAGCTGAACCCCCAACTCAGATACAATCCTTATCCAATCGTAAGCAAAATAGAGTGAATCACAGCCACGTAGTTTGGTTAGTCATTTTGCTAAGCTCCTTTTCTTAGGATAAGGGACATGGAAGTGGTGATTTCCTTTAAGAAACTGTTTTGGCAATTTTGAGAATAGAAGATAGAAATGAAGCTGGCTGCAAGAGCGAAAAAACTTTCCCACTCCCTCGGCGGCAGGATTGTGTCTCCCAGACCTCCTTTGTAGTTTGAAGAAGCACATGTTGCGAGATTTGATTTCTAAGGACACGTGTGACAAAACTTAACTCTGCTGTTTCTGAGCTTATGGGGTGCAGATCAATTACTGTAACAAAATTAGGAACCCAAGACATAAGAGCAGATCCTAGTTCTTCTGTGCCCATTATGCTCAGGTGACTGAAGGTGCTTCCAGATGTGGATGATTTAGCAGCAGCTGATCATTGCCATTCTGCTTTAACCCAGAACCTGAACAGTACCTAATTCCAGACTTCTGGAATCCAAACAAAATACTGTAGTCCAAGCAAGCAGTCCTTGTATCCCAGTCCCATATATTATGGAGGAGGCCATTTTTATTGGGGCCATGGTGTGTGTATTGGGTCGGGGGGAGGTTAAGTATTCCCACCCCACCATTAGCTGCACTCTCCTGCTGCAAAGGAGGGGAGTGGGGAATGATACAAAGGCAACAATATTTGGAGAGGGAGGAGCTAAAGTGACGGCAGTGATTCAGACAGGAGAGGCAGACCATAGAGAAGGACATTTCTAGAGCACAATCTGTACAGGGCATTATTGACCTGTCTAGGCTGCAACAGCTGGGTCATCTACACCTGAGAAAATAGTGTGTAGCGTCCATTTTTATGTTTAAATGGAATTTTCTGAGCTGGGGTGGAGGGGAGGAAGTTGAATAGGGAAAACATGAGATGAGGTTGTTTTGATTGTGTAGATGCCCTGCAAAAAGTATGTCAATGAAGTGTGGCTTTCTCACAGCAAATGACCGGTGTAGAGGCAGCCTTCCCCTATGAAGGTTCTGTTGTTACACCCCTGCTGATACACCCTTTTGGCCCTCTGTTCCCAGTGAGGGCACCCAAGAGAAAAGTGAGGCTGTTTGCCAGACAGCATCACAGAAAAGGTGTCTCACAGTCCGCCCCAGACAGACTTGAGCTGTATGTGCTGACCTGTTCTGAGTCCTCTGGAAGTGGAGGGACCAGTGGCGGCTGGTGGCGCTCTTGGGGAAAGTTGAGTAGTGTGCCTGCAGTGTTCTGACCCTTGGCTTTTAAGGTGGCAATGTCTGTGGAGCTGGTGGCTGGTGGTTTGGACGCAGCAGTGGAACTGTTCTTCTGTAGCCTGCGGCTGTCTGTAGGAGACTTCAGCCATCGCTTGTGGTGGTTCACCTGGACTGTGTCTGTAGGGCATGCCAGCCGTGGCCTGAGCACACTTGCAAACCCTGTCAGGTGTCAGGTGCCCAAGGTGTGTTTCATCTGTGTTTCTACGGAGCTGCTCATCCATTGGCTGAGTATGTCCAAGGCCCCGGCTGCCTCGGATGTGGCTGTGGCCTGTTTCCCTTCTGCCCCGAGTGCTTCTGTGGTGCTGGAGGGCAGCGCAGCACTTTAGCGCAATGGCCAAGAAGTTCTTCCCCATGAAGATGGAGGAGATGCGCTGGTCATGGCAGAGGAGCAACAGCCCTCCACGGATGAAGATGGTGGCCACATTGACGCTGGCCAGACTCAGGAGTGGGTAGAGCGCGCCAGGGCGAGGGCCCTGCACCCCCAGCTCATTTAGCGAGACGCAAGGGAGAATCAGCAGGAGGCCATAGCAGTAGAAGAAGGTCAGGCCCTCAGCCCACAGGGGGAGCACCCGCCGCTGCGGCTCCCACAAGCTGGCCTGGATCTCCAGCACATCCAGCAGGTCCAACACCACCCAAAAGAGGCGCCCACGCAGTTCGTCTTTCTTCCGGAAGCTGGCGGAGGCCTGGGCCACCAGCTCAGTGGCTCCAAGGACCGTGTAAAGGGCAGGGATGCAGATGGAGAGCAGGAGGGTCAGGGTGCGCCGGGCCAGCGGGTCAGGCGCCCGCCCCTCGGTTGCATAGTGCTGGTAGACGAAGTAGAGCTTGATCTCCAGCGCGAAGGCAAAGAGAAACCACAGCACCATGGCGTAGCCTCGCTGGGCCGGCCTCACCTCGCTGCCTACCCACATGGTTGCGTAGCGCAGCACAAGCAAAAAGAAGAGGTCCCCAGCCAGGGCAAGGGCGCCGACTCCCAGGCGCCGGGCCCCTGTGCTCTGCTCCACCAGGTAGACATCCATCGCCCCCATGGTGCAGACGATGACTACAGCTGCCACACAGGTGTGTGGGATGTTGGGGGCCTGCTGCTCCATGGTGCCTTTGGGGGGGGGGGAGAAAGAGGAGAGCATACAATGAAGGAAATTAAGAAGGAAGGTTGGGGGGGGGGATTTTCTGAGGATCTTGCTTTCCCGTCTGAAAGGGGTGAGAAAGAGAGAGCTCTGGAACATTGGAAACTCTCTTGTAATGAGTCAGACCCTGTGATCCCATCTAGCTGGTACTGCGTGCACTGACTGGCAGTGGCATTCCAGCATTTCAGACAGGATTCTCTCCCAGCCCTGCCTGGAGAAGCTGGGGATCAATCCTGGGACCTTCTGCATGCAAAGCAAACTGAACTTCAACGCTTCCAAATCTATGCATTTAATCAAATAAATAGGGGGGAACTTGGTTGTGGCCTATTATTTATTAATTAATTAAATAATTTTCTATTTTATTTTTAATTTGCCCATCAGTAAATATTTCCTTGGTGGCATATAAGCAAAACAATGCTCAAAAAAAGGAGAGGAAAATAACACAGTTAAAAATGAACAGCAGTTTTGTTAACGATAGAGATAGCGTAAAAAAGCTCAAACTGAAAACACTATTAAAAAGCCTCTAGGTGAATAAAAAAAGGGTATTTGCAACCACTGAAAAGGCTATAGAGGAGGCATACATGAGAAGAGGCAAATCTTCTAGGGATGTGTAGGTAAAACCAGTGTCATCAGGGCTTGCAGGGGCCTTCTGGCTTCAGTGTCGCGGTCAGGCTGGGGCTGTGGGTGGTTGCTGAAGCCTATTCACATGAGCTGCAAAGAACAGCAATGGGGGTAGGGGGCATATAAATAAAATTGCCTTGCTCCACTTACTTTGTGACTCGTGCCAGCCTGTAGAAAAGGTCACTCTTGCTTCTGCACAGTTGAACTGCCTAGTTGGGGGTGCCTTCTTCATGCCCTGTCAGTATCCGTTATCGGAAGGCTGAAGCAACCGCCTTTGTCTTAAAACGCCGGATTGCTGATCCCATCTGATCACTGGAAACTCCATGACTGTGGACTTCCAAGCCTGGGGGTGGGGAACCTGCAAAGACCCATTGGTTTAAAACCTCCAATTGCCTCTTCCCTGGTCAGTTCTCCTGAAAGCCCACTTCTTCTTTTGCTTCATCCCAAACCAGACCTAAGAGATTTGGGCTTTGAACCAGGAAGCCCCTCCTTCAAAACACGTCTGGGCCATGAACTTCCTAGGCGGCCTTAGCAAAGCCCCTCTCAGCCTCCCACCACCACCAGTCTGCAATATGAGGATAAGAATGCAGGCCTACTTTTCAGGGTTGTTGCAAGGGTTAAATGCAACCCGGCAATGCGTGTAAAGCCCTTTGGGTATTCTTTGAAAAGCTATATAATATGTGCTGCCAACATTAATAGTCTGAGCACATGTCACTTGAGAGGGGGCCTTTTCAGTTATGCCTCCCCCTGCCCCTCTGGAGGTCTCCCTGCAATCATTCACATCCTTACACAATCAGGTAAAAACTTCTCCCTTCTCCCAGGCATTTGATGGGTTATGAAGATTTTGCTGTCTATTTATGGTATGCGTTTTGCTCCTGTTTTATTGGTCTATTTTATAGGCTCTAATTGCACTGTAACGCATTGTTCTTTTTTATTTTATGGTTAATGTATGTTATGCTCTTCAAGTTTTTGCAAGTGGCTTGGATAGTCTTTCTGTGGCAAGCGGCTAGTACGAATTCAGAAACAACAACAGAGTATTGTGGCACATTAAAGACTAACAAATTTATGATTGCATTAACTTTCATGGACCGGAGGTTGTGAAAACCTTTGCTGTCATAAATTTGTTGGGTCTCTTAAGGTGCCACAGTACTTGTTGGTTTTGCTGCAACAGGCTAACACAGTCTCTTTGACTAGCATTAGGTGCAACCTGTTAATTCTGCATTTGTGTAAAGGTGTGTTTTTCTTTAGTCCTGAATCTACTGCTAATAAATTTTACTGGATCATCCCAGGTTTTAATGTGAAAAAGGCAAATTCCGCTCCACCAACTTTCTACTGCACATGAGTCACAGTTTTTAAAAACCTCAGCTCACCTTTCTCTTAACCATCTCTTTTTTCAAACTAAAAAGCCTCAAATGTTGTAACATTTCCTCCTAGCGCAGTTGCTGTCCAGCTCCCTGATAATTTTTGTTGCCCTTGTTTTCTGCACCTTTCCTAGCTCTGCATTATCCCTTTTTTGTTCCCCGTGTGGCTGCACCATGGATTTCTGTAAAGGCATTGCAGTGCAATCAGTCTTACTTCTAGCCCTTTCCCTAATACAGTAATCACAGCTGTGGGACTTGCCTCTTTCAGTACTGGCATGAAGTATTATTTATGAATTAATATTGATAATGAACCCTTCCTTTTTATTGTCACTTGGATGCCCGCATGGAGATTTTGTGCTGAGCACATCCAAAGGGCTTAAATTTGAGCCAGCAGTTAAGCTGGCTGAAGTTGCAATTAAGGAGAGGCTGCCCCTGCCCATGTGCAGAGTATACGTTTAGACATCTAGGACAAGAGTGGGGGAGCATTTCCAGGTCAGAGTGCATACCATCCAGACAGCTTGAGGACCCTGCCCCCAACACCTGGCCCACAAATCTTCCCCACAGAGTTACAGCCACCACATAGATCATCACAGCACAGCAGTGACTCAGTATGGACAGTTTTATGCTAACTCTGGACCAGCGCAGAAGTGGAGCAACAGAAGTAGATGCACAAAACTAAACCTCTCTGCAGTCAGACAAACTTATCCACTACAACCCTAAGATCTTATTCTGGGTCAGTTCAGACACAGTTCCCTGTCCATTCCCCCCAACCCCCAGTAATCCCCACAAAACTGAGACATTCCTCCCTCCCACCCCTGAATTACCATACAAATCCTCAGCCTTCTTGAAAGGACAAGGCACTGGGATTTGGGACCCCCTCTGCCTGCTCAGCTTGCTCAGACCAAGGTTTTCAGGAGCATGAAGGATGTAGGAAGAGGCTTCAGAACAAGCAGGAGTGCAGAAGCCAAGGCCTGCATGGAGGCACCATTTGCCCAGTGAGGAGAGAGAGAGAGAGCTGCTCTGTACATCCTCAGAGGCACTCTTTCTCCTGCTCATATATCCTCAGGCGCATACCAGACAGGACTGGGAGGGAATGGGGTCTTCCCCAGTTGTGAGTGAAATTCCCCCACCCAAGGAGTTGGGAACCACTTTGTGTACAGAGATAACAGGGAGGTATCCTGATTCTTGGATTTATTTGATTTTTATTAGACGGGGGAGCCTTGTAGAAAGTGTGCATGTATGTCTGTTTCTGTGTGTCTGTGCATTATGCTGGAGGGATCTCCGTCCTCTAGATTGGGGGTGTCGGTGTCAAGGGGAGGGACCTATTTGCCGGACAAGTGCATGGGAGCTGTGTGTGTGTGTGTGTCTGCTTGACTCTGTCCCTGTTCAGCCATCCTGTTTTTGCCACTGGGAGGGAGGGTGGGCTCTTGAGTCCTTGCCATTCACATCCTCCCCCTCCCCTCCCCCTCCTCAGCTCTACAGTTGCTCCTTGTGCCAAAGGAAACACAGGATATCCTGGTTCGGCCCCCTCCCCACTGCTCGCGGGCGGGGGTGGGAGATCTCTGGCGCATCCTCCCCTCCTCCCTTCTTCCAATACCTGCAGGGATCCGGCAGCGTGTGCTTCTTCCTACCTCTCCCGATGTGCTCAGAGCAAGGCAGAGACAGGGTGAGGCGGTCTGTTCTCCCTCAAGGAGGAGGAGGAGGAGGATCCCTGTGTGTGCGCGTCTCCCCACCCCCCGCCTGCTCTTGGACGGAGGATTTAAACACACACGTACACACAAAACGCCCTCGTTTCGCCTTCGCTGTCATTCAGTTTTTCTTGCCCATTCAAAGGGCCAGGGCTGTGGGACTGTTTCCAAGTGGTTTTCATTTGAGCCTTCATTCAAGTCTGGCACAATTGAAGTAACCGTCGAGGGGAGGGGAGTGCCTCTGAGCATATGCTGAGTGCCTCTTCGGCCCCAGGGGCAGGTGACTCACTCAGCCGCAGGTCTGGGTGTGCTCAGCACCCGGGCAGAAGGAAGCCACTTGACAAAAAGCCCCCTCGCCCCTCCAACTTTGCCAGCTTGAGTGGGATAGATGTGTAAGAAATGACTCTGTCCATCCAGGATTAAAGGAGGCAGCTGGTTCCAAACCTGAAGGGTTAATTATCATCCAGGCAGCTTTAGACTCAGCACCACTCTTTAGAAATAGACTGCTGTGCTGCACCTCTTTTCTGGAGCAGCGCTGGAGCAGAAACGAGCCTACTGTAGATAGGTGAAATTTGCATTTCCTCCCCCTCCACTCTCTTTTGCCTCTGAGCCTGCCCACTATTGGCCACATGGTCCCTGGAAGCATTCCCTTGGGCTGAACAAGGGATTCCTCCACCATCACCCCCACTGTTACCTCCCCCACCAAGCTTAGACAGGGCAGCTGTAGGAGAGTTTGCCCCTTCTGCGGAAGGCTTGGGAGCTGAGTCCTGAAATCCTTCTAGCACCCAGAGAAAGGAAGATTGAGTAGAGACACAATAGCAGGCTTCAAATAGCTGAAGGGCTGTCACTCACAAGATGGGACAGACTTGATTCTGGTCCAGACAGCAGGATTAGAAGCAATGGGGGTGGGGAATGCCAGGGAGCAGATTTCAGCTACATGTGATACAGCCTATCCAGTAGTGGAACAGGCCACCTGGGGACGTGGTGGGCACTTATTTTCCAGGAGGCAATTCAGCTGAGAGCGGATCGCCTTCTCCCAGGAATGCTGTGCTTGCATCCTGAATTCTTCCTGATCCTGCAAAGTGTTGGACTAGCTGCCCTCTGAATTTCCTTCTAAATCTCACTTTGCGTGATTCCTGTCTCTTGTCCCCCTCCAGAGAGGCATCTCCATTGGGCAATTCTGCAAGGATTTCAATGAGCGCACAAAGGACATCAAGGAAGGGATCCCTCTGCCCACACGCATCATTGTACGGGTGAGAAGAACATAATTTACCTATTTATGTAGAGGCAGGGCTGGAAACATCTTGCAGGCGGACGTCTGTCTTGAGCATTGAGTGCCTGTGCCCCAGAGTTCAAATACTTCTGTGTGCAGCTTGCTCTGGAGGATCCCAGGTTGTGTGGCAACCACTTTTGATGTTTTACACAGAGCCAGATCCTTGGCCCATGTTGTATACAGTGACTGGTGGTAGCTCTCCTGAGACATCTGCTGTACCACTGAGTTACTAATAATAATGGATGTGGTTGTCCAGAACATCTGGAGGACCCCACGCCTGGTTTGCACCTCATTTTTGTGTTTGCGCCTTTGCCAGAGGCATGGCTGACTTAACTCTCTTCCCTTTTCCCTGTACTCCTTTTTGCAGCCTGACCGATCATACGAGCTTCAGATAAACAAGCCAACAGCTACATATTTTCTGTTGTCAGCAGCTGGCATAGAAAAGGGAGCAACAAATCCTGGTGAGAGACACAACCAGGGAGGGAAGCTGATGGGTAGGGTGAGGGTCCAGGGGCAAAGCGCTGGGCCAGAACGGCAGAAAGGAGCCATCTGAGCACCAGAGCTGGGGGGGACACGGGACCAGCAGCCCGCATCCTGGCAATGTTGTCACCAGTGGCTTCTTGGTTGGGATTGGTTTTCCCACCTGTTTGTCAGGGCTCAAATCACTTAAGTACAGTGGAACCTTGCTTCCTAAATGCCTTAGTTGCTGAACAAATCAGCTCCCTAATGCTGCAAACCCGGAACTGAGTGTTCCAGTTTGTGAATGTTTTTTGGACACTCCTGCAGCCAATTAGAAGCCACGCCTTGGTTTTCAAATGGTTTCGGGAGTCTTCTAATGCTGTGCAGGATGTTTTTCCATTTGTTGTTTTTGCTGTGACAGTCTAGCACAGTCTCTGGAGTTACCACTAAGTACATGCCCCACATTAGGGACGCGGGTGGCGCTGTGGGTTAAACCACAGAGCCTAGTGTTATGTACTGAAATTCTCACCCTGGGCCAGCAAGGGGATACTGTAGATAGTTTTCACTCAGGTACACATATGCTAATAAGGGATCGAAAGTGACGTTCAGTGATTGGATAGTTACAGAAAATGGTTACTGTTGCGTTCTAGTGGAGCTCTATATAAGCAGGCTGGCTGAACCCTTCGGTTCAGTTCTGTTCTGGCCTGTGAATAAACAAGAGCTGTTTGAAGAATCGCTGTGTCATTTGATATGTTCACCCACAACTTAACACCTAGGACTTGCCGATCAGAAGGTCAGCGGTTCAAATCGCCGTGACGGGGTGAGCTCCCATTGCTCGGTCCCTGCTCCTGCCAACCTAGCAGTTTGAAAGCACGTCAAAGTGCAAGTAGATAAATAGTTACTGCTCCGGCAGGAAGGTAAATGGCGTTTCTGTTCGCTGCTCTGGTTCACCAGAAGCGGCTTAGTCATGCTGGCCACATGACCCGGAAGCTGTACGCCGGCTCTCTCGGCCAATAAAGCGAGATGAGCAGTGCGACCCCAGAGTCGGTCACGACTGGACCTAATGGTCAGGGGTACCTTTACCTTTACTTTTACATGCCCCACATTAGAACAGGTTCAAAATTGTGTTGGGGGGAAGCATAAGCCTTGGAGTTTGACTATTTTGAATGAATTTTTTTCCTCTCTCGTGTGCATGATAATGCACATGGCTAAAAATGTTGGGAGTTTCGAGGTGTGCTGGGATTTCCCCCTCTTGGGCTTTGGTAGCAAACCTCCAACTGGCTCTTCCTGGCTTTAAGACCCTCTCTGTGCTGTGCTGCAGGGCATGAGGTGGCAGGAATGGTGACCTTGAAGCACTTGTATGAAATTGCCCTGGTGAAGTCTCAGGACCCGAACTTCGTGCTCCGCGACACGCCGCTCGAGAAGGTCGTCCTGTCGCTCATGGGGACTGCCCGGTCGCTGGGCATCAAGGTGGTGAAAGAGTAAGTGACTGGTGCCCATGGGAATCAGTGGCTGAAGAGCACAAACCTTGGGAAGAATCCACGAGGCAGCAGACAAGCAGACTCTGGTTGCAGTTTGCATACGACGATAAACCAGGCTTCTCAGTTTATTGAATGAGCAGGGGGCTGGTCCATGTTATCTTCCCAATTTGCCCCACCCTTGGGGCAGGCAGGAGTAGGAAACTGGGAAGCCTCAGCTTCCTGCTCTGCCCAAAAGAAGGGTCATAGTTTCTTGCTTCCTTAACAGCTTAGGACCAGTTTACTTCAGGGATCTCACCACCACCCCAGTTGGATCACTTTGATCTGCAGAACTTGCAGTTTGACTAAAGCCACACCATCCCAGTCCACATTTGCAGGGATTTGACCCTTTAGTGTGGCAGCACATTTGCTGTGGAGCTCTGTGCCTATTGACATCAGGCGGTTGCTCTCACTATATTGTTTTGTTGTTGCTCTATTTATAACTCACATTTTCTCCAAGGACATGGTCCTCGTCCTCCCAGTTTTATCCCCACAACAACCCTGTGAGGTAGGACAGCTGCTGCAAACATTTTCCAGCAAGCCCACCCAGGCATTTTGCTTAGCTACCTCTATTTGTTTCAAAAGGTTTTATTGATTTCATCTGTGTTTGGGTGACGATGGTTTTGTGCCTATTTATTTTTCTTTTCATTTGTGGATTTTGGCCCCTTTTGAGCTACAGTGGGAGAGCTCTCTGATCGATCGCTTGACCAATCTTCTAAACAAATAGCAAGCCAACAACAAATGGTGGCTTCAGATGGGCTGGTGCTTATTCAGAAAGTATGGATCACAGTCATGTGTTAATGTAGCCTCTGCTTCCTGGCCTGTTTTTTTTTGGGGGGGGGGTTGGGGGTTTTTTTAGGTGGTGGTGGGAAGAGAGAGTATTGTGGGGGGAAACAATAACTGAAATTTGGTGACCCGAGGAGGTGACCCTCAATGCCATCGTAAGGAGAGGCTGTGAGTGGCAACCAGGATACAATGGGCAGCCAAAGTAACTTGCCAGGTGGGATGGCGTTCCTGGCAGGTGGGTCACTGTTTTTTGCCCAGGAGGGGCGAGGCAGCAGAGAGGTGGACATTGCACTGACCTCCCTGCTGCTTCACCCTTCTCCCTCCCTGTAAGCAACAGTGACCTTCCTCCCAGGAAGCTGGTCGAGCAGCCCTGCCTCACCTGGTGAGCCCCACCTGAGCAGCAAACCCTGTGAAGCAGCAGAGAAAGGTGTGGGGCAGAACTGGAAACGGGGCAGATAGGCTTGACGTGAAGCAAGGAGGTGCAATTCTCTTTCCTCTTCGCCCTCCAGACTCCATGCAGAGGAATACGCTGCTTTCCTGAAGGAGCGCGAAGAGTTATTGGCAGCTCAGGCTGAAGCAAAGGAAGCTGAACTGGCAGCTGCAAAGAAGAAATGAGCGCCACCTCCCTCCATTTGGGCACACTGAGATTCAGATCCCCAGAGTGCTTGGAGTGTGAATGGCGCCGGCTTCTCACTTGTCCAGTCTGCTGTGCACTGGGAGCTAAGTCTGCCCAGTGATGCCTTGCTGAAGAAGACAGGGAGGAAGGCGAGAGGGCCATGGCTTCTGGTCAGGGCTGGTCTGACTCTGGAACTCCCACTGTAATTATTGTCAGTCCCTTTTCAGTAAATGATTTCTTTTTAAAAAATAATCTCATAATTTTCCTCTGTGTCTTTGAATGTCTGTGCTGTGTTTATATTTCTAATCCCTAAATCTTTTAAATAGTTATTTAACAAGACCTATTTCCTGCTTAATCACCAAAAACTCTGAGTAAATACACGCTCATTAAAAATAATGAATCTAGGTTCATTTGAAAAACACAAATAAACTTGGAAGATGGAAGGAAACAAGTTGACCTAAAATTTATCAAGAAACGAATTGGAGCAAAAGTCTAAAACAAATATACATAATAAAATAAAATCACATGCTAAAGTTAAAAATCTCGGCGGGCTTGCCTACACAAAAGAGTTTTTAGCAGGTGTTGAAAACAATATAGCAAAGGTGTCTTCCTAAAATCAGTTGGCAGGGAGTTCCAGAGAGCAGGTGCTGTCATAGTGAGGAGCTGATTCCTTGCAGTTGGGGAATGAACATTACATGGCACTTGCAGACGCGCCAGTTCCACAGGTTGGGATGGTTACGTGGACACATACAACTTGTCATTCAAAGAAGGAGTAATACATCAAACATTAAAAAAACTTCCCTGAGCAGGGCTGCTTTCAGGTGTCTTCTAAAAGTCACATAGTTGTTTATTTTCTTGACATCTGATGGGAGGGGGTTCCACAGGGTGCGCACCACTACCGAGAAAGGCCTCTTCCTGGTTCCTTATAACCTCACTTTTCGCAGTGAGGAAACCTCCAGAAGGCCCTCGGAGCTGAACCATCACCCCCCAGCTGAACAATAGGGATGGAGATGCTCCTTCATGTATCCTGGGCCATTTAGGGCTTTAAAGGTCAGCACCAACATTTTGAATTGTGCTTGGAAACTTTAATTTGAGGCTTCTTCCCAAACAAAAGTTACCCTCTCCCCATGGCTGCTCCCCATGGTTTTAAAGGGATTCTCCTAACACTGTTGTAATGAAATTGCTATATGGAGTATCCAGCAGGTGTCAGGGCTGAGCCGTACCTCATCTTTTTTGAGCCCTTTCAATTCACCCATGCCAGCATCCCTCTCACTTCATTCAGGCATCTGTGGTGCTTTGTGGAAACTACCACAAATCTCAGCACCTCTCATATTAAAAATAATAATAATGAAGAGTGCATTTTTATAGGCTTCTGCCCCAGCCCGATAGGGTGCCATCCTGTAACAGCCACACACATTCCTGTTGTTTTGCATCCAGGAATGATGGGCTGCATCTCCCTCGCTGGTACCCAGAATTTCCATAGCAACGAGTGATACTGCTCAGGGCACCACCTTTGTGTTACTAGGGCTGCTTGGGTGGCAGAGGATTGCATCAGAGGGGAAGGAGGGTGTCCGGAAAGAGAGGTGTAGGCATCATTGCTTGGGGCAGTGGATCAAATTGGGGGCTTTCTTGGGGAAATGGGGAGAGGGTCCCATCCACAGGACCCCAGCCTCCTGAAATGGAAGACGCTTTGAGCAAAAAGCCTGCCGTCTTGCAGAGATCCCCTCTTTCAACTCCCCCCGCATGTTAGCCAATGCACTACAAATGATTTCCTCAACAGATGATGGCAATGTACCACCAAGCTCATCCGCTTGGGGAATATACAAGTTGACCACTGACTCTCAGAATCACACACCCCATCTTCAAAGGCTTGTTGGTTTCTTGTGCACTTTGCCCCATTCCAGTCACGGAAACCAACCATCTAGAGTGCTAGTCACGCCACTACCCCTTTATTCTAAGAAGGTACATCCTTCATAAGCTAAAGTTGGGCTCTCCATTTCCCCACCCCCTCACTCCTGGCTAAACTTTTGTACCTTCAGCAACTGTGAGATAGGCAGAAGTTTGGTAGGTACTATAGTGGCGACCAGTTTCACCTGTTGAAAGTCTGCCTGTCCTGCCATTAAAAAGGCACAAGAAAGGAGATTCCAGCTAAACAAAAGAGAGAACTTTCTGACAGTAGGAGCTGTTTGATACTGGAACGGTTTCCCTCGGGAGGTGGTAGACTCCTTCAGTGGAGATTTTTAAGCAAAGGATGGATGGCCATCTGTCATGGATGCTTTAGTTGAGATTGCTGTAGCCTTAGGCTCCAAGAATTTGTCTAATCCTCTTTTACATTCTCCAGGTTAGTGGCCTGTGGAAGGGAATTTCACAATTTAGCTGTTCCTCGTGGTTTTGACACATGCCAGTCCAGTCAAAATGACAACCAGTAATACTTCAGAGGTGCTGAAGGGGAAAAAAGAGGGTGGGAAGATCATGGCAGTTCTTGGAAGAGCTTTCTCACTCTTAAGAGCTGTTTGGCAGTGGAATGGACTTTCGTGGAAGGTGGTGGACTCACCTTCGTTGAAGGTTTTTAAGCAGAGGTTGGCTAGCCATCTGTCGGGGATTTTTTTTGCTTCGATTTCTGCACTGCAGGGGGTTGGACTAGATGACATTTGGGGTTCCCTTCTAGTTCTAAGACACTATAATTCCACAATTGTTTAAAACTATACCCTGTTCTTCTACCAATAAGTATCCATAGTGGATTGCAAAATAGAAGTGGGGACCACCGATAATGAAAGGAAAGCATTTTATGAACAGCAGAATGAAATGAAACAAACCCACCAGGAATTAAAATAACGGAAAACAGTAGCAGAGCCTCTCTCTTCCTGGGACACTTAAGTAACTGATACTCAGTGGCATACTGGCTCCCACAGTGGGGGGCAGAACAGAGCCATTGCAGCTGGAAGAGTCAGATTGGCAATAGTTGAGATTCCGAAAAAGGAATCTCAAATGTCGTATCTTCTTTGATCCTATGGAGTTTGGGGGCTGGCGAAGGGTTCAAACAGCAGGCTTCCAGCGGAGTCTTCCCACTCGCCTCTCTCAGCTCCATTGCAAAGTGAGCAGGACAGGATGCTATTCAAACTTGGGAACACTCCTCCCATCCCTGAGCTGCCACTCAAAAGCTTTCCAGCCCTGGATGCTGGTTGTGTGCTGTTGCTGTGGCAACGCGAGGCAGGCTGCAAGGGGGGGCGGTGGAGAGGGAGAGGGAAAGAGCAGAGGCAGTGACGCCAGAGCTTCGGTTGCCTTGTGGTGCTTATTTTCCTTTTCAAGATTTTCAGCCCTTTTCCCTATTTTGGCAGCGAAAGGCAGAATGCAGCTGCGTCAGCTCCTCTCCCCCTCCCAGCACGCAAGCTCTCCACCAGATTTAAAGGCGCAGAGCCCAGCAGCCAGCGACCTTCTGATCCAGGCCCCAGGACTGGACACACACACACACACACACACACACACACACACACACACACACAGGCTTCTCTTTCAAATGCCTCTCAACCCACCTGGCTGCCCATCATTTCTCTCTAGGGTGCTCTCTGAAAGTGGTCCTCTCTCCATGCACTTGGCCCATCATCTGATGACTGCAGCATCAAGTGATGAATGGGCACGTTGTTTTATGTATGGATGAGGCACCAACTGATCCAGGCAACGACGTCAAATATAACATTTCTCTGTGGAGTCAGACGGTGGTCCACACACTCAAGAGCCAGTCATCAAAGGTTGACTAACAGAATGGTCAACTTGGGATCTTAACAGGAGAGAGGGAGAGAGGGAGAGTCGCATACAGAGAGAAGCTTTTGTGTTTGAGTTGATGGGGAGGTGGGCAAATATTTTGTGTGTGTGCATGATGCACACTGGGTGAGACAGAGGTACAGATTTCTGGGAGAGGGGCCACATTTCAACTGCTTTGGATGCAAAGAGTCTTGGATTCTGCCCATGCCACCTCCAGTTATGACGGATCAGGGCAGCAGATCAGGGGTGCCAACTTGAATTAAATATGGGAAGGGGGGAGGGCAGGTAAGCCCCACCCTGCATAATCAATTAACAAAAAGCTGACATGCAGGCACACACCCCTGGGCCAGTTGTAAGTGCGAAGGCAGGCAGGGGCTGTCGGTGGTTGCCCCATTCACCCCAATGAATTGTACTCCACTGGGTAAAACAGAATGTTTATCTCACTCATACGGGGTTGTAGGGCCAAATTTGGCTTGGTGGAGACACATGGTGTTCAGGCTTTGCTGAATTTTTAATTTTGTCTTTTTGTCTCTCTTATCACCTTCCCCTTTTATTGCCTAACCCCCCTCCTGTGTTCCTCTTCCCTTTTGATTCCCATCCATCTCTTACTTGCTTCTCCTATGCCATAAGTTGAGGGCATGAAATGGGCAGTAGAGATCTTCTAATATACTAGACATTTGATTTATTTTTAACAATATTTTTGTTTTAGTTGGCCATTCTCAGAATTGATAGAAAACAATGTCACATTTCTTTGCAGAATGAAACCATTAACCACGTCTTCGAGGAGAGAGAGAAAAAGATATTGGCTCTCTCAGAGGCTTAATAAGGGCAGCAGGCCAGGTAGAAAGGGTTTGTTGCAGCTTCTTATCAGTCCTTGCTTGCAGTCTTTCACAGTAAAGCTCCAGCCAGCCAATTAGGGATGCTGGGAAAGAGAAAATCGAAGAGGTGGCACTGGACAGCAGGCAGCAAGTCTTTTGCACAGCGCCTTCTGAACAGGAGCAGTCTATCTGAGCAGTGAGATCTTGGAACCATTCAAAGAGGTCAGAAACTGTTCTAAATTTGTTCCAGTGCCGTTGGATAGCTGCAGTTTAAGGAACCTTCCCCTGATGTGGAAGCAACAATTCTTGTTGGTTTTGCAGTGGTATAAGCCCCAGAACTCAGAATAGAGATATACTCACTTTGCATTGAAACCAGGCTGGAGCAGTCTGTAGTGCAGGGTTGCAGAACCCTTTTAGGACCTGAGGGACACATACCCTTCTTGGCAACCTTCTGGGGGCTGGCTGGGGGCCAATGGTGGGGTCAGATGCAGAAGTAGGAGGAGCAATAGGTGTGAATTTTATCTTTGTGCAGTAGGCTACTTTCACTCACATACCTGTCTCTATCCTCCATCCAGGCAGCTAAGAGGCATAATTATTGCATGGCATAATTATTACATTTTATGTAAGCCAAGTAGAAGTACTGACGATTAAGTAGTATACAAATTGTGTAAAATAAATAAAAATAAAACGATTGGAGTTCAAGGACACATTCCAATCAGGCAAAAATACTTGGTGTGCAAAGCAGGGGCATTGAGTGTGAGATAGCATAAAGCAGTATATCCGTCCTGAGATTTTAAATTTAAAAAAGAAGACTACAAGGGAATAATCATTTTGACCACCTGCTCTGCATAACAGCTGTGTTATGGCTTCCCTGTTAGTGGAAGACTTGCACAATGAGGAGAAGACTGAGCTGAAAGCTGAGCTTTATTTCCAAAAGGCTAGATTTTAAATATCTGAAATTATTATTATTATTATTATTATTATTATTATTATTATTATTACCACTGTTGTTGTTGTTGTTGGCAATGCTGGGATCCATTTATTTATTTTATCTTAACAGGTTCATTCTGAATGGACTCATTCTGCTGAATACATAGACTTAATGATTTAATAGTTTATCTTCTTATTTGTTTTTCATCCTAAGACTGTGAGCATGCTGTACCGTAAAAGCACATTTCTGCCCACAAATAATTCTGGGTACTGTAGTTTGTGAGGGGTAAACTACAGTGCCCAGAATTCTTTGAGGGAAATAATGTGCTTCGAATGTGTTTTAAAGGGGTAGGGGGTACATTGCCTAAATCCAGAGGCTTTAGATATCATTTACAAAGGAGGGGGGAAAGGCAGGATATAAGTCTCTTGAATAACATTCATTCAGGTTTCAAGCCCAAACTCAAACTTCAGTGGAGGCTATTCATACATTCAGCTGCCAGTTGAGTAATCAAAGCTACAGAGTAACAAACTACCTTGGAAGATGGAGAACTCTCCTTCATAGGAGAGCTCTATAAGTAAGATAAGATGTATGTGGTAACCAACCTAAATAAAGAATTGTGGTGGTACTGAAAAAATGGCACCCACTTAATGACCACCATTTCTACTGTTAGAGGCAAGAAGTGTGACCTGCAACGAAACATTGCAGTGGGGTGTGCCAGTCATTCCCTTTCCCAAGATACTCCATTGCATATCCTCTCTTCTTGCTGGTTTTACATTTTCCTCTCTCTTAGAAGTCAGTTACGGTAGTTGAGCATGCTCAGCTGTTTAGGTTCGCCTTCCCTTTTGGATGAGAAAAAAACCTAAAGTCCACAGGCTATAGGACATGTCAAAAGACAATGCTCTGTTCTGGGCTGTGGCCACCTTCCCTCCAACTTCTGTGCTCCCAAGAAGGGAGCCTGGTTTATCTCAGTACCCACAGGGTCTGTAGGGAAGGAGGCCGTCTGTCTGATATTTGGACCCGAAGTCGTTTAGGCCTTCAAACACTAGCACAAGCACCTTACGTAAGTTAAACCTGCCAGCAAACTGGCAACCCATCTGAACAGTGATGTGACAGGTAACAGCTGCAACATGCGACGTTCCCCCCTGAGTTGGAAGATGCAGCACCTGTTGGATTTCTGCCTGTCCCGTGCTGATGTTGAAAGCTACCACAGCCCAGCGGGGGGGGGGGGGGAGTCAGTCTCTGTGCAAAATTCTACATCAGTTGAGAGGAGCCGTGTATTTTCAGCACCGGTGGGCACAAATTTTCCCCTCACAGGGAACATACACAGGCCTTGTTGACAGGAACGCTGTGACCCCTAAACTCTTTCTGGAGGGGGGGCCTTGAACCCCCCTCTCCAGGTTTGCTTCCCCCACCCCATCAGATACACATACTTCTTTCTATAAAAAGCTGCTTCTCCCTCCCTCCCTCCCTCTCTTATGAATCTCCTTGTCCTTTTTGGTGAAGCCGTGGGTGGGTCACCATGGCAACGGCTGAGATATTTTCGATGAAGACGGGGGATCAAGCTCCAATACGCTCCTCACACTCTTTCTGGCCCCCACCTTGCAAAAGGAGATGGGGGGGGGGAGGGAAGGCAATGAAGTGGGTAGGTGGGATGAAATATAAATAGATTTCAGAACCACAGCAAAGTACAAGGGGGCAAGGCAGGGGGTCTACACAAAATGGGAACATTTTTGGGCCTTTTCCTGTGGACCATAGGGTAGGTGGGTTATTCCTGTATTTCATCTGACTCAGCTTGTAAATGCATTTTGATGGTAGGCCGGATTGTGATGATCAGATCTGCATCTGGGGAAACCCAGCCAGATTATTATTATTATTATTATCTTTCATGTGCGAAAGCTCGGCATTGGATCATGGGGAAGAACATGTGCAGAGTGCCATGCCACCCCCGCCGGTGTCTTCTGAGCAACACTGCCTGGTTTCTACATAGCTGGTATTAGGGAAACAACAACACCACCTTGCAGGGATTTGAGCCCAAATCATATTGGAAATTAGGCAGTTATGGGGCAGGAGCTAATAGGAGAACTGTCCTGATTTCCGGAAGAGGGTTGGATTGGATAGCCTTACAGTTTCTCCCAATATCAGACACAGATTTCATATGTGGGTCACCAGGCCAGCAATAGTGAGGGGCAAAGACAGTTCGGCAAAAGGACCCCCATGACGATAGCCATTTTCACATCCGGACATACGAGTGACCCAAATATAGGCCCAGATAATTGGTTTCTCTCTCCTCCTCTGCTTCTCTCTCCAAATGCCTCTGTTGTATGCAATCTCCCTGTTGAAAACATGATTGAAAAACACATATTTTTTTCTAGATGGCGTCCATCCCTCCACTTTACATTATTATTTTTTTGTCCTGGCTAGGTGGAAGAATATAAATAGCTTGTTCTCCTGAGTTATTAAAAGCAGATTAAAGGCCGTACCAGTGAGGGGGCTATTTTATGTAACAAGGTGTCAACCCCTGGAATGTTCCTCTTCCTCCTCTATTCCTCTTTGCCCATCACCGAATTTATTATTTCCTTTTCTCCCTGCCCCGCAGCCCGTTTCCTAGACTAAATTAATACACATTGCAGCAGCCAATTCCCTCAGTGCTGGCACAGCGGCGATGATGCTTTGCCAGAATGGATCAGAAGGGCTTTTGCCTCTTCGGTAATAATAATGAAATTAAAATAGGCAGTGAGGAGCACTGTAAAACACATTGCTCCAACAACAGCGAACAATTCAGCAACTGGGATACAGGATATAGGATGGAAGCCATGCCTCTTGCCCCCCCCTTCCCCTGTGCTACTCCCCAAACAAAGAGGAAATATATCTCAACAAACAAATAAACTGAGAGAACACTTTGCTCAGGTGTCTCTCAAACCCTGAAGCAGCTGTGTAAAATTCAAGATGCGGCAGGATCTGTGCCCCCTTTGCTTCCAATCACTGCACAGCAAGGAGGCTGATAACTTGGACACAGAGATATTTTCAGTGTCGGGTTCCCCCATTGCTAAGGGCTTGTCCAGGGTAAAAGATCAGCGTGATGTGCTCAATCTTGAGTGGTGCCTCCTTCCTAGCAGCAGGGAAAGGGGGACCCAGGTCTTTGAATCTGGTCCTGGGGGCTTTTGCTAGGCCACACCGCTCACTGGCCCCATGCTGCACCCCAAATGTTTGTGCCTGGCTGGCCAGGATGTTCTGAGAACACCTCTTGCTTGTGGGGATGGAGAACAGGGAGGGGCGTGTGAGTGGTGTAGAGAAGCCTACTTTTATAAAGGTAATATTAGCATTCCTGGCTCTGCCCGCCACTGCCATGTAGGCTTCATAAAGTTGCCCAGTCTGGAAAAAGTTCCCTACTCCTGTGCAAAAATCTTCTCCAGTGTTGGACACAGCAGAATGACCACAGTGTAAACGTGGTGTGTGGTGCCAGTTCCATCTTGTTCAGGGCCCTGGAATGAGATGCTTGCCTCTTCTACCTCCTCTCTGCTGTTGCTGCCTGTTCTCTGTCCCATTTCTCTGGGGCCCAATCCACCCCACTTCCCAGGGAGAGAGGAGGGGGGATGGACAGGGGATGCAGGGGTTACTCCTCCTTAGTTCCCTCACTGTTTGCTGACTTGAGAGGGCCAAGTTCCAGGGCAAAGGGCCCACTATTCGGATATGGGCGCTAACAGACGCCCGGTGTTGTCAACCCTTGGTGCCAGCCTTGCCAATGCTACCCTCGCTCTCTCCAGACTCCTCCAGACAGGCTGCCAGAAAAAAGCTCAGTAACTTTGTCCGGATTTTCACTTTGGGGAATACGGCAACCCTAGCTTCTTCATCCTGGTTTCTTTTTCACAGAGGTTAGACGATGCCTGTTCTTTAGTGAGCATTCGTCCTGATTTGTTGACGGGGCACTTATGCAACAATGAGCAGCCGTCTGGCATTTGCTTGCATGGTGGTTACACATCTTCCTCTTAACCTTTTACCCATCCACATTTTGCAGTGCATTTCCCTATCACTTTCCTAACTGTAAAAAGTCTGAGTAGTAGTAGTAGTAGTAATTGTTGATGTTGTTTAAAGTAAATTTATTAGGGAGAGAAACAGAGTGCATTAAAGGTAAAGGGACCCCTGACCGTTAGGTCCAGTCATGGACGACTCTGGGGTTGCGGCACTCATCTTTCTTTACTGGCCGAGGGAGGCGGCGTGCAGTTTCTGGGTCATGTGGCCAGCATGACTAAGCCGCTTCTGGCGAACCAGAACAGCACACGGAAATGCTATTTACCTTCCTGCTGGAATGGTACCTATTTATCTACTTGCACTTTGATGTGCTTTCGAACTGCTAGGTTGGTAGGAGCAGGGACTGAGCAATGGGAGCTCACCCCGTCATGGGGATTTGAACTGCCAACCTTCTGATCAGCAAGCCCTAGGCTCTGTGGTTTAGAGAAACAGAGTGTACTAATCCACTTTAAATTTACGGTGTGCACTTGATTCCTGCAAAATGTTGACAGTCTGGAGGCAACCCCCTCCCCCAAGATATTGTCCTATTCAAGTTTAACATGCCTGCAGGATTTACATACACACACACACACACACACACACACACACACACACACCTTGAATTCTGTACATATTCAAGCCAGCAAAACCATTCAAGGAGGGTGCAAAGTAAGGGGTGTTGAGGGGTGCAGCCTGGGGAGGGAACATGTGGCTGAGCAGATGTAGCCTGTGCAAAGTTTTGAGAGAGATCTAGAGGGCTGCATTTGGCCCTCGGGCTTGGGGGGAGGGTTCACCAAATGTTGACACCAAATTCACACTCATGATATGTATTCACTCAATCTCTTTTCTTTATCAAAATTCCCTGGGACTGTTGTTTTTTCTTTCAATTTGGTGCTTCTCACCACACATGCAGGGAGTGATTCCACCCGGCTCCCACCCCGTGGTGATGGGTGGATGTAGATCTGTTGCTGCAAAGGCCCTTGTTGCACTCAAACACCTTCACACTGTGCCTATCCTTTTGGGGGCTCAAGGTTTGCACGGACCTAGAGGCAGCCCTATAGCGGCTGCGTGTCAAAATGGGTGTGGCCAAAGAAAAAAAAATGAAAAAGTATCTCTTTTCTGTACTATACTCAGTTGTATTATTAACCCTTTTAATGATTCATCAAGAAACTGCATTATTAATTCCTCACTTTGTAACTGGTGTAATTCACTAAGCAGCAATAAGAACACATTTGCACAACCCTTTCCTGCATAACTAAGTTCAATTCCCTTCCATGCTTATAAATCAATTTCTATCCCCCATTTCCCCTCATAATTAATTTCATTGCCTTCCCACTTTTTCCTCTTACCATCCCCTTTCTGTTAATTAATATCGCCTTCCATTCCCACACATAAGGAAGGCACACAACACACACACACTCAGCAGAGAGATTTCTTTTCTTATTCCCCATTGCGCTACAGTAGGAGGCAATTCATTTGCTGTTACTATTAAAGAAGCCCGGGTGCTCTCCAGTAATTTGTCAGCGAAATATTCAGCTGCTGCTTTGGGCGCAAGGATGCACGGTTCGAACTCTTGGCCTGGGAATCTCTCCTCCTCCTCCTCCTCCTGCCTCCTTTCCCAATGTTTGCTTTTGAATTTATTTTAAGTTTTGAACACTCTCCTTGGCTATGCAAGGAGGGGAGCGCCACCACATGTTGTTTTTTAACCCCGTTAAGTAATAGCTAAGGAGAATGCATGGCTATGTCTCTAGCCTTGAATTTACATAGAATCATAGAATTGTACAGTTGTACAGACCCCCCTAGTCCAACCCCCTGCAATGCAGAAATCGCAGCGAAACAATCCCTGACAGGTGGTCCTTCATCTTCATCTTAAAAACCTCCATTGAAGGATCTGGCAGAGGATTAGATAATATGACCCTATGGGCCTCCTCTGTCACCGCCTGTGCAATGACTAGCACCAGAATGTGGCGTACCAACAATGGCTCAGTCGCCACCACTGGAGAAAGGAAAGGCCTCTTCTCCTGGCCTCCTAGCAGACTCACTCTGCCCCTCTCCCCGGGAGAGGAGAACCCCCATGGATTAGACCATTCCAGTGGGAGCAGGGCACAAACATTGGCAGGGAAATTATGAGTGGAAACTGCAGTCTTTAGTTCATTGCTGAAGCAGCTGCTTTCAGTGCAGACGGTCCTCATCTCCTATTTTTAAAAATGGTCAGGGAATGGTTGGTGGGGAAGACTTTCTCTTCCCAAGAACCTGGAGAGCAGCTGCCAGTCAGAGTAGAAAATAACAAACTGGATCAGACCTTCATCCAGGACGTTGAGGACTAGAAACTTACTTCTTTTTTTGCTTAGGGCAAAGACCATAGCACAGCATACACACAGAGGGGCCCAGGATTGATCCCTGGCATTTCCAGGTAGTGTTGGGAGTGCCTGCTGTCTGAAATCCCCCAGGTCCACTGCCAGCCAGTGTTGGCAATACTAAGCTAGATGGACCAATAGCAAGACTTGGCATAAGGCAGCACTTTGGGGTTGCATTACAATCCTATGCACGTGGGGGGGCAGTGTCCAGAGCTGGTACAGCATCCCTGGCACTCCTGCAGCCAACAGCCTGCACAACTGGGACAACTGCACAACCGACAATGGGAAACACTGGCTTGTGAGTGCTCCAGTTGGAGAACAGCCTTTACCAAAGGTGTCATGGGCTTTCAAGACGCTGGAAATCAGGACAAAGGGAGAAACGTGCTAAGAGGAAGGCACGCTTGGCAAACCCTCACCATGATCAACTCCTGCCCGGAAACCAATGTCCCCACTGTGGAAGGATGTGTGGATCCAGAATTGGCCTCCACAGTCACTTGCGGACTCACTGTTAAAACCGTGTTCATGGAAGACAATCTTACTCGGCTGTGAGAGATCGCCAAAGAAAGAAAAGACATCTGTCCAGCCTGTCAAAGCATGATTTGGCCCTATAGCTCAGTTGGTTAGAGCATGGTGCAGATAACACCAAGGTTGCAGGTGCAATCCCCTATGGGGCAGCTTAACATTCCTGCATGGCAAAGGGGTTGGACTAGATGATCCTCAGTGTCCCTTCTGACTCTATGATTCTATGATGTGCAGGCTGCCTTTTACATACATGCTCAGCACCTCTCCCCCCCCCCGCCCCCTGCTTTATAGGTGGCAGGGTATCTGAATGCATCTGTGCCATTTCTGTTACAAACAGCTCTCTGAGCCAAAAGATATTTATATCATCCCTTATTGGGGTAAAAGTACAGGTTGGATGCCTCCGCCCCCGCTTTTGCTCTCTCTCTCTCCTTCCTCCCTCTCCCCCCACTGCAGTCTTCGCAATGATGAGCGACGCTGTTGGCCGCCCCCACACGCTGCAGCAGAGGGACTGTGCATTACAGGCTCTGAATTGCAAAGCAAAGGAGCGCCAGCGTGTGTGCGCACTCCAGGCTGGCTATATTTAGCCGCTGGGTTGCTGTTTTTAGCTTCTTGATTCAGAACTCAAATTAGCAGCAAAGAGGTGAAGGGTGGGAGGGGCGAGGCCCAGGAAGGTTCTTAAGAGACCTGAGCAGGGGTGCTCGGGAGGTATGTGGGGTGGGGGGGAAAGAATGAGGAGGGGAGGCTTTGGCAAGCAATGGGGTGGTGAATGGCTCTGCAGTCATCGGCAAGACCGGGGCCCCCCCCGCCTCAAATCCTCACCATAACCCCTCTCCCCTTTCCCTCCCCAACCCCACAGAGTGGATGCTAGCAGGGCAGTGAGTCACTGTCACAATGCTATGTGATTCACTTAGATTTAGGCTAAGCTGTTAGCAAATCGGACTGCTTGTCTGCCACCCTTTTAGGAAGACTCTCCTCCGCCTTGCTAGGACTTCCCCCTTTTCTTTCCCCCTCCGACGCCGCGCACACCCCCCCACCCGGAACTGGGGTTAGGGACAAAGCAAAACAGCCCTGCCACCGGGCATAATTTCACCCAGCATTTGTGCTCAAGGCGAGTCCTGGTTATATATGAGCGCACCCCCCCCAAAAAAAGTGTTTGGGGCTTTGTAGCATAAAAACATAGGAAGTGGCCTAATATAAAGTCGGAGCTAGTGGTGGGTGGAGCCCATTAGGACTGGTTGGGAGGAAGGGAGCCCGTCAGTAGGTGGCGCTAGAGCCAATGAGAGGCAAAGGCTTTGTCCCTATCCTCCTTGCTGATTTCCGAATAGGGGAAATTGAGATCCAGGAGGAGGAAGCTGGCGGGCAGGCAGGGCCATTCCGTGGGCTGGTTGCAAGTAAGAAGGGAAGCCAGGGTGGGAGTGGGCAGCTGTCTGGGTTGCTGGAGCATTTGCCCCCAGGCAGCAGACCCTTGGGTCTATCTCACTCAGTATTCTCTACTTGTAGAATCATAGAACTGTAGGACCGGAAGGGCCATCTAATCCAACCTTCTGCAGTGCAGGAATCTCAGCCAAAGCATCCATGACAAATGGCCATCCAACGTCTGCTTAAAAACCACCAATGAAGGAGAGTCCGCCGGCTTCCGAGGGAGTCCGTTCCCACTGTCAAACATCTCTTACCACAATGTTATTCCTAAGGTTCCAGGCATGGCCAAACTTGGCCCTCCAGATGTTTTGGGACTACAACTCCCATCATCCCTAGCTAACAGGACCAGTGGTCAGGGATGATGGGAATTGTAATTCCAAAACACCTGGAAGGCCAAGTTTGGCCATGCCTTTAGGCAGAATTTCTTTTCTTGCGATTTGGATCCGTTGCTTCATGTCCTTCTCTCTGGAGCAGCGGAAAAGAAGATGGGCAGCCTCTCCCAAGACTTTCAGGCCAAGTCTTTGTTTCCCAGTCCTCCCTGGAGATAGGAGGGGTTGAACCCGGGACCTTTTGCACGCAGCGAGGGAGCTCTTCCTTGCCTGACCCAGTTCGTATGTGCAGCCCAGGGCAGGGCTTCTGGGTCAAAGGCTTGGAGAGGCTTGAGCCACAGCACCCAAGTCCCTGGCATCTCCCTGCAAGTCTTTGAAAGACTCCTGCTTGACAGCCGCTGCCAGTCAGTGCAGTCAATACTGGACACTCACTGGAGAAAGTCAGGGGAAAAAGATGAAAGAAGTGGCAGGGTGACATAAATGGCGTCCTGTGGAAAGTGAGTGAATAAGTAATACCCATTCTGCCTTAAATGTATAGAGAGAATTCCTCCTAAGTGTGATGTACCGTGCAGCAAAGACCCCCAACTTCTCTGATGGGGTTTGAATTGGTGGTAAGTAGCCAGGAAAGAGATTTTGGAGTCATTGTGGACTAGACATACTGAACATTGACCCAGAGTGCACGGATTTGATAGGAATAGGATAAAATATACACCTGCCAGTATTGCAATGGCATTATAGAAATATATGGTATGATTCTATTTAGGACAGATTGGAGGGGAATAAAAATTAAAAGTATTTGTGGGGATCATTCTTGGAAGTCTCAAGGTGCAAGTTAAATCTCAGGGCCATCAGCTGCTGTGGTACACCTGCTAAGTCACTGGTTCCGTCTGAGCACATAAGTGTGTTAGCCGAGATCACCTGATAGGTGACAATTGCACCTATAACTTGCACCTACAGCTCAGTTACATTTTTTTAAAATGCAGGTAATTATTGCAAATATAACTTGCACATGCAGCTTAAGCAGATATATAGGTACAGAAATGACTTTTGCACCATGTGAAAAATCACTTAAAATGTGGAAATGATCAGATAGGGAAACATTGGGGGAAATGAATAAAGAGCTGTCTGGATGCAGCCAGAATGTGCACCATACATCTGTTCAAAGCACATCCCTCACCTCCCTGAATCCTGAGGACTGTCGTTTATCCCCCACAGAGCTACAATTCCCAGCACTCTTAACAAAGTACAGTTCTCATAATTGTTTTGTGGGGAATGTGCTTTAAATGTGTGCAGGCGCAGCCTTAGATTCCTCGTGGGTTAAGCACCCAGGAGGCTCAGTTGCTCCTACAGGAGTAGATGCCTTTCTATAGCAGACAGCCGCTGCTTCCTCTCATCTAGGGCTCTGACACCCTTGCCTGCATCCACAGACTCTCTCTGCTCTCCCAAGTCCTTCCCACTCAAGCTCAGGGCTGCGTCAGGAGGGGATCCCAGCCATAGAGCTGTGGAAAGGACCCATCTTGAGGAAACAGGATGCTAGCAGGAAAATCCCACAGTGAAAAGCTGGGGACTCCCAGGGCCTATTTATAACACTGTGTATCTAAAAGAAGGTTGAAAGAACACAGTGGATTCCTATCCTATATCCTTTCCTCCTTTCCATTTTTAAAAAGCTTTCCCCTTTCCTTGTTTTTCCCCTCTTCTTTCTCTCCTTTCTGTCTTTCTTTTTCATTCTTGACTTTCCCCCTTTGAATCCAGGGCTGCGGCGATGGAAGAAACAAGACCCTTTTGGTTTGTTAATGCTGTGAATCCCTCCATCGTAGGCTCAGGTTGTATATATGTGTAAATAAAACCATATATCATAAAGACACCACAGTCTCCACTATCCCTCATTCCAAAGTAAACACGAACCCTGGGTAAGCATCTGCAACCCCTGGAATTTCGCACCGCTTGGGGATTGGGGTGGCGTGTAACAATACTAATGGCAAACTCCTTCTCCAGGTGTGGGTCTCAAGCAGGCTTGGGAGAACACCAAAGTTTGCAGAAGGACAACCCCCTCTCCTTGAGATGGGGAACCCCCTTCTAAGGGGATGACTCAAAAGCCCAGTGAGAGGGCTGAGTCCTCTTACTGGGCACAGAATGGTGGTTGAGGGAGTGGGTAGAGGATGGGGAATTGGGAGAAGGGATGGAATGGAGTAACCTGGAGGAGGCATGGCTGGCTGAAACCCCAAACAATAGCACTTCAAGTGGCCACATTTTGTTGCTGGTCCCCATTGTTGTACCTGCTTAGACATTTGTCCACCTGACATTGCCCTATTGGTTTGGAAGCAAAATGAGGCCAACCCCAAAACAAGGCGGCTGTTTACTTTCTGGGTATATACATTAACAAATTAAAGGAAGAATGAAGAGCCCCCCACCCCCGACAGCCTAGTAAAGCCTAAGTGTGCTTCCTATTCATGATCCTCACAGGATATACTTTATTGGGCTTCTGCCCTAAAGCCACTGGTTATCATCCCACTTGTTGATACTTAGCCCTTAAGGCTCTTGGAGAGATCCAGGCTGCCATGGAGATGAAGTCAACTCATACAGCAGGAGAGGGGAACCTTAGGCCCAGAGGTGGGGGTGCTGAATGTGACCCTCCAGTCCTCTCTATCTGACCATCAGGGTTTTCCCTGGGTCACAGTCCTTCCCCAGGTCACATGTCTCACTGATCGAGCTCCACAGACCCTTTGTGAGTTTTGGCCTGGCTATAATGTGTTCTTAAATTTGCACTGATTCCTCTTGCCTGCCTGGATGGATGGATGCAGGGTCAAATGGAGCATGTGTGTGTGTGTGTGTTTGTGTGTAGAGAGAAGGTAGTCTACTGTGCCCTGGTAGAGTTCATGTTTGCTGCTCTGCCATATTTTGCCTCTCGTTCTTCCCATTGGCATATGGCCACGCAAAAGGAACTGGGCTGGAAAAGGTTCCCCAGGCCTGCCATACAGATTTCAAGGGATCCAGCATTTTTCCACCCAGGGCTGCTAACCCAAGCCAACAGCTCCGGTTTTGCAGCCAAAAAATGTCAAGCGAGCTGAGTTTCCTAAGTTATCCACAAGTCACCAAGGCTCTCTAAGGAACCCTGCCCTCCAGACAGCTCTGCACTTGAGAAGTAATGCCCCTTGTCACTCCTGGGAAATGATCTACTGGTAAGTGATCACTACTGTGATCGCTTATCCTGGGAAGGGAAGGAGCCAATGGGTCTTTGATCTTGCTGATACTTATGAAATTTCTTTCACGTCATTTCAGCCTCTGATTAAACATGCACCCTCCACCTCTACCCTTCCAGACTCACTATACATTGAACATGTAAAAATCCAACAGAGTTTGAAAGAACTTTTCAGGAGTTGTTGTCTCTGGTTAACTGGATTGCATAAACAGGCTGTCTGCATTGCAGAAAGCTATCATTGCATAACAGTGAAAATCCTGTTTCCTGGAGCCACCATGACTGAGCCTGTTTCAGTTGTGCTTTCCTCTCTCTTTTTTAAACAAAAAGCACTGAATCAAAGAAGATTTAAACAAAACACACAAACACAGGGACCCCTTCGAGACGCGGCCCCAATGGGTTTTCTTCCTGAAGCAGAGGGTCCAGCCCCAAGGAAGGACAGCTTGCAAGCACTATCCCTGAGCAGAACAGGTGAAAAAGCATCCAGGCTAGAAAGAGTTACTCTCCTCCCACCATATCAGCTTCTTTTCCTTATATGGAGTGAGAGATTATGCAAAAGAAAGGTACCTAATTTAGGTTACCTCTTGGGGTGGGGGAGGAAAAGAAAGAAAGAAAAAGAACCACCCCAAAATGGGAGACAGAGAGCTGTCACTTTTCAGTCCGTTGCTCAGGCAACCATGAAGCAAAAAAAAGGCACCACTCTCTTTTCTTTCTCGAAGTCTATTTTTGGCCTTCATATAAGAAGGTGTTATTTAAGACCTGACTTATTTATTTGTTGAGGAAGTTTTTTATAACAAAAAAAGAAAAGGAAAAGAAACTCACCCACTAGTGATTGCTGTATGGGAGAGAAGCCAGAATTCCTGGAGAGAAATCCTATATAAAGGTGTGCTTAGCACAAATTTCTTTACTAAAAAGAAAATGGGAAAGAAAACCAAAACGAAACAGTGAGAATTATGTTAGGCAAAGAAAAAAAAAGTCAGGGGGAGCAAGAAAAGAAAAGAAAAACAAAACAGCTTGAAATGATTCCCCCACAGATCAATGTTTGTATTATTATTATTATTGTCATTATAATTAGTAAAAGACCACATAAGGTACATTTTCTTAAAGACACTAAAACGAAATGTACACTCAGAGAAATAAGCACACACACACACACACACACACACACAGATGAAAGACAATCAGGCTGAGAGCCCAACCCAAACACACCTTTTTGAACTTGCTTTTCATGCAATTCAGGTCTAAGCCCACGATTTTGACCTCACTTTTTCTCCCTGGTTTTCTGTTTTAGATCAGCAGTGAAGAGATTGGAAAGGTACATTGGGGGGGGGGTGTGCATGTGTGAAAAGGGAAAGGTGGAAGAAAGGATGAACAAATCAATGAATGAGTGAGTGGGGAAAGAATACACGGCAAATGGTTTTGAGAAAGGAAACCCAGAAAGAAACACAAAGGGAAGGGGAAAAAATAGAGAAGGGAAGTTTCGAAAGCCAGAATAAAATGAAAGTCTGTGAAAGAGTTGAGACAGCAAGTCCTTTTCGTGAGAAGGGAAGAAAGAAAAGCGAGACTCCAGCGCCAGAGTGAATATCTAAGTCTGAGCTGGAGGAAAGGGAGGAACAGAGGAGAGAAGGCGTTGGGCTCAGACGCTGCCGAGGTGTGATTCCAAAAGAAACGTCTCTGCTTCATCTCCTAATTCGGTGCAGCGTTTCTTTGGCTGCCTCCTCCACTCCCCCCCTTCCTCGCCGCGTCATTCAGGAGCCAGTGACGTAGGGTTCCCCCAAGCCCAAGAAAGGGAGGGGGGAGGACTCTGCAGCCGTGTCCCTCCATTGATCTGAACAAATCTTCCCGCCCCACTTTCCTTAGCATGCCAGTGCCCACACTCCCGACAGCCTATAAAAGATGGGAGGCAGGCAGTGGTTCTCAAACAGATCCACAGGCAGACACCGGAGAGACAGAGAGAGAGAGAGAGACCAGAGAAGAAGAGGAGAGGAGACGGAGGAGCGCTAGCCGCACGGATCTTCGGCAGCCGAGATGTATCGGTCCACGAAGGGAGCCTCCAAGGCGCGGCGGGACCAGATCAATGCGGAGATCAGGAACCTGAAAGACCTGTTGCCCATCGCGGAAGGGGATAAGCTGCGGCTATCGTACCTCCACATCATGTCCTTGGCGTGCATCTACACGCGGAAATCCATCTTCTTCTCCAAAGGTAACTAACTGCCTGACAGATTCAGAAAGATCCCGAGGTTTGGGGGGAATCCTGGAAGTGCAAGGATGCGGGGTGGGTGGGGGGACACCTGAAGTTGGGTCTTGTGTCCAGCGTCTTTCCTTCGTCCCCTTCGGGATGGTAGGACTCAACAGGTCTCTCTCCGTGGTGCTGAAGCACCAATGTCTCTTATGGGAAGAGCTACGGGGGGGCTGCTGTCCGTGGTCCTGAAACAGCCAGGGCGAGCTTTGCGGAGGCAGGGCAGCAACAGTTTCTGTCCCCGGTGCTGAAATCCTAGCCTCAGCCGCAGCTAAAAATCTGATGCAAAGAGCTAAAAGGGTTGTCGCTGTTGTTTAAATAAAAATTATGTGTGTGCTTACCAAAATAACCGATTTTCCCTTCTCTTCTTCCTCAACAGGAACAACTCTAGAAGGCTTGGAGAGCTTGCTTTCTTCCCAGGACTTGGAAGATTTTATGCAGACGCTTCCAGGCTTCCTTCTGGCATTCACTGGAGAAGGCAAACTCATCTATGTGTCGGAGAATGTTGCTGAACATCTGGGGCACTCCATGGTATGTATCTGAACAGCTTGTGGGTGGAAAGGGAAATGCCTTTGCTGTAAAATGGGGAGATCGAATAATCCTTGGAACAGGCACTTAGTTAAGCAACAACCTTTTAGTTACATAAATATTCCTTTTAATTCCTTCAGGTCTTGGTAGATCTAAAATTATTCTTATGCCTCTTATAGTATAAACAGATAATTTCTAGCCTTCATAATTATTCCCTGATGTGATGGTATCACTTATTTATCTGACCATGAATATCTGTTGGACACTGGGAACTTTGTGATGCTAGCAGCATTTTATAGTGCTTAATATGAAACCTGATATCTAAACCTCATCTGATTCTCTATCCTGCAGGTGGATTTGGTTGCCCAAGGAGACAGCATCTATGACATCATTGATCCAGCAGATCACTTTGTGATGAGGAACCAGCTGGCATTGACCTCTCCAATAGATACAAGTAGGTATCCCTTTGTGAACTGTGCTCAGTGACATGTGAGGAGGAGGAAATGTAGCTGTGCAATGACTCTAAAGTAGAGAGATGGCAGATTAAAAGTTGACCTGCAAGTCCTAGAATAGATGATACCCAGCAGGACTTAATTCAAGCAAGAAACCTTCTTTTCATAATATTCACTTAGCCCTAGAGCATGTGAAAGAATAGCAGGACTGAGAGTGCCTTTGAGCATATAGTAGCTGAGCAAGCACCTGCACTTTGGGTCTTAGAGGAGGGATAGGGAACCTGTAAGCCCCATCCCCAAATGCTGCTGGACTCAAACTCCCATAAACCTCAAGAAGCATGCCCAATGGTGAGAATGATGAGAGTTGTAGTTCATCAAGAACTGGAGGGCTGCAAGTTCAAACCCCATTGCTTCCCCCCAAAAAGTTCAACATTGAAGCCTAGAAATGCAATGCCATGTAGAAATTACAATAACTTGCCTAAACCTCAGAGCCAATGAGAGTAGAACTGTCTCATGTTTTAGGCTTGAGAGTGGCTTAACAGTGTGACTATGTCAACTGGCGGATATTTCTGTGGCTCCTCTAACTCATCAATGCTCTTTTCTTTACTTTTTACAAAAACTCCAGGCCGACTTTTCCGCTGCCATTTCAACACATCCAAGACAATCCGGCGGCAAAGTTCCGGGAACAAGCTGGTCCTTATCCGAGGGAGGTTCCACCAGCCCCCACCTGGCTCTTACTGGTCCACTAATCCTGTATTCACTGCTTTCTGCACTCCTCTGGACCCCAAGCCCAGAATCAGCCAGAATTCTTTCTTCTTGACTTATTTTGAGAGTCGCCACACAAAAGACTTGGCCATTGTGGACATCTCTGAAAGGTGAGGACGTGTTCTGGGAATAGGGAATCTTGGGACCTTGGAGGGGACTGGAAAAGTTTGAGGAAGGGCCTTGAATTGACTAGTGAGAGCCACAATGTTGACAATGGGAGCTGCCTGTCTAGCAAGGGGTGGTGGTGAACTGCTTTAGTTGAGCAATATAAACCATTACAATCCAAAGTGCTCACCTCTCTCTTCCCAACTTTGCTGTTTTCTAGTGTGATCTTCCATTTGGGCTTTGAGAAAAGTGAGCTGTTTTGCAAGTCATGGTATAGCCTGATTCATCCAGAAGATCTCAGCCATGCGTCAACCCAGCATTACAGGCTGCGTAAGTATCTTGTCCCTTCTATTTTCCAAGTTTCCCACCACATTTGCTGATTTGCAGAGCTGTTTCCTTGGATGGGACCATTGATCTAATCTTTTCTGATGTGCTCTTTTCCCCAGTGGGTGACACAAGTGAAACTCAAGCTGAAGTGGTCGTTCGGCTCCAAACCAAAGATGGCAAGGATTGGATATGGACCTATTCACTGCTCCACATGGAGAATGCTGATGTTCCTATCACTTCCCACAACTATATAATCAGGTAAATACCAAGAGACTTGTCTCCGGCTGTAGGTGGGTGGCTCTGAGACCTACCTTGCTTCTTAATCAGTTTAGTAGTGGGTAGAAATGTTGAGACTCCCCTTCCATCACTTCTTGTCTTCTGTAGGCCACAAGCAGGAGTGTTCATGTGCCATCTAAGGGGCAACTTCTGGTCCTCGAGGAAGCACAGGCGGGGAGGGGGATGTGACTAGGATTGTTAAAAGACTTTACTAAGCCCAGCAAGTTGGGAATAAGAAAGGCCAAAACAGTGCAAGGTGTATTCAGCACTGCCACTGCTCCTCTGATGGACGGTGCCTCATGGTCGATCTGTTTGTGTCCCTTAATGGCACCCAATGAATTTGCCTTTATTTATTTTTTTAAAGGCCATCTATTTAAATGACTGGCCCTACATTACTCACCACCATTAATTTTAATAGGTAGGCTCTGAGTATGGCGAACATTGGATACAAGCCATGGAAGTTGAATAGTAACAAAAATAAGCCGCAGGAGTAGAATAAATAAAATGTGCTCAGGATCAAGCAGCAAAACAGGATCAGAAGGAAATGGTGGCTGGGAATAAGGCCTTTGCCTTTAAAAGGTTATTGTCATTTGTACATTAGGAATTCATTGGGTTTCAGAAGCAAAAAAGCAAGAAAAGAGAGACAGGGATGAATGTGTCAAGTTCAGTTATTTGCAGTTATCTCTGCCTTGTTGAAGCTGGCGTCCCCCTGGGTGCTCATCTCACTTCCCCTTCCTTTGCTTTTCACAGTGATTCTGAAGCCTGGTCTCTCAAGCAGCAGCTCTCAGCAGAAGAAACCCAGGTGGCCTATGCCCTCGGAAGTGCACCAGCTTTCCTGGAAGGCCTCCTCTCTCCGGGGCAACTTTCCAGCCCTGACCAAGTCTTCACACCTGTAGCTGGCACCCCGACCAGCACCATTGTTGCGCCGTCATTTGACTTTGGCACCACTGGTGGAGCAGAATGCCCCTCTGCGTTCACAGAGACCAGCGCATCCAGTCTGCCCCAGGAGGTGGCGGAGCCTAGAAATATCTCCTCCGTGGAGGAGCCCACCCCAGGCTCCAGCCTCAGCCTACTCGACAAAGGCCCAGCATTCAGCTACGTGGTCTTCCCAACAGACTACGAACAGACCTTAAGACGAGACAACCTTAGCGGCTCCTCCTCCAAAGACTTTGTCTGCACCCCTCCATATACCCCACACCAGGGCTGTGCCTTTCTCTTTGGAGCCCAGGAGACTTACGCTTCAAGCGCCATCCCTACTGCCTTGCCTCCTGTGACCACTACCCCACCCGCTGCCGCCGCCGCCGCCCCTGCCACCACTGTACCTACCACCACCACCTCTGAGCTGTTCTACACCCAGGACCAATGCAGTGCTCTCTATGAGAAGCTACCACCTACCCCGGACAGCCCTGGTAATGGGGACTGTACCGTCATGACCTTGCCTGAGATCAGAGGTCCCCTCTATATCGATGTGCCCATGGTGCCCGAGGGGATCCTGACTCCAGAGGCCTCGCCCATCAAACAGACATTCTTCAGATATTCTGAAAAAGAGAAGGGCGAGATCGAACTCCTGGCAAAGCAGATCAGCAGCCTGGCTGAGGCTTTCAGCTCTGTTGCTCCCAGAGAGCTCGTCAAGAGCAGCCATGTCACCCTCGGCGATTCTGCACTGGGCGCCGGCCCCGAATTGTGCCTGGACTTCCAGCCTTCCAAGAACTGGAGGAGCATTGACTTCTCCTTGTTGGCCTGTCCAGAGGAAGACCTCTTAGAAGAGGATGCTCTCGAGACCCTTCTCCAAGACCTGTCCACCTCTCTGTTTGAGAAAGGTGGGGCGGGTGTGAGGTGCCCTCACCACCAGTTCTGCGGTGGGAATGTCAGTAGTCCAATCGGCTTGGACACCGAAGATAGTAACCAAGGGGCCTTGGCTGCCTCTCCCAGCATGGACCTACCTCCAGAAGAGCGATGCTTTTTGGAAGAACTGGCCTCCTATGAAACAGCCTTTGAGACACGTGCCTCAAACTCTCCCTGTGATGGGTTAGATGAGTTGTATCAACTCCAGAGCCACATGCAAGAAGGCTTCCATGAAGGTAAGACTGGGGATCAGGCTTGGGAGGGGGCAACTGTGTAGCTTAGGGAAAGGCTGCAGTTCACTGGCAGAGCACCTTCTTTGCATGCAGAAGGGGTCTCTTCTGGTAGAGTTTGGAAAGACTCCTGTCTGAAACCCTGGAGACCTGCTGCTATTCAGTTTCCAGGGTTT
Source organism: Podarcis raffonei (assembly GCF_027172205.1). Taxonomy (NCBI): domain Eukaryota; kingdom Metazoa; phylum Chordata; class Lepidosauria; order Squamata; family Lacertidae; genus Podarcis; species Podarcis raffonei. The sequence continues at coordinate 13,867,024 of NC_070617.1, forward strand.
CTCAAACTTGGGTCTCCAGCTGTTTTTGGACTACAACCCCCACCATCCCTAGCTAGCAGCATCAGTGGTCAGGGATGATGGAGGCTGTAATCCAAAAATAGCTGGAGATTGAAGTTTGGGGAAACCTGGTTTAGATGATAGGCCAATGCTTGACTATGTCAAAGGCCTCTTCCTGTAGTCCTAAGATTGTGGCAAAAGTCAAATAAAGTAAAGCCACAACTGAGCAATAATTGCCAGGTAGGGAGTCAGCACTGTCAATACTCTGGTTCTTCTGTGACCACGTTACACAATTTTATTTTGGTGCAAAATCCCATCCCCTGAGAATATTTTGAAAAAGGGTTTCTAGCCCCTGGGCTTTTCAAATATGATTCTGAAATTATGTCAGGATAGTCTCGAGGGAGGTCTTCCTGTCCACTAACCAACCACCTCTTTCCTTTGTTCCCTTTTCCCACAGATGGAAGCGAAAGTGACCCTTCGTTTTGAAATAAGTCTGTGACTTACTTCTCCGAGTATGGCATATTGTCATATCCCAAGGACCTTCTTCTGACGAAACCCTGTAATGACGAAGCAAGAGGATGTATTAAACCCAGCATCCCAGGATGGGGTTTTTAGAAGAAAGACTTTGTTGTTTTTGTTGTTTTTTTGACAAAAAAAATTAACAAAAGCAAATATACATATATACATATATATATTGATTCTGAGACATCGAAGCTAAGATAAGCGATATCAGAGCTAAGGGAAGGACCATTGTAAGTGGACTTACATACGTTACCGTATTCACTCGTAGTGAGTAATCTTGTATGTAATTTACTAAGAAATCCAAGGCGGGGCCTAGCGCCAGGCTGCTCCCAATCGCCATTCAACACAGAGTTGGAACAAAGCACTTGCGGAGCCAGTTTGCGCGTGATATGGGGATTCCTCCTCTTCTAATCTGCCCCCACCCCAGAGAACAGAACGTGTAGGTGGTACTTGAACCTACTATAGTAAGGGCCAATGGCTGGTGATGTGACATTTTACTTCCTTTTTTTGTTTGTTTGTTTGTTCTTCACTCCTGTTGTCTTACAAATCACATTTCTGTTCACAGAGGAGTCTTAAAATTCAAATTCAACTAGCCCAGTTCTAAAGGGGCTGTTGTTCTTGCTGCTGCTCTGACTGTTGATATTATTAGGTTTCTAAGTTTCTCGCAACTGCCCAGGGAGAACTAGCCATTTCTAGTTCCACCTCTACCAGTTAAGCACCCATCTCATCCATTTCCCGGGTTGGGCAGAGTGTCAGACCTGACAGAGATTTCCTGTGTTGCACCTATTGCAAAGATCGAGTAGCATTTGATGATGATGATAATAATAATAATAATAAAATTATAATAATAATGAAAACAACTCTGATGCCCTCCAGATGTTTTGGAGCACAGCTCCCATCATCCCTGAGTATACCAGCTGGGGATGATGGGAGCCTTGCCAAGAAGGAAATATGGCTGTTCTCCTGAATTATTATCTGTCTACCACAATCTGTTATTTGCTCTCAGCTAGAGCAACGGGGCAAATTAAAAATTTGCAGCCTGGTAGTACAGGTGATCTTGTGGATGGCAGCAGATGTTTGTAGCTGAATTCATTTTAAATCATTTTATTGGAAATCTGGGTCTCACGGTCTCTGTCCTCTCTAAATGTTTCTTTCTGGCTTTCAGCAAAATCCTCTTTCTTTCATTCATTCATTCTTTCTTTGGTGGTTGTTCCAGTTTAAAAACAACAACCCCTCCATATAACATGATCCCATCTGTTCTCGTAGGACCAACGCATTTCCTGTCACAGCAGGATCTGCCATAATATACATGATCACAGTGTGAGCTATTTGGAATAATTTTTTTTAGAATCCCAAACTTTCCTTTGACCACCCTCAAGTGAGGAGGGGCTGTAGCTCCGTGGTAGAGCATCTGCTTTGCATGCAGGAAGCCCCAGGTTCAATTCCTGGTATCTCCAGGTAGGGATTGGAAAGAATCCCTGCCCGAAACCCTGGAGATCTGCTGCCAGTCAGTGTAGACAATACTAAGCTAGATGGACTTGGTATAAGGCAGTGTCCTATATTTCAACAGCGTGTGTGTTGTGGTAGAGGAGACATAGTGGTCTAGACGATGGTACAGAATAGAAATGTTTATAGCTATAAATACTGATCACTATCTAGCTGTTTTTTCCTTTAAAAAGCCAATGATTTTGTAAGGGAGATTGCTCATTTCTCCACGATCCTGTCCCAGACTTTGTTCTGAACAAGAATGGGTTGGTCAGGCCATGGAGATCTGTGCTTCCTCCTCCTCTTTCTTGTGCTTATTTCTTCTTCAAATTAAAAATGTGCCACTTCCCCATCATTTGACAGGAGGTGGGGCTGTCACTCCACGTAGAATTATCTACGACTAAGTATCAGGATTGAATCCTCTGAACCTTTTTATGAATTTGCACATTGTTGAAATGTGGGATGTTGTAAAAACCCAAAACCAATAATGTACATTTGTATCATCTATCTATCTATATATATATATACAGAATTATATGTGACTGGGTTTGCTTTTTCATTTTAAAAGACAAACACAAATATGTCTATACGTGTACATTGGTGGAACTCTGTCCTGTACATAGATTCCTTTCTGTTTTGTTAATTCCTGACCCTATGTTGGGTCTTGATGTGATGAGCGCTTTGGAATAAAAGTGAAATATAAAATCAAGGAGATTCAAAGATTCAAGTATTATTCTTTTAAAAAATGGCTGAATTGAGTTTCCTTTCAGCAAGAAAGTCCTGGAGATTTGAGGAGGAGCTGTACATCAGTGGTACAGCATGAGCTTTAACCACAGAAGGGCTGAGATTCAATCCCCAAGCAATGATGTAGCATGGGTGAAATCACAGGGGCAGTTGCCCTGGGTGCAAAATTCATAGCGGCACAAAATTTCAAAAGGAAAAAAAAAGAGAGAAAGCAAAAATAATAAATAAAAAAGAGTGTACCCTCCCCACCACACGGAAAATCCCCCCATGTTTGTGTGGGCGGACTAAGGAGCAGATTTGGGTGACAGTCGGTTGCTTGGGTGCCCTCTGCACGGGCTTTAGAAAGGTACCTGCTCCTGACAAATCCCCCATCCTGCTTTCCACCATGCTTGCTGCTCACAGGGCTCCACAGCTGCCACTCAGGTAGGTCATCGAGCTATTGCCCTTTGTTCCAGCCTATCAGTGGACAGTGCTGATGATACTTGCCTTGCCCCGTGCACTGGCAACCCACGTATGCAACTAGAGGGAGGACACAGTGGAGGGTTATGAAAATTATATGCGCCGATTGGTGGGAAGCTTTTCTCCCTTTCCCATAATTCCAGAACTGGGGGGGGGGGGGGCACCTTGTGAAAATGATTGGCAGAAAGTTCAGGGCAGAGAAAAGGAAGTCTTTCTTCACACCACACCGTTTGCTGATGGTACTCACTGCCACAAGATGGGCCTCTAGCTGAAGACGGCTTATAAAAGGTTTTAAGTAAATGCATGGAGACACGGGCTATTGGTGGCTACTGGTCACGATGGCTGCAAGCTATCCTCAGGATCAGAGGTACCGGTAGTTACTGTGCATCAGCAGCAGTAGCTAATGCTGCCGCTCTCATGCTGTGCTTGTGGACCTCCGTGGGCATTTGGCTAGCTGCTGCATTGAAGCAGACTGCTGTATAGGCGGACCACACATCTAATTGAGCCGGGCCCCTCTTGCATCCTCAGGACGTAAAGTCCAGTACCTTCTTGAGAAACATGCTGGAAATCACCTACAGTTCCTCTGCAGGAGGAATGGTTTGCCAATGTGTGGAACACGCCTTTAGCTGAACACCTGGCCAGACATAAGACATACAGTCTGGGGTCAAGCCCAGTGATACAGTTTTGATGCAAACCGGTCTCCATTTCTTATTACATAAATAGGGAGAGTCATATAAGTGCTCCTCCTACGACTCACACCTCGTTATCCTTGGGCATCTTAAAAACTTGGCTATATGTAACTGCAGCTCTGTAATGTATTTTTTTATACTGGAGATGCTCCACGTATGGTGGTTATGTCTTATCTTGTACAAGTGTTTATGATAAATCAATAACAATTTTAAAAGAAGAACAACCTGAGCTGAAAGTGTCCCACCCCCTTCTTCTGCTCCTGCCCTCCTCCCTTGCATAATAAGGCCTCTTAGTGCCCTCTGCTGGGTTAGAGAAGGACTTTGCAAGAAGTCACAGCCTCCCAGCCATCACCTCTTGGCGGGAACTTAAACGGAAACCTCGAGAAGAACAGAAGAACTTCCCTTTCTCACTCACAGCAGCTGTGGCTGTGGCATGCAGAGCGCCATTACCAAGGAATCATGCTGAACGGTGAGATACATTGCTTTGTTTAGCCCTGCCTTCCAGAAGTGACAAAAGTAAGTGTGTAAATAACCTCATTTCAGCTTGTTTTAAATTGTGCAACTTGTTTCATAATTGCATAGTTCCATTCTCCTGCAGTAGCAATAATAATAATAATAATAATTTATTTATTTGTACCTTGCCCATCTGGCTGGGTTTCCCCAGCCACTCTGGGTGGGTTCCCACAGAGACCAAAAATACACTAAAATGTCACACAACTTCCCTGAACAGGGCTGCCTTAAGATGTCTTCTGAATGTCAGGTAGTTGATTATCTCTTTGACATCTGAAGGGAGGGCGTACCACAGGGCGGGCGCCACTACCGAGAAGGCCCTCTGCCTGGTTCCCTGTAGCTTTGCTTCTTGCAGCGAGGGAACCGCCAGAAGGCCCTCGGCGCTGGACCTCAGTGTCTGGGCAGAACAATGGGAGTGGAGACTCTCCTTCAGGTCTACTGGGCCGAGGCCATTTAGGGCTGTAAAGGTCAGCACCAACACTTTGAATTGTGCTCCGAAATGTACTGGGAGCCAACGTAGGTCTTTCAAGACTGGTGTTATGTGGTCTCAGCGGCAAAAACTGGAGCTAAGCCTGGCTACCTGCAACTGAAACAACCACAGACTCTTTCCATGCTTAACCCTGCTCCGTTTCCTTCTCCTTCATCTGTTCCTTCCTGCGCGCCAGATTTCTGATTGTAAGATCCTCAGGGCAGAGGCCACCTGCCTCCTTGTACTCTGCACTTGCTGCACTGATGGCATGCCCAGAGGGCAGAGGGGACCAGGATGGCATGAGCGGTTCTGGGAACCAAATCCTATAAGGATTGGTTAAAAGAGCAGGGCATGGTTAGCCTGAGGGAGAATAAGTGACTAACCCCAGAAGAGCCTGACGGCTGGATCTAGTCCAGCATCCTGTTCTCACGGTGGCTAACCAGACACCCTACTGGGGAAACCTAAAAGGAGGACCCCAGCAGCACAACAGCAATTCTCCACCCCTGTGAGTCCCAGCAACTGGTATTTCCTCAAAGAATCCTGGGAACTGTAGTGCACCCCTCACTTTCCAGCACCCTTAGCAAAGTATGGTTCCCAGGATTCTTGGAGCAGGGTAGGTTTAAATGCATAGTGTGTTCACAGTCATAGAGTGCCCCCCCCCCAGAACTGTGGAAATGGTAAGTAGCAGCCAAGAGCTCAGCAGCGGAAAGGCCAGTGCAATGAGGGGCTCAGATGCAAAGACTCCTATGAATATATTAATATTACATTGTGGTGTAAAAGACTCGCCAAGGGGTGAGGAGTGGGGAAGGATGGCGAGTTCCAGCCTGTTCTCCATAAGAAAGTAGGCTTGCAGTATCCGGGGCCGGCCCACCCATGAGGCAAGGTGAGGTGATTGCCTCAGGCGGCAGGATTCACAAGGGCAGCAGATCCTGATGTAGCTTTTTCTTTTCCCCACCCCTTTGTTCCTGGTGTAGAACTTCCTTCACCCCTTCTTCCACGGCAGGGAGGGTGCGTGTGCCATTTTGGGGTCCGCCTCAGGTGCCAAAATGTATTGAGCTGGCCCTGGTAGGATCAGCTCTAAAAGCCCACAGAGCTCCCACATCCAGTTTCCCATAGATGCCACTGAGAAGCCCAGAAACAGGGTGTGAAGGCAACAGCGCTCTGTCCATCGTGTGTCTCCACAGGCCTTTAAGGGAAGAGTGCGGCTGGACACGGAAGTTCCATTTAGATTTGCTACGGGAATCCATGCTCTAGTAACATTGGGCTTAGACTGCTGTAATGCACTCCACAGAGGGCTGCCCTTGAGGGCTGCCCAGAACCTTCAGCTATTTTGGAACACGCCCACCAGAGTGCTGACATTTGCGTGGACTTGTATGACACCAATTCTCAACGACAAAAGACCACAGTTTGGCACGCAAATCATTCTGATTCAACTTGTGAATTGTGATGTCAACATTTAGGTTTCTTAAAATTTTCAATTTCGGGCCCATCCAGATTTTCCTTTGCCATTTTTAAATTAGCTTTTATTAAAGCTTTCACCGTGTCGCAAAACAAACAAATAAACAAGGAAAAGGTCATATGGCATCTCCATTTCCGATTCATAGTCTTCTTTTTTTTACAGTTTGCCACCCATTCCGTCACGTAAAGTGCTGATTCTCTGAGCTTTGAGAAACGGCATTGAAGATCTGAAATAAAAGTAAAATATTGCCTGGAACAGATAAGATGCAACAAAAGCGAATCTGTGTAAAAAATGCGCCCCTCAAAATTCAGCGCTGCGACCCAGATAGGCAGCTGCCGGGTTGGCCTAATTGCTAGCGCCGGCCCTGCTGGTGACAACTGGAAAGGCCCATTTCCCCCCCAGAAATCCGCTTTGCTCCGTCGGCCGCCTCATCCCCCCATTTCCCCCCTTTGGTCTCTGCCTGCCGGTTGGCTCCGCCGGCCATTCTCAGGGTGCCGGCGGACAGGCAGACCGAGAGAGGGGTGGGGAGAGGCGGCCTCTTTCCCAGGCGCGCTCCTGTACGCAGACTCCGAGGCCGGCTCCTCCTTGATCCTCCAAGGGCGACGGCGGCAGAGAGGCTCGCCTGTTTCGCCGGCATCTCCAGCCTCATGGAGGCGAGGCCAGGCAGCTCTGGTAGCGGCGGCAGCAAGCAGCGCCGCCCTCGGGGGCTGGAGCTCCGCAGAGGCAGGTGAGCCCCGAGCGCCGCGAAGAGGTCCGGGGGTGCAGGAACGGGAGGAAGGATGCCCGAGCGTGCTCCCAGGATCCGAAGCGAAGTGACTCTGTATTGCATAGGAATATGACCCTTCCGAACTCAAGGTAGGGCCTCTGGAAGAGGATGGCTTAAGAAGAAGATTTCGAGGGCCTGGGGGGTGGGGGAGACGAAAACAGGTGCAGGGGCTCAAGCCTAGCTTCTTTTTAAAAAATGCCTTTTCTAGAGATCAGTCAGAGACGGGGGGAAAAAACATTTTCAACATCAGGGTGCAGTTTTAGAGCAAATAAGCACACAGGACTTTATCGTGGTCCGTGTAGCTCTGTACTGTTTACACTGACTGGCAGCAGCTGTCCAAGGTTTCAGGTGGGGGGACATTCCTAGCCCAGCCTGGAGATGCTGGGGATTGGACCTGGGGGGGGGGCAATCTGCTTGCAAGGCAGATGCTCTACTACTAAGTGACTAGCAAGAAGCAGCTGTGCCCCTGAACTTGTGCAGAGCGCCTTCCCTAGCGCAGCCTGTATCTTTCCTACACCTAGGATGGGAGGGGGAAGATTGCCAGGTGTTGAACCTGTTTTTCAAAACTGACCCTTCCAAACTTTCTCTCTGGGCCACCAGAGGTTATTCGGTGGAATCCCAGGCACCAGAAGCCACAGGAGGGGAGAGTGCTCTTGTGTTCGAATCCTGCTTTCAGGTTTCCCATAAGTACTTGGCTGAACCCTGTGAGAGCAGGATGCTGGACTAGATGGGCCAGCAGGCTCTTCTCCTGTTATTATGGTCTTTTGACCCCTGAACTGTGAGCCGGTTCATAAGAAGAGCCTGGCTGCTGCATTAGTCCATACCTCCAACAATGGACATTCAGAGGCACACTGCACAGTGTTGGTAGAACATAGCCATTGTGGCTCATGCCCATTGATAGCTCTGTCCTCCAAGAATTTGGGAAATACTCTTAAAGCTACCCAAGGCGCAGGAGGGCAGCATTCTCATCTAAGCAACCACCTCATCTCAGCCGAAAACTACAGGGAGACTCCTGACCTAGATCAAGCCTGGCTGACTCTTTGCATCTCCCCCTTGGTTAGACAGAACTAGGATCTTTCCTTTCAAGAACTTACTTCCTGCAATAAACGTAGCTTTCTTATTGCCCCAAATTCAGAGTCCTGGTGTGATTATGTGCAAGGTAAAGAGTGATGCCTCAGCTGGGCTCCTCTATTCTGTTCGACTTCCTAGTGCTTTAACTGCCCAATGCTGACAGATGCTAAACCAGAACAGGAGAATAAACTTGTAGAAAACAAAAGTAAAAAGGCAGACCAAAAAAAATGGCTTGATTTTATTTCATATGCTATAAAAAAGCACAAATTTTGACCTCCTGTGACCTGTGGACAATTATTGACAGATACATTTATTTGGTGCTTGATATGTGGTGGAATTAACTTTTTTCTTTTCTTTCTTGGACATATTTCTGAGACTGTTCCAGGGGGAGGGGGAAATATTATTTGTTTCCTTTGTTCCTTGCCTTGTATTACCTGTGAAAGATAAACGAACACTTAATTAAAATTAAAAAAAAACTGCAGAGGGGGTGGAATTTGAGAGGAGGAGGGTAACCAGAGGCCATTGTCAACAAAAGCATTTGCAAGGGTGAAAACCTCCCATGGCCTTTGACCAGGCCTTTGCAAATTCCTGATTGGGCAATCCCAAATGTTGTTCGAAGTGTATAATGTGGTGACTAACAGACCTTACCTGAGCAGTCGGCTGAAGTTTTTGGAGGGGGTGATAGCAATGTGAGTAGGCTCTCTGTGATATCTTTTCCCAGGGTGAATTCCAGTCTGTGCATCTGGATTTAAGAGGTTATGCTTATTCCGTTTACTTCCTTATTTTTCTTGATGCAAAATAACCAGGAATTTACATTAACTCTTTAATGCCTATTTGGGGCTTGAAGTTTTGGAAGGAAGAACCAGATTACTCTGTTTCGTGCTGGATTGCTTGTTGTTGCTTTTTTAAAAAAATCAAGTTAAAATGTATACCTAGGTTTTTGGCTAAAATGACCCCTAGAGTACTGTAGAAATATGTCTATAATGTATCTATTTAAGTTGTTTTAAAATCAGGAGAAAACCAGGTAAAACTAGCATGCAAATAACAATTATTATTATTTATTAAATTACAATCACAAATGTCCAGCATTAGATATAATAACAAGCCAGCTTTCCTAACCTGGGTGCCTTCCAGATGTTTTGGACTACAACTCCCATCAGCCCCAGCGATCACACTTTTGCTGGCTGGGTCTGATGGGTGTTGTAGTCCATTAGGTCTGGAAAACACCACCTTGGCAAATGCTGTAATGGCAAATTCCCTTCCATTTTACACACTTCCACACTAGTGCTTAAATTCTTTGCCCCGCAAGCCCAGGCACTGAGGAGGGGCAGGGTCCAACTCTGCACATTCTCAGAGACACTCACGCCTTTGTCATTGCTACACATTTTGCAGGGCTTATCCTGGTATTCAGAACAGACCTGAGGCCTTGGAACATAAGACGAGTCCTGAAGTTGGGTTGGGCCAAAGGCCTATGCAGTTTTCCAGGATGCCTGTTTGGGCCTGAACTAGGACCGATTCCGTGCTTCGGGTCAGTTGTCTTTCCTCCTTTGTCAATCTTTGAATGCTTTGTGTCCATCCCTGCAGAGTGTGAAGCAGTAATAAAGAGGAGAGTGTCTCTGAGCATGTGGAAGAGTAAGACCCTGCCTCTCCCTTCTGTTTTGTGGCTTGAGGACACTCGTGGCCTCCATTTGTTGAAGGCGCGGGCAGGATAACGGTTGTAGGGCTTCATCTGACTCAGCCTTAGAGCCATAGCTCAGTGGGTTAGAGAGTAGTGCTGATATGGCTAAGGTTGCAGGTTCAATCCTTAATGTGGGACAGCTGCATATTCCTGCATTGCAGGGGGCTGGTCTCGGACACGTTCCAACTCAACAGTTATATGATCAAGGCAGAATATAGGAAGTAGTAACAGAAAAAGAGTGCCTCTGGGAGCATGCAGAGTGCATTTCTCTCATTAGGGAATCTCAGGCCCAAGGGCTAAATGTGACCCTGCAGCCTTCCCTATTGGGTCTTTCAAATTCATGGTCCTCACTGGCCTCGACTATGTTTGCTTGTCTGCAAAATGTCCTTGAACTCTGAGAATGCCTCTCCTGAGCCTGGATGGAGGACAGAGAGGGGTGTGTGCAGAAGGGTAAAATTCGCATTTGTTGCTTTGCACACTTTTGCCTCTGGCCCTGTCAACTGCTGGCATGTCGCCATTGGGCTGGAAAAGACTCCCTACCTCTGCAGCAGTGAGCAGTTGCATCTGATCCACACATGTCACGAGAGCAGGGAAGCGGGCATCTCAGCCGTTCCCTGGGACCACTGGTCTGGGGATCTTTCTCTTGCAGGGTGAGGCAGGGTCCTGTCAACCCTTGGGGCGCTTTATTGTGCTTTTTTTGCACAGATCTGGGGTGTGCAGTTCCTCCTGCCTTTCATTGCTTTTTCAAATCCCCTCTTTGAAAGCTGGAGTTCTCAGAACTCCCGAACGCTTGAGATGGGCATAATCCGAGTTTATTAGCTTTTTCGTCCTTCGTGGATGGAGGCAGAGTTTTCCCTTCTGTTACTACTTTTTTCAATTCCTTTTCAGGTGCAGCTGTGCTTTGACAGGGGCCAGACTCCTGCCACTGTTCCTGCCTCCCACTTAGGGGGTGTAACTGGTTCCCGATGGCCTCTCAGGTGACCCCCAAGGACTCGTAAGTATCAAAGCCCCGTGAGATCTGACTTGAGGAGAATATACTTTGAAAAGAGCTGGGATAATAAGCATCTTAACCCTCAGAACCACTTGCAGAGACTGAAACGTGAGGATAATACCTGGGATGCCTTTGAGCATATTGCTTCCTGAGCCTTTTGGGTAGGGATTTTGTAACATACACAAGAGTCCCGAACGTGACACCCCCTCATAGATGAGTTACTGTTTTTCATGTTAGAGGGTGGTTTATTTATTTGTTGTTGAGTTAAACAGAATCCCTTCTCAAGCAGAGGTTACTCATGGGCCTGTGGGGTGTAGTCGAGTGTGGTGGGCCAGAGTGGGGAGAGCTCTGGGTTCAAAATCCATGAAGCTTTTCTTTGGCCCACCATGGCTTAAAAGTAAAGGGACCCCTGACCATTAGGTCCAGTCGTGACCGACTCTGGGGTTGTGGCGCTCATCTCGCTTTATTGGCCGAGGGAGCCGACGTACAGCCTCTGGGTCATGTGGCCAGCATGACTAAGCCGCTTCTGGTGAACCAAAGCAGCGCACGGAAATGCCGTTTACCTTCCCGCCGGAGTGATACCTATTTATCTACTTGCACTTTGACGTGCTTTCGAACTGCTAGGTTGGCAGGAGCAGGGACCGAGCAACGGGAGCTCACCCCGTCCCGGGGATTCGAACCGCCAACCTTCTGATTGGCAAGTCCTAGGCTCTGTGGTTTAACCCACAGTGCCACCCGTGTCCTTCATCATGGCTTATGGGGAGGATAAAATGGGATGATCTCATGAGCTTCTTAGGGGATTTGTAGGGTACAAAGGTGGTTAAAAAAACACCTGAGTGTCTGACTAGGACCTGAGAAACCAGGGTTCAAATCCCCACTTGGCCACAAAGCTCACTGGGTGACCCTGGGTCAATCACTTCCTCTCAGCCTAACCTACCTCACAGGGTTGTTGTGGGGATTTAATAAGGAGGAGGAGAACAATGTACATGACCCTGAACTCCCTGGAGAAAAAAGGTGGGATATAAATGCAATAAAAAATAATAAATTTGCCCGTGTTTGCAGAACTGCAATGAACCTTAGAATCATAGTTAGAAGCAGTTGGAAGCAGAGTCATACAAATCATAGTTGGAAGCAGAGCCTACACAACACAAAACACTGTTGCTGTATGTGTGTGCTGTATATATATATATATATAGTTTTATTACCTTATATTTTGGAAATGTACATCCAGGTTTTTTTCCTTTAAATTTTTTGGGGGCCCCCAAGAGAGTGGGGCCCTAAGCTATAGCTTGTTTAGCTTATACATAAATCTGGAACTGTTCATATGCCACCCATCTGACCGGGTTGCTCCAGGCACTCTGGGTGGCTCTCAACAAAATATTAAAAACACAATTTCGTTATACAGAGTATAGCCGTTGAAATGAATGGACCTAAGTCAGTCATGCCCACTGATTTCAATCAAGGGTCCCTCTAGATGTTGCTTTTATTGCACACTCTTGATGGTATCGGTGCAGTGAGACACAACCTCACTTTTCAGTACTGTTTGCACCTGCCAGCGTGGGCCAGCATTCAGGAAGGATGGGATTTAAAGCCCAGAGATATTTGGAGGGCTGCAGGTTCCCCCACCCGCACTCCTGGATGAATACATTCCACCAGAATCTGCCCAGTGGCATGGATGGGGAAGGGTGGAGCGGGACCAAAGGGGCAGAAGAATGAAAATCCGCAAACCCCAATTAGGAACGGTTGAGGGAGTTGGGTAGGTTTAGCTTGGAGGCGAGGAGACTGAGAGCTGATACAATAACCATCTTCAAATATCTGGAGGATGTTGTCACATGGAAGACAGAGCAAGCTTGCTTTGAGCTGCTCTGGAGGGTAGGACATCAAACCAAAGGATTCAAATGACAAGCAAGGAGGTTCCAGTTAAACATTAGGAACATTTCTGAGGGTAAGAGCTGCTTGACAGCGGAAGGTGGTGGCCTCTCCTTCATTGATGATTTTTAAGCAGAGGTTGGATGGCCACCTGTCAGGGATTATTTAGCTGTGATTCCTGCATTGCAGGGGGTTGGACTAGATGATTCTTGGGGGACCCTTCCAAACCAGTGCCAGATTTACATATAAGCTAAACAAGCTATAGCTTAGGGCCCCACTCTCTTGGGGACCCCAGAAAAATTTAAAGGGAAAAAAACCACTGGGTGTACATTTCCAAAATATAAGAGAAAAAGCATATTTTGTTTTGTGCAAATGGCTTTAGATACCTATTAGGTCCTATAAATTACCATATAGCATATATTCAACAACAAAAACAGTGGCAATTTGTTGTTGACAAAGGACAGCTGGACATATAAAGGGTCCCATTACCTTCAGTAGCTTAGGGCCTTATTAAACCTACCGTATTTTTTGCACCATAACACTCACTTTTTTCCTCCTAAAAAGTAAGGGGAAATGTCTCTGCGTGTTATGGAGGGAATGCCTACGGGTGGCATGCCTACGGATTTTCCTCCTCTAAAAACTACGTGTGTGTTATGGTCGGGTGCGTGTTATAGAGCGAAAAATCCGGTAAATCCGGCCCTGCATATGAATAATAAAAATCATTATGAGTTAGTTAGTTAGTTGGATGCAGCCCATTATTTCTGCTCTGCACCTAACACATTTTTTCCGTTAACTCCAAATTGGACCAGTTGTATAAGCCTCCCCTCCCCAGTTGTTTTCAGTTACAAAATGCAGCTGCCTAGGTGTGCCTTCTTGGGTTTCCTTCTCCGCATACTCAGGTATGTGTTTGGGGAGGGAATGGAATGTTTCACACCTGGATTAGTCAAGTTGCACGAGTTACTTACGGTATAAGGATTAGAAGTGTTGAGTTTCCAGTTTTCTGGGCAGGTGCACAGATTTCCTTTAGGTATCCTATTCCCCTCCCCGGTGCTGCCACAAGTGCACTGGCGAATTAAATCTTCCACTTCCCTTCTTTTAAAAAACAAAACAAAACAGCAAACAAAGGAATCGGTTCCTCAAAACCTGATTTTCCTGTCCAGAAATGAGCACGGGGGAGGGAACGCTTTCTTCTTGGCGCTGTGCTCCGTTTGTGTGCCTGGTGGGGGAGGGATAAGAAGATGGGGTGGTAAATAGATTAGCAGGGAGGAGGGCAGAAACCGCTGCCAGGCAAGGCCTTGTCGTGTAGACATGCCTTTGGCTTATTAGATTAACACTGTCGCTCTCTTTCTCTCTCTGCTTCAGATCCAGCCTTTGGTAACCTGGGGCGCTCAAGACACTTTGGACTACAGCTTCAGTCAGCCCCAGTGATGGGAGTTGTGGTCCAAAATTTCAGGAGGCAGGGGTGGGAGAAACCGTCAGTTTCCTTTGCCCATTTTGCCCATGTGGAGTTTCCGCCTCAGTCGTCATGTTGGTGGTTGGAAGCCCTCGTGAAAATTCATGAGCATATTTCTGTAGGCAGTTTTGCCTAACAAGAGACATTTTTGCAAAGCCGTTTCCCCTAACCTATTGCATTTGGGCATTATATTTAGATACGCACGTTAATGCACATTTGTATGCGCGTTTCTGCACACATGGCTGGGGAACTGTGCTGCAAAATTGGGAAGATTGCAGATTTCAAAGCAAAGCTGTATTTTGGTTCTTGCATTGCTCCAGAAACCCCAAAAGCAGGACCTGACTACCCTTTTGACTTCCCCTGATCTCCCTCACCTAGTGTCACTTTGAGCTGTTGTAGGATACTCAAAGGGTGGTTAGGCCCAGCTGCCCAGCCCTACTCTGAGCACTGTGACCACAGTTACACAGTGTTCTCATGGAGGGGAAGCATTGCAGGATGTTACCGGTGGGCTTGGATTGTGGTAATTATGACCCACCTGCCTGGCCTGAATTGTTTTTGACTCCTTTTTGAGAGGGAGGGAACGTAGAACGCTTGCTCTGCTTACAGAAAGTCTCAGATTCAATTCCCAGCATCTCCAGTTAAAAGGGATCAAGAGACAGGTGGCGGCTGCCTGAGACCATGGAGAGCTTTGCCAGTCAGAACAGGCAGTACTGAGTCTGATCTAGCCCTAATTTTTCAGAATCTTGAGGGCTAGAATCTTTATCACTCTTTTTTTAAGCAGGACTATAGCTCAACGTTAAGACTGCTTGCTATGCAATCGGGGCACCTTCAGTTAGGAAGGATCAGGATCAGCAGGTAGTTGGTGATGGGGGAAGCCCCCCTTGCTGGCTCAGACACTGGAGAGCCGCTGCCAGCCAGAGCAGGCAATACTGCGCTAGATGGACGAGTGTCCTGATTTGCTCCCAGCTGCATCTGTTTAATGGCTGCTTCTCCTCTCCCAACCCCCAGGTTCCATTGTGTGGGGATCATCTTCTTCCTCCTTGGCCTGGGAACGCTCCTGCCCTGGAACTTCTTCATCACGGCCATACCGGTGGGTCCTTTGCTTCAGGCACCTTCTTCTCTGGGCATCTGGGGGGGGGGAGAGACACATTTCCAGGGCTGAGCCCCAGCACAGGGTTGGGATATGAATACTGTAGATGCTCAGAGAGGATATCTTTATTAGATATTATCCTTCCTCCTTCACTTTTGTGAGTTCAGCAGAAGGCATCCTTTTGCAGATTAACAGGGAAGCTTGGATATGCTAGTTTTAGCCTTTTGAGTTTAAGTACAGTGGTACCTCGGGTACTTCAGGTTACAGACTCTGCTAACCCAGAAATAGTAGTAGGTTAAGAACTTTGCTTCAGGATGAGAACAGAAATCGTGCTCCAGTGGCGCGGTAGCAGCAGGAGGTCCCATTAGCCAAAGTGGTGCTTCAGGTTAAGAACAGTTTCAGGTTAAGAACAGACCTCTGGAATGAATTAAGTTCTTAACCCAAGGTACCATTGTAATCCAAGATGCTTTAAGGCAGACTGCCTTCTCCCTTGTATTTCCCCCTTTTCTATCCCTTAAAATAACAACCACACAAACAGTCTTGTAAAAGGTAAAAAAAGAAAACATTTACTCACTCAGAATACTTGTTGAAGAGTTAACAGATACAGCAGCTTTGTCCGGGCAGGCTTAACATGGTAATTCAGTAACAAAGACATACCGGTACTTAGGTCTAGCTTAGCAGATGTTCTTATGTTGCTGGCATGGTGGAAAGAGATAGGAAGAGTAAGAGAGGGTGCCCAGGCAGAGTGGGAGCGTCTCTCACAGAAACCTTTCTAGAAAACTTGCAGGAAAACTCTGTGAGCTTCATCTCCTGTCGTGTGCCTATCTAGCAAAACATGAATTGACGTGGTTAAATATCCCACGTGCAGCTCACGCCTGGAATCATCGCCCTTGTTGCTCACTCACTTCTTTGCATTTCTTGCTCTTCAAAATAAGAGGAAACTCTGAATCCAGCTCCGCTCTAAGGCCATTTCCCCAGGATGAATCAGGCTGCATCCCTGGATCCTACTTAACCTGGGAGCAGGAACGGAAAGGATAGTCTCCGTTTCACACGGATGAGTTCATTCACAAGACCTTTCCATCCCATTCTGGCATCAGTCCATAAATTATTTGTTAAAAAAAAGCACCTGCACAAATATACGGATTGCTCTTTGCCTATCCGACCCTGCAGTTCCACCTTTGGGGTGCTCAGGAGGAGAAAGAGAGGAAATGGAAGCCCCATTGTGCTGGTGGCATGCAGTGATGGAGGCAGTTTGTGATGGCAGCATGGCTTCCTGTTGCTTGGTACTTTGAGGAAACAGGTCGAGTTTTGGGCTTAGCTCACCATAGCCAGCCCTGGAACATCCATCGATTGTATAGCATGGCAGGGATAAGCAAGGTGCAGTAGAGCATGTGCAAAGTGTCCTTGCACCATGCCTCAATCAGCCTGCACACATGTGGGTTGAAAGGGGAAGAGCTTTAATGGTCCAACAATGTGTGTTGTATTTTTATCCTGTGAACCACCCTGTGATCTTGTGATGAAAGGGGGTATATAAATATCTAATGAATAACAATGGTGTAGGGCAAGTCTGAGTCCCAGCCCCTCTCTTCCTGGGGAATTGAACACACAGACACCGCTCACACAGAGTATAACCTTCTTTTCAGTATTTTCAGTCTCGGCTCGTTGTGGGGAACTGCTCAGCTGGCAAGGAGGAGGATGGGAACTGGACAGGCCTGGGACTTGAACCCTCATCCCACTGCAGTGACGACTTTAACTTCAGCAACTGGCTGGCTCTTCTTTCCCAGCTGCCTCTGCTCCTCTTCACCCTTCTCAACTCCCTCCTCTACCAATGGTGAGCTTCCTGCTCCTCCATCTTGGCCCTGATCCCATGCCCAAGACGGGTGTTGCCCACCTCTGTCTCCACACTCTCCCAGGTTCCCTTTCTGGAAGCGTAATCTCCAGATTCCCAGCTTTCATTTAAAAGAAGGAAAAGCAAGTGTCTGTAGAACCTGAGACGTGAGGCAAAATGTACAGGCCTGCTTCCCCCTTCCACTGTTTGACTTTGCCCCCACCTATGTGTCCAAAGTGTTCTCTATAAACTGCGCTATAAGGGGTCAGTCACAACAAAGCCTTGATTGTGCTTGCAACAGCCCTGTGAGGTAGGACCACTGTTGGTTCCATAGTACATATGGAGAGTTGAGGCAGAGAGAGGAGAAACTTGCTTTGTTTTGAGGGCCGCCGCTCACTGGTAGAACATCTGCTTTGCATGCAGCAGGTTCTGGGCTCAATCCCCAGCATCCCCAGGTAGGGCTGGGAGTGTCCTCCACTGAAACCCTGAAGAGCCACTGCTGGTATGTTTAGACAATACTGAGCTAGGACCAACGGCCTGACTCTGTATAAGTCAGCTTCCTACTTAAATCAGCCCTTTATTCAGGACCATGTGGACCAGAAACTTACTTCCTTCTGAGACGAAGGGTCATAAATCCATGGTGGAGCCTCTGCTTTGCATGCAGGAGGTTCCCAGTTCAATTCCCGGCATCAGTGTTGAATCCCAGAATTGTATTGTTGGAAGGGACCCCAAGGGTCCTCTAGTCCAGGAATCTCAGCTAAGACATCCATGACAGGTGGCCATCCAGCCTATGCTTAAAGAACTCCAGTGAAGGAGAGTCCACAACCTCCAGAGGCAGTCTGTTCCACTGCCAACAGCTCTTAAAGGTAAAGGGACCCCTGACCATTAGGTCCAGTCGTGGCCGACTCTGGGATTGCGGTGCTCATCTCGCTTTATTGGCCGAGGGAGCCGGCGTACAGCTTCTGGGTCATGTGGCCAGCATGACTAAGCCGCTTCTGGTAAACCAGAGCAGCACACGGAAACGCCGTTTACCTTCCCGCTGGAGCGGTACCTATTTATCTACTTGCACTTCGACGTGCTTTCGAACTGCTAGGTTGGCAGGAGCTGGGACCGAGCAACGGGAGCTCACCCCGTCATGGGGATTCGAACTGCCGACCTTCTGATTGGCAAGTCCTAGGCTCTGTGGTTTAACCCACAGCGCCACCCCAATGGCTCTTACGGTCAGGAAATTCTTCCTGATGTATAGCTGGAATCTCCTTTCTTTTAACTTGAAGCCGTGGGTTCAGTTCCCTTCCTTCCCCGCATCTCCCAGCTGCTCAGCCCCCTCCGACTCTTATCTAGGCAGCACAACCTTTAAGCATTCATCTTTCTCCTTTCCACCCCTGCAAAGCATTCCGGACAAAGTGCGAATCCTGAGCAGCCTGATCGGGATCCTGCTCCTCTTTGTGCTGACGGCCGTCTTGGTCAGGGTGGAGATGCCGGCCCAGAGTTTCTTCTCCATCACCATGGCAAGCGTCTGGTTCATTAACTGTGAGTTCTGCATGGCCTGGGTGGGGCCTGGCTGTCCCTCCCAGAGCAATAACGCCATTGCCGTCTGCTCCCGAGCCCTGCGGCAGATCTGTAACCTCCAGGCTTTGAGTTTGGAGAAGAGAATGACCAAGAGCCAGTCTGGTGTAGCGGTTAGAGAGTCAGTCTAGGGCCAGGGAGACCCAGGTTCAAATCCATGCTTGGCCCCAAACCTTTTGGCCAGCTGCTGTCTCTCGGTCTGAACAGCCTCACAGGGTTGTTGTGAGGGTAAAACAGGGGTGAGGAGAACCATGGATCTGTGGCTCTGAATTTCTGGGATGAAAGGTGGAGCAGAAGTGTAACTTCGATGTAATTTTAAAAGGCTGAGGGGAAGGGCCGTATGTGCTTAAATTACAGGAAGGCAGGTTGAGGATTAGGATGGTAAGAACAGTTTTATAATCATAATTATAATAATAATTTATTACTTATGCTCCACCCATCCGACTGAGATGCCCCAGCCACTCTGGGCGGCTTCTATCAGAATATAAAAGAACACGACGAAACATCAGACGTTAAAAAGCTTCCTGATACAGGGCTGCCTTCAGATGTCTACAGAAAGTTTTATAATTGTTTATCTCTCTGGCACCTGATGGGAGGCCATTCCACAGGGAAGGTGCCACTACCAAGAAGGCCCTCTGCCTGGTTCCCTGTAACTGCACTTTTTGCACTTTTTGCCAGAAGGCCCTCGGCGCTGGACCCCAGTGTCTGGGCTGAATTATGAGGGTGGAGATACTCTATATCCTATACAGGGCCAAGGAGCGTCAATTTTATTCAGGCTAGTTTTCTACACAAACCCCTCTTTATCCTCCATCCAGACAAGCAAGAGATCAAGGCCAGGCGAAAACACTTGAGGTGTGAATCAGGGCCAGTGAGGGGGTGTGGCTTGGGGAGAATTCTGAGGGCCAGATAGAACTGGAGGGCCACATTTGAAACCCTCCCCTCCGAGACCTCAAGTTCTCCACCCCTGGACTAAACAGCCTACAAGTCTCCTTCTAACTCTGTCATTCTAGGACTGCAATCTAAGAAAAGGTATCTGTTGTTGTTGCTGCTGCTGCTGTTCACCCACCCTTTACCATACAGTCCTAGGACAGGTGACAGCAATTTAAAAATGCCAGTGTCGAAGGCCGGGGTAAAGAGGTGCATCTTGAGCCTATGACAGAAACTGTCTTCTGAAGATGCTGGACAAGGGAGGGAGGGAGGAAGTTGCACAACTTCCTCTGGCTGTGAGGAATGATCTCCCCTGAGGGATTATAGTTCTTAGTGCTTGGGAGAAAGGGGAAGGTTGCCCCTCCACAACCATGGTCTTAGTCCCAGTCCTGGGTGTGTGAGCTTATAAGGAAGTAAAATGCCACTAAGCATGTTGGCTGCTGACCTTCTCGCCCCCCAAACTCCACCTTCTTTCTCTCCTCTCCTCTCTCCAGCCTTCTGCGCCGTCTTGCAAGGCAGCCTCTTTGGGCAACTGGGATCCTTCCCTCAAAGCTACAGCACTCTCTTCCTGAGTGGCCAAGGAATGGCGGGGACCTTCGCAGCCACCGCCATGTTGCTCTCCATGGCCAGTGAGTATCATGAGGAGGACGAGGAGTGGGTGGGCTGGAGAGCAAGTCCTCTGAGGGCCCGTTGGGAAAGTGCTGGGAAGGGGGGGCGGTTTGCATGGAGAAGAGAAGATCGAGGAGGCCGGGGGGAAAGGAGAACCACCTTCAAATATCTGAAAGGGGTGTCACGTTGAAAATGGAGGCAACCTGTTCTCCGTTGCTCCAGAGGGCCAGTTTAGAACCATACAGTGGAATTCGCAGGGGAGCAGATTTCTGCTGAACATTAAGACAGAGGTGAGGAATGTCCAGCCTGTCTGTGGGCCTTAATATCCCCCTACCTGTGGGGCAGGTAAAGACATGGAGGGGTCAGGTTTACAGCTGACCACCAGGGCTTCGGAGTGCCCCGCAGGGTGCTTGCAAGCATCAACATTCAGCTGACCATCGGCCTTTTTCAGAGAGCAGCATGAGACACTCTGATGGCTGCCTCAGTTCTGTGCAAGCCCTGATGACCAGCTGATTGTTGCTGCTTGCAGTGAGCCCCGGACGGTGAAGCCCAATAATCAGCTGGTTTGTTGGCGCTTCAAAATGTCACACACTGCACTGGACCAAAAACAGGTCATCTGATGTCGTTGTGGCATCAGGTGATTGACAGCTGGGCACCCCCACCTCTCCATCTGTCAAACTTGATCTACAGGGGTGGGGGAGAAAACAGTAAGAGGCACCCAGCCGTGCAGCAGGCTGCCTCAGGAAGTGCTGGGCCCCCTTTCAGGAGAGGCATTTTAATAACAGCAACTTCAGATTGCCTGCCTTTGGCTGATTAATGTGGAGCGCCCAGTGGGTCTGAGGCGGAGCTGCTTTGTTGCCCTCCAAAATACCACTTATATTTTACTTATCATCTATTACATTTATGTCCCACCTTTTATCTTCCAAGGATCTCAAGGGGGCTTAAATGCTTCTCCTCCTCAGTACGCCTCACCCTTCTGAGCCCACTTGCCTGTTCATTCCTGCCAAAAGCACACATGCATTCCTTAGGCCCAATGTGAAGTCCCCACTCCGCCCCCAACTGCCCCTTTCTCTGTAGGCTTCTCACTTCTTCATCTCTCTTCCCCACCTCTTTCTTCATTCAGGCCTTTGCCTCTTCCAGGAACAAGAAGAAAGGACCTCTGAGGTGCACCAAGTTATAATTCGTTGGTGTTTTGAATACAACCTGCATCACGGGGGGAAACGCAGCAATGCTCTGTGTTTTTCTGTGCGCTCTGCTGCAATGTGGCTGTGGCACCCCTTACCCACCCACTCCCCAGCTCAGTCTCATGGCTTGCCCAGCACTCCTGCCTTTAATTCCTCCTTCCTACTAACTCCTCTCCTGTCCCTCACCCCCTCCTATGTGAGAATTCCTTCCTCCTGCATACAGAGTTATCACTTCTCTTTCCAAAACTGCCCCCACCCTTCTCCACGTTCTGTCTTGAGGCATCTTCACCCCAAACATTTGTGAGCATTCCGTGACATGACAAAAGCTCGACTTGTTATGTACTGAGGTTCTCACCCTGTGCCAGTAAGGGGATACTGTAGATAGTTATGCAAATAAGGGATTGAAAGTGACGTTCAGTGATTGGATAGTTTTAGAAAATTGTTACAGTTACGTTGTACTGGAGCTCTATATAAACAGGCTGACTGAACCCTTCAGTTCAGTTCTGTTCTGGCCTCTGAATAAACAAGAGCTGTTTGAAGAATCGCTGTGTCTTCTGATATGTTCACCCACAACTTAATACGACTGGTGACTGGTGACTGGTAGAGGTTCAGAGGTGACGGGACAGTGTTTAACTGTGGGCTTGTTTGTTTGCATTTATGCCAAGATGCATAGCAGGGTTGTGGGGAAGGAATACGATGCAAGTTCTAGCAACTTACTCCTCACCCCCACGGGCTGTGTCAAAGCCCTGTGAGTCCAGAAGGGTAGCCCAGAAAGCGCTCTCTGTAGGCTGCCCATCCTCATCTCATCGTTCTCTGGCTTTTCAGGTGGCGTGGATGCTCAGACCTCTGCTTTGAGCTATTTTGTCACCCCCTGTGTTGGGACCCTGATCTCAATCATCTGCTATATCTTGCTGCCCCACAAGGTGAGACAAAGCCCTCTCTCCCATACCCTGGTTTTGCAAAATAAGAGGGAGCTCTTTCCACTGGGTTTGAGGAGGAGAGGAAGAGATTTGTAAGCACTGGCATGGTCTAATCCACTTAAAAAGCCAACTGGGCTAAAGCGATGTGGACAATCATGATCTCTTCCCCTGCACCATGTACACATTTCCTTATTTTCACCTGTTTTGTACAGCAGACAAACTGCTCTCTGGGTGCTTATAGACTAATGCGATCTTCAAGCGGGATTCATTCACACATTCTGACAAATTCAGGTTGCACTATTAAAGTCAATTTGGCACTCCTGTGCAACAAACTCACTCCCCACCCCCTAAAAATCTGACTTCTTCTTTTTGCATTGCATTGCAATGCTGTCTACCCCCACACCACAAATTTGAAATAAATAAATTGCCAGCGTTCTCTAACCTCCCCACAAACTTTATGCAAACAAAGCTGGGTTGCCTGGAAGTGACATTGGAGAGAGACTGAGTTGAGAAATTAGACCAAGGGTACATATTGATATAGGAATGTATTAGATAAAATGTAATGAAATATACAATAATAAGAGTACATTCATTTGTAAAAAAGGAATATACAAAGGGATAGACAGGAAGTCCAAAGTGTTGGTACAAATATGATTTTGGAATAGTTTTTTGTTCTTGTTTTCCTTTTCCTTTTAGTATATAAACTTTGTATACATGTTGAAAATGATAGTATAATAAGTCTTGTGATGTAATATGATAATGTTTACCAATGTAACATAAGAACTTTAATAAATAAATAAAACTAAACAAAAAACACCCTGCCATCTGCAACCACGGCTCCCTTTTTTCTCTGCAGGATTTTGCTCGCCACCACCTGCACAAGAGAGCCCCGGAAGAGCCAGGCTATGAGCTGGAGACCAAGGCGGGGCTTCTTTCCCCTGGTAAGCAGCCTCCCAAGTAGTGGGTCAGCCAGGCTCCCCACTTGAGAGTTCTTCCCAAATTGTGGAACCAATTCACAAATTTAATAGTGGAGCTTGTAGGGCAGGGTGGGGGAATGTTTGACCCTCCAGAGGCTGTTAGACTCCCAACTCCCAGCAGCCCCAGCCAGCAAGACCAGGGATTAGGGATGATGGGAGTTGTAGTCCAGCAACCTCTAGGCCAGGCTTCCTCAACCTCGGCCCTCCAGATGTTATGAGACTACAATTCCCATCATCCGTCACTACTGGTCCTGCTAGCCAGGGATCATGGGAGCTGTAGGCCAAAAACATCTGGAGGGCCGAGGTTGAGGAAGCCTGCGCTAGAGAGCTACACATTGGGCACCCCAAGTGTATAGTTAAGTCTCCCTCTACCTGGCTGGCATCTAGGCAGTTTAACTTTTTCGTAAACCGCTTTCAGGGTTTTGTTTTGTTTTTTTAATAATAAAGCAGTGTATAAATGTTAAGAAGTAAATAAATAAATTGCAAGGTTTTTTTAGAAAACCCTAAAAGCTCAAATGTTATTATTATTGTTGTTATTATTATTATTATTATTATTATTAATTAAAGGTACATGGCAACCCAACAACAGAATTCCTGATGTAGTCATAAAAAACACCCCTTACTCAATACTAAAATAACCCCCAAAATATAATAATATTGTAATTATTATTTGGAAACGGAAGCAATTACTGTATTTTTTGCTGTATAAGACTCACTTTTTCCCTCCTAAAAAGTAAGGGGAAATGTGTGTGCATCTTATGGAGCGAATGCAGGCTGCACAGCTATCCCAGAAGCCAGAACAGCAAGAGGGATTGCTGCTTTCACTGCGTAGCGATCCCTCTTGCTGTTCTGGCTGCTGAGATTCAGAATATTTTTTTTTCTTGCTTTCCTCCTCCAAAAACTAGGTGCATCTTGTGATCTGGTGCGTCTTATAGAGCGAAAAATAGGGTACTTACGGGTTTTCAGTGTTCATGTTCCAAATCGTTAGGCTTCCGAGACACTCGAAAACTGAAGTTCTACTGTGTGTGTGTGTATGTGGCAGAGTAGAAGGCAATTAGAGCCTGTAGGTCACTTGACTCTGCCACGTGCTAATTGGCTCCTTTTCTGTCCCGCCCCCAGAGGATGGCCTTGGCCCTGTGCCGGGTGCCACCGAAGGAGGAGAGCCGCTGAGCTTGAGCAATGGGATTGCCATCGCCCTGGAGCAAGAAGACTCAAAATGCCCCCTGGAGATTATGAACGGGAGCAATGGGGCAGGCCTGCCTCCGCCGAAACCGTCAGTCCTAGGTGTGCTCAGGAAGGTAGGGACTGTGGCCGGAGGGGTGAAGTAACAGGAAACACCAAGACTAGGGTGGGTGGGGGAATGGAATAGCAAGGGTGCTGGCGAAACCACAACTTCCTCACATTGCTCTCTCTTCCTCTTCCTCCCGGTTATAGATTTGGCAGATGGCCCTCTGCATTGTTATGGTCTTCTCCATCACTCTGTCTGTGTTTCCCGCCATCACTGCCAGCGTCGCCAGCACGTCAGAGAACGAAACCTGGAGTGAGTAATGGGGGGGGGGGTGTCCAATGGGGGTGGTGGAAGGATGAGGAGGGTCCCAGCTGGCTAGAGGCAGTTGAGAGCTGGAGCCCCACAGAAAGGCCCACAGCTCAGCAGTAGAGCTGCCTTGCATGTAGAAGGCCCCAGGCTCAGAAGTCCCCAGTAGCACTGCCATGGAGGGCTTGGAGAGACCCTTGTCTGAGGCCCTAGAGAGACACTACCTTTGCAAAACAGACAGCAAGACTCGGCCTTCTCGGTAGTGGTGCCCGCCCTGTGGAACGCCCTCCCATCAGATGTCAAGGAAACTAACAACTACAGTGGTACCTCGGGTTACATATGCTTCAGGTTACATACGCTTCAGGTTACAGACTCTGCTAACCCAGAAATAGTGCTTCAGGTTAAGAACTTTGCTTCAGGATGAGAACAGAAATCGTGCTTCAGCGGCACGGTGGCAGCAGGAGGCCCCATCAGCTAAAGTGGTGCTTCAGGTTAAGAACAGTTTCAGGTTAAGAACAGACCTCCGGAACGAATTAAGTACTTAACCTGAGGTACCACTGTATCCAACTTTTAGAAGACATCTGAAGGCAGCCCTGTTTAGGGAAGTTTTTAATGTTTAATGTTTGAAGTTTTATTCTGCTTTTAAGGTTTTTTTGAAAGCTGCCCAGAGTTGCTCCAGCCAGATGGGCAGGGTAGAAATAATAAATAAATAACTTGTTGTTGTTGTTGTTACTAAGGCAATTGCTTACCATCCTAGAAAGATGGCTGAGGCTCAGGGATGAAGCACTTACTCTGCTTGCAGAAGGGTTCCAACATCTTTAGTTAAAAAAGGATTGTGTAGGAATTTTCTCTGCCTCTGTCCCCAGAGAGCCACAGCCAAGAGTAGACAATATTGGGCTAGACCAGTGATTCTCAAAGGGTGTGGCAGGAGAGGCTGGCAAGTGTGGAGGGAAAAATCAAGGACACCTGGGCTTAGTTCACACCCGGCATATGAGAACTTCAGTTTTATTTATATTTAAAGAAGATTTGCGTACCACTTAATTGACAAAAACCCCTCTAAGCGGTTTACTGAAACGGTATAAAACATTTGTAAGGAAAATCCCAATTAAACCAAACTTTTTAAAAGTAGTAGACATAAAACGTAAGTAAAACCAGATTTTTCAAAGCAAATCTAATTACAGGTTAGTGTTGCCTTCATCTCCCTCCTATTTCTCTGTCTTTTTCTTATGCTTAGGGAAGTTCTTCACTCCTGTCTGCTGTTTTCTTCTGTTCAATGTCATGGACTGGCTGGGCCGCAGCGCTACCTCCTATTTCCTCTGGGTAAGTGTTGGTTTCTGAAGTGGGATTGGCTTCACGCTGTCCAAAATCAGGGTGACTGTTATGACTATCTCTGGATGAACTCCAGAGAGGCAGCAGTGTTAACCTCCCATAACGAAAGCAGATAAGGCATGTGGCACCTACAAGACTTTGATTTCAAGGAAAGCTTTTGTGGGCTTGGGCCACTAAACTCAGGAAGCCTTATCTCACACTTGGCAGATTGTTATAGCAGGTGGAGACCACATGTGACCCACCAGGTCTCTCTGCCCGGTCCTTGGGACTCTCCCAAGTGTTTTTGCTTGGACAGGAGTCCTTGAACTCTTGCAATGACTCTTCCTAGCCCGGATGGAGGATGGAGTTGAGCATGCATAGAAACTAGCCTAGTGTACAAAGGTAAAAATTATGTTTGTTGCTCCTCCCTCTTTTGCATTTGGCCCTGCCTGCGACTGGCATGTGGCCCTCAAAAGGTTGCCCAGAAGGGAATATGCTGCCCTTGCCTTGAAAAAAGTTCCTCGCTCATTACATAGGAGTATGCTTGAATCCTAAGATCTTCTACTCTTTTTGAGGCCAGGCAGGTTTTATTTACCGTATTTTGCCGTGTATAAGACTATATTTTTTCCTAATCTTTTAAAGTTTAAAATAAGGGGTTGTCTTATACATTGATAGTGCATAGTGCATTTTCTTAATTTTGAGCCCCCCAAAATAGTGGGCGTCTTATTCACGGGGGCATGTTATACAGTGGTACCTCTGGTTGCGAATGGGATCCGTTCCGGAGGCCCGTTCGCAACATGAAAAGAGCGCAACCTGCAGCAGCACATCTCTGCATGCGTGGGTTGCGATTTGCCGCTTCTGCACATGCGCGTGACGTCATTTTGCACTTCTGCGCATGCGCGAGCAGTGAAACCCGGAAGTAACCCTTTCAGGTACTTCCGGGTCACCACGGGACGTAACCTGAAAGAACATAATATGAAGCAGATGTAACATGAGGTATGACTGTACACGGAAAAATACAGTACTTAGACATCTTTTAATAATAATAATAATAATAATAATAATAATAATAATAATAATAAAAATAATAATAAAAATATTATTTGTACCCCGCCCATCTGGCTGGGTTTCCCCAGCCACTCTGGGCAGCTTCCACAAAGACCAAAAATACACTAAGATGCCACACATTAAAAACTTCCCTGAACAGGGCTGCCTTAAGATGTCTTCTGAATGTCAGGTAGTTGTTTATCTCTTTGACATCTGATGGGAGGGCGTTCCACAGGGTGGGCGCCACTACTGAGAAGGCCCTCTCCCTGGTTCCCTGTAGCTTTGCTTCTCGCAATGAGGGAACTGCCAGAAGGCCCTCGGCACTGGACCTCAGTGTCCGGGCTGAACGATGGGGGTGGAGACGCTCCTTCAGGTATACTGGGCCGAGGCCGTTTAGGGCTTTAAAGGTCAACACCAACACTTTGAATTGTGCTCGGAAACGTACTGGGAGCCAAAAAGATCAAGACGTTCTTATGAAGTTAAAATAATGATGCAGAAAGAATTATGAAATAGAATAAATAAAAAGAAAGAGAAAGAAAGAAAACTCTAGTAGGTTTGTGAGTATGGAGGTCCGCAGCCATCACGTCATAAAACGAGACCTTTGGACATTTATTAGGAAATAGGGTAATGAAGCTGCTTTTTGCTCTCCCCAGCCAGAGAAGCATCTTCGCCTGCTCCCTGCGGTGGTGGGGCTCCGCCTGCTGCTCGTCCCACTCCTGCTTCTGTGCAATGTCCCCCAGCGGGAATACCTGCCCATGCTCTTCCACCAGGATGCCTGGTTCGTCCTCTTCATGGTCGTCTTCTCCCTCTCCAATGGCTACTTCGTCTCCCTCACCATGTGCCTGGCGCCAAAGTGAGTGTGCTCTGAGCGACGTCACCCCTCCTGAAACATGCAGAAGCAGCATTATGAACAGGGGGGTGTCTGCAAGAGTGGATCGCTTGTTCTCTTTACAGTGGTACCTCGGGTTACAGATGCTTCAGGTTACAGACGCTTCAGGTTACGGACTCTGCTAACCCAGAAATAGTACCTCAGGTTAAGAACTTTGCTTCAGGATAAGAACAGAAATCGTGCTCCAGCAGTGCAGCAGCAGCAGGAGGCCCCATTAGCTAAAGTGGTGCTTCAGGTTAAGAACAGTTTCAGGTTAAGAACAGACCTCCGGAACGAAGTAAGTTCTTAACTCAAGGTACCACTGTATTTATTTCGCATTGGGGCATTGGCACCTTGTTGGCAGCCCCTGGTCTGCACTAACCAGCAGTGGCTCTCCAGGGTTTAAGGCAAGGGATGTCTTGCCAAGCCCTACCTGGCAAAGCCGGGGATGTTGAACCAGGGACTTTCTCCATGCAAGGCTCCCTGAGCCACCACCATTCTCGAAAAACAGGTAAAAATGCCATCTCCCTGAATTCCAGTTGTGAACAGCAGGCCCTCAAATTATTCTGATTTTTGTTGTGCTCCTCTTAGGCCACACCACACACTTAAAGCACTCTCTTATACCACTTTAATAGCCAATTAGTCCTGGGAAATGTAGTTTATACAGGGTGCAAGGGGTTGGACTAGATGACCCTCGGGGGTCCCTTCCAACTCTGTGATTCTATGTAGCAGTGACCCACACATTTTGGCACCCTCTGAACGGCAGAAGCATCCCAACATGCCCTGTGAGTGTTCTGCGTAGGACATAAAGCTTAAGACACTTTTGTGATCTTCTTTGAGAACAAAGTAATTGAAATTGAGTTTTAAAAAGTTGTATTTAAAGGCCGTTCATAATTGGAGGCTGCAAACTGTAGCTTCCATGTGCATAAATCCAGCCCTGGTTTCCTCTCTGGGTTGGGCAAAGAGGAAGGGCCTTTTCCACGGGTGTAGCCAGGATTTATGTCATAGGGGGGCAGGTTTTACGTTGGGGTGGCAGAACCAAGTTATCTGAGATGCAGTTGGTCAGTTAGTTATTTTTATTTATTTACTTGATTTGGGGAGCAAATACCCACCCCCCTCACCCCTTGGCTTTGCCCATGGCCTTTTCTGCCAGATTATAAATTATCTTCTCTGTTTCCGCCCCCAGACAGGTGCAACCACATGAGAGCGAATTGGCAGGAGCCATCATGACGTTTTTCCTGGCGCTGGGTCTCTCTTGTGGAGCTGGGCTGTCCTTCATCCTCAAGGCCTTGCTCTGATGTCCAGGACTTGCTGGACCTCGGCAACAGCAAAGACTTGAAGACTTGAGGAGAGGCTGGTTGCCCTTCTCTCCCTCCCAGGCGTGCCCTCTGTGTAGCAGCTAATATCCTTCTGGGTAGCAAAGTGAGCTTCTGCCACCATCTTCCAACAAAGGGAACTGCTCTTTCTGGTTTTTCTTTCCTGTATATGCATAAGTTCATGTTCGCTCAGCTACCCTACCAGGAACCTGAATGTATTTTTTTTTTAAAGACTCTTGGACTTTTCTGAAAGATTCCTGGATTTTTACCAAGCCTAGGGAAGGCTGTGGTACAGAGGGGGCATTTGCAAGCCCCCTTCCTGCATCCCTGGAGGTGGAGGAGTCGCTCTGCCTCTCCCTATTGTGCCTGGCTGAGGACGCACAGCAAAGGGGGATTTTGCAATATCCTCACACGTATTCTTGCTCTCTGAAATATACTCAGAGTCGCAAAGTGATTTCATGCTGTTTATTCAGCTCATAGTGGTGAGGAGGAATGAATGAATGTCCCCTCAAAGTACCTGCTTTATAAACATTATTTACACAATGGGCTGCACATGATTGGCTAATTCCGGAATTCTACTGTAAGCCAATCAGGTTGTGGATTCACTTCTATCTGGAGCATGACTGGGTAGTTCCTGCCAACCAATCATACTGCTGCATTGTTCTAGGACCAATCAGACTGCTGCATTCTGAATCCTATTGTTCTAGGACCAATCAGACTGCTGCCTTTTGGATCCTATTGTTCTAGGACCAATCAGACTGCTACGGTTTGGATCCTATTCAACTCAGTACATAACACTCTCCCTTTGCTTTCAACTTGAGGAAGTATTGTTGCATAACACATGTGTGCATCCTCATGGAGGGTGACGGTAGGTAAGGAAGGGAGAAGTCTGTATCCAATGGGGTTGGGTTTGTTTCTTCCATCTCAAATTATCAATATAGGGCAAGCTCTCTGCTCTCCCCACCCACCCACTGCCCGGTTTATGGTTTTGTTTTCTCAGCTTCCATTGCTTCAAACTTGTCTGCTTAAACTTGTTGTCGTCCGATAAAGAGGTCCGCAAGATGTCAGACACTGCTTTCCAGAGGGGTCCGTCCTCCAGCCTCCCCAACCGGGTGTTCCCTATATATTTTGGGACAAACTGCCCCACCCATCACTTCCTGTAGCCCAAGCCATCTGGAAGACTGGTGGTGGAGGCTCTGCAAAAAGAGGCATAGGATTGCTGAGAAATAATATCATGTGTAGCCTCTTTAAACTAGGCTGCCAGATTTGGCATTTGACCAAGCTTCTCTTCAGGCCAAAGGAGACTCATTTAGGCTGGCAGGGCTAAGCTCAAAGCAGGGTTAGGCCCCCGCTGTTCAGCCTGAAGCAGCTGCTTTCCTAAGCTAGCCTGTTTCCCTCCGGTATGTGATGGAGGACACTGCCAGTGTTTTGTTTTGGGGTTTTTCGGGTTTTTTAACGTATTTAGTGTTGAGGTAAGATCCAGAGATGCTGGGGACTGAACCTGGGACCTCTCGCATGTAAGGTAGGTGCTCTTTCACCAAGTGACAAGTGTTGGCCACCGACTTGGACAACTTTAAAAGGGAATTAGACAAATTCATAGAGGAGTATAACTTACAAGGCGATCAATAGCTACTAGTCATGGTCGTGATAGGATACCTCCAGGATTTCGGCCAGCATCTCTTCTGGCTGATCCTCACCTGCTCACACCTGAGCCACTCTGTTTCCATCTTCTACCATTACAGCTGGACATGCATTTAGTTTCTTCTTGCAGAGCTTGCTCAGGACTTCCGCACAGTAGCTAAATGGGGCACTTTGGTCCAAAAATTCATTGGAGACCTTCCAGAAATTTGAACATAAGAAGAGAACTCTATAGCTGGATCAGGCCAGTGGCCTGTCTAATCCAGGATCTTGGACTCACAGTGGCCAACCAGATGTCCCAATGGGAAGTCAGGCCTCTTTGTACGGAATCTCTTTACAATGAGCCACCCTAATATACAATCCCAACCTTTAATTCACAGAGGCATTTAACGTGTGTCATTTTACAGAACACACACACCGTCCTTCTCAGTTGCAGCATGGATGCAGCCGTGGAAGCCATGTCCTATTTTGCAGCAGACTGGAAGCTTGAATTATTATTTTTTTATGGAGAAGGGCTAGCAGAATTCTCAGGTGTCCTGATTGTAAAACTGAAAAGGGCAGCTCCATATGGGAAGGGCTAGACTTCCCCTCATACTGGAGCAAAGTTTGTGGTTCTGTCCCACAAACCCTGTCCAACCTCCTCGGCTCTCCAGTAGGACACCCCTCCCAGGGCACCTTCTTCTGGCCATGTGATGCTTGAAAGAGGCTTGCTTTGTATATAACATGCTAAGGGTGATGAGAGTAAAAAGGAAGTACATCTGGAGAAAAGGAGATAACGATGAGCCACGGCCCATCAGAATATTGAGGTTTCAAAGTACTGGAATTTGGGTGGGGGGTTTATTTCGTTTTTAAAGGGTAGGAAATGCAAGTATAAACCTCCTGCACTTGCTCAGCAGTCGCAAATTGTTGTTGTTGTTTAGTCGTTTAGTCGTGTCCGACTCTTCGTAACGCCATGGACCAGAGCACGCCAGGCACTCCTGTCTTCCACTGCCTCCCATAGCTTGGTCAAACTCATGCTGGTAGCTTCAAGAACACTGTCCAACCATCTCGTCCTCTGTCGTCCCCTTCTCCTTGTGCCCTCAATCTTTCCCAACATCAGGGTCTTTTCCAGGGAGTCTTCTCTTCTCATGAGGTGGCCAAAGTATTGGAGCCTCAGCTTCAGGATCTGTCCTTCCAGTGAGCACTCAGGGCTGATTTCCTTAAGAATGGATAGGTTTGATCTTCTTGCAGTCCATGGGACTCTCAAGAGTCTCCTCCAGCACCATAATTCAAAAGCATCAATTCTTCGGTGATCAGCCTTCTTTATGGTCCAGCTCTCACTTCCATACATCGCTTTAACTATACCTACCTTTGTTGGCAAGGTGATGTCTCTGCTTTTTAAGATGCAGTCGCAAATGCTTCTCTGAAAGGAATAAGGAGACAAGTTGCAGGGAGTAGTAGAGAAGTGAGGAAACCGTGATCCTCCTGATGTAGTTAGACTTGAACCCCCATCAGCCCCAGCAAACATTAGTCTGGGAGGATGGGATCTAGAAACATCTGGGGGGGGGCACAGATTCCCTGCTCCTGGACTAATACATTGAATTATCATTTGCCTACTGGTATGTCTGGGAAATGGTGTAATTTGGCCAAAGGAGGGGGCACAGGAGGGATGAAAATCTACCAAAGGTTCTACAAACATCTAAGAACAGGGAAGCAGTGGCATGTGGCAGAGGGCCTCCCATCTGAATGTACCTGATCCAATAGCTCCCATGGAATATCGTCAGCTATTAAACACAGTCTAAGGGCTCTAGCTGTCCTTTTTATTGTGCACTTATGATTGGTGCTTATGATGGTATGAGGGCAGTTATGTGCAATCCCGCTTTCAGCGCACCTGCAAAAGTTTCAGAATGGACATACAGATTCATTTCTCATCAGCACGTGTTCCATAGCTTCTTGCTGAAATCCTGTAACTTTTCATACTACAGACGTTCCAGGATGTTTTCCACACCACTTTTGCTGCGCTATATAGCACAAGAGTGCTCCTCCTGACATCAGTCAAGGGGTAACATTGAGGAAGCGTAGCAGAACACCCAATGAAGTGAAATGATGTGGGGACAGTTCAGAATAAATCCACCACGAATGCACAACTATTGTGTCAGTGATATGTTGCAGAATATATCTGCAAAAAGTACAGTCCAGGGGATACCCCTCGGCTAGGGCCAGGTATTGCCTTATAGGATCGTAGAATTGTGGAGCTAGAAGGGACCTAAAATGTCATCTAATCCAACCCCCTGCACTGCAGGAAAAGGCAAGACACATCGATGGTTTATTCACTGTGATCCGATTGCAATATTCATTATGGTACATTTGAATGGTTTCAGTCTTGTTGCCTATTTAAGCAATATATATTTAAGTGTGTTTCATTGTAAACAGACACTTGCTCTCAATACTTACTGGCATTATAACTAACTTTATTAAGGAACAAAGGGCAATGGGAAAATTGTGTTTATTTTTAATGACTCAATTTATTTTATGGTTTGTGGGAAGGACATTTTATCAGATCCTGTGCGTGATTGTTTTAAATGAATTCAGAGCTCAAACATTTTTATTTTTTAAAGAATATTTTTGCTGCATGTACAATGTTGAACTATTGCCATTACCCTGGAGGGATTCTGGTGTGTTTATCATTCCCCAACCCCCAATAAAGTTTTTTTTTAATAAAAAAAATAATGATTGCCTGGAATCCTCAACAGCATCCCACTACACTGCAACATTTTGTTCCAGGTCCCACTTATCTTTCGGAAACAATTGTAGTGGTCACCACATCTTCTTGTGGCAATGAGTCCCCCATGCATTGTGCAAACAATAGAAATAGAAATATAACAATGACACAAATAATTGTCTCCGGGGCAAAAATCATAGCAGATCCTAGTCTAGAGCATATGAGAGATAACCTGTAACTGTCCAGATAATGATGGACTACCATTCCCATAATCCCTCACTGATGGGATTTGGGGGTCCAGCAACAATTACTGTATTTTTGAGCCATAATTTGCCTAATTTGTTTTTCTGAATAATACTTTGGTCATTTTTCTAACTCAGTTACCCTTTTGATTCAATTTACAAGAGAAAATCACAGTTCCTTCTTGTACTCTACTAAACTAAAGCCCGCTATTGAGACTGGTTATTAAATCGTGTGATGCATTTTGAAGGGCCTTAGTTCTTGTAAAGTATCTGAGAAGGAACTGCACACATCTTGGACAGAGCTAGGGTGCCAATCCCACTTTTATCTGGGAGTAAGACCCACTGATTCCAGCAGGGATTGTTATTTCTGAATAGACTATGAGATTTTCAGTAGGAGTAAAATATTTACCTGGAGGGGTTCACTTTTGAATGCCTCCCCAAACTCGTTTCCAACTCCACAAGGAATCCCCATGAATTCAGTTACCCTTTGTTGGGTGTTCCCTCCTATTAAGTGACAGTTGCCCTTTATGTGGGTGTCTCTTCCCTAGACTCTTTCAAAGAGAGGAATTTCCGGTTACAGGCCAGGGGGAAACCACCTTGCAGAGTGTGGGCTTGATAAACAGAATTGATCCACTTTTCCCTTTAAACTCAAAAGGGTAGAGGGTCGGTGCCGACGAGGATGGGATTCGAACCCACGCGTGCAGAGCACAATGGATTAGCAGTCCATCGCCTTAACCACTCGGCCACCTCGTCACACGGAACATATGTTCCTCTTCCCACTAGATCCCTTAGTCCGTTTCCGTACGATCTGTTTGCTCATTTCCCAACTCTCCCCCGTGCACTGCACTTTCTCCATGCATTCCCACACATTTCCTATTAAGCAAAATAATACTAATAATAAATGGCAGATGATTATGACGACGACGACAATAATAATAATAATAATAATAATAATAATAATAATAATAATAGAAAAACACGCACGCACATCTTAGTGCGGTGTGTGCGAGGGAGGGGGCGATGCATCTACCTTGCTTTGCAAAACAACAAGGGTTAGAGCAGTGCAAAGGAGGGAGGGGAGTCGCACCTGCCCGGGGCCTGCGCGTGTTTTTGCAATGCATCCTCCAAGGAAGAAGAGGGCGCCGAGGAGAGCTCGCTCCTCCCGCCCCCAGACGTGAAACTGTTTGCAAGAGCCGCCGGGCACCCGCCTGGGAAGCAGCCTGACCAGCTGCGGGGAAGGATGCACGGTGTGGGGCCTGGCTTCTCGGGGCGCTCCCTCCAGGCTGGCCTCCGGTGAGGTCGGGCGAGGAGGAGGGGCAGGCGAGCGGGGCGGCGGCGCGGATGGCCCGTCGCTGAGGCTGCCGCCCATGCACTGCTCCTGCTTCCAGGCGCTGGTGGCGGCGCTGGCGCTGGTGGCCGGCTTGCAGCTGCTCTACCTGGCGCTGCTGTCGGGGCTGCACGGCCAGGAGCAGCGCTCCCGCTATGCCGAGCTCTTCCAGGGCCGACGGGCGCCGACGGCCCGCGACGCCCACAAGGAGCGCCTCAAGCAGGTGTTGGCCAGCGGCGGCGCCCTGGACGCCAGCGGCCAGTACCGCGTGTATCGGGACATGGTGCGCGGATCCTGGGAGGGCGAGCGCAGCCCCGACGTGGTGCTGGTCACGCACACCAGCCTGGGCAACCTGCACCACGCGCAGCGCCTGGCCGAGCGCTGGCGGGGGCCCATGTCGGTGGCCCTCTTCGCGCCGGGCGCCGCCGAGGTGCGCTTGGCCACGGCGCTGGTGTACGCGCTGGCCGCCCTGTGCGCGCCCGTCCGCCAGCTGGTGCGCCTCCACCTGGTGTGCCACGCCGACCAAGCGGCCTCTTTCCCGGAGCTGCCGGACCGCGGCGAGTTCGCCCGCCTGCAGGCCTGCGGGGATGTGTTCGCCAAGCTGGCGCGGGTAGCCGCGGGCCGGCGCAATTACGCGCTGGACGCCGCCAACGCCTCGTACCCGAACAACCTGCTGCGCAACGTGGCTCGGGGAGCCGTCGGCGGGCACTGGATGCTGGCGGTGGACATGGACATGGTGCCCAGCGAGGGGCTGCGGGAGGACTTCTTGGCTTTGCCCGGAACTGCTGCCGAGGAAACGCCGGGGGTCTTCGTTGTGCCGGCTTTCGAGATCCGCCACACCCGCCGGATCCCGGGCACCAAGACAGAGCTGCTGCAGCTGTACCAAGTGGGCGAGATCCGGCCGTTCTATGAGGAGCTGTGCCCGCGGTGCCAGGCGCCCACCAACTACTCCCACTGGCTGAATCTCCCCGTCGGAGGCCCCCTGCGCGTGGCCTACGAGGTGGAGTGGCGGGACCCCTGGGAGCCCTTCTACATCGGGGCTAGTTCTGTGCCCCCCTACGATGAGCGCTTCAAGCAGTACGGCTTCAACCGGATCAGCCAGGTAGCTGCCGTGGGGGGGGGGGCGGGTCATGACTTGGGGCAGTATTGAAGGCACATGGCCTCCCTGCAAATAATATTGGGAATTGTAGCTTACCCCTTAACCATTCTCAGCACCCTTAACAAACCACAGTTCCCTAGGATTATTTTGGGGAAAGCCATGTGTTTAGTGTGCTTTGGTGGTATAGTGCAAATGCAGCCTTTATTGGTGGAAAGGCCAAGCCAGGTAGTGGGAAAGCTGCAATTGAGCCAAGAGGTGAGGAGCCTTATATCAGGGGTAGGGAATGTTTTTCAACTCAAGGACCACATTTGCTTCTGGTCAGCCACCTGGGGGCCATATGTCAGCAGTGGATGGAACCAGAGACAAAAGCAGGTGAAGCAACAGGTGTACATTTTACCTTTGTGTGGTAGGCTAGTTTCTACAGCCACATCCCTCTCTCTCCTCCATCCAGGTGGGCAAGAGTCATGCCTTCAAGAACACATTCCAGACAGGCAGAAACACTCAACAAGGAGGGGGTGGAGCAAGGAGAGGGTGGGGGTGTGGCCTGTTGAGAGCAGGGCAGGGGGTGGGCAAGGAGGTAGAGCCTGGGCAGAGGACCAGATAGGGAGGCTTGACTCCCAGACCTGAGAATCCCCATTTTTGCCTTACATCTTACCTGTGCCCATTGGGCTAAAACACCTACTCAGCATTACCACTGGTCATGCTTGTTGGAGCGTTTTTGTGGGGACAGAGTCTCTGTCCTTGGAAAGTGTCCCACAGCTAAGATCATATATGACCATCAGGTGTAGGTCAGGTGGGCATAGCTTGCCCAGAACAGCTTCACAGGTCAAATGAGGGGCTTCTATCACTATAAATAACCCAGAGGTATTTTGAGGTGCAGTTATTCTTGCATTTTCTAGGTTTTTGTTGGTGGGCTGCTGTCCTTACACTGTCTTTTTCCGCCAGGCCTGCGAGCTCCACGTGGCTGGGTACCGTTTCTCTGTGCTGAGCAATGCCTTCCTGGTCCACAAGGGCTTCAAGGTGGCAAGCGAGTTCCACGCACAAAAGGATGCTGAGAATCAGCGCAACAAGCTGCTCTTCCGGCAGTTCAAGCAGGAGCTCAAGACCAGATACCCCAGTTCACCACGGCGGTGCTGACCTCACGTCTACCTTTGTGGAAATAGAGCGGAGCCTCTTAGCTGGACGGCGAGGGGAGCATAGTGTTGCTCACTGTCACAACAGAAATGTCTGACTCAGGATGAGAACCACTCCTTTGCCAATTGGAGGGAGGGAAAGGGCATAGTGACTCGCTGACCTGTTCGCTCCAAATGTGTTTGTTGCTGCTAGAAGTATTTGTGCTTCATTTTGGGGGGAATTTGTGTATGCACATACATACACACACTGAGACCCCTTCAGGTAGGAGAATACCCCCATTGAGTGCTCTGTGTGTGTGTGTAGTTTAAAAATAATAATATGGGGGTTTGCCTCAATCTCACAGACATCTCAAGGGTTGATTCAGAAGGTCAAGCTTGTTGAAGGTGAATTGCCAATCCCAGCCAAAAAACTAGGAAGTCTTATTGGCTCACCTGCCAGTTAGTTCACTTCTGGGGTGAGCGATGATGGGGAACCTGATAAGGATGGGGAACCTGAGGCTCTCCAGGTGTTATTGGACTCGAGCTCCCTTCAGGGAACATGGCCAGTAGTCCGAGACGGTAGGAGTTGTAGTCCAACCATCGTTGGTGTAAATACTAGCAGGTTGCCTTTGATGGGTGTTCATAATTTTACACAGAGAAACACAGTGACCTGCGGGATTAACCAAAATAGTAGAGCTAGCCCGCTCTGCCATTTTTAAATTCCTGTAGATGGTGGGTTGTTTTCTTAGTAAACAAATTCTGAGATAATAACTTTGGGATAACAACAATTGAATCTGGATTCTGTGGACAATCCTGCAGTCCTATTCTTTTCACTTGTTCCCAGTGCTTACAGACATGTGATTCTCCCCACCAGCCTATTTCTCACTGACTGGCATTTTCTGTAAAAGGCCTGTGGAATGAGGGCTGAGGTTTATTTCTAAGCTCTGAGAATTGAGATATGGTGATTTGGAGCAGAGAAACAGAACCGTGAGCCAAGATTATTGGGCCCTGCACCCAATGTTGCTTCTCAGATTGGTGACCCCCATTTCCTTTTCTGTATAATGAGAATAAATATACTGACATTTGTCCTGGGGACGGGGCGGAGGAGCTTAATTTATTGCTGTCCCGAACAATCACAGTGTGTAAATGAATTAAACTGAACCAGTTTGATTTAAAATGCTTTAGCCCTATCAACTTTGTGACAAGCATTCCAACAGAATGTATTTCTGGAAATTGATTGGGGAGGATGGAGGTGTGGGGAGAAACACATTTTAATGAAAGATTGTCCTCAAAGGTGGATCAGGGCATTTTGGAGTTTGGAATGAGAAATCCAAAGAGTACTGCCCCCACCTCTCCACTGAAGAACCACAACTCACTACAAAGTCCTCTCCAGCCTCACTGAAATGAACATTAATTACTGAGCAGCCATATCAGAGAGCCTCACTTTTAAGCTTGAAGCCTGGGATCTTTTGTTTTAGAAATTAAGCACAAGGTATGCATGCACTACACAACCAAATGCTATGACTGGATGTCACTCAAACATCGCAGGTGCTCTGGTGCTAGCAAACAACCGTCTCGTGCCTTCCAACTTTTGTTAAATAGCACTTTTCTCACTTTTATCTGAAGCAATTAATAGTAATAATTTGTCTAAATTATTATCAAATAACAGAAGGTATTTAAGTTCAAGTGCTTTGGTACCAAACTGAATCCCACCATAAGATTTGGATGATCCGTCTCTAATTTGGGCTACATAAATATTTTTTTAAAGCAATGTCAGGAATAGAGGAAGATACATTCATTCAAGGCCATATTGTAACACCTCTTGTTTAT
This sequence comes from Podarcis raffonei, assembly GCF_027172205.1. Classification (NCBI taxonomy): domain Eukaryota; kingdom Metazoa; phylum Chordata; class Lepidosauria; order Squamata; family Lacertidae; genus Podarcis; species Podarcis raffonei. The sequence continues at coordinate 13,906,309 of NC_070617.1, forward strand.
TTCTTTTCTGACTTGCTATGCGGTTAGCTACACAAAAAATGGGCCTCTTTTCAGCGGAGACAGTGAATTATTAGAAATCTGCATGCCCCCAAATCTTGCTGTGACAGCCCTATAGCCCTGACTGCATTATGGCATGTGTACAGAGACGCTTGGTGTCATCAGTGCTGTCATTATTATGCTTGGTTATAATCTATCTATAATCAGAATGTGTTGCTTAGGTTTACAGCCTACTTTATTGGGTGTACTTTGTTGGGGGGGGGGTTAATGGCAGTAAGCAACGGGACATGGTGTGATGTCATTGATTTGCTGTGCTGTCATAGTGTTTGCAACTTTTTTATTTTTTAAAAAACAACACCCCCAAAACACCCAATGGTTTTCAGCCAATAAGTTTGACAAGAAGGTAACAATTCAGTATGGTGTAATGGTTAGAATGTCACACTAAAATTAGGCAAATTGGGTTTGAAAATCTGCTCATCTCCAAAGTTCCCAGGGTGATAGATGAACCTAATCTACTTCACAGGGTTTTTTGTGACAACAGAAGTGCAGGACGACAAAAAAACCCAAACAACCAGGTATGCCTTCAGCTCCTTGGTCAAAGCGTGGGGTACAAATGCCAATCTTTTCTTCTTCTTTTTAAGCATCAGAAGGTGTGGGGGTGGGCAGTAGGAAGATAATGGCAGTCTCCATGGCAACAACAGTACTGGTTGGCATGGCAACCACCACCTTTCTACTAATTTTGTAGTGAGGCTTCAAGCCAAAATTTGCCTCTTGGCTCCCCACCCACCCCAGCTCTTATTTCTCCTACGTTTATATTTCAACTTAGCCACAGTACTAACTATTGTAAATATGAGCATATATTTAGGATGCACTCAAATAAGCATATATACATGCAAACGAGCCCTTCCTGGGAGGACGATTCGTTTTCTTTTTAATTACTTTTTCACTGTATGGTTTTATTTTGCTATGAAAACTTCCACACCACTTTGTAGGCACACAGATAGAGCACATTTTCACTCCCCTTCGCTTCTTTCGTTTTTCTTTATTATCTCGTTACTACGGCAACGTATACCCTTCTTCCGCTTCCGGATTCCCATAGTGCTTCGCGGAACCATAGAGCTTGACCGCGACGAAGCACCATAGACGAGTGTAGGGTACTTACAAAATGCCAGCCGCTGTGATTGGCTAGTGTTGGTGGGCGGGGCCGAATGAGGACGACTTCCGATTGCTGAAGAAAGCCAGAGCGGGGTTTGCGCCTTCCTCAGCCCCTCCCCCAGGTAATGAGGGGTCCAGACTTTCCTATTACCCCCCTTTTGTGGGTAATGATGGTCCCGCCCATTCCAGCCTTATGCATTTCCCCCGCTTTGAGAGAAAGGGGAATACATGGGCCAGCACACTACAACCCGGGGGCGGGGGTGTTTGCATATGACCGATTTCTCCCTCTTAAGTTCAGTGTTATATGTGCGACATAGGGGGAGAAAATGCTTCTCTTTTCCCTCTCCTTGGAAGTGCTCGGCAATCCTCCCCTAAATGACATCCATTCGGGCACATGCTTGAGTCTGTTGTAATATGGGGGTAGGGTTTGCTGTATTTATGTGCCCCCCCCAGTCCTTCTGTTGGATTGTTCTTACTAAGCAAATGCTATCGGGGTGCGGGAAAGGCCATTAGAAGTGGCGGGGGGCGGGTGTCGGGGCTCGTATGTCTGCTTTGCCAAATGTTACCTTTCACTGCAAAGGAGGAAGAAGCAGCGCTTGCAGGATCGTCTCTGGGTTTCCTAAGAGAACCGTGAGAAAGAGACACACGCACAACCCTTCCTAAACCCACCTTAAAATCACTACCTGTGACCTCTAGCTGGGCGGTGAACTGCACACAAGATGGAGGGATAAAGGGCTCTGGGAGGAGGAATAAGTTGTGACTTGAAAAGCTGCCTGAAGAGGCAGACATTCAAGAGGTGAAGCTCCCCTTCCTCACTCTCGCCCCACAAACCAGTCATATCCAGTCGTCACTGCTTGGGAAAGATAGATGTGCTGATTTTCCTGTCCTCTACCATGCAGTGGCTGACATTGATATCGGCTACAGCCCTATGCATGTTAACTCAGACCCCAGCCCCACGGAGTTCAGTGGGGTTTACTCCCAGGCACTTGTGGCTTGGAGTGCAGCCCTAGTTACCTCTTTCTTCTCCTTTAAAGCCTGGCTGGGGAATTTGCCCTTCCAACTACAACACCTGTCCTCTCTAACCACTGCCCATTGCTGGTTGGGACTAATGGGAGTTGGCACCCAATAGCATCTGGTCTCCTATTCTTGATTTAAAAGAAGCCCTTGTTTCCCGTCTCACAGGGGCCCTCATAGCACTTATTTAAAAAAGTGCCGGGAGGGTTCCTGGAGCAAATGGTGGGCTGAGCGGGTGCATTGCACGCAGGTTCAGTCCTCAGCATCTCCAGGGTAGTCAAGGAAGGGGAAAGCACTTTTCATGGGAACCAGCACTGGTCAAAGGCAACAGGGCTTGGCTAGATGGCCAAAAAGTTTGACCTGGGGTCAGGCAGCTAGCTTTCTATGTTCCCAGTATAGGGGAGAGTGGTCCCAAGGCAGAGCTGGGGAACTTGTGGCACTTCAGACATTTGCTGGACTCATACACCCACCACCCCTTGACCTTTGGCCATGCTGCCTGGGGCTGATGGGAGTTGGAGTCTGGCAATGTCCTGAGGGACAAAAGTTCCCCACCCCTGTCCTAAGGAAGGGAACCCCTGATTGCACGTTTCATTGATCGGGCATAGGCAAACTCGGCCCTCCAGACGTCAATTCCCATCATCCCTGACCACTGGTCCTGTTAGCTAGGCATGATGGGAGTTGTAGTCCCAAAACATCTGGAGGGCCGAGTTTGCCTATGCCTGATTTAACTCCTCTGAAGGAGCCATGTGTTAGCAAAGTGCTGATGGTTGAGGATTCTGGAGGCTGAAAAAGGAGGAGGTGGTTATGGGCAAAGACACAGAAGCCGGAACCCCTGGCTGCCTTCATAACTGCCCCTAATTTGTCATTAAGCAGCAAAATTAGCCTTTGAATATGAGTTGCTGGGAATCACAGGTAGGCAGAGGGCTGTTGCTTGCGGGCTTCTTACAATGGGCATCTTAGGTCTTGCTTGCGGGCTTCTTACAATGGGCATCTAGTTGGGCTCTGTGAGAACAGAGTACTAGACTAGAATAGCCTTCGGCCCCATCCGGCAGAGCTCTTCTTGTGTTCTTATGAGATAAAGAGCTGAGAGAGGAGGGGAGCTAGCCCTCCATCTTTAAGAATATATGAAGAGGTGGCTGGATCAAACCAATGGCCCGCCTAGTCCAGCATCCTGTTCCCATTGGTGGTCAGCCAGAGGCTCATGGGAAACCACAACAGCACCCCCTCCCCACTTGTGATTCCCAGCAACTGATATGCAGAACCATGCTGGATCCAATAGTGGAGGTAGAACACAGATATCATGGTTTTTTATATTTTCTGGCAAGCCTCCATGCATCTCAATGGGCAAAGCATCTGATGAATGTAACCTGCAGCCAGGTTCTTAGGTTCTCTCTGTGTCAGGGAAATACACCTGTCTAGCTGTTCCTTTAGGCTGAAGTGCTTGGTTAAACCTGTGTGTGCTTAAAAAAAAAGAAAATACAATCTTTTTATTAGCAATACTTCTTGAGAAAATGTAAAGGTTTCCTTATGTTGGGTAATGCGGAAGAAATTGAGAGCTGTGCTTGTAATCCATTCCTGTGCTTAGCACGGCCCCATTGGAATACGTGTATATCATAATTTGCTATTGTAAAGATGATGGCCTGGTGCCGTGTTCACCTTTCTGCTGTTTGGTTGTTGCCTAGCCTCCTTTCCTCAGCCCGGGCCCTCTTGTTTCTGCAGAGCGCAATGCCTGTGCAGCCATTGCCCAAGGAGATGGAGGCGGAAGGAGACTCGACCACAGAGATGAACGGCGAAGAAGAGAGCGAGGACGAGCGCAGCGGCAGCCAATCTGAATCAGAAGAGGAGAGTTCAGGTAGCTGGCAGGAGCAAAACGCATCCCATCTCCTTCTTTCAGTGGTAGAGCATGCAGTTTCCATGCAGGAAGTCCTAGGTGTGGTCCCTGGCATTTGCAGGTAGGAGTGGGAAAGACTCTTCTCTGCCTGAAACCCTTGAGAACTGCTGCAAGTCAGTGCAGACAGGACAGAGCTGTTCAGAACAACGAAGACTATTGTCTTACCTTTTTATGGGAACGCCTATGGTACAGAGGGAGAGCAGATGGTTTGCACACTGAAGATCCCAGGTACCATAGTGGGCATCTCCAGTTAGAGCAGGCATGGAGAACGTGTGGCCTTCCAGATGTTGTTGAGCTCCCAGTTTTCGTAAATCCTGACTGCTGGCCATGCTGTCTAGGGATGATGGGAACTAGAGTTCAACAACAGGGAGCAGGATCTGACCGAGGGGCTGGATTCCGAGCTTCCCTACCTGCCACAGGTCACTTTGACAGGTGGATACAAATCTGAACCCTAGAATAATTTTTGGTTTCCCTTTACTTACCAGCAATTGGAAACAGTAAGAAGGACTGAGTTTTTCCCTTTCTGTTGCTCTGACACTTGGTTAAAAAAAAATAAAAAAAATATTGATACTTATTCAAAACCACACAAAAGTTCTTGCCCATTGCAAAGCATCTTTATATAATACACCAAAATAAAACAGCTACTTAATCTAAAAAAGAACAAAGGCAGAAGGGGGGAAGGGAAAGAGAGACCAAAAGAGAGAAAAAGCAAAATAAGAGATAAGAGATTAAAGAGCTGTTGCTCTGACAATCTGACTTAGCCTCTGTGGTCTTTCTAGGGCAGGGGTGGAGAACACCACCCACTCACAGTGGGACAAGGTTGACAAGTAGGTGGGTGGGTGATCAGCTGATCATTGGGGTTTGCAAAGTGCAGTGCTATCAGGTGATTGTCGGGGCTTGCAAACAGTTGCATGGGACACACTGCAAGCCCTGACAATTGGGTGGTGGTTGCTTGCAAAAGCCAATGACGATCAGTAGATGGCCAGGCTTGAGAAGCAGCACTGTGCATGGGGCTTTGCAGATCTACACCTTGTTCTGATCCACCTGCCCAAGAGAGGGCTCTTGGGAGTGGTCTGATCCAGGGATACCAAAGAAGGATGTCAAAAACACACGGCCAGTTCTAGTGCTTTATTAAAGAAAGGTGTTAAGGGACACAGGTAGCGCTGTGGGTTAAACCACAGAGCGCTAGGGCTTGCCGATCAGAAGGTCGGCGGTTCAAATCCCCACGACAGGGTGAGCTCCCATTGCTTGGTCCCTCCTCCTGCCAACCTAGCAGTTCTAAAGCATGAAGTGCAAGTAGATAAATAGGTACCGCTCCAGCGGGAAGGTAAATGGCGTTTCCGTGCACTGCTCTGGTTCGCCATGCTGGTCACATGACCCGGAAGATGTACGCCGGCTCCCTCGGCCAATAAAGCGAGATGAGCGCCGCAACCCCAGAGTCGATCACGACTGGACCTAATGGTCAGGTATCCTCTTTAAAGAAAGGTGTAAACTTACAATTCAGCATGCAGAGAGCCCTACTGCCTTGACAGATGCGGGATGAACACCACAGCAGCAAGCAATCATGACTGGTCCGCAAAGGCTAATATGTTATATACAAAGGCTTATATGTTATACACAAAGTCAGATACATCACTTTGGCCAGAACCTCCACCTGGCCTATGAGGGCATAGGTGGCAACTACCCAGGGCTTACAGATAGCTCCCCTCTCTGGGCCCAGAATCCAGCATCCCAAGGCCCACAGATAAGAGTTGTATCAAAGCAAGCCAATTAGTATGTATCAAAGCAAGTGAATATACTTAAGCAAGCTCGTTCTTGCAACAACTCCCAGTTAGTTTTGGGGTTATCTTGACTACCAAGATGGCGTATGCAAGCCTTCCAGAGCAGGCTCACACTTGGTTCAACACACACCTGCTCCCCACCTCCCATCGGTATGGTTTCAGGTATAAAGCAGTCGGGCATGGCTTGGCTAGAACGGTTTTAGCTAAGGGGGAGACCTGGTGGGGCCTAATGAGATCCACAGGCCTGAAGTCCCCCCGCCACTGTTCTGCTCGCTGTGGTAGGAAAACAAAAGGGGAAACTTCTGTGCAACTCGAAAAGCTTGCAACCCTTTCTTCCCTGATGCTGTTCTAGATTTAGGAACATAGAAACATACTACTCAGTCAGACCCATTGGTCTGTCTAGCAGCTCTCTAAGGTTTCAAGTGGGGTGGGGGGCAGGCTCTCCCAGTCCTATCTGGAGTTACTGGAGACTGGAGTAGGAACCTTCTGTGTGCAGGGCAGGTGATCTTCCACTGACCTACAGTCCTTCCCCACCGATTTAAGCCCATTGAACGGAAAGAGATCCCAGATAGTGAGCATTGTTGAATTTTCTTGCCCTGCAAGACCTGTTCAGAGGAGCCAGGTGCCACATGTTGTCTCTTTTACCTGCAGAGATGGACGATGAAGATTATGAACGGAGACGCTCTGAGTGCTTGGATGAGATGTTAGACTTAGAGAAGGAGTTCTCTGAAGTCAAAGAGAAGTGAGTTTTTCCATCTCTTTCCCATGTACTTATTTATTACATTTTAAGCCCACCCTTCCTCCAAGGTGCTTCCCCACCCCCAGTTACCCTCTCAAGAACCCTGCAAGGTGAGCCTCATCCTCCTTAAGGTTTCTGGCTCACTGTGGTTTCTTGTGCCTGCTGCCCAATAACTCCCTTAAACTTAAAAAAAGAGAGACACTGTATAAATATCTCAAGAGTCCTTACAGTAGCCAAAAGTAAATGAACTGAATTTTTTGATTAGGAAAATCAAGTGTCAGTGTGCTTCAAACATTGCATTCCAAATTCAAAGCTTTACTTGGAGATCATTTTTGCTGGGATGGCGTAAGTTATTTTTAATTTGTGATGACTCAATAGCATGAACTTCCCTTTTATCGCTTAGATTTAAAGAAGGAAATTTGAAGGTGTGCTAAATTTAGGATGCTTGGCAAAGAGCCTGTGTAAATGTATGTGCTTCCTACAGATATCCGAAAAGAGTTAAATGCAGCTTTGATTTGAGACTAGCGCAAATGAGGCCCTGCTTTTTTGTGCACTAAGGTTTGGAAAAGAAGCATATAAAGATCTGAAGACTAGAGGCAGCGCCCAGATGCTCAACCCCACACTAGGATCGCAGAGCTTCTTTAGAAAAAGTAGCCTGCCAGAAATAAATCTTTACTCCCTGCTTAAAGGCAAATTAATTTGTGGAACTCACTGCCTCAGGTTTTAAAAGGGGATGAGACAAACTTGTGGAGGAGGAACAGATGCTATTAGTGGTGAGCATCCACTGTCCTCTGAGAGAGAGCTTGGAGGAGAAGGAGGCAAGCAGGCAGGCAGCCGAAAACATAATCAGATGTCTGTTCCTGGATCATCTCAGGGAACTACCCCATCTGCTGTTCTCTTCCCAAATGTTCAGAGGAACTAATTGTTCTCATTGCACTGGGTTTTGCTGTTGCTTGACTTCCTTGCCTCAATATATCTTTTCTGTAATCCCTCCCCTTCCAAAAAAAATAATAAGATGTGCAAATACAATAAACAAAACAACAGACCAAGAAACATCGCAAAAATAGGCACAAAGGCAGGGAAAAGAAAAATACAAGATAAAAAAATAAGGATTAAAAAAGAATGAAATATATTTCATAGTGGGATACAAGGTTCTTTATTGCATATGCAAGATATAGCAAGTATTCATAAATGTCACCAGATAAAATCTTATTTAGTAGGAATGTGCCAGCCATGAGATTGTTGTCTCATATAAGCCCCCAAACAGATGCTGACTCTGAGGGGCTGGCATCACCCCTGGGTCAGTTTTTCAGAGATGTTCCTTCCTTCCACAATTCTTTTTTCCTAGGCCCACTTATATTTTCTATTTACACACACACACACAGCCTTTTAGGGCAGGGATGTGGAACCTGGCTCTCCAGATGACTCCATCTCCCATTATCCCCAGCAAGTACAGACAAAGATCTGGGATGATGGGCATTGTAGTCCTGCAGCATCTGCGGGGCCAAAGGCTCACTGCCCATTTCCTGTTTTAAAGCATAACCCTTACATATTCATTATACATTAATAGGGAACTCAGGTGCTGAGTATGTTGGCTGTGTAGCCAAAACGGGGGCACAGAGAAACAAGAGGGGGATGTTGTCCTGCTCAGCAGAACCCTACAGTTTGCAGAAGTAGAAAATATTTTTTTTCCTTAAGTGGGGGAACACCTCCCACCCACAACAAGTTAAGTCATCCAGTCTATATTATTTATGAGTCCATTAGGCAATAGTGTCCCCAATTTGTGGCTCCAATCTGCCTCTCCTTTCTTTCACTGTTCATATAATTCCATTCCTGTAAGCTGCATACTGTATGCTCTACACACCCAAGGTTTTTTGCTGTTCTGTAAAATGCTTAACCTTGACATTTTCCAGTTCCAATACAACTTCTGTGCTCACATATTTTAACTTAGCGTGGTCATACTAACTTACCCTTCCCAGCCACCCCTCATACATAGCTGTCAAGCGTCCCTTATTTGGCGGGACAGTCCCTTATCCCAGCGCCATGTCCCGCTGCTGTCCCTTATTGATGATGTCCCTTAAATAAGCTACTGAAGGTAATGGGGCCCTTTCTATGTCCAGCTGTCCTTTGTCAACAACAAATTGTTGCTGCTTTTTTGTGTTGAATATATGCTATACGGTAATTTATGGACCTAATAGGTATCTAAAGCCATTTGCATGCAACAAAATATGTATTTCATCAAAGTAATTGTTGATCCCTTATTTTGGCTGCTGATCCCTTATTTTCGAGGCTGCTGGCCCCTTATTTTCAAATCTGTAAGTTGACAGCTATGCCCACATACCATGGGGGGGGGGAATTCCACCACCCACCTTGAGCCCTTGTGGCAATTCTGATTAACCTGTCTGCTGCTGCTGCTGCTGCCGCTCTCGCAGGCTGTTCAAGGAGCGCCTGAGCCAGGTGAAGGCAAAGCTGGAGGACGTGATGGCGGGGAAAGCGTCAGAGTACCTTGACCCGCTCGGGGTCCTGCAGAACCACATGCAGATTCGGATTGAAGTGGCTGGTAAGTGAGGAACCCCCCCACCCTGGCCACTCTTGCCAGCCAGAGTGTAAGCAACCTGGAGAGATGGCTTCCAGGTTGTGGCATTTGGAGTTAGGGCTAGGGTTAATTTCTAGAAGAGGTGCATGGGTTATCTTCCTCGTACAGCGTTCACCATATACTGTGGATGTGCCTCTTTACCCTGGCCTTGGTGCTTAAATATTTAAGCTTAAATATTTATGCTTAAATATTTATTTTTAAACAAACCAACCAACCAACTACATAGTGATGGGCAACCCAGCCAGATGAGCCAGGGTATAAATAATAAAATTATTATTAGACGTGCTCTGATTTTTAAAAGTGAAGAAAGAAAGAAAAAGGAAAAAAAGAATAGTACATCACTGTAGCAATTGTTAACAGTTAGTAGTTACCGTTTTTAACCTACTGTATTTTGTATAAAGCAGTTCCAAACTTCATTATACCTGTCCACGATGCTTAAGGTATTTTGTATCGTGGGACTCGCCTCTTTTGTCTCATTTATACTGTAATGTTCCATTTGGGAAAGTTTTGCTTCTTTTGCAATTCAGAGGGTTTTATCTGTTTTTCTAAAGGTACGTTGTGTCGTTGCAACCAGTCTGGAAATATTATGGTAAAAAAAACCCACCTTATAAATCAATGAAAACAAATGAGAACTAGATTGCAAGGGGCTTGTGTCTCCCTGGAAGCCATGCCTGCCTCAACGCAGGGATGGGCTGTGCTGCAAAAGAGGCAGACGCACTTTGTAGGTGCTCAGAGGCACTCTCTTCCGTGGCTGGTCTTTGGCACTGAAAGGAAGTGGTGGTGGGGCTGAGCCCCAGTTGAGCTTCTGAGGATGGAGAGCAGTAAGAGCCATTAGACCGTATGGCAGACACTCTTGGGAGGCGGCAGATTCCCCTTCCTTGGAGGTTTCAAAACAGAGGTTAAATGTCCACATGTCAGGGATTCTTCATCTGTGATTCCTGCATTGCAAGGGGTTGGGCTAGATGACCCTCAGGACCCCTTCCAACTCTACCATCCTGGTTTTATGAACAGTGCTTCAACGTTTTGCCTTTCTGCAGGGATCTACCGAGGTTTCTGCCTGGAGGTGATCCACCACAAGCACCGTTGCGAGCTGCAGGGAGCACAGCAGCACCTGGAGGTGAGAAGTCCCACTTGGTCCCATCTCCCTCCCTTCATTGCCACTTTCAAATCCTGGCGGGGGCCGGAAAAGCAGCCACATCACAAACTTCTCGGGCAAGAAGGCAGAATGCAAACATCTCCTACGCAGGGGGGAGGAGCTGCTGCCAGTCAGTGTAGACAGTACTGAGCTACATGAGCCAATGGCCTGACTCCATATACAGCAGCTTCCTCTTTTATTACTCTAGCAGGCATATGGGCAGAGGCTCTAATGGGGCTAATGTGAGAGGCAGTGTGGTGTAGTGGTTAGAGTGCCGCACCAGGGCCTGAGAGACCAGGGTTCGAATCCCCACTCGGCCATGAAGCTCAGCGGGTGACCTTGGGTCAGTCACTGCCTCTCAGCCCCACCCTACCTCGCGGGGTTGTTGCGGGGATTGAATGAGGGCGGGGGGAGAACCATGTACGCCACCTTGAGCTCCTTGAAGGAAAAAGCAGGATATAAATGCAGCAGATAAATAATGTCACATCCACACCATGCATTTAATCCTGGGAACTATAGTTTGTTAAGGGATTTGTCGCTCTGAGGGGGCAAAGTTCCTGGGTTTGTTTGGGGGAAGCCATGTGTTCAAAATGTGCCGTGAATGTGACTTCAGTTCCCCCAGGGACAGGGAACCGGCGGCCTTCCAGATGTTGATTGACTCCAGCAGTCCTAGCCAGCACGCCCAATGGTTGGAGACAAGGGGGGCTGCAATCCAGCAGCATCCGGAGGTCTGCTCCATGGGCTCTATTAAAAAACATGCCATTGCTGAGTGTGCCCTGTTTCCTACTTCATCGCGTATCCCAGCTTGGAATTCCAGAGTCGGGTTTCAGCTTGCATACGAGAATTGCATGTGGGAGCTTGCAGGACCACACGGTGCACTCGACAAACAATAATTAGCAACAAACAACCGGGTTCCTCAGCAAGAAGCCTGAGCGGTGCTTTCTGCTGACTAGCCTCTTTACAGAACTGATTTGAGGTTGTCGTGGAAAAAAGGTCCCTGCCTTTAATTAGCTGAAGATGAGCAGACGGGGAACTAGTCTAGTTTCCAGTTCTCTTTTTTGCAAACACAGCCCCGATCAGCGTTTTCACAGATATGCCATTGATCTACCACGTGAACTCCTAGGCCAAGGGGTGGGGAACGTTTTGGCCCAGGCCTTCCTGGCATCTCTGTGTGGCCATCAAACTCACTGGGTGACCTTGGGCTGGTCCTTCGTGCTCGCCCTAGCCTGCCTCACTGGGCTGCTGTGTGGATGAAACTGGTGAAGGGGTATTACAGAGACCACCTTGAGGTCTTTGGAGGAAAGGCAGGAGAGAAACATTAATAAATGGAAAGGAAACCACGCTTTTTCTGAGAGCATAAAACCAGGTGCAAATTTGCCTTGGCATTAAACGGAACAGCTGGGTGCCTTGTGAGACAGCGAGCAGAAATTATTGTGATGTGGGGAGAAACCCAGTTGGGCTCGTGCCAAGAAAGCTGAATATTAGTTTTAGAAGTTGCGCTGGCTGTAGAATCAATAGCAATCCCCAACTGGATGGGAATAAAGAAGAAAGGGAAGATGCACTTAATCCATACCAGCCTGTGGAACGCCCTCCCATCAGATGTCAAGGAAATAAACACCTGTCTGACTTTTAGAAGGCATCTGAAGGCAGCCCTGTTTAGGGAAGTTTTTAATGTTTGAGGGTTTTAATACTTTGTCGGAAGCCACCTAGAGCGGCTGGGACAACCCATCCAGATGGGTGGCATATAAATACAGTCGTACCTTGGAAGTTGAATGGAATCCGTTCCGGAAGTCTGCTTGACTTCCAAAACGTTCGGGAGCCAAGGCACGGCTTCTGATTGACTGCAGGAAGCTCCTGCAGCCAATCGGAAGCTATGACTGACGTTCGGGTTCCAAAGAATGTTCACAAACCGGAACACTCACTCCCGGGTTTGCGGCATTCGGGAGCCAAAACGTTCGTCTTGCAAGGCGTTCGACCTCCGAGGTACAACTGTAATAAAATCATTCTTATCATACAGAATTGACATGATGCCTTCCATATGTTTTTGCACTGCAACTTCCACCACCCCTGGCGATTGGCCATGCTGGCTGGGGTCGATGGGAGTTGTAGTCCAAGGACTTCTGCAGGGTGGGGGCACCACATTGGCTTAACCTGACCTGACGTTGCCCTTCTACCCAACCAGAGTGAGAAGCTGCTGCTGTTTGACACCCTTCAGGAACGCCTCTTGGAACGGATCCAGTGCTTGGAGGACGACAGGCACAGTGTGGGCCTCACTTCAGGTCAGTCCAGAGGAGCAAGCAGACGCTGTCCCTTCTATGGGGAGGGGCCCATAGCTCAGTGGCAGACCACCTGCTTTGCTTGCAGAAGGTCCCAGGTTCATTCCCCTGATGGAAAGAATTCGACCACAGGTGATGGCTAAACCCTCAAAGAGAGCTGCTGCCAAGCCCCCCAAAAAGCTGGTTTTTAAAAATGTATTTCAAAGGTGTCATCTAGCCTGGAGGAGGAAGTTGCCAAGTTCTGCTTTCAGCAGTGTGCTGACTTCCTGGGTTGTGAGATGTCGTCATTGTGGGTAACTCAGCAGAATTTACAATGGTGCACAAAGCCTTTTTTTAAAAAAACCAAGGCTGCCTTGATCCACAGATGGAGAAACCTGCAGCCCTGAATTTGGCCCCCAACCTCATTTTATGTGGCCCCTGACACTTCCTGAAGCTGCTCCATTCTCCCATCCTGGGAACCATGGTTTGGTGAGGGTGCTGCAAATCGTCTTCTGATAAATGCCTGTTACTCGCCTACCCCATGCTGACCCAGCATTGAATCCATTTGGGTTGGTGGAGCATCGATGGCCCTCAGTGCTGAGGTTCCCTTTTGGGCTTATTTTTTTCTCTCTCTTTCCATCCCCTAGAATGGTGGGATGACAAACTTCGACCGAAGCACAGCTCAAAGGAATGGGACCCACTCCGGCCTGGCAAGAGGAAGAAAGCACCACTGGTGTCTGATATCCTTTCTGTGCACCCCACACCCCGATGGCTCTGCCCTAGAGGAGGCTGTGGTGCCCAGCATATGGCAAAGAGAAGCAGCTCAGCAGAGTGACTTTGGGCAGCTTCTAATGCAGTGTTTGTGATGGGAAGCGGGTTAAGCACTTGCCCAAAATTATTTCAGGAAAACGGGTGAATGGGGATGAGTAGTGTTTAATTGGCAGCATTTATTCCCTGCCCTTTACCCAAACAGGCTGTCTCAAGAGCTGCTTTAAAAATATCATTTCTAAGATTCTTCAGCTGTGATTCCCACATTGGACGAGATGACCCTTTGGGCTCCTTCCAATTCTGTGGTCCCTGACCTCAGGCTCACAGTCTAAAAATACATGGCACACAAGGTGGGAGGAGGGAGGAGGTAAAAGCCAAGCTCAGGCACAAGTTCTTCAAGTGGTAGCTGATGCCAGGGGCAGTTTTGTCTGCCTTTAAGACCAGTCTTCATTCAGATCCAAGAGCAGAGCTGGTGACAGCATCCAGGGCCAGGCACACAAAGTTCTTCCCTCAGTTAGATGACTTGATGGACGTTAGAATCCAAGTTTTATTTTTTATCACAGTTGCTGGGGTGCAGGCACCTCTCCCTTAGCTCGTCTTTCCCACGCCCGTACATCGTCTACATGCTGCGTGAAATGGATATCATGGAGGACTGGACAGCTATAAAAAAGGTAAGGGTGAGAGAAATGGGCTTCTCTGTGTCACCTTGATTGGAGTGAAGGGAGAGAATGAGGGCTCTGAAGTGTCTCTGAGCCTGGGAGCAGAAGAGGGGAAGCCTGGAGAACTCGCCCTTGGTTTTCATGGAGAGGCTGGTCATTGGAAATCACACTAACGCAGGGTTTCCCAAACTTGGGTCTCCAGCTACAATTCCCATCATCCCTAGCTAGCAGGACCAGTGGTCAGGGATGATGGGAACGGTAGTCCAAAAACAGCTGGAGACCCAAGTTTGGAAACACTGGTGTAGAAAATACTGAGCCAGATGGACCAATTGTTTGACTCAGTATAAAGTAGCTTCCTCCATTCCTGTTTGAACCAGCCATTTATCCAGAACAATCCAGACTAGAGTCTTTATTTTGAAGGGAATGACCATAGCTCAGTGGTAGAGGTGGCGCTGTGGTCTAAACCACTGAGCCTCTTGGGCTTGCCAATCGGAAGGTCGGCAGTTCGAATCCCCGCAACAGGGTAAGCTTCTGTTGCTCTATCCCAGCTCCTGCCAACCTAGCAGTTTGAAAGCATACCAGCGCAAGTAGATAAATAGGTACTGCTGCGACGGGAGGGTAAACGGCATTTCCGTGCACTCTGGCACACATCACGGTGTCCCGTTGCACCAGAAGCGGTTTAGTCATGCTGTTTAGTCACGTGGCCCAGAAGGCTGTCTGTGGACAAATGCCGGCTCCCTTGGCCTGAAAAGCGAGATGAGCGCTGCAACCCGATAGTCGCCTTTGACTGCACTTAACCATCCGGGGGTCCTTTATCTTTTACCTAGAAGATTTGCATTGCTTATAGAATATCCCAGAGTTGGTCGCTGACATCTTCAGGTAGGACTTGGAAGACCCACGTCTGAGTCCATGGAGAGCCACTGCCATTCCTTGTAGACCAGGGATGGGGAACCAAACTCCCATCATCCCTGACTGTTGGACATGCTGGCAGGGGCTGATGGGAATTGGAGTCCCAGCAACATTTGGAGGTTCACAGGTTCCTCAGCTGACATGGATCAAAGACCTGACTTGGTGGAAGAGAGCTTCCTGTGTTTCTGATCAAGGGTGTATAGTCCCTTTGGGACTTTGTAATGCTGCGAGAGAGGAGTTAGGGTATTGGGGGGCCTCCTCGTTCCCTTTTTCTAACTTGGGATGAGCCTCTCCCTTGGAGGTCTGCAGGCTTTACCCAGCCGACTAGACAAGGGACTTCTTCAGCAAGGGGCCTCTGGGAGTGTGACTTCCTCTTACACTCATCTCTTTCTTCCCAGGCTAAAGCGGCTGTGTCCTCACCGAAGAGGAAACTAGAAGGCAAGAGCCCTGTTTTTTCTCTCTCTTTATTGCAAGGAGGAGGGGGTGTGGTCCTGGATCTTTCCCCTGCCTTTCAATAAAGTATTGATTGTGCCTGAATGTCTGGTAGGATACAGAAGCCCAACTGAGCAGTGATTCAAAGGCAGGCAGCCTCTGTCTGCTTGGTCCATTGGAGAGGGTTATAGGGCCAGGACCCCCCCACCCCCTGTGTTTGTGTGTGTTGGGTGCATGTCTTTTCATGGAATCTGGTGCTCCTTAGAATCTTGGGTTTTGTTTTGTTTTTAAATCAGGTTTCTAGCCCTTATGGCTTCAAAGATTATATTTTTTAAAACAAGTGAGCGCTGTCTGGTGACAGCTTAGAAGCCAGGTTTCGATGTAGATGGGATACTGAATTTGGGCCTTGCACAGCTTCCCGCCCCCTACCCCATCTGTTGTCTTCTGCAACCTGACTGCTCTGCTCTTCCAGTCCTTCCCAGCTGCCCTCTCTCTGTTCCTTTCTGCATAAATGCCCAATTATTTGGAAATACTGTTTGGAAGGGGAGAATAAATGATGGAACATGAAGATAGGCTAATTTGCATATTTGATCATGGCTGTCATAATTGAGTGGATGTGTGCATGCGCAAAATCTGCAGAATGAGTAGAATGCACAGTCAACCCCAGCCTTGAGTTTAAACTGCAGATGCTATCTGGCTTTTCCTCCCTGTTTCCTCCCCCCCCCCAACCCACTGATTATTTTTCATTATATATTTTATTTAAGGCATTCATACACTTCCTTTCACGATATTTATGCCTGGGCAGTTTACAGTTTTACTTTTTAAAAAGTGAAAAATGTGTGCCATAAAATTGACTGGAGGAAATTAACAAACAACATAATCAGCCAAGTAAAAAACTTCCGTCCTTGGTGTTTTTAAAAATATAGCGTCCTTTCAATACTTTTTAAAAACACAAAGCACTTCAATTATATCTGTCCCTCATATGAATCCCAAGGCAGGTAACCACAGAATTAAAGATGAACCCCAACAATGAAACACAATAAAAGAAATAAAGTTCTAACAGAATGATCAACAGCAAGAACAGATCATCAGCAGTTAGATCCCAATCATAATCATTATATAAACATTACCGCAGTGAGAAACCATTCATAAATGTCCAACACGTGGATCTTATTCTGGTGCTGGGATGCGATTAAAATTGGTGCCCGGTCAGGGCACCTTCACAGAGAAGGCACAATGTCCTCCCTGGTGGTAGGACATCAAGATGGGCTTCCCCACCCCAGACCGAAGGGCACAGGCAGGTTAGTATAGGGAGAGGTGCCCCTTTAGATACAACAACCCATGTGGGGAACCTTCGATCTTCCAGAGGCTGCTGAACTACAAGTCCCATCAGCCCCTGCAGGCACAGACAGCGATGATGGAAGTGGCAATTCAGCAACATCTGGGGGAGTCAAAGGTTCCCCACACCCGAAAAAAAGACATTCATTGGGGGGGGGAAACCCCAGAGAGAATAAGAATGTTGCTTAGAACATATTGGCCCTGATTTTTCCACTTCCCCATCCCACCATATCCTTTCCTTCCCCCAGGCCCAGTGAAGGCCGAGAAACTGCCGTCCCCTGCCCTGTTCTCTGCTCACTGTGAAGATGGCCAGCTCCACTACGAAGGCGAGGCCTACGTCAAAGGGCAGAGCATCTCCTTGCAAGTTGGGGACGAGGCACCTGTCCAGTGAGTGCTGAAAAGAGGAGGGGCAGGTGGTGTGGTGGGTGCAGCCAGGAGGACGCCCCAGATCCTGGCCTGAGCTTGCGGCTGAGGATAGTTACCTTGTGCATTTATGCAGCCAGTCAGATAAAAGACGAGAAGAGCCCATCTAGCCTAGCACTGTCGTTTCACAGTGTCCAGCCTTGATGCCCATAGGAACTCTCCCAAAGCTGAGATCCCCAGCAGCTTGTATTCAGGGGCAAACTGCCTAATAAAAGAAGGTTTGATATATCTGTAATACACACAAAAAAAACATAGAGAGAGCCATCCTTAGAAGCCATGGATAGTCTGATCCTTCATAGATTTGTCCAATCGTTTTTGGAGCCATACAAGTTGGTGGCTGTCATTACATTTTGGCGGTAGAAGTTTCCATAGTTCAGCTATACACTGTGTCAAGAAATACTCTTTTTTCTGTCCTGAATATTCCAGCATTCAGCTTCTTCGTTGTCCCTGGGTTCAAATGTTATATGAGAGAGAGAGAGAAATAAAGAGAGAAACCTCTCTCTGTCCTCTTTCCCTAAATACGCATAGTTTTATATGTTTCTTTCTAAGCTAAAAAGCCCCCAGTGTTGTAACCTTTCTTGGAAATTCCTCTAATCTCCTGATCATTTTCGTTGCCCTTTTCTGCAGCTCTGCAATATTGTTTTTTTGAGACAGGGCAGCCAGAAACTGTACATGGTATTCCAAGTTTAAAGATCAGTGACAAGACAGTATATCTGCCCTCAGATATACAATCTTTGGATATTTTTCTCAGGACACAGCAGTAGGGGAGGAAAGGGTTAAATTCCCCTTCCATGCCTGCTCTGACCCCATGACCAGTCTCCCTTGCCCCAAGCTGCTATTTGCATTTCTTTAAAAGCAGCACTGTTAATTGCAAATATGTATTACTAGTGTTATTATAAAGACCTATAATTTTTGCTCAGGCTTTTCTAAGCCCGTAACACCCTGTCTTCATTTGTCTGTATTCTTGTTTTTATACGCCCTTATACAAATATTTTGCTGTTTTCATGTTGCATTTTTTTGTGTGTTTTGATGGTTTTTTAAATGTTTCACAACACTTAGAATCTTCTTTTTTTAAAAAACAACCACACTTTCTATGAATGCTTTTAAATAAATAAACATCAGTAGCAGTATAGTATAACTTACAAAGCACCTAACATCAGAGGGTGGGGAACCTCAAGGCCCAGGCACAAAATGCGGCCCTCCAAGTCCCTTTTTGCAGCGCTCAGGAATCTTCCCAGGCTTTTCCTCCTCCTCCTCCTTTGCCACTGGTCCTGTTTCACACCCTCACTGAATGTTTTTTGCCTTGCTGCAAAGTGTCCTTGAGCTCTGATAAGGCCTCTCAGTTAATGCTTGGAGGGCTGACAGAGGGGTGGGGTCTGCGGGCATAGAAAATAGCACACTTTATTGCTCCGTCCACTTGCCCTCTGGCCCCGCCCTCTCCACTGGCATGTGGCCCCTGGAAGGCTGCCCAGAACAGAACATGGCCCTTGGGCTGCAAAACGGTCCCTGCCCCTGGCTGCACATGTATGAAAAGGATAAGACAGCTCCTGCTGCTTTCAGGCTTGACTTAAAAAGAACAGAAGGAAAGCAAGCATTGGGGCAGTTTCTCCTTTACTTGACCAGTCGATGGGGTCCAGCCAGTCCCTCTCCTTGCCCTGATATTCTTTTGGGGAGGGAGTAGGTTCAGCCTCCCAGTGGACCTTGGTGCCTTAGCCAGTGGCAGAGGCCTCCTTTCAAGCCCAGTTTGGCCCAAAGTAACAAACTTCTCCTTGCAACCAGCTAGAATGGAGTGGACCATCTCAGGGAGAGGAGGATGAGCACAGCTGGTGTTCCAGCATCACCCAAAGAGCAGCCCCTGCTTCCCGTCTCTCCCTGAGAGATGGGAAGGGTCATAGAAGCACGATATAGAACCTCTGTTGCATCCAGGAGGTCCCAGGTCCCATCTCCATGTAGAGACTCCATTTTTGAAACCTTGCAGGGCCATTGTCAGTAGTCCGACTTGGTATAAGCTGCGTTCCTTTGGAGTGAGGTTTGGAGACGGCTGGCATGTTGAGATCAGGGCCTGTGTGAGATGCTGCCTTAGCCCCCTGCCCCAAAAAACAGACACATTCTGCCTGGCCACCCCTGACTCTTTTCCCTTTCCTCTAGGGCTGTGATCACTGCCATCAGCACTGGGGAGGTTTGGCTGCGCAGGGAAGACGGCAGCAAGACCAAAATTTACGTCTCGCAACTCCAGAAGGGCAAGTATTCCGTGCGCAAGGTCTAGCAGCGCAGACTTTGGCTCTCTCGCTTCTCCTGGAACAGGCACAGCTTCTCTCTCTTGGAAACCAAGGGACTTCGGAGCAGCAAAGACCACCCCGAACCACCCCAGTTTGGGCTGCAGCAGGTGGAGGGGAGAAGGGCTTGCTTGCAGTTACCTTGGAATCATACCAGCATCGCTGCCCCTAGTGATGGGGCCCTTGGCGTGGAGCCCTCCCCCTCCAGCCCCCTGTTGGTCCTGCGGCAGTTTTGATTGTGCTTGCCCAGCGTGCCCCTCCCCCCGTGTTTGGGGCTGGGCGTTGACGGCAGCTCCTCTCTTTCTGGAAGAAACATCCAATAAAACACCAAAGTGAAATACCTCCCTGCAGCTTCCAGGCCTGGCTTTTTAATTGGAGACCAGCTGTCTCTGAGGTTTGCTTGTTTGGACTGAGAAGGGAGGAGATGCTGCTTTGGGGTGGGGTGGGAGGGAGGGGAGGGGAGGGGAGGGGAGGGAGAGATGGCAGTTAGAAGGCAGATCGCAGACCCTACAACCTCCATTGTCCTCATTATTGTCCATGCTTGCTGGGGCTGATGGGAGTTCCAAACATTTGGCTGGCTACTACTGTCCTGACCACTTCCCTGTTACTTTTGGGGAGGCTGTAGTGGTGGCAGTATCTGTAAGGCCGGGCGATACATGGTTTTCAGCAACGCAATATATCATCAGCTAAACATTGCAATATTTGGATAAATCACAATGTCTGACTATGGGACTATTATAGAGGCGAACCGTAGGGCGGGGCGATAACTGGTTTTCAATATCGAGATATCACCATCTAAGCATCGTGATATACCATATTTTTCTCTCTATAAGACTCACCCGACCATAAGATGCACCTAGTTTTTAGAGGAGGAAAACAAGAAAACAACGCAAAGCCTCCTGAGCAAAGAGGGAGCGCTCCTCCCTCTTTGCTCAGGAGGCATTGCAGGGCTATCCCTGAAGCCAGGAGAGCAAGAGGGATCGCTGCGCACCAATCCCTTTTGCTCTCCTGGCTTCAGGGATAGCTGCGCAGCCTGCATTTACTCCATAAGATGCACACACATGTCCCCTTACTTTTTAGGAGGGGAAAAATGCGTCTTATAGAGCGAAAAATATGGTACCAATAGATCACGATGCCTGAAATAAGCATGGAGCTATGAAGAGGCATTGGCTGGCTTCACGGTTTTTCCCATCTTGTGATTTTTGCCGTGCCTGCCCTTGTGATTCTCTGCGTGAGGCAGGGGAGAGCTGAGCCATCAGAGTTAACAGGGGCTGCAGAAATCGAAGAGAAGCATCGGCTGGCTTCAAGGTTTTCCCCCACATTGTGATTTTCGCATAGCACACAGCCAAACACATTGTGATCTGTGGTGTGTTGCCAGGTCAGAAATTATGAAACTGATAGCAAAAAATTGACTTCACAAAATGGTTTTGGATATATATAATTGTCCAGCCGTGTGTGTGTTGGGCAACTGATATAAAAGCTTAATGAAATTAATGGGGGGTGAGGTTATCCATGGCTACTAGCCATAATGACTTTGTTCTCCCTCGGCTGTCAGAGGCAACAGGCCCCTGAATTCTAGTTGCTGGGAACTGCAAGTGGGGAGAATTGTTGTTGCTCTCAGGTCCTGATTCAGGCTCCCCCAAAATCATCTCGCTGGCCACCGTGAGAACAGGATACTGCACTACACAGGTGTTTGGCCTGATCCTGCAGGGCTCTCCTTAAGTTCTTAAGATGTTTTTGCCCGGGAATTGGCCGAGGCAGCTGGAACAAGAGCAGAAAGACTCAAAGGGATTCCTGACTCCCACCAACCAACCGGATCCTTCCCCACCCCCACCCCACCTCCGCTCCCCGCCGTGGCTCCTTCCTTCCTTCTTTCTTCAAAGCTGGGCTAGACCTTTGTTCTGTCTCTTTCCTGCCCATTTCTCCTTTGCTCACAAGCGCTGCTTCTCAGAAAGCACAGAAATGAACGAGAAACTCTCAGGTGCTAAAACAGAAGAGATGGAAAAACTTTATTGCGGCTAAACAAGAAGAGCCCATTAAGGGTTGTGAGCAGAGGCTTTGACCAAGATGATCTTCAAGAAGTCAAACAAAAAACAAAAAAACATTTGGCCAAAATGAAATATTTTGCTGCAGGTGAAGAAAATTCCTTCCCGACCTCACATTATTAGCTGGGATGAGTGGTTCCCATTTGAACGCTGGACAGGCAACTCAAAGCAATGAGGCTGCTGTACAGGAAGCTATACAGTCATACCTCGGGTTACAGACGCTTCAGGTTGCACGTTTTCAGGATACGGATGTGCTGAAACCCGGAAGTACCACAAGGGAGTGTGGCCCTTAGGCTGAAAGATGCATGCCAGAAATGTAGGTTTCTGCAATTAAAAGACATTTAAGTGCTCTGCCACCCTAGCACAATAAATCCACTTTTAAGAAAACAACAACAACCTGACTTTTTGCTGTTTGGGAAGTGATGGGGAAATGCACTGCAAAGTGTAGGTTGAACAAATGATTAATGGGAAAGTGTATGGTCACCCCACAAGCAATTGAGGATGAATGCTCAGCAAACAGGTTGTCTGGAGGCACCACAAGTGAGACCATTTGCCCATTGGATTTAGTTTTGCCTGTACTGACCGGCAGCTGCCGTCTAGGATTTCACACCGTGTCTCTTTCCCAGTCCTACCTGTTGCTGCCAGGGACTGAACCAGGGACTGTTCTGTGGCCCTTCCCCTAAAAATGACATAAGATTCTTATCCTCACGATTCTGAATAAAGAGCTGGTTTAAACCACTAGCTCAGTATTGTCCCCAACTGGCAGATGTTTTCCAGGGTTCCATGTAGTGCTATTTTGCAGGCCTGTTTGGAAAGTGTTGGAAATTGAATGCTTCCTTATTACACTAATGAAAGAAACGTTTTGCCTCTTTCAACATAATTTTAAAACTGTACTGTCAACAGAGCGCATGGCAATTTGATTCCAGTTTAGCACCTCTGGCCAGGCAGCACTCAGAGAAGATACCTTCCTTGGCCTACCTTAGACTCTTTGGAAAGTCATTATTATCATTTCTCTCTTTTTTAGCTGTGATTCCTGCATTGCAGGGGGTTGGACTAAATGACCCTTGAGGTCCCTTCCAAGCCTACGATTCTGTGATTCTCACTACTTGGGAGATGAACTCTGGGAACTGATTTTCCATTCTAGGGCTCCCTGACAAACCTAGAGAAGTAGCAAGAAGAAGAAAATGAGAGTGGGAATCTGAATAAACCTTCCCTGCTAAACAATAAACAACTATCTGCCTGCGGACTGTCTCGCCAGAGTGGTGCATGCTCTGGTTATCTCCCGCTTGGACTACTGCAATGCACTCTACGTGGGGCTACCTTTGAAGGTGACTCGGAAACTACAACTAATCCAGAATGCGGCAGCTAGACTGGTGAGTGGGGGCAGCCGCCGAGACCATATAACACCGGTCTTGAAAGACCTACATTGGCTCCCAGTACGTTTCCGAGCACAATTCAAAGTGTTGGTGCTGACCTTTAAAGCCCTAAACGGCCTCGGTCCAGTATACCTGAAGGAGCGTCTCCACCCCCATCATTCTGCCTGGACGCTGAGGTCCAGCGCCGAGGGCCTTCTGGCGGTTCCTTCATTGCGAGAAGCAAAGCTACAGGGAACCAGGCAGAGGGCCTTCTCGGTAGTGGCGCCCACCCTGTGGAACGCCCTTCCAGCAGATGTCAAAGCAATAAACAACTACCTGACATTCAGAAGACATCTTAAGGCAGCCCTGTTCAGGGAAGTTTTTAACGTGTGATATTTTACTGTATTTTTGGTTTCTATGGAAGCCGCCCAGAGTGGCTGGGGAGGCCCAGCCAGATGGGCGGGGTATAAATAATAAATTATTATTATTATTATTATTATTATTATTATTATTATTATTATTATTATACTTCTGGAGCAACCTTTGCCAATCTGGGACTCTCCAGATGTTTCTGGCTGCATATCCCATCACCGTGGGAGCCCTAGGTTGGTAAAAGCTATTACAGAGGGGTTTGAAACATGGAAGGCTTTCTGCACTTGCTCAGAGACCCCCCCCCTTTTTTTGTGCTTTCTTCCCTTTTTCTATTTCCAATCAAACTGACCCAGATAGCTCAGTTGGTAAGAGCATGAGACTCTTAACTTCAGGGGTGTGAGTTCGAGCCTCACATTGGGCAAAAAGATTCCTGCATGGCAGGGGGTTGGACTAGATGACCCCAGGGGTCCCTTCCAACTTCTAACCATTTTATGATTCTGTGAAATCTGCTGCTGCTGCTCCTTGGCATTTTGCAAAGCCAGCCGCCTCTTCCGTGGTAGGAGCCCTGCGGTGAGCTCAGCCTTCTCAAGATTTCAGCCCATGAAGTAAGAGTTTGTTGTTGAGAGCCAGGTGCCCACCCTCCTTCCCGGTGCCGCTTGCCCAAGCCTCGCCCCGGAGCTGGATCTCAGCCAAGACGTCTTCAGGCAGCTGAGATGAGCGCAGCCGAGAGAGAAACCGAGTGCAATAGGGGAGGCAAAGGAGCACGCCGTGGAGTTGCCGGAGAGAGGAGAGGTGAGTGGCGAGGATGGGGAGGGGGGCTTGCTTGGGGTACCCTGGATTGGGGAGG
This sequence comes from Podarcis raffonei, assembly GCF_027172205.1. Classification (NCBI taxonomy): domain Eukaryota; kingdom Metazoa; phylum Chordata; class Lepidosauria; order Squamata; family Lacertidae; genus Podarcis; species Podarcis raffonei. Next base: position 13,930,296 of record NC_070617.1, read on the forward strand.
GGGGCGTTGTAGATGGGAATTCCCTCCCTTCCTCTATTGACCAAACTCGATTGCTGGGAACTGGTGCCAACGGCGCTTCTCCGCAGCAGTTGATTTCCTTGTTTGTGGACTCCTTGCTTCGGGGAGGGCAGTACCGTCGAAAGGATACAGCTGATCACGTGGAGGCCACCTCTGTAGTCCCGTTGCTAGAAAGTGTGCTGCGTGTGTGTTTTGTGCGGGGATGTTATACTGGGGTGTGCTGCTGATCAGGAAGGAACTGGGAGCTGAGACTCCTGAGGTCATTTCCAGCTCTGGTTTCTCAGCCGCATGGCAGAGGAGGAAAAAGTTAAGACTCTCCCGTTGCTCCCCCAGGGGCTGTTCAAACCCATCTCCCAACAGCCGGCGTGCATGGCCAATGGTCAGGGCTGTGAAGAGCTGGATTTCAGCAAGATCTGTGGAGCAGTTGCCGGTTCCCCCATCCCTAGGGTGAAGGGACAAGCCTCCTTCTGTATCTGGCGCCAGAGGATGGAAGTCACTCTGGATTAGGTGGGTTGCTAGCGTCTGGGGGCACTGGAAAAGCTTTATTTTATTCTGCAGTATTTTATATCCTGCCTTTCCTCCAAGGGATATGATGTGGCGCACAGCACTTTCTCCCTCCCCGTTTTTTATCCTACAACAACGCTGTGAGGTAGACTTAAGGTGAGAAGTTGTGCCTAGCCCAAGGCTTCATGGCTGGGGATTTTGAACCCAAGTCTTCTAAATCGCAGCCTTGACACGCTGAGCCACACTGGCCCGGACCCTAAACTCACTTAACCTGCCCCCCTACGCCAGAACTCAGTGAGGGGTTGTGCCTGAGTCAGCATGCATAAGGTTGTATCCAGCTCAGTCCTACTCTTAATAGACCCAACTGAAATCAAAACTTAAGTCAGTCGTGCAGCCATTGATTTCAAAGGGTTCTACTCTGAGTAGGACTGAGCAGGGTGCTTACCCATGTCCCCAGGGGGGCATCTCACAGCTATTATATCTTAGATGGTCCCTGGGCACTAGGACTTTTGGGTTTGCAGAAATGGGCTTACTGGTGTTCACTGGTGAAAGGTGGGAGCTTTGGTTCCTGGGTTGCTGAGCTCAAGAGTGGGATGCTGGCCGGGGGATCTTCATGAAAAACACAAACAAACACCCATCCCTGACCGCTGGCCTTGCTGGCAGGGGCTGACGGGAGTTTGAGTCTACTGTTTGGAGGGCACCAGGTTCCCCAGCCCAGGATTTGTGTATTATTGGCAAACAAGGCCTTGTCCAGCTCCAATTGAAAGGCCCCCATCCCAGGGCCCCAATTATACGGTCAGGAGGAAAGAAGGAAGGAAACATCATTCTTCCTCTTTCCCTCTTCCCGCATGTCTTTGCATGTGATTCTGCACCTCATCTTTGGCCTTATGTTGATGTCACTCCTGCCCTGCCCCCTGTGCATGTCAAGAGTTGTGGGGATGGATTATAGAATTGTAGAATTGGAAGGGACATGAGGGTCACTAGTCCAACCCCCTGTAGGAATCTTCTTGCCCAATGCGGGGCTCAAACCCACGGCCTCAAGCTTAAGAGTCTCATGCTCTACCAACTGTACTATGGGAGCCTGGCCTAGCTGAGCCCAGCATTTTTGGGTAACTGGTTCAAGTTCCCATCGCCTGGAGTGGCTCTCTTCCCCGCCCCCAAATCCCAACAACCCTGTGAGGTAGTTAGACTTCATTTTCTTTTGTTTCTTACATTTATATCCTGCTTTCCTACACTAGGAGCTCAAAGCAGCATATGTGGTTTACCCCCCTCCCCATTTTAGCCTCACAACCAAATCAGGTAGGTCACCTGGTGGGCTTTATGGGTGGCTGAGAAGAGATTCAAATCAGTCCTAGCCTGATCCATTGCAACAGATGGATCTGATAGGTTCCTCCCCCCCCCAAAAAACCCCTAAATATTGTGTGAGGTGGATGTGTGTGTGTTTGGGGGTTGGTGTCATAGCTGGGAAATGAAAGATTAACCCTCCCCTACCTGTGTGACCTCCCCCCCCCCTTGTGCCACAATTAGGCTTGCAATGGGGAGGGAAAGGAAACTCCTATTGGCTCCATTAGGAGGGTTTTTTGAGAAGAGGACATTGTAGAACTGCCAGGGCCCATGGTTTCCCCAACCACAAGCATTGCAGCTCAGGAGAGACCTTGATGACTGTTTAGTATTATTATTATGAATTGCCAGCCGTGAATATAGCACTTGTTGTCTCACACGCTCTGCTTGCCGCTGCTTTCATCTCACCGAATTTGTTGCTTCTGCTGCTGCTTTCTTTTGTCTCTCCTCCTGCTGGTCCATCCCCTGGAACTGCTCAGGGAGTGCTGAAATTCAGACCTCTCACTGTTTTGACTTCAGGCACACTTTTGCTCCCAGGCCTTCTCCTCTAGGAAACACAGATCTCACTTCTAACTCCCGTGTTGCTGGCGGGCCATTGGCACTTAACCAGGTTTTGTGATCATTTGGAATGAGGCACAGGGGAGAATGGTGTGTCTTTAAGAAATATAGTTCATTCACACATATTTAATAATAATAATAATTTTATTATTTATACCCCGCCCATCTGGGTTTCCCCAGCCACTTTGGGCGGCTCCCAACAGAACATTAAAAACAGAATAAAACTTCAAACATTAAAAACTTCCCTAAACAGGGCTGCCTTCAGATGTCTTCTAAAAGCCAGATAGTTGTTTATTTCCGTGACATCTGATAGGAGGGTGTTCCACAGGGTGGGCACCACTGCCGAGAAGGCCCTCTGCCTGGTTCCCTGTAACCTCACTTCTTGCAGTAAGGGAACTGCCAGAAGGCCCTCGGCGCTGGATGGTCATCTGTCATGTATGATTCCTGCATCACAGTGGGTTGGGCTAGATGACCCTAGGGGTCCCCTTCCAACTCTATGATTCTATGATATTTACATGGCCCGTTTCATTTTTTCCTTGATTTATTTTTACTATTATTTTAAAGGAGTTTTAGTGTATTTTATTGTTGCTGTTTTTATTTTCCCGTGAGCTGCCAAATTAGCTAAACGAAAGCCATAAGCAAGAATATCACAGCTAGGGGGAGATTTATCCAGACTCCATCCATCACCCTGTTCCCATGCTTGCTTTCCTCTTCCCTCCCCATTCCTTTTCCTTCTGTGTCATGCCTTTTAGATGGCTGAGCCTGCAGTCAGGAAACCGCCTTATTTTATTGTAAAAAAAATGTATTGATAGCACATGGAAAATGCCATGTGCTTTATACATGTGGTGGTGGTTAAGGAACTTGCAGTCTGCATCGGGACTGTTTGTGGGTGGGAGAGATGGCAAATGGAACAAAGGGGGTCGTTAAGCCAAAGTGAGAAGCTTTTTCAGCTTTGCTTTGGGTTGGGGGTGAGGACAAAGGGGTTAGCTCTCCCCACCCCAGCGGGAGGCCCATTTCCACAGGCTTTTCCTTCCCCCTGTGGGGAAGGGCAGCTGCTAAGTGATCCACTCAAAGCTGTGCTCCTCCCCTGTCTCCAAATTGCAGCTTCTCATGCCACGGAGCTGATTCATAGCCTGCCTTACTTTCTCGTCTCTCGCCCCCGCTGTGTTTTGTAACAGCTTGAGGATGGCTCCCGCCTTCAGCTCATGTTCGATCCAGCTGTGTCTGCAGAGGGTGGCAACTTGCCCTCCCTGGCATGTTCCTGGGCTTATTTAAAAAAAAAAAAAAAAAAAAGCTACGGTGCTGCAGAAACTCAACAGGTGCTCCTTGTATTTCCACACAAGGATAATCTGCACATGTTGGATTTCTGCAGAGCATGAAAATAAGACGCATAGGACGGAGCTGTTTCTCCATCTAACATAAAAAGAGGATCAGGGCCAAAGACCCATCTAAGTTCATCATCCTGTTCTCTCATGCTAGCCAACCAGATACATCTGGAAATCCTGAATCTACCCACTTGCGATTTCCATACTACGATTTCCAGAGCCATACTGCCTCTGAAAGTGGAGGAAAAAAATGGCCATTGTGTCTACTAGTGCCCTAGCCATGGGCACACATATGTCTGTAGGCCTTCCTTGGTGCCTGCCAGATATCCTTCCCTCTCACCCCACCCCCCTTGATGTTTCTCTCTCTCTTTCTCTCTCTCTCTTTCGAGGTAGGGTTGGGGAAGACCTTTCTCTGCTGGAGAGATGCTGCCAGCCAGTGTAGGAATGGATCTACTATGAAATCAATGAAGCTTAAGCTTCAGAGACCCTCAATCCTGAAGGGGTCCCAGAAGCAACTTTTGCCCACGTTGCTTTAAAAATGAGGGTCTGGTAGACCCAATTTGAGTCGCACAACTCGAATTGACTCATTTTGTTGTTGTCTATATTTCAACTAGTTTGAGTCCTGTTATGTTCTGAAGTTCTCACCCTGGGCCAACAGGGGAATACTGTAGATAGTTTTCACTCAGGTCCACATATGCAAATAAGGAATTGAAAGTGACGTTCAGTGATTGGATAGTTACAGAAAGTGGTTACTGTTGCGTTGTAGTGGAGTTCTATATAAGCAGGCTGGCTGAACCCTTCAGTTCAGTTCTGTTCTGGCCTGTGAATAAACAAGAGCTGTCTGAAGAATTGCTGTGTAGTCTGATACAGTATGTTCACCCACAGCTTAACAAGTCCGTAGCACCAATGTTATAAAAGTGTAGTGATCTGTCGTGGAACAACACCACCGAAGACAATAACAGTGGTGACCCAGACCTCATTGCTGGTTGTGAAGGGGCCCCCAGGACAGTTCAAGCTTCAGGGCCCCAAAAATGTAGGTCTGCCACTGAGTCAGCATAGACTATACTGAGCTAGGCGGAAGAGCCTTTAGACGCCATGCAAGACAGCTTCCTGTGCCCCAGGTGCTCTGTCACATTTCAGCCACAAGTATACACTCAAAGGCTGCGTACACAGCAATGCCTTTCAAGCACATTCTTTCCCTCAGGAATTCCTGGCACTGCTATTTACCCCTCGCAGAGTTACAATTCTCAGCAAACCTTAACAGACTAACTACAGCGCCCATAATTCTCTGAGGGGGAAACATGCACTTCAAATGTGCTTCAAAAGCCATAGGCACCAAATCTATGGGCTTGCGGACACCCCTCAAAGTATGTTGGGACAGGGCTGAGCCCCCACCAATCTTGAGGGGCCAGGCCTCGCGGGATCTCCCTGCAGTGGCAGCAGGCCTTGCAGCCTCCTCCCAACATGCGTGATGTCACAGGATAGAAATGGAATAAAGTAAGACTGGCAGATGAAATTATTAGACTATGCAGAGATGGCAAGATTGACCAGGGAAATCAGAAATCAGGAGGACCAAAACTTCAACAGAGAGTGGGGCAAATATAGACTGTATCTGAAAGACCACTGTAAACACTTGAGCTCTTTGGCAGGCTTTAAATAACTCTTGCAATGATACATAGACTTTGGATACACTGGAGGACGGTAAACTAGATGGATTTATAATACGCAGTAGAAAAAGTTATTTAAAGAACCCACAGGGGGGAGGAGGGAAGTCCTAGGATTTGGAAGAATCCTGTGTAAAATTTTAACTTTTGCAAGAATAACATTTGTGTGAATGAATTTGGAAAATCTAATTTTTAAAAAATAAGGGAATAAAGTAAAGTCATGCTAAGCAGGGCAGGTCTCTTGGGTTGCCTGTTGTTTGCGCCCCTTTCAGTTCAGTTCAGCCAGTGTGGTGTAGTGGTTAAGAGCGGTAGTCTCGTAATCTGGGGAACCGGGTTCGCGTCTCTGCTCCTCCACATGCAACTGCTGGGTGACCTTGGGCTAGTCACACTTCTCTGAAGTCTCTCAGCCCCACTCACCTCACAGAGTGTTTGTTGTGGGGGAGGAAGGGAAAGGAGAATGTTAGCCGCTTTGAGACTCCTGAAGGGGAGTGAAAGGCGGGATATCAAATCCAAACTCTTTCTTTCTTTCTTTCCTCACGCTGGACTCAGGGGAGGTTTTTGTTCCCGCTCAGGATGACTCGGAACCCGATCTACGACTACCCCGAGCCTTATGCCAACCCACGTCACGGGACGGTGGCCTCCCCCCGGAGCATCAGCCTCGTGGGACGACTGCGCCTCACTCAGCCAGTTTGGCTCCAGCTGGGGATCAACTCGGCCGCTGCACTTCACATCCTTCAGCGTGAACCTCCCGGGGTGAGGATCGACAGGGTTTCGTCATTAGCACCCCACTTTAGAGCACAGGAGTGATGAGAATAGTGCTTCTGAGCATACTCTGAGTGACCTCTGCCCCCCTGGCTTGGGCTGCAACGTTTCCCTTTCGACAGAGGCTCCTGTCCATTCAGGAAGCACATGAACGTCTGAAATTCAGGCTGCAGTGTAGGAATGCATTTGTGAGGGAGACAGCTTCACCTGTTGGATGTCTCCATTTCCACAAAAGTGAGAAGGCAGAACTCCCAGAACGGTTTAACAGTCAATCCGTCTTCACAGGTGAATCTGGAAAATGTAGCACTGTGAGGGGAATAGGGGCCTCCTAACAACTCTCAGCACCCTTAAAAAACTATAGTTCCCAGAATTCCTTGTGGCCATAGAATCAGAGTGGGCCTCACACGCCATCTACTTTAATCCCTTCGCTCATACAGGAAATTTACAACACCAGCAGTGGCGTAGCGTGGGGGGTGCCAGGGGTGCCGGCCGCACCGGGCGCAACATCTGGGGGGGGCGCGAGTCCAGAGGGCCCAGCCGTGTTGTGCCCTCGGCCCGCCCCTATTGTCAGAGCGGCCGGCCAGCCTCCGCCTGCTCCTACCTTGCCCAGCCGAGGACTGCGGCAGCGCCCGCCCCCGTGGCCACCTACCCTCGCCTCGCCCATTGGCTTGCCTCCCTCGGCCCCGCCTCTCTCCGATGGCCGCGGGGGTGTCCTGCTCGGCGCCGGCGCCTTTTTTCAGGAGGTAGGGAGGCTGGACGGGGAGGTGGGGTCGGAAGCGGGCAGAGAAGGAGGGGAGCTCGTAGCCAAAAGGGCTGTGCCGGCCAGCAAAGGGCCGGGGAAAGTTTGGAGAGGAGAAACGCACCGTCATGATTTCCCGGTGGAAGCGGCAGGAATAGGGATGGCGAAGCGTAATTACGCACGAATTTCGCTGGGTGAGAGCTTTGGGGATCGATCGGCGGAAATGGGAATCAAATGGAATATGAGAGAGAGAGGGGGACCATCATTCATAGGCATAGATTTGTAGGGTTAGGGGGCGCAAATCCACGGGTTAGGGGGCGCAAATTACTTGCCTTGCCCCAGGTGCTGACAACCCACACTACGCCACTGAACACCAGCATCCCACCTGCAAAAAAAAAGGTAATCCAAATGCAGCTGTGATTTCTTGGTATATTCTACAGATTTTGCATTTTTTTAAAAGTTAGCATTTGGAACCTCTTCCCACCTAATGATGCTGCTGTCTCTGTGTCCCTGTTATAGCCTACCTTAACCTGCTTTCGTGCTTCTCTCCCCCCTTCTCCCCACTCCCAGACATTTTTAGTGCGGAGATCAAATACGCGACAATGTCAAGTCCTGTGTTTACGCCTCCCCGACAATTCATCGCCGGCTTTTGTGACGACCCATTGCTTATGCCAGGAGCGTGCAGGTGAGGGTGGCGAATGCATTTGCCTTGCAAGTTCGGGGGATTATTCAAGTGTTCTGGGAATAATTTTCATGGAGGAGAATTTGGGGGAGGAAATTCGCCCCAACTCTGGCCCAGGGTTAACTTTTCTCCATCTGTTTCTTATGTTCTCCAGTCATCTTCCTAGAGGGCTCGGATTTGACCTTCCCCAGCCTCCTGCACCTCATTGCTTCCTACTGCATAACCCCGTAAGTGGCTTGCCGCCTTTGGAGACCATCATTATCCCCTATGGTGGTTCAATGACAACCAAGACTCCTGAATATATATATATATATATATATATATATATATATATATATATGGAGAAGGTCCTTGAGTGAATTGTCTAGTGCTCCTATCTGACCATCTTCTTTTAAAATGTCAGCTTTTGGGGGAAGTGTCATGGCACAGGGGTTGAGCACAATCACTGTAGGTATGGCCAGGTGTGACTGTGAAAGACACCACCTGAAACTCTGGAATGCTGGTCAGTGTAGCCCAGGGATGGGGAACTTGTGACCCTCCAGGTGTTGGGAGTGACTCTCCAGATGTTAATCTCAGGGTTGTGGGTTCGAGCCCCAGTCACGGGTGTAGCCAAGGGGGGCCAGGGAGAAGCTGCCCCCCCATCAAGTAAAACAATAGAAAAACTTAACTAACTGACCAATCACATCAGTTCTGCCCCCCTGACAAAAATCCTGTCTACGCCCACGGCCCCATGTTGGATGAAAGATTTCTGCATTGCAGGAGGTTGGACTAGATTACTCTTGTGGTTCCTTCCAAATCTATGATTCTATGATTTCCCGCTTAGAAAAAGATATAAATTGAATGTTCTGGTTTCTGGTTTCCAAGTGCATTGTTTTTTCTTCAAAGTTCTGGCTGAGTTTTGACAGACACTCTCTTCTTCCCTCCCCCTGCCCACTGCCTCAGGGACATCCTCCCTCTCTCTCTGCGCCTTCCTCTGCTCATCTGGGAGGCCTCATCCTGCCAGCAGCTGGAGGCCATCGCTCACTTGGGGCTTGGTGAGTGGCTCAGTGTTGACTCGGTGGTAGAAATCTCCATCCAGCACCAAACCCCTGAACAGCAACCCCACTTCAGCACCCCACACTCACCTGCCTAGCTTTTAACCTCCTAGGCTCCTTGACAGGGGTGGGGGATACACAGCTGAGTGACAGGGGGTGTCAGGGGTGGAGAACCTTCTCCATCTCACGGGCTGCATTATTTCCTGAGGTCCACTTACCAAAAGTGGGTGGGGCCAATGGGAAAAGTGGGTGGGGCAACTAATCATACAGTTGGCTAAGTTTCCAGAGACACCTCCCCTCCCTGACTTCCATCCAAGCAAGAGCTCTAGGGCAGATTTTCAGCCAGGCAAAAGACACTCAAGGGGGGTGCGAGGCAGGGCAAGTCAGAGGCAAGGAATCCCAAAGGCCAAACAGAGAGGTCTGGGAGGCCACATCCAGCCAGATGATCCCCAAAGAAACATTACAGTGGCACCTCAGGTTACAGACGCTTCAGGTTACAGACTCCGCTAACCCAGAAATAGTACCTCGGGTTAAGAACTTTGCTTCAGGACGAGAACAGAAATTGCGTCACGGCGGTGCTGGGAAGCCCCATTAGCTAAAGTGGTACCTCAGGTTAAGAACAGTTTCAGGTTAAGAACGGACCTCCAGAACGAATTAAGTTATTAACCTGAGGTAACACTGTACTGATCAAGGCCACTTCTGCACTGAAAGCCGTATTATGCCTCTTTAACAGTTGTAGCTTCCCGCAAAGAATTCTGGGAACTGCAGTTTGTTGAATGCAGCTTTTTGAGGGGAAGAGGGGCGGGGGTCTCTCAATATCTTTCAGCAACCATAAACTACAGTTTCCCAGGATTCTTTGAGGGGAAGCCATGACTGTTTCAAGCAGTACAGTACAACTCTTAAATATAAAGGTGCAGATGTGGCTCAAGTATAAAACTGCTTCCTAACAATATTAGTCACTGATGGATGCAGATTGCTCCCAGTGGTTGCCTAGCAACCACAGCCAATGCATCTCCACCTTCTTCTTTTTTCTGGCCTGACAAAGATAATCATAGCCAGGCTAGAGCTTTGAGCACCCAGCAAACACTCTTTTAACACGGTTTGTTCTCTCTCTTTTCATCCTCATTCCCTGCCTCCAGAATTCTGGAGCTCATCCCTGAACACTAAGGATTTCAGCAGGCCTATTCCGCCGGTGCCTCTTTCCGGCCCGGACAAGGGCCCCACAAGCGACACCCAGGTGGGGAGCTGTGCAAAGCTGGTTTGTGGACAACCTGCCAGATCCCATGATATTCCAACCCCCCCGCCAGCTGACAGAACTCTGCACAAGGATGTGGGCGCCCGGCGCCAGCACTTCAAGAACAACGTCAAGGTCCAAGTGTCCACAGAGGCTGTCAGCCCCCTGTCCCCCCCAGCGGTCCCACCGCCCCCCATTCCTGTTGGGAAAAAGAAGAAAAAGAACCTGCCCCACCCTCCTGTCCCCAGTGGGAGAAGCCAGTTACCCAACCGCAACCCTTTCCCTCAAGATTCCTCACAGGCTCCGGCGAGGTTGGAAACTTACAGCATACCCCAGAGCAAGAAGGAGGAGCTTATGGGTCAAGCTGGGCGCCCTTTAACCCCTGGTCCTTCTTCAGAGCAGCCGCTGCATGTTACAGAAGAGGACCAGTCAGGGTTATCTTGCCCGGGTCACTTTTTCCAGGAACAAGAAAGGGGCAGGTTCGGCAACGGAGTAAAAGGCTGCCTTCTTCCGTCTTCCGAGCCTTCTTGAGCGCCGATTCCTGGAGCTGGGCTTTTGGGGGAACTTTGATGACGCAAACGGGGCCAGGAGGTGTTCCCAAAGAAGGCAAGGATGTCAACATTATTAGAGCAAGTGGGTGAATGGGTCCTAGCCTAGATTTTGAATGGGAATCTGGAGCCAGGGAGCGACACTCTAGCCTTCAGTGCTTAGGAGAGGTAGGAGAGAGAGAGAGAGAGAGAAGAAAATGTAATGGAAGGACGGGGAGGGTTGGCGCTCTGGCTTTCCATTTGCCAGCAGGGTGGATGGGATTTGTAGTTTCACAACATCTGGAAGGCTACAGGCTCCCCACCCAAAATATAATTGCATCCAATAAGCTACTGGAACTTTTCTTGTGTTTTTTTCCCTTGCACCTATAGTTTTTTTAAACTAAACTTGTTGCTGTTTGATGTCTTCTCTCCTAGAGGGGGAAGAGTGTTACACCATTGCTGAGTCATGTTTTGCTGTTAATAAATATAAACTACAATTTCTTAACACAGAAATACTTTGTTTATTGGTCAAATACATATAAATAACACCAGCATAGACAGACAAAGACCCTGTAAAATAAAATGTTGGCAGGGAGGGGGGGGACTATAAAGATATCCTTTATATTCTTATTTAACTATTAAAAGTGATTTTCACCACATTGCCTACCGGGAAGTAAATCTTGCTCAGTTCAATGAGCCTTTATTCTGACACATATTTTGCATCGTGGGGATAGCTCAGTTGCTGGGGATAGAGCACCAGACGCCTAACCTCAGGGTAGCGGGTTCGAGTCCCACGTTGGGCAAAAGATTCCTGCATTGCAGGGGGTTGGACTAGAGGGCCCTCGTGGCCCCTCCAACTCTACAATTCCATGAGTCTAAGTAAGTAGGTATTGGGTTGCGGGCTTAAGCTCCCTACATGGGTTTTAACATTAATGCAGATCTTGTACAATAAAAAGGAACAGATCCCACGTAACAGGGATAAGATAAGACTATCAATGGCTAGCTCTGCTTCCATGGTCAGAGGCAGAAACGGACCCTCTAGCTGTCCCTATTTTCTAGTAACAGTCCTGGATTTACAGGTTTCTGATTTGATCCTGGAATGTCCCACTTTTCCTAAAGACGTCCCTATTTTCATTGGAGAAAAGTTGGAGGGTATGGAGTTATGCAACCCCTGAGCCAAGGAGATAAGTAACTATACAACCTTTAGAAGACATCTGAAAGCAGCCCTACATAGAAATTTTTTTTCTTAAAAAATGTTTACTGTTTCATTATGTTTTTATCTATGTTGGAAGCTGCCCAGAGTGCCTGGGGCAACCCAGTCAGATGGGCAGGATACAAATAATAATTATTATTATTATTATTATTATTATTATTATTATTATTATTATTATCATCATCATGAAATAAGATGTCCCATTTTCCATTGGGAAAATGTTGGAGGGTATGCAGTAATGCTTCTGAATGCCAGTTGCTGGAAACCATAGCGGGGAGAGCACTCTTGTGCTTGGGTTCTGCTTGCAAGTTTCCCATCAGCGCATCTGAGCGGCCACTGTGCAAACAGGAAGTTGGACTAGATGGGCCACTGTAGTAGTAGCCAGCATGCTCCTCATAGGTTCTTTCTCAGCCTGAGGGCTGCATTCCCTGCTAGGCCACATACCAGTGATGTGTGGGGCCAGAGGCAAGAAATGAGTGCAAATTTTACCTTGCTATAGTAGGCTAGTTTCTAAACACTCTTCTCTAGCCTCCTTCCAGGCAAGCAAAGAGCATTATTAGAGTGCAGTGCCAGCGTCGCGTGTGGAGAGAGTTACGAGGGGCCAGATATAAACTTCTGGAGGGCCACACTGGGCCTCTGGGCCTGAGTTTCCCCATCCCTGCCCTACAGTGTGGGGGTGACTTGTTTTTAGACCAAGCCTTCTAAGAAGGAGCCCATCTGTAGTAGCTGCCTCATATTGATGCTCACTCGTCAAAGGCTACCTAGAGCATCTCTCCTTGCAAAACACCCCTTATCTTATCGTTAAGTTATCACTGTCTTTGCATCCTGACTCCCCCACAATGCATCTTCTTTTTTCCTTTGGTTGTTCAAATTCCTGGTGCATTTTTCTGCCTATAACTTGTTATCTTCTCAGTTCTAAGGCAACCTTAGCATTAGCTTGTCGAAATCTAGCCTTCCTTTCTTGGCATGCTGTTGATTTTTATTTATTTGGCAAGCAAGTTTGAGTAAGGAGCATCTCTTGGGTACATTTCTCTCCGCCCCTGGATGTTTGCCTTAATTGCATTTTAAACTCCCCCTTGCCTTCCCACCTCGCTCAGAGCAGTGTATGTGCATTATCATTAATAGCATTTGTTTCCCCCCTCTGCTTCCAAAACAGCTTACATAACATTCAGCTAAAACAAGACAGCCCCTGCCTACAAGCTTACAATCTAAAAGGCACAACACAAAAGGAAAAATTCTTAGGAGAAGCGCCCAGGGTGGCGAAGGAATGTAATCTTGGATCCTAAGTAGGTGCTCTTTTAATCCATTGGTGGTGCTGAGACACAGTGCGGGGATCCTGCTAGCAAAAGGCCGAGGGAGGTGATTTTTGCCAATTTCTGCTGCAGCCACTTGATCTGCCTCCCATGCCGCCTTTGGTGGAAAGAGTTCCCCAATCCAGCAGGGATTTCTGGGGAGTACAAACTCCAGAGGCTGCAGGGGGAGTTGGGGGTGATCACCTTCTGCAAGCAGAAGCCCAACTAGGATCCAAGACATTGCCTTACGCCATTTGTCCTCACAACAATCCCATGAGGTAGGTTCACTAGGCTAGGAGACAGAGAGAGTACAGTACAGCTAATCCTACCTAACCCAGTGGGAATTTGAATCTGGTCTCTGGTGTATCCCTCCCAGAAATATAGAAGAATTGGAAGGGACCACGAGGTTCATCTAGTTCAACCCCCTGCAATGGAGGAATTTCTCAAAGCTAATAATAATAAATAATAATAAATTTTTATTTATATCCCGCCCTCCCTGGCCGGAGCCGGGCTCAGGGCGGCTAACACCAATAAAATAAAATCTCAGTAAAAACAGAATAGGGGGGAAAGAGAGGGAGGGAAAAAACCCAGTTTAAAATGCAGTTTAAAATGCAATTTAAAATGCAGCCTCATTTTAAAATAGCTGATAAATCAAGACCATAAGGGGAGGGAAACATAAGGGTCAGACCGAGTCCAAACCAAAGGCCAGGCGGAACAGCTCTGTCTTGCAGGCCCTGCAGAAAGATGTCAAGTCCCACAGAGCCCTAGTCTCTTGTGACAGAACATTCCACCACGTCGGGGCCAGTGCTGAAAAGGCCCTGGCCCTAGTTGAAACCAATCTAACCTCCTTGAGGCTCAGGACCACCAAAGTGTTGTTATTTGTGGACCTTAAGGTCAGTGGTAGAGCATCTTCCTGTAGGACATAAAAGGTCTCAGGTTCAGCATCTTCAAACAGGCCTGCCTGAAATCCAGGGGAGCTGCTGCAGGTCTGTGTTGGCAGTACTAAGCTAGATGTGCTCATGGCCTGGTTCTCCAACTGCTCTTTCTAAGGCAGGTTAAATGCGGCAATTAATTTGGAGTGGGGGAAATTCCACAGAGATTCTTTCCCGTTTTTTTCTTGGATGATAGGCGGGGTCAGGTGGATTAAACTGGTGATCCTGCCGATTGCCTGTCCGTCCCATTGTCAATTAATCATTAATCAGAACGCTGGGCCCAGGGAACATGCAGAAGGAGCAAGCTGACCCCATGGCAGGACGTGAGTGGGGCTGCTGTGGGTGGGCAGATTTTGGGAGTCGGGGGGGGGGGAGAAATGACAATGATGGGAAGGGAACAGTTCCTAAGCCAGGCAACGGAAATAAGAGTCCAGGAGCAAATACTATTTGTAGGGAGGATTGAAATTAGTGGGGTTTCTTTCCTGGCTTCCCAAAGGCACAGAAGGGAGAGAGAAGCCTGGAATATGGCAACAGGGCGCACTGTCATCTACACCCCAAATACTTCATAAAAGAAACTGAGGTCTCAGGAGGGTTCTCTAAGTCCCCTCGGCAGACACCTTGGTTGTCTCTTGTTTGAACTATTTTCTCCTCTTTGCTGTTTCAACCTCTCACCTCGATCCTCTGTCCAGCCGTCTGCTGCCAAAGTCCTCTGGCCTCTGGCATCAAAGGGACGCTCCTCTTTCAATCTCAGCACTGGTTTTTTGTCTTCTTCCCAAATCCAGCACCGACTCCTTGTTCTTGCCTTGGGTTCTTAGCCACTGCCCCACACATGGGCCCATCGCTGGTGCATCCTTTCCTGTGAACTTTCTCCTGCAGCATCACCACCATCTACCACCCAAAGGTCTCCTGCCTCCTCAAATGTTGCACACACACACACACACACCCCCCCGCTTTCTCCCTTGCTAACTCATAAGCTTGCCATTGCTCCCCCACCCCCCACCCCCAAAAATAAAATCAAGTAAATAAATAAAAACACTTAACTAAAACTATGAACGATCAGACGGTCTGAAACTGAAATGCTTGCTGAGGTCACATGGAAGATGTTGCGGCGCATTCTGGCGAGGCAACTGGCGAACTGACCAATCGCATTGCAGGTCGCTCGGTTCTGGAACAGGACAGGTGGATGTGTCCAGCCACCCCCACCCCAACATAAATCCTGGCTATGTTCTTGGAGATGTGGCAGAACTCCCTAGCTCCCATGCTGTTTACCAAACCTGGGAGAACCCTCATTGGCAGTCATGTTGGGGAGGGTTTTTATGTGGGATATAATCAGTGCTTTTTTTCTGGGGAGGGGGTGAGAGGGGTATGCATACCCCTAAACATTTTGTGAGTCTAATGGAGAAGAAACTAAAAAATTTAAATTTTTAGTTTCTTCTCTAGCACAGTGAATCGTCAGTTCCGTTGCTACCCCTGATGGTGGCCTTTTGTCCATTTACTGTATTTATTTCCCCCAATTTGAACTATAAAATGGTGATTTTCTTGAGTCAAAATGAGAGTACCCCTAAACATTTTTTTTAAGAAAAAAAGCACTGGCTATAATGGGGAGGGGCTAAACCATTTATATGCCCCCCTTGAGGTGCTTGGAAGAAAGGAGGGATTTAATAATCTTTTGTAAAGCTTTTCTTAGTTGTTGTTTTTGCAAGCAGTGTATACATTTTATGAAATATATAATACAATGGCCATCCGTCACAGATACCTTAGCTGAGATTCCTTGGCGTCCCTTCCAACTCTACAATTCTACGATTCTGTGATAATATAATATATTCTTGCCATTTTTCTCTTTCTGTTAAGTCAAGAGAATATCCTCTTTAGGAGATCCAGGTACAAATCCTTACTCCGCCATGAAGCTCACTGGATGATTCTCTTCCTCTCCTGCTCTCCTCCTCTCAGGGCTGTTGGGAGAATGAACTGTTGGGGGTGGGGGTGGGGCAGAAAAGGGAGGAGATAAAATTGGGGAAAATAAATGAGCCACTGCTTTCTTACCTGCTCCCACAGCAGCAGAAACTTCGCCTCGTCTGAGGATGCAGAAGTTCTGGGAAGAACATTCGCAAAACTCCTCAGTGCAGGAAATGATGCTGGATTCGGGGGCCCAGCAACTCACACAGGAAGACACCCCAGAGATCATTGCCCTCTTGCCTTGCCTGAAAGGACAGGACGTGTTGGAACTGGGAGCAGGCATAGGGTGAGTCTTAGTGCAGGGAGCAGGTGATGACCGTACTTCTCCCAGGCCAAAGTCTGGTCAAGCCATCTCTCCCTCCCCCTTTCACACACAATGCCTCATTTTCCTTTCCACAGATAAAGCTGTAATAATGCAATAAAGCCCCAAGGATTTCTACTGTCCTTCCAGGGCCAGAGGGGAACCCAGAAGTCCTGCTGTCTCCCTCCCCGCTTCAGCTATGCAAATCCTGTTGTTTCATTTCTAGCAGAACCAGCTCTACCATTGGGCAGAGGGAGGCAGCTGCCTCAGCCAGCAGATAGGGAGAGTCCTTTGCTTCAGGCGGCCAACTGTCTTGGCAAGACCTTGATTTCACCCCACCCCTCAAAAAACCAAGCAACTGACAGCAGATTGCCTGCCTGAAGGTTTTGCCCCCAGTGCTTGTTGGCTATTCTGTTCACTAGGAAGAGGGAGGAAAGCATTTTGTACATGTTCAGAGGCATTCAGAGCTGGCCTAGGATCATTTGTGGCTTCAGGAGAAGGATAGTCCACCCCCAATTTACATATTTACACTGAAACCAACCAGAGAATCTTATTGAAGTACGGTGGTACCTCGGGTTAAGTAATTAATTGGTTCCAGAGGTCCATTCTTAACCTGAAACTGTTCTTAACCTGAAGCACCACTTTAGCTAACGGGGCCTCCCGCTGCTGCCATGCCGCCGGAGCACGATTTCTGTTCTCATCCTGAAGCAAAGTTCTTAACCCGAGGTACTATTTCTGGGTTAGCGGAGTCTGTAACCTGAAGCGTATGTAACCCGAGGTACCACTGTACAAGTGAGGGGACATTGCCCTCCCACACACCCAAGAGTGGCAAACAGCTTAGGGGGCACAGGGCAGGCCGCAGAACACACCCATCTTGTGGGAGGAAAATAGAATCCCTGTGATCCGCATGTGTAGGGTAAATAATGAAAGAACCGGCTGGGTGCCTGGATTCAAAACGTGCGGCTAAATTCATTCTCCAGCAGGAGAGGGGCCCTGGTAGCAGAGTTTAAATTCACAAAAGCAAGCAGTAGAATAGCGTTAGGAATACAGGCTGTTAGAGCCTTTTATCCCATTAAGTCCACTTGCATACAGCACTCCTCTTGCATTGAACAGACCACACATTGTTAAGTCATTGTTAAATAACATCTGTGGCAGTTGCTTCACTCTAATGCAAAGATGGGGAAGCTTCTTCTAGCTTGAGGGCCACATTCCCTTCTAAGCAACATTCGAAGGGCCACATCCCTGTGGTGGGCAGGGCCCTTGGGGAGAATCCCAGCAGACAGAGAGCTCTGTAGGGCCGCATCTGGCCCCTGGGCCTGAAGTTCTCCACCTCTTGGAAGCATCTGGAAACTGCTATGTCAAATCCAGCAACTTTGCACATCCTAGAGCCCCTTTCCTTGCGCTCACCCCTGGGGGAACCTCAAATGCCTTGGAAAATGCGCTGCCAACACAATGAAGAAGAAGAAGAAGAGTTTGGATTTGATATCCCATTTTATCACTACCCGAAGGGGTCTCAAAGCGGCTAACAATCTCCTTTACCTTCCTCCTCCACAACAAACACTCTGTGAGGTGAGTGAGGCTGAGAGACTTCAGAGAAGTGTGACTGGCCCAAGGTCACCCAGCAGCTGCATGTGGAGGAGCGGAGACGCGAACCCGGTTCACCAGAGTTCACCGCTCTTAACCACTACATCACACTAGCTCTCAAAACAGTCTCAAATGAGGCAAAAACAGGCCCTCTGAGCCCGGCTTCGGCTGGAAAGGGTGGGATATAACTAAATTATTAATTATTATTATTATTATTATTATTATTATTATTATTATTATTACCCATTTCAGGGATGAGGGGAAGAGTTAGAGGAGAAATGTGCTTGTTGGTTTTGAGGCCTAAGACCTCCTTCTCCCTGCTTTTCTGTCAGCCGGTTCACAGCAGCTCTTGCGAAGCTGGCGCACCATGTCACAGCTGTGGATTTCATGGAGAGCTTCGTGGCGCACAACCGGCAAGAGAACGGACACCAGCCAAACGTGGATTTCCTACAGGCCGACGTTACCAGCCTACAGTTGCCAAGCCAGAGGTAGAAACAGATTTTATTGTTGATTTCAGTGGCGATTTATTATACTTACTATACTTATATTTATTATACTTTTTCTCTCTCTTTTGGGGGGCCTTGTGAGCCAAATGGAAAGAGCTGGTGGGTCTAATCAGGCCCATGGCTGAAGGACCCCCACCCTGAAGGTCTCTAGACATCCTGAGCTTCAGACGCAATGGTCCAATGCTGGGGTGACAAGTCAATAATCACACCAAAGTGGGGGTAAAAGAAAAGATTTCTTCAGACTGGAGAAAAAAGGCACCAAGTTCCAAATCCTGCTCATCTTTTCACACAATTTATACAGTTAACTCCATATGTTAATACTTGCTACGCTTCTATTGTCATTTAGTGCAAGCCATCCCCATGGCAACCTAAAACTACTTATTTTTGTCTTATCTCATATTGCAAAAATAGCAGTTACACTGGCTTGGTACACAGGTTAGGGGGTGATGGGACGTCTGGCAGCTTTCGCTTAGTTTGCTTGTCAGTACATTTTTGAGGGAAGTGGGAGGGCGAGAGCTAAATTTGTATGTGATGGGGTGCCAGGATGCTTATCAGCTTTGGGCCAGCTTTCTGCTGACTATACATCGTAGTGTTACATACCGCTCAATAGTCCCAATACAAGCAAGATATCCCGGAATCACAGAAGCCAATCCTGGCTTCTGATTGGATCCTGGAATGTCCTATTTTTTGGGTCTGGTGCTCTAGTGCGTGTCAGCTGGCTTGCGCCAGAGCACCAGAATGAAAGCCGCTTGTTTTTTGGTCTTGCGGGAACAAAAAGAGAGCGTCTTTTGGTCTTGCGCCCTTGCGCATGCGCGAGAGCTCAGGACCCAAAAAGAAAAAAGAAGCGTCCCAGTTTTTGTCCCCGGAATCTCAGAGGGTATGGTGTTCTTTTGAGGTGGAAAAGTTACAGAGGAGGCTAACCGCCGAGAAGGCCAAAGTTCTGTTTGTCTTGATCCGAGCTAATGCCTATTATCTGAGGCAAAATGGAACCTCTCTGGTTCTCCTTCATACAAGCTCCCATCAACGCAGCCTTTACAGCTGGAGTCGGTCAGGGCCTCCCAGGCCTGGTGGGAATGGACCAGGCAAGCAAAGAGCAGGCCTTGCAGGATTCACAGTGATTTCTCTCTTCTTCTTCTTTAAATTTTATTTATGCTTTTCAGGTTTAGACATTTCACTAATTTTAAAATCATTTTAACATTTCAAAACTTGACTTCCTTCCCCCTCTTCCTGCGGTCCCTTAAATGTATTTTTAATATCTTCTGCATATCCAAATTAACTTCATTTGCTCATTTATTCATCTACTTTCAATATAAACTCTTACGAAACTGCAGGTTATTACAATAACCCTGACGATGTTCTTATCTGTTTACAATCTGTTTACAATTTACAATCTGTAAATATCCAACAAACCATTTCCATTCTTTTATAAAAAAAAGTTTGTTATCTTGATTTCTTATTATTCCGGTAATTTTTGCCATTTCTGCATATTCCATAAGTTTTTTGTACCCATTCTTCCTTTGCTGGGACTTCTGCTTCTTTCTGTTTTGAGGCGAGTAATATTCTTGCTACTATACATGAATAAGTTTCTACACAGTTTAGGTAGTTCTGTCCCTAAGAAAAGCTTCCGGGTTGTTGTTTTTATACAAACGTTGTTTTAAACATCCTTTTCAATTCATTATATATCACCTCCCAGAAAGCTTTAGCCTTTCTCTCTTCTCCTCCCCCCGTAGCTTCGACCTCATATTCTCCAACTGGCTTTTCATGTACCTGTCGGATACCGAAGTGAGTGACGTGGCCCAGAAGATGCTTCTCTGGCTGCGTCCAGGAGGGCAACTTTTCTTCCGGGAATCCTGCTTCTACCAGTCTGGTCAGTAGTTCCAATAGGTGAGGGGGCAGAGCAAAGGAGACCAGTTCTCAAGAGACCCTGGAAGGTCCATAAGTGGAGTTGACATTCAGTGGGCGGTGCAGTTAAGAAATGCCCCTGTAGCAAAATTAACCTTTGAGGCTGAGGGAAATCTCCATCCGGAGGTGAGAAAACAAAGGGTGTTTATTGCTAGCAATAATGGCTCAGTGGGATCACTCTCCTGTTGCGTTCTGAAGGCAAAGGAAAGGACTGGACCCTGATTAATAAAATAGACACGAGGCTTGGCCAGCAAGACTCTGGGAGGAAGTGCGAATAGCCACTCCCTTGTCCAGGCCGTTTTTATTAACAAAAGAATTCTTACACAGTGTTTGTAAGAACCAATCAGATTTCCTCTGAGGAATCCTTTTAACTACAAAGAACTACAGTGGTACCTTGGGTTACATACACTTCAGGTTACAGACTCTGCTAACCCAGAAATAGTGCTTCAGGTTAAGAACTTTGCTTCAGGATGAGAACAGAAATCGTGCTCCGGCGGCACGGCAGCCGCAGGAGGCCCCATTAGCTAAAGTGGTGCTTCAGGTTAAGAACAGTTTCAGGTTAAGAATGGACCTCTGGAACCAATTAATTACTTAACCTGAGGTACCACTGTACTTGAGCATGCATACAAGTTTTAGGCTAACTAAACAGGAATCAAGGAGGAATGCATTTAACAAACCTGGAGGTCATAAACAGGCTCTCTCCAAAAGCTGAGCAAACCAAAATGGGTGGGGCCTGCTTAACATAGGTAGCTGTTCTCTATTAAGCAATACATATGTATAAACTTCCTCCAATCTAAAGTTACAACACAACACAACTAATTATACCATGTATGGTCTTTCCTTCATTACCTATTCATTAGGCAAGGAAACAAAGGACTCTATTTTGTCAAATGTAGACACTTAGGGATGTTGTTTACAACCTTGGGACTAAAGCTGCTCCTAGCACAAAAAAAGGCACAAGGCCTCTAGCCTGGCCAGTTAGCTGAGCTTATAGGTCTCTATGTGCATCACCCCATCACTGAGCAAGGGCTTCTCCCCAACCACTTTGCCCAGCCCTGAACTCTGAATCCATTGCAGAGGTTAGATTCAGTGCTGGATTTACGTATAAGCTAAACAAGCTATAGCTTAAGCCCCTGCTCTCTTGGGGGGGCCCAAAAAAAACCACTGGATGTATATTTCCAAAATATAAGATCAAAAACAAATAAAACTTACATACAGCAACAGTGTTTTGTGTAGGCTCCTATGATGTAAGAAATGGGCCCCGCCTGCTAGCCTAGTCCCTAAAATATCACTGGTTTGCTCATTTCTATATATAGGGTGCCTACATTCTGCATGTGCAAATGGCTTTAGATACCTATTAGGTCCTATAAATTACCATATAGCATATATTCAACACAAAAAACAGCAACAATTTGTTGTTGACAAAGGACAGCTGGACATATTAAAGGGCCCCATTACTTTTAGTAGCTTAGGGCTAAATCCGGCCCTGGTTGATTGCCTAGAATCAAGCTCCCAATCCTATTAGCTTCTTTTCCCCCGCAGGAGACCAGCCAAGGGCCTTCAACCCCACTCTTTATCGAACACCTGCAGAATACAATCACCTCTTCACTTCAGCCCATCAGACGTGTGGGGACGAGCTCCACGGATTTGAGATAGTCATGTCCCGATCGGTGCAAACTTACATCAAGGTAACCGCCTCTTCCCTTCCCGCCCTTCTGCTCTGAAGCTGCACCACATGCGGAGGAGCACAGGAGCATGTGCCAAGGGCCTTGCACGCAACCACAGCCACCCCTGAATAGGGTGTCATTGGGCAGCGATGGCATCTGGTGCCCGTTGGAACTGGTGGGATGGGAAGCAGAGGACGCCCATAGCAGGTGGAGCCAGCACCAACGGCAGGCGAGAGCCAGTTGGTTTTAGTTCTGCCTCCGCCCTGTTGAGTTCTACAAGAGAAGCAGCATTGAGACTCAGGAGAAGGAAGTTGACAGGCAGTGACAGTCCCTGGACAGGATGGAAGTAAGGAGGCAAACAGGTAGGGGCTGGCTGGCTGAGGGCAGGCTATGGTTTGGGGGGGCAATACCCTGCTTGCCCAACGATAGGGCAGGGCCCCCAAATCGAAGGGTGTGGCTTTTTTGCCACTTCATTTTTATTTAGTTTCATTTTTTTTAATATAAATTAACATCGGATTTAATACATAATTTATAAGTTGACCTCCCACCCTTCTTTCACGGTGTTGTTGTTCCCACCCTTCTATTCTTCCTTATGCTTATTATTTATTCCACAGTACTTTTCTTACTATTATTTTTAATTTTCCATCCGCTGCTCAGAATTTAATCCTTCCCAGCGCTTTACTTCTTAGGCCCCGGGCTCTACCCTGGCGGCCTGGTCAGGGGCTCTCGCAGTTTGCCATGATCTTGGGGACTAGAAACTTGTTTAAAAATTCAAAAAGCAAAAATGAGATGATGGGAATGCCCGTTTCTGGCTTACGTTCCTTTTCACAGAGGAAGCAAAACCGCAACCAGGTGTGCTGGCTTCTCCAGAAAGTCCCCCGAAACCCCGAGGCCACCTGGGGATACGACACCTTCCAGAAGTTTCTAGACAGCGAGCAGTATGCCACCCGCAACATCCGTCGCTACGAGTGGGTCTTTGGGCCTGGGTTTGTCAGCACCGGAGGCCTCACAACCACCAAGGTATCTGGAGCTGGGGAAGGAAGTGGCAGGCAGGTCCAAGGCCTCAGGCTTTGGGGAAACAGGCTAAAGATGCCAGAAATTATTAACATAGGAGAACAGGTTCCCTCAAACTGGTGCCTTCTGGACGTTTTGCACTACAACTCCCATCATCCTTCACCACTGGTCATGTGGGCTGGGCCTGGTGGGAGCTGGACTCTTAGCAACATCCTGAGGGCACCAGGTTGGGGAAGTCTGCAGAGTTACTTGCCAAGGGCATCAGATGCTGGGGAGAAATTATATTCATAGAAATCACAGAATTGTAGAGTTGGAAGGTATCCTAAAGATCATCTAGTCCAACCCCCTGCAATGCAGGAGTATGCAGCTGTCCCATACGGGGATCGAACCTGCAACCTTGGCCTTACCAGCAGCATGCTCTAACCAACTGAGCTATATTAGGAAATTATTTTAACATTCCCTTCGAAATATGCTGAACATTCCCTTCAAAATAAAGTAAGTTTCTGGTCCACATGGTCTTGAATAAAGGACTGGCTTATATAGGAATCTGTCTTATACTGAGTCAGACCATTGGTCAATGCAGCTCAGCACTGTCTACACTGGCTGGCAGTGGCTCTCCAGGGTTTGAGGCAGGGGTCTCTCCCACCCCTACTTGGGATTGAACCTGGGAGCTCCTCTGCACACAAGGCCAGTGCTTTCCCACTCAGCTACTGCCCTTGCCCTCCTGCCAGAGACCCACCTACCCCTTCCCCATCTCTCTACAGGAGCTGGTATGTATGCTGGATTTGAAACAGGGCCAACGAGTGCTGGATGTTGGCTGCGGACTCGGCGGGAGTGACTTCTACATGGCTAAGGTACAAGCGCAAATAAACCTTTGAGTAAGAATGGTGACAGGATGCGGGTGGCACTGTGGGTTAAACCACAGGGCCTAGGACTTGCCGATCAGAAGGTCAGCGGTTCGAATCCCCACAACGGGGTGAGCTCCCGTTGCTCAGTCCCTGCTGCTGCCAACCTAGCAGTTCGAAAGCACCTCAAAGTGCAAGTAGATAAATAGGTACCGCTCCGGCGGGAAGGTAAACGGCGTTTCCGTGCGCTGCTCTGGTTCGCCAGAAGCGGGTTAGTCATGCTGGCCACATGACCCGGAAGCTGTACGTCGGCTCCCTCAGCCAATAAAGTGAGATGAGCGCCGCAACCCCAGAGTCGGTCACAACTGGACCTAATGGTCAAGGGTCCCTTTACCCTTTACCTTTAAGAATGGTGACGATGGTTGGCTCTGGCAGCGTCGCATGGTGATTCCACAGAGTACAAGAGAACGGGTCTCTACTCCCAAAGAGCTTACACAACTAAAATCCAACACAGGGGGGAAGGGGCTGGCTGGAGCTGATGGACGTTAGCTTCTCCACAGCTTCTGGAGGGCCACAGATTCCCCACCCCAGGTTTACAGAGCAGCGGACAAGAAGGAATGATGCAAGAGTGCAACTTGTGACATCGCAGTATTGCATCATCAGCCACCATTCCATCTTCTATCAGACTGTATGGCCTTTTTTGACATGCATGCCATCCATGTCCCTTATCCTAGAAAACATGGGTTGACTATGAGCATAAGAAAAGCCTGTCTGCTGGATCAGGCCCAAAGTCCATTTAGTCCAGCATCCTGTTCTCACGGTGACCCCCAGATGTCTGTAGGAAGCCCCCAAACAGGAGAAGTGCTGCTGCAACTCTCTTCACCTGCAATTTCCAGCAACTGGTATTCAGAGGCTGGAACACAGCCATCCCAGCTAGTAGATACTGATAGCTGTATCTTCCATGAAGTCTATTTAAGGTTTTATAGGTCAAAACCAGCACTTTGACTTGGGCCTGGAAACTGACTTGTAGCTACTGCAGTTGGGCCGAGATCGGTGTAATATGCTCAAACCGCCTTGCCCCAGTGAGCAACCTGGCCACTGAATTCTGCACCAGCTGAACCGCAGTCATCTAACCTAGACATCAGATTACTGCAATGAGTAGGGCTGACTTAAGACTCTAGTGCTGGCAGTGTCATAGCGTGGGGGGGGGGGCACAGGGCGGTTGCCCCGGACACACAATTGTTAGGGGCGCAAAATTTCAACACCTGGTTCTGCCTCAATGCAGCTAAGCGCTTCCATCGCTAGGCTCTGTTGAAAACAGCTTCTCCATGCGAACTAATAATAATAATAATTTTATTATTTATACCCTGCCCATCTGGCTGGGTTTCCCCAGCCACTTTGGGTGGCTCCCAACAGAGGACTAAAACAGAATAAAACTTCAAACATTAAAAACTTCTCTAAACAGGGCTGCCTTCAGATGTCTTCTAAAAGTCAGATAGTTGTTTATTTCCTTGACATCTGATGGGAGGGCGTTCCAGAGGGCGGGCGCCACTACCAAGAAGGCCTTCTGCCTGGTTCCCTGTAACCTCACTTCTCGCAGTGAGAACTTGGGAGTGACCTCTCCAGACAATGGAACGACTCTTCTTATCTCTGTGGCTGTGATCTCCTGGGTGGCGTGGATACTGTTAGACAGCTGAATGTGCATGCATTCTCCATCTGTTTCCCTCTCTCCCACCACCTCCTCTGGGCGGCCCCGGGCACTGGCAACTCACGCTATGCCACTGAGTGCTGGAAGCTCCTGTTTTCTTCCATGATGGCCCCATATTTTTTTTACGGGGAGGGAATTTTTTAATGGTATTTTCAGCAGTGACAACATAAAAATATGAAAGCAAGGATATAGCAAAAGAGGAGAGCAGAAAGGAAAAAGGAAGGAAGGAAGGAAGGAAGGAAGGAAGGAAGGAAGGAAGGAAGGAAGGAAACCATACAAAACAGGATTAAACGATCTCCCATTCCCAGAATGTACATTATAAAACTCAAAGCATTAAACCTCCGGACCACAACATTTTAAGTAAACCTAAAAGAAAATGAGTTCACGGACAGCCTATGATTATGGTCCCATCTTTGAGCTATCATCTAGCCTTGAGGTGGCCTGACTCTTTTCTTTCCTCCTAAGGAGTTTGGCGTGGAAGTCCTGGGCATGGATCTTTCCCA
Source organism: Podarcis raffonei (assembly GCF_027172205.1). Classification (NCBI taxonomy): domain Eukaryota; kingdom Metazoa; phylum Chordata; class Lepidosauria; order Squamata; family Lacertidae; genus Podarcis; species Podarcis raffonei. The sequence continues at coordinate 13,956,107 of NC_070617.1, forward strand.
CAACATGGTGGAGTTGGCTTTGGAACGAGCGCAAAAGGAGACTGGATCCTTGGTAATGATGAGGGGAAAGGGAGAGGGAACCAAAGGAAGCTGCCCTATTATACTAGTTCTACCTATTTCAGGTCCACCTGACTGATAGGGAGCTCTCTGGGGTTTCAGATAGGGAGACATTCCCAGCCCTACCTGGAGATGCTAGGATTGAACCTGGGACCTTCTGCACACATTGCTGATGTTCCACCACTGAGCTACAGCCCTTCCGAATTAATTAAAGGGAATTAAAGGGGCATCTAGACTGTAGCAAACTGGCTCAATCTCATGTCAGCAAATTCATGTTAAGCAGTTAAAGCTGATTTGGTGCTTTGGGGCAACAAAGAGATGGGGAGAGATTCGTTTTTGTTTGCATTTAAACAAGAAACTACCCAACTTGCACTTCTCGAATCGATACCCAAACCAGAATACAGCTGTCCTTCACAAATGCTCACTTCTCTGAGTTTTGAGTTGCAGTTCTCCAACCAAAAACTGTGTACAAGCATGCACGCATCAGTAGCAAGTGTGCATAGAATGCGCATGTTCATGCAAGCAACAAATATATTTTATATTAATTACGTGCAAAAATATGTACAAAACTGAATGCAAAAATGTGTGTATTAGGAAGAAATTTGCACTAAAATACTGATGAATTTTCATCAAGATTTTTTAATGTTTTTAAAAAAATCTCAAATTGCTACGTAATTCATCAATATATATATATATATATATATTTTAAAATCCATAAATTGATATGGAATTCATCAAGACTTTAAATTGTTTTTAAAAAATCACAAATTGCTATGGAAATTCGGAGAACTGAATTTAAAATTGGAAGAATGAGAAACTGAGACAAACTGAAATTAACAGATTCCTTCATCCCTAACTGCTTCCCCTCCCCAAACTGGACTTTTTGCAATAAGGAAAGTTACAGGAAAAAGCACTGGAAAGTGTGGGATAATTCTAGTTTCGAAGAAACATCACTTAACCTCCCCGAAAGCAGAACAGAAATGAATGCTCATTCAATAGCCAATATTGTTGAATCTCCCTGCAAAGATATCAGGATAAACAGGTCATCTGGAAGCAGCTAAGCAAGTGAAGGCTGTGTACACACCATACATTTAAAAGTACATCACTCCATCCCCCTCCCCCCAAAAATAATATTCTGTGAACTGTGGTTTGTTAAGGGTGCTGGGAATTGTAGCTCTGTGAGGGCTAAACAGCAATTCCCAGGATTCAGGGGGAGGGGAAGAGCTAAAAATGTATGTTGTGTAGCTCTCTAAGTCAGCCATCTAAAAGGGCAGATCTCCTGTTCATTTCATGGGAGCTTGGGTGAAAACACTTCCTAGGTCAGGGGTGTCCAAACTTTTTTCAAAGAGGGCCAGATTCGATGAAGTGAACATGCGTGAGAGCTGACCAGAGTTGCTGAGCTTTTTTTAGGATTGAATTTAGACATGCCTGTCCTAGGTGGATCAGCTGCAATGCTACTTAGTAGGAGAGGCTGCTGTTTGGATTTCACTCTGAAACGTTCTTGTGCCGGCTCTGCTTCTAGGTGCAGTTTGAAATTGGCAATGCCACGCGAAGGACGTTCCCAAAGAACACCTTTGATGTCATCTACAGCCGGGACACTGTCCTGCATGTGCCAGGCAAGAGTGCTCTCTTTGCAAAGTTCTTGGTGAGTCTCCTGCCTCTTAACGTGCAGAAAAATACAACCAATTCAGCCTCGCATCATTGGGGGCAGCCCTCTGGCGGAATCCAAAAACTGTGTTTTCCCCCAGTGCCCTAAAATGAAGCAGCGCTCAGAGTACATGGGAAACAGCAGTACTTTATTTTATCAATGCCCTTAACAAGCGGTTCGTGTCCAATGGGTTTGGTAGGGCCAGGCTTGCCATGTGTCAGGAGAAACCCTGACCTGTCCTGGTTTTCAGGTGTGAGGGGGGAAACCCGGATGTATGGCAACGCGATGGAAAAAGCAGCAGAAACAGCTCCCAAAGCTCAACAATTTTGGTTCTTCCTTAAAAAAAAAAATCCCACCAACTTTGCAGGTGTTAGGAATTTTGCTTTTTGAAATATGGCAACCCCAGGTAGGGCAGAAGGCAGGGAGGCTGACATTAGGTGGCGATAGAGCCAATCACATTTTGGTTTTGCCCCTATCTTCCTTCCTGCTGAGTTCTGTGAGGAAACACACACAAACAGGAAGCAATCTTTGGTGTAAACATAACAAAGGGCTTATTCACACTTCCGCTTGTCCAGCTGCTTCCCCCAGGAAAGTGTTCAGTTGGAGCAAACAGCAATCCATATTTTCCCTGGATCCACGTTTGTTCCAATTTAGCACTAAAGAGCAGGTTTTCCCCAGGCAAGGAACAGGACAAGGGGGAAACCACTCTGACTTGTGCTTTCCAGGCACACCTCAAATGCATCATCAACACCTTTTATCATGCTAATGCCTCTCTCCCAGGTGAGACCTTAGCTTGGAAAGAAAACTTAGTCTATATTTTTCCACTGGCCTCCAATCTTCCTTTCAGTACTCCAAGGAATCAAAATCCTACCATTTAGCAACTTCTAGGGTTTAAAGAGTCCCCCCTTCCCTGCAAATCTATAACACCATGCTGTGAACCTCCCTGAGATCTATGGATAAAGAGTGAACAACAACAACAACAAATTAATAATAGTATGCAGTCATACCTCGGGTTACAGCCGCTTCAGGTTGCGTCTTTGCGGGTTGCGGACCCCCGAAACCCAGAAGTACCAGAACGGGTTACTTCCGAGTTTCAGCAGCTGCACATGCGCAGAAGTGCCAAATCGCAACCCGCACAGGTTGCGAATGCTGCGGGTTGCGAACGTGCATCCCGCATGGATCACGTTTGCAACCCGAGCGTCCACTGTAATTATAATGATGGTATTCTGGATCCTTTTGATCAAACTGCGGCAGGCAGTGGAAGACAGAAGTGCCTGGCATGCTCTGGTCCATGGGGTCACAAAGAGTCAGACACGACTAAATGACTAAACAACAACAACATTCTGGATCCTGTCCCACCAGCGCCCACCGCCCTCAAATCTTACCCAGCCATCTCTCTGTCTCCTCTCTAGTCGTGGCTGAAGCCAGGCGGGCAGCTTCTCATCTCTGATTATTGCTGTGGGCCTCGCCCCTGGTCGAAAGCTTTCACGGAGTACGTCAGACGGAGGGGCTACAGCCTTCTCACGCCCTGGGAATATGGCCAGGTATGGGTGTGTGTGTGTGTGTGTGAAAGAAGGCAGGCAAGTAAGAAGGCCATAGCAGGTGTTTCATTTAGATTAAGACTGCGTACCCTATTTGTAGCCCCAAAACATAGCTTTTCTCAATCCAGAATCGTTCATGATCATCCTTAACGTGCTGCTTTCAATCTAGGGCAGGGGTTTTCAACCTTTTTGAGTCCAAGGCTCCCTTGACCCACTGCATTCTTTCTGTGGCACCCCTGTGGGGCTCAGGAACCCAGTTATGTCACCCCTTGCCTGCAGAGCCCACAGCCTCTCACCCTTTTTCGAACACCCTCCCTTGTGTTTAGGGTTCCCTCAGCCTCATTTCCTCTCCCCTCTCCTTGGGAGTCCTTTGGCCAGCCGCTGCTGCCACTCCTGGTCTCTGAGCTGCTCCCCACGCCCACCCCAAAGAGAGGTGTCTCCTCACACTGCCCCACCAGGGCCTGGGACTTGTCTGTCCATTCCCAACAGCACGGGCTGGGGGGCTGGCTGGCTGGGCTCCCTCACCTGCTTGCTTGCTTACTCCGAGGCCACCTCAGCTCCTGGCAACCAGCACCCCTTGGCCAGCCCCAGAGGCACCATTCGCCTGGGGAGCTTGTAGCCAGGGCTGCTGCAACAAACAGGTGTGCAAGCCTTAGGGAGGCAGAGACGTGAGAGGGCATCAGAGGGAGGGAGGGAAAGAAGGAGGGACAGAGGCCAGTGTTGCCCAAGGCACCCCTGAGCACCATTCAAGGCACCCTAAGGCATAGCTGTCAACTTTTCCCTTTTCTTGTGAGGAATCCTATTCAGAATAAGGGAATTTCCCTTTAAAAAAGGGGAAAGTTGACAGCTATGCCCTAGGGTGCCACAGCACACTGGTTGAAAACCACTGCTGTAGGGAATGTGATCGTATAATCAGGCTCCCGAAAGGCCAGGTGGGGTAGGGGTGGGAGCCATTGATTCTGGCAGAGCTGAATTCAGAAAGGTCCCTCACCTCTCATCCTCATTGCCAACACCTTCCAGGTGCTGCAGGAGGCTGGATTCAGGCAGGTCCAGGCGTTGGACTATACAGAGCGGATGCTGTCAGCCTTGACTCAAGAGCTGCAAGAGCTGGAAAGAAGTCGGCAGCAATTTGTCCAGGTGGGTTGGCAGATTGGAGATGAAGCAGCCTAGAGCTGAGCTTGTCTCTCTCCCTGTGTGGCTGCACACACACACACACACACACACACACACACACACACACACACACACACCTGTTGAAAACTGACAGACTTGGACCACAGGCAGCAGCAGCCTGTCCTGTTTCGTCACCCCTCTGCCAAAGCCTCGCTTACCAGGGTCACACAGCTTTGGCTTCCAGCTTCCGGGGAGATCTTGCCGAAACCTGGAAGCCAGAGTCACTTCTCCGGTGACAGGGAAAAAGCGAGCAGAAGCAGTGGTAAGATGTCGCCGGAAGCTGCCTCTGCCGCTTCTCACTTCTCTGGTGGCAGGAGCAGAGAATCGCCTTGGGATTCCGCCACCCGAGGCAGCTGCTTCAGTCTGTCTCATGGGTGGGCTGGCCCTGACCAATGACAGCACCACGAAAACAAATATTGGGAGAGAGCAAGGGCATTTTGGAGGACTGGGCAAGCAGTTGAAAAGGGCCGAAGTAGAACCAGTGACCTAGGCTGGGGTACAATCTGTCCTTTTTATCATGTGGCATTATGGCCACTCAAAGTAAATAATGCTGTGGTGGTCATCTTTGGCTGAGGTGAGGCAGGATTTGTCCTTTTTATCAAAATGCAGGAGAAGCACTTTTAGAATATGATGTTTTAAGCTTTAGAACTTGTCTCTTTTTTTTTACAGTTGTAAGTTGCTTCGAGACCTTTTATGAGCAACAAATAGGTGTAATTAATTGTAATAATCCTTCCCCCCCCAAAAAAAAATCAAGCAGCAGGTGGGAGCTCCAGGCAAGCAGATTTCAGACAAGCATTAGGCAAAACTTCCAAGGGAGCGGAGAGCGGGCAGTATAAATATTTCCACTGCACCATGAGGACATTTACAATTCCTTCTTGTTCTCTGTTTATTTACAGCATTTATATTGTGCATAATCATAGCATTTCTGAGCAGTGTAAATAAAAACAAACCATACGGTGATAGGGGTGGGGGGGACAACATGATTCAGTTTGAATTTAAAGACGAACCTACCTAACTGGAACACTAACTGGAACAGTATGTGAACTGAAACAGAGCTATTCTTGGAAATTTGCACTTTTCTGGATTTTGTAAAGCAGTTTCTAACCAAGCAACATGTACAAAAATGCAAAAATGAAGGTAAAGTGTGCATAAAAATGCACACCTTGGTGAAAGTAAGCATAAAAATGCATTTTGAGGGGAAATATAAATATATGGGGAAAGACACTTTGCAAAAATGCATGCATTAGGCAAAAATACTTAAGAAAATGTGTATGTTGGGAGAAATTTGTACTGAAATGCTGATGGATTTTCACAAGGACTTTAAAAATAAGTCCCCAAACTGATGTGCAGATGGAAACAACTGAACTTATGCTTGGAAAAACGAGAAACTGGAAGAAACCTCAATTGACAGATCTGTCCCCTCCCTAGACAGAGAACAAAACAATAAATTTCACCCCACCAGGGATTTTGAGTGACTCTCCTCTTTCTTCTCTGCCTAGGAATTCTCAGAGAGCGAGTTTGAGTCCTTGGCCTCTGGATGGAGGGAGAAGCTGCAGCGCTGTGCGGATGGGGACCAGCGCTGGGGGGTCTTCTATGCTCTGAAGCCGCAGTAGCTGCTGCCCCACCCCAAACAGCCTGGGGCGGTGAACTCCTGTCCAGCTCCAGGAGCTTTTTGGCCCAGCAAGCTTTTCATAGCATTTGCTTGTGTTTTCTTCCTACTGCTGCTTGGTCAGCTTTCAAGTCTGGATCCACTGCAAGAGTTTGTAGGAAACTTCACCTTCCAATCTGGATTTTTGCTGGCCTTTCAGTCAGATTACTTGGCTTTGCACTATTCCAGGTCTGGCTGCAAGTGTGGAAGGATTTCTTTCTCTCTCTCTCTCTCTCTCTCTCTCTCTCTCTCTCTCTCCTTCTTCCCTCCTTCTTTCCTTTCTTTCCCTCTTACTGGAATGATCCCCTCCTCTCCCTCCACATCTCTGTTCCATCTGTTTCGGTTATTAAAAACTTACTACATTTTCTTTATTTCCTTGTTTATACCACATTTGTGGGGAACCTCTGTGAGTATGTGTAGAAACTGCCTTGCAGTATACAAAATGTAAAATGCTTATCTCTCGCTCCAACCATTTTTACCTCAGGCCTCAATCTCCAAGCGGTCCCAGGGCATTTTCCTAAAAGGCAATGTGGCCCTCAGACTCCCAGTTTAGTTATTTGTTTATTTTCTGATGTTCCACAACATTCTGGGAAAATAAAAACAGTGGCATCAAATTGCTGCCACCCAGATAAACTCTCCCATCACCAGGGGAATAATAATAATAATAATAATAAATTTTATTTATATCCCGCCCTCCCCAGCCGAAGCCGGGCTCAGGGCGGCTAACAACAATCAAATAATCAAACAATCAAATAAACCAACATTCTAAAAATATTTCATTATAAAAATTAATTAAAATCAAGTTAATGGCAACCATTAAGCAAAACTCTGTGCAGGTTGCCAGAGGAGGGAGTCAGGCTGCGCCCTGACCAAAGGCCTGGTGGAACAACTCTGTCTTGCAGGCCCTGCGGAAAGATGTCAAGTCCCGCAGGGCCCTAGTCTCTTCTGACAGAGCGTTCCACCAGATTGGAGCCGCAGCCGAGAAGGCCCTGGCTCTAGTTGAGGCCAGCCTAACCTCTCTGAGGCCTGGGACCTTCAGGATGTTTTTATTTGCAGACCGTAGGTTTCTTTGTGGGGCATACCAGGAGAGGCGGTCCCGTAGGTACGAGGGTCCTAGGCCGTATAGGGCTTTAAAGGTTAAAACCAGCACCTTAAACCTGATCCTGTACTCCACCGGGAGCCAGTGCAGCTGATATAGCACCGGATGAATGTGGTCTCGCAGTGAAGACCCCATAAGGAGTCTCGCCGCGGCATTCTGCACCCGCTGGAGTTTCTGGGTCAGTCTCAAGGGCAGCCCCACGTAGAGCGAGTTACAATAATCCAGTCTGGAGGTGACCGTCGCATGGATCACAGTGGCTAGGTCAGGGCGAGAGAGATAAGGGGCCAACTGCTTAGCTTGGCGGAGATGAAAAAATGCCGCCTTTGTTATAGCTGTAATCTGCGCCTCCATAGAGAGGGAGGTATCGAAGATTACACCCAAACTCTTAACGGACGGTGCTGGCACTAACTGCACCCCCGCAAGAGATGGGAGTTGCCCCCTCAATCCCATATCGTCCCGTCCCAGCCAGAGGACCTCTGTCTTCGAAGGATTTAACTTCAACCGGCTCCCACGTAACCATCCAGCCACAGCCTCCAGGCATCTGGTCAGTGTGTCTGGGGCCGAGTCAGGATGGCCATCCATCAACAGATAGAGTTGGGTGTCATCGGCATACTGATGGCAACCCAGCCCAAAACTCCGAACAAGCTGGGCGAGGGGGCGCATAAATATGTTAAAAAGCATCGGGGAGAGAATCGCACCCTGAGGCACTCCACACACCAAGGAGTGGCGCGATGACAATTCCCCCCCAAGCGCCACCCTCTGTCCCCGACCAGAGAGAAACGAGCGCAGCCATTGGAGGACTGTGCCCTGGATCCCCACGTCGGCAAGGCGGTGGTCTAGGAGTTCGTGATCGACCATGTCGAAGGCTGCTGACAGGTCTAGAAGAATCAGCAGCCCTGACCCGCCTCGATCCAGCTGCCTGCGGAGATCATCTGTTAGGGCGACCAGAGCCGTCTCGGTCCCATGACCAGCGCGGAAGCCGGACTGGAATGGATCGAGAGCCGATGTTTCATCCAGAAACCTACCAAGCTGTTCAGCAACCGCTCTCTCAATCACCTTACCCAGGAATGGGAGATTCGAAACCGGGCGGTAATTGGACAGATCTAAAGGATCTAATGATGTTTTCTTTAAGAGCGGACGCACCACTGCCTCCTTCAGTTCCCCTGGGAATATCCCGGTGCCAAGGGACAAATTGATGATATCCCCCAGGGGGGCCCGCACCTCATCTGGACACGCTCTAATCAGCCATGACGGGCACGGGTCAAGAGGACAGGTGGTGGGCTTTCCAGCTTGGAGGAGTCTGTCCACATCGGCTGGAGATATCCAGTCAAAGTGGTCCAATACTGGACCCGAGGACAGTCGAGGGGCCTCCAGTTCATTTATTGTGTCCAAATTGGCAGGAAGGTCATGGCGGAGCAACAGGACCTTCTCCGCAAAAAAGCTCGCAAATGCCTCACAGCTGTGTGTCAGATTGTTATTTAAATTTGGCTGTCCTTCAAGGGACGTTAAAGACCTAATTATACTAAATAATTGCGCCGGGCGAGAGCTAGCGGATGCAATGGAGGCCGAGAAGTAAGACTTCTTAGCGGCCTTCACTGCCATCTCATAGGTTTTCATAAAAACCCTATAAGATGTTCTTGAGGCTCCGTCACGAGCACCCCGCCATACTCGCTCTAGCCGTCTGAGATCCCGCTTCATTTTCCGAAGCTCCTCGGTAAACCAGGGAGCCCGGTTTCTGTGGGGTCGCAGAGGGCGCTTAGGTGCGATCTCATCGATGGCTGCCAGGAGCTGGGTATTCCAGCCCTCAACAAGCTCAGTCAATGAGTCGCCAGGGGGAGCAAGGTCCCGCAAGGCCTGACGGAATCTATCAGGGTCCATCAGCCTCTGCGGGCGAGCCCAAATCGGCTCGCCACCTAAGCAGGGTGGGGGTGGAAAGTCAATCCTGGCTTTCAGAGCGTAGTGATCAGACCATGGCACTTTCATCAAAGGAGACATGATCACATCTATACCAGCACCAAAGATCAAATCCAGCGTGTGGCCTGCTTGATGTGTGGGGCCCGAAACAAACTGGGAGAGCCCTAGTGTTGCCAGGTGAAAATGCATCCCCATCATTGGAGTACCAGAAATTCCTCATTCCTTGTATACACCAATGACAAAACTCCTTCTCCTGTCACCAACCCCAAGAGGGAAGTATTGGCAGGATTACAGAGCCTCAAAGTTTGGAGAAGTCCAAAAAAATCTCTTAGGAAATGTCTTGTTTCTGCAGACACTCTCAAACCTCTGTGTCTCCTCTATCCAGGCAAGCAAGTCATTTTCCTCCCATCCCTGCAAAACCATGCTGTTAGGAGAACCAACCCAGGTTGTCACGTTGAAGTCCTATAAACCCATCAGCAGGGGGCAGCAGCTCTCCATCTGATCAATAAATCAGTGCCGTGCTGCCACAGTCATACAGTATTTGGAAACGGCAGAACATCTCTGAAACTCATGGCTCATGCCACCTGCCTGAACTGTCTGAGAGCTGATGGGTCCCAATGTTGGAGAGAGGGCTGAACCTGGAGGGCTGTGGGCTGGGACAGGGTGAGCTCTCTATCCTAGACCTTACTGTTCAAAAGGTCTGGGGTGTGGGTGGGTCTGTGGATGCCGTAGCCTTCAACATTTCTCCGATGAAGATAGGGACATCCTAAGGAAAAGCAGGACATTCCGGGTTCAAATCAGAAACCGAAACGGCTTCTCTAAATAAGGATACTTGGAGGGTCTGGGGTGGCTGCTTTAGTTGAGATTCTTGTATTGCAGGGGGTTGAACTAGATCAGGGGTCAGCAAACTTTTTCAGCAGGGGGCCAGTCCACTGTCCCTCAGACCTTGTGGGGGGCCGGACTATATTTTGGGGAAAAAACAATGAATGAATTCCTGTGCCCCACAAATAAAACAGAGATGCATTTTAAATAAAGGACACATTTTACTCATGTAAAAACACACTGATTCCCGGACCATCCATGGGCCAGATTTAGAAGGTGATTGGGCCGGATCCAGCCCCCGGGCCTTACTTTGCCTACCCATGAACTAGATGACCCAAGGGGAAAACCTTCCAACTATAATTCTATGCTGCTTTGCATGTTGCAAAGTATTGATTTTTTAAAAAAACAACAACCAGTAAGTGAAACGGAGCTGGATAGACAAATGATGGCAACTTTCATACACTAATATTTGGAGACAGGCCATAGTTCAGTGGTAGAGTGCCTGCTTTGTATGCAGAGCTGTCTGGTTCATTCCCTGGTACACTTTCCAAAACCCTGGACAGCGGCTGCCAGTCAGTGTAAGTAACACTGAGCTAGGTGAACCAAAGGTCGTAAGCAAGTACTTTCTTGTTCCCCTGTCCCTCTCACGGGATTTGTCAGCATATAACCATGAGGAAGAAGTGCTCTCTTGATAACTCTGTGCTGCTTCGCCGTGGACAGAACACATTTTTGTAGAGGCTTGTATAATGCAATATTTTATTTGGAGGAAACGGCAGGAATCAGCCCAGAGGCCATATCTACTGAACAACCAAGACATTTCCCTTTTTATATTCTTTACTGAAAGATTAAAAAGTACATAATTGCAAGTGCATAGTGTTAGATAAGACACAAAAGAAGAAGAAAAGATAGGACCCATGTAGAAAACAAACAAACAAAGTTGTGGTTAACCAGACCTTAACCTAATACAGTATTTATAAAAATGAATTCCAAATATCATTGAATTTGTCCATGGCAAGTCTATGTTTAGGATGACCTAAGCCATGTAGTATGTAACAAGGATAACGCTTCTCTAAAACATATGTTTTCTACAATATTGATAAGTTTTTGGCAGAAGGTAGTAGGGACGATCAGCATGACTGTACAGAATGATCTCAAATTTGCAGAGGGAAATATGCTTTTGGATTATACATGGAACCTCACAAAGGGACAATATGAGTGGAATCTCCGTGCCCTTACTATGGCAAAAAGACAGGTTATTGACTAACAGGAAGAATAAAATGCAGGCTCTCTTCAACTACTGGATTGAAGATACGTACAAACTCACTGCACATCAATGTGTTGCGTACAAACATGAACAACCAAGACATTTTAAAGAATAATGGCACACCCACTTTCCAGAACATGCTCATGTATTTAAGGTGACCATGCGCGCTCAATAATAACACCACCCTTTGCTTCATAAGTGACTGTTTCCCAATCAAACATGGCCGCCCCCCTGGGTGTCTTGATCTTGACCGAGCCTAATCGGTGAGTCTGCCTGAAAGCCGCCCCCCTGGGTGTCTTGATCTTGACCGAGCCTAATCGATGAGTCTATGTGAAAGCCGCCCCCCTGGGTGTCTTGATCTTGACCGAGCCTAATCGGTGAGTCTGCCTGAAAGCCGCCCCCCTGGGTGTCTTGATCTTGACCGAGCACAATCGATGAATCTGTGCTGATGGAGTATCCTTTCTTCAGGCTCCTGGGCGGCAGACGTTTTCCGTTCACCCACACCCTCGCCAGCCCTGTGGCAGAATCCCAAGATGCACACAAAGTCTCTCTTTCAAGCGACTGTTTCTCTGGGGTCACGAAGGTCACTGCTTCACCTCCCACGTAGAAGCTGTATTGGTTGTAATTGTAGTTCTCACCCTGGGCCAGCAGGGGGATACTGTAGATAGTTTTCACTCAGGTCCACGTCAGTTATTTTAGGCGGGAAACCCTGGGTTGTTGTTGCTACAATGTTGACAGCCGGCTGCCTATAAAAGCAGGCCGGCTGAGCTGTTTGCTGTTCAGTTTCTGTTCCAGCTTACAAAATAAAGAGCTGCTTGGAGAAATCGCTGTGTCGTCTGCCATGTCTACCCACTATTCAACATTTAGTTCAGAGGTGGGGAAGTTTTGTGACCCTGTGTGGAAACTGCAGTACAAAATGTAAAATGCCCATCTCTCACTCTGCCCACTTTTAAAACCTCTGGTTCCGCCCACCAGCTAGGAAGTTTGCCCAAAAGGGAATGTGGAGCTCAGGCTGAAAAAGGTTCCTGACTCAGTTTAGTTATTCATTCTGGGGGAATAGAAGGGTGGCTGTGATCACCTCTCCTGTCACAGAGGAAGGAATGTACTCTGGAATGAGTAACAAATGTGTACAGAATGGAATGCCAAGAAATAATACCCACTCCTTACTTGGGATGTGGGTGGCGCTGTGGGTTAAACCACAGAGCCTAGGGCTTGCCGATCAAAAAATCGACGGTTCGAATCCCCACAACAGGATGAGCTCCCGTTGCTCGGTCCCTGCTCCTGCCAACCTAGCAGTTTGAAAGCACATCAAAGTGCAAGTAGATAAATAGGTACCCCTCTGGCGGGAAGGTAAATGGCGTTTCCGTGCGCTGCTCTGGTTCGCCAGAAGTGGTTTAGTCATGCTGGCCACATGACCCAGAAGCTGTACGCCTGCTCCCTCGGCCAGTAAAGCAAGATGGGTGCCGCAACCCCAGAGTCGGCCACGACTGGACCTAACTGTCAGGGGTCCCTTTACCTTCACCTTACTTGTAATAAAAAATAAAACTGAATGGGCGCCATCTTACATCGGGGCCCTCCAGATATTGCTGAGTTACATCTCCCCCCAGCTAGCATGGTTGGTAGTCCAAGCTGATGGGATCTGCAGTCAAATCCCAAAGGTTCCCCAGTCTTCATATACACTTAGTCCCTTCTATCACCAAAATGGTACTATTTACACCCAAGAGGGAAATATCAGCAGCAGGGCCGGATTTAGGTTTGATGAGGCTCTAAGCTACTGAAGGTAATGGGCCTTTTATATGTCCAGCTGTCCTTTGTCAACAACAAATTGTCACTGTTTTTTGTGTTGAATATATGCTATATGGTAATTTATGGACCTAATAGGTATCAAAACCATTTGCCCATGTTGCCATGCAACCAGTCCATGAAGAATGTAGGCACCCTATGTATAGAGATGAGCAAACCAGTGATATCTTAGGGAGCAGGCTAGCAGGTGGGGCTCATTACTTACATCATAGGAACCTACACAACACAAAACACTGTTGCTGCATGTAGGTTTTATTTTTTTTGTTTTTTATCTTATATTTTGGAAATGTACATCGTTGTTTTTTCCTAGGCTCAGGGGTAGGCAACCTAAGGTCCAGGGCCGGATGCGGCCCAATCGCCTTCTAAATCCGGCCCAGGGACAGTCCGGGAATCAGTATGTTTTCACATGAGTAGAATGTGTCCTTCTACTTAAAATGCATCTCTGAGTTATTTGTGGAACCTGCCTGGTGTTTTTACATGAGTAAAATGTGTGCTTTTATTTAAAATGCATCTCTGGGTTATTTGCGGGGCATAGGAATTCGTTCATTATTATTTTTTCAAAATAAAGTCCGGCCCCCCACAAGGTCTGAGGGACAGTGGACCAGCCCACAGCTTAAAAAGGTTCCTGACCCCTGCCCTAGGCTCTGCGGTTTAGACCTCAGCACCACCCACGTCCCAGTTTCTAGAGTTACTAGAGAGGGACTAAATATTTTCTCTATCTGCTTTCTCCCCGCCATGCACAATTTTATAAACGTCTATCATGTCTCCTCTCACTCACCCTTCTCTCGAAACTAGAAAGTCCCCAGTGCTGCAGCCTTCCTTCACAGGTGAATCCCTCCAATCCCCCCGGTTAATTTTGGATCCCCTTTTCTGAAGCTTTCCCAGCTCTACAGTATCTGTTTTGAGGGGAGGCAACCAGAACTTTTTCGCTCCCTGCTCAGGTCTTTCCTTTCTTGGCTGGTAACTGAAAATCGAAAGAGCGTATGGGAGAATTAGCCAAGAGGCCTTGGAGATGGTGACTCTGCCAGACAGGCCAGGGACAGACAGTGGAAGAATCCCTGGCCAAGATCATTCGGGAACACCTCCAGCTTTTCTTCCCTGTCCTCTCCAGCATGGTCACAGGAAACTTCCCTGGGCCCATGCAAAGAAAGGAAAGGAAAATGCTCACATCCCAGTCCTGTATCCCAGAGAGCTCTAGCATTGCAAAGCCGGTTCGTTCGGACTAAGAGAGCAGCTGCATGTTGCAGGTGACCCAAACACGGCCGGTCACCCACCCACCCACTGCAAGGGCCTGCCCTGCCTCTGGGCCCCTCAATCATCTCTCTGTGTGGGTGTCGCAATTGCACAGGGATCTAATGCACACAGAAATCCGAGGCCAGGAGGCCCAGAACAGATTGTGTGGTCAAATCCCAGGTTTTATGGGAGATAATGACTGCCCAGTTTGGGCCTACACGTACTGGATTTCAGTTGCTGAGCCGTTGCCAGGAACTCCTGACCCCAAAAAAGACGAAAGAAGATGCAAACTTGCCTAAAATGCACAGGGGTTAATTTGCGCATGATTTGCACGCGTTGGTTTATAGCTGCAGATTTAGAAATAATTGTGTAAGTTTAAGTAGAAATGCAATACATCTCGCCACAGTGTGGAAGACGTTGTGACCTTAAGCAACCAACTTGAACAAAATATTGGGAGGGGGCACCTGTCCACCCACACTTCTCCCCCTCTCCCCACACTTCTGCAGAGCGCACCTTCCTCTGCTGCACACCACTGGGTGCAGGCATGCTGTACATTTAATGCACATGTCTGTCCCCAAAGAATCCTGGGAACCATAGTTTAAGGGTGCTGGGAATGGGGATAAACTACAGTTCCCAGGAAAATTGGTGGGGGGGGTTAAAGGGAAGGTCGCCATGTGCCTCAAATGTAGGGATTGTACACAGCCTGTCTTTGGGTCCCAGCGAAGCCACATCTGGTCTAGGAAGAGCACAGCAGCTCCTATGCAACACAGGAGGTTGTGGCCAGGCTCTCTCCCAATGCTTTGCACTGACAGAGATTTGCACCGAAGCAGCCCCCTCTCATGGCGCTGCCTGTGACCCAGAGGTGCGCTGCAGAATGAACACTCTGCTCAGACGCTGGGTCTCTGAGGAGGGAAGCAGGCAGAGCATGTGAGTACAAAGGACAAGGGATCGTTTTTCCATTTGACACCCCCCCCCCTTTAAAGAAAAGTCTCCTTTGGTCCCTGCTGAGCATGGGGGTGGGAGACCAAGAACTGAGAGGACATCTTCCTTCTCTCCCTGGCCCTGCTCCAGCCCCAGAGGCCCAGCTGTGCCCCCCGCCCTCACTTCCGCGGCATCCTTTGACCACCCTGCCCCCGTGCCCCACAGCTGCCGTGGGGACGAGGTCCCAAGGGAGGCAGGATCCGGCCTGGCCTGCCCTCCCTTAGCCTTCAGCACATCTTATCCCTGGGAGAACAGGAAGTGAGACAGGGATGGAAGAGGCTGGGAACTGGGAGGCAGCTCAGCTGGGCTTCCAGCACCAGCCATGGGAGAGAAAGAGGCAGCCTTTGCCAAGGAACAGGGAGAGGGACCTGTGTCCCCCTGGATCTCCCTTCGGCCTCAGGTGGCACAGCGGCCAGGAGTGGGCACAGGCTGGTCTGGAGGTCTGACTTTCTGGGGTCGCAGTGAGAAAAGAGGATGAATCCGTCTGCCTGCCCCATTCCCATCCCAGCCGTTGCTGCTCAGTCAGCAGAGCAGGAGACTTCTAATCTCAGGGTCAAGGATTCCTGCATTGCAGGCGGTTGTACTAGATGATGTTTGTGGTCCCTTCCAACTCTGTCCTTCTAGACTCTCCTAGAACGAGCATCATTTTGCTGTCTTCAGGTCCTTCTGTTTCAAACAAGAGCCATACATAGCCCAATGTCTGAGCACCTGCCTTACAACACAAGTGGACCTGAGTTCAAACCTTGGCATGCCTGGGAATGTCCCCATCCCAAATCTATAGGGAGCTTCTGCCAGTTAGTGCAGACCTGGGAACGGAGAAATGATGCCGTTTACTTAATCCAGGGGTCAGCAAACTTTTTCAGCAGGAGGCCGGTCCACTGCCCTCAAACCTTGTGGGGGACTGGACTATATTTTGAAGGGGGGGGGGAAGAAAAAAATCCTATACCCCACAAATAACCCAGAGATGCATTTTAAATAAAATGTAAAAACACTACTCATGTAAAAACACGCTGATTCCTGGACCATCCAGGTGATTGGGCCGGATGCGGCCCCTGGGCCTTAGTTTGCCTACCCATGACTTAATCAGATCATTGGTTAGCTTAGTATTGCCAACACAGACTGGCAGAGAATCTCCAGGGTTTCAGGCACAGGTCTCTCCCATCCTTATTGGAGATGCTGAGGATTGAACCCAAGACCTTCTGCTTGCAAAGCAGACGCCTTGTCACTGAGCTATGCCCCTTTGCCAGGATGATATGGAGCTAGAGGAACTGGTGGTCTAATTCCTCGTCGCCAAAGCCCCACTGCCTCCCCCCAGAGCCTCCTAACTCCATTTCCCATTGCTGCTTCTGTCTGTCTGCCTGCCCTCTCCAAGTGCTCCACAGGAAGTGAGCTTGTGTGCAGTTCCGGAAAGGCAGTGGGCCCCTAGTGGTTAGAGCCAGCCAGGGCAATCCTCCCAAGCCAGAGGTGGGAAGGTGCATGGGAGTCCTCAGCGCACACAGAGACTCAGGTCAATGACAGCTCGTAACCTTGGCCACGCCGAAAGTTCTCCAGGCAGGCTGGACCCGAGCTCCGGGGAAAGAGAGCGGGCCCAGCTGTTCCTCTGGGTCATCTTGGCTCATGGCCTCTGGAACAAAGAGCTGGCCCAGGGCGGGGCTCCTGCTGCGGGGACAGAAGGGATGAACTCATCAGATTCTTCCCGGCCTGACTCACCTCCCAGGGGGCGGGGCGGTGGGGGGAAAGCACAAGCCCTGCCCTTCACCCACATCCACCTGGCCCTAATCACAAGCTCCGAATGGCTTTCCCACACACCCACGGTGCAGAATGCAGGGCCCCTGGCTGCATGGGCCCACGCAGGCAGCACCTCCTTGACCGGGATCTGCTGCACTCGCAAGCCTGACCCGCAAAAGCAGAGGCCCTCCCAGCAGTCTCCCCTTGTAAGAACCTAAGGAGAGGCCAAAGGCCAATATAGACCATCCCCAGTCGGGTGCCCTTGGAAAGCCAACTAGCAGGACAGCAAAGCAACAGTCCTGGATGTTGCGTATTGTCATGGACTGGTTGGATGCAGAGGAATGGCAGCAGGAATCAGCTAAGGAACCTCCAAGGGAAGGAGGCTCAGAGCCCAGGGGGTGGCGATGAGTGGTCAGAGGGAGAAGACGGGGGGGGGGGTCGGAAGCTGAAGAGGCACCAGGTTTTAGTGAGCAGGGAGAGTCTGTGGCAGAGAGAAGACTAGAATCAGAGGCAGAAGCTGAAGCAGGAGAGGAGGGAGGCCAAGAGGCAGAGATACATCAGGAGGGTGTCTTCCCCTCCTGCTATGACAAGCTCCCCTTGTCCCTGGTCTCTCAGAACCAGGAGAGGCATGAAGAGGGAGGAGGAGAAGTTGGCTTCATGCAGGCACAGTCTCAGATTGCTTTGGGGAAAACCCTAGAGAGGAGGGGACTTAGGCAGCGACCTTCAGTTGCAGCAACTGCTTCCTGGGGGGCAAGACTTAGTGGAAACAGGTTGCTGCGCTCATTAGGCCTGACTCCCCTGTTTTGCTAATAAAGAGTTAACTCCAACTTGCACGGTCTGATTTACTGCTGGGCTTGCTCCTGTCATCACGAAGGGATGGAGAAACTGTGGCCCATCGTTGGACTCCAGGTCCCATCAGCCACAAACAGCATGATGGGAGTTGTAGCCCCAAAACACCTGGAGGGCAGTAACGGCTAGTGGCCACTGAGAAAATTAGCTGTTGTGAATTTATCTAAGCTATGAAGCCATCCTGGGATTCCTGTCCAAGAACTGTGGGTGGGCCGTAGCTAAAGCCCAACCATTTATATGCTAATAGTCCTGGCCTCAAACCCTGGCATCTCCAGGTAAGCGTGTTTGGTGGAACCTAGGAGCCCTGCTGACAGCCAGTGTACCTGTGGCCTTCCAGATGTTGCTGGAATCCTTCGTCCCAGGAAGGTACCAGGCCGAAGACTCATAGTCAACACATTGCAGGGGGTTGAGCCTTGGGGTCTCTTCCAACTCTGCAATGTTATGATTCTATGCAAGAGCCCCCACCTGCCACTTTGACCCATGACAATTCAGTACAGAGATGTTGAATTGCCACTCTTGAGCTCTGCTCCACCCATATGAATGTGCCCATGGTAAACAGTGCCGCGGTGATTAACGAACAGGAAAGGGGAATCTGTGGCCCCCAGGTGTTACTGAATTAATTACTCTGACCATAATCCCTGACCATTGGTGCTGCTGGTCAAAGTGGATGAAGACGACATCTTAAGGGTCACTGGCTCCCTATCCTTGATATAGGAGGAAAGGTCCTTGATTGTAAAGGGGTTTGAAGGAAGTGAGGAAAGAAAGAAAAGATCATTACACCCAGATGCTATTTCCCCTATCCTGAAAACTGTTCCCTCCGATTCCACAGGTGTAAGGGCCAGTGATGGAAAGCTACTCTGCCCATGCTCAGGAAACCCTCTGCTCTTGTGTAAGAGCCTAATGTTGTTAGCCTGACAGGTTCACAAGCCAAGCCCTACTTAATGCCACTGTCTGTTTCCAGCTCAGTTTTCTACCTAAAGTTTCAGCATGGATATTTGGTGGTTAATTATGGATAATTATGGATATTTGGCTCAGCGGCTAACGAGGTGGGCTTGGGGCTCAGACCAGCATCCCTTTACTCTTCAATTCCTGAAACATGGTTGTGTTTGCGCCATGGGGCAGAATAAAAGCTCTGCACATGTTTGAGGTCACTCTCTTCTTTGTTATGAATTTGCACTCTGTGCTTGCTCAGAGATCGAGCCGCCCTTGACGGTTGCACCATATGATTCCCAGCTTTGAAACCAGTTTCCGGAGTTGGTGACATTGCTCCCTCTCCTTCGAAGCAGCAGAACCTGAACGGAGTGCACAGACAGCACATTTTTTGACAATGCCAACTCTGCTTCCCAGATGTTACTCAGGCTCTTTCCAATCATCTGCCTGTTAAATTAGCTGCAACTCAGCTCTGAGCTTCAATAAATTCTTCTACTGTGGAGCAGCCCTTAGAGAATACCCGCAGGGCCCTTCCAGAAGAGTCACGAAATCTTTGGCTCCCTGGATCTGGGCTTAGCAGTGTACCTTCCCACTCTTGTTGGGACCCCAGGTTGCGTGACACTCTGCCTCCCCCCACATGCACCCCTCTTTCTCTGCACAGAGAGCCAGCGAGAACAGAACTGTGGTTCTTCATTCACATTTCACATCTTTAGGCCTTGTGTGTTTTCCTGTTTGTTCCTTGCTTGTATCTGCTAAGTGTATGGGATGAGATCATACAGTCCCCATCCAATTCCACTTTGCATCCATTTGAGGTCCAGCCCTGATTGCAAAAGCCTGCGGATCTCCACCCCTTTAGAGCTGACAAAATAATGCACATTTTGCCCAGGTTTCCCACCCTTCCTTGTGTGTGTTTGTGTGCCTGTGTGTGTGCATGTGTGCACAGCATACATTTAAAAAACATTTAAAGCACACACATGCATGCACACACACACACAAAACCAAGTTTGTGTGTGCTTTAAATGTATGCTGCATACGCAGAATTACCACTCACATTGCTACAGTTCCCAGCACCCTTACCAAACTATCATTCCCAAGATTCTTGGTTGTGTATATGCTTTAAATGTCCTTTCAATGTATGGTGCATATGCAGCCTCCATGTGTGTGTGTGTGTGTGTGTGTGTGTGTGTGTGTGTGTGTGGTTTAAGTGAGACACAGCTGCAATCCCTGTGATTGCAACTTCACTGTGTCAAGCTGCCATGATTTACTGATTTGTTTATTTCATTTTTATCCCACCCTCCTTCCAAGGAACTCAAGGAGCTGCACATGCTTCTTCCTCGCTCTCCATTTCACCCCCACAACATCCCTGTGAGGTGGGTCAGGTTAAGAGATTGTGACTGACTCAAGAGGCATGACCAGAGTTCTGGGACAAATCCCAGCTGGCCATAAACACTCGAGGTGCAAAGGGCCCCTGAGGAGTCCTGGAGAGCAACTTCCAGCCCTTGTAGACAATACTGAGCTAGAGATGGACTCTGCAGGAGGAGGAGCATGCTTGATCACAAAGGTACAGCTCCTCTCCTAATTCCGCCAGCGGCGACCCCAACATCCTGAAGCAAGAGGTTCCAAAGGTCAATTCTGCAGTGCAATCTGTGGCTAAGTACTTTCCAAAGGACCTTTCCACTGGAGAAACATCATGTCAATCATTTTAAAGCTGCACTGTTTTGCTCTTTGACTGGGTTGTGTTGTTGGTGTTGTTTTGGTGGGGTGGGGAAGAACTCAGGCTGGATCTAGACACATCCAAGAAGCGTTTCAGATAAACGCGTTGCAAACTTTGCATGGGAAATCAGGTTAGCAAAAAACAGAACTCCACAGCGCCATCTCTTGTCACAGTGTTAGAATGCATAAACAAGGCGTATAAAGCGCTCTTTCTTTGCCAATTGTAGCTGAGTCCAGTCTCCTGTTCTGCTGATAACCCTCCCTTCCCAGTCTGTCGCCCTGACCCCAGCAACACTGCAGCCCCAGCTTTTGGCTGGGTAGAGTCTATGATGCTGTGAATTATGATGCATCAGGTACCCCCCCCCTTTTCACATGGGGTGGGGGCTGCCTTGCTGGTGCTTGAAAGGGCTGGAGCTTCTCTGGGCTGGTGGTCATGTTGGGAGGGATGCAATCTGGGTCTGGGAACATCTCTGGCAGAGAATCAATCCAAGACTCAAACGGCAAGAGGTGGAGAAATTCAGTGATGAGAACCAGGGTGGGAAGGAGGCAGAAAGAGGCATCCATGCATTTTGGGGCTTAACCCTAACATGGAGTGAACCCTTTTGGCTCTATTTACTTTGCATCTGGGTTAGGATATTCCTGAAATAAGAGCCTGCCAGGCTGAAATAAGAGTCACAACAGGCAGAAATTCAAGAGGAGAAGCTGCCCTCCCTCTCCAGTCAATTCAGCTCCACACTTTGGGGAAAGTAAAACCTGTTATATTTCTTTTCTGCTGCTTTGTGCCGCTATTAAATATGGTAGCATCTTGCCAGGTTGGGTGAGTGAGGTCCGATAGCCTTCCCTGAGTTCCCAGAGCTCAGCTCTTGAACCTGGATGCAATACCAGGAAGACATGGGCATTTTCTTTGCAAATTGCTTGGGGAAGACAGCATCCTTGAGCATGAACAGAGGGTGCTCTTCCTTTGCAGCTGGGTCATCATCACAGCCAGGCCAGACAGAGGGCTTCTGAAATTTGAGCCCCAACACCTCTTGCAAACTAAGCACAGGAGGTGGGGGGGGGAGATTTCTTGGCACACAGTCCCCACCCTTGAAAAGTAAAGATTCACTCCCCTCTGAAAAAATACCCTCCAGTCCAAGACACACACACACACACACACTCACACCTCTCCTTTCCCCCTGCAAACAACCCCCCCCCCCATTCTTATGGGGCTGGTCTAGGGTTCCATATGCAGCAGCAGGGGCTGAGATAGCTGTCTGGATTGGGGGGGGCTTCCACCCCCAGAGAAGGAAAGAGAGAAGGAACTCAGTGTCCCACACCCAACCCCAACCCCTGTGGCGCACGATGATGTCTCTCCCACCCTCTCAGCCTGGGGCAGAGCCAAGTGGGGAAATGGCTTTTGCTAAGAACTAATATACCCGTGAAAACAACATACGAAAATGAACTATATTATTAGAAAGTGTTTGCAAGCACGTGGGCGTCCGTTCAAACTATATACTTAAATGCGTTTCTTAGAAGAAGCTACCTTTTAAGATGCTGAAAGATTGCTGCATTGAACTAGTTGGTCCCTTTCAACTCTACGATTCTATGATTTGCACGAGGATGTTTTTCTTTTAAAAAAGAGAAAAAATGCAAAAAAAAAAAAAAAGGCTGCAGAAATGTGGGAGAACCGAATTGAAGATTGGTAGGGGGGGGTGTAAAATGAAAGGCCGAAACTGGAAACCCTTTCCTGGGGAACGAACTCCCTTTTCGAGTCGGACGTGCCCGCCAAGACCCGCTGAAGGCGGACGGGGCTTGCGGAGGAGAGTCCAACGCGCGCTGGAGGGCGCAGGAGGCGGCGCTGGGCTGGGCGCGACCCGGGAGTGGATGCGCCTGGGCGGGGCGCAGGAGGGAGGCTGCTCCGCGGGAAGGAAGGAAGGAAGGGCGAACGGCTGTGCTGCTCATGGCTGGCGAGGAGCGGGGCCCGGCGCGGCTGGCGCTGCCTTCTTTGCCCGGGGCGCCCCGGGAGCGGCTGCACTTGCTCCCCTGCGCGGTCCGGCACGACGGCGCCGCTGCGGTGCGGCGGTACTTCGCGCCGGCCATTCGACGGCCCGGAGAACCGGACGGTGAGCGAAGCAGGAGGAGAGTGAGATGCAAACCCCTTGGGCAGCCGGTTATGGGGCACTAAGGCCCCATTGGATCGAGAGGGACTTTTATCTGTCCGTGTGGACTTGGGGAAGGGGGTAGGATTTGCTCTGCAAGGGAGGAGAGAAATGGCGCAGAATCCGAACTCGGGGCCCCCTTGAACTCAGTGCAGTCTTGTATCTCGAAGTAGGCCTGGTCTGTGGACACACCATATCTGCTTAAAGCACGTTTTCCCACCCCACCACCCCAAAAAATAAAAAAAAAGAATTCTGGGCAGTGTAGCTTTAGCCCTCACAAAGTTATAATTCCCAGCATCCCTTTAACAAACTACAGTGCCCATAATTCTCCGAGGGGAAAAGAGTGTGCTTTAAAGAAACTCTGTAGTCTCCACCCTGGAGTGGATTGCGCTGCGAGGGGTTGGTGCTGCTTGAAGTAAATGGGGCAGGGGAGACGATGCAAGGGGTGTTACCTTGGCAGGCTCAGACTTCGGAGTGCAGTAATGGACCACCAGGGAGGGCATGGGAGAGGGGGGACAACTGGGGGGGGGGGAGAAGAGGACTGGGTTCCTGCACCTTTGATTGAACAATATCTGCCTAAATTCCCTCTTCTGGACAGCTATGAAAGGTGCAGGAGCCCTGAATCCCTTGTTCATCTAGTCCAGGGGTCTGCAACCTTTAAGACAAAAAGAGCCACTTGGACCCGTTTCCGAAGAAAAAAAAACTGGGAGCCGCAAAACTCGTCATTATAAAAATAACTTTTTTGTCACTTTTTTATTATTTATTGGTTTGACCCCTCAGAATTACTCCTCCTCATAGAAATAAACGTTAAATTAACAAGTTACCTTTTTGTGTGTGTGTGTTCTTCACTCCCCTTCAAAACAGTGACCAGCGTACATGCCCCCTTTCAATGCAGTGACCAGCATACATGCCCCTTACAATGTAGCGGGCGGGCGGGAAGGTGACGTCGGGACGGTGCGTGACTAACACACGCACCGCCCCCATGCGACGTCACAGCCAGTACAGCGCCCGTCACAGTGGGGAGTGTTGGGGCGCACAATGCACCTCCTCCCCTCACCAATATACGCCCCGGAGCCGCAGCAAAGGTGTAAAAGAGCCACATGTGGCTCTGGAGCCGCGGGTTGCAGACCCCTGATCTAGAACAAACAAAGGTGCTTTCTACCAGAAAAGACCCCTTAGCCCATCTAGGTCAATGTTGTCTACACTGGCTGGCAGTTATTCTCCACCACCTCAGGCAGGATGTTCCTACCCTAGAGATGCCAGGGATTGAACCTACAACCTTCTGCATGCAAAGCACAAGCTCCGACCACTGAGCTCTGGCCCTTCTGCGCTGCTTAGGTATTTAATGTTGTTGTACTACACACCCTGGAAGAGTGTGTATGGAATCCAGTAATAACGTATTTATTTATTTAGAAGGCTTGGGTTTTGTTTTGTTTTACCAAAATTAAAATTATCACAAGAAAAACGACACCATAGAAATGCCTCCTATAAGTAACAGAATTGCTCAGGTGGCATTTCCTGCCTTCAAGGCTAGACTTTCCTTGGTCTTGTTCCCCGAGTTGAACGAGGATCTCAATTCAACCCCAAGCCTTTGCTGGCTGCCATAACTGCCAGTCTTCAACATCCTCTGAGGTCTTCTGGGGCTGATCAGCTCCAAGTCCCTCAACCTATCATGGAAGCAAGCCTTCCCTTACTGGCGGCCGGTGCTGCCATTTGGAGTAGCCTTTGTGGCATAAGAGTTTTGTTTTTTTTTCAATATACTTTTTATTAATTTACAACGAAAATCATACATTTTTAGCCAAATTTTCACAAATTATACTTTTGAGACTTCCTTCGATTTTTCTGGTAATCATCCATATATACTCCTAACTATAACGCATTTCCTTTTTTGCATTGCCTTTTAACTTTCACCTTTACCAATATATATTTTCCCAAACAATACATCTTAGCCTTTACAGTGCTTCTTGAAACCCCACTAGCGTTGTTTGTGGATCACATAGATTTTTCAGATAATCTACAAACTTCCCCCAATGTTCGATGAACTTTTGATTTTTAAGATATCTTATTTTTCCAGTCAGTGGCATAAGAGTTTTGTGACCCAAAACATTCCTCGATCACAGCTGCTGACACCGGGCCCTCTCCCCCACACCCATTATATTAACGATAAAATAATATGCTAAAAGAATAAACTGACCGTCACTCTAGAAGCCTGTCAGAAATTTGCTCATTTCCCTCTCTCTTTCCTTCCCTAGTTTCACAATATATTGTGACAAAACAACAATATTGACTATGTTAGAACAGAGTGGCTGGGGAAACCCAGCCAAATGGGTGGGGTATAAATAAATTATTATTATTATTGTTATTATTAGGAGCAAGAACACGAATTTTGCTTGCAGGTGGTTCTAGCAGGGATTTCCAGTTTAAAGGGACTGGAGAGCAGGTGGGGAGCCCCCTCTCTGCCTGGAAAGCCCAGACTGAGAATCTATGTTTGTTTTTGTCCTCGGTCATCCTGCATTGCCCAGCAGAGGCATCCGTATCCTTCCGTGGGCGGAGCCTAAAAGGGAAGCAAGTCCTCGTACCTGAGGGCTACATGGGGCTGGTCCTGGAGGAAGATGATGCAGCTTTGCAGGTGAGTTGTTGGGTGGGTGGAGCCTGGAGAGGGGAGGGTTGATCCCCGGATCCCCATTGACTGTCCCTTCTTTCCTACAGGAGCGGCAGGTGCGGGTGAAGTCTACCTTTGAGTCACTCACTGTCTGGAACCTGGAGCGGGCCCCCAACAGCAGTGATGAGATCCTCATGTCCTTACAATGGCCAAAGATTGCTGAAGGGGTGCGTATCTTATCTATAAAGGGGCAGGGAAGCTCAGGGCGGGGGGGTCCACTTGGAAGCATACCTTCAGGCCCTTTCTGTAAATTTTGGTATTATTCCTGTAAGTCACGGAAAGGAGCTGGGTATGGTTAGGGTGAAGATGTGAGAGCTGGGAATCTAACAGTCTCCATGTAGTATCTGCAGATGCTGTATGGCTCTTGTGTTTGTATTGCTTTTCTTTCTTATGTTGTATTTTATTGTGCCCCATAGAATTCAGATTGTAATACCGTAAAATAAATTTTAAAATGCAATCAAAAATCAGTATATTTAATGCAGACACACTGGAGAGCACCTGAAAGTTTGCGGACTAGTTTGGGAACCCGTTCTAGATTTCTGGATTTCCTGTGGCAATTAAGAGCAGGGTTGGGGAGCACTTAGCCCTCCAGTCCTGTTGGACTCACTATCAGCCCCTGGCAGCCTGGCCAATGGTCAAGGATGATGGGAGTGGTAGTCCAACAGCACCTAAAGGGCCACAGGTTCCCTAGCCTTGATCTCCAGGGTCCCCTCCAGCTCTGATTCCATAGGGCAAATACTTTAAAAACATGCTTCTGGAGAAACAGACGCTCCAGTAAACATTGGGCTTATTGTGCATTTTGGGAGGCGAGGGTTTTGGTGCTGTTCCCTCCCCACCCATAATCTGTGGCAGGGGGCGGCAAAGGCAGGAAACACGCACAGCACCAAAATCAAATAGGGTGAAGCTGAATAAGTGCAGGGCTGCATTGGTAGAGTTTGACACTGATGCCGCCTTGCTCAGCCTAGCAGCTTTCTTGCCTTGACTCCTCTCTGAGAGTGGCTTAATTCTGCAGTTCCTCCTCTCCGACTAGAAACACCGTCTCTTCTACGTTGTTAGGGACGGTGTCTGGTCAGACCGACTCTTACGTGCATCTTGTGGACAGGAATGTGGCTGTAGCAGGTGGGGAAACGATAGCCCTTCAGCTGCTGTGAGACTCTTGACTCCCATCAACCTCAACCAGTGGTCAGGGATGGAGATGGGAGTTGTAGCCCAATAACTTCTGCTGGGAGGCTGCTGGTTCCCCATCCCTCCTCTAAAGGATCCTTTTTGTTCCCTTGTAGATCCATGCTCCTGTGACTGATGAAGAATGAGATGGGAGCTTGTGACTGCTGGTGACATGGAAGTAAAAAAAACAAACAGGCTGCACTTCGAACTCTGTATTGGATTTTTTTGGGGTGGGGGGGCTAAGGAGTCCTTTTTCTGCAGGCCTCTCATTTTCAGATTGGATGCTGTTGCTAACTCAGCCCCACCAACGTGCAGATCTGTGCTTTCCTTGCATTCAGCCTTTTCTTTTACAGTATTACCATTCAAGTGGAACTTTGCTTCCGATCTTGGTCTATCTCTGCAATATATTTTTTTAAAGCAAGTTTTTGTGGGCTCGCTCCTCACCAAAGTGACTTTTGAGAATGTGCTCCATCAAGTCAAAGGATCCTGCTGCCACACCTGGTTCTGGTGGTTTCCCTCAACTACATAGATAAGACCATGTCAACACTGCTTTAATTCCCACGCTTTCTGTCTCCCAGGAAAATCTTGCAACTCCAGAGTTTTGGACACCCCTATCTTTTCACAGAGCTGTAGTTCCTACAGTTCCTCAGGAAGAGCGCCAGGGTAGTGGAAATGGATTTTAAACACACTTAGTTTGTACTGCAAGGACTCAGCTTTGAAAACACCTTACAAGGTAAAGTGATTGTGGCTCCTTATATGGCATATACTTACACCACAGCTCACCAGCAACCCCAAATCCTGGGAACTATAGTTGCAATTCCCGTAATAAACATAACGTTTCCAGAATTCTTTAAATGTATGATGTGTATGCAGCCATCGCTTCAACTGCTTCAGGCTGTAGTGGCTCTGGCCTATAAGCCTCTTCCTTCTCAGGCTCCCATTTGCTTGTCTGAGGGTCTTGGTTTTGTGAAAAAGCAATACCATACCCAGAAAAAAGATGCACACACACATGCCATTTAAAAACCCATTTTGTTAATTTATTCTGAGCACAGAAGGTGGGTGGGGTTTGCTTTTTTTTTAAGGCTGCTCCTCCGGTTCATGAAGACTCTGGTTTTGGGGAAAGGGAGCGAGAGAGCGAGACTGTCTTACCGTATGCTAACCTATAACAGATTCTTTCCACACCTTCACCCCTGTGGATGCTGCTGCAGCCTCAGGCAGTAGGGGAGAGAGCAGCTTTCTAGGGCTGCCCTCCAGCTTCTCCACCCAAGGAAGCAACTGCACAATTCCGGCCTCGAAAGGAGGAGGCAGCAACAACAGTTTCTCTGCCTGCAGCTGAAACACAGCAGAAAGCAGCTGCCCTTCAACTGCCTTTGTCAAGCTCCAAACTCTGATTTGTGATGGTGGTTTTATATTTATATATATAAATAAATATCCGGTCAAAAAAAAGGGGGGGTGGGGGACGGCTTGGGTAGCTTGGTCTGTGCTTTTTCCACTTCTGTACACAACCGCTCAGCGAGGGATCCAAAAAGTCCTATATACAAACAAGCAGGCAAGTCCAGGGCATGTGAGGCCCAGGTAACAACGCCCCTAGAGGTCTGGCCGGCTGACGACTGGAAAATGTCTTCGAAAGAGCGCATGGCCACCTTGCCTGATCCCCATTGTCACAGAAAGTGAGGAGGAGGGTGGACGTCCTGCAAGCAGCTGGTCCTTACTCAGGTGCGCAGGCCTCACCACTTTCCTCTTTTGCTCCAGTCCTTTGGGGTGAAGTGCAGACACTTGGAGTCAATGCGCAGGATTCGCTTCAGCATGGCACGCTCATGTCCATCCACGATGTCCTCGGAGAGTGTCAGGATATACTGGCCCTAGAAAGGAGACGTGTTTTGGTTCTGTTAATTTTAAAAGATTCTAGTCCTCATGACGGGGACACGGCTATACTTGAAACACTGCTCACTCCCACCACTTCTGTAGCCACTATGGTTCAGCTCCTGAAATCCTGCATATTAAATACCTCTTCTGAGTTCCTGGTGCTTTTTGTGACAAGAGGTGAATCTGACGTGGCGGAGAACCACAGACAGCCAAGGGCTGCAGCATCTCCCTGCCCATCCCTTTTCATGGAATCTTCTCAGGAAAAATGAGTCTCGTCTTTAAAAATGCCTGAAAGCAGGCCACAGTTCTAGCTGGTTTATCTTGAGGGGAAGGAACACGTTTCCTCTGCTGCCCCCATTACTGCAGGTGGGGAAAACTGAAGCCAACAAGCTGTATCACTTTCTAGTGCTGCAACTCCCTACCCCACAAGAAATTTCTGCAGTTTCTAGTCTTCCCTGTAATGCTATTCCCCCTACCCCCACAAAAAACCCTCATACCTGTTACCCTATAGCAGCCTTCTACAAATTGGTAAGCTACATGTATTACTGGACTCCCAACTCTCATCTTCCCTGATCATTAGCCATGCTAGCAGGGGCTGATGGGAGTTGGAGTCCAAAATAGATGGAGGCCATGGGTTCAGCAAAGGCTGCCTTGCACAGCTCCTCTGCTCCTGGCCATGCCACTGCAAAGACATCAGCCACATCACAGAAGCAGAGCAAGTTATGCAAAACTGCATAGACAAACTACAAGAACCTTAGCACATCACCGTCTGTTTTTATCCCTCCATCAGCCGAACACAAACAAAATTCACATGCAGACACATCCATCCCAAGATAGTGTGTCCTCCATGCAGAGCTGGTTCATGTTACTATAACACTTCCCTCCTTCAGGATGAATTCAGCCCAAAGGTGGGGAACCTGAGGCCCTCTAGCAATTGTTGGGACTTCCAAGTTCCATCAGCCCTGACCATTGGGCTAGACTTGCTGGGGCTGATAGTAGTTAGGAATCTAACAACACCTGGGTGCAGGAGACTTAATTCCCCATTTGTGATCCCCATCTGTGTCTTTGTCTGCTGGGAGCTCTAGGGAACCCCTAAATTGGGAGCCCAAACTTGCCCATTAAGCTCCAAAGTGGTGCCTAGAAATGTTGGAGTCTTGCTGCTGCAGAGCAAATTGCATGGCCATTCGTTCAGGCATGCTACCTTGTAGTAGTTGATGAGGTTGAGGTATTGCAGTGTCGAGATAACATCCTCCTTCTTGATGCTTGTGATTTCGCTGATCTCACTGGAAACAAGGAGAAGAAATACTGAGTGCAATCCAAAATAAAGAAGGGCCAGTGAAAGAGGGAGGCCAGTCTTACAACCTTAGCATGCACCTCAGGTAGTGAAGTGGGCCACCTTATTATTTCTAATCAGTTTTTTAATTGAAAGTTTTCAACATAGAATACAATAAAAGCCAAACTAATCTGAATAAATATAAAACAGACAAAAAAGATAGAAAAAAAGAGAAGAAATACAAAGCCCTCTACTAAGGCTGCGTCTTAACCCTTATTTCAAACGAAAGTGAGCTCTCCCAGCTCCTACCTGGGAGCTTCTCCCGATGGACTTTTTTTCTTGTTTTTTGTCACATGAGGTTAGGAAGTCACAGGTTATGTGCTAGTGCAGGCATCCCCAAACTCTGCCCTCCAGCTGTTTTGGGACTACAATCCCCATCATCCCTGACCACTGGTCCTGTTAGCTGGGGATGATGGGAGTTGTAGTCCCAAAACAGCTGGAGGGCCGAGTTTGGGGATGCCTGTGCTAGTGGCTATACACAAAAACACACACAGAGGGCTAATTTACATGGAAATGACCTCACACACCATTGTCTCCCCATCACAGCTCCCTCCCCCCTCCAGCTATTTGGCAAGCTGAGGGGAACATGATTTTCTGGGCACCCACCGCATGGTGTCTTCTCCACCCCATGCAAAAAATTAAGCAGCGAGGGGTTGCCATCAGCACTGCTAAGGGCCGCACTGAAGGCCTTCCCAAAGACCTCATGTAGCCCAGAGGCTGCCCACAGGGGATTCAGTAGTGAACTTTCATTACTTGGACCTCACTTGATAGTGATCTGTGGACGCTCTCCGGTCTCCGATTTGAGGTTCATGAGGATCTCGAGGATGGTCTGGGACCAGTAGCTGCGGTAGGACAGGAGCCCCAGGTCCGAGAGAGGCTTCTCTGGCGTGCCTGTCTTCCCT
Source organism: Podarcis raffonei (assembly GCF_027172205.1). NCBI lineage: Eukaryota > Metazoa > Chordata > Lepidosauria > Squamata > Lacertidae > Podarcis > Podarcis raffonei. The sequence goes on from NC_070617.1 coordinate 13,986,575, forward strand.
TCCACCTTGGACAGCTCATAGCCTTGAGGGGAAAGAGTGAGGCAGCTTGAGGGGGGCTGTGAGAAGATCCCGGTGCACAGGAAAGAACAATGTGGCGGATGGAAGAGATGACTAAATCAGGGAAAGTTCTACCTATTTGTCTCAAGCCACGGAGTTTAAAATGAGGGCCAAGAGGCGCCCTCGACCCAAATTTTAAAGAAGTGAATTTTCATAAATAATGAAAATACAGCACTCGACTGGTGGAACTGGGAATCGGCAGGATTAGGAGTCTTTCCCACAATGTGAAATTGGGACTGCCTACTGCATGGAACAAGCACTTTCTAAAATAAGGAGCGTTTCCTAGCTGGGAGACCTGATAAAATAGGATATAACTTTAAGTGTCTTAATATGCGGCTAGCAAACATCACAGCAACCTCAAACAGGCTGTTGTTTATAGCAGCGCTCCCCAACCAGGTGCCCTCCTTGGCCTGCCCCAGCTGGATTTTCTTCTCCCCACAACCCATGGCCACCAACAGTCATGTGGAAAGGATCCTGTGGTGTTTTTGATATGTTAATATTTCTAATATATTTTTAAAATATGTAATTGTATTACTTGTAAGCCACCTTTGTAGGATTTCTATCCTGCAAGTAAATAAATCTATGTAATACATAGATAAAGCAAGCATAACTCTGTGGCTTTGTTTGTTTTAATAAGCAACTGAGTCGTCAAAGCAGGATCTTCATACCAAACTACCAAAAGTGCAAGTAAAAGACTACTTAGACAACACATCTAGGGTGGGGGTGTGGGGGAAGGTGCTGAAGTTTGGGCTTTGAAGGTTACTCAAGATGAGGGAGCTACAGAGCTGTGGGGCAGCCCCACAAGTGCTCTTCCCCATGTTTGCACATGACAATCTAAACATGATGCACAGATGAGGGCACCTCCAGAGCCTCGATGTGTCAGGGAAGAGACTGTCTCCTGAAAATGTCAGGAATGGTTGGGCCAAATCCAGAAAAACAACCTCTGGGGATATAGGAGGGTTTGATTCAACAACCTGCTAAGATTCAAATGGAGGATTGAAAATGGAAAGAGACTCCACTTACTGAACTCAATCAGCAACTTTCCATAGCCCCGTCTCTGGTAAGGGGGCAGGGTCAGGATACAGGCCACGTTGTAGTCCTCCGTAGATTCCTTCTCCTGCACGTAGTGGCAAAACAAGCAGCATGTTAATTTTCACTGGAGGAGCTGTTCCAGCCCTTCCAACACTGACTCTCCCCGGGATCCCTGACACTGGCATGACAGGAGATTTCCCCTCTCTCTGTCCCTTGTCAAGAGGAAGCTGTTTAGGTTTGACCACAACTAGCATAATGGCAATTGCATTAGGACAGTGCCCATTCTTTGGTTTCATAACTGTTGCAAAATTCATCAACAGTAGGCCCTCAACTTTTATTCTATAAACTGAGTTTCCAGTCCTTATGGCTGCAAGGAAAGCCTTGAAAACAGAAAATGTAATGCCTAATGAAATATCAGAAGGCAGAGAGGGACTGAGCTGGACAGGGCTCCAGCGCTCTGTGAAGATCCTCACAGCCAACTTGCTCCACAGATAACAGGCTGTTGCTACCAGCTCCCCCCCTAACTTCTTTCTCCTTGCTAAATAATAATAATAATAATATCTTTATTCTCAGAGGCAGGACAAAACATAAAAGGATGAGGATGATAAATATCAACACAGGTTGGCCCCTGGACACATTTGCAAAGCAAAGACATTATTGTGAGCATTCCACAAAATTTCACTGGGGCTAAAAAGAATAGCATTCAGTTAGGTAAAACTCTCAGCTCATGGTGGAAACTTCAGATCCAATTCAATCGGAACTGTAACTAATTTAAGAACTTGATGATATTAAATGTATTTGAAATAGACAAATGAATTTTACACATACACCATGCAAATTAATATTACATTAACCCATTATCCATTTAGAAATTCTTAAAATCTATCGGATGTATGCGTACATTAATTTTGCAACGTTACCTTGGAGAAGTAGCCGACAATGTGGAAGCCTTTGCTGTCGTACTCTGTCATTACGTAGAAGAGGAAGGGATCTGTGTCATAGTAGAGGGTCTTGTGGTCCAGGAAGCACTTTGCCAGGAGGCAGAGGTTTTGCGAGTAGCTCTGAAAAGAGATATGGAAAGGGTGAACAAGCACGTCTTTGAGAAAGGAGGGCCTGAGGTTGTGGGGCAAGACTGGACTGGAGGGGGAGGGAAATCACAAGCCATTTCATGTATGAGGCTATGAGCATTTCCCCCTCTCAGCTTCACATACGGTGTCTAGAAACCCAGTGCTTCCTCCAGGGAATTTAAAATGTGTTTTTCCCAGTTCCAAGGAGAGGGAAATTCGTGTGGGATGCTCACTCCATTACATCTCCGGAAAAACAAGGAAGCAAGTGGAGGGGAGAGAAGACAAACCCAGAAGTTTCACTTCCAAACACCCCTCCCCAAGTACTGAGCACATGACCTTTGCTTTTGGATCAGTTTCAAGACTTTTAAAACATGCCTGCCTTACAATGTGGGGATGAACCTCCACCCTATCTGCCCACCCACACAGAGACAACTGGATTGGATTATTTCCCTCCCTTCTATTCTGCCCCAAGACTTGTCAATCCATACATCTGGATTCTGGGAGGGAATGGAGGAAAGGAAACGAGCACACAAAGAAGAGACTTTTGCAATGAAGGACTGAAAATGCCAATTTTGCATTGCTTCTCTGCCATTGTGAATGTCTTGTCGTACCAGATGGGACACCCATCTGCCTTGCCTATCGGTTCAGACCACACGTTATGTGACTCAGTTTTGTACCTTTTTCGCATTTGGGTGGGTGGGGGGAGCAGGCAGCAGGGAGGGCCAAATTTACTGTTGCTTGCAGAAGGCCCAAGGTTCAATCCCTGGCACCTTCTGTTAAAAGGATCGGGTGGAAGGGGACAGGGAAGACCCTGGAGAACCACAGCCAGTCAGAGGAGAGAGGGTACTGGACAGGATGAAGAAACCGCCTGCTCTGGCATTTGGAAGTTTGTAGCTTTACAGGGAGAGACCGTAGTTCAATGATGGGGAAACTGTTTTGCATGCAGAAAGTCTTGTGTTTAATCCTTGGTTTCTCCAATTAGGAGGAGGAAAGATTTCTCTGTTTTGAGTTGCTGGAGAGCTGTTGCCAGTCAGAGCAGACATCACTGGGCTGAGTCAGGGGTGGAGAAACCGTGGTCTCCAGAAGTTCCTAGATGGCAACCCCCACAGCGGCTGAGGCACTTGGGAGTTGTAATCCAACAACATCTGAAGGGCAACAGTTTCTCCCCACCCCTGCACTAGATGAAGCAGTCCCAACTTCATGTGGGGGGGGTGTGGATGAGACGTCTACAGCCAACAGCCGTCACCAGTGCGCTCTCCGTCCCCATCTCCCAAAACAAAGCCCCAGCAATCATCGTGGAATCAGCTTTCCTAGAATCCCTGTTTCATCTGCGCCCAATAACTGCTCTTGCCTTGTTCTTCCGCCCATCGATCTCAAAGAAGGAGATCGTCCCCTTGCGGTAGATTTCGTTCCCTGGCGGATGCCTCAAGTCACACTTTGTCTGCAAAACAGAAGGATCACAGGCTGAACTCTCGCAAGCAAAATCAAACCTTTCTGGGTCCTTGTGATTCTAGGAATTGCATTTGGGGGGCAGGGACATAGGACAGGACAGGGCAGACTGGAGGGTGTGGGGAGGTAAAAGCTCAAGGTCCTACAAAGTTGCAGCCCCTTACCAGGCTCCAGCACACACTAGGGATTTTTGTCTGGAACCAATGATACTGCTCTCTAACAAAGTTAACTGTTCCCAGAGTAAATGCCAGGTGGAGGGTGGGGAACCTAACCTTTACTGGAGGACACACACAGGGAAATGAGTGTTGCGTCTTCCCTCTCTGGAAGTCCAGCAAGGGGCTCAAGAGTTCTCTCCCATGTTTTACACAATTGGATGGTGCAAAGTAAGCACACACAGTTATCATTTCAATACTGACTCTGGGTTATACAAACTTTTACTGAAACAGGAACCAAACAGGCAGCTCGGTTTAAGATTGGCATGGAGCCAGGACACAGGTTGGGGCAAAGAGGATGATACCTGGCAGAGAATGTGGGTGAAGCCCCCCCTCCGCTCTGGTTCAGCAAAATATAAAGAACTGTCCTTAAAAGTGATTCACGAACTGGTACAGAACTCCCAGAGGCCTGTTACTCAATCATATTTTCATTTATGGTCTCTGGCTTTTAAAGAAATCAATACAATTTTGAATTGTTTTCTTATCCCTTCTGCCCAGCTTGCACCATTACCTATTTTTGAGGAAGCTGGTCTTAGTATACATAATAAAGAGCTAATTGCTCATTTTGAGATGGCTGCTAGAGCCACAATGGCTCGTTTCTAGAGAGTTCCAAACGGAGCCAATACTTCTTTTTCGTATTCCAAAGTTTGGGAACTTGCTTTATTATAAAAGCTGACCAACAAACTATGCATTTCCAGGGGACAATGTAAAAAGGATAGATTTTTGGATAGATTTGTAGGGGTTTGGTTTGATTATATTACAGTGGTACCTCAGGTTAAGAACTTAATTCGTTCTGGAGGTCCATTCTTAACCTGAAACTGTTCTTAACCTGAGGTACCACTTTAGCTAATGGGGCTTCCCGCTGCCACGGTGCGATTTCTGTTCTCATCCTGAAGCAAAGTTCTTAACCCGAGGTACTATTTTTGGGTTAGCAGAGTCTGTAACCTGAAGCGCCTGTAACCCGAGGTACCACTGTACTAATGTCAATAAGGAAGAACACTGCCTGCTACCTCCCGCTGCTTCTCAATGGATTTGGTTGATTCAAAAATATATGATACTGTTCCTCTTTAAGATTCATCCAACCCAAGACAGTAATGGGTTTTATTTTATCCTATGTTTAAAAGTGTACTCTTGTTTTATTTCTGTTGTATCAGCCTGATTTGTATTTTTTGTCGTCACTGTTTGTTAGCACAATATATAAAATAAATATACTGACTCCCCAGGTGATTGTAGGAGCTTTTTGAGATTCTGAGTTGCACAGAACTGATGCAATCAGGAGGCTTGAGGAGCAAAACTGCTCCAAGTCCTGCTTCTCATATAAAATACCTCAGGGGCATGTAGAAAACTAGCCTGCAAGGGTGAAGAAGCAAGCTTTCCCTCCAGTATGTTCCCATAGGGGTGTACTCAAACAAGCCCTATCTCATCTGGAGACGTTTTGCCAATCAAATCTTCTGAATGCACAAACTGGCACGATGGGCATGTGTAGCCTGCAAGGCTGTGACAGAGATGTGACGGTAGGCAGACCTGTCCTCCAATAGGCAGGAGAAGACCAACAGGTCTACTAGACTCAATAGGTTTAACCTCCTGGAGGCTGCGTCAGGCAGAAATCCCAGGCTAGCATCAGGTCTACCAACCCTGGGCAATGGGTCTGCAGAGATCAGTAGATCCCCATCAACAGGTCTGCTGAGCCCAACAGTCTCCAGGAATGTCCGACAGCCAGTCGGGACGGTAGACCTGCCTGGCCTCTGACTCTGCAGGAGCAGGCACAGTATGGCATTGGGCTTACCTGCTATAACAAGTCAGACTGGGCATTAGGTCTACCCAGGCCAGAGACCAGGTCTACCAACCCAGGAAGATAGACCTGGCGTCTTGAGAAACAGGCGGGTCTGGGCAACTCAGGGTGTTGTTAGACCTGGTATCCCAACGGTAGCCAGCATGCAGTCTCGGGCAGCCGCTAGGTGTTGGCGACAAAGAGCTGGCTGGGAAACAGAGCAATCCAGGCCGGCAGACTTTGGGTCCTGGATGACAGGCTGCCCAAACTGGGTCCTGGGACTTACCAGGTGCCTCTGGAGACATTTGAGGCTCTTGACGTACTTAAGGCAAAACTCGCAGAGGTAGAGGACGGGGAGGGTGGTGAGCTCTTGTGGGTAGGGCGAGAAGTACCAAGGCTTCAGGCGGTGCCGCCCCAGTTCAATGCACTCAATGTTTTTCATGCGCGTGATGATGTCGTCGTGGCTGCGGTCCGAGACCAGGCTGCCTGTCATGCGTGGGGCTGAGGGGATGCCGTCAGAGCTGTCCTGGGAGTCCTGCTCACAAAAACCGGGGGGAGGCGGGAGATTCTGGATGAACGAGGAAGAGCCACACATTCCTTCTTCCAGGCTGGTGCCCCCCTGGGAAGCAGGCTGGCAGGCACTACCCCAAGCCCTGGCACTTACCTCATCAGTGCCAAGGCAATTGGATTTCCTCTTCCTGCCAGGCTGGGCAGCCACCGCTCGGCGTGCGGAGCCGTTCTGGAAGACAAAAACGGGGTCAAGGAGGATGTCAAAGAGAGCAGGGGAAAGTCACTGCCCATGCCTTCCCTCCCCCTCTCTCCAGCTCATGCAGAAAAATATTAAAAGGCACCTCAAAAAGAGCTCCAGAAGACTCACTGAGGGGCAGAAGCTACAGCAAGAGGGAGGAACTTTTTGCACCCTGAGGTGACTCACCCATCCAGGCAACTTTTCGGGGGCCGCCCGTGGCGGGCAGGGCCAGGAGAAAACATGGGTGGAGGAACAATGGTTAACTTACTTATACGTTCCTCTCTCCATCCTGGCACCCAAGAAGCAGTATGAGAATTCAAGGAGACATTCTAGCCAAGCAAAAATAGTCAAGGAGATGCAAGCCAGGTTTGTGAAAGGGTTCTAAGGGCAATACAAAGAGGTCTGGAGGGCTGCTAAAGAGGAAGGCAACACATGCATCTCCGCTCTTTAGGTCACAAACCTATTTGGCTTGGGAGGTATATTTATTTTTGGGAGGCGTATTTATTTATTGTAGCTCATCTTCCTCTTCAGAAGTCAGTGTGGTGTTCTCAGGCAGGCCTACATTCCAGACCCTGTCCTGCTTAGTTTCAGACCGGTGCCATGTGTTCTGTGGGCCAACGGCCCACATTGGAGCATGAATAAAATCCAGCCGCCCTCCCAAAGGAAAAACTAAAATTCCACACCGTCTGCTTGGGTCTCATGCGCACACACCCATCCCCTTGTGCTGTTCTGTAAGTTGAGGTCAAAATCAAATGTGGTTTTGCACAAAGGCAAGGATTCAGATTTGGTTTCCTCGTTAAGAAAACACAAACTCCAGCCTTTCACCAACCTCTGTTTGAGTAGCTGGAGGAGCAGCTTCTGTGAGTGGAGACACTCACAGGCTCCTCTTCAGAACCTGGCTCTCTCTTCCTCCACAACCCCCAACAGGCATAATCCCTTACCTAGACCCATTCGTCCAACGAGAACCACTGGAGGTGGGTGCGGAGTGGCTTACCTGGGGGAACACTGATGCTTGTGTTGTCTCTGTTGGGGTGGGGATGGGGGTTGCTGGAGAAACTACTTCCACTTTCCTCTTCTGGAAGAGACAGAAACAAAGCAAGTTATTTCTGGGGCTGCCCATCCCCTTCCTCAACAGCCACTGATACGCTTCCAAACACATTTCCATGTGCCCACTCAGTTCCAAGCAGAGATCCCCACTTGCATGTCCCATAACAAAAAACATGGTGACTTTGACCCACAGCCCACACGGGGATTGGGCCTTGCAGGGAAGGTCATACAGGGGTTATGGCTCAAGTTCATCTGCTTTGGGGCCTTCATAATCAATCAAACCCACTGGTCCATCTAGCTCATTACTGTCTACACTGATTGGCAGCAGCTCTCCAGGGTTTCAAAAAGGGAGGCATTCCCAGTTTTACTTGAAGATGCTGGGGATTGAACCTGGGAACTTCTGCACACAAAGCAAGTGCTCTATCACTGAGCTCCGACTCTTCTGAACATTTACAGAGATTACTTGTCCCCCATCCTTGGGGACTCAGTCCTGCTTTGTACAGCAATCTTCTGCAGTCAATGGAGCATGTATGGCTGTCCCAATCCCACATCTGGGGGGGAGGGGAACCTTCCACAATGGAAGGTCTGCTTGTATGCTCACAACAGCTTTTCCCCCGCCTCTGGTATCAGAGACTTTTACACAAAGACACCTTAGGTGCAGGGTGTGTTTTAATGGGTTTGCAGGCAGACACATCACAGAGAAAGAGAGAGTCCATATAAAAAGGACAGCTGCAAGTAAAACGCCCCCACCCAACATTTAAACTACGATTCAAATCTCTAACTTGCTTAACAGTGAGGCTGTGAAGCAAGGAACCTGGGGACTTGGGGCCGAATGAAGTGGCTGTAGCAGCTAAGCTGGTTTCAAACCAAATAAAATTTCCAGGGCACTTAGTCAGCAATAAATGGATGTCTGAGTAGTATTTTTAGTGGGACTCCACGGTCATTCACAGGCTCCAGACCCTGAGCGACACTCAAGAGCTTAGTTTGATGAGTAATATGGTTCTGAATGCCAATGTGCACAAGGCACTGTACTGGAGGCTTGATTTGAACCCGTTCTTTATTTCTTTGGTGTTTTTCCTGTAGGGGGTCACCTGCACTACTCTTCTTTGACTCGGGAGGGAAGAGAGTGCCCTCAAGATGAAGGCCAGAATGCCCCCGGGCTCCTCCCTTGGAGGCCTCCCTTGCCAGCCCAGACCTTGCCCAACCCCGCCCAGCTTGTGCGGCCTCTTGAGAACGTGCCGGGTAGACAAAAGACACAAAAGGAGCGAGCCGGGGCGGCCGAGCGCCGGTTCGTACCGTTGAGCGATGGTTTGGCTGGACGCAGGAGCTGGAGGAGAGGGGTTGGTCGGGCGAGCCGGGGACGGCCTCCCTCTCTTTAGGTAGGTTAAAACGGAGGGTTATCTGCACCGGAATGGGAAGGGTTTTACCGCTGGATGGAGTTGCGGCTGGTTGTAGAGACAGATCCAAGGTCTTCCTCTGAGTGGGGGAGGAAGAGGGGTGTTACCAACACATGGGAGGGAGGGGCAAGGGGCGGCACTGCCGCTCTGGGGAAGGGTGCAGGGACCACCATCCCCACATGCTGCAGGCTGGGCAGCACAAGAAAAGGACACAAGGGACAAGACCGGAAGAAAACCACCAACGCTTCCAAAGGCCTCGTTCCTTATAAAGTCTCTGTCCTTGGCCCAAAGAGACCTGGGGGAATGGGACAGGGAATCAACCCCAATGCTAATAAAAGCACTCTCTTCCCCAGGTCCAGACTAACACCACCACCCACCGATCCCTTGCCAGATCACATCCTCCCAAAGCCGCCCTTCCCCCCCCCCCAGGACCCACATTTCCTCCTACCACGTCACGTTCCGGAGAGCTGGGCCGTGATCCAGGCAGCCCATTCTTGGTGGGTGTCTTCGCTTCCTTTTTGGGGAACTGTATCTTCTTCAAATCCAGCCGGTCATGAGTCACCCATTCATCCAGACGCTTGTTAACTGCATGGTTCAAGGCAAGGGATAATTTTCCCACCCCCGTCTTTAAGGAGGAATGAGATGATGATAAAAGCAGGGCTCTGGATCGCTATCTAGCCAGCAGCAATCCCTGTTACATCCCCCCTATCTTTCTAGGCAGTGCCCCAAGCTTCTGCCTGTCTTCCCACCTGCTTGTTTACAGTAGCTGCCAGCTGTCTACTTTTGGTGACCAGGTTTCATTACGTATATACACATCAAAAGCAAAAACAGGTCCCAAGGGCTGGAATGAAGAGTCCATGCCTTTTGGCTAATCTTGGTAGTCACATCCCAACAGGGGAAGGATGGAGTCTTGTTTTTGGCCCAATACTGAGTTTCAAAAGCATTCTCAGATGTTCCCAAAGTGAAGAATGAAGTCAGCAACAATCAACTCCAAAAACTTTTTTTATTAGGACTGGTTCTGATGCTCAGGACAGATGGAAAGGAAGTTTACCCATGCATTCACACACCCCTGCTTAGCATGCTGGTTCTGGTGTGAGCTCTATGGGCAGCCTGCTGCACAACCTGTGGTCCTCCAGATGTTGTTAGATAACAACGATAATCAGCCCCGGTCATTGGCCAAGCTCGCCAGGGTGGAGCCAAGCTGGCTGGGAGTTGGACTCCAGGTTCCCCATTCCTGCTCTGGGAAAAGGCAGGTCTACTTCCCCATTTAAGTGGGTAGACCAGTTTTAATTACTGGATAGTAATTAAAAAATATTCTGCTTTCAATTTCTAAGTATCTTGAGTATGTTTCTATAACCCTTTGCCTTCCCAGACGTTCTTCATCATTCCTATCTGGAAAAGCCCATTTTATGATTTCATCCTGCCCACCCTCCAAATGGATTTGTCCCCATCTACTCACAGTCAATGTAGTGAACGTAGAAAAGTTTTCGGCCGCTGATGTCCTTGACGCTAAGTATTTCAGCCAGTGCTGTTGAAAGAAAGAAATATATTATCTAAGAGAATGTGAAGGGAGAGAGAGAGGAGACCACTTTGTGGACCTCTGAAAAGGCTACTACTAAAAGTGTCAGGAAGACTCTCTTATTTGGGATTCCTGCGATGCAAATGTTATATCAGTGGGCCTGAATATTTTATTTAGAGTTTAGTTTTAACACTCTAGTCTGCCACAAGGATCTCTGTAAAAAAATTCTCACAATCAATGTTCTCAGTCTGTGAAATGTGAGTATTAAGAACTAATGTGAGCCTAGACAAAAAAAACTCAAGTTCAAATCCTGGTTGTAAGACTAGATGGCTGAGGGCACTACTCTTTCTTAACTCAATTTATCTTTTCAGATATGAATAATAGGTAAGAGTGCTGTAAAGAAATGCTAGCCCTGACCTGCATTGCCAGTAATCAATGTCATGGATGTATCCAAATACCAGATTCTGTTACTGGAACTCATCACTGACAGAAGATTGACAAAAAATGGGTAGGATAAGGGCAAAGATACAAAACAGTTTAGAATATGATTTTGCCACAGATACTTGGACTTCCTTTTGTACATGGAGAACAAAGTGTGTTTCGTTCTGCAATACCTTTAATCATAAAGTCATCAAAACCTGTTGAGATTAATAAATTCCATTCGCTCCTTTCCTCCACTGGATTCTCCCCAAATTCCCAGAGACGTCTAGACTCCTTGACATCTTGATTGTGGTGGAACTCAAAACCGCACTAGCCTCCAATAAATTAAGTAGAACATATTTCTGAGATGGCATAGGTAAGACTGTGCTGTTGGTCCCACCTCATCTTTACAGTTATACCAGGCCTTTCATCCAAGGAGCTCAAGGTGATACATACAGGTCTCCCTTCTCTATTTTTGTCTAAACAATCCTGGAAAGTAGGCTGGACAAGTGTTCTTTGCCAGATTTTGCCTAAACTACCACTCCCATCACTCCTGTCCACCAGCCAAGCTTGACTAGGGCTGAGAAGAGTTATAATTCAACAAGATTTGGAGGGCTGAAGGTTCTCCACACCTGGACCAAGATTACAACTGACCCCAATTCAATCATTGAGTGTTACAGGCAGATGAGGATTTGAATCTGAGCCTCCCCATGTACCACACTCCAATACACTGCAGGATGCTCTTTCGCAGCCTGACCTTAGACCTGACACCCCTGCGGTGCTGGCCCTCAGCCTCACTAGCCTCTTTGACTCCACCTTCTTGTCCATGCTAACCCTCCCCAAGGTTCATTGGTAACAGATATCATTTCCCCCACAAGGTGAGAGGTCTCCCCTCTGGGCCATGATGAGATCTGGCCCCGCCCCTTGAGCCTCCGCCCCGCCCCTCACTCACGCCACTCGTCCTCGTTTTCCTGGTTACGGCGCAGCACGGGGAGGCGACACCCCTCGGTCACTTCCTCCTGCAGGAGTTAGAGAGAGGTTAGCAGAGGGGCCAGCAAGCCCAACCAGACCCCCACCCCGCAATCCCCGGCTCTCAACTCACCACCTCCGCCATCTTGGACCCTCGCCGTTAGCCGGGGCCTTCTCTTCCGGCATCTACCAAACAGCGGGTGGGGGGGAGAAAGGAAGCGATCGCTTCCTGTGTCCTCCAGATGACAACTTCCTATTTTGCTTTGATCCTTCTATAGGCTTCTTTGTGAACTCTATGGTCGTAGTATCACGTGACGAGGACAGCCAGCTAGAGCCCGCAGCAGAGAAAGGGAAATGATGCTAGTTCAAGTCGTCACAGCGACAGGCGTTGGTGTCACGTGATGGTCTAGGAAGTGACGCTAAAACGCTTGCAACGTGACCTGGCTGCCCTCCCAGAAAACGGAAGTTGTCATTTTTGTTGTTGTAATCTGTGTAGTATGAGCATTTATGACTTGGCAGTTAACCGACTCCGTCCCCCTTTATTTAATTCATTACGTTTATATACTGCCTTTCTGCCAAGATACCAAAGCAAATTTTGTAATATATCAGACTGGAGATGTGCTGAGAATTTTGCAATAATATAAAACATACAGAAGTTGGCTGCAAAATTAACCAACCCTTTCACCAATAAAAATACACCAATTCCCAATTTGGATTTTGTTGTTGTTCTGAGGACCACTAAAGCAAAGTGAAAGCAGTCACTTAGCATGTCTAAAAAAGAAGCTGCCTTTTGTAAACTCAATTAGGCTAGTCTACTGTAGCAGCTGGCCAAGGTCTCAGCCAGATAACAGTTTTTCTATCCCTGACTATCTGACCCTTTTAACTGTAGATGCCAGGGAGTGAACCAGGGACTTTTCACTCTACTACTCAAGGCTCTCACCAACAGATAGCAATTCTGTGTGCAACTACAAGCAGGGCGCTGGGTTGTTGTTGTTGTTTGCCCATTAGAATTCCATTTCTTACATAGATAAAAAAAGTAAGACCTTTGTTAGTTGAAAAAATAAGCAAATAACTACAAAATTGTAAGCAAGCTTTTGCATATGCATTTCCATGGATAGACATAATTTGACCAGAAAACTGCTCCTAATACTAGATGTGTGTCACTGTTGGCTGTAGTCACATGGAGAGTGAGGTGAATGCATTCAAGGTGTCCAGAAGTGCTTTCCCTTTTCACCATAATAAAATAATATCTTCACATTTCACAGATGAAAATAGGAATACTAGCGGATAAAGGTAAAGGTAAAGGTACCCCTGCCCGTACGGGCCAGTCTTGCCAGTCTCTAGGGTTGTGTGCTCATCTCACTCTAGAGGCCGGGAGCAAGCGCTGTCCGCAGACACTTCCGGGTCACGTGGCCAGCGTGACAAGCTGCATCTGGCGAGCCAGCGCAGCACACGGAACGCCGTTTACCTTCCCGCTGGTAAGCGGTTCCTATTTATCTACTTGCACCCGGAGGTGCTTTCGAACTGCTAGGTTGGCAGGCGCTGGGACCGAACGACGGAAACACACCCCACCACAGGGTTTCAAACCGCCGACCATGCGATCGGCAAGTCCTAGGCGCTGAGGTTTTACCCACAGCGCCACCCACCAGGTTCAAACCCCCTATTTGGTTATGAAGCTCACTAGGTGACCTTAGCAATGGATAGGGAATCATGTACGGTAGATCATTTTGAGCTCCTTGCATAAATGCCTGTATGTGATAAATCAGGGCCCATGTCCGAGGCTGGCATTGTCAGGTACATGCAAAGGGTTTGCAGAGCCTCCTTGCACTGATGAAATACAGATAACACAGCTATAATTTATGTTACTGATGACATGTTACTGATAGCATTATGTAACTGATGACTGCTTTTCAGAAAGCAGTTGCTGGCCACCCAAACAGTCTAATTAAAGAGCGGAGAGGAAAACCTTTGCTCCAGAACCAAGAAAGAATAAACAACCCTGGCTTAAGTTATGTTTTGTTTTTAGTATTTATTCATTTATTTTAAAAACAACTATAAGTATTCAGTTTGAAATTTATTGAAAGGTGGGCCCTTTTTTTTTACATTTATGGAAAATAAAGAACACAAAGGTTGGGCGCCACCCCTAGTCCCAGCATTTACCCAGGGTCTGTGTTCCTTTGGATAAAAAGAGGCACAAGAGACTATGGTGACTATGAGATAAATGGCTTGTTCAAATAAATACCTGAGCCTAGGATGGAAGTGAACACAGTATTAGATCAGCAGAGTGCATCTCCCTGCTTCTCTCATAGCTTTGGCCAGCTTGAGTCCTAGAGTCATGCTCCACAGTCTCTGGATGGCAGCAGCTCCAGCCAGCAGCCAAGATGATTCTATCCTTTGTTCTTCCTCCTTATAACAATGGTGTTATGCACTAAGCAATGGTGTTATGTACTAAGCTAAGGGATGCGGGTGGCGCTGTGGGTTAAACCACAGAGCCTAGGACTTGTCGATCAGGTCGGCAGTTTGAATCCCCGCGACAGGGTGAGCTCCCGTTGCTCGGTTCCTGCTCCTGCCAACCTAGCAGTTTGAAAACACATCAAAGTGCAAGTAGATAAATAGGTACCACTCTGGCGGGAAGGTAAACGATGTTTCCGTGCGCGGCTTCCTTGGCCAAAAAAGTGAGATGAGCGTCGCAACCCCAGAGTCGGCCACGACTGGACCTAATGGTCAGGGGTCCCTTTACCCCTTTACCTTTACCTTACTAAGCTTGGGTCTGAGAACAATAGGCAAGTAGGATCCTAGACTGCAACAACTGATTGGCTTGAAGGAAAAGACCAATCAGGCTCCAGGAGAAAGTTAATCAGCCTATTAGGCTGGTAGGATCGTAGAGTGCAACAACTGATTGGCCTGCAGGAAAAGACCAATCAGGCTCCAGGAGGGAAGCAGAATCAGCCAATCAGATGGGACTCATTGTGTAAATAATGTATATAAAAGCCTGAGGTTTGGGGGGCAATTCAATCACTGTTTTACAAGCTGCAATAGAGAGCATGAAATCACTACAGAACTCTGAGTATATTTCAAATATATTTCCATTTAATTCATTCCTCGTATTACATAGCTTTTGTTATGTTGCCTCTTCACCCCGCAACCCCTTCATAGGTCGTCTCCTTGCTTTCCTCTCCTTTTATTATTTTCTGAGAGGCGCATGAGAAGCGAGGATGTTGGGACGCACAACGCTTCTTGTGCTTGCATACTTTTTAATTTCTTAAGATTTATATACCTCGCCCTTCCTCATAAAATCTCAGGGCGCTTCACAGAATAAAACATTGTCACCCGCAACATAACACCAATAAAATATTTATTATTGCTTTTTAAAAAATAAAACCCAACAGAATCCAGGTTGGGCTTTCCTCGGAGGTTCCCTTTCCCTCCTGAGCCAGGTAAGGCACTTGCGCCCGATCCCTTAGGCCCGCGATTTGCATAAGGGGGGGCGGCGGCGAGGATGAGCGCGAGAGGCGCGAGCGAGAGGCGGCGCCTTCCCGGCAGGCGGCGGGGTCACGTGGGGCGGGGTGGCGGTGGTTCCTCCGG
Organism: Podarcis raffonei; assembly: GCF_027172205.1. NCBI lineage: Eukaryota > Metazoa > Chordata > Lepidosauria > Squamata > Lacertidae > Podarcis > Podarcis raffonei. Next base: position 14,001,848 of record NC_070617.1, read on the forward strand.
CCCCGAGGCGTTGCTGCTGCTGCTGCTGCTGCCGAGGTTCCAGCGGAGCGGGCTGGGTGCGCCTGCGTGTCTCGCCTCCGCCGCCGCCTGCGAGCGCCCTTTCCTGCTGCGCCGTAGTAGTAGTAGTGGGACTCAGGGGGCGGGGAGGGAGCCTGGGCCTGCCGCCTACCACCGACGGCTTCTAGGCTGGCTTCTTTCCTTCCTTGGAGGCGCTTCTTCTCCTGCTCCCGAGGGCCTGCGTGGCGGTGGTGTCCCCCCCGCACCTTCCCCACCCAACTGGCATGGGGGACTCTCTGCCCCAGGGGGGCTTCCAGGCTGCCAACATGGACGGTGAGTGCCTTTGCCTTCTGCTTGCAACCTCCTTCTCAGTGGTGGGTCCGGGGTGGGTGGGGGCATCTTCGCCTTTCTGCCCCAGATGTGGGGCTTCCCCACACCCGCTTTAGTGGAGGGAGGAGGGGTGTGCATCCTCCTCCTCCTCCTCCTCCTCCTCCTCTACCCCCTCCACTTTGTTGTTGTTGTTGTTCACGTCGCAACGCATCTGGCAACACAAACGCATACTTTGCCATTAGCAAATGATGCACAACTCTCTTCCTCGTCGTCGTTGTTATTCGCTTGCATTTGAAATCATTAGAATACATTGTGCCATTAGCCAATGATACAAAACATTAACAAATACACACAGAAACACAGTTTGGTGAGTTGCAAGCAGTTATGGGTCGGATCCAGTGCTGGCCCCGCTCAGAAGGCCCAGTGCTTTTTCCCCCCTGGGGGTACTCAAGTGTACGCAGTACTGGTACATTTTTTTAAAAGAAGAAAAACACTTAGTAGACCTGTTGAAAATAATGGCAGTGGCTATCTTGGGTTGATTTCAGTAATTCTTAAGTATGTTTTTTTTTAAAAAAACCACTTTCCCTCAGCTGTGAAGTTCCAAATTGAGTTACAGCAATGTAATCATGCAAGTAAAATGATTTTCAGATGCAGCTATTAAAACAAAGCAATCCTGAGCAAATGTAGCAGTGTACAGAGTAAAACAAAAATGGAAGATGAGATGGGTCCCACAAAAATGTCTTACCTGTCAAAGGCCAGGGTTAAAGGGGTGAGTTAGGAAGGAAGAGGGAAATGGTTGGTCCTCTGTTAACTAATCATAATAATTTTTATTAGTACCCCGCCCATCTTACTGGGTTGCCCCAGCCACTCTGGGTGGCTTCCAACATATATAAAAACATAATAAAACTAGGAAGGTGTGAGGTGAGATGTCTCTGATTTGGAGGAGAGGAGGAGAAATGTTTATTGGTTTCTTAATAAACATTCCCTATGTGATGAGCAATAAATGAAATGTGTTGCTAGTGTGTGAAAAGATCCACCGATCCCCAGGCATCCCTCTCAGATGCCATCCTGGTGCCTGGGCATCTTCACTTGGTTGCAAGTGGCCAGTAGCCAGGTGCAAAATGAGCCTAGCGATTGGCTGATTTCAAGGGGGAGTGGTATTTGGCTGGGGGTATTCCTCTTGCAGCAGGGGCATTCTCTGAGTTGAAATGAGAGGATGGGCATCTGAGGAGGAGGTTGGGGGGGGATGATACACCATGCACACTTTGTAGGTTTCTAGGCCAACCTAGTGCCTTCCAGATGTTTTGAGCTACAACTTCCACCAGCCAGATGTGGTTCAAAACATCTTGACGGCACCAGGTTGGTCAAGTTGGACCTGTGACTGGTTCCTGGAAAAAATTGCTCCTATGTGCTTCACTTATGGCTCCTTTCTGTGTTGTTTCCTACTGGTGCACTTTATCCTTTGTCTTCGACTGATAGGGCTCACAATTTCGATTTTGCTGTTGGAGCTGGGGGCAGGGAGGAATTAACTTGTAATAGAGGTTTGTCCCCAAACACGGCTGGTCCCGAATGCTTTTAGTTGGTTATCCTTTCTGGATTATTTAGTGCTGGTTGATGCGCAGTGATATTTGACTTTCTGTAGTTTTGTTATGGTTTATGTAGTATTATCAGCCTGCATGCATCTTCAGATCTTCTGTTAGAGTTCTTCTCAAATTTACCCTTCTCAAATGTACCTCAAGCTTTCACGAAGGGGGGGGCAGCTAAACTTAGGGATCCTTTCCTCATGGGGGGCACATCTGGTGTCCACCTTGCAAGCTTTTTAGGTGCCAGCTGAAGACCTTCCTACTTGCTCAGGTATTTTAGATTTTTTATGATCTTTGGAATGTTGCTGTCTTCTGTTTGTCTTTGTGGGGCGCCCTAGTGCCCATCATCAGCGTTCGCCCATGACCTAGGTTTAAGGTGCCATTTAGCTCCTAGCTTTCATATCTCAGTTTCTAACACGGGCCATCATATCTTGCTGTGCTCTGTGAGAATGTGGTCAGTGTACTCATCTGGGTTGTATCCAGCTGAGTTCTACTCCAGGTAGACCTCTTGAAATGAAGAGACCTGTCAGTCATCTCATTCATTTAAATGGACCTACTCTTGGGTGCGACTAATACAATCCAAAACTGTCAATGTTTTTGATGAATGGCAGTGATGCATGTGTGCCCTCTAACCAATTCTTATGTGCTAGGGTGGGAACAGATAAAGCTGCTCATCCTTTCCCAAATGATTCTTCCCTGTCATCATGATGCTACCTTTTAACAAAGGTATGTATGTTCCCTCCATTAGAGCCCTGTGAGGTAGGCCAGGCTCAGCGGTAGTGACTGGCTGAAGTTTGCCCACCTGAGTGTAGATTTGAACCTGAGGACCCCCCCAGCCCTAGTCTGCCACTCTAAAGTACTCTGCCCTACTGGCTCTATGCTGCAACAAATTCTGACAGTTGCATGAAATGAAAAAACTTCCTTTTCTTGGTCTTTTACCTCTTGCACCTGCGTCCCTCCAGGGGTTTGTTGGACTCACAACTCCCATCAGCTCCTGCTAGCATGGCCATTAATCAGGGGTGATCAATTGATTTATTAAAAAAAAACACTGTTTATAATAAAAAAAATATTGGGGAGGAGCTTGCCTTAACAATGGAAGATGCAGTCCAACATCTGGAGGGTGATGGGTTCCCCAGACCCTGCCTTAGGCAGTGGGGAGAAACAACATTGTACACTTTCATAATTTCAAAAAGAAACATCAAATTACAAAAACTGCACCGTTTATTAAAACTCTGCTGTTTGTTTAGAGATGGGGACTCTCTGGACCACCGGATGTTGTTTGACTCCCACCAACCTCAGCTGACACGGGCGCTGCACATGGGTTATGGGAGTTGTAGTTCACCAATATCTGGAGGGCCACAGGGTTCCCTGTCACTGCCTTAGTTTATGTTCCTGAATCACAGAGGTGGTGGCTCTGCCTACCATGGTGAGAAAAATAAATGTGCTAGGGCTGTGAGAAGCTGTTGTTTGGTCCTGTTAGCTTTGTGTTGAGGCATTGATTGATTCCATGTATATCCTACTGTTCCTGATGAACCATAATAAGCCAGCAACCCTGGGTTATTGTGATGTATGAACATAGCTAGCATAGCACAGAGCCAGTATGGTGTAGTGGTTAAGAGCGGTAGTCTCCTAATCTGGGGAACCGGGTTCGTGTCTCCGCTCCTCCACATGCAGCTGCTGGGTGACCTTGGGCCAGTCACACTTCTCTGAAGTCTCTCAGCCCCACTCACCTCACAGAGTGTTTGTTGTGGGGGAGGAAGGGAAAGGAGAATGTTAGCCGCTTTGAGACTCCTTAAAGGGAGTGAAAGGCGGGATATCAAATCCAAACTCCTCTTCTTCTTCTAGCTGCTGCTTTAGGTAGCTTGTCTAACCCCACCATCTACCCCAGGGAGCGGGAAGCCGGATTTTGACCTGCAGGCCAAATTTTTATCTCACATACCCTTCATGGGCTGAATCTGACATCACAATGACATCAGGCGATGATCAATGACCCCCAGGACATCAAAGCACCGCATGACACTTTTAAAGAGGCCTGCATGCTGCTTTGAGGCGCTGCTGATCAGCAGATTTGGAATCACTGCTTCACCATTGATGGGCCCTGACTTCAAGCCTGCGCTGTGCAGGGACTGGCTGCACAATTGAGTTTCCCACAGGGAGCTGACATGTGTCTGTACCTACCTTGCATCTGATGATGCATTTGACATCTGGCATGGGGGGCGGGTGGGTGTGGTTTTGGGAAACTTGTCTTGTGAGACAAATTTGGCCCATGGTTCAAAGCCCCCCCCCCAGTTTATCCAGGTGGTGGCTGCTGCTGGGGATCTTGTGCATCTCTTCCTGGAGCTGCCAAGGCATGAAGTCTGCATGCAACTCCTTGGGCCATGGGCTACTATCCTATGTATCCTATCTGAAACTCTTTTCACCAGCCCCACGTGTGCAGGAGGCGGTGTTGTAGTTAATGCAGTGGTGAAGGCAGTTGCTAGCATATAAACTAAGCAACAGGCTCTGGGGCTCTCCCGCAAAGCACTAAGCAATTTGGCATGGTGCTGTTTTTTAGAATTCAAGCCAATGATAAGGATTTGTTTTGGGGAAAAGCGAAACTCCGTCAGGACAGGAAGTGCTTCATCTTCTGGCCTCTCCATGTCTCTGAGTCGCAGGGCAAGATAACTGGGACCTGTTCCAAAATGGGCAGGCCTAGCTACAGCATAGCTCCAAAGGCCCAAATGCCTACACCCTTATTCCTGTGCCTCAAAAGAAAAGAATGGGCAGAATTTCTGGCTTAGTTTTCCTTGTGCACCTTGACAAGGCTATGCCAGTGACCAGCCCTGACAAGCAGGGACACTGTGTCCCTCCATTTGTGGCTGGACCAAAGCTCCCAGCATCATCTGTCGTTGCCCTTGCTGGCTGGGGCTGGTGATGTGCAACATCTGTGGGCACCAGGCTCCTTATCTTTCCTCTAAGCCTGACCATACCTTATTTACACTGTTTGTGTGGATAAAGTGGATGGGAGCTACGAAACACATTTGCCACTCTGAGCTCTTTGGGATGAAAATACAGTGGTACCTCCGGTTGCGGATGGGATCCGTTCCAGAGCTCCGGTTGGATCCCGAGGTTTCCGCAACCGGAGGGACCGCTTCTGCGCCTGTGCGCAGTGCAGTAGAGCGCTTCTGCACATGGGGGCATGGTGAAACACTTCCGGGTTTGCCGCTTTCACAACCCGAAGTTTATATTACCCAAGGGTAACATAAGCCGAGGTGCTACTGTAATGAAATAGCTGGTGGTGAATACAAATACAAGCTCGTGGTTGTGGAGCTTGTACAGTTTGCATTTCTGTGACCAGCATGAAATCAGAGCTTGCTTGCTTCCATCTAGAATTAGGTGTCATTCAGTGTTAGAAGCTCAGATATCCAATTGCCAAATGGCACCTTAAACCTAGCTTACAGAATGCCTAGGCACCATTTCCCCCCCATTGATGGTGGTTGTTGTCCATTTCATTTCTGTACCACTTTATATTTTAAAGAACAAATCTCAGTTTACAACACATTAAGACATCAAATAAAACAATGCAGAATAAAACAAATCCAAGCTTCAAGGGAAATATTTCAGATCCTTCTCTAAGGGACATTTTACTTTCCCCAGTCGCCATCCTGGCATCCAGAGATCTCTACATGGTCGCAATTAGACCTGTGCCAGATGCAAAACGCGCTGGCGCCTAGCTACTTTTGAACACAGTGTCATTGCAAAGGGGTATGTGCATATGCTGGAGTTCATTGGAAGCTCATGGGAACAGCTTCTCTGAAAGACCCTCAGCCAGGGAATTGGTTCAAATCTGTGGCTCTTGCTTAGTGTGCAAGGGTAGTGGTGGGAGTGGGACAAATCCCTACATTCTCCAGCAGAACCTCTGTCCTCTACCTTTGGGGATGGAATGTAGGGCTCTGGCAGAGCACATACTTTGCATGAAAAATGTCCCAAGTCTAGCCGCCCACCGACATCTCAAGGCAGCAGGATTAAGTAAAACAAACTCACAGCCAATCTGTGTGGACAATACTGAAGCAAATGGATCAGTGCTCTGATATGCTTCCTATGTTCCTATTTGGAAAGAGCTGTTGCTCATGTGGTAGAGCATGAGCTACTCTGCGTAGCTTGAGAATGTACGTAATTGGTAATTGGATTCTGACTGTCTGGGTGTAGAGACCCTGCTAAAGGTATGTGGTGGAAACCCGGTCTCTCTCTTCTCCTTTTTTTGCAAATAGCGATGTCCCAGATATGGTTTTTCTGGCTGTAATCTGCATTTGGTAGACAAATAAAATCTGACTGACGATTTCATAGAATTGTAGAGTTGAAAGGGACCACGAGGGTAATCTTTTGCAATGCATGAGTCTTTTGCCCAACGTGGGGCTTGAACCCACAACCCTGAGATTAAGAGTCTCGTGCTCTCTACCAGCTGAGATATGGACAATAATGGGGTGAGGGGGCTGCACCATTGTGCCCACAAACATGCTCCTCTCACATCTGCACATTTGATGTGCATTAGAAGGAGTTCTATGTAGTTGCACTGATGCATGTGTGGAGCTTCGTGTGGGATGGGGCCCTGATTGGGCAAGGCTCTCTCCTCAGGAGCTCTGCACACTCAAAGCAAATCGGCACATATATAGAATGTGTGTGCATCAGGTCTCTGTGTTAAAACTCAATAAGAAATGTTTTGGAGGGAAATATGTACTTAATGTCAAATGCATGGAATTGAGGCGTAGGGATGGTGGGAGAGGGACTAGCTCACAGGGCCCCCCCACAACCCCCCTCTGCACATTCTTTGAAGTCTCCCTTGCGAGTCCAGATTTGCATATATGAGTTTGGCAAGGAAGTTGTTCCAGGCCATAAACCAGGATTCTTAGGTAATAGGAACAGGGAAGGTCCATCTTTGCCTGTAACTGGGAAGAGCCAATAGCCAGATTGGCAGTACTGGTCTTTGTTGGGCAATGGTCCGTCTGGCTGCAAGGCAGCTCTTTAAGGAGGGCTTATATGGCACGGGGAGAGCCTAGCCTTAGACCTAAAGTGGGTGGTGTGCCAGGAGAGGATGGGAAGATTCAAGGACAATCAAAGAAACATTTAAGCATTTCAGTATAATATAGTTTTTTGTTTTCCAGTGTATTTCTTATCAACAAAAAAACCCCTGATGTGCCTCAAGCCAGCTTTTGCTCAAAAAAAAGTTTGAGAACCACTTGCCTAGACTTTGCATGTAGGTTCAGTCTCCTGGCACTTGGCTCTCAGGTAGCAGAGCTATTGAATTACAGGATGGAACCTGCTCCCACAAGTTGTGGCAATGGCCACCCAGCTGGATGGCTTTGTGCGAGAATTAGACAACATGAACTTGGAGGATAAAGGTATCATTGGCCACCAGCCACAATGGCTGTGATCTTTGCTGTTGGAGGCACTTGGCCTCTGGACACCAGTTGCTGGGAATGGCAGGTGGGGAGAGCACTGTTGCATTTGGGTCCTGCTTATGGGTTTGCCATCGTGGGGATCCAGTAGGCCCCTGTGAGAACAGGATGCTGGACTAGGTGGGCCCCCTTTGAACCTGGTCCAGTAGACATTGATATGCACCACCGCCAGTCCCGAGACCCTGAAGAAGCTCTGTCAGTTAAGGTAGGAAAATCCTGCGTGCTAACTCTCCATTCTCCTTAAGTCCTTGCCTGCTCACCATAGGTGAGAAGGAAGGGCCTGCAGATGAATGAGCTGGCTGGCAGAAGGTGGGAGAAGAGGCTGCTCCATCCGTCTTCTGTACCTATTAACTTCATTATGTTTGTATCCCACCTTTTCTTTAAGGAACTCAAGGTGGCATACCATACCTTACCATTTTATTCTCACAACAGCCCTGTGAGGGAGGTTGGACAGAGAGATAGTGACTGGCCCAAGGTCACCCAGATTGGGCTTCATGCCAAAGTGGGGATTAGAACTCTGGTCTCCCAGGTCCTAGTCTGACATTCTAACCACTACACCAGGGCAGTGGGAATGCAGTGGACTGCTTCAGGAAGGACGGAGCTCTCAGTCTTTTTTTCTATCTGCTCCCCAGCAGGCTAGTTTTGCATTTATTGCAAGGTAGCAGCTCAACATAAAAACAACAACAACTAAGTTCATGGCCACTGATCCCATCACCTCCTGGCAAATAGAAGGGGAAGAAATTGAGGCAGTGAGAGATTTTACTTTTTGGGCTCCATGATCACTGCAGATGGCAACAGCAGTCACAAAATTAAAAGACGCCTGCTTCTTGGGAGAAAAGCAATGGCAAACCTAGATAGCATCTTGAAAAGCAGAGACATCACCTTCCCGACAAAGGTCCGTATAGTTAAATCTATGGTTTTCCCAGTAGTGATGTATGGAAGTGAGAGCTGGACCATAAAGAAGGCTGATCGCCGAAGAATTGATGCTTTTGAATTATGGTGCTGGAGGAGACTCTTGAGAGTCCCATGGACTGCAAGAAGATCAAATCTCTCCATTCTGAAGGAAATCAGCCCTGAGTGCTCACTGGAAGGACAGATCCTGAAGCTGAGGCTTCACCTAATGAGGCTCACCTCATGAGAAGAGAAGACTCCCTGGAAAAGACCCTGATGCTGGGAAAGATTGAGGGCACAAGGAGAAGGGGACGACAGAGGATGAGATGGTTGGACAGTGTTCTCGAAGTTACCAGCATGAGTTTGACCAAACTGCGGGAGGCAGTGGAAAACAGGAGCGCCTGGTGTGCTCTGGTCCATGGTGCCACGAAGAGTCGGACACAACTAAATGACTAAACAACAAGCAGCAGCTTTTTTGGGTAGACTGACTTGGGTCCGCTATCTCTCTCTCCTTTCTGATAAAGGACACAATAACTCCTTGCAGATCATAGAAACTGTTTGCAAAGTGGTAGTCAGTGGGAGACCCTCTGAGCATGTGCAGTGAAAGCCCATCAGTAGGACTTCCAGATCAGAGTATGGATCATGAGGTAGATTTGAATCCTGGCACCTTCTATTTCCTTACCTAAAAAAAAAAAGTTTAGTCACTCTTTCTCCATGTACACTCATTTACACACACCTGCATGCACCTTTCTTTTTTAAAAAAGAGAATAATGTAGAATTATGGCGTTTCTACAATTCATTGGCATTCCATATCCCTTAGGCAATAAATACCCTTGGTTATTCTCCCTTCTTTTCCCTTTTCTTTTGTAAGATCGAGCCCGGTCCCCGTTTCTTAAAGCTTGTGTTTTCTGTCAGCGTTTGGGTATCTGGAAATGTGTCTCTCTCAAACTTCCTCTTTTTGGGGCCCGAAACAAAGAACATTATGTGTCTGTTTTTGAAACTCAATTTTCCTTGGGGCGGGGGGCTGTCTCAGCTTCTGCATTGTGTGGTATGCCTGTGTGTTGTTGTTCAGTTTTGTATTCCTAAGGGGAAACTGTGTAAGGTCTCATTCAGCAGAAACCCCAACACTGTGTTTTGTGGCACCTTAAAAAAGACTGAAGCAGATTTGCTGTGGCATCAGGTGGCGCAAGAGCCAGTGTGGTTAGGAGTGTCTGACCAGGGCTGGGGAGGGTAGGTTCAGAAGCCATGGGTTGGCTCCGCTACCAATCTTATGCAGACGAGATCCATTGAAGTCAATAGACGTGACTAGCATAGGCTCATTGCGTTGGGTCTATGCTGAGTAGAACTTAGTTGGATTCAACCCCATGTAGCCATGAAGCTCTCCTACTGGGTGACTTAGTGTGTGTGTGTGTGGAAGAACCTTTTTCACCCCAAGGGCCGCATTCCTTTCTGGATAACTTTCCTGGGGCCACACACAGTGTTTGAAATTAGCGGGTGCATTTTGCACCTGACTATCAGCCACTTAGGGATGCGGGTGGCGCTGTGGGTTAAACCACAGAGCCCAGGGCTTGCCGATCAGAAGGTCGGTGGTTTGAATCCCCGTGACGGGGTGAGCTCCCGTTGCTCGGTCCCAGCGCCTGCCAACCTAGCAGTTCGAAAGCACGTCAAAGTGCAAGTAGATAAATAGGTACCGCTCCAGCGGGAAGGTAAATGGCGTTTCCATGCGCTGCTCTGGTTCGCCAGAAGTGGCTTTGTCATGCTGGCCACATGACCCGGAAGCTGTATGCCGGCTCCCTCGGCCAATAAAGCGAGATGAGCGCCGCAACCCCAGTCGGCCATGACTGGACCTAATGGTCAGGGGTTCCTTTACCTTTTTATCAGCCACTTGTGACCAAGTGGAGATGGCTGGGCGCCAGGCTGGTTGGTGCCTGACATCTCCACCCTCTGGACGTGCATGTTTAGGGATCCTTGGATCTTGACTGCTTTCACAGCACCAGCAACACATCCTGTAGAACTCTATCCATTATAGTTTAGCTGCACAATCAGATAAAATCAGGAACCAAAATGCCTTTTTCTGTGCAGCCTGAGCAGGAGCAGTGAACAACGCTGTAGTTCATTGTTGTAGCTTGTCTTCACTTACCCCACCCCACTGCCGTGCTCGCAATTTCGAAGAATATTCTTATGTTATGAATGGTCCATGTCACCATTAAGAAAAATAGATATGTGAACTGTCCCTGGATCAAGTGACTTTCAGTGGGTGCAACCCATAGCGGTTCAGTGCTGGAAGCCAGTTTTGGACTACAATTCCCATCATCCCTGACTACTGGTTCTGCTAGCTAGGGAAGATGGGAGTTGTAGTCCAACAACACCAGGAGTCCCAAGTTTGGGGAAACCCTGGTCTGAAGGCACATGAGGCTGTACCACTTCGCTGAAGCTAAGCAGGTATGGGTCTGGTCTGTACTTGGGTTTTCAACTGTTTGGGAACCCCATTTGTGCTTCGCTCTGAGTTGCACGATGGGAGAAAGTTGCCTGGCATGCCGTGATGGGTTACTTTCTTTGTCCTTATTTGAACTGGCGACGTATCAGCATGAGAACAAAGAAGAAATACCAGACCATTCAGTCACGTTTTCTTGAGACTTGCACAGCTCAGATTTGTATTTCCAATTTATATGGTCAGAAATAGACCTTAACCCAGGCTCCCCCTTCCCTTTTTAACTTTTCCCTATTTTTCTTTATGTTGCTTTGGTTGCGTTATCTTTCGTAAAGTGACAAATGTGGCGAATTCATGGAGGATAAGACTGTCAGCGGCTACTACCCAAAATGACTATGTTCTGCCTCCATGCGGAAGGCAGTACTCCTCTGAGTAAGACTGAGTGGAAACGCAAGTGGGGAGAGCGGCTATTGCCCCCAGGTCCTCTTGGTGGGCCTCTGAGCCTGGTCCAGCAGTGCCCTCTTTTTATGATCGGAAACCAAGGAAATAGAACAAAATGTAACTGCAAGAAATGTATTTTGAATATTCAGGAACTATGCTCTACATGTTCTGTTTGGATTGTTGATATAAACATCTACACCATATATCTTAAGCACGTGACTTCTCCCAAAGAATCCTGGGAATTGTAGTTTAGCCTCACACCCAGACTACAGTTCCCAGGAAGCCATGTGCTTTAAACGTAGGGTTTCAGGTTGAGAGAAAGAGAGAGACTTGACTTGCCCTCACCAATCCAGAGACTCACGGCTGGGCAGGGCAACTGCATTTGGATTTTCTACGCTTAAAGCCCCAGCTGCCTTGCTCTGTAGTTCTGCACACTTGTGCGTCAATCAGTATAGCTGAGATTGTGTTTAAAAAGAGAGATAAATTAATGTTCTATGTCTAGGTTTTATTTAAACTTTGCACCCAGTAGAGCCAGTTTTTCCAGCTGCAACAAAACATTGCAAAGATGTGCATGAGAGCTTAGTTTAGCACCCTTAATTTTTACTATTTTGCTAGACACAGGCTGGTAGTTTTATCTGGCTGCCTTGCTGTCACCTGAGACATTGGCAGCCATTGCCCAGCCTCTTCCAAGCCTGCCTTTGAAGCCATAAGGACTAGAAACTTGTGTGTGCATGCATTTTCTCTCTCTCTCTCTCTCTCTCTCTCTCTCTAAATCCAGGAAGCTTAGTTCAGCACCCTTTTACCACCTTCAGAGCGTTTTTTTCTGTGCTGCAGGGTAACCACAGCCTCTGGTAGGGCAGTCCAGCCTTTTGATCTTTTTCTTCTTGGCGTTGCTTAACATTAGCAGTTTCAGCTTCCGTTTCACATAGGGGAGGCCCACATTTGTATCCTGGCCTCTGGTTGTTGTGTGCGTGCAAGCGAGCCTGCAGTTCCATGACACACAGGCCTGCCTCCCACCTTTTTCTCTTTTCTTTCTATCGCTCTCTGCTGGTGGCTGCGATGGACCATTGGGGAGGAAGTCTTTATTCCAGAAGAAAGAAAGAGAAAAAGCATGCTTGAAAGTCTTCCACCTATTAGGCCGGACCTCCTGACATGCACTAAACAAAAAGGGGTGGGGAAACCTCTCTGGCCTGGAGGCTGAATGTGGTTCAGCATGCCTCCCTTCTGGGCTTGAGACTCTTCCCCAGCCTGTGGCCTTCACTTGCCCTGGTCTTTGCCCTCCTCCAGAACTTGTGTCTGTCTGAAATGTGTCCTAGACCTGTGTCTTGCTTGCCTGGGTGGAGAGAAGTGTGGGTGCTGACCTCTCGGCTTTGGCGTGGCTGGAATATAGCTGGAATTGTGCCTTCCATATATATTTCTCTGCCCGCCACTGGGATGTGGCCCCTGGAAGGCTGCTTGCAAGGGAATTTGGCCCTTGGGCTGTAGAGGTTTTCCCTGCCCTAGGAGTTTTGGGGCTCTGGCAGGGTGGGCTCTGGCAAGCGACCCCTCAGTTAAACCCAACTCCATAAATACTAAGCACAAGGTGTTCCAAATTTACTTTGCCAAAGTACAGAAGGTACAGGCTTTAATCAGACCTTGTGAAATAAACATAAGAACTCTTTTTTCATCTTGAAGAGCAGGAGAAAAACACTTAAAAGTGGTGGCTTGGTAGCTGTTCGTTGGAACTCACAGGGGAGATTTTTAGTGAGAAATTGCAGAGAAACAGCTTGTTAACACAGTCAGCTGTTGCTACGTTGTACAGAAGTTTCTTTTGGAAAACTGGGAAAGATTAGACGAAACTGATCCCTCATTCAGACATCTCAAAAAAAGTCGCTGCGACTTAACTCGTTCCATTTGCACCTGTTTGAGTAGAGCCATGGGTTTCTGAGTATGTGCAGAGTTCCTTGCAGAAAGGAGGTTCTGGAAGGGGGGTATAAGGCAGGAATGGGGGAGCCTGTGGCCTTCTGGATGTTGTTGTACTCCCAAGTCCCATCAGCCCCAGCTAGCATGGCCAGTGATCATAGGAATTGTAGTCTAGCAACAACTTCCACCCCCATTGTAAGTCCTTGCAGGGCCTTGAGTCACCTGATTTGAATGGCTCCAATAGTGTTTCACATACTTATATGAATTTGAGATCAGTAAAAGCCTGCCTCCTTCCTTGGAGAAGAGTGTGGTATCAACCAGTGACAAAATCTGTGAAATTAAATATTGTAAGGAGCCAATCAGAAATTTACTTAAAAGTAATCTAACCTAGAGAGTTCCCTTCTAAATGGTTCTGAACATATACTACAGAATAACAAGCCACTTCAGACCAGTTGGCCTATTGTAAAAAAAGAGAGGATTAAACTAGATTAGACATAAAAACATAAGGTATCTGTTCTCTGTCTTGGAAGCTTTGTGTGGAAGTTCCAGCTCCCAAACACGCTTTTGTGATCTTCAGCCAGGCCAGACTAGAGACCCATTTCTGACTGCCAACCAGACCATCTTTCACATTTTCACTTTTGATTTAAACTTAATAGTACCAGGCAGTGTCTTGCCACACTGAGGTTTTGGCATGCTAACAAGTGAAGCTGTATTCCAAGTATCGTTAGTCAGACTTCGGAACACTTTTAATAGTTGTATCCTCTTTTGATTTCTGGGGGTTTTCTCTTCAGTGAAGGCTATGGTAGACATTAAGCAAAAGGGCAAGTCATGCTCAGTTCTTTTTTAAATAAATTTTATTAAAAGATTTTCCTGGTTTACAAAAGTACATGCATTGTCTCTTTTTTCAGGTTGTAGAGTGTCTTTGTTACAGATCAGTTACATTTGATATGAGACGTTAGTGTTGTATGCGGTATAAGGTTGGGGAAGGGGGGTGAAGCATTCTTTTACATTGTGTACGTGTGGGGTTTTGTGTCAGCATCAACTGGGTAGGTTCTCTTCCTATTCGCTTATTACATTTCCTCAGTAGTGAAGTCATGCTCACTTTTACAATGGTTGCGTTTTCTTAATCAGAAAGCCTTCCTGTCACTTTCTCGCTTTCCATAACTTTCACCACCTCCTTTCTCATTTCTTCTCTATTTAGCTACTTCTACTTTTTCTCCTGCGTCGCTAGTCTTGCCTCCCCCCCCCCTCAGTTTCCACCTTCTCTTTGCTCTCGCCTTCTTTCGCCATCTTTTCTATCACCAGGTATCTTCCTGTTGCCTCTTTCTCTCTTGCTCATCCCTTCTTCCACATTCTCCTTACCTTCTCAAAACACTTTTTGCCCTTTATTTTTTTTTTCTTGCCTTTTTCTACTTCCTTTCACCTGTCTCTCTTCTCCCTTTCCTTTCTACTCTGCTTACTTTCCTCCCCCGTGTCACCTTCTCTGCCAGTTCAGTTTACCACTCTGTGGCCTCTTGCCCCCCCCCCCCATGTCAACTTTCCGGAAATCAGGATGAATAGGATTTCTGGGAAAGATTCATCACCCTCAGAATACAGGTGGCAGCTGTACTTTGTTTCCCCTTTATCGGATGATGGGAAAATTCCTCAGATTCTCACATACTGAAGTGTGTGTGTGTGTGTGTGTGTGTGTGTGTGTGTGTGTGTTGGGGGAACCACAATTGTGGGAGAGTTAATTCCCCCCTCCCCAGACTAAAATTAGGTTTGGGGAGAATCTGTTGACTACAACGCGGTCGCCAGTGTGGTGTCAGGTGGCGCCCTTTCAGTCTTTCCCCTGGTGCTCCAAAGCCTCTGAGCATGCGCACGGACACACACATGGTATTGTTGACCCTTGGCCATAAGGTAGCGAGCACAGTTACTTTTTAAAGGGGTAAGAAAGGTCCACAGGCCTTAAGCAGGAAGCTGGAAAAGTGACTCTCTTCCCCACTTCCTCTTTCAGCTCTATGTGCTTTTCGAGGTTCAGTGTAAGTCAACCGGATCTAACTTTTACCCTGATCTCTTGGAAGCATGAAGTGCACGCGTATCTTTTCTTTCCCGTGTTTCGGGAGAAGAGACGCAAAGGGGGTAGCAGCACCCACAGCGCTCGCTTGAAAATCAGAGTGCCCCGACATGGCCTGAAAAAGTTGGCTGCCAGTCAGAGGGTTCCTTTCAAGCCTCATTGCAAACAGGGAATAAATGGGAGGCCTCTGTGATCATTTGGAGAGTGGAGGAGAAGCATCCTTATATCCTAATGCCTGCTGGGGAGGTGGACACTGAGCTGATCCTGTTAAGCAAGAGTGCAGGCTTGGGATCATTTCCTTAACTGCATAGTGTCAAGTGATCATGAGCAGCACACCTTTTGCTTGGCAGACCGCAGCGGTTGAAGTAACGGCTGAAGTCTTTACAAGGCTAATGCTGCGTGGTCAAGCTGTGTGGAGTTGCTGCCTATGTATGGATTATGTATTGAGTAAGAGATGGCATTCAGTTGCTGGCGGAGGGGGGGACTGTAGCTCAGTGGCAGAGCACCTGAACGTCCCTGGTTGAACCCCTAGCATCTCCAAGTACAGCTGACAGGTTCCTGTCTGAAACCCTAGTGGAGAGCCCTTGCTGGTGCAGATGCCATTATTTTTGCCATCATAATATTATCTTTATCATTATCATCATGACTGGAATTCATATCCTTCCTTCTCCACAAGGCTCCAGGGAAGGTCACAACAACATGCAAATACAATTTACAAATGGAAGAACGGGGTGGGTCCTAAAACATACCTCTAATATCAAAGGCCAGGTTAAAGAGTTGTGTCTTCAGCAGGTAACAGCAGCAATACAGTGAAGGTGCCAAGTGTGCTTCCCTGGGGAGGGAATTCTGCAGCTTTAGGGCTGCTGATGGCCCAGTCACCTGACTCTTTATAAGCAGTTTCGTGCTTTCCACAGTTATTCATGCTGGTGTTTTGTTTCCTTTCCTTCCTCCAGATCTCCTGCCGTTGTTGTTGCAACATAACTGGGGTCTTCCAGGTAAGTGGCATGTCTTGGTTTCGTGTTGTTGTCATTCATATCACAAATGACAGTATTTCCTGGGAAGTTTTGAATTGGGGAAGGGGGAGGATAGTGCCCCTCAATTTTCCACTTCCTTAATGGAAGGAGATGGGATTTAAGCTTTTCTTAGAACTTATTATTCGTTTCAGAATAGCACAACCTGATACCACGCACTTTGCTTATGTTATTTATTTTATTTAAAAGCATTTATAAACTTAATAAAGATCTAAGTCGTAGTGTTGTTTTTGTTTAAGAAAAAATGGAAGCCCCGTGGCACTGAATTTACAAATGTTTATAACCTTTATGTTCTTCCTAAAACAAAAAAGTACCCTAATTTACAGTGATTTTAGATTTTATTAGTATCGTATTGGTATCTTTTGAAGCATTTTGTGAATATGTTCACTACTCGTGGTTTTATGTTTCACCTCAGGGAGTTTTATTTCTGCAAGCAAGAGCAGAAATAGTGTTCCCATTGCAGTGGTTTCGAACACTAGTTTCAGAACTGCATTGGCCCCCGAGGGCTGCTTTGAAGGAATCCCACATGAAGGCATGACTTAAGCAACAAATATTCAGTAACATGCTTTCCCAGACTTTTCACCATTTCTTTGTCTGTTAAAATACCAGTGTTGGGCCACCTGTTGCAAGACTTCTTAGACAAACTCAAAAAAGTCAGTTCAGAAAAAAACAGAGGCATGTTCTGAAACACTGAGATTTCCTATATCACTCATTTGAAGTGGTAAAGGGGCTGTCATTAAAAAAATATAATAAATGCAGGAGTAGGATTTATGGTGGTGAGAAAGGAAAAATATTTAATTGCTGGGTGCTGTTGGCACCAGAAATTCAGCGATCCAGCTTTACGCAGTAATATATTTACTCTCCAAGAATCGGAGGATACAGTATTTGTGAATTTCCTCTACTATGAGCTAGATCTTTTTGTCCAGGATCCTATTCTGGGGTTCAGGATCCTGTCCTGGACACTGTACTACTCCTGAAGCCATGCACACCTTTGGTATATTATTTTTAGCGTTCTAAGAGATGGTCCCTCTGTTTCTTTTACTGCATCCCTTACATCTAGCTGCTGGGGAGACAAAAGCTTTTCTGGCTGTAAAAGATGCCGAGTCAGGAGTTAAAAGTTTTTCCGGGTAGAGAGATAGTGATTGGCTGGGGCGGGGAGTAGTTGTTGGGCATGTATAATTGGTGGTGGTGGAGCTTCTCACATGGGTTGGCTGAGCTGCCTTGTAATGTTGTGGAATGTTGCTCCAGCAGGGCAGGGAGCAACTGTTGGAATGCTTGCAGTCGCTGTCTGGCTTCTGTGACGGAAGGGGCAGTGGTCAAGAGACAGACAAACATGTAAACCTCACCTGGGGTGACTAGAAGAGCAGAAATAAGTTGTGGGCCAAGCTAAGGAGAGCAGTGCTTATTGGATTTTGAATAAATCAGTTTCTGATTTCTAAGTCCTAATTCACATCTTAGCTGGGAGGTTCTGTGACTGGAGCAGAGAGAAATGACTTATAGTCCTTGTTTCCTGCCTTCACAGTGTCGGTGGAGGGTGAGGTCATTGATTTCTGGTGGATGTGGATCCTGCTGTACTGCCTCTCCCTGTTGTGGGGATTTCCCCTGTCTTGGGAGAGTTTTCTAGCTTCTCAGGTTGATCCGCCCTGCATTTTAATTCTTTTTTAATAGCTCGGGTGAAGGAGTCTGGCGCAGGTAACACAGGGGTTACCGATTCTGCCAAGCAAAACAGATGGGTCAGGCCACAGTTTTGGAGGGGTGGGGCCTCTGTCCCTGCACAGTGGAAAAGGCAGTTACCATCTGCTGCCAAGCTTGGCTGGACTTTGCTTGTGCCTGTGACTTAATCTAGTAGAAAAAGAAAAATTCCTGTATTGCTTCAAAGCTTGGATCGGGAAATCCCCAAGTTTGGGAGGGGGGAAGTTGACTCCCAGAGGAAACAGTGTGAGAGCACAGGACAGAGTGAAAACAGGGCCCCTTTTGACAAGGAGGGGGGAGAGCAGGAGGGGACACACGTAGGCCTGCCTGTGTGACTTTGGGAACATTCCTTTCTCTGTCCAGACAGAAAGTTGGCAGGCAGTTCTTAATTTTCAGGGAAAGTACCTTTTGTTGTTGCTTCAAATCCCAGCAAGGGACAACTGCATTTAGGGGGATTGGAATAAGGTGGAGAGGCTGTTTCTTCTTTCTCTCTTAAATGAAAAGTATTGAGAGTCAGCCGTTCGCAAGGTGTGATGTGTACCTAGGGGCACCTCACCCACCACCCAGAGGGCTCAGGCTTCTGATAACACTCGCATTCATTTAAAAACCACTGGATGAAATGCCTCAAAGCAATTTGTTATTAACAATATTTTTTAAAAAAATCATATATGAAACGATTCCAAATCCGCATTCGAGGGGCGGGGAGCACAAAAGGCTCGTTGAAAAAGGAAAACCTTCAGTGGCGTCAAAAATACAATGGTACCTTGGGTTAAGTACTTAATTCGTTCCGGAGGTCCGTTCTTAACCTGAAACTGTTCTTAACGTGAAGCCACCGGAGCACAATTTCTGTTCTCATCCTGAAGCAAAGTTCTTAACCCGAGGTACTATTTCTGGGTTAGCAGAGTCTGTAACCTGAAGCGTATGTAACCCGTTACCACTGTATGTATTTATCATGAGCTTCTCTCCCAAAAGCCATTCCCCTCCGCTCGAATGTTGGATCTAGTTGGGGGAAAGAAAGTCTGTATGCACTGACACAGCTGTTTAGAGCTGACAGCTAGCGCTGGGGTTTGGCTTGGATTAAAGCCCCATATCAGCGCTATACAGTGGTGCCTCACAAGACGAAATTAATTCGTTCTGCGAGTTTTTTCGTCTTGCGAATTTTTCGTCTTGCGAAGCACCACTGTATTAAGTCTGCAGTAATTTTAAGAAGTGGCCCCAACATTCTCCAGCAGGCTACCACACCGCGTGCTGTGAGTTGCTCCTCGAAGTCAAGTTGCAACTGCACCTCTAATGCACCCTGGGTATTAACGGTTTTAAGAAAAAGGAAACAAACTTGCAAGACGTTTTCGTCTTGCGAAGCAAGCCCATAGGGAAATTTGTCTTTCGAAGCAACTCAAAAAACCCAAAACCTTTTCGTCTTGCGAGGCATTCGTCTTGCGAGGTACCACTGTACATGCATTACTTATTTCACTCATATTCATTGCATTTATATATCTCCTTTTCTTCAAGGGGGTGTACGTGGTTCTCCCCGTCATTTAATCCTCACAACAGCCCGGGGTGGCAGGTTAGGTAATAATAATAATAATATTTTTTTATTTATACCCCGCCCTCACCAGCCAAGGCCGGGCTCAGAGCGGCTTACAAGCAATAATAAAAACAAGAAGAATGATTACAACTTAAAAACAAAAATAAAAGACAACATTAAAATAATGGAACATTAAAATATTAAAATGTAGGTACAAAGTCATGGCTTTCCCACCCCACATCCCGAGAAGCCTGGGAACTGTAGGTGGTGTATTTTTTAAGGGTGCTGACGGTTGTTAGGAGACCCCAGTTTCTCCTCACAGAGCCACAATTCTCTGAATTCCAAGTGAAGAGGGGTTGACTGTCGAGCCATGCTGGGAACTGAACCTCTGGGAGGGAAATAGGGGTCTCCCCATAGCTCGTATCCCTCTTAACAAACTACAGTTCCCAGGATTCTTTGGGGCAAGCTGTGTGTGCTTAAAGTGGTATGGTGCTGCTTTAAATGTGTAGTGCAGATGAGGGATAAACCGGAGATGGGGAAGTCGTTGCTCTCCAGATGTTCCTGGACTAAGGTGCCCATTTCCCCTGACCATTGGGCATGCTGGCCACGGCTGATGAGAGCTGGAGCCCAGCAATGCCTGGAAAGCCACAGGTTCCCCATCCTTGCTTCAGACCATATTCTGGGGGTCCCAGCACCATCTCCCCATTGCGGGATTAAAGCCTGGCACCAAAGAGAAATTGAATTAACTTGGGAGAGAAGCCTGACATTTTCATTTTAGGAATGGGGTGGCTTTCATTAATTGCTCATTTTTTATTTAGCAAGGTTTCTGTAATATGATAAAAACAGTAGGCATAATGCAGTTCTCAAAATACAGATAAAATCAACAGGTGTGAGAGCAAATAAACTAACAGTGATAAAATTACATGTCTTAGCAGGCTGTGCTACACAACAAAAACAATTTTAGCCGGTGTTGAAAGCAGTGCAATGCAGGGGCCTGACTAACATTAGTATTATTTGCTATCGATGAGGTGATTATCACTGAAAGAATCGAAGCACTTGGATTTGTTGGTGTGAGCTCACACCTCCAGAGTTGGTGTGAATCTATGTATAGGGCATTGTATTTTATTATTATTTTTTGTATGTAACTTACCTGTTAGTTAGTGTTTCCCTGTTTTGTGTTTGTAATGCTTGCCCTTGAAAATAATAAAAATTTCTACACACACACACACACACACACACACAGAGAGAGAGAGAGAGAGAGAGAGAGAGAGAGAGAGAGAAGCATTTATCAACTGCAGCCTGGCTTGTTTCAAAAACACACAATAGCCAAGTGTTTCTGGATTCTGTAGGGGGGTGTCTCTTGATTCTCTTGATCTCTCCACCTGAGAGTCCTGTTTTAATTGCTGTTTCTGTGGGATTGATTCATTGTGTATTTTAATCATGGATGCTTTTCATGTTTTAGTGGGGGTGCGTTCACATTTTCATGTCTGCACACCTGTTTTTTATGCTCTGAAAACCACTTTGAATCCTGTTTTCGCATTGAGTGGCGTATAAATAAAAAACGACAACAATTGGTAGGATTTACTAACAATTTATATAATACTAATATAGGTGTATCTTTTGTCTCCCTCCAGACCCTCCCGCAAGCAGCACTCCTGTCGTGGAGATAATTGAACAGCCCAAGCAGCGCGGCATGCGCTTCCGCTATCAGTGCGAAGGGCGGTTGGCTGGCTCCATTCCCGGGGAGCGCAGCACAGACACCACCAAGACCCACCCCACCATCAAGGTCAGCCCCACAGCCCTTGGGAGTGGGGTAGGGGGTTCTTCTAGAAATAAGTGTTACTTAGAAGTCTTTGGGGGGTTGAGGGATTGAAGCAGGGCTTGTATGTGTGGTCATGGGAGTGTGAATTTCAGAATAAAAGGCATCGTTTTAAGGATACAGTCATACCTAGGATTACAGATGCTTCAGATTGCGTTTTTTTGGGTTACGGGCCCGCCAAAACCCAAAAGTACCAGAATGGGTTACCTCCGGGTTTCTGCAGTTGCGCAAGCGCATAAGCACTAAATCGCAACCCGCGCATGCGCAGACGCGCTGCTGCAGGTTGCAAACGCTGTGGGTTGCCAACATGCATCCCACACAGATCACGTTTGCAACCCGAGCATCCACTGTACTTTAATTGCCCTTTGCGGAGGTGAAGCCCCTGACACCGACTGGTGTGCTGGCATGGAATGATCATAAACATTCCAGGCTCTTGCTGAAGAAAGAGGTCATGTGTCATTCTGCGGGAGGGTAGGACTCATACCAACGGCTTGCAAGTTTCAAGAATGGAGATTCCAACTAACCATCAGGAAGAACTTTCTGACAGTAAGATCTGTATGGACAATGGAATGGACTCCCTCTGGGAGTTTTGGACTCTCCTTCATTGGAGGTTTTTGAGTGGAGGTTGGATGGCCATCTGTCACATATGATCTAGTTCAGATTCCTGCATTACAAGGGGCTGGACTGGATGACCCTCAGGGGTCCTTTCCAACTCTACAATTCTGCGGTTCTATGACTCTTGGGGGTTTCAGGCAGCCCTACCTGGAGATGCCAGCGGGGATTGAATCATGCAAGGCAGTTGCTGTAACCTGCCACTGAGCTACATATCCCCATTTCTGCAGTGCAGGGAAGGCCGTACGACCCTACTCTGCAAGGTTACTGTGAACACTGGACTTAAGAGATGCTGAAGCAGCAGCAGCTCTCCGGGGTTTCAGGGGCGCAAGGTGTCTCTCTCAGTGCTTCCTGGAGATGCCATTGGGGATGGAGCCAAGGGCCTCCCACATGCCAAGCAGATGCTCTGCCTCTGAGCTGCAGCCTTTGCCACACATCAGCTCCCCGCCTTTTGCTTTCAGATCCACAACTATACAGGCCCAGGCAAGGTCCGCATTTCGCTGGTCACCAAGGAGGTCCCCTACCGGCCCCACCCACACGACTTGGTGGGGAAGGACTGCAAAGAAGGCTATTATGAAGCAGAGCTGTCTCCAGAGCGCTCCATCCACAGGTGAGCGGATGTGGGAAGGGGAGAGAGCTGGGTATCTGCCCCCCCGTCTTTTTCTCTGGCCATTTGGGAGGATGATTTGGGGATGGGTGTTTATTTATTTGCATCAACCGCTAGCCATTGCCGTCTGCGAACAAAAGTGCAAACATAAGCACAACTTGAGGGATGAAGCTGCCAAACTAAATGAACAACTGCAGTGTCTCAGAGAGCGTATCTTTGCCCAGCCCTACGCAAAGATGCCTTTGGGGTTGAACCTGGGGCCTTCTGTGTGCAAAGCAGGTGTGCTCACTGCTGAGCTACTGCCCTTCCGCAACCACTGCAGCTGCAAAGTCCAAAATAAAAAACTACGCAGGTTAAAACCCAAGAGGAGGTAGTTGTGGGCCATGTTTTGACGGCGGCTGCTTGAAGCTCTGCAGGTTTCACTGTCAGCCATTTAACCTTGATCTGCAAGGAGAAAAGTTAGCGTGAAAAGCAGCCGGGCGGCCCAGTGCGAGTGGGGCGCTTGGCTCTTTACACGGGAGTCTGTACAAAGAATAAAGCAAGCTTAGATGGGCCAATGTTAAGAGCATCACCATCTCCACGTGAAGGTGGATGATTTGGGGATCTTCCTCGCTGGTGTTTGGGGAAGCAGCCGTGCTTCTCACCCGATGCCTTTCACCTCCTTGTGCCTCCCTCTCCCCCTCCCTCCAAGCTGCGCACTGACCCCTGCCTGCTCCATGTGCTCCTTCCCAGCTTCCAGAACTTGGGAATCCAATGCGTGCGGAAACGAGACCTGGACAAGGCCGTGGCCAAGCGGATCGAAACCAACAACAACCCGTTCAATGGTGAGGAGCGCTGTCGGCCGTGACAGTGGTCAAGGGCTTTGTGGGGGGCAGGGGTCTGTTGTTGGAACGTGAGAAGCTGTCTTGGACTAGCTCAGATTATTTCTCCCACCTAGCTGTGCATGTGATGACCAGCAATGCTGCTTTGGAGTCTCCAGCAGAGAAGCGCCTTTTTTGCAACCTGCTGTCTCAGAGATGCTGCAATGCCAAGCCCGGGGATGAAATGCGGCCCCCCCAGGCCTCCTTGTTTGGCTCTTGGGGCTCTCCCTAGACCATGCCCCTCACTCACCCTGATTCACACTGTTCTAGACCAGCTAGAATGTGCCCTTGAACTTTGATAATGCCTCTTGCCAGGATGGAGAGGGGTGTGCAGGTGTGCCTAGAAACTAGCCTTCTGTAGAAATCTAAAATTCACACCTGATGTTCTGCTCACTCTTTTGCTTCTGGCCCTGACAGTCCCTGGCATGTGGCCCCCAGAAGATTGCCCAGGAGTGAATCTGGCCCTCCAGCTGAAAAGGGTTTCCTATCCCTGTAAAAGCAGCAGCTAAGCCCAACCATCGCCAGACATACCAGGGTGCCCTCCAGGCTCAGATTTGCATTCATTGCTCTGTCTGCTACTGGCATACGGTCCCTGAAATGTTGCGCAGGAGGGAATCTGCACCTCAAGCTGAAAACAGTTGACCCACCCCTGTGCTGCCTCATTCTCTTTAATTGTCATTTCCAGGGGTTGAACCATCTAGATGCAGGTGCACAATTTTTACTTCCCTTTTCTAGACTTAACTGTATTGTTTATATTTCTTGCTTTCTCTCTCCCTCCCCGCCTGCTCCTGATTCCAGTGTCCATGGAAGAGCTAAAAGGAGACTATGACCTGAACGCGGTTCGGCTCTGTTTCCAGGTGTGGATTCAGGATGCAGGCAGTGGGCGCTTGGTCCAGCTGCCCCTGGCAATCTCACAGCCCATCTATGACAATCGTGAGTGTTAACAGGGGGTGGCTCTGACACACACCCCTACCTTTATTAGAGAGGGAGGCACCAACCAGGGATGGACAGTGGAGCAGACCCAACACTGATCATTCATTGGTTTTTGATTTTCGCATCCTGCTCTATCTGAGGGCCCCAGAGCAACTTAACAGCAGCTTCTTCATCCAACAAGTAAATAATTCTATCCCTGAGGAAATGGAATGGATGCAGATCAGAGTTAGGTGCACTAACTACTTGATTGAAATTAATGGGGCTTCCATTAAATCATGATTTGGAAACCCTGGAGAGCTGCTGCCAGTCCATGCAGGCAGTTCTGAGCTTGATGGACCAATGGTCTGACCAGTAAAAGGCAGCTTCAGATGTCCCTTTTCAATTCGGTCCTTTGTTCAGAATCATGAGGACTGGGATATTTATTTTTCAACAAAGGTCCACAGTGGTGGAGCACCTGTTTTGCATGCAAAAGTTATCCAGTTCAATCCCTGGCATCTCCAGGTAGGCTGCCTGAAACCCTGGAGAGCCACTGCCAGTCAGTGTATTCCGTACTGAGCTAGATGGACCAATGGTCTCCATAACACAGCCTCTTGTATTCCCTCACTGCCACCGAGTCATTAAGATGGCCCCAGCGCCCTCTCTTTCTCCAGGTGCTCCCAACACAGCCGAGTTGAAGATCTGCCGTGTGAACCGCAATTCAGGGAGCTGCCTGGGTGGAGACGAGATCTTCCTCCTCTGTGACAAGGTCCAGAAAGGTAAGAGATGCCTCCCTTTTCAGTGCAGGGTTTTACTTCCATTGGCCACCTTGGGCTTTGGAAGAGATGTAGAGGTCAAGCCTTGGAAGAGGCTGCAAAGGACTTCTGGACAACAGCAGCAAGGGTTCAACTTTTCATGTGTGTTTTCCTTTCATGGTGTTGTTGTTGTTGTTGTTTTGTTGTTGCTGTTGCTGTTCTTATTCTTAAGGCAGTTTTTAGTGTAGTGGGGAAAACTCAAAAAGTCCTTCCAGCCACATCTTTGCTCATAACAATGGCTAAACCATCTCTAAAGCCTCCTGTGTCTGCCAACCCTTTTAAAATCCTCCCTAACTTATGCATATTTTTTTATAATAATATTTATTAAAGATTTTATCAAAATTACAAAAATGAAAAAAACTACAAAAAACAAAGAAAAAAAGTAAAACACACAAAAATGAAAAGAGAAAAGAGAAAAGAGAAAAAAAAATACATCCAACAATCTCAAATTTTTAGCTTTCATTACCTTCTTTCCTTGACCACCTCCTCCTCCCCTTTCTTGTATCCTAGTTAATAATTATCCCAGCAAATCCTTCCCATAGTTCAAAATATTTTTGTCCTTACATTATCTTAATCTATTTTCATCTTATCATATAACAGGCCTTAAAACCTAAAACTCAAGTCTTAATTTTACCAATTTCTTATAACCATATCATTTACCTAATTCTTTAAACATTTTTACTAGAACCCAGTAGTTCCATTTCAACATTTTCCTAACATTCATCAATTATTTTAAAACAGTCATAATAATAAAAGAAAAAAAAAGGGTAAAACAATCCAATCTTCATCCAACGTCCCTTCTTCCTAGTCCGGATTTTGTCAGTCCTTTTTGTCCCAGTAATCTAGCGCATTAGCCTGGTGTCCTTATGTCTGAGGCCCTCAAGTCGCCTCCATGACCCTTCCGCAGCTCTTCATATTTTCCCTTCACTCGTGGGAACTCCAGCTTAATAATGTTTTTGACCCTTTTCAGCAAAACTGCCCCACTTCCATAAACCAGACTAAACACCATGTGATATTTAAACACCTGTTTCAAATTCCCTCTAAAGTTAAGAGCCCCCACAACTCCAACCATCTGACGGCCCATTACCAGATTCAGAAAGTCCAAACATCCCTGCATGTGGGGGTCAATCCCACCCCCCATTTCCAGACCAAACCAAACTTTATCTTTCCGAATCTGGTTTTTTCCAAATTCATTTTTCAAATCCATATGCTCATGATCCTGAAGGGCCGCGACTCCCTCCATTTCTGGCACCCAGGGTTCAGTAATATACACTTCTCTCATCTGTGCTGTCACAGCACACTCCTGTTTTAGTTCCTGGGTGGGCTCCAAGTAGTTTCCTGCTGCCTGTTCAAAATTTCTGGCCGCATTAGTCATCAAGTCCGTCTTCTCACTTAACTGGTCCAATAGGGCGTTTATTTTGCAGAAAGCGCCCAACAGAGCTTCTGAAGGCATTGTCCTCCAGGGTCACCAATCCTTTCCCAAGGTTGTTATCTGTAACAGCTGCCAGCTCCTGAAGTTGGTTACAATTTCACAGTCTCCCTCTAGGGGGAAATTCTTTCTTTTAAGAACAATGGCAACAGAGTTTCTTTTTCAAGATATTCAGTCAATATTTAATCCTTTAAAATGCGAAAGGAAACAATAGAGTCACTATGTTACTTTTCTTTTAGCTAACTGTCAAAAACATTTGTCTTTGGTCGATGAGCTTCAAACGTCAGTCCTGACACTCCGCTCCAGGATCAGGACGTCGGAAAGTTACTTTGCTTTAAACTCACTTCTGCAGGTTAAAAATATCCCCCTTCTTCCCTTGCTACCGAAGAGGGTTCCACAATTTGGGATGATGAAGACCAATCCTTTAAGAGTAATTTTCTAAGCTCTAGCTTGCGTTGTCTTTGCTTTATTCAGATTACAAGGAAACGGAAGGCTGACTTCCTGTTTAGACCTTACCGTTTCAGTACCAAATTAGATTATATTTTGAGTCCAATACCTTTCTACTGGCTAATCCTTATTTAGAGTCCAATTGTTCAAGTTTCCTGTACTCACGGGTAATTCTTTTAGATGCCAAATTGTCCCAGGAAAAAGGCAGCGCTCTCCGGCAACGGCTATGCGGCTTCGCTCCACGGAAAAAGCAGTAAACTCACAGCACCGCACCACTTCCCCCTCTTCGCTTCGGAGCCCGTTAGTGGGTTCCTTTGCGGGTTGGGGGGGGCGCTAAAGGTGCCCGCCGAGTCCCATGGTCACAGGCTTCACCCGCCTGTGATTTTTTAGAGGGTCCCCGCTTCGCCGTAGCGGATACGACCCGTTTTTCGCAGAGCTGGTCCCTCCAGTTCAGAGGGAGTCAGCCATTGCCGATGGCGCCACCCCGGAAGTCTAACTTATGCATTTTTAAATGCAGGCTCACTATAGTCACCATGTGGCCAAACTGACCTCTTCGCTTCCAGCACTGTTTGCCCACTTCAGTCCTGGGCTTTTCTGTGAGGTTTGCCCTGATGTCACAGCATCTCGCCCAATGGCAGGCAACTTCAAGGAGTCAGCTGATATGTTCAAAATGTTAAAAAGTCTTCCACATTTTGTTTGGTGTGTGTATATGGGTATTTTGGCCTGTTGCCTTCAAAAAGTGCTGTTGGCCATTTCTCAGTTTGGGAACAGGAGATGATTCCACATTTGTGGTGAAAGGAAATAAGACCAGGTGTTGGTATTTCCCATTTTGTTCTTTCCCCCACCCTTCACACCAGCAAGGGGTAGCAACAACCACCAACCTGGATGGCTTTAAAAGAGGATGAGACTCGGTTCACCCTCCACTGTTGGAGGCAGAATGCTTCTGAGTACCAGTTGCCAAATATCACAATTGGGGAGAAGACTGTTGCATTTGGGACTTGCTTTCAGGCTTCCTATTGGAGCACCAGGCCGGCCACTGTGAGAACAGGATGCTGGACTAGATGGGCCATTGGCCTGATCCAGTTTCAGGACTCTCCTTGTGTTCTTACGTTCTCAGTGAGTCTGAACCCCTCAATCCTTCCCCCCCCCCCCGCTTCCTTTGCAGAGGACATTGAAGTCCGCTTCTTCAAGGACTCTTGGGAGGCAAAGGGCTCCTTCTCCCAAGCCGACGTCCATCGCCAAGTGGCCATTGTCTTCAAGACCCCGCCGTACATGGACCAAGCCCTTCGGGAGCCTGTGACAGTCCAGATGCAGCTGCGTCGCCCATCCGACAAGGAAGTCAGTGGGCCCATGGAGTTCCGTTATCTTCCTGATGAAGGTATGTCCTCTCTTGCATGCTCAGGTTCTAAGCTCTATGAGTTTAGGGTCAAAGCTTTCAGCTGTGAGCCAGCTCAGAAACTCAGGTGTATGTTAGGTGCCAAAGGGCTCCCTGAATCAGGGTTACAGTTGCCAAAACAGAATGCCTAGTTTTCATTTTGGGGCCCAGTGGCTCAAAAGACATACTTTTCAATGTGAATTTTTGCTTCCTGAAATAAAGTTCTGATTGCACAGAGAGAATTTGAAAGGGTGTGTTGCTAGTGTGTGAAAGCAGGCAAGATCCAAGGATCCCCAGGGATGCGCCTCCAGGTGGTGGAGACGTCAGGTGCCTTCCTGGCACCTGGGCATCTTCACTTGCTCACAAGTGGCCAAAAGTCAGGTGCAAAATGCGCCCAGTGCCTGGCGAATTTCAAACGCCGCTGTGAGTGTGCAGGCGTGATTCCCTGACTCCAGCTCTCCTGTTACTCAGTCGTTGCCTATGATTGGAGAGTACATTATCAGCTCCCTTTCAAAGCAAATGTGTCCTTATTCTCCCCCCCCCCTTTCCTTTTGGACAGGTGACTTCAATCGTATTGACGAGAAACGCAAACGGACCCTTGGCACCTTCAAGAACTTTGTTCAGAAAACACCCTTTGCAGGTAGGGCTCGAGTTAGAGCGGTAGAAGAAAAGGGTGGTGTGGCTGGTTGAAGAACCTTCAGGGGGGTGAGACATTGGCGACTGGGCCCCATTTGGGACTGTTGGGGCAGAAGACAGGGAGACCAACAGGAAAACAGAGCCCAGAGCCCACGGCAGGTGGAGCCTACTCCTTCTAGTTTTGTCCCCATCCTCCTCCTCCTCCAAGTTCTGCAAGAGCAGGGCTGTGGAGGAATAGCCCAGCAGGCAGAGCCACCCTGTGAGTTGCTTGCAAGTAAAAAGGCAGGCAGATGGACTGGCTGAGGCTGAGGGGGCCGTGCCCTGCTCTTCTTAGTACACTGGCCTCCAACAGAGGAAGTGGTATACCTTGGAATCTCATGAGACCTGGGTTTGATGTTGCAGGGGGGATACTGCTTCCTCTATAGCTCAGTAAATAAGAGCTCACACTTTCCATACAGAGTCCAGGTTCAGTCCCTGGCATCTCCTTTTGGGAGGATCAGGGAGCAGGTGATGGGGAAGGAGCACCTCCCTCTGCCAGTCAGAACAGGCAATACTAAGCAAGACAGACGAAGAGTCTCCCTCACGGTGAGGGTTCTTCCGGTGTCCATACATGGGGGGGGGGAGGGGGTTGAAGCCTTGCTGGGCTCTTGGGAGGAATTTGCATGTTCTGACCCCTTCCGTTCCCTCCCAACAGTCGGGGCTCCAGAACCTCGCTCCCAGCGCCGCATTGCTGTTCCCAAACATGGCCTGGCCCGGCCCAACATCAGCGGTGAGGAATGCCTAACCTTTCCTTTCATGTAACCCTTCTGTCAAGTTAACAGCTTGCTTACGAGGAAAGTTGGTCTGGCTGGGAATCTTGTCCCATGACGTCAATATGGACTAGCATCTTAGGAGTTGTATATGTTCTGTTCAAACTGTTGGTTGGCATTCAGCTCCTGTCCACCCTTCAGCCCGCTTAAAGGAGAAGGGAAAGGGGCTTTTTAAACCTGTGCTCATTGGCAGACGAGTGGAGATTAAATCCTGCTACCTAGGCTGCAAGGTCCTGTTTTCTACTGGGAACAGGGCAGTGCACCCAAAGCAGGATTGAACCCTGTCCTCCAACCCAACAGCTGGCATCACCATTGGTGTCAGTGGGTGTGATGGGCCAAATTGGACCCCATGGCAGGCCGAGATTGACTCGTGGTCTGAAGGCTCCCCACCCTTGCTCTAAGCTATTTATATTCTGTGCTTTCAAAAGAAAAACATGTAACACAATCTGGCAGTTTCCCCCATTGAATGATGATTGGAACTGTTGCTGGGGGAGGGGGCACAGAGCATCTGCCTTGCATGCAGAAGGTCCCAGGTTCAATCTCCAATGGCGTCTCCAGGTGGGCCTGGGAAAGACTCCCTGCCTAAAACCCTGGAGAACTGCTGCTGCCAGTCAGAGTGTAGACAGTACTGAGTGAGATGGGCCCCAGTGAATCTGGCTCAGCAGAAGGCAGCTTCCTATTGGCTTGCTTCTAGGATTTCACTAGGAAACATACACTTATAAAGTCCACAATCACAGCATTTAAAACTAGAAACTTGTTGGCAAGTTGTTGTTGTTTTTGAAAGAGAGAAAGAAAATGCCACATCTGAGTGGATGTTGCAGCACTGGCTCCCAGCAAAATTGGGAGCCACTCTTGGGAATGCACTTCTTCCCTCCCTTTCCCTTAACACAGTATATCCCAAACTTGGGTCTCCATCTGTTATTGGACTACAACTCCCATCATCCCTAGCTGGGAAGACCAGTGGTCAGGGATGATGAGAATTGTAGTCTGGAAACTCAAGTTTGGGAAACTCTGCCTTAACACATGCTAGGTGTTTGCATTGGCGCCGAGGTTGCTTCTTAGTTTCCAAACCATGGCTGGTGGGCAGATCCTGCACCAGCTCTGAGATCCTCTGGCCGGTAAACCCTGGCCAGCTGGGAGTCCAGGAAGGTCAGGAGGCCCTGGCGCTTCTCTCACTGATGCAAGAGTGCTGGTGTGTCCTTTGTCGTCATCTCCTCTCTGATCTTCCTTGCAGGTGTCCCAGGAATCATGGGAGCATCAGGGCAAACCCCACTGCCCACCTCCAAACCCCAGGCCATGGTGCACCCTTCTCCCGCCTACTTCACAGGGCCCAGCCATGCCCCACTTCCAGCGGCGGCTCCTCCTCCGACCGCAGCTGCACAGTCCAGCTTCAGCACGGTGAACATGGAAGATCTGTCGGGCCTGGGCGTGAGCCATCGGGTCCAGCCCTCCGAGTCGGAGGCCGAGGCCAGCATTGCAGACGCCTTCCTGCACCTCCACTTCGAAGGGGCGGATGCTGGGGGCATGGAGCTCGGGGGGATCCTGGATGATGCCCCCTACGCCAGCCTGGAGGGGATTAACACAGCCGAGTTCTGCCAGCTCCTCACAGAAGGGGCCGCCCAGCAAGCACTCCAGGACAACCAAGGCACTCTGCTGACCTATCCAGAGTCGATCAGCCGCCTGGTGTCCCAGCGGAGAGCCCAAGGGGAGCCCAGTGGAGGGGGCGGTGGCGGCAGCTCAGGTGCCAGCTGCTACAATGGCCTTCCGGGGGCCCTTCCTGCTGAGGAAAGCTTTTCCTCCATGGTAGATCTTGACTTGAACTCTTTTCTGAACCAGCTGAACTCATAAGGGTGGAGTCACAGGACCACCAGCTTCTGTCCCTGGGCTCCAGATCCCGGGTGGCTCCTCTTTGTTTGCGTAGACTTTGCCAACTTAACTCTCCCCCTCTCTGGTGGTCCCCCCCGCTGGATGGACTATCCTTCAAGGATGTGTTTGGGTGGGGGAAACCTCTAGGTTCTTGGAACATGAGGTTTTTATAGGCCTGGACCATTGCTTTTAGGCAGAGGCGAGGTCTCTTTCCTCCCCGCCACCAGTGACGTGGGCGTTGTACATTTGGTAACATGGTGGAGCCAGTTCTTGCTTCCCTACTGAAGGCTTGTTTTCCTTCCAGAACTATGGAGCTGTGTGTGTTTTTGACTGTTTGAAGGGGAAGAATCTCTCCTCCTTCCCATGGTTGCCTTCTGAAAACTCGCCAGCCGGCACCTTCTCCTCCTCATGCCAAACAAAACATTATTAAGGGGGAGCGGAAGCTCAGAAGCCTTAAAGAACTGTGCCAGCAAGCAAAAAAAAATCAGCAGGTCAAACCTGTTTCTAACTTTTTTATGAAAAGCCACACAGTTCTAAATGCTACAGTAGCTGTACCAGGATATTTTAAAAGCAAAGCTACTTCTGTACTGTTTCCGGAGTGCCTTAAAGCATTGCCCAAGGTTCTTCTGGTGGGTGAGGCCTTCCTGGTGAAACCCTACAGCCATCTCCAGGGCCGTGAGGGTTTGTCCCTTCTGCCCATGTTTGAAGAGGCGGGAAGAGTTGGAATCGTTTGTTGGTCCTTTGCTGTAGAAGGAATAGCTTAACTCTAGCAGGCTGTTGTGGGTATACAGACATGGGACTTGTGGTGGCAAAACACAGGCTATTTTTCAACCTTGGTGTCCGTGGCCTTAACTGGGGATTTGTGTCAGTCTCTGTGGCATGCACACAGGACTTCTTCCTCTTAAGATAAGGGGTTTTTTTAAAGCCAGAAAGAGCAACAAGGCTGTGAGGGGTAAGCCAGCCTCGTGGATGAAAGGGATGCAGACCCAGTCATTCTGCTCTCGGCCTGCACCTTGCCTGCCAGTGGCGGGGTGGGGTGGGGGTGGGGATAAAACAATGGGAAATCGCATGAGGATGTAGGCGGCGACTTCTTTTTCCGTACTGAAGCCAACTCTGAGCCTTTCCGCTCAGAAAATATGCCGTTACTATAAGGGGGTGCAATGGGACATTTGGTGCCTTTCTCTTGCAGGCTTTGTTTGGCCCTAGCCCTGCTCAGTTTCCTCTTAGGGTGAGGGCTTGAGACCCTCCATGTGAACCCAGTGCCTGCCAGCCCCCAAATCATGCCACCCCTCCAAAGAAAAGCAAGACAGTTTAGGCCACGTAGAGGGAAAACAAGCTAGCAGGAAGCAGGATAATCTTCCCCTTCCTCAGCGGGAAGATAGACCAAAAGCCTCAGATGGCTGAACTCAGACACAAGGTCTAAAACGGAAGAGAGATCCAGTTATCCCAGGTTAGGATGCAGCCTGCTGCCAACAGGGTCTGGTGGGGAAAGCAGCTGCCAAGCCAGCAGGGGCAGCCAAGGTTATGTCCAGGGTGGGGGTGGGATTGCGCCTTGTTTTTTAAATACTATTTGCTGCATTTTTTTAAGGGTGGGTGGGTGTGTCAAGATAGTTAACCACTTAAGTGCTGTTATTGGTCCACAGTTGTCTCACTCTTCTTTTTTTGTTATCTGATGTGGCAATTCTTGCTTTCTTCTTCCTATAGCAGGTTCCTAAAAATAAACTGAAGCCTCAGCCTGGCAGTTTTCTTTTTATCATGGAATTGGGGTGTGGTTTCCGTAAGGACTTGTGGAAGGAAGATCTGGGAACTGTGGCCTTAATTTGCAGGCAATGTCACCTCAAACCAGTATTAGTATTCTCCCCACCCCCACCCACCCCAGTCACATAAAATCCAGAAGCCATGGGGACTATTAGGTTCTTAAGAGGGCAAATTGGGAGCCTTCCCCCAGGAAGCTGTCATGTCCCATCACTCCTGACCATTGACTATGTTGACTGGTGCCGATGGGAATTACAATCCAAAACATCTATCTGGTAGGCATCAGGCTGGGGTAGTGCATTATCATTTAGAAGCATGGATAAACCCTATTGTGCTGCTTTTTAAAACAAAAAACAGCTTAGTAATTCCTTATTTTTTCTCGCTTCCTGGGCTGTTGTATAACTGCACACCAAAAGAACACTGGAGCATAGGTGTGCCTGCACACCAAAGGAACACTGGAGCATAGGTGTGCACACCGTATAGGTGTGCCTGTTTTCTTTTAGGTTGTATAATTTATTGTGATGTTCTGATTTTTCATTTTGGCTTTGCTGGTGCGAAGAGTGTTACATTAAGCACCCAACCTCTTTGCATCTTGCTCAGCCAGCCTTCTTGGCTCCTAAGCTTCTCCCTCCCATTTCCCAGCTGATCAGAATATGTTTGTTTAATGGAAAGAGGTTCTGGAACCAAAGCCATTTTCTTTTATTACTTTTGCCTGCACTCCCATAGAATTATGACACTTACCGTATCTAGCTTTTCTTCCAAAACATTAAATAAGATATCCCTATCCACATGTACAATTTGCATGAATCAAGCAGGGAAGTAGAAGGTGCAGTTTATACATGCATCATGCTCTTTCCCTAAGCCCAGGCATGGGACAACTTAGGGCTCTCTAGATATTGCTCGACCCCCAGTTCCCACTTTCCCTGGGCTTCTTTGGCCATGCTGTCTGGGGTTGATGGCAGCCATGTGCCCCTGAAACAACCTTACATTTGTATCTTGAAGGGGAGAAGCTTCACAAAAAAATCCCCAAACAAACTGCCCTCAGTTAGAAAGGCTACCTGAAATGGTAGTTGCATGAACAAGGTAGAAAGCAAATTCTGACTACTGGACAGCTGCATAATTCATTTTGTGGTACGACTGGTTATTTGAAGAGCACGGACAGGGTTCACCATAGTGCAAGAATGTTCAGGTCCTTCCTTCAGTTCCCGTAATGCAGAAACGTAGGAAGTTGCCTTATACTGTGTCAGAACAATGATTCCTCTTTCAGTACTGTTTACACTGACTGGCAGCAGCTCTTTGGGCTTTCAGTTGAGGGACATTGCCAGCTCCACTTGGAGATGTCATTGGGGACTGAATCTACCGCTAAGCCACAGCCCTTCCCCTCTCAAGGATAAGCATACTTAGTCTGCATAATAAGGTTGCCATATTTCAAAAAGTTAAAACCCAGACAAAAAGTTGAGGTGTTTGTTTGTTTTGCAAAATCTAAAAAATTGAAGTTGAGCTTTTTGGGGGGAATTCACCAAAATATTGACTTCCGACATAAGTTGCCATATGTCCGGGTTTTCCAGGACAATTTCAGCCATTTCCACCCAGACACTGCTTCTGACTGCCGTATTCTGGTCATGTCCGGCAAATTCCAGACCTATGGCAACCCTAGTATAGAAGCCTCTTTAAAAATTCAAAGTTTTCTGAGTAGGAACTAGCTTTAACCTGCAAGTGAGGCAATTCAAAGACTGGTGCCAGCTGGCCTGCTTGCCTCTTCCATTTCCATTCTCTCTTCCCACACACCCTCTTGGCAATAAACATTCAGCAAGAAGACAAAATCACTTTATTTTTTAAAAAACTATTTTACAGGTAGGCAAGTGCTGCTGAATCTAATTTATTTTCCACAGCCTCAAGAGGAAAGAAATGTTGAGAGACATTCCCTTAAATGAGTAAAACTTGTCCCAACACATTTTGTTGGGATAGTGTCTATGTTTAGCCCCTCTTTCAAAACTACACAGCACCTCCCTGGTGAACCATTAGTAGTTTCTGATGAAAAACTTCCCTAGAAACTACTTTTCCCAGGCATTATGGCAGGCCTGGGGAACCTGTGGCAAAATTAGATGAAACTGTTGGAAGCAAGAATATCCAAACTTTTGTGTTTCACAGAACTCCCCATAGTCTGCTTAGATTATTCTACAAGATGGGAATGTTTTGCGTTGTTAGAAAGTATGCCGCCTCTTAGCACAGAGGTAGCCAAACCCTCCAGGTGTTTTAGACTAAAACTCCCATCAGCCTCACTCAATGGTCAAGGATGCTGGGAGTTGCAGACCAAAGCATTTGGAAGACACCATGTTGGGTATTCATATCCTAAACATGCAAGGATTTGTCAAATAAGAGATCATTTGACTTGCCACCCCTTTTCTTTTTGACTGCTACAGTAATCTTTCTACTGACCTGTCATGAAATGGGAGTGTGTGCATTTATTTTGATACCCAAAGTCACTGGGGAAGGGGATATGAAAGCATACGCACAGGCAACTGAGGAAGAAGTGCAGTGATGCACTCCTAGTAAGAAGTTCTTGAAAACAAGGAAGGCAGCACACTCCATTGAAAGATAAATTCAGGTGTCCTTAAATGTGGCTGCAGGAAGACCAATGCAGGCAGCTGCCACCCAGTGCTGAAATCCTGCCTCCAGCATCCCTGCCGGCCTGTGCTTGGCAACTGTAATGTGGTCTCTCTGAGGGGGAGCGAAAGGGGAGGGGCACTGGGACTTGTAGCTCCCAGCCACAACACCATTCCCCTGGAAGAGCCACACATCCAAAGGAACACGTTTTAAGTCACTTCCATGTTGTTCACTTTGTTGGTGATGCGCGAACGCCGAGGGATACATTCCAAATCAAACTTACTTTCGTAGATGGTGGGGCAAAGGTGCCAGCGGTTGTCTCGGTAGATGCCCAAGTAGGTATAAACATCAGGCTTGTAGGACAACAAGCATTTGACCCCTGTGGTGCGGATCACAGCATCGGCCACCAGCACCTGCTCCTCATTTGTGAAGTCGTCTGTGTATACACAGATGACCTGCTTGCGCTCCGAGTCGGGGCAGCAGGGGCTGACCTTGGCCACGCCAATGCGCCCATCGAGCACCGCACGGGCAATGCCACACCAGGCATGGTCCACCTTGAAGCCACTATCCAGGTGCATGAGCCACTTCCCGGTCAGCACTCGCCGGTTCAGCGCCAGCTCCTTGACCATGTCGAAGGTGATGTGGCGCCCGCTGGCTTGCAGCAGCTCCCAGTCCTCCTGCAGCCCTACCACATCGCCAGCTTCAGGACAGAAACGGGGCCCATACACTGCTATCCAACCCACCGGCTCAGCATTGCACTCGGGGTCACCAAACCGGGACACACGGGACGGTTGGTAGGTCTGCAGCCACTCCTCGAATTCGGCCCGGGGAGTCTTGCGAGCATCAAAAACTACCCAGGGGTCCATATCTGCCGCCATGGACTCAGCAGCCAGCTGCTCTGCTGCAAAAGCACCTTCCTTCCCTGTCTTATCATCCTGGCTGGACATGGCACTGCAGGGCACCTGACAAAGAAGGAGAGGGCAAAGCAAAATGTAATAAACAAGAGGCAGCCTGCCTGGTCCCTGCAGTCATATATCCTAGTTTGCAATGTTTCCTTCATAGAACTAGCCAACAAGACAAATTCTCTACACAGTCCCATTTTACAGATTAGAGAATTGAGGCCAAGCCTCACTCGCCCTGAGGTCATTACCAAACGTGTCCAGTAACTATTTATCTGTAACTGTAACCCAGCTTGGAATTTATAAAACAGGAATTCCAGAGTGAGCAGTAGCAACTGAAGTTTACCAACATACTTTTTTTTTTTAGTTACTCAAAACTGCTGGGCAGTATGGTGCAGAACACTAGCCTTGGATGTGAGACCTGGCTGCAAACCCCAGCTCAGCAGGCAGCCTTCTACAGAAAGTTACTAGCTCTCTGCTTGATCAGCCTCAAAACCTTGTTGCAAGGATAACAGAAGAGCAACATGTACTAGAAGAAGGGAGAGGCGCATGTCTGAAACACTGAAGAGCCTCTGCCAGTCAATTTAAATAATACTGAGCAAGATGCACCAACGGTCTCAGTATAAGGCAGCTTCCTCCATTCCAACCACAATACGTTCCAAGTAGTAAAAATGGAATACAATTAGTTAAACATTTTGTACACACACACACACAACCCTTTCAAGCACTACACACCAAGGGTTGGATCCAGGCTTAGTTACTGAATTCAGTAAAGTTTAAGTTAGTAATAACTTAACATTATCAATGTAAAAGCATCAGTATAGTTTAATGCATGGGGAGGGTAGCTCAGGCCCACCAGCCAAATGCAGCCTTCCAGACTTTGCTATCTGGCCCTCTGATCTATTCCCCAATCCAGACCCTTCACTCAACCTGCTTCTCACTACAAACGTTTCTGCCTGGATTTCGGGCTTTCGAATTTTAGTAGCGCCCTGTGAGGTGCCAAAATTTGGTGCATATCCCCGCCACTCAACTTCATTCTACTTAATTGTTGTGGCATCCCTCACAGCCAGTGCAGGCAAACCTGCTCCCCTAAATCTGCCTCTGCAAGATGGGATGTGCTTTTGAACTGCTTGCCTGGATGGAAGATACGGAGGGGTGTGCAACTAGCCTACTGTGCAAAGGTAAAATCTGCATTTCAGCCCACATTTGCCTCTGGCTTTGCTCATCGTTGCCATGTGGCCCAGAAAGGAACGTGGCCCCTTTAGCTGCTGATAAAGGTTTCCCACCCCTGCCTTTAAGACATATTTACCATTTACCAAGGCAACACTAACTACAGCAACGCAAAGGGTGCTCCAAAGACATTTTTAATTGTAGAGGGGAACCTACAAAAACTAACCACATGCAGACCTACGCAGCTCCTCACTTAGGGGCCGTTTTAGGCAGCATTAAATTTTAGTCTAAGGAAGGAATAGCAATAAGCTGGTTGCAGAAGGAGCGTGGCTGTTAAAAACAACACTGCAGTGACTAAAGAAATTGCCAGTGTCAGTTGGTGTGTTAAGGAGTCGCCCAAAGGAGCTTATGGGAAAGGGTGGGGAGTATGCCAAAAATAAAAATTAAGCAAGACCCATCCAGGAAGTTTTTCCCTCGCTTAGGGCTGATAACACTGGCCTACCTTGCAGGGGTGCTCAGCGCAACAAGAAACTTAATGGAGGCGAAGCATTCCGAGCACCGTAAAGCAAACCGTTACTGGCAATGACTGCCGAGAGCGGCAGGCGTTGGAATAAACAGGCAAACGGGAGCCCCCTCCATTCTCTGACCCTCCCCGGCGAGACAGAGGAGCGCGAGAGAGCGGGCCTCTCCTGGCCCCTCCAGGGAAGCCGCCGCCGCCGCCGGAGCCCCTTTCGCAGCAGCCTCGCCTGGAGTGGCGTTGCCTTACCAACGGCCTGGCGTAGGCGGCCCGGCGCGCGGCACAGCCCGGAAGTTATGCGGGGAATGCATTGGAGAGGGGACAGGAAGTGCCGGGGAACTGAGGTAAGGGAAGTGAGGTAAGGGAGCCAAAGTTTTTTTGCTATCTTCCGAAAAAAAAGGGGCTTCTTTTTTTGCGCTTCCCAGTATTTGAGGATTATTATCTCTTCGTCCCAAACCTAAAATATCTGAGGGCACGGGGGTGGGTTTAAAACACATCTCCTCTCACAAATGGCAACCCGCCATGTTGGGCATTGTTTCCTATGGGCGTCCGGAGTGGTGCCGGTCTAGCAGTTGGCTTCTCTATGGAGCAACAGCCCCCCTCTAAAATGTGCTCAGGCTGTTAAGAGGGCGGGGTGTTTGTGTGTGTGTATCGCGCGCGGAGGATTCCATTTTATATCGGAAGTGACGCAGAAGGGCTGATTTTTTACACCCCACCCCCCGCTTTCTTCCGGATTGCGCCTAAGTGTTTTGAGTTTTGTTGAGAGGTGGGTCCCTATCGCTCTAGGCGCAGCTACGTTGAAATCCCTTCGTAGTTTACACTGGGGAATAAAGCGGAAAACCAGTTTAGTTTGACGTCGGATGTGATGTTAAGAGCTCCGTTGGCATCGCAGCCCTTCATGGTATAACCACGGTTCCCCAGCCCGCCCATCTGCAGTGCGGGATTCAGAGCACTGGACTGCCTGGCAGTGCTCTCCTGAAACATCACCCACCCACCCAAGTACCGCGATGCGAGGATAATATCACTGCAGGGCTGTTGTAAGCCTCACTTTCAGCC
Source organism: Podarcis raffonei (assembly GCF_027172205.1). Taxonomy (NCBI): domain Eukaryota; kingdom Metazoa; phylum Chordata; class Lepidosauria; order Squamata; family Lacertidae; genus Podarcis; species Podarcis raffonei. The sequence goes on from NC_070617.1 coordinate 14,041,350, forward strand.
ACTGGGAAGAACTGGGAATGTTATTGGAGGGTGGGGTGTAAATTCCTTAAAATAATTTAAGGATGGAAGCATTGGGCTACACTGCATTCTGAGCTTCTCAGCCACACACACTACTGCAGTATAAAGATGACAACATTGCAGGGCAGATGTAAGCCACAGGCTCTAAAAGCCTAGGGTAACGGGGCAAACAGGGCCACATGGCTGTCACTTAGAGCCGCTCTCTCACACACATGCCCAAATGTTTAAAAAGGACAACCACAGGGCTACCTTGGAATCCCCTCATAAGAATATAAAAGTGGCCCGTCTAGCCCATCATCCTGTTCTCACTGTGGCAATCTAGATACCTCTGGGAAGCCTCCAAGCAGGATCTGAATGCAACAGCAACTCTCCCCACTTCTGACTCCCAGCAAATGGTATTCAAAATCAGTGGCATACTTTCTACATGGTGGAGGCAGAACATAGCCATTGTAGCTGGCAGCTCAGCCAAAGCAACTGCCACCTCACCATCAACTACGGGCTGCATTTGCATTTGTGGCGCAGTGCTTAAAAAAACTAAAGTCATGTTTCATTCCTGCTACTACTCCCCCCGCCCTTCTTTTGTATGAATGGTTTAGCTTTGGGGCTCCTCAGTGCCCTCCTCCGCCTTGAAATTGCCCACTTGCTCTCAGCCTCTTGCATCGGGGTCCAGTTCCCTTTGTGGCCCAGAGAAAGATGGCAGATAGTGATCAAACCATTGCAGTTGCTTTTCCTTCTGCTCGCTCCTATTGCTTTGCTGCCCCTCACTGCCCCCACTTTGGAAGTGAATGGATGGCAATGGAAGCAGGAGCAGCAGGAACAGCATTGTCCCCTCCCCTCACGCACTGGCAGGTGCTAGATGTTGCCAACTCCTGACTTCAGCCCTTGGGAAGGGTGTGCTGTTCCCCTATCACAACTGGGCTAAAATCCTGCATTTCTTTGTTCTTTCTGAAATACAGCTGCTACTTTTATTTTGCAGGAAAAGGGGGAAATTTAGCATCAAAACTAACTGGCAAGTCTCATCTGACAAATGAATAAGCAGTCTACTGTTTTGTTCAGTCTGCGCTACAAGTGAGCAGAGCTAGCATACAGGTCCAAAGTGGCATTCCTCAGCTTCATCTTTTTTTTAAGTAAAAAGCTTGTATATAAGGAAACAAGCTGGAAAGCTTTGATTGGTCACAGAGGCCTGGTTTTTTGGGGGGGCGAGGGGGTGGTTTGCTGGATCAGAAATGGCAAGCTTAGGATCATACCTTTAAATTGTTTATGTACAGTACACAAATCATGCAGGAAAAATGGTTTTTGCTACTTTGGGCGCAGAATGAATTGAGTACACAGTACATCTGAAACTGGTTTTAAGCTCAGTATCCCAACAGTCTAGATTTCCCCAACACTGCCACTCAGGAAACTTGGTAACCCGTAGGTCAGAAAGTCTTTACATCAGATCTCAGATCAATTCCTGAAGATACCAGGGTGTTGTAGGCAAGCTGTCTCTCTCACTGCACTGACACTGTGACATACCTTATAAGTTTGTCATAAGTGTTTCAACCCAGCTAATGACACTGTTGTTGGAATGGAAACAACAGAGCAATCCTGTGTATTGAAGGCGATGGAAGCTGGCCCACATTATTTAACTTGTTTTCTTCTACATATATATTCTGTCATTTCTCCATCGTGGAACCTAAGGTGGCGTACAAGGGTTCCCCATCCAGGCAGGAACCAACCAAAAGCTGCTTATTTTCTGCAAGGTGCCTCGTGCTTTTGGCCAATACTTTTTATCATTGTACTTTTCACATATCAAAAGAAGCTGCCTTTGGTTTTCCTTTTGGATTGAAAAGCAGGGCAGAAATTAATTCAAAATTTTAAAATATACTTTTCAGGCAAGCCTTTATAACATAAGGCTGATCTCATGCCTACTTACCTGGGAACAAGGCCCATTGAACCCAGTGGGACTTCTTTCTGGGAATACAGAAAGATTGTGCTTTAACATGTAAAGAACTTATTTACGGGTAAGCCTGTGCAGAAGGATTGCAGCCTTATATCAATTTATCTATCTGTTAATGGCAGCTGTCTTGTACTCAAATGAATTTTTTTAATTGCTGCTATCATTTGATTGTTACCTTCCAGTAGCACCTTAAAGACCAACTAAGTTAGTTCTTGGTATGAGCTTTCGTGTGCATGCACACTTCTTCAGATACACAGATACTTCAGATACTTATGTGTATCTGAAGAAGTGTGCATGCACACGAAAGCTCATACCAAGAACTAACTTAGTTGGTCTTTAAGGTGCTACTGGAAGGGATTTTTTTTTTTTTTTTTTACTATGGCAGACCAACACGGCTACCTTTCTGTAATTTGATTGTTACATCATAGTTGTTGCCCTTTCTTTCTTTCTTTCTTTCTTTCTTTCTTTCTTTCATCTTTGGGCAGCTATTTTATGAACATTTACTTGACAGTCATCCTCGTTGGACACAGTGGGACTCCCTTCTCAAGTAAGCATGATTAAGCCCCTTAAATGGCAAACTAATTCGAAGCGGGATAGCATGAGACTCTTAAGACCAGGGTCGTGGGTTGGAGCCCCACGCTGGGCAAAAAGATTTCTGCATTGCAGGGGGTGGCCTAGATGACCCTCGTGGTCCCCATGCTCCTATGAAACGAGTCGTGCGTGCATGTGGCTCAGAAGCTCCCTCTCCGTCCCCCTTCGAGCTTCTACTTTGGGGGGGGGCGGAGGGAGTCTCCTGCTTACCTAACTTTGAACTCGAGTCTAGGGGGTGGAAGCCTTCCAGAAGTGGTTACCCCGCCCCGCTACTCCCACCCCCCCTGACCATTGGCCCTGCTGGCCGGCGGGGTTGATGGGAGTTTGCAGGCAAACGACCTGTGCGGAGCCCCCGGTTCCCCCATCTCCGCTTTGCGGGTGGGCTGGGGCTCCCGCTTTGTGCGCTAGTTCCTTGACGTGGCAGGCAAGCCAGCCTTTGCTGCCCTTTTGCTCCTTCTGTTCCGCGGGCACCGCAGGATGTGTGTCTACTGATGGTTTGTTTTTATGAATGGGCCTCGCGCTCTCGGGGGAAGGAGCGCCCATTCATGCCTTTCCGCCTCGATCCAGGCGGCGTTAGGACCCGCGCGGCGGGCGGCGAGGAGGAGGAGGAGGAGGCGGCGGAGGCTGCTTGGCCGGGTCGGGCGAGGCGGCTCCTTCCGAGGTGATCCTGATCCGGCTCTTCGCTCGCTGCAGGCCCGGCAGCAGGAGAAGGAGGAGGAAGAAGGAGAAGGAGGAAGAGGAGAGGAGATGCCGAGCAAGAAGAAGAAGTACAATGCGCGCTTTCCTCCGGTGAGATCCCCCGCGGCTGCCCTCCCCTAGCCTGCCTTACCCCGGGGTAGAGCTTGCACCAAAGCCCGGCCCGCAGCAGCGGAGCCCCTCTTGCCCCGGAGGAAGGGAGCAAAAAGTGCCGGGGCTGCTTCTCGGACTGCCACCCTCCTCCCCACCCCACCCCGGCCGCTGCAGAATCCCCAGAGAGTTTGAGGCTGCGATCTTAAGCCCGCTGCAGCTGGGGAGGGGGCACCCCATTGAAACTGCTGAGTAGACACGGCTAGGGTGGCTGCCTAAATAAATTAATCAAGGCGGCAAATGAATTACTTCCCTTTTACTTGCCCCCCGTACCTCCCATATGCTTCAAGCAAGATGTGGAAAGGGGGGGTGAGAGAAAAGAAAGCAGGTAATACAGACCCCTCCCTAAAAGACACTCGTGCCTGCTTGCCTATAAAAGTCTTAAGAACCCCTTATTTTTGCTGTTTATTAGAATAGACCTGGTATGGGGAAGCTTTGGCCTTCCAGATGTTGCTGAACTACAACTCCCATCACCCCCTGGCCATTGGCTGCTGGGAGTCACAATTCTGCAACATCTGGAAGGCCAAAAGTTCCCCACTCCTGGAATAGACACACAAGCCTGCCTCCCCCACCCCCACTGCCTTCCTGCTCCAGGGAATAAAATGTAACCCCGAACACACAGGCAACTGATCCCTCCGCACAGAAGAGAAAACCCATAGGAGAGGTTTTCTGCTTTAGCAATTCAGTGAGTGTAGCCCATTTTCCAATAAAATACAAAACAAAATCCTCCTTCGAATAAGCTTGATGCACCTCCGGATGTTGCTTGATTGCAGTTCTCATCGGCCAGAGCCAGCGTGGTCCCTTGTCACTTGTCAGGGATGACGGAAGGTGTCGTGCAACAACAACTGAACAGGAACTGGTTCCCTGACCTGATAGACAAGCCCCCTCGCCAATGGAAATTGGCTTTTGTAGCCCCTGTGGAAGATGTGCCCTCTGCTCTCTGTGGCCTTTGCAAGATACAATCTGGCTCCTGAGGAATCCATGACCCTCCAGAAGTGTTGGGACTACAACTCCCATCATCCCTGAACATTGACCATGTTGGCTGGGGCTGATGGGAGTTGGAGTCTGCCCACATCTGCATGGCCACTAGTTCCAGAACTGTTGTTGGACTGCAGCCCCCATTGGCCCCTGCCAGCATGGTCAGTGGTCCAGCAACACCTGGAGGGAAGCAGGTTTCCCTCTCCTGGCATGGAATAGGTCTGAGTTTATTTCCTCTGCTATTTGCTAATGTTGATTGCTGGGTCCTGGGCCAACCTGAGGTCTTATAGTAAGGCTACTTGGTGGGTGCCTCTTTTGTAGAAGGGCTTTCTGAAGAGGGGGTGCATTTTCTTTTCTCTGTCCAAAGTGCTGCTGCTGGACAATTTTGGTGGAAAACCTGGGTTCCTGTGTTTGGAGCAAGACAGATTATTTTTGTCTCTTTTCACTTTTCATCATTTTATAAAACCTCTTATCCTTCCTTCCTTCCTTCTTTCCTTGGTCCCAAAAACCTTTTTGTGATTGAGTGATCAAGAGACTGCTGATCATCCACATGTATTCCAAGCATGGATAGACTCATGATACATTTGTATAGGACATTATTACAACATTGGCTGTTTTATCTTTTCACTGCCTTTTGGGACAGTGTTGTTATTATTATTATTATTATTATTATTATTATTGGCGGTTCACAACTTAAAATTGCAATATAAAAAACACAAAATACATAATAAGAACATGAATATGATTATGTATTTTAATTTTTATTTTTACTTTATTCTGCTTTGTCATTTGAAAAACAATTTGGTTTAATTTTCCTAGCTGAATGTAAGATTTTATATTTCAATTAATTTTTTTAATTAAATTAAAATTTTAAAAATCTGGAGGGACACATGTGAGCCTCTCCTGGAACATGGCCTGCTATCCTTTGACTTGTACAAGCATGAGAGTTGTAAAACCCACGAGATTTACTTTGGAGCACAAATGCATAGGATTGGGCTTTCCTTAGGGTTGAGAAGCGTGTGACTTTGCAGGTGTTGGTAAATTCCAACTCCCATCAATCCTCTTCCTCTGTCTGAAATTTCAGGCCGGCCAGCGTCTTTCCCATCAATTGCTGCCTGATCCTTTTTAACTGGAGGTTATGGGGTTTACCTGGAGATCTGGGACCTTCTTCATGTAAAGCATGTGTTCTTGCACCCTAAAACAGAAACAAGACTCTTGCCCACGTGATTCTGGATAAACAGCTAATTCACATAGGAAACTGCCTTAGACATGCACACTTCAGCTTATACCCAGAACAAACTTAGTTGGTCTCTAAGGTGCTATTGGACAATTTTTTAATTTTTTAATTTATTTCGACTGCGTCAGACCAACACGGCTACCTGCCTGAATCTGCCTTAGACAGAGCCAGACCACTAGTTCACCTAGCCCAATATAAACCAGAGATGGGGAGCCTCATGCTGGGGAGCAGATGGGGCTCTCTAAGATGTTTAGCCGGGACCTTGGGACTCTCAGTTGACAGAATCTGCTCCCCAGGCCACACCCCATACTGGCCTTCCTCCCTGCCTTCCCTGAGTGTTTTGTCTTGGCTCGGCTGAGAAATGTCCTTGACTGAGATAAGGCCTCTTGCTAGCCTGTGTGGAGGGTGCGGAATGCAGCCTGCTCCACAAAGGCAGGAGTTCTATCTGCTTTTTGCCTCTGGTCCTCCCCCTTCCAGAACTTGTCCACAAGGGATTCTGGCCTTCTGCCTAAAAAGCATTCCTCACTCCTGGTCTACACTTATCTGGAGATGCTGAAGACTGAGTTTGCATGCAAATCCTGTGTTCTGGCGCTGAACTATGGGTCTCTCCACCCAACCCCCGTGAAGCTAGGCTGGGCATTTCCACTTCAAGCATCGCAATGCCCCAGGTGCCCCACTCTCTTGCCCTGCAGTGGATCCTAGCCTTTCTTGACTCTGGCAGACAAGGGTGCCTGAGGGCTGTCCTTCAGCAAGCCCAGCAGCACAGTCCTTCCTGCCAACCCATGGGACAACCTGGGTGCGATGCTAAAAAGCTAGCTTCCCGAGAGCAGTGTGTCTTTTTACCCAAGTTGGTTGTTCGCTGGCAGCTCCCTGCTGCACCCCAGGTGCCAAGGCAGAGTTCAGGGGAAGGCTTTAGTGCAGGGCTGGGGAAATCCATGGCCGCCCCAGCTCCCATCAGTCTAGAGGGCAATAGGTTCCCCTTCCCTGGTTTAGTGCTTAGGAGAGATGCTGAGCCTTGGTCACCCAGTCCAAGTCACTTGGATGTGGGGGGGGGTGCACTCTGCATGTGCTTAGAGGAGCCCTTAGAGGTTTTGTTGTTGAGTTGTTTTTTTACTCTGTGGGCTACAGAGTTGGACCATTGAGCTTCCAAAATAGATGATCCCCTGGGCTGAGGTTGAGTTCCAGGATTACCTCTTCAATTTCTAAAGTGTTTCCTAGTGTTTGCTTCTAGGGCCACCCAATGAGTGGTTGTTCCACCTAAGCAGAAAGCCTCCAGTTCAAACGTCACCTCTGCAGTGATTATAACCAGCACCTTGAACTAGACTTGGGAGCTAGCTGGCAAACCGGTGGCACTGATGCCCTCTGTCGTTTACCCCTGTTGGGAAGTGAGGCACCACCACTGTGGCCATGCACACACACCACATTTGAAGCACATGGCTTCCTCCAAGGAATCCTGGGAACTATAGATTACTCTAAACTCAGCTACAGTTCCCGGAACCCTTAATAAATTACAGATACTTGGGGGGGGGGTCATGTGCTTTAAATGGATGGCATGCACACAGCCGCATTCCCTTGTTAATAGGGGTGAAGTACAGTGTGTCAAATTTGGTCTTCCAGCTAGTTTCCAAGGCGCCAGTTCAAGGCCCTGGTTATTATCGAGTGGTTGGAATTGGGGGTTGTATTCTGTGATTCCACAGGCATGTAAAATGTGGTGACTACCAGGGATGTGATTCAGCTTTGTGACCAGCTAAGTTGAATTTTTTCAAACTCAGGAAACAAAATTTCTAGATCTTACAGGCTGTTTGGCTAAGTCCAGCTGAAATCTGAGAAGCCAGGGTTCCGTTTTAATACCCTCTTCCATTCTCCATTTTTTGTTTTTAAAAAGGCTCGAATCAAGAAGATAATGCAGACTGACGAGGAGATTGGCAAGGTGGCGGCGGCTGTTCCTGTGATTATCTGTATCCTTTTCGTCACATTGCCTGGATCCGCCCACCCGCCAAGCCTTGGGGAGAAGTGCAAGGAGACCAAGTGGGGGAATGTGTCTTGCTCCAAGGAGATGGCTTGAGGAACCTGTAGGAATTCGATTCCGACCAAACTAAGCCTCCTACATATATTTTGCTCTAGGAGGCATTGTTTGGTCAGAATAGTGCATGGGTAGGCAAACTAAGGCCCTGGGGCCTGATCCGGCCCAATCACCTTCTAAATCTGGCCCGGGAATCTGTGTGTTTTTACATGGGTAGAATGTGTCCTTTTATTTAAAATGCATCTCTGGGTTATTTGTGGGGCATAGGAATTCGTTCATATTTTTTTTTCAAAATATAGTCCTGCCCCCTGCTGAAAAAGTTTGCTGACCCCTGGAATAGTGAATACACTTCCACAGCTAACACTCAATAAATTACTTCTGGTAAATGAGCCACCATTGCCGCTAGAGGGCTGTGAAAATTTGCGTCCCAGGCATTTTAGACTCGTCTACTCATCTACTATTGAAAACCAAAGGGGCATATTGGATGCAATATGTGAATTTTTTCCCCAGGAGGGACCTGCTGCTAGTCAGCCCCAGGCAGGATGGCCCGTGCTCAGGGATGAGGATGAAGCTGTTGTCCCACTATATTTGGGGGGCCTGACAGGTTCCCTAGGACTGGATGGACAAATCTGACCTCAGGCAGCCTCCTGTGTGAGGCTTTGCACTCTCTGCACATTGTCAGGGGGTTGGGGGGGTGGCTCCCTTCACAGCATCCCTTAACTGTAGGTCTCCCCAAGCTCGGGCGCTGGAGCTCTTTCTAGAATCGCTACTGAAGAAGGCCTGTCACGTGACGCAGTCCAGGAACGCCAAGACCATGACCACATCGCACTTGTGAGTACCTGCTGCACATCAAGGTGCAGGGGCAGAGCCAGTCATGAAAGGGTGGCGGATGGAGGCAGAGTTGGTGCAATCAGCTGGCAATTACTGACATCGTCTCTCCTTGGTTTTTAATCCCGTTTTGGAAATGTGTATATTCCTTGTGGCAAGGAGTTCCCCAGTTCAGCTTTCCTCAAAGTAAGCACAGGCATTGGCTGTGGAAGTATTGCAGTTCAGCCTCCCCGTATCAGGCAGAATTTGTTGAGCTTCAAGTGCTTTGGCTTGAAGTGCAGAAAGTGTTTTTATTTTAAACTGTTTATTCCCCCCAACCATGCCTCTCAAAAGTATTTTTTACTTACTTACCTCCTGTTATTTCGTCTTTTTCTTTCATACATGTATCTAATTCCCCCCTCCAAACTTTCCAGTTTCTCTCATTCCTTCTGCCCACTCCTTTTACACTCACTTCTTCCTTCTGCAGCAGCTTTAGACTGTTATCATATTCCTTTTTGTTTCATTTACTTTAAAAAAATTAACTTTCTTTCTTTCTGATTTCCTTCAGTACCTCCTCTGGCTTCTTCCTTTCAGAGGAGTGAGACCTTCCTTCCCTCCCCTGCCTCTTTCTCTTTATTTCTCTTTCCCACCCACCTTTACCAAGCATACAGGTTTGCTGGCATTGCTCCTCCCAAAAGTCAGAGGCCACAATGGAAGAGTGAGGAAGCACTGTGTGAGCTGTGGCCCTGAAGCACCCTTGAAAGTAGACTTAAGACCCACTGGTGGTCCCTGGCCCATTGGAGAAACATCAACAGTCCCACGAAGTTGAAGGCAGCTAGCTGCCTGCCTTCACAAATCTAGTAACCTTTATTTGAAACCATGAGGGCTAGAAACTTGTCTCCCCGTCCCCCTGATTTTAAACAGAAGTTCTGTCACTGCGTCAGCTGTGTCTGGATTTCCCATCTAAGCCTGTCATCTGGTTTTGCAGGAAACAATGCATAGAGCTGGAGCAACAGTTTGACTTCCTGAAGGACCTTGTTGCCTCCGTGCCAGATATGCAAGGAGACGCGGAGGATAACCTCATGGAGGGGGAGAAAGTTTCCAGGAGGTAGGAAGGGAGGGGAAGCCCCCGTAGCATAAGGTCCCAGGTTCAATCCCCGATTGCATCTCTCCGCTTTCCCAAAAATGGCCATTTGGCAGGAGATGGCTAAGATCCTTCTCAGCCTCAGACCCTGGACAGCCTCTGCAAGAGAGAGTAGACAGTACGGGGCTAGATGGATGAATAATCTGATCTGACCTAAGATAACCTCCTTCATAATGGGTGGGATGGGAGACACTGGAGGAAGTTCTGTCCCTCTCCCCTAATCTGATCTTTGCTAAAGGGGGCAGATGGGGAGGTTTTTCCCATAATATGAATACTTGCTTCTTCTGCTTCAGGAACCTTTGCAACCATCCTGCAAGTTGGCTAGTATTGTCCTTGTTAAATTGTGAGTGGGAGGCTGAGGACGGGGAATTGGAGGCCCTCCAGATATTGTTGAGCTCAAACTCCCATCAACCCCCCAACCAGGGATGGCGGGAGATTAAGTAAACACACCTCCAGAGGACCACAGTTTCCCCAGCCTTGTCAAGAGACCAGTCTGGCTGAGCTAAGACTAGAACCAGGAATTTCAGCTCTCAATGACTACACATGACATGTGTTGGGCCGTAGCCAAGTGGTAGAGCATCAGTTTCTGAGCCGCTGTTTGTGTCTGCCTGGTGAAAGTGGAGACTTTTCCTGGGGAGGCTTGCTTTAGGTCTATTTAATTATATGAATCACTCCCCCAGCAAAAATCCCTGAAGCAATTTACAGGACGAGTGAGGTGCAGTAATGAATAAAAATGCATCATTATATTCAAAATGTAGTCAAAGCAAAAAACAACAACACATCCCATCATTGGTGCTGCCCAAATGACCAGGAAAACAAAAATGTCTTGGCCTGGCAAGGTTGGTGCCAGGCAGACCTCCTTGGGGAGAGCTTGCTAGAGGTGTGGAGCTACCACAGAAAAGGCCCCTTTCTCTTCTTGCCACTCTCTGGAACTCCTTCAAAGGTGGGATGCAGAGAAGGGCAATGGGGGACACGATCTCAGGGTTCAGGAGGTTTATATAGTGGAAGGCAGCCTTTAGAGATAGGGGTCTTGAGCTTTGCAAGGCGGTAAAGGTCAAAGCCAGCAATTGAGCCCCGGTTTCCAAATGGTCTTCAGGGGCAGCCCCATGAACAACGCATTGCATAGCCTAACCTGGAGGCCTCTTCCGCACACCTGTCTCCACTTTCTTTTCCTCTCTGGTTCAGGGGCCGGAAACCTGGCACTGGGCGAAAGAACGGCGGCCCAGGCAAAGGACGGGATCCGAAGCAGTCGGGCACAGACTCGGAGCAAGAGGTGGGCTGGCGTGGTTTTGAGTGTCTTCAGAAACCGAAACCCTCTTCTAATTGCAGTCCAGAAACACTTTTTAAAAAGTTTATTAACCATCTGACCCTGTTTTTCCTCCTCCTTTCTCTTTCTTTTCTCATCCCGCCTCCCTCCCTCCTTTAAATGAAATCCTGAAGAACCACAGAAAAATGCGGGCCGTATGGGCGCCCGCAGGATTTTTTCCGGGTGGAGTAAACCACAGAGAGGACGAAGCAGGTCATCCAGGGAGGGGGATCAACTGTATCGTCATCCCCTTGGTGGATGCCCATGTACAGTCTCTTGACCCACTTTCGGTTTCTGTTTGTGTGAACAGAAACCCAAAGCGGCTGCTGTTCATCTTCCTTCCCCCTGGTGGTTTTGCTTGGAAAAACCACCCTCTTGGTTCGGCCCCTTCCTTTTCTGCTATCTATAGATGGTTAACTTTTTTGGAGCCACCCTTGCCTCATCTCAGTGGTGATTCTTCACAGGGGGGTGAAGTTGTGGCTTCCCTCCGCTTGCCACTGTGCTCACGACCCGTATGCTTCCCCTCTGGGCGTGCCAGGCCGCACTGCCCAGGAGGCGGCAGCAAGGCAGGCAGGCAGGGGCTGTTGTGCTGAGGCCTCCCTGCTCACTCACACTTGGGATGGGCAGCTGAGCAGGCCACAACCGCAAGGAGCGAGCTGAGCATAGCCAGGGGGCTCAGTGGGTAGGCAGTGAGGCCTTGGCAAGTGCCCCACAATGCCATGCCCCGATTCCAGCCCAACTTCATTGGACATACACAGTTTATTCCTCAATATTCCACCCTCTTTTCTTATGTTGTTTTAGACTGTCCAGCCTCCAAGCAGTGGGCTGAGGCAGCGATGTTGGTTGTATCCCAGGAGTGGGGAGCCTTTTTTCAGCCTAAGAGCCGCATTCCTTTCTAGGCAGCCTCCCCGGGGCCACATCCAGCAATGGAGGTGAATCTTCCCTTTGTACAGTAGGCTAGTTTGCCTGCGCACATACAAACCCCTCTCCCCTCCTTCCAAGCAAGCAAGAGGCATCTGGGTGTGGCTGGGGGGCGGGGAAGGGTCCTGAGGGCTGGATGAAGAGGCTTAGGGGGGCCATACTTGGCCCACAAGTCTCAGCTTCCCTGCTCCTGTTGTGTTCAGTGCACTGTCCTTGCACAGCAGTGTGAATCGGGTCTGCTGGGCTGGAAGCAGCCCAGGAAACACATTTCAGCTGCCTGCCTAGAAGGGCAAAAGATGTGGCTGCAGGATCCAACTAGCTTGGTTGCTCCGAGTAAATGATAGGCTGGCATCAAGAGCATAGCATCGTTCCAGGGTGACCCTTTTTTTCTCCGGCCTGTGCAGGACGACTCTGAAGACAGCGAGAGCAACGGGGAGGAGGAAGTGTCCCACATCGCCCCTCCTCCTGTGCGACCTGCCACACATCTCTCCACGTAATATTTTCAGTGTGCTCCTGCTTATTGCATTTGGCCAGCAGTGTGTCAGGAATTGTGGTTGGGAGCTCTGACCTTTTAGCCGTCAAGCTGGGATTCAAGTGCTGTTGTCGGCTGCCTCAAAACTGTTGACTCTGTGTGTTTTGGGGGCAGGGACCAGATGCCACGTTGCTATGGCCCCTTTCAATCCTGGCACCAGCCTTGGCTTAAAGTCTAGGCTGCTGTTATTTGTTCTCCTCACCAAAGAAACCCTGATCTGTTTCTGAGCCTAGAGGGGACAGGGACAACTTGCAGCCTTCCAGATATTCCTGGGCTCCCGACTCCCATCAGTCCTAACAAGCATGGCAAATGGTTGTGAGTGCTGGGAGTTGTAGTCCAACAGCGCCTGGACGGCCACAGGCACACACCCACACACCCCAGGCCTGGAAAACAGCTTCATCACCCCCAATCTATAGAAAAAGTGCCTTGGCCTGCACACTAATCCGACCCCCTTTTTCTCCCCCTGCAGTGCTCCAACACCGTATCTACATTTCACTTCCCCGCCGGTTCCTGCAATACCTCTGCCTGTCGCTGCACCAATGGGGACGGTGCCAGTTGCGCCCCCACCTGCGCCGCTTGCGCCAGCCCAGGAAGACGAGGATTATGACTCCTAGCCCTAGTTCTGGTTTTTTGCTGTTGCCACTTTGGGGAGGGGTGGGGGGGAGGGGAGGGACAGAACATGGTTTGAACGGGGCTGTTCTTAAATTTATTAAAAAACATGAAACTGTGGCAGGATGTGTGTGTGTTTTTGTTGTTGTTCTGCCCGCTTTTGCCCCCAGCCCCTCTTGCTACTTTGCTCCCTCCCCAGTGCTGAGATAAGCATCAGTGGTCCTTCACTCCCTGGTGCCCCAACACCATCTCATGCCCCCAGTTGCCACCACCAGGTATTTAGCTGATTGTTCTTGTTGCTAAACAGAAAACCAGAGACATGGACAGTTTTGAAAAGCAGATCCGTTTTTTAAAAAAATCAAGCTTATTCCTCCCCCCCCCCAAAAATAATAATACCAAAACAAAATACCAAAAGAATTAGGAGGGTGACTTCTTGCACCTTCTCCTGAAGTTGATACAAAGAACAAAATTGGGGGGAGGGGGGAGGCCAGTATGGAGTGGACCCATCCATTCATCCTCACACCAAAAACAATCTTGTCTTCTCCTGCTCTGGAGTGTAGGACTCGAACCAATGGCTTCAAGTTACAAGGAAGAAGATTCCGACTCAAGAGCAGGAGGAAATTTCTGACAATAAGAGCTGTTTTGACAGTGGAACGGACACCCCCGGGAGGTGGTGGACTTTCCTTCCTCGGAGGTTTTTAAGCAGAGGTTAGGTGGCCATCTGTCAGGGATGCTTTAGCTGAGATTTCTGCATTGCAGGGAGTTGGACTAGATGACCCCAAGGGTCCCTTCCAACTCTACTATTCTATGATTCTATGAGTGTGCAAAGTGGGGGGAACACTCTGTCTCCTCCTGGCAAAGAGAGAGAGGAGACCTTTCTGGTTGGGGGCAGGGAACAGGCAGATAATGCCCAACTGCCTGGGCATTTATAAGCTGGCAAGCAAGTTTTAGTTGTCCTATAACTACAACAGGGGGTCCCAACCCCAAGTGAACCAGGTTGTCTCTTCATCGCCTCCTACCCCACTTTTAGGAAACAAATATTTGGGACTGCCTGAGGAGAAAGAGAAGGGCAGGATATGGCAGTGATGGGGAATAATACTTTGGGATAAAATTGGCAGCTTCCTTTATTTCACTCCCCTCCCTCCTTCCCCAAATTTGGTGGAGCAACTATGCCTTCCATAGGAGCATGAAGGCCATAAACTGAACAGGAGCTCCTTCCCCGCCCCAAAGCCCATGGAATTTAAAAAAAACAAAACAAGTGAATTTCTTAAGGGGAGCTCTCAATCGTCCCTTTGCAAGCGGAGCTTGCTGTCAGCAGCAACAGTCATCTGATTGATGCTGGCAGTGAGCCAAGCACACACAGCACCTTGCAGACTCCGGCAACCAGCTGATTGGCGCCTGCAAAGTGCGGGGTCTTTGCCAGCAGTTTTGATTTCAACTCGTATGGGCAAAGGAAAATGGGTGGTGTGATGTTGGGGCCCCAGAGAAGAAAGAAGGATCCAGCGCACCAATGTATTAGAGCAGGCATGGCCAAACTTGACCCTCCAGCTGTTTTGAGACTACAATACCCATAATCCCTGACCACTGGTCCTGTTAGATAGGGATGATGGGAGTTGTAGTCCCAAAACAGCAGGTGGGCCAAGTTTGGCCATGCCTGTATTAGAGGATGCTAGCTCAACCAGCAAACAGCAAAGCTGCTTTGCAGGCCAGCAATGGGAGACCCTTACCCAGCACCCTCATGGCACCATATTGAATATTGATCTATTGCTGTCTCTGCCCCCCTGGCCTCGCTTGATCTACCCTCACCAATGAAAGGAGTGTTGCTGAACCTGGAAACAAGTCAGAAACAATTGTGGTGTGCATGTTCCATCACTGAAGCCTACAACTGGTGTGTGTGTGTGTGAGAGAGAGAGAGGGGGGGGTGTCACCGCCCTTACACAATCCTAAAATCGTAGCCACTTGAAAGAGTAGTCTTTAGAAAACTCAGAATACACAAGTAAAATAGATTTCTCCTTATAATTATTCTCTGGCTTGGTAATGAAGCCAAAGCTGTGCAGTTCAGCTACACTTGAGGGAAGACGACAGCATGGGAAAGGAATGAGATATGAGATGTTTGCAGGGAGCAGAGGGAAAGCGAAGACTTAGGCCAGCAGTCAAGTGCTGCCGCCCCCACCCTGCCAAACTCTCCCTGATCCCATGCTTAAGCATATGATCATGCTTAAGCCATGAGGTCTGGACACTTGCTTCCTTTCCATTAAAGCGAAAGAAGGGAGGATGGGAATGGGTGGATTTCCCTGAGCAAACATTTGCAGCATGTGCTGCACAGGAGATAATGTGGAGTGTGAAACTTGCAAGAGGTGGAGAATACTGACCTTTGGCCCCTAAACATGTGCCTCCCCCACCCCAGTGTGGGTGGGGAGAAGCTCTTTCCTGTGTGATGGGGCTTGCTCCTGTAAGCTCCATGAGGACAATGAACTTGGGAAAGCAAGGAAGACAATAACTCGATGCTTGGAATGCTTCTCCTATTTCCCCCAAACGGGATATTTGTTTAAAAAAAGATATTTCACTGACCCACCCACATCCTGCACAGTGGTGGCTCAACAGAATAAGAAATTGGGCTGGAATGCATCAGGGCAAGGGAAATGGAAAGAGGGGTGGTCCTATCGCACAGTCACCCCCAACTTCTCCAAGATGCGGACCCCCTTCTCAAGATATTCAGACCGTTGCAGCCAAAAGGTATCCTTGTCTTTCATGATGTCTGCGAGCACTGCCCCTCCCAAGAAGACCATGTGCTTCCGGCGGGGAGGGTCCTCAATGCGAATCTTGAATTTCTGGGAGAGAGAGAGAAAAAAAGGGGGGGTTAAAAGAAAGCAAACAGCAAGGAACCTGCCACCTCCACTCACTGTTGTGTCTCTCCCCAGTTTGACTAGATCCCTCCTCCCCTCGGAGAGGCCACTAGGGGGCAGCAGCTCCATGCCCCATTACAGCACCCCCCAAACAACCCCCCAACTCACCGATAACTTTTCCACATCCCCCTTCAGCACCCGTTCCAGGTACAGCTGTTTGATCTCACGCTCCAGGCGGGAAGGCAGTCCTGGGTACATGGTGGAACCCCCAGAAAGCACAATGTGTTTGTAAAACTCAGCCCTATGATAATATAAAAGGGGGGGGGGTTTAAGAGGAGAACCGTAATGCTTTTATATCTAGGAAGAGGGGAAAAAGAGACAGTCACAGCCGGCCGGGTCCCCACTGAAATTTCTCACTAGAGCAAGCTGGTGATTGAGGAAAGCCGCCTCTGCCCATCTGTCATAGAGAGAACAAGTGGGGACCTGCAGCAAAATGTTGCAGTGCAGAGTGCTCCTCTTCACTGAGACCAATTTACAGCCATGCCCTTTCTCAGGAGATTCCATTCCTTCCTCCCTCCCTGTTTTCTTTGCCAAATGACTCAAATTCCTGTTCAAGGTTGCAGTTAGCCGCCCATATCCTTTCCCACCATACAATCAGTCAGTATTCTGTCCCTACTAAACATGCTTAAGTCCTTCATGGGGCTATTAGGAGTTCTCCCACCCACACCTTTAAGGCCTTTGTCCAAAAGGGTCCCCTCCGCCCTTTGTACTTCTGAATTTCTTATGATTTTCCCAAACAGATACCTCCCCCCAAGTGCATGCATGGGACTCTTTTGTCTACCACATGCAACGACATGTACAGTCTGAACATCAGGAGTTGTTGTTGTTGGCAGCTGTCTGTCTCGAGACAACGGAGTGCGCCTCCGGGGGTGAAGTCAAACCACTGCATTAGCAGCACCACAGTGACCTCCCCGGGGCACAAAGCTTGGGCAGTGTGTATGGAGGTCCTGGGCTGTCCAGGCAACAAGGCCCCCTTCTCAGCCTCTCTGATGTGGTCCAAAGGAAGTAGAGTACTTCTTTAGGAAGTAGAGTACTTCTTTAGGAAGTAAAGAAGCCAGGGTGGCTATCTAAAGAACTTTTAACTGAGTTAAGATTAAAAAAGGATGTGTACAAAAAATGGAAAAGGGGGGAAACCACCAAAGAGAAATTCAAACAAATAGCCAGCACATGTAGACACAAAGTCAGAAAAGCTAAAGCACAGAATGAACTCAGGCTTGCTAGAGAGGTTAAAGGCAACAAAAAAGGCTTTTATGGGTATGTCCGTAGCAAAAGGAAGAACAAAGAAACAGTGGGGTCACTCAGAGGAGAAGATGGTGAAATGCAAACGGGACACAGAAAGGGCTGAACTCCTCAATGCCTTCTTTGCCTCAGTCTTCTCCGATAAAGAAAACAATGCCCGACCTGAAGAATTTGGAGCAAATGATTCAGCAGAGGAAACACAGCCCAGAATAACTAAGGAGATAGTACAAGAATACTTGGCTAGTTTAGATGTATTCAAGTTTCCAGGGCCAGATGAACTGCATCCAAGAGTATTAAAAGAACTGGCAGATGTGATCTCAGAACCACTGGCAGTCATCTTTGAGAATTCCTGGAGAACAGGCGAAGTCCCGGCAGACTGGAGGAGGGCAAATGTCCCTATTTTCAAAAAGGGGAAAAGAGAGGACCCAAATAATTATCGCCCAGTCAGTCTGACATCAATACCAGGGAAGATTCTGGAGCAGATCATTAAGCAAACTGTGAGCACCTAGAAAGGAATGCTGTGATCACCAATAGTCAGCATGGATTTCTGAAAAATAAGTCATGTCAGACTAACCTGATCTCGTTTTTTGACAGAATTACAAGCCTGGTAGATGAAGGGAACGCAGTGGATGTAGCCTACCTTGATTTCAGCAAGGCATTCAACAAGGTGCCCCATGATATTCTTGTAAAGAAGCTGGTAAAATGCGGTCTTGACTATGCTACCACTCAGTGGATTTGTAACTGGCTGACTGACCGAACCCAAAGGGTGCTCATCAATGGTTCCTCTTCGTCCTGGAGAAGAGTGACTAGTGGGGTGCCACAGGGTTCTGTCTTGGGCCCGGTCTTATTCAACATCTTTATCAACGACTTGGATGATGGACTCAAATTTGATGATGATCAAATTTGCAGATGACACCAAACTGGGAGGGGTGGCTAACACCCCAGAGGACAGGATCACACTTCAAAATGACCTTGACAGATTAGAGAACTGGGCCAAAACAAACAAGATGAACTTTAACAGGGAGAAATGTAAAGTATTGCACTTGGGTAAAAAAAATGAGAGGCACAAATACAAGATGGGGGACACCTGGCTTGAGAGCAGTACATGTGAAAAGGATCTAGGAGTCTTGGTTGACCACAAACTTGACATGAGCCAACAGTGTGACGCGGCAGCTAAAAAAGCCAATGCAATTCTGGGCTGCATCAATAGGAGTATAGCATCTAGATCAAGGGAAGTAATAGTGCCACTGTATTCTGCTCTGGTCACACCTCACCTGGAGTACTGTGTCCCGTTCTGGGCACCACGGTTCAAGAAGGACACTGACAAACTGGAACGTGTCCAGAGGAGGGCAACCAAAATGGTCAAAGGTCTAGAAACGATGCCTTATGAGGAACGGCTAAGGGAGCTGGGCATGTTTAGCCTGGAGAAGAGGAGGTTAAGGGGTGATATGATAGCCATGTTCAAATATATAAAAGGATGTCACATAGAGGAGGGAGAAAGGTTGTTTTCTGCTGCTCCAGAGAAGCGGACACGGAGCAATGGATCCAAACTACAAGAAAGAAGATTCCACCTAAACATTAGGAAGAACTTCCTGACAGTAAGAGCTGTTCGACAGTGGAATTTGCTGCCAAGGAGTGTGGTGGAGTCTCCTTCTTTGGAGGTCTTTAAGCAGAGGCTTGACAACCATGTGTCAGGAGTGCTCTGATGGTGTTTCCTGCTTGGCAGGGGGTTGGACTCGATGGCCCTTGTGGTCTCTTCCAACTCTACGATTCTATGATTCTAAGATGTTTGGCCCCAGCCTGGCTGTGGGAGTTGCCGGAAGGAGGCATACAAGGCGCCATCCAACCGTCTTAGGGACTCCACTCTGGATTTGTGTAGGTTTTACTCTTTAGCCTTTTCTTCTCCAGAAGAAGAAGAAGAGGAGTTTGGATTTGATATCCCGCTTTATCACTACCCGAAGGAGTCTCAAAGCGGCTAACATTCTCCTTTCCCTTCCTCCCCCACAACAAACACTCTGTGAGGTGAGTGGGGATGAGAGACTTCAGAGAAGTGTGACTGGCCCAAGGTCACCCAGCAGCTGCATGTGGAGGAGCAGGGAAGCAAACCCAGTTCACCAGATTACTCTTAACCACTACACCACACTGAGGGACCAGAAGAGGTCCCTCAAGAGAGTGGAGGCTTAGGATCAGAGTTTTCCTTCTCTTAG
This sequence comes from Podarcis raffonei, assembly GCF_027172205.1. NCBI lineage: Eukaryota > Metazoa > Chordata > Lepidosauria > Squamata > Lacertidae > Podarcis > Podarcis raffonei. The sequence continues at coordinate 14,060,653 of NC_070617.1, forward strand.
ATGGGCTACCTTCCCAGGCTGACAAGCCCCATCACCCACATTCGGGTCAATTCAGAAACATATTCCTAAAGTCTGTCCCACGTTAACCTCTAGAGATGCCCCCCACATCCTCCTGGGCAACGCCCCCCTCACCGGGTGTCAATATCTGCTGCCTGGATGGTGTTGAAGAGGAGCTCAGCCACACCAACACCTTCCACGTTGATGAGATGGGGCTGGAACAGGGCCTCAGGGGCCTCAAAGCGCTCGCCCCCGACTTTGATCACCCGTCCATCCGGAAGCTGTAGGGGCGAAACAAGAAAGGGTGACACTAGTAGGCTGTGGGGCATGCCCCCCTCCTCTGCCTTCCAGCCAGGGGGAGAAAGAGGCATGAGCAGAGACCAAAGACACATTCCAGCCAGGCAAAAACATTAATGGAGGGAAGAGTCTTCAGGACCAGATGGAGGAGCCTGAAAAGCCACATTCGCCCCCAATTCCATTCCTGATCTAATTTACGGCCCCTGCCACAATCACTTTGCAAACGTGATCTTCCCCTTTCTCTGCTCCTCGTTCCATTCATTCGACCTGTAAGGTCACTGAAATCATCTGGGGAAATTTTCCTCACGGACAACAGGGCAGTGACTTGAGAACGGGCATTTCCCACCCCTGGTTACATGAACAAGCTTCCTGTAAAAACACATCCTTTAGCCTGGGCTTTCCCTGATTCCTAAGATTGCACTTTGTGATTACTGAATTCCTGCTTTTGTAATACTGTTTTGACTGGGTTTTATACTGTAAATTTTATATGCCGCTTAGAGATCTTAGAACATTAAGTGGTTTAGAAATACTTTTTAACTACAGTGGTACCTTGGTTTTTGAACAGCTTAGTTGTCAAACAAATCGGAACTCAAACGCCACAAACCTGGAAGTAAGCGTTCCAGTTTGTGAACATTTTTTGGAATCCGAACATGCTCCGTTCTGAGTGCCACACTTCTGTTTTGAGTGATACGTTGAGGTCTGTCGGCTGGCGAGTCCCGAGCACCCACGCAACATGGAGGTGATATTTGGAGCTGGTGCTTTTATTTTTGCTACTTATTTTGTGCTTTTTGTTTTTGCGGCTTTTTTGGTTAATTTGTTATTGTGACTATGTGGAACCTAGCTCAGCTACTGATTGATTGATTGATTGATTGATTGATTGATTGATTGTGTGACTGTTAATTCATATTAAATTGTTGTTTTAGGAGTTGTTTTCAAAAGCCTGGAACGGATTCATCCATTTTGCATTACTTTCTATGGGAAAGCGTGCCTTGTTTTTAGAACGCTTTGGAAGTCAAACGGACTTCCAGAACAGATTAAGTTTGAGAACCAAAGTACCACTGTATAGAAATTTTAAATAGATAAATTTATATTTATCAATTTCAGAGCAGGGGGTGGCATGGCTCGGAACATCCCCTGGGGCAGCCCTTAAACTGTGGAATTCTCTCCCGAACAGAGATGGGTCAGACACACTCGTTCTACAGTTTTTGTAGCATGCTGAGATGCATTGAGATGCTCTGGGCTTTGACAACCAAGTTATATATATGCTTTAGGACCAATCCTATCCTTCTAACTCATTTAAACTGGTTGCAATATTTTATACAGTTAACATTCTTGTAACTCATCCTAGGGCCCTTATGGTGAAGGACAGGCAAGAAATCCCGCCAACAGTAATTAATAACTCAGCTAATAATTACCGTATAGGACTCCACGAGCACGGTCGTCTCTTGAGCTAGCTTTTGCTCCTGCTCAATGTTGTAGCCGACGTAGCACAGCTTCTCCTTCATCATCCTGACCGTCTCAAAGTCAGCCGAGTGGTTAAAGGCATATCCACGCAGCAACAAGAGCTGTCAAAGCAGAAAACCATCAGTTGCATTGTATCAGCTGTCATTGCTAATGGCTTCCACCCACCCCTTGCAAAGCATCCTGGGAATATTTCATGGCGAAGGTGCTGAAAAACGTCTGTCAAGGATTCTTAAGCGCGCACACACTCACCCCTGAAGCACTCTGCCCATCTCACATTCCTAGAAACTAAATAAATAAATGGGGCGTATTTACTTGCCTTCTTGAGAGATGGTGGAGGCACATACACACACCCCACAAAAGTATAGGCACAGCCTCTGTGTAACAAACACACAATTCTAAACCTATCTTTTTCCAGCAAGGAAGGTGTTCAAGAAGGAAAGTGTCGATAACAAGAAGGCAAAAGTTTCTGTACTTCGGAAATAATGGTCTCTGACACTGTCAATTCGTAACACACTCCATTATAGTTAAATTAGTCAAGTTAGGAGAAATAGAAACAAAACTAGGCCAGTGTGAAAGATGGGGGAGTAAAACTAAGGAGGCAATGCACCTCCCCACCCCTGGCCAAAAAAACCAACAACACCCCACCCAGCCCAGTGAGATTTGGGCATGCTCAATAGCCACAAAATGCCAGTTGCAAAAGAAAAATGGGGGGAAATGGAAAAGGGAGAGGGGTTGGAAGGATCTACTTATCAATGAAGATAAACAAAGATCCACACTTTTGGAGAACTGTGTTCACTATTAGTATATAGGATAGCTAGAAATATAAAACCTCCACACAGAGGCAGCAGAGCAGTACAGCTCCCGCCAACAGCATACTCATAGTAGTGAGTGCCAACAAAATTGGCATCATATAGAATTGAAGAGTTGGAACTATGAGGATCCTCTAGTTTTCCAAACTTTCCATGTTGGCGACACACTTTTTAGATGTGCATCTTTTTCTGACACAGTAATTCCGTTTTACTAGCAAACCGGAGGTTAAACAAACCCCTTTCCAGCCACAAGCAGAGTGCTGGGAGTGTTCACGCAAAACACCTACAGACTGCAGCCGACACACGTGGCGTGACACAGTTTAGAAAGCTCTGATCTAGTCCAACCCCCCTACAAGGGCCCAAGGGGGAAGCAGGTTTTAGAAATACATCCTCAAAAACAACAGGAGGAGGACTGAGCATGTCTGTAGCTGTGGAATGTTAAGTACTGGCTACAAATGGAGCATGATGGGTGGTGTGTTTGTGTGAAATGGCCTAGCTTATATTAGTACGCCGGTGGGGGAATCCTGGAGGGCTGATATTCTGAACAGGAGCACCTCCTGTTAGGAGGTGAGGTTACACAGCAGTATTTTGATACAGGCGCTCCCTACTTGCTGATACACAGGTGCTCCAGCTTCACGAAAGGGTTTCAGCAGATCCTGTTCACTCATTTCTTTGATGCCCTATGTAGCATCCCCCACCTAGGGGAAGAAAGCCAGCGACGGCCTCTGCAGCCCTCACCTTGATGAGGTAGCGTGTGATGTCACGCCCTGCTATGTCCAGCCGACGGGTGAGGTGGGGCAAGGAGAAGCCCTCGTAGACTGGGCAGATGTGGGTGACACCGTCCCCAGAGTCTACCACCACGCCTGTGAGAAGGCCTGAAAAAAGGTTTTCATATTAATTATGGCAACAGACTGTTTCAGTAGCATTTTCAAAGTGTACAAACCTCTTCACACAGTGTGTGTGTGTGTGTCTAATTTTTACAACAACCCTGCAAGGTGGCCATCAAGGAGAATTACAGTGGTACCTCGGGTTAAGTACTTAATTTGTTCCAAAGGTCCGTTCTTAACCTGAAACTGTTCTTAACCTGAAGCACCACTTTAGCTAATGGGGCCTTCTGCTGCCACTGCGCTGCCGGAGCACAATTTCTGTTCTTATCCTGAAGCAAAGTTCTTAACCTGAAGCTCTGTTTCTGGGTTAGCGGAGTCTGTAACCTGAAGCATATGTAACCTGAAGCGTATGTAACCCGAGGTACCACTGTATTATCCCCAAGCTTCAGAGAGAAGGCCAAAGCTGTGATAATTTTAGATTGCCTAAGGCCACCTTTGGAGTTCATGGAAGAGGCAAGAATTGAACCGGGTGTGTGTGTGTGTGTGTGTGTGTGTGTGTGTGTGTGTTAAACAAAAGTGTAAGCAGGAATCAAAATATGTACTGGCCTGAAGACAAGCCAGCTGACCTTGCCAGCCAATCAAGACACACCCAGCTCTATAAAACCATTTCGTTCCGCAGTCTCTTTGCACTGAATGGCAATGCAGACTCTTGGTATTACAATTTATCTTTAAATATACGTATATTAATATGTTAAACATCATTTCCCCCTAGATAAATATATTACTAATTATCTCTAAAATCTCAGCTTTAAATGTTTCAAAGTTTGCTTGAAAAAATGTATAAATATGTATACATTAATTTCCTATATAGCAGCAAACAATTTGACTTTAAATCTGTTATATCTATTTTTTTATATATACACAACAATCTTGTCTAATGCCCTAACTAGCCAGGCTTCACACTCTGACGTGGGGGTGGGGGGAACCCCAGCAGCCTCCTCCCCTGGGCCTGCCCAGATACCAGAATTTCTTTTATTTGAAGAGTTGGCAGCATTTGCTAACTGCAGCACGAACTCTGCTAGCAAAACCTTTGAAAACAGCTTGCAAGCCAACAACAGATTGACAGAAGAAAAGGATCTGGAACATTGTGGTCATGAATAAAATCACCAGTTACAAACTGTTATGGGGAGGGAAAGTACACTCAATGCAGACTTTTCAAAGGAAGCTGGATACCAACGGGAACTGATACCAACCAGGTGAATGAGTGAGACAATTTTTCACTTCTAAAAGTGCTTCTTGCTAGGGGCTTATATTGCAATCTCAGCAGCCTTTGTATGCAGTTTTACATGGGGTCCACACAACATCATCATCAACATGCCAGCCCATACTTTCATTAAATTAAATGTCATAGTTCAGTGGTAGTGTGCAGGCTGTTCATGTATAACGCCCAGATTCAATCCCCAATGACTCTCCCAGTCTCCTACCTGAAACACCCAGAGAGCTGATGTCCATTGCAGACAACATTGATTTAGATCATGGGTAGGCAAACTAAGGCCCAGGGGCCGGATCTGGCCCAATCACTTTCTAAATCCAGCCTGTGGACAGTCTGGGAATCAGCGTGTTTTTACATGAGTAGAATATGTCATTTTATTTAAAATGCATCTCTGGGATATTTGTGGGGCATAGGAATTTGTTCATTTCCCCCCCCCCCAAAAAAAAATCCTATGCCCCACAAATAACCCAGAGATGCATTTTAAATAAAAGCACATTCTACTCATGTAAAAACACGCTAATTCCCGGAACATCCGCGGGCCAGATTGAGAAGGCGATTGGGCCGGATCTGGGCCCCGAGCCTTAGTTTGCCTACCCATGTTCTAGAGCAACAGAACACTGTGACGAGTGCCAGAGTGCACAGAAATACCGTTTACCTTCCGGCCGCAGTGTTACCTATTTATTTACTTGCACTGGTGTGCTTTCCAACTGCTAAGTTGGCAGGAGCTGAGATAGAGCAACGGGAGCTCACTCCGTCGCAGGGATTTGAATTGCCGACCTTCTGATAGGCAAGCCCAAGAGGCTCTGTGGTTTAGACCACAGCGCCACCCGCGTCCCCTTTATGATTAACAGGACAGATTGGGAATTAATACAATGTCTCCCTTAAACAATAAAACATGTGGGTCTTCCAAAAGATTTAACATGCATTAATACCATACCATTGCTTAACTCCTGGCCTCTCCCATCATACACCCCAGCCTCGACTTACCTTGGGCGTAGAGGGTCAGCACTGCCTGGATAGCGATATAGACTCCTTCAAACTGGTATGTCTCAAACATCACCTGTGTTGCAAGGGCAAATGGGCAATGAGCATTCGTTCTACAAGTCTCAGCCACCCCTAGAATTCCTGGCTATTCCCAAGTCCATACAGTGGTACCTCGGGTTACGCATGCTTCAGGTTACAGACGCTTCAAGTTACAGGCTCTGCTAACCCAGAAATAGTACCTCAGGTTAAGAACTTTGCTTCAGGATGAGAACAGAAATCGTGCGGTGGCGGCACGGCGGCAGCGGGAGGCCCCATTAGCTAAAGTGGTGCTTCAGGTTAAGAATGGACCTCCGGAACGAATTAAGTAAACCCAAGGTACCACTGTATTTCAATAGCCGCCAAGACCAGCCCCACTTACAGAACACAAGTTACCCAACCTCTCCCCAGGTTTCCTTATTTTTTTATATTATTATAAAGTATACAAGAGGACCCAGGACCCTGCCTCAAGGAGCTTACAAAACTCTGCGGCCTATCTCGCTCCTGCCACAACAGATCCCATCACACTGATGCAGCCTCACATCTTGCAGGGACGGTTTGATGAACTCGTTTCTCACACCCCTGCTCTGGGACCCCGGCTTCTCCAAAGCTCCTCTGCTAATAACATCCCACCTACCTCAATGATCTTCTCCCTGTTCTTGGTGGGGTTCATGGGGGGCTCGGTAAGCAGGATCTTGCAGTTGCGGGGGTCGACATTGAGCTTCTCGGGCCCAAAGGTGTAGTCCCACAAGTACTTCATGTCGTCCCAGTTGCGCACGATCCCGTTCTCCATGGGGTAGTTCACCTCCAGCATAGAGCGCAACTCGCTGGCTTCATCTCCCACCATGAGGTCCTGGCACGGGAAAGAGAAACAAAATTCAATTCTAACAACTTGGGGCCAGCTCACCTATGAGATCACCTTACCCCGCCCCCATGTGCCCACTCGACCGCGCCAATTGGCGGAATTGGCCCTGCCACAGGTGACACATAATATCCACATTTGTAAGAACTTGATCGTTTGACGTGGCAGCGCCTGCAACTTGGGAATTCCCTGCCTATTGAGAGGAAGCAGGAACCTTCCATGTACTCTTTTCAGACCTGCTAAAGACGTTTTTGTTTAGTCAGGCCTACCCAGACACCTAGAAAGCTGAGGTAATCTTAATCTATTTTAGTGTTTTGTATGTTTTTGTATGTTTTAGTGTTTTGTATGTTTTTTGTTTTGTATGTTTTAAAGTATACTTGTCATTTTTTCTTGATTTTGCTGCTTTTCTTGATTTTGCTGCTTTTTACAATCAAGTGGCATATAAAGTTAAATAAATAAATAAATAAATAAATAGTTATGCTGCTGGGCTACAGCTATACACCTGCGTGTGCAATACATGAGCCCCAATGCCATGTCATCACAGAGCATAATCAGCCTTCAGATTATGGCCAAAACTTGGGCTCCCTTCACACAAACAGGTATCAAACTCCAACTAACAGCGTGGAGTTAGATTGTTGGACCATATAAACAAGCATACAAACCCTCAGGGTGACTTTAACTCCAATACTGTTCTTGCAGTGGGTGAGTTATATGCCACTTCCGCCAGTTGTAGTAACTGTAGTTACACACACTCTCAGGAGTGCTAAAAATTCTATATTCGAAGCTTCCAGGGCCTCTCAGGGCTGGGGAACATTTTTTCCAATAGAGGGCCTGCAGGCTTTCTAAGCACTCTGCAATTGCTCAGCTGTTTCTTTTTTTCTCTCTTTTAAAAAAATAGTTTTTATTGGGGGGGGGTTGTGTTACAAAGCAAACAGATAAACAGGGAACGTTACATCTATTGTCTTGACTTTCAATTCTTAAGTCTTTTTCACAAGATCGTTTACGTTTGGTGCAAAACATTTTTGCCATCGACATCTTGCAGTTGGGGGGAAAGGGAGGGGGAGATGGACTGGGGAAATTGTTCTTTCATTCTATTGCCTGTTCTTAGTAAAGGGGGAGTTGTGTCAGCATCACATTTGTGTGTGTGTGTGTGTGTGTGTGTGTGTGTGTTTATTTATTTATTTATTTATTTATTTATTTATTTTTATTGATATTGTGAGGGGTTAGGGGTTCCCAAGCTTGGTTGGTTGTGTTTAGTTGATTGCGGTGTGGTTCATTTGTGTGAGGGAGGAAGGCTAGGCTGTTGGGTCAGGTGAGCCGTATTGATTTGTATGCAGTTGGAGGTGATAGTGTTGCGTATGTAATAAAGGGGAACCACACTGAGGTCCTTGTCCTTGTGCTAGTTTGAGTTTGTTGGTTAACTTTTCTACTAACTTTCCCGTTATTTTTTGGTACCAGTGGTCTATGTTCACTCCTGATAGGTCCTTCCAGTGTCTAGTTATGATATTTCTACCTGCTGAGAGTAAGTGACTTATGAGTTCCTTGTGTGTGTGTGTTGTTGTCCTGGGAGATATTTAATAAGGCAAGTTCTTGCACAGCTGTTTCTCTACCTCTTGCAAACACATGAAACAGAAGAGGAAGCAATACCTAGAGCAGAAGCCTAGAGAGCAAGAGTGGGTCCCTAACATCTGAAATGCTGAGGGCCACATGAAATTAGGCTGAGGGCCATTGGTTCCCCACCTTATCCATTACAGAATAAAAAACAGCCCTCCACCCCCAACCGCATTTGACTGGCCTCACCACACACACCGAGATCTGAGGCCCACAGATACTACTCACCTTGATCTCAATGTTGCCAACTTTGGCGGTGGAGCGGATGATAGGGCGGCCCACCAGAGCTGGGAAGATGTGCTCTGGGAAGTTTGACCCAGCAAAGCCACATTTTACAAACTGCAGGGAAAACGGGGGGGGGGGGGAGAGAAAAACAATGGTTGAGAGTAATTCAAGCATGGAAGAATGACACAGTGGGTAGGGGAGCCAGGGATGTAGGAAAAGGGTTGGTTCTATAGGACGCCTTTGTGGGCATTATTATTTAAGTTCATTCTTACAACAACCTTGTGAGGGAGGTCAGTAGTATTACCATCACCGTAATGTATTTGGGAGTGCAAAGGTGGCTTCCTTAAGGCTGGCTTATGATGCAAATGAGCAGCAGCCACAATTTTCAAACTGGGGACTTTGCGGTTCCACTATTCTGCCTCTCTGCATTGCCAATGCTTCTGCTGCCTCCGAGGTCTAGGATTATCAGAGATGGAGCAAAACTTATCTCTATCAGTTTTCTACACACTACACTCCAGAATGCATTTTTCCTTCTAGTACTAAAAGAGTTCTGGAACTGATTCAAGATTTTGGTCTGGTTGCTGGATTTAAATTGAACAAACTAAAAACAAAGGTTTTGGGGGAAAATTTAACAGAGAATGAAAGAGAGAGGTTTCAGAATGAGACAGGTTTAACAGTGGTTAAGAAAGTGAAATACCTGGGGATTAATATGACTGCCAAAAATAGGAATTTATTTAAAGATAATTATGAAAAATGTTGGGCGGAAGTGAAAAAAGACTTGGAAATTTGGTCAAATTTGAAGCTTTCACTGCTAGGCCGTATTGCTGCGATAAAGATGAATGTATTGCCAAGAATGTTATTCTTGTTTCAAACACTGCAAATTTTGGACAGAATGGATTGTTTCAAGAAGTGGCAGAGAGATATTTCCAGATTTGTCTGGCAGGGCAAGAAGCCCAGAATAAATTTTAAAATTTTAACAGATGCAAAGGAAAGAGGTGGATTTGCCCTGCCAGACCTTAAACTGTATTATGAATCAGCAGCTTTCTGCTGGTTGAAAGAATGGCTACTTCTTGAGAACACAGACATTTTGGATTTGGAAGGCTTTAACAATGTATTTGGTTGGCATGCATATCTGTGGTATGATAAGGTCAAAGCACATAAAGCATTTAAAAATCATATTGTCAGGAAAGCGCTATTTAATGTCTGGATAAGATATAAAGATCTATTTGAAAATAAAACCCCAAGGTGGCTGTCACCGATGGAAGCGAAGGCTCAGAAAAAGCTCAATATGGAGGCCAAATGGCCGAAATATTGGGAAATTTTGGAACAAGCAGGAGACAAATTGAAATTGCAGAGTTATGAAAAACTAAAGAATAAGGTGCGAGATTGGCTTCATTATTATCAAATAATGGAGGCATATAATCAGGACAAAAAAATTGGATTCCAGGTGGAAAAATCAAAATTGGAAACAGAACTGTTAGAGCCCAAAACTAAGATTTTGTCAAGGATGTATAACTTGCTGTTGAAATGGAATACACAGGATGAAACGGTGAAATCTGCTATGATTAAGTGGGCACAAGATGTTGGATATAATATTATGTTTGCTGACTGGGAACAGTTATGGACCACAGGTATGAAGTTTACGGCATGCAATGCCTTAAGAGAGAATATTATGAAAATGATATACAGGTGGTACATGACCCCAGTCAAGCTAGCAAAAATCTATCATTTGCCCGATAATAAATGTTGGAAATGTAAAGAAACAGAAGGTACATTCTTTCACCTTTGGTGGACGTGCCCAAGGATTAAGGTTTTCTGGGAGATGATATATAATGAAATGAAAAAGGTATTTAAATATACCTTCCTGAAGAAACCAGAGGCCTTTCTCCTGGGCATTGTCGGCCAATTGGTGCCAAAGAAGGATAGAACTTTATTTATGTATGCTACGACAGCAGCAAGAATACTTATCGCAAAGTATTGGAAGACTCAAGAGTTACCCACCCTGGAAGAATGGCAGATGAAGGTGATGGACTACATGGAATTGGCAGAAATGACCGGCAGAATCCGAAACCAGGGAGAAGAGTCGGTGGAAGAAGATTGGAAGAAATTTAAAGACTATTTACAGAAATATTGCAAAATTAATGAATGTTAGAATGAGGTTGGAGGAAAAATTATGTGGTTTTTAGCTATAATGCTATAAGGAGGATGAAAAAATTGGACTATTAATAGACAAAAATCTGATTGTTATATTATTTTAAGATTAAAGATTAGGATAAGTAAAGAGGGGAAGGATTTGCTGAACTAACAAATTAAACTGGAATACAAAAAGGGAGGCTTGAGGAGGTCCGGGAATCAAGCAAATGAAAGAATGTGATGGAAAGATGGAATTGTTTTTTATTTGTATGTTTTCTTTTTTCTTTTTTCATTTTGTAAAACTCTAATAAATATCTTTTTTAAAAAAAACAGAATGCATTTTTCCTTTTAGCCCTTTATTTTTAAAGTGTTGTTCACACACACACCCCAACTCACAGGGACATTGCTCCATTCCTTTGATATTTTTTGCGTTTTTCATAGCCTAACAGCGGGGGTTTGAAGTAACTGCATTTTCTGAGCACCCTTTAAAACACAGTCTCATAAACTATGCATTGCAGTAATCTAACCTGGAAGCTACCAAGCTTCATATTCATCCAAAGTTATTGGCAAAACTGACACGGCACCAAGCCCATTTCCCACGCAACTAGCAAAAGGATCACAATCCAAAGAACTTCTCGAAGGGAAATCTTTAATGGAACAGGGCAAGTTTATATGAGTGTTGGAGATATGCATCAGTCCTAGCCAGCATGGCCAACGGTCATCGAATCATAGAACTGTAGGGCAATCCAGGAATGTCTGAAAAAGAATCCTTGACAGATGGCCATCCCTCTGCTTAAAAACCTGTAATGAAGCAGAGTCCACTACCTTCTGAGGTAGCCCATTCCACTGTTAAACAGCTCTTCCCATCAGAAAGTTCTCCCTAATGTTTAGTCAGAATCTCCTTCCTGGTAATTTAAACCCACTGCTTTGAGTCCTACTGTCTAGAGCAGCAGGAAACCAGATTGCTCCACCTTTCTTGTAACAGTGCTTCAGATATTTTATGCACCTTGTCCATGTCCTCGAGAATTACCAAGTGAAACCCATCAGATGCAACAGGACTAGACAATGTTCTAGGGTGGACACCCCTTCAGATTCATCTGCTGTAACAGCAAAGTGGTCTTTCTCTCTCCCCCCCCCCTTTCCAATGTGCTTGTGTTATGCAACACGCTCTGCAGCAGCTGTTTTTGCAAGGCGCCCATAGTACTTTCTCAAAATCCCAGTTGTGCCCACTGGCCCCCAAAGGTGGCCAACCCCTGGTTTAAAGGGGGGGTATGTGTGTGTGCGAGAAAAGGCCAGCCTGAGAAGCTGCTCTGCTAAAGGCCTCTGGTTCTGGGCTGGGAAATGTGCCCTCAGACTAGACTGAGGAAACCAAACTGCAAAGGGGGAAGTGGAGAGGCAGGAAATGAAATGGCCAAATATGACTCACGACAGAACAAACAGGCAACCGAGGAGGAAGTTGCTTGCACACCGAGAGCTCCAGAAATCTGCAGGCCCAAAACGAAGGGCGGGAGCATGGAGGCCTCTTTCTCCTGCTGAACTTTGCTACCGAGGGCTACTACCTCTGGCTGCCATGGCAGCTCTCCTGAATCCATGCAGGCAACAAAAACGAGCGGGGAAGGGCCGCAGCTGAGCAAAAGAGCACTTCTTTTGTAGGCAGAAAGCCTCAGGTTCAGTCTCCAGCATCTCCACATAGGGCTGGAAGAGCCCCCTGCATGAAACCCCAGAGATCTACTTCCAGTCACTGTAGATCAGGGGCCGCCAACCTGGCACCCATGGGCACAGTGACACTCACAAAAGCCTTCACTGGTGCCCCTGGGCAGGTGCCCCAGATTCTGAGCTTCCATTTTTATTTTTAAAGTAAGTATCTAGCCCTCCTAGGAAGGCATGGGACAAAATGTGCAGGTGCCTTCTAAGTGATTTCCGTGAAATCAGGGTGTGGTGTAGCCACCTTCTATATTTCCCCTGCTCCTGAGGAATGCCCCCATTGCTCTTAGACAGCAACTGTGTGTGTGTGTGTAAAAAATCAATATTGCGCTATCTCCACAATCAGTGCCAGCAAGGCACAGTTTACTTCCCTGCTGGTAAGCATAAGGTTGTTGGAGGTGGCTGCCTTTCTAATTTTGCGTTTTGCCACACTTCCCGTGGCAGCCATTTTGTGCTATGCCATGCCCCCTCCGCGGAAGCCATTTTGTGACAGGCGCCCCCTGCTCTCCCTCCAAAATTTGAAATGTGCTCACTTGTCCAAGAAGCAACTCCTGCTGTAGGCAAAACTGAACTAGATGGAATGAGGGAATGACTCAGTATAGGGCAGCTTCCTAAATTCCTGTTTCTATATTAACCTTTATGCAACTAATGGTTTGGCTGCTGAAATTTCTCAACCAGAAATTCAACACAGAAGCAAAAGGCTTTGTCAGAGGGTGGAGGCCAACCCTCCCACAGAGCATAGTCCTCATCCAGAGCATTACAGGTCCGACCCCCAGCATCACCATATAGGGCTGGGGAAGTTTCTGCACCTGAAACCCTGTAGAGACGCTGCTACTCTGCATAGACAGCACTGAACTAGGTAGACCAATGGTCTGATTCTGTACAAAGCAGCAGCTTCTTATGAGACTTTTAATCTTATTAAAACATGGATTTGAGCCCCTTGTTGGGCAAGAGATTCCTGCTGCACTGCCTCTTGTGTCCACTTCAACAGTTCTATGATTCTATTTTCCTATCTAAATCAGCCTGTTATTCAAAACCATGAGGACTGGAATCTTACTCTTAGGGGAAGGCCCGTAGCTCATTGACAAGACCCCCTGTTTTTCCCAGGTTCAATTCCCTTTGGCATCTCCACATAAGGCTGTGGGACACCGCTGCCTAGAGAGCTGCTGCCAGTCAGTGTTGACAATACTGAGCTACATGGATCAATAGCCTGACTCAATATAAAGCAGAGCTCGCTATGTTTATAAACACTTCCCCTCCCCCTCTCTTTCTCTCTTATTTTCCGTTTAGAAATTAAAAACTGCCAGATCATGGAATAAGTAGGCTCCCTGCACACTGATCTCCCAGCCAGTTTCTTTTGAGTTATGTTCAGCAGGCGGGGGAATGAAGTGGGTTTGGGAACAAAAAAGCAATGGAAAGCTGAGAGGACATGTGGGGGTGGCTTTGTTACCCACAGGGCTTTGCTGCAAATCACTGACAAAGCTGCGTTGAGAGGCGACTTTTTCCAGATTGCTGGAAAAGCTCAGGGCGTGTGCAAGTGCGCACACCCTCCCAGCATGCTCCCCAAAGAACCTGCCATGTGTGCACACACACACTTCTCAAAGGATGCATTGCTTTCCAAAAACCTTATACAGCCTCCTCAAGAGAACATTAATATACTGCGGACCTCAACCCAGGGCTGCTTAAATCTCATGTCAAAGCACCAAATGTGGCCCTCCATGTCTCGCTATCTGGCCCTCAGAACTCTCTGTAGGCCACATCCGTCACTGGCCCTGCTTCACGAGTGCTTTTCCTGCCTGGAAAGGGTCACTGAAACTAGCGTAGAAACTAGTCGACAGCACAAAAGTATGGCCCACTTTTGTCTCTGGCCCTGCAGGCCAGTTGGCATGTGGCTTTCAGAAGATTTCTCTGAAGCCTAAGAATCTTGCCCATTGAACTGTCTGCTGTGTTATCCATGCCAGTTAATCTTAATTTATGCTTAATTATCCCGGTAAATCTGCATGTATGAAATCCCACAGGCACAAGGCAAGACAGAGAGATCTACAGGTCAGTCGGGTGTTGCCAGCAGCAAGACTGCAGCATGTGGAACGGCCCAAGAGAAAGGGGCTAAATCAGCCAGAGACCGGCCTTTTCTCCCAAGGATTTCAGGGTTGCCTACAGTTCTTAAAAGGGGCAGGCTCACTTTGCAGGCAGAAGATTCCCAGTTCAATCTGGGGCTGAGAGAGACAGACATCCCGCTCTCAGTGAGTCACTGCCAGCCACTGTAAAAATGCTGAGCTTAAGGGACCAACAGCCTGACTTCAGTATAAATAAGGCAGATTGATATTTAAATCCGCCCTTCATTAGAAACTCAAGCACTGGAATCTTGCTTTCTGTTTGGTGGAAGCTCAGAGGTAGAGTGGGACGCGGGTGGCGCTGTGGTCTAAACCACAGAGCCTAGGGCTTGCCAATCAGAAGGTTGGCGGTTTGAATCCCCGCAACAGGGTGAGCTCCCGTTGCTCAGTCCCTGCTCCTGCCAACCTAGCAGTTCGAAAGCACGTCAAAGTGCAAGTAGATAAATAGGTATCACTCTGGCAGGAAGGTAAACGGCCTTTCCGTGCACTGCTCTGGTTCGCCAGAAGCGGCTTAGTCATGCTGGCCACATGACTCGGAAGCTGTACGCCGGCTCCCTCGGCCAAGAAAGCGAGATGAGCGCCGCAACCCCAAAGTCGGTCACGACTGGACCTCATGGTCAGGGGTCCCTTTACCTTTACCAAGGTAGAGCAGCTGCTTACTAAGCTCAAAGTACAAAACACCTGCAGTCCAAAATTCAATCCCCAGCATCTACAGGTAAACTCTGGAGTGTCACTGCCAGTCAGTGCGGTGAACACCGAGAAAGACAGACCAGTCCGTTTCCTATGTATGCATATGGGTGTCATGACATGCTGGAAACTGATTAAAACCGTGGATGGAGAGAGCTGGAGTCACCCTCCTTACCTGGGTGTTCACAGCATTATCCCACACCCACTAAGTCAATTATTTAGTGGCCTTGCCATGTAACAACACTTGTGAAATATGCAGCTTAAAAATTTAGAAAATATAGCTGAGGAAGACCAAAGCTCTGTGGTAAGAGCACCAGGTTTTGCGTGTGAAAGGCTCAATCCCTGGCATCTCCAGGTAGGAAATGTCCCTTGCTTGAAACCCTGGAGAGCTGCTGCCATTCAGTGCGGGCAATATTGAACTAGATGGATCAAGGGCCTGACTCAGGACATGGCAGCTTCCTATGTTCCCCCTTGGGCAGCAGTTTCCAGGTTCAACAGCACCTTGGGTAGACCATTTCTAGCACGATCATCCCCCTGAAATGTTTGGAAATCATAGAATTGTAGAGTCAGAAGGGACTAGTGTCATCTAGTCTAACCCCCTGCAATGCTGGAATACACGGGAATCAAACCCACAACCTTGGTATTATCAGCACCATGTTCTAACCAAGGGAACTAACTCACAGGAGTATCTAGTCTTAAAACATTGCAACCACCTTTAGCTGGGGCTGATGGAAGTTGTATAGTTGGAACATCTGGCAGTCGCAGGTTGCTAGAGGCTGCATTACACCCTCCACAGCTGGATCCCTTAGCCTAAGGCTCTACAGCTCTGATCTCCAAACTGTTTTTTTTTAAAAGCCCTAAAAGACTTACAAACAAATTTGGAGAAGGGTATCTATGTGGACTTTCCCACAGCTGTGCAGTTCCCCAATGAATTTCCTGTGTATCTAACCCCCATTCCCGCCATTAGGCCTAATTTCTGTATTTGTGGTCTACACTGTCTTGGTCATGTCAACAGAATGAAAGATGGCAGGATCTCCTACGGGGAGCTGGCTTCAGGCACCAGGCCCATTGGCAGACCAGCTCTGAATTACAAAGATGTCTGCAAATGTGGCATGAAGGCTGGCAACATCAATCCCGCCATGTGGGAATCCCTTGCAGATGACCGCAGTGCTGGAGACATACGGTCAAGCCATACATCCACAGCAGTGACCAGAGGAGGAATGACTGCTGGGAGGAGCGCAGAAGAGAAGAAACACCCTGGGGCATCTGCAGCAGCACAACCGCATGTCTTTGTCTGCCTCAGCTGCAACAAAACATGTCTCTCCCCTGTCAGTCTCTACAGCCACAACAGGCGCTGTAACTCTCCAATGGTTTGACTCCATTTCCGAAGGCTCACTCCTCCATTGTCCCCCAAGACAGATGGATGCCGACCTTCCTCTTCTAGACTACTCCTTTCTCAACAACTGGCAGCCCAGAGCTTGAATGTATGGCCTGCACTTAAATTTAAACTGAATTATAAAAATCGCAGCAACAACAAAAGATACAGAACTGACTCCACTGAAAAGTATTTGTGTTTGGAGGAGCAAATGATAGTTGTGACCAAGACAAGGGCCAAAATGGGTAACCTTTGATTTGGGGGGCGGGGTTCCCAAGCCAGAGTCAAAAGTAAGCAGACCAACAAATGGTAAATTTTACCTTTCTACAATAGGCTGGTTTTTAACACACACTCCTTTCTGTCCTTCATTCAGACAGGCAAGAGTCATTATCAAAGTTCATTCAAACCAGAAAAAGCACTCAATCAAGGCCCGCGAGGGGTGTCGCCTGGGGAGAGGCCTGAGGGCCGGACACAGAAGTTTACAGGGCCACATTAAACTCCTGGCTTAAGGGGTTAGAGATCTTCTGCTTTCACACAATAGGTCATTATGTCACAGTCATAGAATGAGGATCACAGACTCCAGGGTGAAATCCAGGTCCCTAATTGATCTGGCTGAGCTAATCCAGTCCTCTATCCTCCAAGGAGTACACTGGTTAAATGTGAAGCCCCTACCTGCATGGCCAAAGGTCAGCCATGCTGGGAGCTGTAGTTCAACAACACCCTGCCTAGAAGCTACGCTCTTTCCCTGGAAGGCCACCAGCTTCATCTTTCCAGATGTATTTGGGGATGACCATACTCACTATTTTGCGACGAGGTGGTGGGCCCTACAAAACTCAAAAACGAATGCCCTCCTGGGGTTCGACTGCGATGTCTCCAAGGCGCTCTGCACGTCCCCAGAGGCGCTCTTGCTTTCATTTCATAATCTCGAGCGCTTTCCAAATCTGCACGAACGGCTACATGCTTGCAACAACCTCGCAAGGGAGGCAAGCCCGAGGGGGGGAGGGGAATCACCCCAATATTGTGGGTCAAAACCTTGATGCTGCCCGAGGTCACCACGGGAGTTGCGGCAAGATCCGAGGCGAGCTCATCCCCGACAGAGAAAGGGAACTGGCTAAATCGGAACAAAGCCCCGATTGTCGGGCGCTCTCGGAGGCAACCCTGGGACACTCGGACGTGTTACACACATGCATTCGCACATCCACACGTTAGCCCCTTGGCACAGGTGGTGACGATGCCCCGCCGCGCCCACCCGCCACGCCCAGCTCCCTGACACACTCTTTCCGCCAGCGCTTGCACGCTCACCCCGGTGCCGTTGTCACAAACCACCACGCGGCGGCCCTGGCTGTCCATGGCGGCGGCGGCGGCGGCGGCGAGTCGATGCCGCCTGCGGGTCGCGGGTTCGAGGCCGACAGCACCTTGTCAAGTCGCAGCAGCCGCCGCCCTCTCCGGCTTCGCCCAGCAGCAGGAAGCGCCGCCGCCCGGGTTCGGGGCAGGGCCAGCGCACGGAGCAGGCGCCGGAGCAGGGAGGGAGCCAAGCCCCGTCCGTGATGCAACATCCTGGGCTGGGAGAGAAAGCCAGCCAGGGAGGGAGGGACCGGGAAGGGTCGGCGAGAAGGGCGGAGAACCGGGCAGGAACCGGGGGCTTGCAGCCGCCCCGAGCAGGTAGATGCGTCGGAGATCGCGAGGCTTTTTGCGCATTTGCTCTTTCCCACTCTACACCTAGGAAAGACTCCCCGGAAGCCGGCTTGTACCATTGGGCCATCTCACTCAGTAATTTTCTGGGTACACGGACCTGTAAAGTAGGTTTGGCTCAAAGGTAGGTAAGGATCTAAGAAGAGCTTGCAGGATAAGGTCCATCATAGGCATGATTGAATCATCTTAGAATTGTGCAGGAATCTCAACTAGATCATCCATGGCTGATGGCCATCCAGCCTCTGCCTTAAAACCTCCAGTGAAGAAAAGTCCACCACCTTTGGGGCTGAGTCCATTCCACAGCTGAACAGCTCTTCCTGTCAGAAAGTTCTTCCCAATGTTGAGTCGGAATTTCCTTTGTTGTAACTTGAAGCCCATGGTTCAAGTTCTACCCTCCGGAGCAGGAGAAAACAAGCTCGCTGCATCTTCCATCTGACTCTTGACAGCCCTTTAGATACTTGACCATATCTCCTCTCAGTCTCCTCTTTGCCAGGCTAAACATACCAAATTCCCTCAACTGTTCCTCATAAAGCTTGGTTTCTAGACCTTTTATCATCTTGGTTGCCCTCCTCTGCACAGGTTTCAGCTTGTCAACATCCTTCTTAAATTGTGGTGCCCAGAACTGGACACAGTATGCCAGGTGTGGTTTGAACCAAGGCAAAATAGGGCGGGACTATGACTTCCCTTTAATCAAGATACAGTGGTACCTCGGGTTACATACGCTTCAGGTTACATACTCCGCTAATCCAGAAATCGTGCTTCAGGTTAAGAACTTTGCTTCAGGATGAGAACAGAAATCGTGCTCTGGCGGCACGGTGGCAGCAGGAGGCCCTATTAGCTAAAGTGGTGCTTCAGGTTAAGAACAGTTTCAGGTTAAGTACGGATCTCCGGAACGAATTAAGTACTTAACCTGAGGTACCACTGTATTGTACTTCTGTTGATGCAGCCTAGAACAGCATTATCTATCTATATCTATCTATCTATCTATCTATCTATCATCTATCTATCATCTATTTATTTATTTGCTGCATCACACTGTTGACTCATGCTAAGCTTGCGGTCTACTAAGACCCCTGGATCCTTTTCACATGTGCTACTGACAATCCAGGTGTTTCCCATCTTATATTTGTGCAGCTGGTTATTCCTTACCTTTGTCCTATTGAATTTCATTTTGTTAGCTCATGCCCAGTTCTCCAATCTGTTAAGGTAATGAGCGTAGCCAGGGAGGTGGGGGGCAGCTGCCCCCCCATCAAGTAAATAAATAAAAATACTTAACTAACTGGTCAGTTGCGTTGCAGATAAGTTGGTTCTCCCCCCCCCAAGCCTGCCCCCCCCAAATCCTGGCTATACACATGGTTAAGCTCATCTTGAATCCCAATATAGACAGAGTCCACAGAGACTTACTGTATACCCAAAGAGGCGAGAAACCAAGAGATACTACAAGATTTCATAGATAAGCAGTGAGAGACTAAACCATACAGAAGATCAGAACCTTGATGGGAACAGCTCTGCAATTTCTCAATACCTCACTCAGCATACCTAGAAGGAAATTAAAGCCTTTACAAAAGGGGCTTTCCATTTAAATTAAGCCTCAGCGCAGAGATGGCATAACACTGTAAGAAATTACACTGTAAGAAACCTACTAACTTTACTAGGACTGCAGTGTGAAGGTGGGACTAATGTGGAGGACTCGGATGATGATTCTGGAGAAGATGGTCATGATTAGCAAGTAAAAAACACCACCACAGCAGAAAAGAGAAAGTTTCCCGAGTCAAATTGACCTGAAGAGTCTACAAAACCTTTATTATGTATGCTTCTATCCTCTAGTCTACATCAAGCTGAATGATGTTCACCATATCCTGAATCAGTTTGCTGCTTGATTAAACATTTGAATTGTGCCTTTTTTCTTCTGTTTGCTCTTAGTGGGGGAAATGGGAGCTCACCCCCCTTATTCTTGAGGCCTAAGTTACTGTAAACTGCCCTGTGATCTTCGGGTGAAGGGCAATACAAATATATAAATATAAATAATAAATAAAAATAAAAATAATAAATTGAGGTCTGTGGCCATTTCTACCCAGGACTTCTCCCTGGAGATGGATCCTGCACATACATGATTTCTGGGTTTACTTCTCAAGCTGTGGGTTAGGGTGGGGGTGGTTGGGGGGGAAGGGATGTATTGTTGGGAGAGATGCATAAACTGCTGTGTTATGCAAGCTCATAGTTGTTTTAAGCTTTAGATATAATTTTGGCTAATGTGAATATTTTGTCAATGGGCTGGGTTCCATATCAAAACGAAAAAGTACAAAAATTCCTACATAAAAAAATAATCCTGGTATCATTTGCTTACAAGAAACCTACAAAAGAAAAACGAGCGAGTGATTTGTACTGCCCCCTAAAGGTGGGATTTGGTATAATTTGCCTGGATCCTCAAAAGCTAGGGGTGTGGCTTTATGGATTGCCAAGAAAACAGGCATTGTATATAATGATGTTCCAATAGATCAGAAGGGTTTTTTTGTGTGTGTTTTTGAAACAAGAAGAAGAAGAAACTATAGAGAAACAAAAATTATACAATTGGTTCAGTCTATGCCCCTAACTCCACTCAACCTATTTTATCAGCTCTACTGTTTCAATTATCAAATTTTAAAGAGGGTCCATTAATTTTAGGGGGAATTTTAACATGACTTAATAATCAATTGGATAGGACATTCATAAACCCTAATAAATTAACACCAGTTTTTCTCAACTAATAAATAAATGAACTTTGATCCTTGGCGAGTCCTTTATACCTAATAAACACAATTACACTTACTTTTCAAAAAGCTTTTTCGCTTATTCCAGAATAGTTGATATTTTTATTTCATTTGAATTTATTCCCTCTGTTAAATTGGCCTTGATTACCAATATTATCATCTCTGACCATAGCCCCATAACTCTTATGTTTTGCTTTGCAAAGCCTGTAAGACTTTACTTGGAAAATAAATCCAAGATTACTCCAGAACCTCAGACTTAACTGTAAATATAGCTCCAGTTATTACCGAATGCCTTCAGAACAATTATAGTGAATTTCATACTCCTGATGTTGTGTGAGACACATCCAAAATTGTGATAGGAGGAAATGGCTAATTGAAATCTCTGAAATCTACCCCCTCCAAAAAGAGAGAAAAAATTTATTAAAATCTATATATTATGTGGGAGCTCAGCACAGAATGACTAGTATTTAACATTTACATAGAACAGGGTTGGACTTTGGTCATCTTTCATAAATAAATAATTTAGCCAGTGCAGTGGGAATTCTAAGCAGAAAAGTAAATGCTCCCACTGAATATGACTGGGTGGGTGTGAAAAGGGTGGTTTGGTACTCATGGGTGCAATAAACTAAATTAAGATTACCAGCTGTTAGTAATCCTAGAATGACTGGTTTTACGAATGCAGATTGGGCTGCGATGTACAACTGATTATAAATCCACAGGTGGATATGTATTTATGTTTGAAAACGGTCCCATTTCATGGGGCAGTTATAAACAAGAGTTGTATAGCTTTATCTTCCACAGAGTCTGAATACATTGCGGCCACAGAAGTGTGCAGAGAGATGCCTGGCTCAGACTTTGGGGTGGTGAGAAAGGGGCCTGTTAGTCCAATGGAGTTGCCTAAAGCTGTCCCAGAGCGAGAAATTCCAGGCAAGGACAAAGCGCATTGAGGTGAAGTATGTGTGTGAGGCCATCCACGAGGGACTTGTGGAACTGTCTTATTGCCATACCAAGGAGATGACTGCGGGCTTCCTGACAAAGCCCCTACGAAAGGAGAGTTTCCAGAACCTTCATGTCAAGCTGGGACTCTGGGTTGTTGAATAAAATTTATGTATATAAATGTATGTTGCTGTTATGTACTGAGTTGAATAGGATCCAAACTGCAGCAGTCTGATTGGTCCTAGAACAATAGGATCCAAAATGCAGCAGTCTGATTGGTCCTAGAACAATAGGATTCAGAATGCAGCAGTCTGATTGGTCCTAGAACAATGCAGCAGTATGATTGGTCAGCAGGAGCCACCCAATCCAGCTCCAGATAGAAGTGAATCCACAACCTGATTGGCCTACAGGAGAAGTCCGGAATTAGCCAATCACGTGCAGCCCATTGTGTAAATAATGTATATAAAGCAGATACTTTGAGGGGACTTCCATTCCTCTTCACCACTATGAGCTGAATAAAGAGCATGAAATCACTTTGCGACTCTGAGTATATTTCAGTTGCATTGCCTGAGAAGGGGTATGTGGGATGTATTACTAGAGCAGTCAAGTATAATATTTTCCTGTTGCCTAGAATGGACACACGGAGATGTGGCTCCAGACAGGGAGGACTTCCTGCCATACCTGCTCTGGGACTTCCTCCCCCTGTGTGTGACCAGGTAGATTGGCGTGACCCTAGCTGACCACATAAAAGGGCTGGCCACGCAACCCCCATTTCTCTCTTGGACTCTTACTCCCTTACTCTTGGATTCTTGCTGTCCTGGCTTTTAGCCAGCGCATGGCTCAAGCTTCACATAGGATGGAGCCCACAAGCAGAAAGTCTGAAATGTAGCTCAGACTTCTTTTCATTTTAACCGCAAGATAAATCCTGCCTTCAAATTACTGCTGTGAACTGAATGTGAGTAAAACACTATTCTTACTTTTAAAGAAGACTGTGTTGTGCTATTATTATTTTAAGAGGAAAATAAAGGGGAAACTTACCAGGAACAATCCAGACTCAACAAGTCAGACAGGATTGTTTAATTAAAGGATTTTAACAAACCATCAGCTTGCTTCCAATAAGCTGCAAAGGGAATGTGCTCTGCTGTTTACTCACTAGCGTGAGTGAGAAGGGATAATATCAAAACAATGTATCTTCTCCTACCTTCCTTAACATCCCCACAGTATGTGGGCACAGGAATGGCACCTAGACTTTGGTTTAGGATTGGGCATTGAAGGAAAGCGGGGTTCTTGTACCTTTAACAACTGTGCAGCAGGCAGACATTCAACAGGTTAAGCATTTTCTAGTATGGAAGTACAATTACAGGAGAAGCTTATCCTGGGCTCATCTTGTCTGTCACACATTTCATTCCATGTATAGCTTATTTTTGGGCGGTCCACTCCACCTGCTAAAGAAGGCACAAATCTGTACGTGACACAAGCCATAATTACGAGGTGCATTGTAGCAGCACGCACACTGTGTGTATACTTTTTAAAGAGATGGAATCTTAACATACTGCTTCCGCTGGCAAATAGAGAGGATCATATGCATATTTAGGGTTGGTTTTTCAGGCAGAGGATCACACTGATATGTAGTGCCGGGAGGAGGGACTTCAAATGTACATGTTACCTCTGGATCTTGCAGAGTCTTAAGAAGGACCTGCACAAGGAACAGAGGAAACTGCCTTATACCTAGCCAGACCAAAAGGCCATCTCATGTAGTAATGTTTACACTGACTGGCAGCTACTCTCCAGAGTTTCAGAGAGGAAGCCTCCCCCAGCCCTACCTAAAGATGCCAACGATTGAACCTAGAACCTTCTGCATGGGAAAAAGATGCTCTAACCACTGAACTATGCCCTTTCCACCCAAGAGAGATAAGACAGCAGCACCTGCCTTCTGCTCTCCCGCTGGATGGCTGGATGGATTGGGCCCAGAAACAGAAGTGAGCAGGAAGCGATGTCTTGGAGGAGGAAGAACAGTGGGCCCACCAAGGGTGCCTTGCCCAAACTGCAGGGGTGGCTGGTGCCCCCTGGGACTGGTAGGGCGGAAGAAAAGGAGCCCAAAAGCAGGTGGCGCCAGAGCCAATGGCAGGCTGGGCCACCAAATTCCTGTCTCCTCCCAGTGCCCTTCTCCCAAGGCAACACTGAGGCCAAGGGGGAGGGAGCAAATGCCACTCACTGGACTGGCTGTAAGTCAAAAAGACAGACAGGTGAGGGCTAGCTGAGGGCAGGTTCACCCTTAGCATAGAAATATCCCTCAAACAAAACCCCTCTAGAACCGTTGCCAGTCAATATAGATTGCACTGAGCTAGATGAACCAATGTCCTGACTCGCTGTCAGGCAGCAGCTTATCTCTGCTCCTGTTTTCCTAATTTAAAAAGGACCTGGAAACAGACTGGAAGCCACTGCAGCTACTAATATCCTAGCACATTCCGCCCGTGCCTCTCTTTTGGGGAAATGGCTGTAGATCAGGGGCAGAACAAGACCCTTGCATGCAGAAGGTCCCGGGTTCCAGTCCTGATATCACCAGGTAGTGGCTGCCTGAACCCCAGAAAGCCACTGCTAGCCAGTGCAGACATTTCTGAGCTAGATGGGCCAGTGGGCCTGACTCAGTTTAAGACACTTTCCTACTTTCCTAAGCTGCTACCAAAGGAAGCAAAACAACAAAATTAGCATTGTTATTAATAAAGTTATACTATATGTTTATTGTTAGCCTGTACTGCATTGCAATCCTTTTAAAGCACAACATTTTCCAGTTTGGGCTCTGCTGTTGGTGCTCTTGCCTTGATTTCCATCGAAAGGAGACTTCCCCTATATTATTATTATTATTATTATTATTATTATTATTATTATTATTATTATTATTATTATTTCTATGCTGCCCTTCATCCGAGAATCACACAGCGGTTTGCAATCGGAAAACACAAGAATACATTCCGTAACTATCTGTTGCACTTCCCTCTCCTCTCCCCTTCCCCGAGCGAGGGACCCTCGGCTCTTGCACCCCTCTCGGCACCCCCCCGCCGCCGCCGCCGCCGCCCCCAACACACCCACGATGGCACCCTCCCACCTCCCTCTCTTCTAGCCTCTTTGCACACCTGCAAAGCAATAAACAAACGATCCCCCCTCCCCTCCACACACCCGCTTTGCTTTTGTGATGCAGCTGGTGGGCAGGTTGCAGGGAGAGGCGGGGGCGCGAGGCAAGGGCTGCCCCTGGGTGGGGAAAAGGGAGAGACGAGAGGGCTTGGGGAGGAGGATCCCCCTTCTCTGGTTCTTGCAAAGGGTTGCGGGGGGGGGGAGCGGCGTTGTGTGCGTTGCAGACTTGCGGTGTGTGCGGCGGGGTGCCGGGGACGCGAGAGCTGAGCCTGTGATCCCGCCCGGCGCCGGAGCAGCAGCCGCCGCCGCCAAAGCAGAGCCGCCGCCTCCTCCCTCCTCCTCCCTCCTTCTTCTTCTTCTTCTTCCTTCGGCAATGCAGGGCTATCCATCCTGCGCAGGCGGTGGTTGCTGAGCAAGGACCCGCCGCAGGGGAGCGGGGGGGACGCGCAGAGGGGTGAGCCGGAGAGACCCCCAACCCTGACGGTGGTGCCTGGCGGGTTGGGGTGGGGGGGAGGGAGGGAGGGAGGCGGAGGAGGCTGCGGGGAGGGGGTGGTGTTGCATGGGGGAGAGGAGCGGCGGGGGGAGGGCAGGGAGGAGGGGAAAGGAGGGAGGGAGGGATGCCTCCCACAGATCTCCCCCACCCCACTTTTACTTTCTGCAGTTCTTCGCTTTCTGTCTGTCTGCAGCCCCCCCCGCATCCCCATCATTCCTAGGCTCATCCGCAGATCGGCTCGGCTGCCTTTCGATTCTCATGCCCCCCCTAATTCCTAACCCACCCCCAATTTGATATGGTGACCCTGAATTTTTATGTCCCCTAATTCATTGCCTAGCTCCATCCCTCTCAAATCTGGTTAGATGTCTCTTAATAGTGTCTGTTAAAAAGGTCTCGTCTTTATATAACATATTTAAGCCCTGGCACTTGTCTGGTTTTCCTTTGTTAATATGCACCCTGTTATTCTTAACCTCCCCCAGCAGCACCATCTGTCTGGGCCCCTATTAATTCCTAACCCTAATATAAACACACACACACACACTCTCCCTCCTCAGATCTCTTGGGCTGCCTCTGAATGTCTTATGGGTGTCCTTTGATTCCCATGTCCCCTAATTCAGTATGCCCAGGTGTTCCTGAATTCTTTACCTTCCTGTCCCAAATCTGTTTGGGTGTCCTCTGATTCCTGTTCTCTGCCCCCAAACCAGCATCTTCGTTAAGATGCGTACACATTTGTCTGTGTTTACCTTTTGCTAACCAGCATTGCATGGGACGGACACACACACACATTGTGTGTGTGTGTGTGTGTGTGTGTGTGTGTGTGTGTGTGGAGAACGAGTGAGTGCAAAGGGCCACTGTCCCTTTGCAAAATGTGTCCCATTTTTCCGTGGTCCTTCCTTACTGCACTATGCCTGGCACTGCCCACCTACCCTGCATCCCCAAGAATGCATGCTCAATATCTGGTTTTCATGGGTGAAAGAGACAGCCACCCCCACAATATACATTTCCAACAACTTCAGTCCCTAGTCCAGATCCCTCTGTCCAAAGGCAGAGGCTATCATGCAACTCTTGAGTAGCAAAATCAGGCCCTTTTCCCTGCTTCTCTAGCACTATCGATAATATCCTGTCAAACAGCCTCTGGATCCTTTCCCTTGTGAATTCTTTCTGCAAATGCATCCCCATGGTACCCCAATAAATCAGGATTGTCCCCTCTCCTACACAGTCACACAGCACCCTATACACTTTTCCAGCACTCTTGCTGTTTCCAGGGAACACCAGAAGCTGTCTTATACTGAGCTAGATGGTCAGTATTGCAGACACTGACTGGCAGGGGCTTTCCAGGATTTCAGATATCTCCAGCCCTACCTGGAGATGCCAGGGATTGAATATGGGACCTTGGCAAGCAAAGCAGTTGCTCTACCACTGAGCTACAGCCTGCTCCTTAGTGGGGGCAGGTATACTGGGGTACCATCATGGACATCCCAATTCTTTCTACTTCTCCTAAACATATTAAACACATGTCCACCCCCTTCAAGTTATGTACATCATCTCTTAAAATGCAACCTTCCTAACTTCCCAATAAAGCAGGATGCGGCCCTCTCCTTTCTCACTCACCACATTTGACATTAAACCCCATTCCAGTCCCTTAGAGAGCCCCCGTGTTTGTGAACAACTCCATTGGACATTAGTTCCCTATATTTGTTGCACTGATCCCCCCCCCAAGTTTTAATGATAATTATTTTATATATATATTTCCTTTTTAATAGTTTTTTAAATTTTAGCTGTGTTTTTATCTACAGTTTTATTATGTATCCTGTTTAGAGGCCTATTTGAGTAAGTGGTTTATAAATTTTTCTAAGTATTTTTTTTTAAAAAACCAACAACAGCTATGCCCCTCTAAACAGGAAGAACTTGATCCATTCCCCCAATGCACAGCTTAGATCCTACAGATTTTCATCTACATACCCACTCTTACCAGAACCACTGCTCTAGAATAACCTGGTGTAGCAGACCCTCCCCCCCTTAAGCAGAAAACCTCCCCTTTCTGTGCTTAAGGGGGGAGAAAACCCTATGTCTCAAAGCTTTCCAGAAGATGCATGCACCTTGTGTGACCTGGAAGTCTTGGCCCTTAATCTGAGAGGTGGACAGGTTCAGTAGAAAGAGATCCTGCACATGCAAAGGTTCACAGAGACTTCCCCTTTGAGGGCTTTAGTCACACACCCATCCTGCTTGACCTCAAGATGCATAAATCTCTACATTCCTTGATCTACAAATCCTCTTGAGTTCTTTTTAATTTCTGTTTGCCCTTCAGTTTTGCACATACAAAGAGCTTTTCAAAAATGTTCACTGGCCAGGCATCTCTGGATACCCTGTCCCACTAAGTTTCCTCTGTGTCCCTGAATTTGCCCCAGGGATCCTGACACACAACCGTTCTTCAAGATTTAATTCTCCCCCTCACACTCTGCTCTACACACCCAGAGTCCTTGGCTCCATAGTTATTGACAATACAGTTCTCTATAGAGGCTTAGCACCTCCACCTCCTACAGCCTCCAGAAATGCTGCTTCCTAGCCTAGAGAGGGTGGGAAAAATGGCTGGGGGGCGGGGGCGGGAATCAGTGTATAATCTCATAATTCAGATTATTTGTGTAACCTTCTGAGCAGTGGATATTGCTGGATTCTGGGTTTATTCTTTTTTAGTTCTACAGGGTATCACGTGATGGACATTTGTGCAAAATGTAATTATTTACAGTCTTGCCTGAGTTCCAGAATCAAAGCTGGTACTACCTTCCTGGATGTATCTGAGTAATGTTTTTGAGACCATGTCTGTTTGTGGGGAGTTTGATTAAGAGATTGCACCCAGGGCAGTTTACAAATTGGTTAGAATGTCTGACTTAACATCTCTGTATCTAAACAGATAAGACTAAGGCCATCTTCACCCCTTAACTATAATTTATATACTGTATTGGGTGGTTGGCAACATGCAGGTGGGCCACTAAATAAGTAAACCAATTACCTTCATACAATGAGATATTAATGCATTTCTTTGCAGTACAGTACTTAAATCATTAACTAAAACTTGTTTTAATGAGAAATATGCGGAGACGCACTTAAGACATACCCTCCAGTTTATATATCTGTGCTACATCCTGGTATTAAAAAGAATATAGGATTTTATCCCGTTAGACCTGCAGACCCATTAAGATTAATGGACACAGCTAGGCCCAGTAATTCCAGCGGGTCTACTCTGCGTAGGACTCGGGGGGGGGGGCACCTGTGCTATACATACCCCCTTTGACAGCCAAGGCTTTCCCCCCAAAGAATCCTGGGAACTGTAGTTTCTTAAGGGTGCTAAGAGTTGGATCCCTATCCTCCACAAGGAGCTACGGTTTTCAGAGTTCTTGGGGAAGTATTTGTTGCTAAACCATTCTGTGAAATATAGTTCTGTAAGGGGAATAGCGGGCTTGCTAACAACTCTTAATGAACTACAGTTCCCAGAATTCTTTGTTTAAAGCAGTATGGTGATGCTTCAGCTGTATTGTGGAGATGAGGCCTTAGTGGGATGCAACCCATTCCAGACTGCAAGGCCTAGGTGAGGCCCAGCTCAGATTTGTTTGGTTTGTTGTGGTGGTTGTTAAAGAAGACCCATTTTTGTGTAGGCATGTCTTTCCGTGTGTGTGTGTGTGTGTGTGTGTGTGTTGGGGCATTATGTGTGTGCATGTGTGAACTAGCCCCACGAGCAAGGAATCAACAGGATCGGGGGCGCGGGAAGGAGGCAGCTACAGGATTTCAATGAACCACAAGTGGGTTCCTCCAGCAGCAGGGACCAGGATGGAGCCGAGAGTGTTGCCATGGCAACAGGGAGGCATAAAATATCTGAAATGCTGCTGTGGTAACAGTGCGGAGGTAGTTTAGGGCTATCACCATGGCAACTTTGGGGGGGGGGTTGCTGCTGCTAAGGGTCAGGACTGTCACCTTAGAAACCTGGAGATGCTAGAGGTGTTTACCATATGGCTCCTTTGAACACCGGGCCCAAAACCATAGAGGTCAGGGAGTGCCACCCACGGCAACTGATGGGGAGCCGTCAAGCGGGCGTTGCTATGACAATGCAAGGGCGAGATGCAGTATGAATATGGGATGCGGTCCTAATGGGCATCTGAGCATGTGTAGAGTGCCTTACTCCTCCCTACAGGAGGGAGGCTATAATCCATGCCCTCCTACTATAAATGAAGCTGAAGTCCTAAACACATTTACCACAGAGTAAAGCCCCTTGAACTCCATGGGATTTACTTCTGAGTATTTTATTTTACTTACAATATTTACGTACAACTTTTTGAACAGATCTCACAAATCTTTTACGTAAGATTATTACAACTAGAAGCATTTATTTATTTTTTAAAGAAGAAATTGCAATAGAATGGAAAAGACAACTTGGTTGCTTAGAAAAAACTGCTACTGCTTCTTCTCCCCTCCCCTTAGGGCAAGTTCCTTCTGAAGAAGCTCCTGTGGTGACATTTGGGGGGGAGGGAGAGGGGCTGCTATGGGAGCTGGAGGGTGGCAGGCCCTCAAACTACTTCCTTCAGTACTTCCTCCCCTCAAGCCAGATGGGCCTTCAGGCACAACCAGGCATGCATTGGGTTGTCTCTAGCTAAATAATATTCAGAGTAGACCCATAGACCTCAATGGACCTAAGTCAAAATAATATCCACTATTTTTAATGAATCTATGTAGGACTAACATGAGGTACAACAGGGTTGCAATGGATCTTTCCTTTTGTTCTCTGATAAGGATCATGCAAGTGCATTGATTGTGCTTTTTATTACTCCTCCTCCTCCTTCCTCCCATTACATATCAGACAGGGACTTCTCTGTTGTCTTTTGGGGGCCTATGGAAGACCTTCCTTTTTCCAACTTGTCTTTTAAGTGGAGATTTTTTTTTAATCCCAGTCTGTAACTGCATTGAATTTGGCATCGTTTTTATACGTGAACTTGTTCTAGTTATGAAATATATCTATATTGTTAATGTTTCATTGTTAAACTGCCTCGATATGTTTCATACCAAGCGACTCGTAAATGATTTTTAAAAAATTATTCTTAACAACCATATTCGTATGGCTGAAGTGAGAAGAAGCACTCTCACAACACTTTGACAATCATGGCTTCCCACCCCAAAGAATCATGGGAACAGTAGTTTGTTAAGGGTTCTGAAACTTCTTAGGAGACCCCCTCACAGAGCTACAACCCCCAGCACCCTTGAACAAATGACAGTTCCCGGGATTCTTCGTGAAGCCATCCAGTGAAATGAGAGTGCTTTAAATGTGTGGCATTCTTCTTCTTTGGCGATCACTCGTAGCTGAGTAAGATTGTCTTCCATGAAAACGGTCTTAACAGTGAGTCCGTAAGTGACTGTGAAGGCCAATTCTGGATCCACACATCCTTCCACAGTGGGGACATAGGTTTCCAGGCGGGAGTTGATCACGGTGTGGGTTTGCCAAATGTGCATTTCTCCCTTTTGTCCTGAGTTTGAGCATCTTCAAATTCCATGACACCTTTGGTAAAGGCTGATCTCCAATTGAAGCGCTCGCAAGCCGGTGTTTCCCAATTGTTGGTGTTTATACTACTTTTTTTAGATTTCCCTTTAGAGAGTCTTTTGTTGACCACCAGCATTACACTTTCCATTTTTAAGTTCGGAATAGAGTAGTTGCTTTGGGAGATGATAATCAGGCATCCGAACAACATGACCAGTCCAACAAAGTTGATGTTGAAGAATCATTGGCCTGCCTTCTCTGTGCTTACAGGATGGTGTTAGAAGGAAGCCCTGAAGCAGTGAGCTCCCAGTCACTAGATCTCCGGCGAGCTTGCCCCAAAAGCAGCCGCATTTATCCCTCTCCAGGGGACAGTATCCTGTTGACCAAGGAGCCAGTGAAGTACGGGGAGCTGATTGTGTTGGGGTAAGTGAAGGGAACCCTTTCTGCCAGCAGTCCCCCATGCAGACCTGGACACATTTTTTTAGTGCTCAGCTCTGGAACATGAAATAAAAAGAAGCTGATGAGCAGGAAGCCTGAGCATGTACAGAGTACGTTTCTCTCACCACTGAGTAAAAATAGCCATGTACTTCCAAGGTTAGTGGGTGATGACCTTCAGATCAGATAATTTGTCTCCCAGGCAGGCTTGAACCCCGATCATACCTCTTTTAGAAGGGGTTCAGAGACCCTGTTATAACCAGGCCTGCATAGCAAGCATCTAACCAAGCCAATTGCAACTCATTGGAGACCCCGTAAAGATAATGGTTTTGCTGGCTTAGGAACATAAGAAGAGCCTGACGGCTGGATCAGGCCAAAGGTCCTTCATAGTCCATCATCCTATACTCACAGTGGCCTTTGCGAATCCCAAAAGTCAGATCTGAGTATAAGAGCTGTTTCCCCACAACGGGCATCCAAAACTATACTGCCTCTGACAGTGGAGGCATTTGCAAAGCTTTGCAAACAGCAAAAGGGCATTTCTCAAACACCCAAAACGCCACCCAACAACCCTTCACCAGGGCCTGTTCTTTATGAATCAGGGGTTCAAGATATCTCTCTATGTTGCAGAGACTGCTTGGGAAGTGGATTTAGGATTTTAAACAAAACACAGGCTGCAAAAAGAAATGGAGGGGGGAGTGGGTGTGCAGATTAATACTTGACACTTCCAAACTGTTGCTATATTCATGTGGGATTCGATCACATATGGGCAAATTCAGGTCGTGGAATGATGGGAAGTCTTGCACAACACAATCACTTCCCCAGAAGATCAAACCTTTTGCCAATAGGAAAATGATGGGAAAACATGAGAAAGGGTGGAATAACCCTTGCTTTGATGCAACTTCATCTAATCTCTATGGAAAAAAAGTAACAATGAATGCTCATCAAATAGCTAAGACAAGAAGTCCAGTCTCCCTGCAAGTGAATCAGTATGAATGCTCAGTAAACAAATCATCTGGAAGTGCCTGCGGTTGTGTTTGTCCACTAGACTTGAAAGCAGCCTTTTCACAAAGGTGGGCCTCAAAAATAGATATATTTTAAAGAACACTAGATATTTGAAATCCTGAACTCTCATCAAGTTGAATTGATGTGATGCTCTATTTTACTCTGTACCAAGTACAGACAAACAAACAGATCCATTGGCCTCTCCCAACACAGGTACAATGGCTCCTTGCCCAATGGTGACAAGGGCCGCCGCCGCAGCCGATTGGCCCTGTTCAAGAGACCGAAACCCAATGGGGTTAAACCAGATGTCATCCACCACATCTCTACACCGCTTGTATCCAAGGTGAGTCCAAAGCCCCTTCCTAGCCACCAGGAATACTCTTCTGCTCATCAGGCCACTCTGGGCTTCAATGGGGGGCCATTTTGTGCAAGGACCATAGTGTGGTGATAGAGCACATGCCTGGCATGCTGAAAGTCTCAGATTCAGTCTCTGACATCCTCCAAGTAGGACTAGGAAGGCTCTGGAGAGCCACTGTCAATCATTGTGGGCATGGCCAAGATAGATGGACCAAGGGTCTTATTTGTAATAGGGCAGCTCCCTGCTATTTTTTTTATGCCAGAATCTAGTCCTGGAAAAGATTTATGACTCTAAGCATGTGTAAAGTGCATTTCTGTCCCGATACGTAGGGCTGCCATACGTCCAGGAATCAGTCTGTCAAAATGGCGTCCATGCAGATGTTTGCCGAATCAGCAAAATGTCTGGGGAAACCCGGACGTATGGCTCAACAACTTTTCACTTTTGGGAATATGACAACCCTACAATAAGGAAATAGAGACAAAGCTGTCTTGACTCTCATCTGAAACCCCAGAGAGCTGCTGCTGGTCATTATAGACAAATTGGCTTAGCTGGACCAGTGACCTGACTTGGTTATAAAGAAGCTTCTTATTCGGATTCATGAGGACTGGAATCTTACTTTCTTTTTAGAGGCAGGGCTGGAGCTCAGTGGCAGAGCATCTGCTTTGTATGCAGAAGGTCCCTGGCTCAATCCCTGACATTGCCAGGTAGGGCTGGGGAATGACCCTGTTTGAAACCCTGGACAGGTTCTGCCAGTCAGTGTGAACGATAACAATCCAGTTAGATAAATGATCTGACTCAGTATAAGGCACCTTCCTGTCTTCCTCTGTGCAGCTGGGCTTTAGGAATGGGATACAAGCCTCTTGCTCTTTGATCAGGCACTGAATCTAGTCCATGTATCATTAGAAAGGGAACAGGGAATCTCAGGGTGCTGGGATTGAGGTGATGAGTTTAGCTCTGGAGAGGAGCTTTAGATGGGTCCCACAGCTGTTTATTTTATTTCTTCTGCCCAACAGGCACTGAGTAACAAAGGCCAGCACAGCATCTCATACACACTTTCCCGAAGCCACTCTGTGATCGTTGAGTATACTCATGACTGCGAGACCGACATGTTCCAGGTACCTATGACCCTGGCAGCAGAAACAGGAATGCCATCCTCTTTGGGTGACTAGGTGCCTGTGCCTTCAGCAGATGTCTGGTGTATGAGGTTTTTTTTGTGCCACATATACTTTTTATTGTGCATCTATGATGATTTGAACACATGATGGTTATACGCAATGACACTTTCAATACTGTTTGAACCTCCAAATGTTTCAGAGTGGATGTACTGAGTAATTTCCAAGCAACACATGTCCCATAACTTCCTGCTGAAAACCTGTGTGAGCCTTGGCAGGTGCCCAGCGGTGCCTACCACCGATGATGGCTATGATTTCATGCCCTGTGGATATTGCATCAGATTGTTGTTTTAATATCTGCTTCAGTGAGGCTCTGGAGATTCCAGAGATGGTGGCAGCCTTGGCACCACTTTTCCCTTTGTCATTTAGCAGAAATACCTGTTGTGTTCTGATCTTGCGCAGGATGCTAGGAAGAAGGCAGCAGTGCTTAGGCGATGGCACCAATGTGAGTCCTGACTCTGGCCTCTGGTGGTACAGGAAGTCCTTCTGGAGGCCCCCGTCTGAGGCCCAGCAGTCTCCAGCAGCTGAATCAGAGCCCTGAGGTGTGTCCAGCTCCCGTCGCTGGTGCCTCCGCAGCCTCCATCTGTGGCTGGATCACTGCTGGATTCTGGAGTCATGACAATACCACTGAAATAGTTTTCAACTCATTTGGAAACGCATTTCTTCAAGCCTCAGGTGTGGCCAGGATGTTTTGTTCCTGTGCTGGCTAGTTACTTCATGAACAGATGTGAACCAAAGCTATTATTGAGAGCGCAAGGAAAATAATACAGATTGTTACCTAGACCAAGGATGAGGGACCTGTGACTGTGCAATGGAATGTTGGACTCCAACTCCCAGCATCCCTCACTGTTGGCCATGATGGGAGTTGGTGTCCAAGAACATCTGGAGAGCCACAGGTTCCACGTTCCTGATGCAGGCTGACAAAACATCTTCTGGAGATGGGACATTAATAAGGGTCCCTCTCATCAATGTAAGGCCTTCCTGACTTCTCTGCACCCGTTTGTGATATTTCAGGATTTTTTGACAGGAGAAAATGCTATCTTCCTGAAACCGAGATGGCAAAATCACAAGTGAACAATGGGTGTGTTCGCGAAGCAAACACCAGCGCACTTTTTTTGCCTTTCTGAACTCTCTCTGCCTCCTTTCTTCCCAGATTGGCCGCTCCACAGAGAGCATGATTGATTTTGTGGTGACGGACACGACCCCAGGGGCCAACTCAGCCATTGATGGTCAGTCGGCTCAGAGCACCATCTCTCGCTTTGCCTGCCGTGTCATCTGCGAGAGGAACCCTCCGTACACAGCACGCATTTACGCTGCTGGCTTTGATGCCTCCCGCAACATTTTCCTTGGAGTGAGTGAGTCACCAGCACGACTGTGTGTGTCTTTGCGTATGTGTGGTGGAATGGAAAAGTCTTTGGCTTCCAAAGGAGGACAGCACACCTGTGTGATACGCAAATATTCACTTTGGTGCAGTTTCCCACAACATGATGGTGGACGGGGACATCTCAATCGGTGCCATTTCTGCCTGTCACATAACTTGGCTCACCCAGCAGGAGGCAGTTGCTCTGTAAGCAACTCCCTGCAGTGCATCTGCTTGCCATTTCCCCGTGAGGCCTCCTGCCTTATTGCAGCCTGTGAGGGGGCACACAGAGAAGGGCCTCTAATGGCGTTAGACTACCCTTCGTCCCCAAAAATGGATTTCTAAATGATATTCAAAGAGACCTGTCTGGCCTGAGCTGGATATAAATGCCCTCTTAGTCGTCCACTTTTTTCTGGCCTTGAGAAAGTGATCTTTCTCTGCCTTTTCCTTCTCCTCTCCTTTCCTTGTGCGTCATCTTTTTAGTTTTTAAGTCTGATGTAGCCTCTCTCCCCACACACCTTTATGTCTCTCTCTCTGTCTTTATTGATGTGAGCTGCTTCCAGCTCCTCAGTGTAGGGATCGCTCATGCCTCTGGCCCTCCAGATCTCTTTCTTTGGTCCTTGGGACCTTCCTGAGGCAACATCCCCTTCCCTGACCACACCTCTCACTTTCCTTGAACTGTAGTCATGCCTCTTTCTTGCCTGGATGAAGAGGTTGCAGAAACTTCTGGTTGTGTGTGTGTGTGTCTGGAATGTAGCCTACCGTACAAAGGTAAAGATTTACATCTGTTTCTCTGACCCCTTTTGTCTCTTGCTCTGCCCTCCCCTGGCATGTGACGGCTGGCAGGCTGCCCATGAGTGAGCGCGGCCCGCCCACTTAAAATGGTTCCCCACCCCTGCAGTGAATAAGCAAGGCTCATTCAATTCAGTAGGACAGCCTCTGAGTAGACACGGTTGGGAATGCGGCCTAAACAAATAATTTCCAAGGGCAAATGCGTTCCAAAGCACAACCAAATACACCGTCAAGTGAAGAGAAATAAAAGCATTCAACCAGACAAAAATAACCTTAATCTAAAATGGCTGGGCGAACAAACACATTTTAGCCTGGAGCTGGGAAAGAATATGGTGTCAATGCCGGGCGGAGCTCCCTTGAGGGGGCATGATAGCTCAGTCGGTTAGAGCGTGGTGTTGAGAATGCCAAGGTTGCAGGTTTGATCGCCGTATGGGACAGCTACATAGTCCTGCATTGCAGGGAGTTGGATGAGATGATCCTCAGGGTCCCTTCCAACTCTACATTTCTAGGATTCTATGATAATGATTGCCAGTCATGGGTAGGTATGTGTGGGAAGAGGTGAAACCAGCGCTTTGAATTGGGCCAGGAAACAGACTGCAACTGGCGGGAGGCAGAGGATTGTTGAGAGAGAGACTCTGCTTTGAATAAGCCTGTCTGGAATTGGTTAGGACTCTGCAGGGCAATCCTGTTTCTACGTTCAAAGGCCCCTAGGACAAGTCTTGCCCCCACATCCCCCCTGCCCAAGCGGTGCTGTGATGCCAGTCTCTGGGTTCATTGGCAGGAGAGGGCAGCCAAGTGGAGGACTCCTGACGGACTGATGGACGGGCTGACGACAAACGGGGTGCTGGTGATGCACCCCAACGGTGGCTTCAGCGAGGACTCCACGCCGGGTGTATGGCGCGAGATCTCCGTGTGCGGGAATGTGTATGCCTTGCGGGACAGTCGCTCAGCGCAGCAGCGGGGAAAGCTGGTACGTGGGGAGAGGAAGCCCAGGCAAGGCGCCCTGCAGGACCAAGGAGAACCTGTGGCTCAGTGGCAGAGCACCTGCTGGCGTGCAGAAAATAATATGACATAGTTTTTGAGTTATGGGGGGGTGAAAATTAGGGAAATGTTATATATGTGCAGGATGCATCATCAAATGATGAAATTGGGTCTACTAGACCCGTTTTTTTAAAGCAATGTAGACTAAAGTTGCTTCAGGGCCCCTCTGAAAAGTCAAACTAATCTAAATAAGATAAAAAGGAAAGAAGCAAGAATAAGCAAAGGGAGAAACTAAGGAAGAAGAAAGAGAAGAGAAAGAGAAAATAAACACAAGGCTCTGTACCACAATTATATCTTAACCCTTATTCCACACATAGAAGAGTAAAGTCTCCCAGTTCTCATCTGGGAGCTTCACCCTCTTCCCCCAGCCTCCCACCCCGGGAGATCCTCTCTACCCTGCCCCTCATACTGGGCCTTTTACAGACCCTCCAAGTGCCCCTCTTTTCCAGGGACAGTCCCGGATTTACAGAAGCCATCCTGGTTTCTGATTTGATCCAGGAATGTCCCGCTCTTCCTTAGGACGTCCCTATTTTCATCGGAGAAATATTGGAGGGTATGCTTTCATCTTCTGTCCATCCCCTTCCATCGCAAATAATAATAATAATATTATAATTTATTATTTATACCCTGCCCATCTGGCTGGGTTTCCCCAGCCACTCTGGGCGGCTCCCAACAGGATACTAAAAACACAATAAAAGATCAAACTTCAAAAACTTCCCTAAACAGGGTTGCTTTCAGATGTCTTCTTAAAGTCAGATAGTTGTTTTTCTCTGACATCTGGTGGGAGGGCATTCCACAGGGCGGGTGCCACTACCGAGAAGGCCCTCTGCCTAGTTCCCTGTAACTTCTCGCAGTGAAGGCCCTCGGAGCTGGACCTCAGTGCCTCTTCTGACATCTCTCTCTCTCCCCCCACGACCAGGTGGAGTCTGAGTCCAACGTGCTCCAGGATGGCTCGCTCATTGACCTGTGCGGGGCCACCCTGCTGTGGCGGACCTCGGAGGGACTCCTGCGCACCCCAACCCTGCAGCAGCTGGAGGCCCTGCGCCAGGAGATCAACGCCGCCCGCCCCCAGTGCCCGGTGGGCTTCAGCACGCTGGCGTTCCCCAGCCTGGCGCAGCGGGGCGTGGTGGAGAAGAAGCAGCCCTGGGTCTACGTCAACTGTGGCCACGTCCACGGCTTCCACAACTGGGGCTTCCGCAAGGAGAAAGGGGGGCTGGAGCGTGAGTGCCCCATGTGCCGCCGCTCGGGGCCCTACGTGCCTCTCTGGCTGGGCTGCGAGGCGGGGCTGTACCTGGACGCCGGGCGGCCCACCCATGCCTTCTGCCCCTGCGGCCACGTTTGCTCGGCCAAGACTGTGCAGTACTGGGCGCAGATACCCCTGCCCCACGGCACCCACGCCTTCCACGCAGCCTGCCCCTTCTGTGGCACCTGGCTGACGGGCCAGCAGGGGTTTGTCCGCCTCATCTTCCAGGGGCCGCTCGACTGAGCTGGGGAGGGCGGGGGGCTGGCGGAGGGGAGGGGAGGGCGAGATGGAAAATAAACAGCAACATCTGAGAACAAGGTCCGGCTCTTGGAGGCGGGTGCACTGCGGGTGTGGTTCAATGAAAGCATCATTTTGGTTCCCTGCCAAGGGCTGCGAAACTTCCACCGTATGTAAGGATATCCCAGGCAATGCCAGTTCACAGATTTTTTGGGGGTGCGGTGGGGATGTTGTTGGGCAAGAAGCCCCTCAGTGAGCCCTCTCCCCCCCCAAACCTCTAGGGAAACAGGTCGCCCTGCTGCAACTTCTTGTAGGAAAATGGTTCTCCCAGTCCCATTTTTTTATAAATACAAGTTTAGACATTTGCAATTCTTTCATTGTTTTAATACTTCAGGACCTATGGAACTCCCTGCCACAATAACTCCTTAATGTGACGCATTCCTATTCTCTCCAAGTGCTTTTAAGTCTTCCTAATAGGTATAATAGGCTGGAGGTGAGGAAGATGCCCCTCTTCATGCCATAGTCACCATGGTGCATTCACTTGCCCCTGGCACCAATCCCACCTGGATTTAGGGCAGAGCAGGCAGTTCCCCTGCCCTGGATGCCGAGCCAAAGAGGCACATAATAATAATAATAATAATAATAATAATAATAATAATAATATACCTATATTTATGTGGGCACCTACTTAGAAGATTAAAAAACCCTGTATCAAAAGGAATTATTGTGAAAATAAGAAATATTTAGGGTGGAGGGGCACCAAATTTTGTCCTTGCTCAGGGTGCCATATTACCAAAGTTTGCCCCTGCCAATATTCACCCAAAAAGAACGTGCAAAGGAAGCAGAGGCTGCACTTCTTTCTCTTTGCTCTTTTTTCTCTGTTCCCACCACAGGCTCAGGCAGCTGAAAAGCATGTGGGCAGCGAGGGGGGGGCCACTGGAGGCTGGCGCTGGGCCCCCTTCCGGGCTGTGGGCTTGGGCAGCTACCCAGTTATGATGAGGTGAAGGGCCATCCCACAGGGGCAGAGGAGCTGATTTGCGTTTAGATCTTTGATTCAATCCCTGATGACATCTCCAAGCAGGGCTAGGAGAGACTCCCTGCCAGAAACCCTGGACAGCTTGCTGCCAGTCAGTGTAGGCAATACTAAGGGAGATGGACTCACGATCTGACTTGGTCTAAGGCAGACACCACCAAGGTAGTACCCATAGGCAACTTAGTGCCCAGAGAGGCCTTTCCTGACACCCCCAGGGTCCCCCTTGCCCCCACTGAAATTAGGCTTTGAAGAAGTGTTCTGTTGTAGCCAATATAGCAGGTTGCAACCTATGCCTGGTCCCACAAGCCACAGGCCTCCAAGATGTTGGCAACCCCTGGTACAAAGCATGCTCTTTTTTAAACTGGCCCTTTGTTCTGAACTATGAGGACTGGAATCTTGCTTTATTTTTAAGGACAGGTCCATAGCCCAGTGTGTGGGCACCTGCTATGCATGCAGACGGTCCCAGATTCAACCCCCAAAGGCACCTCCAGATAGGATTGGGACAGGCTCCTTGCCTGAAACCCTGGAGAGCTGCTGCCAGTTGGTGTAGACCATACTGAGTTAGATGGACCAATGGCTTGGCTCAGTGTGTGGCAGTTTCCTATGTCCCTATGTCCCTGATGCTCCAGCGCTGCGCCTGGCTCCCATCTGCTCACAGCGCCATGTCTTCGTCACATCTGTGAATTGCTCTTTGGATCTGGTCAAAGGGACCCTGCAGTTTGGGTTAAGGCCGCTGCTATGGGTATGTATTTTCTCAGAAGAGGATGGAGACCAGAGCTCAGTGGGAATAGACCTTTTTTTTTTTTGGCATGCATAAGGTTACAGATACAGTCCTCTTATCATCTTCAGTGAATGGGACTAGCTAGGAAAGATGCCCCTGCCTTTGAAAAACTATGGAAGCGCTGCTGCCAGTCAGAGCAGGCAGTACTGGGCTAGACAGATGGCTTGTAGTTGCATTTGGAAGGGCCCAGGTTTGATGTGCTAAAAAGGAGCAGGAATGAAGAAGCCCTTCCCACTTGCCTCCCTGCAGAGTAGCTGTCATTCAAACCTGTCAAACACAAACCTGGTATGTAAGGCAGTGTCATGTGCACCTCAGCGTCAGGTATTTGCTGGGGCCCACACCGTTCATGCACACACAACCAAAGGATTTCTGACACTGTACTGCTGTTTAATTCCTGCCCTTTTTGAAGAAGGGGAGTAGAGCCTCAGGTCTGGGATCTGAATGTGGCCCTCTAGTTCTCTCGACCTGGCCCTTGAAACTTTCTCTAGGCAACATCGCTCCCTGCCTGTTTCTACCTGTCTAGAATGCATCTTTGAACTCCTTTTAATGCTTCTTGCTTGGCTGGACCGAGGATTGACAGTACAGAAACTACCCTAGTGTACTGTAAAATTTCCATTTGTTGCTCTGCCCACTTTTCCCTCTGGCCCTGCCCACCAGTACCATGTGGCCCTCAGAAGCTTGTCCAAAAGGGTCTGTGGCCCTCTGGTGTGAAAAGGTTCCCCACTCCTGTTTTAAAGAATCCTGCACCAAATATTTCCCTGTTTCTCCATATTAGAACATGCCATAATTTGTGTATTTGTTGCCTATGTTGTGCCTATGTTGGGGAATGTTTTAACATAAATCAGTTGTGGGTCAGGAGGGTAGCATGAAAAATCAGGAGTCTCCTCTGATGCTGCCACCTCATGCTCCAAGTGTTTCCAGACTACCTGTTTATTCAGCACTCATCCTGATTTATTTGCATGATGTTGCCTCATAGTGAGTGCTATCACACTTACCAGCAGATTTCCTGGCTGTCTCTTATTGCAAAAAGTTTGCTCTCTGGGGCAAGTGGGTTTGTTGCACAACAGCTCTCCATCAACTGATAGCACATCCAAAATTTGCTGGTATGTAATTGAATCCCACCCCAAAAT
This sequence comes from Podarcis raffonei, assembly GCF_027172205.1. Taxonomy (NCBI): domain Eukaryota; kingdom Metazoa; phylum Chordata; class Lepidosauria; order Squamata; family Lacertidae; genus Podarcis; species Podarcis raffonei. The sequence goes on from NC_070617.1 coordinate 14,102,159, forward strand.
AGCCACAGCCTGGAACAGCCGTAGTTTCACAGTGTGGTACAGCAAATGCTTTGCAGCACACAATAACCCCAGTCTTTAAAAGCCACCACAACAAATGTTACGCGGTCACAGACCTGGTTAGAGCATCAAAATTGTACAATTTCTAATACAAGCTGAGTTAAACTACAGAGTTAGTTTATCTTTATAGGTTCTCTGCTACAGAAAGGAGAAAGCTAGCAACTATTTTCTTTATTGTTTTGTTAAGTCAGTGAGTTGGCCTAACACCTTTCAAAAGCCCTTCCCGGATCTTTTAGTACAGGGGTCAGCAAACTTTTTCAGCAGGGGGCCGGCCGGTCCACTGTCCCTCAGAAGTTGTGGGGGGTCCAGAATATATTTTGGAAAAAAATAATGAATGAATTCCTATGCCCCACAAATAACCCAGAGATGCATTTTAAATAAAAGCACACATTCTACTCGTGCAAAACCACGCTGATTCCCAGACCGTCTGTGGGCTGGATTTAGAAGGCGATTGGGCCGGATTCGGCCCCCGGGCCTTAGTTTGCCTACCCATGTGTTAGGAGAGTGGGAGTAAGCAAGCTCTTTTGCTCATCTCATCTCTGTAAGAGTTGCATGCAAAAACGTGCTCCATCAGTTAAAAAAGCAGTAAGAGGTGAAAGACTCTTCTTTGCCTGCTGTTTTCTGCAGCATGTCATTGGTGCGATAATAGTTCATTAGTGGTGGATCCACTATTATTAGCCGTATTGTGATGCTTACCTACTTATTGCAATCCAGAGGGACATAAGCCATAGCGTGACAAAAGCAGGACATACAGTCTCCTGGGCGCACCCCACCTTAGAACATTTGTGGTATGAAAAGTTCAAGGATCTCAGGACGAAGCTAAGGGTCATGCACTGATTGGAAACGAAGCTGTTCGTCTGCCCTGATACTTTTGCAGGTACAAACAGCATCGACAGTGGGAAGGCGCGAAACCACTCCGGTACCATCACGAGAACAGATAATCATGAATGCACAATAAACAGAACGTCTGGAAGGGGCTTGATGTAAGCTGCCTGCAACTCCATTAAGAACCAACCAACCAAGGGTGGTGATAAAGCTGTAAGAGACTGACCACGCATTCCGATGTCTTTTTGGATGCAAGCAAAAAATCTACCTGCGCTCAGCAAGGCTCACTTTCCACGCGGGTAAGCGTGCAGCTTAAAAAACAGAAAGGGCGGGGAAAGTGGGCAGGGCCATAGCTCTGCAGAAACGAACAAGCGAGCAGCAGCCGCCAATCGTTGGGAGAGGAGAAGCAAGAGGCGGGACTCCGCTTTTCCAGCAACGTTGACGTCAGTCTTCCCCCCGAAAGGGCCTTGGGATTGGCTGGCTGGGCCACAGGGGCGTGTCTGACAGTGAAGCTATGAATGAGGGCGAGGAGGGGGCGGGGCAGGAAGTTGAAAGCAACGAGGGAGCAAGGAACAGGTGAGGAGGGTCTGGGGCGCGGTGGGTCCAATCAATCCCATATGTCCAGGGTCTCCATATGGCCTCCTCTTGCCCCCGGTCCAAGAACACAGCAGGAGGGCTGGCCGCCCGGGGGTGGACTAGATGACCCTTGGGGACCCTTCCAATTCTGTGATTCGCTCGCTGCTTCCCTCCCGCCCATCCCCGTCGCCTTCCTGGCTCCAAGGAGATGGGGAAGCGGCCGTGGCTGAGTGCTGGAGTACTGTATCCGCCTTGCATGCGGAAAGTCGCTGGTTCAGTCCCCGGCGTTCCCGCCCGAAACCCTGCAGTGCTGCTGCCGGTCAGTGCGGGCTGTATTGACCTAGATGGAGCCAATGATCTGATCCGGAAGAAGAAGGCAGCTTCCTATGCCTGGAGAGCTGCTGAATGTCGGTGCAGGCAAGGCTGAGCGACAGGGACGGGTGGCACAAAGCAGGTGGAGTGGGGGAACGCAGGCCTGGCGCCCATTGCAACCCTCCAGACGCGCTGTCCTGCACTGGAAACTCTCCAAGCTCCACCTCTCACTGGCTGTTCACACATACATGCACACACACAACACGTGTTTTTGCCTGATTGCACGGTGGCTGCATAGGATCATAGAGTTGGGAGAAACCCCAAGGAACATCTCGTTCAACGCCCTGCAATGCAGGAATGTCAACTAAAGGCCGATTCAACTTTGGTAGTGCTGCTTCCTTGCACAGTTGGTGAATGTGTGTGGGGGGGTGTTTCGGAGGGGGGCAATCTGAGTATGTGCAGAAACTAGCCTGCTGCAGAAAAGGCAAAAATTGCATTTGTTGCTTTGCCCATTTTTGCTTCCGGCAAATGGCCCTCAGAATTTTGTATGGAAGGGAATGTGGCCCTCTCATTAGAAAAGGTTCCCCAGGCCTTAATATAAGGCATAGCAAGTATAAGTCAGCTTCTATAGCTTTGAGGGTTTTCTTCCCTCCAACCAAGCAGTGCATAAATTTGATGAAATAAGTAAACAAAGGTTCGTGAATCCTTGGGAGGGGTTGCCGCTTGGTGAAAGAGCATTGCTAAAGATAGCTCAGTTGGTAGAGCAGGATTCCCCAGGGTCTCTATCTGTTGTTGGGCTACAACTCCCAACCTCCAGGTATAGGGTGGTATATAAATTCAATAAATAAAATAAATAAAATCATCCCTAGCTAGCAGAACCAGTGGTCAGGGATGATGGGAATTGTAGTCCACAAGCAGCTGGAGACCCAAGTTTGGGAAACCCAGCAGTAGAGCCTGAGTTGTGGGTTCGAGCCCCACATTGGGCAAAAGATTCCTGCATTGCAGGGGGTTGGACTAGATGACCCTTGTGGTCCCTTCCAACTCTACAATTCTATGATTTTAGGTCCTGGGCTGCATCTTCCCAGCACCTCTAGTTTCCCAAGGACAGGAAGCAGTATATTAGCCTTTGCCAACTGGGTGTCCTCCGGATATTCTGAACTACAACTGAAGGGTGTTTTAGTCCGGAATGCCTTGAAGCCACCAGGATAGGGAGGCAAGAGGGACCACTGTTCCCTGCACAAAGCAGCAGCTCCAGGTCAGAAGGAAGGTTGTCATCCAGCACCCTCAGCCCAGGTCAGAGCAGATGCTGTGCATGCAAAAGATCCCGGGTTCATTGTGTGGAGCTGGTGAAAGTGGTTGCTTCTCCCCCCCCCCCGTGTTTTGCATTTGGGAAGCAGTGCAACAGTTGTGGAAAACTTGGGTCAGAGGCTTAAGGGAACTCCTAGCCCCCATGGTCTCTAATCCACCCCAACTTTACCCCAAGGGCCACAGATTCTTCTTTGACAGCCTTCCGAGGGCCATGTGCTGTGGTGGGCGGAGCCAAAGGCAAAAATAGGAGGAGCCACAAGTTGTAAACTTTTCTACAACAGGCTAGTTTCTAGAAACACACACACCTACACCTACCTCTCTGTCTAGACAAGCAGGAGGCATTGTCAGCAGTGTTCCTAATTAGCCAGGCACCAGGCGCATTTTGCACCAGGCCACTTGCGACCAAGTTTAGACGCCTGGGTGCCAGGATGGCTCATGCCATCTCCGCCACCTGGGGATTATTGGATCTGGACAGTTTTCACACACTAAAACCGCACCCTGTAGAATTCTATCAGTTATATTTAATCTGCACAATCGGAATGAATTCCAGGAACCAAAATGCTTTTTCTGTGCAGCCTGATCAGGGGCAATGAACAATGTTTTAGTTAATTGTTGTAGCTTGTCTTCACTTATCCACCCCACTGCCCTGCTCTCAGTTTTGAAGAATACTCCTACATTAGGAGCAGTCCGTGTCACCCTTAAGAAAAAGAGGTAGGAACTGCCGTGTGTGTGTGTGGACTGTCCCTGGATCAAGTGACTTTTCTTTAAGTTCTCAGAGCTCTTAACCTAGCTCAAGGTTGTCCTCAGAACTAGCCAGATTTTTAACTGATAATCAATCACAGCCAGTTCATCCTTTGAAAAGTAAGACTTTCGAGCCGTCTTGCCCAAGACATTCCATTTTGGCGACTGTAACCTTGGTTTAAGAAGCCATTGGTGCCTAGCTTAGATGTCTGAGTTTCTAACACTGCCAGCCTGTGTAAATACTAGGCTAGATGGACCGACTTGGTGCAGGGCGGGTGCCCGCATTTCTGATGCAACATTCCACTCTCAAGGCGACAAGCCCATTTCCCCTTCCTCTTTTTCTAACGGCAGGAGCAGAGATTGAAATGGGATTGCATGGTCTTTGGAGGTTCACACTATGGTGGAGAGGAGCTTGTGAGGGGGCCCAGTGTGAGAGGGCACAGCCTGGTGGGGAGGGACCAGGAGATCTGGTGGGGCTGGGGAGCAAGTGGTCCTCCCAGATGGAGTCTTGCGGAGGCACCAAAAGTTCCAGGGTGTGCTTGGGGTCCTCCATGGCGGTGGAGCCTGGTGCAAGATGTGACCAGGACTGGCTCCAATTCAGTGGGATTCCTTTCCTGGGCTTTCTGTATTTCCCTTTGGCACCACTGTTTGACACATACCCAAACCCCTGTGGTATATGTACTTGTCATATTGTGCCATATGTTAGCCTTTGAGGCAGGGGTAGCCAACATGGCAATTTCCACATAGTCGCTGGACTCCAATTCCCATCAGCTCCCAAACAGAATGGCCAACGACAGTCCGGAAAATGGAAGGCGGAGTTCAAAAGCATCTTAAAGGCATTAGGTCTCATGTTCTCGGATGCATTTGGGGGTGGAGGGCTAAGCCTATGCTTGCTCGCTGTTTTGTGGCAAGCTGATGGGCCCCAAAGCAGTTTATGGAGCTGGCTGTGGTTTCTCATGGGCACTCTGCACATTCCCAGAGGCACTGCCGTCATTATTAATAATAACCTTTAGAGCAGGGGTCAGCAACCTTTTTCAGCCGTGGGCTGGTCCGTGGTCCCTCAGACCATGTGGTGGGCCGGACTATATTTTGAAGGGGGGGGGGAATGAACGAATTCCTATGCCCCACAAATAACCCAGAGATGCATTTTAAATAAAAGGACACATTCTACTCATGTAAAAACACGCTGATTCCTGGACTGTCCGCGGGCCGGATTGAGAAGGCGATTGGGCCGCATCCGGCCCCTGGGCCTTAGGTTGCCTACCCCTTGCAAATGGGATTTATGTGCACAGTCTGAACAGCACCATGTTGACTATCTGTGCTTGAGGTTCTACAGAAAACTCCTTTTTATTCAGAGTGGTAGATTTTGTGCATCCTTCTTACCTGTCCCAAAGACTCGGATTGGCTAGAAACACTTGTTTGAAAAACGTAAGTTGAGTGACTTAAGAGGAGATAGTATTGTGGACTTTAGGGGAGGGACAATGGGGCTACAGTTGTTTATTTTTAAATCTGGACCAATCACTGATGTGGGGAAAGGACTTAGGGGCGGGCCTTAGTTTCCCAGCAGCTAGACATCAGTTCGGGATTGGCTGCCTGTATCGCAGGGGGCATTTCCCCGTGTTCGAAGCTATGAATGGGGGAAAGAAGGGGGCGTGTCAGGAAGTTGGAGGCAGCTAGAAAGAGAAGCAGGTGAGCTGCTGGTGTTGCAGAAGGGCGGTGGCAGGGACTGGCTATAAGCTGGGAGGAGGGAGGCTGTGGGTCAGTGGCAATATGAATGAGCTTCCAGGATTGAGCTTTGCATGTAATTGTGAATTAGTGGGTAGATGTCAGTGGTGGAAAAGGTCCAGTTTGAAGAGTGGTGGAAAAGGTCCAGTTTGAAGAGTGAGTGGGTGGTGAGATCTGACTGCAGAGGTTCTTGTGAACACATGAAATTCCTGCATGCTAAACCGGGCACTGGGTGGAAAGCTGTCTGTGGACAAACGCCGGCTCCCTCGGCCTGAAAGTGAAATGAGCGCCACAACCCCATAGTTGCCTTTGGACTTAACCATCCAGGGGTCCTTTACCTTTTATCTTTACCTTTTACCTTTACCTTTTACTTTTATCCTTCATTGGAGGTTTTTAAGCAGAGGTTGGACGGTCTTCTGTCATAGATGATCTAGCTGAGATTCCTGTATTGAAGGGGTCCCTTCCAACTCTATAATATTTCTTCTTCTTCTTCTTCTTCTTCTTATTATTATTATCATCATCATCATCATCATCATCTATAATGAATTTCATTCATTCATTCTGCCTGCTTTAGGTTTGATGTCTTCAATGCAACTTCAAGTTCATTCGTTAGCACTAAAGGGTTAGTTCTGTATTAATGGCTCTTTCTCTTTCTCTCTCTCCCCAGTTTGGCAGGATGGTGGATCCCCAGTATGTTCTGCCCAATGATATTGGTGTCGCAATGCTGGACTGTGCCGAAGCCTTCCACCTCTTATCTGCGGAGGAAAGGCTGTACGCTCACTACCTGTCGCGGGCCTGTTGGTACGGGGGGCTGGTGGTGCTGCAGCAGACCTCCCCAGAAGCACCTGCCATCTTTGCCCTCCTCTCACGGCTCTTTCGGTCCCAGGACCCGATTCAGTTAGGCGAGGTGGCGCACTCGCTCGGCCTCTCAGACGAGGAGTATCAGGTACTAGAGACAGCATGTGTTCTGCGAGGTTTGTCCATCTGGTTCTCTTCCACATTCTGGCTACTCAGCTGTGTTTGGATGATCACACTTACCGTATTTTTCGCTCTATAAGACGCACGAGACCACAAGACGCACCTAGTTTTTGGAGGAGGAAAACAGCAAAAAAAATATTCTGAATCTCAGAAGCCAGAACAGCAAGAGGGATCGCTGTGCAGTGAAAGCAGCAATCCCTCTTGCTGTTCTGGCTTCTGGGATAGCCGCGCAGCCTGCATTCGCTCCATAAGACGCACACACATTTCCCCTTACTTTTTAGGAGGGAAAAAGTGAGTCTTATAGAGCAAAAAATACGGTACTTAGCCAAGAACTGCACAAGCCCCTCGCCCTCCTCCTCAGCCCCCTTTCTTTGCTCTTCCTTTGAGCCGCAGTTAAAGCAGGAAGCGTCCATTGTAGCTCCCCGTTGTGTACGAACCAAGAAACTATGGTTGCCAGCTTCAGAACAAGCCGTGGTTAGAAGTCGGTTTACTGTATTTTTTGCTTCATAAGACAGCACTTTTTTCCTTCTAAAAAGTAAGGGGAAATGTGTGTGCATCTTATGGAGCGAATGCAGGCTGCGCAGCTATCGCTGGAGCCAGCACAGCAAGAGGGAGAGCTGCGCAGCGCCTCTTGGTCTGCTGGCTTCCCAGCGAAGCAGGATGAGGGGTGGAAGGGGCTCCATAGGGCTCCCTTCTGTCCCTCATTCTGCTTCGCTGGGAATGCAGCACAACAAGAGGCGCTGCGCAGCTCTCCCTCTTGATGTGCTGGCTTCAGTGATAGCTGCGCAGCTTGCTCTGACTTTTCAGGGAGGTGGGAGAAGGGACGGAGGGCAGCCCATCAGTCCCTTCTCCCACCTCCCAGAAAAGCCAGCAAGAGCCGCTCTATCTTTAAAGAGCCACACCGAGCGAGCGTGTCTGCGGCTCTTGCTGTCTTTTCTTGTTTTCCTCCTCTAAAAACTAGGTGCGTCTTATGGTCGGGTGCGTCTTATGGAGCGAAAAATACAGCAGTTTTCTGGCTCATGACAAAGTGTTAATCATTGTTTCTTGAGTCGGACATTACAGGAAACTGTGGTTAGTTAGAGGCTTCCTGCCCCAAAGGGAGGAGCGAAGGGCGCTATGCCAAAGACTCCCGCATATCTAGATTTAGCAAGCCACATTGTGAGCATCTGAACGGACTGTGTCTGTTGTGTTTGGAACGTTCTGCTGGCCTTCTCTGAAAAGAGATGTTGTAAAAAGCCTGGAGGGGTCTGGAGAACCGTTCCTATGAATTAAGCACATGAACCTTGTGCTTTTTAGTTTAGGGGGAAATGGTGAGATGAGGGTGGGGGTACATAGTAGAGGAATTTACACCCGAAAGTTCTCAGGACTTTTTGATGGGAAAACAAATCATGATGCCCAGCTCAGGCATGGCACTAAACTGGAAAAAGAGCAGGATCTGGGGGCCAAATGCGCCCCTCCAGGCCTTTTTGTCTGGCCCCTGCAACTCTTCCCCAGGCCGCTCCCCTCATTGGCCTTGTTTCACATCCTCCTTGAGTGTTTTTGCTGGAGTGGAGTATCTGATAATGCCTCCTGCTTGCTGGGATGGAGGATAGAGAGGGGCATATGAGTGAATGTCTATAATCTGGGCTACTCTACGTTATTGTACATCATAATATATTTCTGACTGGTGATGTTAAATTCTCGGTAATAATCTTTTGGAGAATATTCTCAAGAATATTCTCCAAAAGATTATTCTTGAGAATTTAACCTCACTATTTGTGACCGCTCTGGCATTCGTTCTCTCAAAGCTTAGTCTACAAGTTAAAATAGGGACTGTTCCATTTAATGTAAGTGCTATATGTCCATACGTAGCCAAATTGGTACATCTATTGCAGATGTAATTATATTTTTTTGCATTAAAAAAAAATCCATTAAAAAAACCAAATTAAAAGAAGAAGAAAGTGGGCTGCTGTGGAAAGGTAAAACTCACATTCGTTGCTCCACCCACTTTTGTCTATGACTCCACCTACCAATGGCACGTGGCTCCCAAAAGGTTGCCCAGAAGGGAATGTGGACCTCAGGCTGAAAAACGATTCCCGCTCTTGGAACAGATTTTTAACAACATCTGGAGAGCCGAAAGGCTAGATAAAATTGGTTTAGTGGGGAGTTTCTAGAACTGGGCTAATTTGCCTGCAGGCGGACTGTATCCTTTGTCTGAAGGTAGTTATATGGTCTCTCTGGTTTTATAGCTTCCCAATTCCAGGTTTGTAAAAAAAAAAATTTTTTTTGAGGGGTGGGATTTTTTAAAATATGGCTAAGGGGGAGGGAGAGGCTCTCACGACTGTTGCTGCTTGCAGGCCTTCCTGGTTTACGCTGCCGCCTTCTATGCCAACATGGGCAACTACAAATCCTTTGGGGACACCAAATTTGTGCCCAACCTTCCGAAGGTGAGTACAAGGTTTGCAGGTGTCTATAGTGCGCAGTGTTAGAAACTGAGACAAGAAAGCTAGGAGCTAAATGGCTCCTTAAACCTAGGTTATGGGCGCTGCAATGGAATGGAATGGAATTTTTGTAACAAGAATACAAAGCCGAAAATGAATGAACTGCCAGTAATATCTTGCGTTCATATTTCACATGGTCTAGTCCTCATCTTAAGACTGCAAAAAAAGGTAAAAAAGCCATACATCCCCTGCCCACCCCCATAATATTCTTAAGAGGGTCTCTTCTCCAGTCTTCAGAGAGTAGCTGGAAGTGGGGAGGCAGAAAAAGGTCCTCCTTTCTTTCCGGCAGTGGAAGTTTTAATCTGAAATCTTAGTACTGCACCCAGAGCTCAGAAACTTTTCGCATTAATGAAATTCCCTGTCGCAAAGTGCGCCTAGAACAATGGGAGTTTTTGAACGCTGGTGGTGCGATAGGACATCTATGAGAGGGAGGGGCCATTTATCTTTTCCAGCTAATTGGAATGCTCCTTTTATCTCACTGGTTGAGAGGTTGCGGAGGGGGCGGGGTCTCTCCTACGGATAGGTTGTGGCTCCATATCGACCTTTCTCACCCTTGGGACCCCAGAGGTTATCGGACTACAACTCCCATCATCCCTAGCTAGGAGGACCAGTGGCCAGGGATGATGGGAGTTGTATTTTGGGGGCTCAAGGTTGAGCGAGGAGGCTCCGTATGGTTCTGCTGGCATGCCACTGGTAATCCTTTCATTTTTGCCTTCCTGCCCTCAGGAGAAGCTGAAGCAGCTGGTGTGGGCGACCCAGGTGTTTGCGGACCATCCAAAAGAGATGGAGGCCCTGTGGGGCCGCTGTGCAGAGCGCATGTTCTCCCTAGAGCCGACACAAAAGCACTTGGGGCTCTGTGGCCAGGTACACCTGCCTTTTGCCTGGCTAGAATGTGCCCTGATAATGCTTCTTGTTTGCCATGATGGAGGCTGGAGAGGGGTGTTTGTGTTTGTAGAAACTAGCCTCCTGTGCAAAGGTAAAATTTACATTCATTGCTCCACCCTCTATTCCCCTGGCCAACCACTGCCATGTTGCCTCCAGAAGTTTATTCAGAAGGGACTGGGGCCTATGGGCTGCTTCCCCATCTCTGGAGCAGAGAGCCAAGCTCAACCCATCCGCATGCTCAGTTCTGGGGGGAAGTTAGCAAGTATCGCTTATTAATAATCATTTTATTATTTATATACTGCCTATCTGACTGGGTTGCCTCAGTCGCTCTGGGTGGCTCCCAACAAAATATTACAAACACAACAAAAGGTCATCCATTTAAAAACTTCCCTGTACTGGATTGTATTCTATAAGTCAAATAGTTGTTTAGCTCCTTGACATCTGATGGGAGGGCGTTCCACAGGGCGGGTGACACTACCAAGGAGGCCTGTTCCTTGTCACCTCACTTCTCGCAGTGATGGAACTGCCAGAAGGCCCTCAGAGCTGGACCTCAGTGTCCGGGCTGGAGGATGGGGGTGGAGACACTTCTTCAGGTATACTGGGCCATTTAGGACTTTAAAGGTCAGCAGTAACATTTTGAATTTGCTCAGAAATGTACTGGGAGCCAATGTAGGTCTTTCAGGACCGGTGTTACATGGTCCTGTTGGCCATTCCCAGTCACCAGTCTGGCAGCCACGTTCTGGATTAGTTGTAGTTTCTGAGTCACCTTCAAAGGTAGCCCCACGTAGAGCACATTGCAGTAGTCCAAGTGGTTTTTTTTTGGGGGGGGTGTCCTGTTGCCCAGGGTAACTCCAAGGACAGGTGCATCCTGCTTATTCCGTGTTTCCTCTCTCTTCTCTCTAGGGCACATCTACTTACTTCTCTGCAAACTGCACCACGGAAGATGCAAAGCTGGCCCAGGACTTCCTTGATTCTGAGGTGCTGCAAGAACCCCACTTCTACACTGGGTTGAGCAGCCTAGATGGGCAACTAGTCTGACATAGTATAAGGCAGCTTCCTGTCCCCCATATCATGTCCTCTGCCCAGTGGGCACACTGTTTACATCAAGGGAATGGGCCTTATCGGGGCACCAGAGCTGGGCACTGCATGCAGTGTCGCCCCCTGGTCAGTCCTTGGCATCTCACAGTAGGGTTGAGAAAAACCCCCATCTCAAAACTTGCGGGGCTCGATGGACAAATAACCTGACCAGGTGTGAGGCAGCTTCTTTGTTCGCCTGCTATAGAGGGATGTACCCTTGGGAAGAACCCCAGGTAGCAGGTGATGGGAAAGACCCTTCTCTGCCTGAGGACCCCAGACAATAGGGCAGCTTGTTTTGCTTTTCACGGCTCCATCCTCTCACTTTCTTTTACTCTTTCCCCAGAACATCAGTGCTTACAATACAAGGCTTTTTAAGACGAAGGTAGATGACAAAGTGAATTATGAGGTTCGTCTGGCTTCGGTGCTTTCAGATGGTAAGAGCGTTTTTTTGGGTCGCATAGACCAGCCCTCTCCCCAAGCCCACTCCTGGCATGCTCACAGCACTCCCTGCTTAGGGCCAGTGATGTTGTTGTTGTTGTTGTTCATAGACCACCTTTCTCTTCCAGGTCATAGTCCAACACTCTAACCATTATGCCACACTTGCTCTCTAATAGCATTCCCAGATTACAATAAGCACATGAAATAATTTGAATCTTTTGAAAGGCACAGTTTGAAAATACCTGTCTGGCAGTGCTTTCTCAGAGAAGAAGATGAGTCCTCCATGATTGTAAAGCAACCCATCAGTTAACTCACCTGGGGAATATCCTCCACGTAACCAGGTCGGAGGAACTTCTCTAAACTTGGAAGTTTTCCTTTGCCAGCACTTGTTGAAATCAGTAGTGCTGACACAGGGCAGGTATCTTAAGGTGCGGCTGCAATTGCAATACTGTGTGCTGCAGTTGCAGTTCTCTAGTTGCTTTGCCTCCGATAGGAAGCTGTGGAGCGGGAGAAAACATTAAATAAAAGGGAAATTGAAATGTTCAAGGGGTTGGCGCAGTTCCCTTGTTGATGGTTACAGCATTTAGGACTTTTAGTTCAGAAAAAAAGCAAAAACACGATAGAGGTGAAAATGATTGTGCATGGTGTGAAAAAAGTGGAGGTTGTGTTATCTTTCATTATTACTGGAACTCGGAACCACCCAGTGAAGCTGAATGTCTAAAGATTTGGGGCAGGCAAGAGGAAAATACTTCTTCGCACAATGTGTGGCTTTGGAGGGTTACAGTTAAGTGGCATATACATTTTACAAAATAAAGTTAATAAATGAATAGTTGAAACTATGGCATTTGCTCCCACAGGAGGCAGGGATGGCCACCAACTTGGATGACTTTAAAGAAGAGAGCAGACACATTTGCAGAGGATGTTCTGCCTCCCCTGTTGGAGCCAGGATGCCTCTGAATGCCAGTCGCTAGGAGTCACAAGTGTGGAGAGTTGCTGTTGCGCTCATGCCCTCTGTGTGGCCTGTATGGCCACTGGGAGGAGGAGAGCAGGCTGGAGCAAATAGGCCTTTGGCCTACTCCAGCAGGGCCCTTCTTGTGTACTCACTTGCAAACTGGAAACCCAGGCAGCTTCTGCCAAAGGGGGGGGGCCTGCCCTCGGCTGCGCAGCCTTGTTTAATCCACGCTTGGGACTTCCTGCACACGCCCCCCCCCCCGTGCACTCCCACAGCCCTTGTAAAGTTTACCTTCCTCCCCTCTTCCACCCAGATTCTCAGCTTGACGCTGACATGTCGGCCAAGATTAAATGTTTTGAGTTTGGCGGCTGCTTCTTCACTGTGACACGAGGAGATTACTCCCCGCTTCTGGAGAAGGTTGTGGAGAACTTGAAGAAAGCCCAGGTGAGGGGGAAGGGGGTGGGCTTTCCTGGCTCACCTTGGACTGCCCCTGTGATGGGGAGTGGAGGCAGGCAACTGAGACCCCAGTGCAGGATTTTAAGCACTGCTTCAGGTTACAGGCAGGGAACATATGTGGCATGTTCATCATTTTTGGTGGCAGCTGTACCTTTAGCAACACGTGTGACCCTAAGTCTTCAGCATGCGTTGGCCTGTTCTCTTCGAAGCGTATCCATGAGGTCTAGAGACCTGTTCTTGCTGTTGTCATTTACTAAATTTACATACTGTCCTATTCCCACAGTCCTCAGGGCAGTTCACAACATAAAATCTCAGTATGAAAACACAAAATACAGTGGTGCCTCAGGTTACAGACGCTTCAGGTTACAGACTCCGCTAACCCAGAAATAGTACCTCGGGTTAAGAACTTTGCTTCAGGACGAGAACAGAAATTGCGTCACGGCGGTGCTGGGAAGCCCCATTAGCTAAAGTGGTACCTCAGGTTAAGAACAGTTTCAGGTTAAGAACGGACCTCCAGAACGAATTAAGTTCTTAACCCAAGGTTATCACTGTACATAACAAAAACTCAATAATTTCCCCTCCCCAATATATTTTAAAAGGGCATTGGATTTCAGTCAGTCCAAGGCCTGGTTGAAGAGGAACGTTTTTGCCTGGTGCTTAAAGGTGTATAATGAAAGTGCCAGGCAAATTTCCCTGAGGAGAGCATTGAAGTTGAATGCTGTGGCCACTGCTGACCTGTTCCATTTGACATCTTTCCTTAAAAAAATAAAATAAAATAAAAAGATCAAGGCATATGAGCAGCTGCGTTCTAGGGGATGGTGGGAAAGGCAGGTGGTGAGAATCGAGGGCTGGGCGAATCTGCCTCAGGCTGGTTGGGCCTGAGTCCAGACCCTCTCCTCTTTCCCTGCTAGCGACACGCAGCCAACCCCACGCAGGCGGAAATGCTGTCTCACTACATCGCCAGTTTCACGCAAGGCTCCATCGTGGCCCACAAGGAAGGCTCCCGCTGCTGGATTCGCGACAAGGGGCCCATCGTGGAGAGGTGAGTCTGGGGGGGCTGCACAGATCAGTGGAGTCTCTTAATCCAGATTCAGGGTGTGTTCTGAATGAATGCTGCTTCCCAGGAACTGGGAAAATAGGGAGTGTTACCCCACCCTCCCTTGTTGATTGGGGGGAAGAGTAACAGTTGCCCCAGGTAAAGCTAACCTAAAGAACCTCTCTCTCCCCACCATTTATTTATTTATTCATTTGTGTCCACAGCTATATAGGTTTCATCGAAAGCTACCGAGATCCCTATGGTTCCCGTGGGGAATTTGAAGGTACTGTATTAGCTCAACGTCCCCATTCCCCACCTGCGAGTAGTATGATCTCACGCCAGTCGTTGACCATTCGATGCCCTCTTTTGCTTTCCCCGTCTCTCCCCACCCCTGCCCTGAAGCCCTCTCAGTATAACGATAACAATAATTAAAGTTCCCAGCATTACTGTCCTCCCACCCTTGCCTCCCCTCAACCCCCCCCCCCAAGACACAAATTATATTTGTTGGAAGCAGCCCAGAGTGGCTGGAGCAACCCAGTCTGATGGGTAGGGTACAAATAATAAAATTACTACTACTACTACTTTGCCTGTGCAGGGGGAAGTTTGGGGTCTGGGCTGTTGGGTTAGCCTTAACCTGGAGACAGGGCAACCTCAGATTCAAGGGCCAAATGCCTCTCTGTCTGGCCCTTGAGGTTCACCCTCCCCAGCTCTTGGCCCTTGCTAGCCCTGAATTGCACCTTCCTTGAATGTTTTTGCCTGGCTGGAACCTGTCCATGCACTCTGCTAATGCCTCCTGCTTGCCTGGAGGGAGGGCAAAGAGGGGTGAGTGTGTGCATAAACTAGCTTACTGTACAAAGGTAACTTTTACGTCCATTGCTCTGCCCACTTTTGCCCCTGGCCCTGACTGCCCCAGCATGTGCTCCCCCCCAAAGGGAAAGCAGCCCTCTGGCCAAAAATGTTTCCCCGCCCCTCTCTCAACGCATCACCCTGCTCTGGGTGGAGGCAGGGTTGGAGACTTGGGGAGGATGCCATCTCCACATCCAGTGAGATTCTTTGTTTCGCCCCAGAAGGGGGACATACGGGCCGCTCTCTCTTTCGAAGAGACCATAGAATCATAGAACTGCAGAGTTGGAAGGGCCCTGGGGGTCATCTAGTCCAACCCCCCTGCAATGCATGAATCTTTTGCCCACCGCAGGGCTCGAACCCACCGCCCTGAGCTTAAGAGTCTCACGCTCTGCCAACCGAGCTATCCACAGATCGTCACACCAAAAGTCTTTTCTGCTCTTGCAAGTAGAATTTGGGGACTATTTCATAGGCTTGGCCTATGGGGAGACAGCAGCCAAGAGACATGTTGGTGAGATGATCATAGAATTGTAGAGTTGGAAGTGACGCCAAGGGTATTCTAGTCCACCCCCCTGCAATGCAGGAATGGGGGTGGGGCCAGAAATGGAGGCCCTTAAGACTGGGCTTCCTCACAGAGCCTCTCCACCCTTCTCCCCCCCCCAGGCTTCGTTGCGGTTGTGAACAAGGCCATGAGTGCGAAGTTCGCTCGTCTTGTGGCAGCGGCTGAGCGGTTGCTGGAGGAGCTGCCATGGCCTCGCGCCTTCGAGAAAGACACTTTCTTGAAGCCCGACTTCACCTCGCTTGACGTGCTGACCTTTGCCGGGAGCGGGATCCCTGCCGGCATCAACATCCCAAATTGTGAGGATCTGGTCGGTGGCAGGTTTGGGGGGGAAGGTGGCAGGCCGTGGGTAGGGCTGGGACTTGGTGGTCAAGGATCTCCCTTTGGCATACAGAAGGTGCCACGTCAAATCCCCAGTATTTCCAGGCGGGGAGGGGGAGACCTTGAAGAGTCGCTTCCTGGTCAGATGGACACAGTACAGTGGTACCTCAGGTTACAAATGCTTCAGGTTATAAACACTTTGGGTTACAGTGTTTGGAAGTAGTACCTCGGATTAAGAACTTTACCTCAGGGTGAGACCAGAAATCACGCAGCGGCAGCGGGAGGCCCCATTATCTAAAGTGCTACCTCAGGTTAAGAAAGGTTCCAGGTTTAGAACAGACTTTAAGAACGAATTAAGTTCTTAAACAGAGGTACCACTGTACAAATAATAAAATTGTTGTTATCCTACCTTGACAAGATGGCAGCAGGAGAAACTCCAGAAGTGTTGCCTTGAAGTGCTGCTCACAGGGCTGGCGAAACGCTCATTTTCTCCCTTCCCTATCATTGACGGGGCCTGTAAAAAGGACTATGAAAATACCAAAAAATGGGTGGGAGAGGAGGAAAGACTCCAGGGTGAGATCAAGGGGCCCAAAGCAGCCCAGTGAGAACAAAGCATGTTCCATGACTAAGGGACGGCAGGGTGGGGGGCAGGATGGAATGGAGTATCCTGGAACAGGGCCAAATTAAATTCTTGGTCAGCGTCATGGCTTCCTAAATTGGACTATCGTTGCTGGGGAAACAAAATACAAAAGTGTGCCGGAAGGAATAGAGTGACAAGAGGAGCTGGTGAGAAGCCGGTAGGAACATACCCCTGTCCTAGCACAGGCCTAAACATTGCTAGAATAACAGGACCAGGGATTGCCGTTTGGTAAGTGAATAGGAAGAGGAAGCGAAAGTCGCTGACGACCCAAGTAGGGCGATTGAATCTGCGCTAGCCCTTGATGAACAGCAGTGAAATAACTGCTCAAAGGTGCTTTTTGAAGCATCTTGTGTGCTTCCTTGTGGGCATTGGTGGGGCTGAAGGAGTCTCCTCCCAGTGAGAGAAGCACTTGCTGTTTCAAATAGCCCCTTTGAAAGGCGCTTTAAGGCAGCCCCTGTGATCCTGATGTGAAGGGTGGTTGATCCTGCTAAGCACGAGGCTGGAGTTCATGAGAGAGCTCAGCACACCCCCAGCTCAGCACTAAGCAGGATTACCTCCTGCCCATGAGGAGGAAGAGCGATCCCACTTGACCCGGGTGTCAGCAAGTGGGCTTCCCTGCTCTGCAGTGTCGCTTGCAAAACATCGCTTTTTCTCCCGGCCTTTTGAGTCGTTGGGGGGCGGGGGGGGCGGGAGCAAAGCCTGTGATTTGCGAACCAGAGGTGCAAAGTGGAGAAGCTCTAGCCCCGCAGAACCCAGTTTTAGCAGATCCTGCCTGTTTCTCCCCCTTTCCCAGATGATGACATCCGCCAGACGGATGGCTTCAAGAACGTCTCGCTGGGGAATGTGCTGGCTGTGGCCTATTCCACACAGAAGGAGAAGCTGACGTTCCTGGCAGAAGAGGACAAGGTGTGTGTGGGGGGGTGTATTTTTGAGGAGGGGCAGGGAAAATGGGGTGGGGTGTTGTTGCAGGAGTGGGGCATGCAAGGATTCTTCACTGATTTTTAATGCATTTTAAAAAATGCTTGTCCCAAACTCTGGGGGGAGTAATGAAACAGCCAGCTTTATTTATTTACAAATCCTCTTGCAGGATCTCTATATCCAGTGGAAGGGGCCTTCCTTTGAGGTTCAAGTTGGACTCCATGAACTCCTGGGTCACGGCAGCGGGAAGCTCTTTGTCCAGGTGGGCACCTAACCCCTCCCTCCCAAAAAACAAGCTTTTGAGGATATCCAAAGCAGAAGAAATTTGGGTGTCAGAGGACAGAAGCCATTTCAGCCTGTGTTCCACAGTTTCAGGAAGGCAGATGAAAGAGGGAAACCTTGTATTATGTCCCTTAATGTATTCCATGAGTGGGCTCCCCAGCTAGGAAAAAAGTCAAAAGTTTTTGCTTTTCCTTTGGCCAGTTTCATATCGCACGCCAATTTACCTGCAAGTGCAGCATTCAAAAGTCTCCGGGGCGATTCCTCAAAATTTAAGTTGACCGCCAGCTTCCAGGATTTTGCAATTTCTCGTCAAGCAGCCCATTACATGAAAGCCATTGACGTTTTATATACAGATTCCTCATGACCCCCTTTCCATGCTCATTGGGAATAAGAAGAACCAATGGACTTTACAGTATTCATTCATTTAAATATCAAATTCCAATATGCAGCTATTCTCAGGGAATCCCAGCATATCTGTATGAAAGATCCTTGTTGCCCACATTCACTCCAACAATAATTGCTTCTGTCCTTCATTATGAGCAGCCTCAGTTTTTGAGCACTCTCTCTTTTGTCCTGGCAGGATGACTCGGGGGCCTTCAACTTTGACCATGAGGCAGTGATCAACCCAGAAACGGGAGAACAGGTAAAGCCTTCACATGTTTCCTGTGAGGATTAGAAGGGCTTGTGACTTCTTAAAGAAGTCCCCCCCCCTTGTTTATTGTCCTTTGCACCACTTGGGCAGTTCCTGCATGAGACCTAGAGTTCAGTGTCCTTTGAATCACAAGTTACAGTGGTACCCCGCAAGACGAATGCCTCGCAAGACGAAAAACTCGCTAGACGAAAGGGTTTTCCGTTTTTTGAGTCGTTCCACAAGACGAAGTTCCCTATGGGCTTGCTTCGCAAGACGAAACTTCTTGCGAGTTTGTTTCCTTTTTCTTAAAGCCGCTAAGCCATTAATAGCCGCTAATAGCCGTGCTTCGCAAGACGAAAAAACCGCAAGACGAAGAGACTCGCGGAACGGATTAATTTCGTCTTGTGAGGCACCACTGTAGTTCTCTTTTTAAAGAAATAGGGGAAAAAGGGCACCCCAGGTTTCTAGCCCTCATGGTGGAACAGATGAGTTGGAAAGCACATGTGTGCTTAAGTTCTAAATTCCGGAATAGAACTTGGGAGGATTTTTGTGGTGGTGAAGGAAATCAGCCCCCTGTGTAGCTCATGGCCCTTCCCTGTAACCAATAGGTGCAGAATAAATTATAATGATTTGTATATCTTACACTGATATACATTGGTACCTCAGTTGTTGAACGTAATCCATTCCGGGAGACTGTCTGACTTCCAAAATGTTCAGTAACCGAGGCGCAAAGGGCGGCCTGCAAAACCAATAGATAAAATTGGGGGGACGCAGTGGAAGCCATTCAACTTCTGAGGCGCGTTCGAAAATGGAAGCATTTACTTCTGGGTTTCCGGCGTTCAAAAACTGAAACGTTTAGCTTCTGAGACGCTCGAAAACCGAGGTACCACTGTATTATTCTACAATATAGAATGTGGTTTTTTGCTTCCTCTCTGTGGGATCAGCATTTTTGCCCCTTAAGGTGCAGAATTCATGTGACAGCTATTTTATTTAAAAAACCTAACCCTACTTTTTAGCCAAAAATGCTGGAAGAGCAACTTTAAAATAACAACAACAACAACCCATTGCCTCAGGCTTAAAAACTAGCAGGCATGACACACAAGGGAGGAGGGGGGGAAGCAAGCCCATAGCTCTGTTTTATGCAGATTCTGGCTGACTTAGAGAATCAATCCCCACCCACCGATCTGGTCCAGAGCAGAGCAGGTGACCATTTTAAGATCAGGAGGACAGGGCTGCTCCTTCCCTCAGACAGCTGACTCAGTTCGCTTGTCCAAGACACCCGCAGCTGTCTGGCCCTTCACTCTTCTCCTATCCCCATAGATTAGAAGCTGGTACCGAGGCGGTGAGACATGGGACAGCAAGTTTTCGAACGTTGCATCGAGTTACGAGGAGTGTCGGGCCGAGTGTGTGGGGCTGTACCTGTGCCTGAACAAGGAGGTCTTGGGGTGAGGACCTGAGGTAGCAGCGGCATGTGGGGTGGGGGGGAGGAGAAGCACAAGATGGAGCCCTTAGCAGGCAAGACCCCCAAAGTCCCAGGCCGTGGCTGAGAGGGGCTTTTATTTCAGATAATAAAGATTTTAAACCGGGACTGGGAAGCCTTTTTCCGTCTTGAGGGCCAGGTTTCCTTCTGGGCAATCTTTTGGGGCCTGCATCCCAGTGATGGGCATGGCCAGAGGCAAAAGGGGGGTGGGCAGTGGATGCAAGTTTTACTTGGTAAGGTCAGCTGGTTTCTACATCCACTCTTCCCTGCCCATCCAGGACAAGCAAAAGGCATTGTCAGAGTTCAAGGACAAATTCCCAGCCAGGCTAAAAGTCTCAAGGACGGTGTGAAGCAGGCCTGGTGAGCAGGTGGGACTTGTAGAGAGTTCCGAGGGCCACATAGAGAGTTCTGGAGAGCTCCATTTGGCCCCCTGGCTTGCATCCTTGTTTTGGACAAAACTATTAGCTCTGGGGAAAACTTGACTGCTAAGTTTTTGTTAGTTTTTTTTTATGCTGCCTTTCAGGATATTTTATTTATTCATGGGGAGAATTTATGTTCCTCCCAGCTAGCCAAAGTCATCGCACAATATTTAAAAGGCAATTTTTACCAAGGCAAGAGAGTTAATAGCTCCCACCTCAGTTCTCTGACGTTCTGGCTGCCCCCTACAACTTGAATCGCCGGGGGGGGGGAAGGGCACTTTGCAAACTCAGATGTGTTTTATTATGAGGCGGTGGCAGCTCTGACCCCCCTCCCATCCCTTTTGCTGTGATAATCCTTCCTCTTCCTGCTCTGCCCACAAGGATCTTTGAACTGGAAGGAGAAGATGCTGAGGATGTGATCTACATTAACTGGCTGAACATGGTGCGTGCTGGGCTGCTGGCACTGGAGTTCTACACCCCGGAGTCCGGAACATGGCGGCAGGTGCGGTCCTGATGCTGGAATGGGTAGAGGAAAGATATCCCTGGGTGGGAAGGAGAGGCCTGTGGCATCAGGGGAATGGCAAGTGGGTAACCTTTACCCACCTGGTAAATTTGGCCCGGAGGAAAGGTTAGTTCCCTGCCCCCTATTGTCTGTCTGGACTTGAGAGTCATTGCTTCACAGTCCCAGTTGAGAATTCCTTGTCTCCTTGCCTCTCCTTTTTTAAAAAAATAGATTTTATTAAAATTTTGAAAAAGTAATCCAAAAATTAATATCCAATATCGTTTTTCTCTCAAAGGCTAATCTTAATTAAAACACAGACCAGAAAAGGGGAGAAAGAGATAGGAAGAGAGAGAAAGAAAAAGAGAGAGAAAGAAAGAGGGTGGGGTGAAACAGAAAAAAAGAACTCTGTGTATAAATTTTTCAGCACACCCACTCAAAGATAACACCCAACAAATCCACTTTCTGTAAACCAACATTATATTGAGTCCTCAAACCCAAATACCATTTGGGTTTCTTTCTCACGCAAAAAGTCTCTAAGAAGTTTCCAGTCTTTAGTAAATGTTGGCAGTGGCTTTTCTCTGATTAAACACATCGACACCTCGGCTAAACCCAGTCATTTCAACAGCCGTTCCTCCATTGTGGGTAATGGCGAGTCCTTCCATTTTTGTGCGTATAAAAGTCTTGCCGCTGTAATCCTATATCGAAGTAAAGCTCCTTTTTTCTAAATGGCATTGTGTTGCCTTCCTGCCACGGCAGGCCCACATGCAGGCACGCTTTGTCATCTTGAGGGTTCTCCTGGAAGCCGGTGGGGGGCTGGTATCCCTGCAACACACCACAGGCAGAGACGGCAAACCCGATGCAGTGGTGTCCCTGGACCGCAGCAAGATCACCACAATAGGGAAACCTGCGCTGGAGCACTTTCTCCGCAAACTGCAGGTAAGGGCCAGGGAGGGAAGGACGGGCCCAGGGTCTCTCTTCCCTTAGGGGGAGAGAGAGGCTGACCCAGCAGGGTGCTGCTCTTCTGTTCCAAAGGTGCTGAAGTCCACAGCGGATGTGGCGGGTGGGCGCACCCTCTATGAGACATACTCTGCGGTGACGGACGAGAAGCCCCAGCGCTTCCTGAGCCTGCGCAAGACTGTGCTGCTGCGCAAGGAAGAGCGCAAGTTGTTTGTCCAAGCAAACACCCGCCTGGAAGGTAAGAGCAGCGGTGAGCATATCTCCTCGGTCAGTAGAGCACATCTTAAGCTCAGGGTCGTGGGTTTGAGCCCCGCACTGGGAAAAAGATTCGTGCATTGCAGGGAGTTGGACTAGATAACCCTCGGGAGTTGTTTTAAACATCCTTTTCATTTCATTATATATCATTTCCCAGTAAGCTTTATCCTTACTACAAGACCAACACATATGATGTTTAAAATAACCTTTGTAAAAACAACAACCCAGAAGCTATTCTTTTGGGAATTATAGGGACAGAACTACCAAAAATGTATAGAAAGTTTTTTATGTATGCTACTACAGCGGCAAGGATGTTACTTGCCCAAAAATGGAAAGAAGCAGAAGTCCCAGCAAAGGAAGAATGGATACAAAAACTTATGGGATAAGCAGAAATGGTGAAACTTGCCAGAAGAATAAGAAATCAAGATAACAAATCTTTTATAAAAGAACAGAAATGGTTTATTGAATATTTACAGATGAATTATAAACAGATGAAAACATTGGCAGGATTATTGTAGTAACCTTCAGTTTTATAAGAGTATATATTTAAAGAAGATGAATAAATGAACAAATTAAGTTAATTTTGATGTGCAGAAGATAGTAAAAATAAATTTAAGGAACCGCAGAAAGTGGGGGAAGGAAGTAAAGTTTTGAAATGTCAAAATGATTGTAGAATTAGTGAAATGTAAAAAATTAGTGAAATGTATGAACTTGAAAAGTATGAATGAATGAATGATGCCCCTGGGGGAGTCCCTTCCAACTCTACCTTTCTGTGATTCTATCCTCCTCTGGTGAGAGGTGGACCATAAAGAAGGCTGATCGCCGAAGAATTGATGCTTTTGAATTCTGGTGCTGGAGGAGACTCTGGAGAGTCCCATGGACTGCAAGAAGATCAAACCTATCCATTCTGAAGGAAATCAGCCCTGAGTGCTCACTGGAAGGACAGATCCTGAAGCTGAGACTCCAATACTTTGGCCACCTCATGAGAAGAGAAGACTCCCTGGAGAAGACACTGATGCTGGGAAAGATGGAGGGCACAAGGAGAAGGGGGCGACAAGAGGACAAGATGGTTGGACAGTGTTTTCGAGGTTACCAGCATGAGTTTGACCAAACTGCGGGAGGTAGTGGAGGACAAAGGTGCCTGGCGTGCTCTGGTCCATGGGGTCACGAAGAGTCGGACACAACTAAACAACTAAACAACAACAACAACCTCCTCCTCTGCTGGGTATTTCGTAGCTCAACTGATTCAGCTGTTAAGCGAATCTGGCTAAGGTGGCATCATAAATATTGGTTTGCTTATTTATTTTTAAAGTATCAGAATTTAAGATTAATTTAACTGTGTAGGATTAAAATCCAGGCCCACTTTTGGCCTGCACGGCCGTTTTCCCCAAACCACGCCCACCTGCCCATCAGCTGGTGTCCCTGGTGAGGTCAGCTGATGGGTGGGAGGGCAGGGTTAAATCTGGCATTGGCTGTGCATCCCATTCCCAGAAGGAGAAGATATCCTCAGCTGAAGCAGCAAGATTTAATCCCTGCTGACATGCTAACGAGCAGGGGTTAAATCCTGCTCAGTTTCAAATGCTCTTCTAGATGCTTTGCAACAGGAGCTGTCTGAAGGCCTTCATATGCCCAAAAGGGCAGCGGGACAAGTGGGGGTGACTGTCTACAAACAGCCAAAGAGGTTATTGCAGTGCTTTGATGCACTTTGAAGTCCCAGCAATTGGGACGTCAAAGTGACCAGCTCCTGGTGTTGTAGTGATACCAGGTGATTGATAGGTGGGTCCACCTGTCAAATTGGACCCACTAGGGAGTGGCGAGAGAATGATACCCCTGAAAGAGCATCACCCATCTGGAATGGTCTATCTACTGACTTTGATCATTTCTCCTCCTCCTCCCCTTTCCAGGTAAAGATGTCGTACTGGTGCAGTACGAAAGCAGTGCAGCGGGGCTCATCAAATCTTTCCGCGACCGTTTCCGTGAAGATGCTGAAGTCCTGGAGAAGTATCTGTTGGAGATGGCACAGGCTGATGCCCATTTCTGGGAATCCTGAGCCCCACAAGGCACAAGGGCCCTGGCTCCCCCACACTCAGCTCCCTTTGCCTGCCCATCCAGGCACACCAGGCCGTTTCTGCACCTAACCTGTCTCTTTCGGAAATGAGGGGTACAAGTGAACAAGATCGCCTCTCTGAAAGCAGTTGGCCATCACTCCCCACCCCCCGGAAGGGCCTGCGGTGGCTCCAGCCCTCCTGTTGTTGCACCTAAGGGTTCAATAAACCTAGCTTTTATAAAGTGTGTGAACTTCCTTTCTGCTTTCCCCCCCGCTGTACTCCTGTCTAACTGGTAGGGACTGAACCCAGTGTGGGGAATAATGCAGTCTGATCCGGCTTCCTCAGATCTGCTGTGTTGATAGTCGGTGTTGGGGAACCTCAGGGGCAGAATGCATCCCTCTCAGCTTCTCTAAATTGGTACGTTGCACACTCTGGAGAAGCCTGGGAGCCTGTTGAGGCTGTCTTTAACCCGATGGCACTAAGAAATTAGATGTTAGCGAGCTGCTGCTTGTTTCCTCAGGATGCCACATAATGCTTAGAAGGCATTCCAAGTAGCAAATGCTGATACTGGGCAAAACAGGGCAGCTTTTGTGGAAAAATTGAGGGGTGGGGAAGCTCAGGTAGCTGTTGTGTGCTGTTGGTAGTGTTGGGGGAGGGATAAAAGCAGCAGTTGTTGGGTGGGTAAATTCCAATGAGATTTGGAAGCCAAGTAAAAATAGGAGCAAGGTATTCGGGTAGGAGAGTTGGGGGGAAATTCCTGTCCCCAATACGCCCCTTTTGTTTCTGATAGTACATAGGTAGATGAGTCTAAAAAGCCCGGGGTACAAAAATTTCACGGCCCTATAGAAGCTATCATGGCTCATTTACCAGAAGTATTGTATTTAGTGTTAACTCTGGAAGTGTATACTCAGTTCTGACCAAAATAAGTCTTCCAAAGCAAAATATACATCAGGAGGCTTAGTATGGTCAGAATTGTGTATGCCCACAAACTGGAAAGTGTTCATAGGGAGGGCAACCAAGATGGGGTGCAGTTGAAGGAGCCGGGTATGTTTACCCTGGAGAAGAAGAGGCAAATATCTTAAGGGCTGTCACATGGAAGATGCAGCGAGCTTGTTTTGTTCTGCTGGGGAGGGTAGGACTCAAACCAAGGGCTTCAAGTTACAACAAAGGAGATTCCGACTCAACATTGGGAAGAACTTTCTGACAGGAAAAGCTGTTCAACTGTGGAATGGACTCCTCCTAAATGTGGTGGACTCTCCTTCACTGGAGGTTTTTAAGCAGAGGCTGGATGGCCACCAGCCATGGATGAGCTAGTTGAGATTCCTGCACTGCAGGGGGTTGGACTAGATGGCCCCTCGGAGCCCCTTCTGTGCGTTTGAGGCAACGTAGCACTCGTAGTGTGTCTGGCCCAGCCCTTAGTTTTTGTCGCAAATCCTTTTCAAATTGCTCTGTGGACCGGCCAAGTCAGCCCGGAAGCTGCTTGGGTGTGTGCTTGCGTGTTAGTCTTTAAACTCTCCGCAAGTCTATGAGAGCGCGGACTTCCGCTGGGAGGGGCGGGACTCCTTTTCTCGGCGCACCCATTGGCTCCCGCGGGGTTTCCATGGCGACGGATCCCCGGCTTATCCATGGCGGCCGCGGCGCTGCCTTCGTCGTCCTCGGGAGCCGCTGGCGACGGGTAAAGCCCGGAGAGGTCGCGTTTTGGAGGGCAGCTGCTCCCCCCTTCCTCTTTTTCTCTTGCCCCCCCCGTCCCCTCCCCGCTTTCAGGATTCTTGCCTGCGCTGGCGAGGGAGGAGGGGGGAGGAGGCTGGTGCCTGCAGGTCGGACTCCTGGGTTCCCTAGAAGAAAAGTGGGTGCGCATGCGTTTGTTTTGGTTTCCATTCCACCCCCTCTGGTTGGTGACGCGTGTCTGCACTGTGACCAGTTCCTCCCCCTCTATCTCACCCCCGAGGAGGAGCCCTGTCGCAGCTGCACCACGGAGGCAGGCAGAAATCCAACAGGTGCTGCAGGTTCCCAACAGCAGCCCATTTCCGTGCAGAAGAGAACTTCTTTGTCTGCTCCGTTTCTGCCCCCAAGTGCATCTGTCAAACGCACAGAGCAACCTCTTCATCTAAATAAAAAAGGTGTCAACCAGGCATAGATGAACTGCTCAAAACCCCAGTTTAGCGGGTGATGAGGACATGTAGATAATATGGAAGTGAGTCTTTTGCCGCATTCGTTTTGCCTAAGGAACTGGTTTGTATTTTTCTGGCTGTGGGTAGTGACAATATTGGGGGGAAGAAGGGGGGCAAAAATTGTGGGCAAATTGCTTTTTTTTTGCACAGGTGGGAGCTTTGCCCCATCAGTATCTGTTTGACTCCTGGGAGAGAAATGTTTGCTGGACATAATAGATTTTTGAATGAGAATAAACCCATCTAGTTCACAAGAACATCCTCATCCTTAATATATTTAGAACTGTGTATGACACCGTCAGCTCCTTGGATGAAAGACAGGATACAAATAAACAGCACCAATCCTGGCCATGTCGACTCAGAAGTCAGTCCCATTGAGCTCAATGGAGCTTGTTCCCAGGTATTTGTGCACAGAATTGCAGACTCAAAGACTTTGAGGAGTTCTTTGCCCAGCTGCATGAGAGAGAATCACGATGAGCTGTAAGAGGGGTGCAACTTGGAATTGTGTATATGAGAGAAAGACAAAGAAACAGAGTCAGGACTCCTGGGTTCTTTCAGAACACACTGATTTTTGTGGCAGAAAATCAAGACTTCTGAGTGTCTGTCACCACTCTGTGGAAGCTTCATGGTTCGGAGGGATTTAGGTCAGGTGTGAACAGAGACTCCTAGAGAATTGGCTCTCTGGGCTGAAACCGTCTGCAATATATTTCATTTTGCACATTTTTCAACCTTTCCTTCATCCATTGCAGCATTCAAGCCAATTCCAAATGGCTGGATGCCCACTACGACCCAGTGGCCAGCCTCTACACCTTTTCCTCTTGCGTCAGTAAGTCTGAGTTTGTTTTCTCTCTCCTTAATAAGCATTGTCTCTTTCCTGTTTTGATGGGTGAATATGGCGATCATAATGTACAGTGGTTGAGACGGGCATAGTTTTGACTATCTGCTGGTTCTCCCTGGGTTTGCAGTAGGTAAAAGCATATTTTGTTTTCCGCACTGCAGCACGAGCAATGCCTACTTTGTGACAGCTTGCTTTGGTGGAAGTGGTTAAGGAAGGAAGGCAAGGATAGGTCCCAGCAGACTTGAGTGGTCTTTGGTGGGCCCTCTCCTGCTACAATGTGCCTTGGTGGGTTTACCTGACAGCAGAGCTCTGAATCAGTACCAGACAACTGGCAGCTGTCATATAGATCTCCCAGAATGCTCCATAATGTAACATTGCTCTGGACCATTGTGGGAATAAGGAGTGACTCAGTCTGAGAACCACTCTTTTTATAAGGCTGCATCCTCTGTCCTGGAATTTGTTGCCTCCAATAGCAGACATGTGGGGATCAGATGTGGCTTAGTAGTATAGGAAATGCTGTCTGCACATGTTCAGAGCTGCGTCTTTCTTTTTTTGTCCAATGGAAGGGAGGCATCCAGTTTCTACCCATAGAATGGCTGGACAGGGAGGCAATGGCTGACCAGTGCTGACCAGTGTCACCATTTGGATCTCTAAGAAGAAAAATTGAGGGAGTGGCCTGAGAAGCCCTAGTAGAAGTTAATGCAAACAAAGTTGATCATCCACATTGATCAATGGGGGTTGGACTGGATGACCCTTAGGATCCCTTCCAACTCTACGGTTCTATGGTTCTATGGCTGTATGACTGAAGCCCATCTTCTGGGCAGTCGAGGCTAGTGAAGCACCCCTCATTCCAACATCAAGAAGCGATGGCATTGTGGATAACCGAGGTCAGCAGTGTTGATCCTCATGCCCACCAGAAGGTGCGCCATCCCCTTATGGTAATGTTGGGCTCACCATGTCACCCTTCGTTCCACCAGAGGGTGCTACACCACTGTGTGGTTGAGGAAAGTGTAGCGCCAACCATATTGCATCCTTTCCTCACCTGCTTTTACTTCTCCTTGATGGTGGAGATTCTTCTGTGGACACTTGGCTGATTTTAAAGCTTTCAAGGCTTGGGGGAGGTATGTTATTCTCCCACAGTGTCAATTCAAGGCATTTTGGGGTTTTTGGAGAAGTCTATTATTTCCTTGAATTTCAGGATTCTGAGTGGGTTATTTCTTCCAAACCAGTATTCAGATTATGGAACAGGTACTACAATACAGTACTTAAATTCTCTGGTATCTACTTTGTTTGCTTTGATTTAAAGGTAAAGAAACACATGGAAAGCCTCAGGACAATAGTCGGGGTTCTCCAACAAGGGAAGTCACTCACTTCTGTTGATCTCATGAAAGCATATAATTAATGTTCCCTATTCGAACAGCTCCAGAGAAGCTCCTTCCATTCCAGCATCCAAGTTTCTGCTAAAGCTGTGTGCCTCCCTGATGACTTACCTGCATCTGCAGGAGACTTGCATTAACCTATATTTTCTTAACAATTCTGTTGTTTGCATCAGTCTATCTTGGGGGGCAATGGAAGGGTGTGCCTCTGGGGTGAAGTCAATTGCAGGTGGCTTTACTTTCAACAGGGGATGTTGCCTGGTATCCTTATAAAAATAGTAGCTTTTGGGGGGATGGGGCTCCTCTGCCCTCTCCCCTGTTTATGTGTGGGTCTTTTTAATGGGGCTGATACAGGTTCTGCTGTCTTTTCCAGCCCTGGCTGACCTGCATGGTGATGGAGACTGTAAGGTAAGGGAACTGTCGCTGTCACATCCACAAACCCTTCTCTTGTACAGCCCATATTCATCACACCTGCAAATCTGCTGTCTTTTGGGTGCCTCTTCCCTTCTTTCTCTACCTCTCCATCTGGCCTAATAGGCTTTTGTTGCATGAATACCATTTTTCTTGTGTAGATTTTGAGTGCACGTTCCTAGTCTCCTCTTTGTTCCTTTTGCCTGCTTGCTTTTAGGTTTATCGATTTAGGTTTCAGAGCCTCCAAAGGGACACATCCTTGGGTATCATTCAAGGAGGCTCCTAGTTGTTGTTTTGCTTTCCCCCTTTCCCAGCTGGTGGTGGGCGACCTGGGCCCTACAGGACATGAGATGAAGCTGAAGGTGTACCACGGCATGGACCTCCTGAGCGAGAATGTCCTGTTGGACTTGCCCACAAGTGTGGCTGCCTTCCTGATGGAGCGTCATGAACTGTGTGTTCCTGCTGTGGGGGTGGCTGCCGGTCCCTACATCTACGTGTACAAGAACATGCGCCCCTACTTCCGCTATGCTCTGCCCCCCTTGGAAGTCAACTCCACAGAGAAGGATGTCTGGGAGCAGGCAAAGGAGGTGAGAAGGAGGAGGGAGGGCTTGGGGAAGCTGTCTGCTAGCCAGAACCCCTTTGGTCATGGGTCTTTAGGTACCTTCCCTCCCATCCTTCCTGCCTGAGGGCCAGTGTGGTTGGAGCAGAAGTGGTGAACTTCCAGCCCTCTCTGCCTGGCTCTCGGGTCTCTCTCAAGGCCGTAGCCTCCACCCCCAGACCATACCCCTTACTAGACCTGCTTTTTCACCCTTCCTGGGTGCTTTTGCAGGGCTGGAATATGTTCTATGATGCCTCTTGCTTGCCTGTATGGAGGGCAAAAAAGGGTTGTGTTGAAACTGCATGAAAATATAAAGAAGAAGAAGAGTTTGGAATTGATATCCCGCCTTTCACTCCCCTTCAGGAGTCTCAAAGCGGCTAACATTCTCCTTTCCCTTCCTCCCCCACAACAAACACTCTGTGAGGTGAGTGGGGCTGAGAGACTTCAAAGAAGTGTGACTAGCCCAAGGTCACCCAGCAGCTGCATGTGGAGGAGCGGGGAAGCGAACCCAGTTCCCCAGATTACGTGACTACCGCTCTTAACCACTACACCACACTGGCTCTCAATTTGTATCCATTGCTCCATCCACTTTTGCTGCTGGCTCTGCCCACCACTGGGCCCTAGAAAGTTACTTGGGATGGAATGTGGCCCTTGGGACTGGAAACAGTTTCCCATTCCTGGGTTAGAGTGTTGAACTAGGGCCTGGGAGACCAGGATTCAAATCGCACTCAGCTGTGAAGCTCACGGCTTGGGCCAGTCGTCGTCTCTCAGTCTGACCTACTTCACAAGGTTGTTGTGAGGATCAGATGTGAAGAGGGAGAACCACGTCTGCCACCCTGAGCTGCTTGGGTGAAAAGTGGGATATAAATGCAGTTGCTTAATTGGAGTGCAAATCCCTCTTGGTTTCTGATTCATCACCAGCAGTCCTTCCAGTTTCTTAAGTCTGCCTCTCTTGTAGGGAGCAGCCGTTGACTGTCCTCCTTCTCTCTTGGTAGGACAAGGTTGACCTTCTGTCAATGAAGGAGACACTGGAGATGATCCGGTAAGGAGCTCTGAAGCTGGGCAGGGCGAGACCAAGTCTTCTGAGCCATCTCTAAACATCAGGAGGATAAGCAAACAAGGCTTGGGGGTCAACTAGGGGCAGGTGGGAACGGAGAGCATGCCAGGCGGAGGGGGGGGTTATTTCTTACATTGGCATGCAAAAAAATATGCTTTATAATCAGCTTTTTGGTCACCCCCACATGTCTGGGCTATGAAAGCTCCCATTTAATTGACTAGAGAAGCAGAGGCTCAGGGCGAACAAGCTTGCCTAGGGCTCTGTGGTTCAGGACTGCTCACTGTGCCACACTGGCATGAGCCACAGAAGCCCAAGGCTCTCCCTCCTGACTTGCCTGATGTGTCTCCACAGGGAAAATGCAGACAGAGAAAATACGGAGCCGCCCTTGTCAGTGCAGTCCTTGAGGTGAGTTCTTTGGTGTGGGCAGGGCTGGGAATCTCCAGGCAGGGCTGGGAAAAGCTCCTGCCAGAAATCCTGGAGAACTGCTGCCAGTCAGTGTAGTCAATACTGAGTTAGATTGGCCAGTGCTCTGACTGAGTACAAGGCAGTTTTGGATGTTCCTGTAATGCCCACTCCAGCCCAAGTTCTCTGCTTCAGGCTGATGGGAACACAGCTTTGATTGTGAGAAATGGTCTCCTTTTTTCATCCTCTGTTGAAGGCCGTCTCTCTCCCTCTCCCTCTCCCTCTCCCTCTCCCTCTCCCTCTCCCTCTCCCTCTCCCTCTCCCTCTCTCTCTCTCCCCCCCCCCCCGTGTGGGCTGGGACCCTGGGCTCCTTTCATCACCTTCCCCATCTGCTCTGCAGGTTCCTGGCCCTTGACCCTCCTGAGATGGAGTCCTTTGTGAACCAGTATAAAATGCAGCCGCTCAAGCGCCAGGTGTGTACTCTGATGTTCCATATCCACTCCTGCCCTGAACATCCCAGAAGAGGAAGAGGGTTGGGATGCTGTTCAGGCAAATACTGCCAACTCTTCCCTGAAGCCAAGAATGGCCTTGCTTAAGTGACACATCTTTTAAAATCACAACTTGAGGCAATCAAGTAGCAGTATCTGAAGAAGTGTGCATGCACACGAAAGCTCATACCAAGAACTAACTTAGTTGGTCTTTAAGGTGCTACTGAAAAAGAAGTGTGCATGCACACGAAAGCTCATACCAAGAACTAACTTAGTTGGTCTTTAAGGTGCTACTGAAAATTTTTTTTTTGTTTTGAAGTAGCAAAAGGGTTAGGCACAAGGTTCCCATGCCCCCAAATGTCCCAGATTTGAAGTGCACTTACAGAACCAGTTGCCCATGGCTGGGAAACATATCCTAGTCCCTTGGGGTTCACCTCTCTTGATGCATAAAGTTGCCCCTTTGCCCCTCCTTATCTTTCAGTCACTGATTACCTGCATGACTACCCTGAAGAAGAGCGTGGCAGATGAGGCCTCTATCAGCTGCCTGGTGCTTGGGACGGAGAACAGCGACATCATCATCTTGGATCCTGAGCCCTTCAGTATGCTGGTGCAGGTGAGGCCCTGGAGAAGAGTGCTCTGAAGCTCAATAGCATGCTTATTTCAAGAGGGGGAAGAGAGGGCCATTTTGTTCTCTGCCTTATGCCCTTTGAGGCTAAGCGGAAGCCGCTTGCTCTGGTGTTCCTCACAATCGCAACAACCAGTTGCAGAATTCAAGACAATGTTGGGGGAATCGAGTATTGGAGTCGGGACTGAGGAGATCTGCTTTCAGATTTGCTCCCAACCCTAAAGTTAACTGGGCGATCTTGGGCAGCCATCATATTTCAGCCTTAACCTACCACCGAGGGATGTTATGAGGATGCAAAAGGAATATTTTTACAAATTTCCTCCCTGGGAGGAAGTGTGGGATACAAATGCAATGAATGAATAAAACAATAAGCTGTTGGATTCACCATTCCCTGTAGTGGGAGCTAGACCATGAAGGCGATTGGGACACTGCGCCACCAACCTTAGTCTGGCTTTTGCCAACCTCCACTTCACTGTTTCCTTACTTAGAAGTGTGGCTGCACTTGTCTGGCTCCAGTTACTGTTGCCTTGTGCCCTATCAGTTCTGGTAAGCGCCAACCTCCACTGATTGCATGGCTTCCGGTTTAAAAACGACAACAAAGAGCAGGTTTCTAGATTTTGTAGGTTTGAATGCTGTGGCCCATGTCTGTGAAATCTCAGGAGGCTGAGTTTCAGTGGCAGGGATATTGGTAACGAATGGGGGTGTCTGTTTCAGCTAGAAAACCCTCAAAACTGCCCAGGGGTGACCACCCACCTGCCAATCCCATCCTGGTGATGTGACTATTTAAAATAGGTCCCTCTCACGTCTGTCCCCTGTGAGGCAACATGCCAGGGAGTGGGGCAGTACCCGGCTTCAGCACTGTTTTTCTTTTTTAATGGCAGACAAAGGTACCAAGCGTGCCAGCCTTTCTGGACGTCACAGGACAGTACGATGTGGAATATCGGCTCATAGTGGCCTGCCGTAATGGGTGCATCTACATCCTCCGCAGGTGGGCAGAGGAGGAGCTGCTGGGGGTGTTTTGGGAGGGCAGAGAGGGCCTGATGGGTTGAAGAGGGAAGCTGACATGTTTCAGAGCACGCTCTTAAGAATATAGCAAGGAAGAGCCCCATATCTTGTGCATCACCCATCTTGGCACTGGAGTTACCTGCTTTGCTGACCACAAGGAGGCCAGGCCTGGACTTGACCTGCCACTGCTGTCTTTCTCTCCCATGCAGGAACTCCAAGCGACATAAATACTGCATTGAGCTGAGTTCTCAAGCCGTGGGCTTGTCCTGGGTCCAAAAGAACATTGTGGTGGCCTGCTCCGACGAAACCCTTCAAAGCTTTACTCAGAAGGTTGTGGGGTCATGGGGTGGAGGGCAGCTTTAATTACTGGCCACAGCTTTGGCAATCTGCCTCACCTCAAACTGTCAACTGAAGGCAGCAGCTCTTAACTTGAACCTTGGCTCACTTCTGGAACTCAAGGTGCATTAGAGTTAAGTGAATGGAGCCAAGGTACAGTGGTACCTCGCAAGACGAATGCCTCGCAAGTCAAAAAACTCGCTAGACGAAAGGGTTTTTTGTTTTTTGAGCTGCTTCGCAAGACGATTTTCCCTATGGGCTTGCTTCGCAAGATGGAAACGTCTTGCAAGTTTGTTTCCTTTTTCTTAACACCGTTAATACAGTTGCGACTTGACTTCGAGGAGCAACTCATAGCACGCGGTGTTGTAGCCTTTTTTGAGGTTTTTAAAGACTTTGGTGATTTTTGAAGCTTTTCCAAAACTTTCCCGACACTGTGCTTCGCAAGACGAAAAAAATCGCAAGACGACAAAACTCGCGGAACGAATTAATTTCATCTTGTGAGGCACCACTGTACATTGAAGGGCATTGTGTTGTGTAAGTGTATGCATGTGGTCCCCAGGTGGTGCTATTGCTGTGCCCAATTCTGTTTTAAAGGAGGATCTTGTTAAAAGAAGGGTAATCCTAGTGGGGGGTGGGGGGGCCTTAATTAGCAAGGAAATCCATTGGGGGCCAGGTCGGAGAAGCTGTTCTGTCGGGTTCCTGAATGTCTTTTTCTCGTGGCAGGGGAAGAAGCTCTGGGTGGTCCCGTTGCCAGCCACCCCCATCACTTTGAGTCTCATAGATGAGAAGTTCCAGAGCTTCCATGCTGTGCTGGTCGCCTTGGCCAATATGGAGGTGCACATATACCAGGACAAGAACCTTGTGAACATCATCCAAACGCAGGTGAGAGGCAGGAACAGGGGGTGCCCACATTCAGGGCTGAATGAGGGCATTCTGGTGGTTTGGCACAGGAGCTGGTCGCAGCGTGGGTGGGGGAAGTGTTTGTGTGTGAGACTGTATGTTTGTTTCTCTGAGCCCAGGCTGCTCTGTCTCATCCCTCACTCTAACGGGATGTGTGTTTGTCATCTGTGGGATTGAAACAGGAGAACTAGAGAACCAAGACTCCTTGAGTAAGTTCCTGGAAAACATGGCTCCTGTTGAATGTGGGTCTGGTAAGGCATTGGAACTTGCCTATGACTTGGTCACACCACTGGTCCTTCTTGCCCAGGATCCCTTTTCAAACTGGGGATGTTGAGGATTCAACCTGCATGCGAAGCAGAAACTCCCTTGGTCCAGAGAGGCACCCTTCCTGCTGCAGATGGCCTCCTCTACAGTTCCCTTCTTCAGTAACAGTTCACAGGCTGTATCCTCACTCAGCCTACCTGTTCCGGACCTGCTGTGGGCCATTCCTGGCCCTTCTCAGCTCCTGAACTGAGCCCACAGGGAGAGGGAGACTGTTCTTGGCAGAGGGAGGACCCACAGGAGGTGAAGGAGAGCTGGCAGGGAGGCAACTTGGGAGGAGATGAGGTGCCCTGGGCTGGGAGGGTGGAGATGCAGTGAGAGAGCCATGAGAAGACAAAGAGCTCCCATAGGGATGTGGGAACCTGACAAAGGCCAAGTCACACCATTGGTCCCTCTAACTCAGTATTGGCTACCACTGATTGGTCGCTGCTCTCCAGGGTTTCAGGCAGAGGATATTCCCAGCCTTCCTCCTAGCTGGAGAGGCCATTGGGAATTGAATCTCAGACCTTCAGCATGAAAAGCAGGTGCTGCACTACTGGCAAAGACCAAATCAAAGAAAGGAAAGCTATACGGGCACACCAAAGACAAGCCCACCTGTCTTCCTTCTCCCTGCGAAAAGCAGCAACCCACCTTCATCTCTTTTTCTCTGTTTCTGCTGCCAGGACGTTGTCAGCAGCATCTGCTTTGGCCGCTATGGGAGGGAAGATAACACGCTTGTCATGACCACCAAAGGTAAGAGCAGATGTTGTGCCTTGTGAAGTCAGAGCACTGAGCCCGACCTTCTGCCCTTCCCCAGGGGGCAGCCAGCAGGTAGCATTCAGGGGTAAGCTGCACCTGAGCATAGAGGCTTCGAAATCTACAGAGCTACAGTCTGGTTGCAGCATGCAGTTGTCCCTCCTGTGAAGAACGAGTTGCAGCTGAGAATTTTGCTGAAGATGCTCATCTCTCAGGCTTTCTTGGGAGAAAGTCATGTTGGTCTAAACTTGCTGGAGTGGGTTGTATCGAACAGGGGTGGAGAGCCTATCAAGTGAAGGCACTTCCCTGTCCTACTTGACTCCTTGCCCATCTGTCGTTTCTCCCCCTTCTCTTTTTTTTAAAAAAATATTATTTATAGTTTTCAGATTTATATGGTTCACTGATTATACAATCATTTTGACATTTCAAAACTTGACTTCCTTCCCCCACTTTCTGCAGTTCCTTAACTTTATTTTTAATATCTTCTACATATCCAAATTAGCTTAATTTGTTCATTTATTCATCTTCTTTCAATATATACTCTTATGAAACTGCAGGTTATTACAAGAATCCTGCCAATGTTTTTATCTGCTTACAATTTATCTGTAAATATTCAATAAACCATTTCCATTATTTCATAAAAAGTTTGTTATCTTGATTTCTTATCCTTCCAGTAAGTTTAGCTATTTCTGCATATTCCATAAGTTTTTGTATCCATTCTTCCTTTGCTGGGACTTCTTCTTCTTCTTTCCATTTTTGGGCGAGTAGCATTCTTGCCGCTGTAGTCGCATACATGAGTTTCTGCTCTTCTCCTAGGCGGGGGCCTGATCATCAAGATCCTAAAACGCACTGCCACGTTTGACAAGCGGGATGCGGTTGTCGGAGCCCCCGTCGCCCAGAGCATCAAGCTCAACGTGCCCAAGAAGACAAAGCTGTATGTGGACCAGACGCTACGGGAGCGGGAGAGTGGCGTGGGTGAGTCGCATGAGCAGTGCATCTCGGAGCATGGCAGCCTCTCTTACACGCACACAACATTCCAGCCAGATACAAACTCCTAGCTCCTTCCTCTATGGTCTCTGGATCAGGAAACATTTCCTCTTTACACATGTAGAGGCTTTAGGAATCGCTCTTTGAATAAACCTTAAAAATGGCTAGTTGGGGGTTTTTTGACCTTTTTTATATAATAATTTATTGATTTTCCAAAAATAACAATTAAAAAAAAACCCAGAAAAAAATCATAACCAAATTAAACCATGAATTTTGATCGACTTCCCTCCACTCCCCCTCTTGGTTCCATTACAATGTACTTGTTTATGCACATCCATAAAACCTTATATACTTAACAATCCAATGTTAAAACCTTCTTCATCTTATTACAGGTGACTTTTAAAAGTTATACTAATGTAAAAATCTGTACACAAAGCTTTAAAAATATGCTTTAGACAATTGCCCTTTTTTGTAATGATTTGTCCTGCATAGTTTAATAATTTATTTTGCCAATCTTCATCTTTATCTTCTTCTTTATGTTCTTTGGCTGAGGCTTCTTCCTTCCATAGGGGCTGGCTGGTCTTGGCCTGGAGTTCAATCTCGCGTATCGGAACAAAGTATTTCGTTCAAACAATTCATCAAGTCCTGTACATCTCAATACCATAACTGTGTTTGATCATATTTTTCCACAGTTGCAGCATAAGAACCCCCAAGAATTCTGCTAAACACAAAAGTCCCTGTTCATATTTTGTGGCTATGAATACAAACTGGTGGGACGCGGGTGGCGCTGTGGGTTAAACCACAGAGCCTAGGACTTGCTGATCAGAAGGTCGGCGGTTTGAATCCCCGCGATGGGGTGAGCTCCCGTTGCTCGGTCCCAGCTCCTGCCAACCTAGCAGTTCGAAAGCACATCAAAGTGCAAGTAGATAAATAGGTACCGCTCCGGCGGGAAGGTAAACGGCGTTTCCGTGTGCTGCTCTGGTTCGACAGAAGCGGCTTAGTCATGCTGGCCACATGACCCGGAAACTGTCTGCGGACAAACGCCGGCTCCCTCGGCCTATAGAGCGAGATGAGCACTGCAACCCCAGAGTCGGTCACGACTGGACCTAATGGTCAGGGGTCCCTTTACCTTTACCTTATACAAACTGGTGCAGGAAGACCTTTATGTGGAGCGTGGTTTGTGGGTGATCTCAGCCAGGAAACAGATGCTCAGAATTGATTCTAGGACCTAAGTGCTCTAGCACAACAGACCCCCTAATTTCTGCAGGCAGAGGGTGTTTTGATGATGGCACAAGGGAAGGTCTCATTTCTCTCCTCCCTCCTCCCTGTTTCACTTTGCTTCCTTCCCATCCCCCGCCCTCGCCCAGCCATGCACCGGGTGTTTCAGACGGACCTGAGCCGCATCCGACTCATGGCGGCCCGAGCCTACGCCCAAGCGCTTCAGTGCAACATGACGCCTGTGTCTGAGTCGGCGCAGGAGCAGCTGAAGATGAACGCTGTGGTGAGGAGGAAGGGGGAGGGGGAAATGAATACAGGATTGGTCCGAATCGAGGCGGGCTTCCTTAAAAATGGCGCCAATCCCTGGAAAAGAGAAGACAGCTGAAGGGGCGACCCCAGGATGGGGTGAGGGGAGGAAAGGAAATAGTGCATTAAATCAGAGGATGGTGCAAGAAAAAAGGTGGGCTGCTTTTTAAAAAAGGAGTAAATTGGTCCCAGCCAGGGAAGAGTGGATAACCAAGATGATGGACTGTGCCGAAATGGCGAAGATGACAGTGAAGATCAGACACCAAGATGAGGAAAAATTCAGTAAAGAATGGGGGGGCAGGGATTATAGAGCATCTTAAAGACCACTGTAAATATTTAAAAACGCTAGCAGGATTGTTATAATGCTTATAATGAAACAAAATTAAAGTTCTAAAAAAGAGATAAAATGGATTGGGAAAATGTGATTAGATGCAATAGAAAGAATAATTAAAAATGGGAAACTAGGGGAGGGGGGGGGAGTCCAGGGATTCAAGTAATCTCAAATGTGTAAAAATTGAAAATGATTTAAATGTATAAGAATTTTGTTAAAAATGAAAATAAAATAGTTAAAAATAAATAAATAAATGGAGTAAATTAGGAATTCTTGAGAAGGGGTGGTCTTTGCTTGAGCTGTTGTATCCAACTAAGTCATGCTCACAGTAGACTCACTGAACTCAATAAACTGGAGTAGCTCAAGTTCATTGGCGTCAGTGGGCCTAATCTGATTTTGGGTCCCTCTGGATTACCTGTTTATTGAGAATTCATCCTTATTTTCTTGCACAGACCTTAGGAGGAGGTTTGATTATATCTGGTCATTAATGAGCATTCATTCTGATTTACTTGCAGGAATGTTTATACCTCTTCCCATTAATCATTTGTTCATCCCATATTTTGTATTTCCCTATCACTTTCCAAACCGTAAAATGTCCAGTTCTTTTTTTTAAAGTGGATTTGTTGTGCTAGGGCTGTGCAAACCTAAAGTTCCCATGTGCTTTCCCCTGAAAAATAGTGAAAGTCCGGAGGCACCTTTGGGTTGGATATTACCCAGAGTCCCCTCTTGATGAAATGTTGAGACATTGCTGAGACACTCCCCCCCCCATCCTCATTCCCCTTTGTCTCACACACTCATTCCCATAATGCACTTCTCTCCCTTCTGCAGGTCCAGGGCATGGGCCCTACCTTCAAGTTGACCCTTAACCTCCAGAACATGTCAGATACCCATGCAGTCGCCAACCTTCTCATCAGCTTCCTGTATGATGAAAAACTCTACTCCATAGAGCATCCTTTCTTTAAGGTAATTCCATCCTTCTCCTAAGTCGGATCTCCCCTGACTCCCTCTCCTAAATGTTTTGCACAGGCCCCCTGTATAACCAGTCCAGCGGCCTTCTCAGAGTAGAGTTGTCATGCGTCTGGAATTTCTGGGACGTAGCTGGGATTAGGCAGTCGGAAGCAGTGTCCAGGCGGGAAACACTAAGATGTCCTTGAAAATCCAGACATATGGCAACCCAGGTCGGAAGTGTAGGTTATCCCTGTTTAGGGAAGCTTTTAATATTTGATGAATCATTGTATTTTAATATTCTGCTGGAAGCCACCCAGAGCGGCTGTTGAAAGCCAGCCAGATGGGTGGGGTAGAAATAATAAATTTTTTATTATTATTATTATTATTATTATTATTATTATTATTATTATGGATTTCCTTACAAATAGCTCAAAAACTTTTTTTATTGAGATTTTGCAAAAATAGCTCAACAACTTTGGCCAAAAACCCTAACTCAGGCTCAGCTGGAGTTACAGATTTGCCCCTTGCTACACGCCTCCCTCCTTGGGCTCTTAGCCCTCTTCCCCAACACACTGCTTGCCATAAGAATTTCCTGCATTTTTCTTGCCTCCCTGCAGACTCCCATGTTGGTTCCAGGATTGAATTACCCTCTGGCCACCTTTGTGGAGTGTCTGAGCGAACAAGGGACCTCGGATATTATTAAGGTTAGTGTTCCTGCTTTGATTCCCCACCCCACTCCTGACAGGCCTGCCCCTTGACTTCCCATGCCATTGATTTCCCAGTTGTTTCAGTCTTGGGGGGCTTGCCTGTCAAAAGAAAAAGCCTGCCTTCCCTGTGCCTTGTTCCCAGTTTGTATGCTGACTTGCAATCCAAGATGGCCGCTGTGTTGGCATGCCGACCACAGGCCCTCCCTCCTCTCATCTCCTTCGTGTTGCAGGTGTTTGTGTTGCACGAGGGGGAGCCTGAACCACTGCTGACGGCGCACATCAACATGCCTGTCAGCGAAGGCCTGGCGGCCGTGTGAGCTCAAGGTCGAGTGTGAGCTCAGGGTCGAGCGGAGGAGAGGAAAAGGGCCAACCCACTTCTCTCTGGGCCGTGTGCCTCAGCAGTAGCATAGACTTTACTTCCATCAGTTCTAGGAAGGGCCACCTGGAGAGGAGCGCCACCCTAGGATAGCCGGTGTCATTTGCGATGGAGGTATGTGGAGTTCCTCCTCACGCTGAGGAAGAGCCCACATCCAGGGGCTGCCACAGGATTAGCCGCAGCTCGTCTTCTGGGCCCAGAAATGGAGAGGTGGAACAGCAAATGAAGTCCAGTGGTTCAAGAGTCCAATAAATTTTATTTATTCTTATGTTTGACTTTGGGGCATGTATCTGGGTGAAGGTCTTTGGAGCATTGGAGATGGATGTACAGTCATTCCTTGGAATGAATACGCTTCAGGTTGAGCATTTTCAGGTTGTGCTCTGTGGCGACCCAGAAGTAACGGAACGTGTTACTTCCGGCTTTTGCCACTCGCGCATGCGCAGACGCTCAAAATGATATCACGCGCATGCATGGAAGTGGCGAAACGCGACACACGCACGCACAGTCACGTATTACGTTCGCTTCAGGATGCGAGCGGGGCTCCGGAACAGATCCCGTTCGAATCCAGAGGTACCACTGTACAGAAAAGATCAGGGGGCTTGAGCACCTCTGCTATGATTGGAAGTCAAAATTTGTTGGACTTTTTTTCTTTAGAGAGGAGGGATATGGCCATTGATTGATTGATTGATTGATTGAATTTATATACCGCCCTATACCCAGAGGTCTCAGGGCAGCTCACAGAACAAAATCAAAATACATAACCACAAAATATATAATTAAAGTAAAAGCAACATCCCAGTAACCCCTTTTGAGCATAAGGGTGCGGGGGGAGAGATGAAGGCAGAACCCCTGTGAGGCTGTTTCCAGGTTTGAATGAGTCCTCAGGGGGCTCTCCTTCTTCCCCAGAGCTCCCTTCTCCTGCCTATGGCTATTCCTGGCTAGAGCAATAGATGGTATCAGGCGATTATTTAAGATTTCGGACAGTGCCCTCACAATGCCTGGTGCTTCCACTGTTCTGGAGCATAGTGGGAAATATAGATTCACATGCAGCAGCCACTTGGCCCAGGACAAGCATCAGCTCCACAAAGCCCTCCACTCCCAATGGTTTCCCAAGACATTTGCCTGCTGACACTGGGACCTGAATTCATGTCACATGTGGAACTGGGCTGCCCATCTATTAGGTTCTCTGTTTTGAGACGTGGGCTGGGGGAGAATTTAATTCCGCTCAAACTGAAATGTAAATCTTCCCAATCCACAGTGATGCACAGTGTGGAGGGAGTAGATGGAGAGAAGTTTTTCTCCCTCTCATAATGCTGTAACATGGGGTTATCCAGCGAAGCTGAAGGGGAGAGGGGGAGGCCAGACAACAAGAAGTCCTTCTTCACCTTAGACCTATCTTTTGGGTTCTGGGGTGCTGCAGACGAGGAGCAAGCGCCCTCAAGGTCTGAACCAAAGTTTGGTTTCAGGAAACCACAGTCATCTCGGGAGCAGGTTCCCTCCTGTGAAAGCAGATTTCCTCATATGACTTCTGATATCTTGTGTATCCCTGCTGAAATCCAAGAAAGCCTTTGTGACCCTTTTCGTTTTGTTTTATTTGAAGTCCTGCGAGTCAGTATCAAGTCTCATTATTTGTTCCACTGATATCTATGGTTGTCTTTTTATTTGGCATACTCCCTGTTCCGAGTTACTTGTGTTTTCTGTTGGACTAAACTGGAATGTAGAAGATAAGAATGAAAAAGACACTCCACATGGCATAAAACATAGGAGATAGGCATGAAAGAACATGAATACTCTCTATGTTGGGCTTCTCAAGGCTGAGGCTGGTGATTTCTGCTCTAGATAACAGCACAGCTGGTGACTATTATCCTTCTTTATAACATAAACACCAACATGAGAATTTAATTCTCAGGTTGTCTGGGGCAGGTCATGAAGTAGAAGAGATTGCTTTGAATCAATGCATAGTTCACACCAAAGCTTCTTTATATTTAGATGGAATTTTGAATATATTTTGTCTGTCTCCAGATTTCACTTCCCTTTTGTTTTTCCAATTCTGTTATTCTGTGATCATATTGTGGTTTGTTGTACCATCTCATACAACACTGTTGAGAACATAAACTTTGGGTCGTTCTCCTTTGAGTTTTACATTGGGCTAAGTTGGCTTTAAAATCCTTTCCAAGTTTCAGAAGCTAGCCTGGGGGAACATAGGAAGCTGCCTTATACTGAGACAGACCATTGGTCCATCTAACTCAGTACTGCCTGCACTGACTGGCAGCAGCTCTCCAGGGTTTCAGACACGGAGTCTCTCCCAGCCCTACCCGGAGATGGTGGGGATTGAACCTGGGACCTTCTGCATGCAAAGCAGAATGCACTGCAAGCACCATATAGATCGGTAGTTCCCAAACTTTTGTGGGCCACTGACCCCTTGGTTCCATAAACTCACTGCAGGTGCCCCCTACCGTACCTGCCAAAAAGCATTTTTTCAAAATGACAGTTTGCACGACTCATTAAGGAAGACAATAACCAAACAGTAACAATGAATTACAATGTTTTTTCAAAAGCCAGCTAAAACCATCTTGTTTAATTGATCCAGGGATACCAGCTTTTCATGAGAAGTCATTTAGACCTCCAGTGCCTCCTAGCCACCCCCTTGTCTGTTAGCACCCCCTTGGTAATCCCACTGCCCCCTTTAGGAACCATCGGTTTAGACCTTTCCTTATAGGGTCTCCTCTTCTAACTCTTTTTCAACCAAGCTTTGCATCGCCTCTTTTGTGGTTCTCTCTGTACTATTTTGAAGGGCTCAGCTTTCCACTCTGTCTGCTGGGGGGAAGCAGGTGGTCAGCTCCTCGAGTCGCAAGGACAGCCTGGCTCTGTTGCTTTGAGTCTATTTCTCCATCTGTGTGGTTTTTCTTTTATTTGCGCCTTTTGAACACAGAGGTGTGAAGAAGCAAGTTCCATACCTAACCACACTCTCCACCAGCCACCCTCTTTATGAGAAGGTGCTAAGCTGCTCAGGAAGAGGCACCTTTTCTAAACTTCCCTGACCGTTTTAACATGAACACCTGCTTTTATTTTCTCATCTGACTGCAGTTGCCACCAGGGCCAGGTCCTGAGGCTGGCAAGGCTGGGCATTCACCTTAACACTGCATTTACATGTGTTCATGGCACATGTGCACCACTGCAAACCCAGTAATGGCATGAAAAGGGGCAAAAAAGTGCAAAAACAGCACCTAGCAATCGCACAAGCCTTTGCGAGTGCAATCCCACAAGCCTTTGCATTGACTTTGAGGCCTGTGGAGAGTTGGAGCAAGGAGGTTTGGAGGGAATGAATATGGCAATTGCAGGCTTTCTCAATGGTGCTCCATACAATAATCATAATTATATTATGTATACCCCGCCCATCTGACTGAGTTGCCCTAGCCACTCTGGGCAGCTTCCAACATATAAAAACATAACAAAACGTCAAACATTACAAACGTCCCAGTACTGTGCTGCCTTCAGATGTCTTCTAAAAGTTGTGTAGTTCTTTACTTCCTTCACATCTGGTGTGAGGGTGTTCCACAGGGAGGGTGCCACTGCCGAGAAGGCCCTCTGCAATTTCACTTAAACGTGCAGTGCCTCCAAATGGCTGTTTTATCATTTCCACTTTGCTCCAAGTGTCCAAGAAGAGTGGGTGGAGTTTCATTCAGAGACAGGGAGCATTTGTCTCTCCAGGTGTAGCTGGACTCCAACTCCCATCAGCCTAGCCCAGGGATGATAGGAGTTGTAGTCCAGCAACAAGGTTTTCCCTTTCCTGCACCCGCCCAATAGAATTCTCAAGTTGTGCGGGAGAGAGAGGCGGTTGCATGCACCCCATCAAGCTCCAGTCATTTGAAATGTTTGGAAACATTTCAGTGGAAAGTTGTCCAAATGAATGCATAAGCAGCCTGAAAATTCATTTCCACTGTAGACTGGGCAATGAGTTTTTGCTAAAGCAGCTGGTGCATTGCATTCCTCTGCTGCACAATTTTAATATTTGCCTGTCCACTGTTGGACACAACATTGGGTAGAGCCCAGGAATCCCAATAAAACAGCCCCCTCTTAAATCTGTTGCGAAAATAGAAGCACTTAGAGACATTATGTTTCCCAAGTCTACTGGTTTATTGAGCAAGCATCTGCAGCCTCTTTCATCAGATGCACAAAGAGTGG
The DNA here is from genome assembly GCF_027172205.1 of Podarcis raffonei. Lineage (NCBI taxonomy): Eukaryota > Metazoa > Chordata > Lepidosauria > Squamata > Lacertidae > Podarcis > Podarcis raffonei. The sequence continues at coordinate 14,146,178 of NC_070617.1, forward strand.
GATTTACATAGAAGTCCTCTCTGGATGGAAGACAGAGTGGGGGGGCCTGCAAATGGTAGTCTACTCTGCAAAGAAGAAGAAGAAGAAGAAGAAGAGTTTGGATTTGATATCCCGCTTTATCACTACTCGAAGGAGTTTCAAAGCGGCTAACATTCTCCTTTCCCTTCCTCCCCCACAACACTCTGTGAGGTGAGTGGGGCTGAGAGACTTCAAAGAAGTGTGACTAGCCCAAGGTCACCCAGCAGCTGCATGTGGAGGAGCGGAGACTCGAACCAGGCTCCCCAAATTACAAGTCTATCGCTCTTAACCACTACACCACACTGGCTCGCAAAGACCAAATTCACATTGTTTCGGCCACTTTTGCCTCCGGAACTGCTCACCAGTGGCTCGTGGCCCCCTGATATCTGCAAAGAAGGGAGGGCGGCCCTTGAACTGGGAAAAAAGTTTCCCCACTCTGATGGATGGAGAGAAATTGCATTCCATCTACTCTCTTAATCTGCACTTTCTGAAACATTACATGATTCAAAACACAGCCATCCTTCAAAATTCACACATCTCCAAAGCCACAGTGCAGTTCTTCGGCCAAGTAACGTTTACAGAAATGCACATGCTAATTTTAGGTGAACAATCAACATATCAACACACCCACACACATCCCGGAATGAATGATATTTTAGGGAAGTGCTTTGCGAAAATGTGCCGTATTAGGCAAAATCTCATAGACATATGTGTATTTTTGGGAATGCACAACGATGTTGATGGATTTACATGTAGCCTTTGAAAAGAAAAAACCAAACTGATGTGAACTGAAGCGAAGGTTGTGGAAAGATGAGAAAATGACATTGACAAGCTGCCCCACTCCTGGTAATACACACTGGGGTTCACAGCTCACTCTCCAGCAGGGCATCTGTGTTTCCAAAAGCAGCGGGGGGTGGGGGAGAGATTTGTGGGAAAGGGTCTTATTTTATGGTATGACCTTTGCAACTGTTAAAGGCATTACAGATGTTGAGGGCAGGGAGTGGCAACCCCAAGGGACATGAGACGGCAGAAAAGAAACCAACTTCATGCACAGAGAGAGCGAAAGGTAACATGAAATACCAGAAACAGCTCATGACGTTTGCGCGTGAAATATGAATGCAAGGGATAATCAAAACAGAAACTGCATTTGCTGGAAGCTGAAACTCTTAATGCAGGCCCATAAAGAAAGAAGAGTGAAACATACACACAGCCCACTATTTTCTGAATCACTACCTTAAAACCTGCCAACATGGGGAAATTCAGTGCATTTCAGGTCCCATCTGCAATATGAATTTAAAGCAGTATTGTACCACTTTAAATAGTCATGGCTTCCCCCCCAGAATTCTGGGAGCTGTAGTTTGTTAAGGGTATTCAGGCCCCTATCCCCCCCCCCCAAGCTACAATTTCCAGTGATCCATGGCAAGAGGGTCTGATTGTTAACCTACTCTGAGAATTGTAGCTCCATGAGTGGAATGGGGGGGGGGGGTCTTCCTAACAACTCTCAGCACCTTTTACCAACTACAACTCCCATAATTCTTTGGGCAATAACGTGATTGTTTAAAGTGGTATAATACTGCTTTAAAAGTATAGTGCAGATGGGGCCACAGTCTTCATTTAAAAAAAATAATTATATCCCGTAATTGTAAGAATAGACTGTAAAAAACATTTGGGGATACAAGATTGCAAGCAAATTCTATGAATTAGATGAAGGGTAGAAAAACGGAATTGTCTGGGGGAAATGCAATTACTTCCTACCTCCCTCTGCATGTGTTTGTTTTAAATTATGCTTCTATTTCTCCCTTCTCATCCCCATGCAAGAAGGAGACAAACACGGTTCTCTACCCTCCCCTTTTATCTTTCTCTGCAGGGTAGTTTAGGCTGAGAGTGTGCCACTGGCTCACGGTCACTCTGAGCTTCATAGCAATTTAAACATAGCTCCACCCTAGGAATGCAGGAGAAATTCAGCTCTGTTTGCATTTGAACAAGAAAACAACCTGATTTTCACCTTCAAAACATCATGCCAAAGGGAATCCTTCAGTCAAGAGTTTTCTGAAATTTCAGCCAATGTCTACCAAATTGCTTATAACAGAGGAAAGTAAGAATGCATCTAGTGGGGGGTGGGAAACATGATGCAAGGCATCATTGAGGACAATTGCTTGCAAAGGTGGAAATATATTGGGACGAATTCTAATTTAACAAGTTCTTTTTCATGTCAAATCATTGCAGAAATGTGGAGAGCTAAATTAAGTTTGAAAAAATCAGAAACAGAGAAACCCAAAATAGACGGATATATCCCTCCCCAGTCCCAACATTTCAGCCACCCCACTGGGTCTTGGTCCCCAATTCTTCAGTATATATTTGTCCTCTTAGGGCAAATTAACCTCATTTCAAATGCCATCTGCAAGCAATCTGTTCAGACACCTATGTGAAGAGCAGCCTGTTCTCCCCCCACTAGAGGTCAGCAAGAGAGAGAAGCAGTTTGGTCCTATCCCATTTTGGCTCTCACCCGGGCCATGACTCACAAAGGCTATAAATTGAGGCAATAGATGTACCTTTCCCTGTTTATCTGTTTGTTTTGTAACACACACACACACACACACACACAAACTTTAATGAACATGAATACTATGAAACTAATGAAGCTTAAGCTTTGGGGCCCCTAATCCCAGAGGGGCCCCAGAAGCGACTTTTGTTCACATTGCTTTAAACAATTGCTTTAAGAAATGCATTCTGTATGCATATAACATTTTCCTAATTTCCCCTTATTTTCATCCCTGCAGTAACTCAAAAACAATAAGGCATAGCAATTTTTTTATTCACACCAGTGATTTTGATAGGTGAGGTAATCCAGTACAAGAATTTTAATCAAAATCTGAGATGTAATAATAATAATAATAAATTTTATTTATATCCCGCCCTCCCCAGCCGAAGCCGGGCTCAGGGCGGCTAACAACAATCAAATCCAACATTCTAAAAACATTTCCTTCTAAAAATTAATTAAAATCAAATTGATGGCAACCGTTAAGCAAAATTCTGTGCAGATTGCCAGAGGAGGGAGTCAGGCTGCGCCTTGACCAAAGGCCTGGTGGAACAGCTCTGTCTTGCAGGCCCTGCAGAAAGATGTCAGGTCCCGCAGGGCCCTAGTCTCTTGTGACAGAGCGTTCCACCAGATTGGAGCCGCAGCCGAGAAAGCCCTGGCTCTGGTTGAGGCAAGACTGATGGGAAAGGCCAGAAATCAGTTGTAGTAGCAAATTTTGTTTATATTAAAATGTGCTGATCCGTCATGGAACAACCCCATTGAAGAAGATAACAGCAAGGATGCTTCTTGCTCAGAGATAGAAAGAAGAAGAAGTACCACCCAGAGAAGAGTGGCAAACCAAGCTGATGAAATATGCAGAAATGGCAAGACTGATGGGAAAGGCCAGAAATCAGGAAGACCAAGTATTTTTAAAAGACTGGAATAACTTTCTCACCTATCTGAGAGATCACTGTAAACAGCTGAAATCATTGGCAGGAATACAAAAATGTAACATGGATTTTGGATACTATGATTATATAAAAGATGGATTACAGTAGGAGATGCAGGAATAGAATTGGAACCCATGAAGGGAAGGATGGAGGTCTCAAGGTTTGAAAGAACCCCTTTTTTAATGTGTGAAAATGTTATGTTTATGGTGTAAAACTTTTATGTAAAACTAATAAAAAATTAGAAGAAGAAGAAAACAGTGGTTACCTAGACCTCGTTGCTGGTTGCGCAACAAGGGCCACCAGAAATATAGGTCCCCCACTGCTGGCTTCAACTCTGCCCCATTGCTGGCATGCAGTCCACAACAACAAAATTGGGGGTCTGCACCGTTCATTGACATAATGCTGTAGAAAAATATGGCTGGGGTATGACAGCTTGTGGCATTAGAAGCTGTGCAAGGGAGAAACAACAATGGCAGGCCTGATTCGAGCCAAAAAGAGGTGATGCACTGTAGGAGTCAGCCCATGCAGTCGCTTCCAGATGATGTTGGACTCCAGATCATGAACGCAGTTGTGCCATCAAGGACGGCAAACCACAGGCTTCTTTCCCTCGGAATCCCGGACAAGCGCCGTTGCCACGAACATGGCAATGCCGCAAGTATTGGTGCCACGGTGCAGCCGGAAGTAGCCCTAGGTGGGAAGAGAATGGGGTCAAAAGTGTCACGGCTCTGGCTGAGCTCCAGGCCAAAGCCCTGCGCTCAGCGCCTGGCAGGCGTGTCAGTCCAAGCACGCCAGCTGGGGGGCTGCAGGGTCCTTGATCTAGCCCAATATTGTCTCCTCCAGAGGTCAGCAAAGTGATGCTCAAGGGAGCTCTTCCTGCTCAGTTCCTCTTCTCAATGGCTCGGCCTCTCCTACCTTTAACACACACCCTTCAAACCAGCCCACATTTCATTTGATGCCAGAGCCAGACATCTTCCCTTCCGTTCTGAACAGAGGAAAGACACAAAGAGCTTCTCTCTGCAAGCAAATGTAGCCATGGCTGATGTAGGTGGTTTTTCTCACCCCTTGAAGCCCACACAATTTTGTGATCCTGTCACTGTTCCTGCTCTTTTGGAAGCAACAGCCATTTTCTATTATGACTCACGCGCCACAGTGGCCATTTGGTGTTATGCCAAACCCCCACCCTCCACGGCGGCCATTTTGTGTTATACTCCATACCCCACAGCAGCCATTTTGTAATCAACACCCAGAGCACTTACTCAAAATTCCCCATACACCCACCAAAAGTTTAGTGACCTCCGTCTACCCTGACTGGCTTGCTGGAGAAATTGTCTTTCCAATGATCTGTTCTCTGACCTCCTTGTTTTTAACTAGAGATGCCAGGAATTGAAGCTGAGCCCTTTTGCACACCATGTGTGTGCTCAACCTCTCCCCTGAAAAATAAGTTTGGGAGAGGCGCCAGCTCTGTGGTAGAACACCTGCTTCCAAGCAGAAGGTCCCAGTTTCTATCTCCACTTCAGAGGATCAGGAAGCAGGAGAGGAGGGGTCCTGTTGTCCATCAGATTAGATAATCATGAGCTAGACAGACAACTAGCCTGAGTTGCTCAAAGGCAACTAAACTACCTGTGTGCCTGGGAGAGACTGTGTGTCATGGACTGGTTGGATGCAGAGGAATGATGGCAGGAATCAGCTGGGGAACCCCCAAGGGGAGAAGGCTCAGAGCCCGGGGAGTGGTGGTGGGATGGTGATGAGTGGTCAGAGGGAGAAGACGGGGAAGAGGATGGGTCGGAAGCTGGAGGCAACAGGCGTTAGTGAGCAGGGAGAGTCTGTGGCAGAGAGAAGACTAGAATCAGAGGCAGAAGCTGAAGCAGGAGAGGAGGGAAGCCAAAAGGCAGAAAGGAGTCAGCCAGGATGTCTCTCCCTCTTGTTGTAACCAGCTCCGCTACCCCCATCTCCCAGAACCAGAAGAGGCATGAAAAGGGGGGAGGTGAGGTTGGTTGCATGCAGGCACAGTCTCTGATTGCTGGGGGAAAGCCCTGGTGAGGAGGCTTTCAGTCTCAGCAACTGATTTTCATGGAGGAGATTCACCAAGTAGGAGCTGCTCTGCTCCTTAGACCTGACACTCAACCAAATATGTGGAGGTTGTGCTTTTGCTAATAAACAGTTAACTCCACCTTTGAACTGTGTGATTACTGACCAGCACTCTCCTGTGACGAAGCACAGGGACGTCTCAAGTTCATTCCCCAGCACCTCCAATTAAAAGCTGATATGAAAGACCCCACTCTGCCTGAGATCCTGAGAGAGGCACAATCAAATACTAGGCTAGGCAGCTTCCTAAAGCCCACCCTCATCCACTGCCCCTGTCCCAGTCCCAAGCCTTATAGCCAGTTCTGGTCCATTGGTAGTCAAAAGACAACCCTTGTAAGTCCTGAGATGGAAGCACGCCCCCCCCCCAGCTAACAAGGATGTTGATGGGTTTCACCCACCCCATCTTATTCTCTCACGCCAGGCACACAGCACCCCTGCCCAGTTCCTATGCTTCCTGCCCCACTCCACCCAAACACCCCAATGGCCAAAGAAGTGGAGATCAGCCCACCTTTTCTCCCCAGCGCTCTCCCCACGAATTCTGGATGATCCAATATGGTCCAACCCAGGATCCACGTCGAGATTTGACTGCACAGAAGGGGAGAATGGAAGCTAAGTATTGCTTTATACTTCTGGGGGAAGAACATGGCGGACTGAGCGTCTTCTGACGGCACCTTGCCAACAGAGATAATTAAGTGGTGACTGCTGATAGCCAATACATAAATCTTGGCTACTGAATTCACTCTGGAGATAGCAGTGAGCAGGGGATCAACCGCTGATGCTTGGAAAAAAGTTGTTTACTATGCCGTGAGACTGAGAAGCTGTCAGCTCCTGAGATGGAGAGTCCTCAATGTATCATAAGAGCCTGTTCCACTGTCGAACAGCTCTTACCATCAAAGTTCTTCCTGATGTTAAGTCATAGAATCATACAGTGGTGCCCCGCAAGACGAATGCCTCGCAAGACGGAAAACCCGCTAGACGAAAGGGTTTTCCGTTTTGGAGGCGCTTCGCAAGACGAATTTCCCTATGGGCTTGCTTCGCAAGACGAAAATGTCTTGCGAGTCTTGCCATTCCCCCCCCCCTTTTTCTAAGCCGCTAATAGCCTTTTAGCAGCTCAGCCGCTAAGCCTTTAATAGCCGCTAAGCCGCTAAACCGCTAATAGCACTAAACCGCTTAGCCGCTAATGGGGTTGCTTCGCAAGACGAAAAAACCGCTAGACGAAGAGAATCTAGTATGCTGCATTACAGTTCCTGTGACAGGCGGGGGGGGGGGAATCACAAAATGGTCTACCACAGGCATCCCCAACCTTCGGCCCTCCAGATGTTTTGGACTACAATTCCCATCATCCCTGACCACTGGTCCTGTTAGCTAGGGATCATGGGAGTTGTAGGCCAAAACTTCTGGAGGGCCGCAGGTTGGGGGTGCCTGGTCTACCAAGACCACCAGCCATTTTTAAGCGGTCTGTGAGGGACAAAGTCTGGGAACAGCTGTCCTATTCAGTCCATCTGGCAGTAAAAACAGCAGCAGCTATCCAGCCAAAAGACTTCAAAAAACTGGAAATAATTGACACATTTCCTGAAGGACAGGGAGGAGTTGACCAGATAGGCTTTTGGTCAGTATTGTCTCATGTAGGCAGACTCAACACGGGAGCTCCATGCTGGAGCAAGCTGGTTTTTCTCCGGCTCTGGAGGGTAGGACCTGAGCCAATGGTTCAAGTTACAAAAAAAGAAGATTCTGACTAAACATTAGGAAGAACTGTTTGACGGTGGAACAGACTACCTTGGAAGGTGGTTGACTGTCCTTCCTTGGAGGTTTTTAAGCAGAGGTTGGATGGCCGTTTGTCATGGATGATCTAGTTGAGATTCCTGCATTGCAGGGGGTTGGGCTAGATGACCCTCGGGGTCCCTTCCAATTCTAGGGTCCTCCATGAAAAAAAAATCCCTGCACATAGAAAGCTAACATGTCAGGATATCTTCAGGGTCCGTCCCCCCCTGGCCAAAATGGGAGTGGAGCATTCCGTCATGGCAGCCATCACCTGCAATCTAAAATGGTACAGTCCGGAGACAATGAGTGCAAGAGGAGAGGAGGATTTTACAGAACAGCAGCTATAGACCTGGAGTCTAATAATTGCCCTGCACAGACAAGAGAGTGAAGCCCTTTGCTCACCTTCATCGTAGCCCACAATGAGCGCAGCATGATCTAGTAGCTTCGGGTTGCAGGACTGGGAAGGGGATCGGATGATGCCCTTCTGATAATTCTAGCAGAGAGGGAGAAAGGGGGAAAGAGCAGGTCTAAATCAGCAGAAAGCAAGGCGGCCATTCGTGTGAATGCGATGCCGTTCCATCAACCTCAGTTTGCCCACAGCCTGCCTCCAACCCAGGTGTTTTTAGGGTAGTGCGACTGGTTCAGCCGCACAGGGTACCACCGACATTTGAGAGCCCAAAGCCCGCCACTGCCCCACCCTCCTGCTTTCTTACTTGGAACTGGCCTGCCTGTCCACTTCCTTCTTAGTCAAAGTGTTTCCCCTTGGAAAACTCAGCTGGGAGGAGGATGTAGCATAGACCGAACCAGAATGAGTTGGCTCTGCTTGTCAGGGGCTCTGGTGCCACCTAGTGTTCGCCTCCCTGCCTCCTGTCCTACCAGCAGCAAGGGGCACCAGACGCCGCTGGGGAGGGCATGAGCAAACAAGTTGGGTAAGTTGGTGGGTGAGATGGGATTTCTCTTCCACTCTGTTGGGCACCTACCTGAAGGCGAGCCTGGTTAAGGAGGGCAGTTACAGGCCCCTGGGAAGCAACGATTCTAGCGATATCTGAGAAATGCAGCGGGGAGGGGAAGCCAAGAATTAGCACTGGGGTGAGGAGAAGATAGGCGAACCCTAGCTTTTATAGCAAACTAGACTATTATTGTTGTTGTTGTTGTTATTATTATTATTATTATTATTATTATTATTATTATTATTATTATTATTTGTATACCACCCTGTACCCACAGGTCTCGGGCCAGTTACAACATAAAATCACAATATAAATATAATCGTAATAAACATAAAAATAAAACCAAAAACAACCCAATAACCCCTTTCTCCAAATATATATTCTAGTGTCCAAGTTCAGTCTTAGAACATGGGGAATTATGAGGAAGGCCTCTGAGAATGTCCAGAGCGACTTTTCTAATGAGTAGCCCCTTCCACACACCCACACACCACCACACACAACTAGCCTCCATTGGCTTAGGGCCTTGTCAGAGGTTAGGTGAATCGCTGCAGCCTGACCAATGTTCAAACTGCTTTTGAGTGACACAACATTTTACAGGTCTACCCATTCTAGAGCAAAACCAGGGAGGAGGGAATGAGAAAATCTATCACCTGCCCAGTTAGCACTGACCCAATAAAACTTTCCACTCTGTTGTTTTGAGAACCGACAGTTTTACTGGGTCAGTAAACCTGGAGCTATAACTTCATCCCTCGATCGATTGGATTGTGATTTTTTTGGCCCGCCTGACAAAGTTTTCTGCGCTGCTCAGAAGCTTGCTCCTGGAACGCGGAATGCTATTTGGCTCCTCAGTGTGGCAACTAAAGACAAAGCCTCTGGCCAAAGAGCAGGCGATGGCCAGGCAAAGTGAGCCCAAATCTCTGAAAAGAAAAAAGTTCCAACCTCTTCCATATGATCCTCTTGTTCTCTGGATCAACCTTCTGGAAATCACTTCCTCTAGTCTACTGCATCATGTGTGAGTGATATGCAATTTTGCCCATTTTTGCCCCTGCCCACCACCAGCATGTGGCCCTCAACAGATTCCCCCTGAGGGAATGTGGCCCTCAGCGGAAAAAGGTTTGCCTTTGCTTTAACCTAAATGATGCTTCTTCCTTGTCCCAGAACAGAACCCTTTCCTCCTGCTACATGTTCATTCATTACACTGAGTCAAGATCCTAAGAGCCCAGGCCCAGTTATGGATAATACCAGCAGAAGAGAGCACCCTCTAAACATGTGCAGAGTGCATTCTCCTTCCCTTACTGCGTATTTGCTAGAGGCAAATTTCCCACACCTCTGGAATCAGAAAGGTTCAGTTCTAATACCTCCATTAACAAATTATGCCTTCTTATCCTTTTCTTACCGTGCGAAGTTGCAATTCACACCCACTTCCCCCACAGACCTCCTACTCTGCCATGGGCTAGTAAATCCTTACAATTCTCATCCCTGGGGAGTAATTCATAGCCGTCGATTTGGGTAACTGTTCGTTTCTGGTGCTTCTGGCATGTCTGATTTCTGCCGGTGTAGGGGTACAGAAGGCTGTTTGACAGTCCGCCTGGGAAGGAAGGAAGTCACAGCAGGTGAATAGCAGTGGGCTGGGGGAAGGCAGCACATACCCCCCTTCTCCCCTTCCCCACTTAAGCAGGAAAACACACACACACACACACACACACACAGGTCCCAGCCAACCTCTCCAGTTTATACAATGCCAGGCCAATTAGCTTCCCGAATTTTAGTTTGCCTAGTCTCTTGGGGCAGGAGGGAGTAAAGACAAGATCCAAGGAGTGGGGTGAAATATGCAAAAGTGCCAGGAGTGCAGAGATAGGGAAGGGCCCTAGCTCAGTAGCAGAGCACCCACTCGCAGAAGGTCCCAAGTTCAGTTCCCATATTCCCCACGTAGTTGGGGCAGATCTGAAACCCTGGAGAGCCTCTGCTGGCCAGCAGAGACCACCCTGAGCTACATGGAGCCCAGGTGTGACTCAGTGAAAGGCAGCTTCCTACATTCCTAGAATCAAAGAGTCATGGAGTGGGAAGGGACCCTGAGGGTCATCTAGTCCCACCCCCTGCAATGCGGGAATCTCAACCAAGGCATCCATGACAGATGACCGTCCAACCTTTGCTTGAAGACCTCCAAGGAAGGACAGTCCATCACCTTCTAAGGTACTCTGTTCCACTGCCAAACAGTTCTTCCTAATGTTAAGTCAGAATCTCTTTTCTTGTGTTTTGAATCAGTCGGTTGGGATTCAACTCTCTGGAGAAGCAGACGATAAGCTCGCTCCATCTTCCATCTGACAGCCCTTTAGATACTTGATCCTATCTCCTCTCAGTCTCCTCTTTTCCAGGCTAAACATACCCAGCTCCTTCAACCGTTCCTCATAAGGCTTGCTTTCAAGACTCCTGATCTTCTTGGTTGTCTTCCTTTGCACACGTTCCAGCTTGTCAACATCCTTCTTAAATTGTGGTGCCCAGAACTGGACACAGTATTCCAGGTGTGGTCTGACCAAGGCAGAATAGAGCGGGACTATGACTTCCCTGGATCGGACCCTATACTTCTGTTGATGCAGCCTAGGGTAGCATTAGCTTTTCTTTACTGCTGCATCACACTGTTGACTCATGCTTAAAGGCCCTGTAATAATTCTGAATTAAGCTGGGATTGTATCTACCTGGCTAACAGCATTGCAGGGTTTGTTGTGAGGGTAAAATATGTTGGCAGGGATCATAATAGCCCAGTTCCATGGGGGAAAGGCAGGCTATAAGGGTTGTTCCTACAGAAAATAAATAAGAAGAGTGGGAATTCAAAAGGTTTGCATACTGCTGTTGAAGACAGTCCGGAGTCCATCCCACACATAGCCTCCCAGGCAACCGATCTTGTTGTATGTGCAATCTAGTACCTCTGAAATGGAAGAACAAAGAGTCAACCCACCCTAAGGAGAATCCCAAACTGGACTGGTGGTTTGGGTTCAACATACACACAACCGTCCCTTTGATGGTCCCTGCCAGTGCTTAGACCCAAAGCTTGCTTTGTAAAATTTCCTGAATGGCTGAACAGTAAATGAACCCTACATGGAAATGTTTCAGTGGAAGGACAAAAGGAAAACAGTACTGTTTGCACTCTCTCCCCCCCTTTCTTTTTCAACCACAAATTACAGCATAAGTGCTATTTGCTAGGCTGATGTCTAGGTTCAGGACGGGTAAAGGTAAAGGTAAGGGTACCCCTGCCCATACGGGCCAGTCTTGCCAGACTCTAGGGTTGTGCACCCATCTCACTTAAGAGGCCGGGGGCCAGCGCTGTCCGGAGACACTTCCTGGTCACGTGGCCAGCGTGACGAAGCTGCTCTGGCGAGCCAGCACCAGCGCAGCGCATGGAAACGCCGTTTACCTTCCCGCTATAAAGCGGTACCTATTTATCTACTTGCACGTGGGGGTGCTTTCGAACTGCTAGGTGGGCAGGAGCTGGGACTGAAAGACGGGAGCTCACTCCACCGCGGGGATTCGAACCGCCGACCATGCGATCGGCAAGCCCTAAGCACTGAGGTTTTACCCACAGCGCCACCCGCGTCCCACTTTCAGGACGGGTAGCTTCCATTAACTCATGTAAGAAAGACAACAGTCAATGAATGACAAGAGAGGGTCTCCTGATAGCTAGAAATCTGTCTCCAGCCTTTGGAATGTAATCTCCATGCCTTGGCGAAAAGAAGAACCTTCCAGCTAGCAAGGATGGGGCAGACTACACAGCTCGGAGCCAGTTTGGCAGATTCAACTGAAGAGATTCCCACTTGGATTGGCTGGGACCTTCCTTTGCAGCGTAACTTGAACTCAAGTCAAGATACCTGTGGGTTTTTTTAGACATCCAGTGATTAGGGATGGGCGAGACTTTTGATTCAATTCGCATTTAAAGGTGAACCTAACTAATTCCCCCTTTCCAAAACAACAAACAAACTGGAAAAACAGCTTTCCTTCGAAATTCACATTTTGCAAATTTTGCAATGCCTTTCTCTGGCCAGGTAAAGTGTACTGTACTGTTTTTAACACTTGATTGGGAGCCGCCCAGAGTGCCTGGGGAAACTCAGCCAGATGGGCGGGGTATAAATAATAAATAATAATGATTATTATTATTATTACAAATTGGCATTAACTGAGTGGGGTAAGCTGTGAAGGGAAGTGTATATGTTAGTGGAAATCAAATGCATTCTGTTAGGGGAAGCTGTTTTGCAAAAAATGTGCCTATTAGGGGAAATGGCTTTCAAAAATGTTACATTAGGGGAAATCCATACTAGAGTGCTTATGATTTTTAAAAAGAAACAAACTGCAAACTGATGTGGAGCACCGAACATGAGAATGGAAAAATGAGAAACCGAGAGAAACTGAAATTGTCACATTTGCCCATCCCTGCCAGTGCTTGACAGATAGGTGGCCCTGCCCACCTGTCATAGTGCCCTGCTTGGGGTGGGGCGGCTCAAGAGCCAGCCCACTGAGATGTTTGGGGTGTGTGGCTATGGGAAGGCGATTACCATGATGAGCTCCTGTGCCTAAAATATACTCCCATGCCTTGCCTGTCTCTGGCCACCCACCCACCCCTTGCCCTGCTCTCCCAATGCCCGACATACCCTGGACCGAAAGGTTCCTTGGCACATGTCTGTGGATGTTCCATAAGGCCTCAATGTTGGACACAGCAGCAAAAGCCCAGCAAGACCTGCACTTTTTGCCCTGGGAGGGGAAGGGAAGAGAGATTGTAGGGAGCAGGAATAGTTAACCTGGGACATATCCCATCCTCTTCTCCCCCACCCCTGTTCTGTCCCCAAAATCCTGTTCTCAAAAACCCTAACATAGACTTGGGAGATAAGCCATAAACTGACACCCTTCCCACTCCCCACTCCCCCAGCCTTGTTCTGATGCCTTTAAACAGCCAGTTGCCCACACAGAAAATTTACTGGAAAACTAAAGCATTTCCTAGAATGAAAATAAAACAATGAGGGTGGTAGAATCAGCTAGATATCAGGCTGAATGCTGGGGGGCCCTCAAGACACCCTCTTTATGCAGCAGTCATTCTTCCTGATTTGCTTGCACAAAGCTGGTGTAAGAAGTTAGACTAGGTCCGTTCTTTACGGAGCATTTGTTCCGCTTTGTTAGCAGTGAGCGTTCACCCAGATTTGCTTGCGCAATCATCACACGTCTTCCTGCCCATAACTCGTTCACCCACACTTCTCAGTGCATTTCCCCATCAAACCCCTCCTGGACTGCTTTAGCGCACTGTAGCACCGGTGGTGTCAAGGATAGGGAGGAAATTCAGTTTGGATTCTAGTGCAAACGTCCCTGATTTGCACTTTCCAAAACAATAGGCAAACCACAACGCAGACATCCTCTGAAATCGACACTTTTTTCCTCCCACTTTTCTACTGCAGCTCTCCAGACAAACCAAGTGTCTATTATCGTAGGAGAAGTGGGTGTTAGAATGCATATATTATTGAAAACATTTTTAAAAATGCATTGTATTAGGGGAAATTGCCTGCAAAAAAATAATAATGTACCGGTATATACCAGGTGGCAAAACTGAATGCCAAAATGTGCCTGTCAGGGGAAATGTGCACTAGGATGCTAATGAATTTTTACTTTGGGGATTGCAAACAGAGATGTACAGAGAACTGAACTGAGGAGTTGAAAAATGATAAACTGAAACAGAAATTGACAGCCCTGCACAACCCTTGCTTGCATAATTCAAGGGAGACTTGGTTCTCTGTGCCCTCAGTGTGGATGACTTTAGAATGGCTTTCGATTCTGCCTTGAAGCTCCCATTGGCTGCATCAATTCCCTGATATAAGCTTATTAAACAAATTGAGGCTTTCAGAAAGGGCTTTGAAGTCTCTTGTCCATTCTCTAAAGGGAACCCTACAACAGCCCCCCTTGAACTTCCCATTGCTCAGGCAAAGCAGGACAGAGAAGAGACTGGGGAATCACTTGTGTGGGGTAAAAGGTAAAGGTAAAGGGACCTCTGACCGTTACGTCCAGTCGCGGATGACTCTGGGGTTGCGGTGCCCATCTCACTTTACTGGCCAAGAGAGCCGGCATACAGCTTCCGGGTCATGTGGCTAGCATGATTAGCCGCTTCTGGCGAACCAGAGCAGCGCACGGAAACGCCATTTACCTTCCCATCGGAGTGTTACCTATTTATCTACTTGCACGTTGATGTGCTTTCGAACTGTTGGGTTGGCAGGAGCAGGAACCCAGCAACGGGAGCTCACCCCGTTGCAGGGATTCGAACCACCGACCTGATCGGCAAGCCCTAGGCTCTGTGGTTTAGACCACAATGCCACCTGTGTGTGGGGTACACTGGCCTTAATACCTCCTCCACCCCATCTCTGTGGGGGAGGACGAGTATGCCGAAGCATTGCACAATCCCTTTCTGTCTACTTACTTGGTCTTTTACGGCTGGGATGACGCCAGCTTTCCTCCAGTCGCAGGATTTGGTTAATTTCCCCAGGCGGGAGTTATCCGAGTCCCTCAAGCTGGGGGGCAGGCCGAGCTGGGAGGGTTGAGGGATGCCAAACATCATCGCAAACTCACTTTCTGTGTGGTGGGAAAAGGAAAAGAAAGGGCGGCGTTGTGCTCTGTCAGTCACCTCCACAAGCAGATATGTGCATGTCTTGTAATGTGTTTGACGCCAGGACAGGGAACCTCAGGCCTCAGGCCCATATGTGGCCCTCCAGGCAGTGCTGGATTTACATATAAGCTAAACAAGCTATAGCTTAGGGCCTCACTCTCTTAGGGCCCCCAAAAAAAATTAAAGGAAGAAAACCTGGATGTACATTTCCAAAATACAAGATAAAAAACAAATAAAATAAAACCTACATACAGCAACAGTGTTTTGTGTTGTGTAGGCTCCTATGATGTAAGTAATGGGCCCCACCTGCTAGCCTGCTCCCTAAAATAGCACCTGTTTGCTCATTTCTGTAGATAGGGTGCCTACATTCTGTACGGACTGGTTGCATGGTAATATGTGCAAATAGCTTTATAGATACCTATCAGGTCCATAAATTACCATATAGCATATAAAAAGGTAAAGGTACCCCTGCCCATACGGGCCAGTCGTGTCCGACTCTAGGGTTGCGTGCTCATCTCGCTCTATAGGCTGTGAGCCGGCGCCGTCCGAAGACACTTCCAGGTCACGTGGCCAGTGTGACGAAGCTGCAGCTGGCGAGCCAGCGCAGCACACGGAACGCCATTTACCTTCCCACTGGTAAGCGGTACCTATTTATCTACTTGGACTTAAGAGTGCTTTCAAACTGCTAGGTGGGCAGGAGCTGGGACCGAACGACGGGAGCTCACCCCGTCGTGGGAATTCGAACCGCCGACCATACGATCGGCAAGTCCTAGGCACTGAGGTTTTACCCACAGCGCCACCCGTGTCCCTATATAGCATATATTCAACACAAAAACCAGTGATAATTTGTTGTTGACAAAGGACAGCTGGACCTATAAAGGGCCCATTCCCTTCAGTAGCTTAGGGTCTCATCAAACCTAAATCCGGCCCTGCCTCCAGGCTTCTCTATTTGCCCCTTGGGCTGCTCCCCAAACAATACCCCTCACTGGCCCTGCTTCACACCCTCCTTGAGAGCTTTTCACCAGCTGGGATATGCCACTACGTCTTGTGGGAGTGAGCTCCAAAGTTTTAACTAGGTTCTGTGTGAGGTAGGACTTCCTTTTTTGTCTGCTCTGAATCTTCAGCTTCACTGGGTGGTCTGGAGTTCGAGCGTTCTGAATTATTTTGTATGATTTTTCCTGGCCTGCTGCTGCTTCCTGAGCCCCAGTTGATACCTGAATCCTGCCCTGGAAGCCGTCAAGGTCTTGTTGAGTTTGAAACATTCAGAGGTAAAGCTACAGACCCTCTCCCCTTCACCACCCAATGGTTTTGTTTCGTTTCGTCTGAAATTACCGGCATTAGCTCCTCCACAAACTGAAATCCAACAGGTGCAGCCTTTATTGGCTACAATTTTCTCCAGTTGAATTCCTATCTGCCTGAGAATGTCACAAGGCCCTGGCAAGATTAAGGAAAAACGTGGCCCACTGGGCAAGCCCAGCCTCGTCTCTGTGATGCCCTTTAATTTAATAACACCCAACATCCAGCCTCCTCTCTCTCTCTCTCTCTCTCTCTCTCTCTCTCTCTCTCTCTCACACACACACACACACACACACACACTTTTACCTGTCAAGTCACTGAAGCGGGTGACCCCGTACTGCGCCGTCCCTAACTCCTCAGCCTGCAGCCGCCGGCTGACTTCTAAGTTCTGCACAAAGACCTTGAACCGATATTGCATCTCTGGGGTCAGAAATCAAGAGGAGACAGTGGAGGAAGGAGAATCAGTGGTGCCCCCAGAGAAGGAGAATAAGCAGCAAGAGGCCCCCAAACACAGCCCAAAGGCATATTCCACATTTTGGAGCAAGCCAAGAGATGCAAATTAGAGAGCAGGTGGGGGGAACCTGTCAGGCTCTTCAGAAGATGTACCCCAACTCCCATCCTCGCTGGCCCATTAGCTATGCTGCCTGGAGGCTGATGGGAGTCAGAGTCCGGCAAGGTCAAGAGGGCCACAGTTTCCCCATCCTCGATCTGAAGAGACATTCCCCATCATCATCATTCTTTTGTTCCTGTCTTGAACCTCAGCCCAAGAAGCCTAGCCTCAGAAAGCACTCTCCTCATGCTCAGAGGCTCCTGCTTGCTGCCAAAGAGCTGCAAGTAGTTTTTCAAGCTGGGTTGTCGCGGTGAGCCAATATTCAAAGTCTTGCAGAAAAGCCAGGATGCAGAGAGGAACCCGGTTCTGCTCAGCCATGAAACTGACTGTGAATTCTATTATCGCTCTCATAGAATCATAGAACTGTAGTGCTGGAAGGGGCCTCAGGGGTCATCTAGTCCAACCCCCAGCAATACAGGAATCTTGTGCTCAACGTGTGGGGCTTGTTCTCCCCAGAGAGGCCCCCTCCCCTCCCGCCATCTTCCCTTACCCACACCCTAACCCAATGGGAATCAATGCTGCTGTTACCTTCTTGGCTCAGGTAGGTTTTATTGAACTGCCTCATAAAATCCTGGAACATCTGAGTCAGTTGGGACTGAGACAAAAGCAAAAGGCACAGAGAGGGTTAATTGAATCCCTCCAGGGAGTATCACAAACGATCCCCCCCTCCATTTTTTTCTCTTTTACAATCTTAATTCTATCCATTGCTGGCAGCCCCATTTGGCGTAGACCAGGAGTCAGCAAACTTTTTCAGCAAGAGGCCGGTCCACTGTCCCTCAGACCTTGTGGGGGGCCAGACTATATTGGGGGGAAATGAACGAATTCCTATGCCCCCACATAACCCAGAGATGCATTTTAAATAAAAGGACACATTCTACTCATGTAAAAACATGCTGATTCCCGGATTTAGAAGGCGATTGGGCCGGATCTGGCCCCTGGGCCTTAGTTTGCCTACCCATGGCCTAGACACTTCGTTTTTTATTCCCTTGGGCAGCCATCTTTTCTACTGACGCCTGTGCTTTTGACTCCCAAAATGAACAAACCATGTCCCCAATCCGAAACCCCAGAGAGCTGCTGCCAGTCAGTGTAGTCGACACTGAGCTAGATGGACAAACAGCCTGACTCAGTGTAAAGGGCAGCTTCCTGTGTTCCTAAGCTTCACCAGTTGAATGTCTGCCTGTAAGGCAGCTATTGAAAGCACAGGAGCCCCGTCAGGGAGAATCAGACGTGCATGGCATGCCAAGCAACAGTACTTGAATAAATCCCTTGCACACCACCCTCCTTGGCCACCTGGGCCCCCCCTTCACCCTCACCTCTGCCCTCCCCTTCAGGCGCTCTCACCGTGCTCAGGTCTGGGGCCAGAAAGGTGCTAGCAAAGGGGGCAGCTATCCAGAGCCCCCACAGCATTAAGCGAGCGGCAGGGAAGGTTGTCGGCCACATCGCGGCTGCAATCTGCACAGCTGTGTGGTTAGGAGTGAAAGTAGCTTCTGGGGCTCAGAGCTCAGAAGAAGATGCTGAGGTGAGACAGAGTGGGGAGGAACCACAGAGGCAGGAAGACAAGAGGGGTGTTATTTTGGGAGGGCGGGTGGGTGTCGGAAAGACTTCAAGTGCACATCATGCTCTAGGGAGGGGTGGCAGGGCTTTCTGGCCCTCGGGGACCTGTGTGTGGCAAGGGCAGGGCAGCCTTCTGAGCATGTGCAGAGAGCCACTCTCACAAACCACTGCCACTCTGCGTTTGCCTTTCTTGAGGAAGGCTGCCTGCATCTGCATATTAAGGCTGTCTCAGACTGTTTCGCTAGAGTGGTGCATGCTCTAGTTATCTCTCGCTTGGACTACTGCAATGCGCTCTGTGTGGGGCTACCAGAAACCACAACTAATCCAGAATGCAGCAGCTAGACTGGTAACTGGGAGCGACCGCCGAGACCCTATAACACCGGTCTTGAAAGACCTACATTGGCTGCCAGTACGTTTCCAAGCACAATTCAAAGTGTTGGTGCTGACCTTTACAGCCTTAAATGGCCTCAGTCCAGTATACCTGAAGGAGCATCTCCACTCCCGTCGTTCAGCCCGGACACTGAGGTCCAGCACCGAGGGCCTTCTGGCGGTTCCCTCACTGTGAGAAGCCAAGTTACAGGAAACCAGGCAGAGGGCCTTCTTGGTAGTGGCACTTGCCCTGTGGAACGCCCTCCCACCAGATGTCAGAGAGACTACCAGACTTTTAGAAGACATCTGGAGGCAGCCCTGTTTAGGGAACCTTTTAATGTTTAATAGGTTATTGTATTTTAATATTCTGTTGGAAGCCGCCCAGAGTGGCTGGGGAAACCCAGCCAGATGGGTGGGGTATAAATAATAAATTATTATTATTATTAGAAAAAGAAACCGAAATGCCCTGGTTGGTCACACCTGCGGCTTTGAGCGATGGCCGTCCCTTTGCTTGCTGTGCCCCACCTGTGCTTGCAGCGCGTTCTCAACCTTCTCCCCCCTCCCCCCAGCATCTCTGTCTGGGCACCTGCCCCACACTTGGCAGGCCACTGGCAATGTTCCTTTGTTCCTCCGGGGTGGGTCAGTTTGAGGGGTGTTTGTCAGGCCCAGGATGTAGTTTGCTGGAACAGAGCAAGGAGACAATCCTGGCATTCTGGCCTCTCGCTCCCCTTCCTGCCCCCCTTTCTCCAAGAGGAACAAAACAGGCCGGGGGCTCAGCCAGGAGACTGCTTTCTTGAGCAGTCCAGCTCATTTGCTTACGTGAAGTTTAGATGATACCTGGCCTTTGCTGAGCATTGGTTCGAATTTCCAGGGCACCTCCCTGCCACTTTGGGGGGCTCCAGGCTGTCATTTCATAGAATTGTAGAGTTGGAAGGGCCTCCAAGAGGAGTATTATTATTACAGTGGTACCTTAGGTTACAGACGCTTCAGGTTACAGACCCTGCTAACCCAGAAATAGTACCTCGGGTTAAGAACTTTGCTTCAGGATGAGAACAGAAATCGCAGAAGCGCTGCGCCAGAAGTGGTGCTTCAGGTTAAGAACAGTTTCAGGTTAAGAACGGACCTCCAGAACAAATTAAGTTCTTAACCCGAGGTACCACTGTATTATTATTATTATTATTATTATTATTATTACCCTGCCCTCCAACAAATATACTGTACAAACATAATAAAACATCACACATTAAAAACTGATACAGGGCTGTCTTCAGATGTCTTCTAAAAGTTGTGTAGTTCTTTTGTCTCCTTGACATACGATGGGAAGCTGCCACTGCCAAGAAGGCCCCCTCTGCCTGATTCCCTGTACCTTTACTTCATGCAGTGAGGGCTCAGGAGCAAGCAGGGAAAGGGCAGTTTGACCCCTTACTCCCTTCGTGTGCTCCCGAGGAAGATCTGTAGTACCACTGCTCAGTCGGTAGAGCATGAGACTCTTAATCTCAGGGTTGTGGGTTTGAACCCCACACTGGGCAAAAATAAATAAATCCTGCATTGCAGGGGGTTGGACTAGATGACCCTTGTGGTCCCTTCCAACTCTATAATGCTATGATTCTATAAATGGAGTGCAGGGTGGAAATTTCCCCAATGCAAACACCTGATCCAGCTAATTTATCATCCCCAACCCCAGCTGATGCAACTTTCAGTTTGAAAAGACAAACCTACTGCACACTTAGGGTGTTAAAAACAAGACACTTTTAGAGTCAAAAGCTTGGCCCTGAGAGGATGTGGTTCACAAGATTGCCAGCTAATTGCAGCGGGGGGGGGGGGAGTAGTCTGGCTCTTCTGCCTCTGGCAGCTGTTCTGCAGAAATGAGAATGGCCCTTGCAACCCAGACAAAGGCATTTTCATCGATTAGGCATGTGGGTTTCAGTTCATGGATATATTCAGCCCCAGAACATCCCTTTTGCCTCCTCTGCACCGTGTGAAATTCACACTTCTCTGTATTTTGCAATGCAGTTCTTCAATCAAGTCATATTTTTTTTTAAAAAAAGTACAGTATTAGTGAAAAGAACAAACACACTCATATTAAGGGTAGCAGCTTTGCAAAAATGTGCATTAGGTAAAATTGACAGCATTAAGAGAAATCTGCTCTCAAATGATAGATAATTTTAACAAGGACTCTTTAAATAATTGCAAACTGATGTTGAAATATAGAGAGTTGGGTTTAAGACCGTAAAAACAAGAAACAAAAACAAACAGATCCACCCATTCTTAGCTGCAGGTTTCCCATCCCAAGTGGGAGAGCTTATTCTCTGCATCTGGATACAAGCAGATTCTCGGTTAGGTGAATCACATGATGAGGACAAGAAGATGCAGAGGAACAGACTCTGGTTCTGGACTTTTCAGCGGAAAGGACAACTCCATGTGCCCAAACTGACAAACTGCTCACTTACGGCTGGTGCCCTAGCTGTGGCTGCTCCTGGCCGCAGGTGCCCATCACCTCCCACCTGGACTGCTGCAAGGCGCTCTACTTGGGGCTGCCCTTGAAGATGGTGCCAAATGTAGCTGCCACGTTGGCGAGTGGCACTGTGGGTCATCGCCAGCCCCAAAGCCTTGTGCCGGCTCGCTGCCAGTGAGCTACCTGGTCCAGTTCAAGGTGTCCTACTTGAAAATGTGACTGTGACTCTGTTTGGAGGATAAGAGCTGTAGCTCAGGGACAGGACATCTGCTTTGAATGCAGAAGGTCCCAGCTGTAGAGCTGGGAACATCTTGTCTGAAACCCTGGAGAGGTGCTGCTGGTCAGTGGAGACCATAATAAGTTAGATGGACCAGGGGCCTAACAGTGTAAGGCAGTTGCCTATGTTTCTATTCTTGATATTTCAGTCGGCAGACTCTCGATCTCAGGGTTGTGGCTTTGAGGCCAGTGTTCGGGAAAAAGATTCCTGCGTTGGACTAGATGACCGCCAGGGTCCCTTCCAACTCTACAATTCTAAACCCTGTCCTGACAGCACCGCTGTTCCCTTCGCCCATCCTTATCGCAAAGGGCTAGATAATTCCTTTTATTATGATTATTTAAAGAAAAGGGACTATTCAGAGAGAAGGGCCTGGATTGACTTCAAAAGAGCCAGGCACCCGCAGACTAGTCCCCCATTTTGTCCGCCCCCCCCCCCGCCCATCCGTGGCTGCAGCTAATTTAATGCTTCAGTCCAGTTAGCAACTCCCCCCACTTCCCACCCTCAGCCCTTGATGTGAAGACCTTGGAAGCAGGTGCAGTGTGCTGTGTCTGCGGACGGCTAATCTCCTAGCAGATTCCACCGTTCGGTCATGTTGCTCCCCCCATCCTGCACACACTTTTTTTCATGCATACATACCGCCCCCCCTCCCCAAGTCAACCTGGGACGCTATTTATAGGCTAAGGAGACAAGAGTTCCCTGTTAACGCAGGAATGTCTCGCTTTTAGGAGGGGGAGAAAAGGAGAAAGAGAAAAGAGAAGTCGAGGTCTCCTCCTCACCCCCAACCTGTCAGATGAAAGCGGGCACTGTTTCTTGGGTTTATTTTTAATAAGGAATGAAAGGGAAAACCCCACACACTTAAAAGCAACCTTGGCTAGGAGGACATTCACTACCTCTAGATGCAAAAAAATAAAAAATAAAAAATGCTTCTTGGTCATTGAAAGATTCAAGTATTAGATGCAGATTCAAAAATAATAGCTAGCTAACTTATTAACAGCTGCAAAAAAAATCTTCATTGCTAAAATCTGGAAAATAACATATTTTAGGAGGACTTGGCGATGATCAATGAATTTTGGAGTGAAGGACACGATTGATTGTGCTCTCAAATTATATGACAAGATGCAAACATGTCTTACATTTATTGTAAATATATTTTTCTCTTTTATTATTATTTTTGCAAAGCTTGATCTTTGTATCTACTGAGTAAACATTTTAAGCAATTTTTTTTAAAAAACCGTCCTTGGCTGGATCAGACCAAAGGCCCATCTAGCCCATCATCTTTTTACCTCCAACAGTGTGGCCTTCTCACAAGCAGGGCCTGTGGCTTTGTTATTCGCATCCATCACCTACACAGGACACAAGGAGGGTTTGTTGTGGCTAATAGCAATTGATGGGGTTATAGCAGCCAGGGCTGCCTCTAGGTCTGAAGGCGTCTCATCAAGGTGGTCAGGATGTGCTGTGGCCTCACGGAAAGTTAAAAGTGGTGGGCTTTACAAAAGCAATGAAATAATCTTTTTATTGAAAACTGGAGTACTTTCATCATGCACTGAAACTGCAAAACACTTTTTTAAAGGTGCAACACACACACACACAATATGATAATGCAATAAATTTTCCTTTTCTGGAAATAAAAAGAAAACGACGATGAGCCAGGTATGAATTATGTAATTCATTCAGTCAGAACTGAAGATAAATAGTGTTGGATTGTCTCCGTTTTAAAGTAATCTGCAAACACTAAACAACTTCTCCATAAATATTTACATCAGATTTAAGATTTGACTCTTATACGCAAATTGAAAAAGCTTCCCCCCACCCCACTAATGAATAAATAAATAACAAAAATGATTGTAATAAACTTCTTTTTTCTAAGTGAGTCTTTCTTCATTTTTCGTAATCTTACATTTACGACAACGTCCCAGACTGATTCTATTTAGTGGTCTCTGGTGCATTGTGGGAAATTTAAAGTGATGGGAAGAGTCAGAACATTCCTTTTTGCAGAGGACAGTCCTCTCTCTGAAGGCTCTGAACCCTCTTGTGAAGGGCTGTGCAGTCCAAGGGTTGTAGCCATTGTTAGTCCTGCTCAATAGACCCATCAAGCAGTAACAACTGGGGGAAGGAAAAGGCATTGGGTTTTTTGCCTGCCTGCCTGCCTGACAGCCAGCCAGCCCTCCTTATTCTGCCTCTGTGTAGGAGCTACAGCTTTTTGAGGTGGGAGCAGAGGCATGTACCCCAGAAATAGGCCGTCTACGCAGAACCTCAGAGCTTGCTGGCCTTCGCACTGCCTTGCTTCCTGCCCACATCCTCAGTGACAGCAGCTGAAGCAAGGCTGGCGGAAGACATTTGGCCCCTGAGGTGAACTACAAAATGGCACCCCTTTTCTTTCAGGGAAAAAGGGGTGAATGAAGGTGTCAAATGAACCTTATCTGACAGCTGAACTGTCAATCAAAGGCCGTGGCAGGAGTGGAGAAGAGGCCCGCTCTGAATCACGATGGGTGGAGGCATAGCCCAGGAGACACCCCCAGCGGGCAGCCAGCCCCTAAGGGTAGCAGGAGGCCTATGTTCTTAGGTTCATTAATGCAGAGAGACACAATCTTGCCTCTGAAACACCCAGGCTGAGGTAAAATACAAGGTTTTTAAGCTGCCACCATGGAATCCAACAGGTCCAGTGCAGCAGAAATGTTCTCCCACACAGCCCCCATTGAAAGGAATGGGACCTGCACCAGGTGCAGATGTTTGGTTTTTGTTATTTTTTTAAAGCACTCTGCTTATGCCCAGAAGTTCCTTTGCCCACCCTTCCAGAACTCAGCTGGGCTATTTCAAGCATGTTCTTCTGACGCTGAATCTCAGCTCCTGGTTTTAATTCCCCCGCCCCACACAAGGTAGGGTTTTTTTGTGGGAGGGCGAATGCTGGGACACGGCCCCCAGAAGCTGGCGCGTGATGCTGCCTCTCCAATTCCTCTGAGGGAAGGCACAAGCCTGCCTGTGAAAAATGCCAAGGTCACAGCAGTGTTGGGGGAGAGGCAGATAAAAGTGGGTTCTCACAGTCCCTCTGCTTCCATCCTTGCTCTGCCCAAGCCAGTTTCGCCCGCCTAGTCTAGCTGGCATTCTTGGCCAGGCTAGGCTACCCTGCACCCCCGCTGTTCTCTCCCCCCTGGCTTTGCCCGCCTGGCTTGGCGTGGCACCCTGCTGGCGTGCGCCATGTTCCACCTGGTGCTTGTGAGTGGGTTGCTGACAGGGGTGTCGTCGTGGGGGTCCTTCGCCCTCGTCCGGGAGTCCAGCCTTGATGAAGAACAGCCGCTCGAGTCGTCTGTCGTTACCCTCAATGAGAGGTAAGCAGCTGGCCAGATCCTTTTGTGCTTGCAATTTGGGAATACTATCTGGTGCGGTGGCTGGACCTGAGGCTCTGATTTAATACCTGAGGCTCCCTGGGTGGCTTGGGGTCAGTCTTCCTCTCTAGCTAGGCTCCCCCCCCACCAGCCTAGCGTACCTAGCAAGTTTGTTGTGATGATTAAAATGGGTGTTGGGGGGGGAGCGTTGTGTGTTGTCTTGAAGGAAATGTGGGGTGTGGGGCTGGTCCGTTGGGATGTGATGACAGGTGGGAAGAGGGTTGTTATTTAGGGTAACGAAGAAGACTGTGTGATCAGGGGAGTAGGGAAAGTTTGCATGCAGATGGTCCCAGGGTTGAGATCCTGTTGAGCGGCTTAGCATCTGCTTTCATTGCAGAAGCTCCTAGGTTCAGTCATTTCCCCCCTTCAGTCTTGCACCTCTCCCGGTATGGCTGGGAGAGACCCCTTGTGGCAGCCTGCCAATGGCCTGACTCAGTACGGTGCAGCTTCGTACGTTCCCCTATGCGGAAAAGTTACAGGGGACACGGCAGAGATTTTTGAAATGATGCATACTGCAGAGAATGTGGAAACAGAGATACTTTGCTGGCAGTTGTTACTCTTCCCACAACCAGCTTGGCAGAGGTTTCAGAACAGACAGAACCCATGCTTCCATTGCACCTGGTTAACTTACAGACCTCTCTGCCACAATTCATGTCACCGGTGGCTGCCTTTTAATAATAATAATGGAAATTAATTAGACAACTTTTTGAGGACCATAGATGAGTCTTAGACATCCTGGCTAAATTGATCTCCCATGGTCAGGGGCAAGCTATCCTAGGACACTGCTGGGGATGAACATCAGGGAATGGCCATTGCCTTCGTAACATGCTTGTTAGGGTCCAAAAGGCTGGCCAGTGGTGGGAGCAGGATCCTGGACTAGACAGCCCTTTTGTCTGATCCAGCACAAGCTTGTGCAGCATTTTCCCACAGGTGTTTACTTGGAAGCAAACTCTGCCGCGTTTGAAAGGGGCTTACAAAGTTTGCAAAGGATTTGCAGCTGCAGTCTTTTAAAGTACAGTCCTAACTGTGCCTACTCAGAAGTAAGCCCTACCGAATGCAATGGGAACACAGCAAGCTCCCTTAGATTGAGTCAGGCCACTGGTCCAACACACGAATTGGCAGCTCTCCAGGGTTTCAAGGCAGGGGACATTGCAAGCCGTACAGGGAGATGTCCGGCACGACTGATTCTGGGCTTTTCTGCATGCAAAGCAGATGCTCTACCAATGAGCCACAGCCCTTCCCCAGTGGGTCTGGCACCTATAGGAAAGGGAGGTGAGGATTAATATTAATAATAATTTTATTATTTTTACCCCGCCCATCAGGCTGGGCTTCCCCAGCCACTTTGGGCGGCTTCCAGCACATCTAAAAGCATAATAAAAGAGTTCTGGGTCTTTCCCCTTGCTGTTGCTACAGCCAACAAAAACAGTCCAATCCCACATGTATTCCTCAGTAGTAAGCCCCAATGAGTTCACTCCCAGGTGAGTAGGCATATAGGACTGTGTCCGAAAAGGGCTCTCGTTGGGAGGAATCAATTCAAACTTATCCCTGCCGCTTTCTGCTAGCTCAGCTTGCTTCAATGCAGACCAACTAGTCCAGTCCTTGTGGGACAGCCAGCATGGTTGCCTTGCTATAAACCACCTTGTGGCTTGTGCAAAAGGTAGAATATCTATCACCTAGACAGAGGATCGTTGTTGGGAAAGAAATCTCAGCCAGTCAGTGTAGGCAGTATTGAGTTAGATGGACCAAGGACCTGCTTCCTGCTTTTCTCCTGTGAGCACAGTAACAATTTTAAGGGACGTTAAAGCAACCATGGCCATGCTGGTCAGCAACACCAGCTTGGCGGGAAAGATAATTGCCTGTACTGTTTGCAAGGAGGATTCTTTCGGCTAAATGTTGGGGGGAAACGTCTTAACCATAAGTACTCTTTGACAGTGGAACAGGCGTCGTCCTTGGGAGGTGGTATGCTGTTCTTTGCTGGAGAGGCTGGGCACAGGCTGTCAGGGATGCTCTCATAGAATTGTAGAGTTGAAAGGGACCCCTGGGGGCCATCTAGTCCAACCCCCTGCAATGCAGGGATCTCAACCATGACACATGGCCACTCAACCTCTGCTTTAAAACCTTCAAGGAAGGAGTAGCTAGTTAACTAGTCAGCCCCCTGAACTCCAGATGTTTGCTTGGGTGGCTTTGCCCCTGAATCACTCCCCAATATCATTCGGGAAAGGCTCCAGGTTCTCCTGCCTGAAACCTTGGAGAGCTGCTGCCTGCCAGTGTTGACAATATTGAGCTGGATGGACCAGTCGCCTGACTCAGTAGAGGGCAACTCCCTCTATACCTGTGTCACTTTTGGCTGTTTCGATGTCACTCAGGCTGTTAGAAATCCAGGAGCCCCTTCCAGATCCGAAATGGCCTCCTTAGCCTCTTCTGCTTCATTAAAATTAAAATTATTAAAATAAACTATAAAAATTAAATTAATTTGGCTGAGGAGGATTGTGTAGCTAAATTCGAAGGTGGAGAACTGTGTTGCAGAGAGAGGACAGAAAAGGCCACCTGAAATTTGTTGTAGTCATACCTCTGTGTGGTGCTGGGAGGTGAGCTAAAACAGAGAGGAGGCTCATTCTGGAGCACAGAGTTGTGGTGGAAGGGAAAGCACAATCCTTTTAGAAAGGGATGTATTCAGCAGGTTATCTGAGTAACAATAGGCATTGGAAACAATGGATGTTTCTCTTGGTTTGTTTAGGCTCCTGCTTGTTCAGTGAACTGGATGCCAGTTTCCCAGCCAGCTTTTGCTCCTCCGTTTTGTTATAGCAGCTTTATTGGCAGATATTAAAGGGGGAATGTATCCCCTGCTAATCCCTTGCCCGTCAAGCTGCTGTTGAAAGCAGAAGAGCAGGGAAGGCTATATTGTTTTGTTGTTGTTGGCAACCTCAGAAGAGATTGCTCCTGTGCCTATGGGACGGATGAGTCTGCCCCATTTTGTCTCAGCTTCTCATTTTTCTAATCTTCAGTTTGCAACATTTCTCCAGCAGTTTGCAATTTATTGAAAAATTCCTCATAAAAACAGCCAGCTTTTACTGCACATTTCTCCTAATATACAAATCTCTGCAAGCAATTTGTCCTAAAATCAGTGCGGCTTTGTATACCATTTTCACCAAGATGTGTGCATTTTGCTGCACACGTCCCCCTAATACAGTTTTGTGCAATTTTGTTGTTGTTGGAGAACTGTTGGACTAGGGCCTGGGAGACCAGAGTTCGAATCCCAGCCCAGCCATGAAGCTCACTGGGTGACTGTGAGCTAATCACTGCCTCTCACCCTAACCTACCTCACAGGGATGTTGTGAAGATAAAAGGAGCTTTTTGGAGGAAAGAAGGTGTCGTAAGATTTGTTTCACATATTGTTTCAGGAAACCCAAATTAGATAGGCTCCTGCGATAATGCAAACTGAACCTTATTTCTCCCAAATTCATACCTGTGCCTTTTTGCACAAGCTACCTCTCCTGCAAGGGTGAGAGATGTTTTCCCCGCTAATGAAACCCATGCTGTGCTCAAACAGAAGTGGCATTGCAACAGCAGAGGGACATATGAAGCTGCCTCCTATCAACTCAGACCATTGGGCCATCTAGCTCAGTAATGTCCACACTGGCTGGCAGCATCTCTCCCTAGCTGGAGATGCCATTAGGGGTTGAACCCGGCGCCTTCTGCATGCAAAGCATGTGATCTGCCCTTCCCTAAGCGACATTGGCAAGCTGTAGAACCTGTAGCTGATCTCTGCCTGTTCTGTCTCCTCCGGCAGCTGCAAGGAGCGGGCCCTCCAGGAAGTGGGCTCTGCCACGCTCCGGTTGCTCCGGTTGGACAGCCCCCCCAGGATCGCAGCTGGCACAAGGAGGCAGGCGCATGAAGCTTGGGAAATGATGGAACTGCCGGATCTGTCCAGTGGGGGGCAGCATTTCAGTGAGTCTTCATTCCCACCCCACTTCTGCATCCCTCACCTTGACCTTCCCACTTATCCCAACCCCAAGGCAGGGGTTTGATCGGCACTGGACCTTGGCTCCAGGATCTGCTTTCAACGCCAAGGCTGCCCTGGAATATCAGTTCCCTAAAGCATGTACAAGGGATGCGGGTGGCGCTGTGGCTTAAACCACAGAGCCTAGGACTTGCCCATCAGAAGGTTGGCGGTTTGAATCCCTGCGACGGGGTGCGCTCCCATTGCTCGGTCCCTGCTCCTGCCAACCTAGCAGTTCAAAAGCACGTCAAAGTGCAAGTAGATAAAAAGGTACCGCTCCGGTGGGAAGGTAAACAGTGTTTCCATGTGCTGCTCTGGTTCGCCAGAAGTGGCTTAGTCATGCTGGCCACATGACCCGGAAGCTGTACACCGGCTCCCTCGGCCAATAAAGCGAGATGAGCGCCGCAACCCCAGAGTTGGCCACGACTGGACCTAATGGTCGGGGGTCTCTTTACCCTTTACCTTTAAAGCATGTACAGAGTGTCTTTTCCTTCCCCACTTACCACTGATAGTGAGGGGCTTATGGGTCAGAAAGCACAGCTTCTGAAATTACTTAAGCCTCTGCATAAACTCACCTAACCATAATCTTCCTTTTCCTTTTGCCTCACCAAGTACCGCTAATTAAACTGAGATAAAAGTTGCTGCTACTTCTTTCTTTTTTTAAGCCCTGTTTTTATGGCTGTCTGAGCAGCCCAACAGACAGAAATGCAGCATGTGAAGTTTTTTCTAGCATGTGGGGGGAAAGGTCCATCTTTTCAATTTGGCAGACATTTTTACTGAGATTGACAGGAGCAAACAGCTCAGTCTGAAAAACTCAACATACCTAGTGTTGATGCGTCGGAAGCTTGGAGATGTGGGTTCAAATTCCTCCCTCTGCCAAGGAATTGCTGTGAGATGTTGGGCAAAATGCTCACTTTCAGCCTTGGTAGTCCCATCTGTGGAATGGGGAGAGTGACCAAAACTGAGGGACATTTATTGAGACCAGCAACTGTTACACACCTGCTGGTAATCCCAAATTAATATCACTTCCACACTGCTCCTCACATTATTTTGATCTAGATTAGTAGGAACACCTCCCATCAAGGGGAAAATCACAACTTTGTTAGGCTTCCTTACACTCCACTACAAACTTTCCCCCAATTTTTCTATTTTCTTTTTATTACTTATCTCCAGGGGGTATTCCTACTAATCTAGATCAAAATAATGTGAGGAGTTCAGATCCCGTCATGTGCTGCAATAAATCTATGCTTTCTTTTTTCCCCTTTTTTTTCTTATAAAGTATAATATTGCTTTTTATTTTGAATCAATATGGTGCGGGCCAGCATAATCTTTTAAGTGCTTTGGGTCTCTAAAAGGTCTTAATTTGGCCCTGGGGGGGGACATATACAGCCTGCAACCTCAACCTTGGATCTGAGGTGACTTTATGTCTGCAGAATCAAGCCTAATGTTTGTATCCGTTTTAGGTTCCTTATCTCCCCAAAGCCCACTTCACCCCCCAATCCTTTCTGTAACATCTTTGGCTGGGGAAGAGTTCCAAGAAACCCACAAACCTTAGTAATAATAATAATGATAATAATTTTTATTTATACCCCGCCCTCCCCAGCCAAGGCCGGGCTCAGGGCAGCTAACAAGCAATAATAAAAACAAGTTGAATGAATACAACTTAAAAACCTTGCCACTATTTTGTGGCCTTTTCCTTAGTCCTAATAATAAAGGAAGTGCCTTTCGAATTTCATTCTTCTCCCACCTGTTCCCCAAACAGATCTTTCGTCCAATGAGACACTGCTGGTCCGAAGAGAAAGCTGCACCCAAATTTCCCACCACGTCACGTTGGAAGGTAATGCTAAGCCAGGGGTGGGGAGCCTTTTCTTAAGGGCTGCATTCCCTTCTAGACAACCTTCCAGGAGCCACTGGGCAGTGGTTGGCAGTGCCAGAGGGAAAAGTGGCAAAGGGGGGGGCATCAAAGCTTCATTTGCACACCCACCTTTCTCTATCCTCCCACCAGGCAAGCAAAGGGGCATTATTGGGGCTGAAGATAATCAGGGATGATTTCCCTCCGTCAAAAGGGAAGGGAAGATCCCAGGTCTCCCAGGGTTTCAGAGGCAAAAGTGGAAGGTGCACACCCTCCAACATTTCTCCAGTGAAAATAGGGACTTCCTAAGTAAAAGTGGGACATTCTAGGATCAAATCAGAAACCTGGATGGCTTCTGCAAACCTGGGACTGTCCCTGGAAAATAGGGACACTTGCCAAGAGCAATATAGCATCAACTTTGGGGGGCCCAGCCCCCTCAAATATTTTATGGGGGGAGACAAAGGGACTTTGGTCCGTAAGGGTTGGCTCCTATGCCTAAAAGCTACCTTCAGACCTGAGATTGCCCATCCTGGCTGGATAGTGGCGCCGTTTAATTAAAAGCCAAGGAAACGAGGCACTTTTAAGAACCGACCTGAAAGAACAAAAATATTGACAGTCTCCTCAGGTTCCGGTTTACTAATGCTAATAAATGTTAATGCACTCTGAAGCATTCCAGCAATTTTCGACTCTTACCTCCATTTTCTCAAGAGTATTATCCACAATGCACTTGTGGCAGCCATGTTTTCCACTTAAACTGTGGTGCCCCCTTGAGGGGTGAACTGCATGATACACTCAGATACCCAAACACAAAACAAATGCAGATTTGGAGAGGGGTCTAGAATGTAGAAATGGCAAGAGGGAAGGTTCTCTCACCTAACCCTTTTGTTTCAGCCTCAGGTGTAGGGGATCTGTCAGGCCCTACAACACTACAACTCCCATCGCCCAATGGCCATTAGCCATGCTGCTGGGAGTTGGAATCCTGCAAAAGTTCCCCTCCCCTAATCCAGGGGTTTCATGGAGGAGAATGACCCCCTGTCTGTACTGCAGCTTCCTGCCCCACCACCTTTCCTGTATCTTCACCCACCTTTTCCTTCTGGACTTCCTCCTCCCCCAGATCTTGGCTGGCAAAGCTGGGTGCTGCACCCGGTCTCCTTCGTCTTCACCCAGTGCCTCGGGTGCCGCTGCCGACGAAAGGACAAGGCCCCTCCGCTGGCCCTTTGGATTCAAGACTGCGGACTTGAGCAGCCGAGCCGTCGGCCAGATGGGCAAGCCAAGCAGGTACAGAGCGCCTCTCAGAGAGCCGTATGAAATTAGGCCGAGGAACCACAGGTTGCGCACCTCCTGAGCTAACCCTGTACAGTCTGCTTTGACCGGCAGTGCCTGTCCAGAGTCTAGGGCAGAGAAGGGCCCATCTTTCCCAGCACCTGCTCCCAGAGATGCAGGGATCGAAGGTGTGACCTTCTGGGCTGCCAAACAAGGGAATCTGCTCCTGACT
Source organism: Podarcis raffonei (assembly GCF_027172205.1). NCBI lineage: Eukaryota > Metazoa > Chordata > Lepidosauria > Squamata > Lacertidae > Podarcis > Podarcis raffonei. The sequence goes on from NC_070617.1 coordinate 14,178,382, forward strand.
AAGTATGGGCCCCTCCTCTGGGACATCGGAAGCTGTGGGGGTATCGCTGGTGACCTAAACATTTCAGGGCACAATTCTGCAACATGCCAATTTATATCTAATGATGCAGATTTAGGTCAGATTCCAGAGCAAGGGCGGGGAGCGATCTCTGGCTCTTGCTGTCAAGATGCCAAGTGATGGATCTGGCCTTGATCACGGGCAGAGAAGTCTTTTCTGAGATGGATGAGATCCTTTTAATCAGCAGTTATAGGGATGACCCTGGGGAGCTTCTGCTTGCAAAGCAGGGGTTAATTCCCACTGCGCTATAGTCCCTCCCCAGGGAACCTAAGAAGGTGCCTTATTCCCGTTCAGGCTATTTGTCTACATAACTCAGTATTGCCCACTTGGACTGGCAGCAGCTCCTTAGGGTCCTTGCTGTTCTCTTCCTGGCTGGGCCTTTTTAAGGGCTCCCTCTTGTGTTCTTGTCTTCCGGAGAGCGAAACAAGGCTAGGGTTGGCCCTCCTGTTATCTTTGGATGGTAAGTGAATAAATTGTACCCAGGAAGCTGCTTTCTACTAAGCCAGATCCCTCTAGCACAGTTTTGCCTACACTGACTGGCAGCAGCTCTTCAGGGTTTCAGACCAGGGTCTCTCCCAGCCCTGCCTGGAGATGCCATCAAGGACTGAACCTGAGCCCTTCCTCCTGCTGCTTCTCTCTCAACAGAGACACTGCTGCCAGACCCGCCGGGCACCGGTGCCCTTCGTGTTCCTCAAAGAGGACGGCTCGTTGGTCATTCGAGCAATCCGCCTGGAACGAGACTGCCACTGCCGCCCCTGAGGCTTTGCCCCCATCCTGGCTGGCGTGGAAGGCGCCCCACGCCGAGGGTGACGGGAATTTGTAACAGAGGACTGCTGGAGAATCAACAGAGGACGCCCCCAATTGGCAGTTGCCCATGTTGGGGCAGAGCAGTGGAAGAACCTTTCTCCCACAAGGGACATTAATGGGGTGAGAAGGGAGTCCGTTTCTCTTCATGCTTGGTTGCTGCAGAGGAAACCTCTGATCCAAATACAATCGGAGAATACTATCCCCTTCACAAGTTGCTGGGACTTCAACTTTCCATTATCCCTCACTGCTGGCCATGCTGTCCAGAGATGATGGGATTTGGAGTCCCAACAATTTCTGGAGGGCCACGGGTTCCTCATCCTGGAAACAAAAGATAACCTTCAACTGATTTTGCTGTTGAAGGTCACCAAAGAATTGTGATATATATATATATACCATTACAAAACTGCAACCCAAAGGCAGCGTCTCTGGGGGATAAGTTACTTCATCACCGAGTGAAGTTTGTACTTCCGTAGCTCATGAAAGGGCCTCCATAGTGGTGGCTCCCTGGCATTGGAATGACTTCCTTCCTGAGATCCAGCTGGTGTTTGGGCACCAGCTGAAAACTTACCTCTTTAGCCAGGCTTTTTATGACATGGGTTCTTGATGTATTAAGCCACTGACTTTTGTAGTAAGGAGGGTAAGTTGTCATACTGCTTGATTTCATATTAATATTTGTTTGTTTACTGGAATTGTTGTACTGTTAAGTTTCATTTTATATTTGATATACCCTGATTCAGGATGGTTTGCGTGTTGAAGGACAGGGTGAAAATGAATCTCTTTTGAGTTGTACCTTACAATGAGCTTGCCCGTCTCTTCCCGTTATTTGGCCCTTGCAGGTCCTATGGCTTCCCTAGTCTGGTGCCCTTTCAGATGTTTTGGACTACAATTCCCATTAGCACAAACCAACACAGCCAGATCAGGGAGTTGTAGTCCCACAGCATCTGATAGGAAAGGGCTGCCCTTAACACTACAACTAGATCTGCATACAAGTACCATCTCCATGCCATCGGAAACATCTTCTGTTGGTTTTTGCAGATCAAGCTGCTGATAAATGCACAGGAGCAGGTCAGGCTGTTTTTCTTTTTGATAAGTTGGCAACCCTGTCATATAAGCATGGTTGACACCCATAGAATAGAATGTTAACGTTGGAAGGGGCCTCAAAAAAGTCATTTAGTTCAATAAGAAGAATGAGATTGGCAGCAATTAGAAAAACTCATCCCTGGTATGTGAGTGAAGGAAACTCCTCTGACTGAGTTGTGACAGTTAAACAGGCAAGGAATTAAGTTTAATTTTTTGTTATGGACATGGCCACAAAGTCAATGGCTGCAGTTCTGGCAAGGGCACAGGGTGAAGGGGGCAAATTTTGTATCTTATCCATATAAAGAAATGCATGCAGATTTAACACTAAAAATGTATTGACTATTTTAATACAACCTTGCTGCGAATTTGTCGTCTTTTTATGTTCCAGAAGAGAGGGCGAGTTAGGCTGACAAGGCAGTAATATGTGCATAAAGTTGCAACAGGAAGCGGGAGACGCAAGCAAATTTTGCTCTAACCCATTTGAGGGACAGGACCTGGTGCGTCGAAACCTGTTTTTAAGGCAAACACTTTTAACCCCGGTAATTAAGAAGCAGCGAGGGCTTCTGAACATGTGCAGAGAGCCCTTCCCAGCCTCCTGAGTTATGGCAGACTTCAGCCAACATGCTTCTTAGAAACTGCAGCCCTACACTTGCTTAGCTGGTGGGAAGCTGTGCTGAGCAGAGAAGGACTCGTGTGCACAAATTCCATGGCTTCTGATGGGATTGTTAAAAACACATGCTTCGAAATTCTCTCCTCGAAGTGAGGGAGATCTGAGGTGCTTGCTTTGGTGTGGCCTAATCTGAAAACTCAGAAACTGGAGATGTTCCCAAACTCCCTTTAAATATGGAGGTTCCATTTTTATAACACCAGGTAGTCACTGATAGTACTATCAACCACCAGATTTCTCAAATCATCCTCAGGGATGGGGCCAAATTCAGTCTTCCTGGCCTCCCTGTCTCACAGGACATACCCTACCATACCCTCACCGTCCCTCCTCTGTACCCTCAAGTGCTTGACTGAAAGAGATCCTCAATTTGCAATAATGCCCCTAGATTCCCTGGAAGGAGAGAGATCAGTGTGTGTGCAGGTCCCCTCTGCCGTTCCTGCAGCTGAAAGGTAACCTACAAAGAGTTGCCTCTACTGCTTTTCCCTCTGGCCACACAAGCCACAGAAGGGTGTCCACAATAACACACTCCCCACCCAAAGTCTAATCCATGGGTAGGCAAACCAAGGCCCGGGGGCCGAATCTGGCCCAATCGCCTTCTAAATCCGGCCCGCAGACAGTCCGGGAATCAGCGTATTTTTAAATGAGTAGAATGTGTCCTTTTATTTAAAATGCATCTCTGGGTTATTTGTGGGGCCTGCCTGGTGTTTTTACATGAGTAGAATATGTCCTTTTATTTTAAATGCATCTCTGGGTTATTTGTGGGACATAGGAATTCGTTCATCCCCCCCAAAAAAATAGTCTGGCCCCCCACAAGGTCTGAGGGACAGTGGACCAGCCCCCTGCTGAAAAAGTTTGCTGACCCCTCATCCTTTACACTGCGCATCTTATCCCTGCACATCTTCCTCCAGCGATGCGGAAGACTGAGAGCCACCATTCATGCCAGCCTGGTGAGTGCTGCTGCTTTTTCAAAGGTTTCCAGAGTATTTACAGGCTTTATAGATGCTGTTCCCCACTATTTGCAATTTTACATACACACATGCTACCTGGGAAACTTAAGCCCTGCGTAACCGGGGTGACACCTGTAAATTGTCTGTGGCCTGTGCTATTTTTCTAGAAAAAGGGGTGCTGGAACCCACCTGAGAGGTGCCAGAACTGAGTTCCTGTGAGTTCCATATGAAAAAAGCCGTGTTTATGGCCTTTATCCAGTCTACCAAAATCCACACATCATAGACCCTGTAGAATACCCTTTTCCTGACTCCAGATGAGACAAGGAGAGGCAAGACCCTCCTGCATTGTTTGCCATAACTCTCCCCTCACCCACCCACCAAAACAGAAGCAATATCTAGGAACCAAAATTTATTACCTCCAAAGTATTACACTCAGCAGTTGGGACTTAAATTACCTAGTCTAATTATAACACCCGCCCCACCACATCCCCAGCACCACCACCATGCAGAGCAGACGAGCACCATGGTCGGTTTGGGAGGAACAGCAAGTGGTTTTCTAATCTGCTCCCCAGAATCCATGCCTTGTCTGATGAGCGGCTCCATTCCTGGCTAGCAAAGAGATCCAGTCCAGTTGTCAGGTTCCACTGAGAGTCCTGGCCACAAGGAAATCCCGGGAAAAAATAATGCAGTCACCTTCGGAGTGGAATAATTCAGCGGAGAGAGATTGAGCATGGTTCACACCTAACAGGTTGTAGGCTAGATCCATGGCAAAACTAGACAGGGGAGTCCAGTAAAGGGGGGCCGCCCACTTCTTGCCTCTCCCCCTGTGCCCAAACCGGAGCTCAATCACTCGATGAGTTTCTTGGCTTTGAAGAAGCGTCTGAGGTAGAAGACCTGCCAAGTGGCCAGGCCCACAAGGCAGAGCATGGAGAAAATGCTGAAGTAGAAGACCCGAGCGCTGGTGGATTCTGCAAAGAGAGAAAGACAAGGCCAAGTGGCAGATCCAGCTCCGAGCTCCTAGGGTGGAGCGGTGGTTAAGATCTGGGAGACCAGAGTTCAAATCCCCACTCAGCCACAACGCTGATTTCAGGCCAGTCACAGTCTCTCAGCCTAACCCGCCTCACAGGGTTGTTGCTGGAATAAACAGGGGAGGGGAAAAGAACTACCGTATTTTTCGCTCCATAAGACGCCCCTAGTTTGTAGAGGGGGAAAGCAAGAAAAAAATACCGGTATTCTGCACAGAGCATGTAAGTGGCTCTCGCTTTTCTTGCTTTAAACCCTTCCGTCCCTCCTCCCGCTTTGCTGAGAAACCAGCAGAGCAAGCTGCACAGCTCTCACTGAAGTCAGCAGAGCAAGAGCGATAGCTGTGCAGCACCTCTTCTGCTGGCTTCCCAGCAACGCGGGATGAGGGACGAAAGGGAGCCCTTACAAGGGACTGCTGAGCAGAGCTCGCAGTGGCTCTTGTTGGCTTTCTGGGAGGTGTGGGAAGGGACAGAGGGCAGCCCGTCAGTCCCTTCTCCCACCTCGTGGAAAAGCCCCCAAGAGCCACACACATGCTCTGCATGGCTCTTTAAAAGGAGCGCTGAGCAGAGCATGTATTCATCCCAGATGCGAATGAAGGCAGGAGGCTCTGCTCAGCGCTCCCTTTAAAGAGCCGCGCAGAGCATGTGTGTGGCTCTTGGGGGCTTTTCCACGAGGTGGGAGAAGGGCAGCCTGTCAGTCCCTTCCCCCACCTCCTGGAAAAGCCCCCAAGAGCTGTGCTCCCTTTAAAGAGTCGTCCAGAGCGTGTGTGCGGCTTTTGGGGGCTTTTCCACAAGGTGGGAGAAGGATCCGAAGGGCTGCCCTTCTCCCTCCTTGGGGAAAAGCCCCCAGGAGCCGCACACATGCTTCACGCGGCTCTTTAAAGGGAGTGCTGAGCAGAGCCTCCTGCCTTCATTAGCTCCGTAAGACGCACACACATTCCCCCTTACTTTTTAGGAGGGGAAAAAGTGCGTCTTATGGAGCGAAAAATGCGGTATGTTTGTACGCCACTCATTACTTCCTCAGAGGAACGGCAGGATAATAAATGCAACAAATAACATTAGTACCTTCTAATATTTTATTGTTCGGCTTCATTTTAGGGAGGGGCCTTGCTCTACATGCAGAAGGTCCCCACCACTGCCAATATATATATATATATATATTATGACTTTGTGGCAGGTAATGAGGGAAAGCTTCTCTTTGTAAGACTGTCACACCAGTGTAGACAGGGCAGGGAGTAGCTCTTGATACCCAAGGAGGCCTGAGTTCAAATCCCTGCAAAAGCTTAATGGGTGACCTTGGGCCAGTCACCAGTCATAGCACAACCCTGCCTTGGAGGGTTGTTGTGAGGCAGCCTCCACCAAGATTCTTTGGACTGCAACTCCCAGCAGCTCCCACCATCCCCAACCATTGGCCAGGTGGCTAGGAACATAGGATGTTGGAGGCCTCAAGGCTGATGGACACCATTAACAGCCAATCGAAGGCCAGAGAAGGAAGAGAGAACAAACAACAGAGCAGGCACAGCCAACATGGTGCCCTCCAGACGTCAGTGGACTACAACTCCCAGCATCCTTAGTATGGCCAGTGGTAAGGAATGATGGGAGTTGTAGTCCAGCAACATTCTGGAGGCCACCAGATGGTGAGAGCCAGAGACGAGGCCCGCACTGCAGCCTTTCTTGGCTCCAGCGAATGACAGGGGGCAAGATCTCCAACCGCCATGCTTTCACGCCACTCACCATTGGTATCGCGCATCTCCTCCTCGCGTTGTTTCATGAAGGCAAAGTCCTTGACAATGGATTCGGAAAGGTCCTCAAGCCGACGAAGGTCCACCTCCAAGGGCTTGAGTTTCTCAGCCTTCGCAATCTGTAGGGAAAGGGGAGGACAGGCTGAGCCAAAGGCCAGCACAATGCCACAAGGAGAGCTGGGGCCACAAAGGGAGTGGAGACGGCCACCAACTCTGGAAACCCTTGGAAAACCCTTAAAAAAACCAGCAGCACTCATCAGACTGGCATGAACGGCTGCAAATCTGCCAAACTCCACCGCAACTGCTCTCTCCGAAGCTCCTTGCTCAAACTCCCTACTCTCCACAGGTCTCAACGGTCGGTGCAAAGGCTTCTGGGATTGCTAGGTGCTGTTTTCGCACCTTTCTGGGCTCATTTTTAAAGTCATTTGGGGTTCAACATGCTGTGTGTGTGTGTGTGGTTGCACATCAACTGGACACGTGTAAATGAGGTGTGGCCCGTATATAAACAGTTCAAATAAAAGAAACTGAAGAAGACCTTTGCTGGATCAGGTCCTTCTAGCCCAGCATCCTGTTCTCACAGAGGCCAAACAGAGGCCCTAAAGGACCTGACCCCTATAACATCCTCCCCGCCTGTGATTTCCAACAACTGGCATGCAGAGCCCCACTGCCTCCCACAGTGGGGCAAGGTGTTTGGTTGGCCGCTGTGAGAACAAGATGCTCAACCACTTGGGTCTTTGGTCTGATCCAGCTGCAGGGATCTTCTGGCGATCTCAGGGAGGTTCTGCAGGCTCACCCCCACAGCTCAAAGCACTTCTGGGGTGGGATGAATCTTGAGCTTTTCACAGGCTCCCCGCCCTGAGACAATCAAGCCACTTTTACGGGGAATGCAGGAAACGTTTGCACACAGATTTACCTGCTGCATCTAGTCCACACTATGGGGGAACTGGCACAAACTCCCCCCCCCCTCGCGGAGGACTCCCTGCCATATTTATTCAGAGCAGACTAAGTGCTGCACTTAGGGGGATGTGGGTGGCACTGTGGGTAAAACCTCAGAGCCTAGGACTTGCCGATCGCATGGTCGGCGGTTCGAATCCCCGTGGTGGGGTGCGCTCCCGTCGTTCGGTCCCAACACCTGCCAACCTAGCAGTTCGAAAGCACCTCTGGGTGCAAGTAGATAAATAGGGACCGCTTACCAGCGGGAAGGTAAACGGCGTTCCGTGTGCTGCGCTGGCTCGCCAGATGCAGCTTGTCACGCTGGCCATGTGACCCGGAAGTGTCTGCAGACAGCGCTGGCTCCTGGCATATAGAGTGAGATGAGCGCACAACCCTAGAGTCTGGCAAGACTGGCCCGTACGGGCAGGGGTACCTTTACCTTTACCTAAGTGCTGCACTTACGTCCTCATAATTCCGTGCCTCCACACCGTGCTTGATATTGAGGGTGATCAGTTGGTCAGGGACCCGGAAATTCCCTGGAAAGAAAGAACCTGGGATTAGGGGTGAGGGAAATGAAGAGAAGGTAGGCATAGATTGAGAGGACAAGGTTAGGATTAAGGCAATAATGATGTACAGCAGACGTCCCACAACCAGGCACTCGCCATTTGTTCCAAACTTATGGTTTGGTTTAGGCAAATTATAGTCCATCACACCTGGCTGGAAAAGGCTGCACTACAGAAGGATTTTTAAAAAAACCACAACACAGGCCTATTTGGACATATGGACTGTTTTTATAGATCTATATGTTTAAATGAAGATCAATATGTTTTCCCCGTTAATGTCATCTGGCAATGTTGAGGTTTTATTTTTTATTTTTCCCTTTCCTTTTGTTGTATTTGCAAAATAAAATAAAAATGAAAACTTTTTTTAAAATAGGGTTTTTTAAGTTTGCGGCGTAGCAGCTTCCTATTTATATTTAAAACAGCTTGCTTTACTGGACTAAATAGAAGCATTTCTGGTTTGAAAAACATGGCGGCCAGTGCCTTCCAAACTCCCTTAGCTCAGGATGGGTTCCTTCTCGCCCAAGATCACTATGATCCTTATAATGATTAAGTCATCCTAAAATCAGTCACATGGGCAACAGGACCACCTTTCTAAGCACCATCAACTGATCTGCTGCAAACCCCACATTCAGCAGATAGCTCCATCTTTTACCTGCCCAGCACTTGACACCATTCATCCAGGTCTGGGGAACCTTTTTGGTGCCAAGGGCCGATCCTTATCAGAGCCAAATCTGACAGGTGGGAGAGGTCATCCATCCTACGACTGACTAGTAGGTGGGATCGTCCACAAGTCAACACCTTTTCCACTTTGATTTTAAAGTGGGAGAGGTTCACAAAGGCTTTTGGAAGATTCTTCCTCCACCCTTCTGAGACTGAAATTATATTGTGCTTCTCCTGCAAGTGACGCCCCACCACTCACGGGAGAAGTGTGTGAACTGCTTCAAGCAGCACTTGGGAGAAGGCAGATCCCAAAACAGGACCGAAGGTTGCCTTGAAGCTCTTCTCAGAAGCCCTGCTTCTCCCTCACCCAACTGCTGCCGCTTGTCTGTTCACAGGAGCTGAGCTTTGGAGAAGGCCTTAATCTCCACCGATCATCCGACGAACAGAGATTAAATCCTGCGGTGCAATCCTATTCCCTCCTTAGTGCAGGGCACACAGCCAGTGCAGGATTAAACCTTGTCCTCCTGCTCATCAGCTGATGGGAGGAGGGGCATAGCTTGGGGAGGAAAGGCCTGGTTGGTCAAACTGGATCCACTGGTGGGCCAAGGCTGGCCAGAGGGCCCGACATTCCCCAGCGGTCATATCTGATGTCAGGTGTAAAGCAAGTGGGCATGGCTTCAACCAAACTGCCTCATAGGCTTTAGGCCACAGGTTCACTGCTGCTGTTCTGGAAAATTCTGCTGGTTAGGAAGCAATCTCTGGTTTTTTCATTCATTCAAGGCCTACCCAGAAAAGGTGTTTGCAATGTTGTGATTCGATGTCATGCAGACTGGCCTCAAGGGTCCCTGCTTCTGGGTCAGCTCTGCATCCAGTAACCGTCTCTTTTTAGACTTTGTTTTTTTCCAGTTGTGAAGCCCTAGAAATCTAGGCCAGGCCCTACAATCAATGAATGGATTGTGTGGGTATGGAAATTAGTCAAGTGTGAGAGGTTAACGCACTGCAACCAGCTGCACAGAGAGGTTGCCAAAAATCATGATTTTTATAGAGACATCATTTCCATTCTTTGAATTATTATTATTATTATTATTATTATTATTATTATTATTATTATCCGCCTTTCACCATCAGGTCCCAGGGCGGGTTACAACAATTAAAATATACAGTTAAAACTTGAATAAATGAGTTCCCAAGTTCTGACCTCTCAGCAAAAAGAAATCAGTTTTTAAAAAGATCTTGTAAGATAATATTTCTTGCAAATTTATGGTGCTGCAGTTCTGGCAGGTGGGGGAGAAAAGTTAATGAAGAAATCTTCCATTACTGTATGGGATTACAGCTATTATAGCTGTTTTGTTTTATTCAAGTAATGTTATTTGAATAAGGATTATGGTTTTGTTTTTTTTAAAAATGGAACGGTTCTGTGGAAATCTGCACCCGGTTTCAGTCAATATGGGACAAAAGGCAAGCCCGTGTTAGAATTAATTAATGCCTCTCAGCAAAGAATGTAAATAATCTTGTAAATAAGTCTTTAACAAAAAGCCACTAGCATGCTGGGGGCTGGCAGAAGATGGTCACAGAGCTCTGGCCTGCCTCTCTCACCTACTCACTGCATGGAATTATTTCTTACCTAGGGCTGCAGCTCAGTGGTGGAGCATCTGCCTTATGAGCAGAAAGTCCCAGGTTCAAATCCTGTCTGGTAGGGCTGGGAAAGGCTCCCTGCCTGAAAAGCCACTGACAATCAGTGGTCTGACTCTGTTCGGGATAGTGCTTAAAGGCAAATCTGAGACAAAGGGATGGGAAAAGGGGCGTGAGTTTGGGAGAAAGTCTCATTGTGAGCTACTCACTTTTCCAGTCTGGGATCAGCTGTGAAACATGAAAATTATTCTAGAATGCTTCAAGAAGACGTGCCTCTGAGCATGGAGGGTGCTTCCCTTCCTCACTGTGCAGGCACATCAAAAACAAACCCAAATTTGGGATTAGAGGCTACTTTTTGAAGCTTAAACCCGCCTGCAGAATCCATCGCCCCCATACCTGGCTGGCCATGACTCTCAAAGCAAATCTCATAGATCTCATAGTCGTCTGTGGTGAAGGCAAATTTTCCTTTCTTGGCATCATCTCTGGAGTACAAGAGGTGGCCAGAGGAGTCCGTAACCTGCAAGGAGAAAGGGCCAACTGCCAGCGTCAACTCTAGCAGAGACAACGGGTATCTGGGCATGCGCAAAATGCAAAACAAAAGCTTGACAACAAAGAGTCTCACAGCACTTGCAAAGCCTTAACACCCACACCACACATTTAAACACCACTTTTAACAGTGGTGGTTTCCTCCTAGGAACGGTAGTTTGTTAAAAGGGGGCTCAGAGTTGTCAGGAGACCTCCCCCCCCAGCACATTTAACAAACAACAGTTCCCAGAATTCTTTGAAGGACGACATGATTACTAAAGTGATGCAACAGTGGTTTAAAAATGTACAGTGTGCATTCATTGCTGCATGAAGAAGCTTTCGTGGTCTAGAATGAACTTTGTGGTTGCAGCTGCAACAGACTCCTGTACCATTTAGGCATTTTTGTGAGCCGGGGTGGGGGGAGTGTTTGTCAGCAGAAGAAATGAGGTGGGGAGATCAAAGCACAACATGCTTCTCACCCGCAAGTCTGTCCTGATCCCCGGTGCGGTGGCTTCCGAGACCACGAATTCCCCGGTGACCATCACATCTCGGTGAAGCTCCTCTTTCAGACACTTGCGCGTCTGCGGCGGAAGCTGGAAGGACAGTCCCTGGCAGCCGCCTGCAGAAAAGGCCAGCAGGGCCAAGGGACCCAGGAGTCCGGGCACCCACATCGCGGTTAAGAACCAGACAAGAGTGCAAAAAATAAAAAGGTGGAGGGGCGGGGAGAGACTGGTTCCCTGAATCCTGATTTGCTGTATGCCTTCAACCGAGCTGGATCCTTGGAGGTTCAAATCCCTTCCCCCTTGCCTGGACCCGGGTTGGTCCTTTCACACGATACCGCCTTCCCCCGGCCCCCCCAACCCTAGTATTGCCTCTCTGGTGTCGAACCCCAGTTGGCTACCCCCTGCCCGCTTGCCCCGTAGGCTCGATCTCGGATCCCCCAGCCTTCGGGGCTGCCTCCGATTCTGCCCTCCCCCTCTGGCCGCGGCCGCTTCCGACGTGGCGCTCTCCTACGAGTCCGCTCCGCTTGGGGGCGGGGCTTGGGGGCGGAAGAGGCCACGCCCCGCTCCAAGCAGGCGGCGTGAAAATGGTCCCGGGGGCGCGCGACATTTGTCCCGCCGTGAGCAAAGCGTAGGCTGCATTTGTTTTGCAGAGTTTGGCATGAGCCGTTACGCTGGATCAGGCCAGAGGGGGCTCCACCTTGTGCAGCATCCTGTTCTTAACAGGGGTCCAAAAACAGATGGCAAGCGCTTACCAGGGAGTAAGCCTCCTTGAACCCAGGGGGACTTACTTCGGAGTGAACCTGCCTAGAATTGCATCGTTTGAACTTCATAACTTTAGATTGCAATCCCTTAGACTCGGCTACTAGGGAGTTAAATCCCATGGGATCTTATTTATGGGATTTACCTCTGAGCAAACACGTTGTTACTGTCCTGTGCCTGCAACAGCGCTGCAATTTTCACCGCCCTGCAAAGGGTTAATTTAAAGATGCACAGCCCGCGTGCTTGGCTGCTTGCTTAGACGGCCCCCTTGTGTTCAGTGATGTCTTGCTCCCAGGAAAGTGTGTGTAGGGCCGATCGTAGAATTGCAGAGTTGGAAAGGGCCAAGTCCAACCCTCTGCAATGCAACCCCCTTATTTGCAGAAGTAAGCCCCACTGAATTCAATTCAGGTAAGTTTTGCGTGTTGGGTTGTAGCCATAGTCGGCCAACTTCACAACAACCCTGAAAAGCAGTTCACTTAAAATGTACGCCCCGATCCTACGCCTGTTTCCTTGGCAGCAAATCTCGTATTTAACTCCTAGTAATCGCGCACAGGACTGCAGCCTTAATTGATGGCGCATTAGAGGTACCCGAAAGTACCCGAAGTTCATCATCCGCATCACTAGTGAACGTGCGAATAACCAGGCGAGTGTGCTCCTTTGCTCAGCATTTATTCCAGTACAGAAAAGATGCGCCTGTTTAAACACACCCAACGTGTGTCGGCCACCTTAGCGCGTAAGTGAGAAATTGGGAGTCAGTGACGGGAAAGTGTGACTGGACGGGTCTGAGAGTGTTCCTCGTTCAACAGCAGGAGGGAAACCGTGTCAACATCCGTTTCTTAAGAACACTACAATTCCCAGGGTTCTTTGAGAGAAGCCGTGCTTCTTTTGAGGTCAGCGCCGCTTCCTGTGTCCAATAACTCTGCACATCAAGGTAGTATTTTGACTTTGCTCAGCAGTGGTTAGGAAACAGGACTGGTAGGTTTTGTGGATCATGAACATGCTCCCTGTGAGGAAGGGCGTTGGTGAGGACAAAAGGAACTCTGCAGAAGCCCAGGGGCACTCTCACCATTTTAATTATTGTTGCTAAAAGTCAGAAGATGCTTTTAACTGAAACGGAACCCCTGCTGTATAACCTGGTGACCAGTGTCCTAGGTTCAGACAAAACAAATTCACACTGAAAATTATAACACACTTATCTTCAAAGATCTGTTACAGATCTCTTAGAAAGATATTTAGCTGAAAATTAAATAGCACCAGCTGTCCCAGACATAGAATTTGTCTTTTTCCATATGTTTTCTAAAAGGGCAATTAAGCCCATGGATGTCCAGGAACGGGTTTTTGTATGAACTTGTGTGCCCCTAAACAGCTGAGGTCTCTGTCTTCTTAATAGGTGCTCTTTGTGCTGATCTGTCAACGAGTGTTTCCCCCTTTTGCTGACACCCCTGAGTTGTAATCATCAGGAAGTATCCTGCCGTTTATTTTGGATGACAATGAAAACTTCATTAAAAATAAGTAAATAAAGGGGCATTTGGAGGAGAGGGTGGTGGGCTTAATAGAGACCAGGGAGCGGCTTTGGGATAATGGGGCACTATGACTCGCTTCTCTTTGCCCCATTTTCCTCAGTGCCAGTGGGTGGGCTTGGGGAGAGGAAGGAGAGAAGGAATTGGCGGGTGCCGGTCCTGGCACCAAAACTTGGGTGACTCAGGGTGTGAGGAATGATGGATTTCAGGTGCCAAGTAGATGAGAAACCACAACTGGGGCAGTGACTCATTAACAGCCGCCTGATGGCCAAGGAGGTAGGAAGGGGGGGAATTGACATTATGGGTTTGGTCCTGGCACTCCTGCTCCCTTAGTGTCAGCCTGTCTGGGAGAAATCCAACAGGTGCTGCTTTCTCAATAGCTGTGATACTGGGCTGAAGAAACCTGCATCTGTTGACCCCCCCCCCCTTCTGACGGCATTTTGCCAGAAAACAAGAGGGTCAGAGAGATATAGAAGTGCCCCAGATCACCCACTGAACTTTGCTGCTGCAACAGGATTTTAATCCATTTGTTATCCAGACCAGCATGTATTCATCCCTAACTTGGTTGTACATTTGCGAGCGTTAATTTCAAAGGAAGCAAGAGGGATGTACCAATAAATAACAATATTTTATATACGGGGGGGGGGGGAGGGATTGTTGCAAAGTTAAAATGCCATGATCTCTCAGATCTGAATTTTTCATTAAACGGACCCTTTTGCCAAGTCTTGGTCTGTGGGGAGCAGGGATACAATACCAAGGCCCTGAGTTGCTCTTGAGTGTGATTCTTTTCTTAATCTGAGGAGAAAGGTGGACATAGATTAGCACCCAAACATTTTATGCAGCACAATGGCTTGGGTGTGGTATGTTAAAGATAATGTTGCATTGCCTCTGAGCACGTGCAGAGTTGACTTTCTCATCCATGGCAGCACAATTGTTGTTTTTTTTAAAAAAAGCCAATACTTCCAAATACTATTCTGCAACCCAGGGTCTCAAGGAAGGCCATACCATGCCTACTTAACTTGTGGGACTCTCTGCCAGAAGACAGACAGACAACTTGGTTGGCTTAAAAGAAAACCAGCAGACGGACTTCACAGAGTAGGAGGAGAAGCAGGTATTGTGTCAGGCCATGACAGCAGATCCAAACTTCCATCTTCAGAGTAGTTTACCTCTGAATAATAATAATAATAATAATAATAATAATAATAATAATAATAAAAAATTTTATTTATATCCCGCCCTCCCCAGCCGAAGCCGGGCTCAGGGCAGCTAACAACAATAAAACAATACAAAAGTACAACACAAACAACACTCTAAAATCATTCATTATAAAATTAATTAAATTCAAGCAAGCCACTGGCCACCATTGGGCCAGAGCTCCGCGAAGATTGCCGAGGGAGGGAGTCAGGCTGTGCCCTGGCCAAAGGCCTGGCGGAACAGCTCTGTCTTGCAGGCCCTGCGGAAAGATGTCAAGTCCCGCAGGGCCCTAGTCTCTTGTGACAGAGTGTTCCACCAGGTCGGAGCCACAGCCGAAAAAGCCCTGGCTCTAGTTGAGGCCAGCCTAACTTCTCTGTGGCCTGGGACCTTCAAGATGTTTTTATTTGAAGACCGTAAGTCTTCAAATTGAATACCAATTGAATACCAATTGTTGGGGACAACCAACCAACACTGGGGAGGCTGATGCTATTACACACCACTTCTGAGCTTCCCAGGACCATCCGTCTGTTATCAGACACAAAATTGCTGGGCCAGATAGACTTTTGGTCTGACCCAGGAAGACATTGCTGCCAGGTAGTGGCTCTTTGCAGAATGGAAGGAAAACCAAGACTCACAGAATAACCGTCACAACCTTGCAATTCTATGATTCTATGACTGGCATTGCAGGGGGTTGGACTAGATGGCCTTCAGGGACCCTTCCAACACTACAATTCTATGCTTCTCTTGTGCCTAAAGTCATATCTCAGTTTGCATGGGAAAACTTTATGTTATACATAGGATAAGGTGAAATAGTGAAATCAGTAGAATGGAAATAAACCTCATAATGGGAAATTAAAATAAACTTTATTGGATGTTAATGACAATATGAATTAAAATGTAAAGAACAATCAAGGTAACTAATTGTATCTGTAAATGAATAAAGACAAACAACAAGACGTCTATATACAGAAAGATTTATTTGTATATAAACATTATACGGATAAAGTTCAAAGAAGAACAACAATATACAAAATCGATAAAGACAACGCGAAAAACTTAGAGATGACATAAAAAAGCCAGAAGAAGGAAGGAGGGAAGTCAACTCTTAGGAGTAAATGTAAATGTAAAGTAATGTGTATATGTATAGTATGTAATCATAAAATCAAAGATTATCTTTTTAAAAAAGTCATATCTCAGCTGAAGGCCGCTGCTCCAAGCCTTTCTATCTGTCCCTCTGAACTCTCCCCAGGCCTCAGCCATACCCCTCACTCTCCATCCCTGCTTCTCACCCTCTCTGAGTCCTTTGACCTGGCTGGAAAGTGCCCCTTGAACTTTGAAAACACCTATTTGTTTCCCTGGATGGGAGATAGACAGGGGTTGTGTCAGCTTAAGTGTGGGTAGAAACTAGCCTTCTGTACAAAGGTCCATTTTACATTTGTTGCTCTGCCCACTTTTCCATCTGCCCCCGCCCAGCACTGGATGGCCATCCAGAAAGAATACCAGATCGTTGACTCCACTGTGGAAGAACTGCTGTTCATGCTGATGCGTTTGTCCTCACCATAATCTACCCTCTTGCTCCCCTGCCTTCTGGGGCAAGAAAAACCACTACATAGAATAATTGGAGGGACCCCGAGGGTCATCTAGTCCAACCCCCTGCAATGCAGGCATCTCAACATGAAGTCTCCCATCCAATTTGAAACCATACCTGACCTTGCTTAGCTTTGCAACCGTGCTAGCAGTTTTTTAAAACACACACACACTGCACAGCTAGGAGTATCTTTGCCTCTGAAGCCGCCTCTGTCTCTCTCTCTCTCTTGTCCGCACCCTGACCTCCTCTCCTCCTCCTGAAAGTCTTGCTTCTTGGTGGTAATGTGAAAAGGAGGCCCGCCTTTGAGGGAGCAGGCTGGGAGCCAAGCGACATCCTTGAAACGTGAGTGAGAGGAAGAGGAAATGTGTGACTAACCTGAAAAGTATAGCAAAGCCTCACACAGCATGCCAGCGCTTCCCAGACTTGGCTCCGTCCCCTCAGAAGAGGCTTTGCTGCTGTTCCACGTGCGAGTCCCGCCGCCTGGCTCTCCCTGGGAACAAGGCCCAGAACCACTAGCCGCCCAGAAGGAAGGGACACATTTTTCTGTTCCTTTCAGTTCTCTCCATCTGGCTTATTTTGTTTACTTATTTATATTGCACTTTTTCTCCAGGGAGCTCAAGCTGGCCTGCGTGGTTCTACCTCCCCCCGCCCATTTAATCCTCACAGCAACCCTGTGAGGTAGGTTAGGCCCCCATAGTGAGCTTCATGGCTGAGCACTGTATGGGTGTGAGAGTTGTGCCATACTGGGCCTGAATGTGTACTATGCGTGATTATTTTCTTCCAGCCCTCCTCTTCTCGATGTTTCAAGGCAGGTACAAAACAGAAAGGAAACCCAGCATCGTAGGAAATAAGCAAATCACATGGGTGACGGAACAAAAACTTCAAGTTTGGAGGGCTGCTGTTCAGGGCTCCAGCAGCGCCACATTTAGGGTGGGGCGGGCGGTTCCCCTGCACAGTGTGCCAGGCCAATAGGGCGCATAATAATAATAATAATAATAATAATAATGGAATTGACATTGCTATTTTTCTATTAAAAGAGGTGCCGGAACTCACTATGAACACTCCCCTTGTTCTCTTAGAATGGCAATGGCGCCGACCTGAGAGGTGCCAGAAGTGAGTTCCTGTGAGTTGCCGCTGAAAAAAGAGCCCTGGGAATTGTGAAAATAAGAAGGGTGTGTGATTAGGGCAGGGGTCAGCAGACTTCTTCAGCAGGGAGCTGGTCCACTGTCCCTCTGACCTTATGGTGGGCTGGACTGTATTTGGGGGGGGGGGGATGAACAAATTCCTATGCCCCACAAATAACCCAGAGATGCATTTTAAATAAAAGCATACATTCTACTCATGTAAAAACACCAGGCAGGCCCCACAAATAATCCAGAGATGCATTTTAAATAAAAGGACATATTCTACTCATGTAAAAACATGCTGATTCCCGGACTGTCCGTGGGCCGGATTCAGAAGGCAGTTGGGCCGGATCCGGCCCCTGGGCCTTAGTTTGCCTACCCATGGTTTAGGGTGCCATATTACCAAAGTCTACCCCTGGTTCTAGACAGCCAAACGAGTCCTCTTTCAGGATACTCTGTTTGTCCCAGTCTGGGCTGGGAGTCCCATGCAAGCTATGATTGCAGAGGGACATAAGAAACGGCCTTAGGTTCCACCTGCACTACGCAGTCCAAGGAGGACGGTGCCGGGTTAAACAGTTACTCCTTCCCCCAAAGGATTCTGGGAGTGGCAGTTTGCTAAGAGTTGTGAGGATACTTCCCTATTTCCTTCCCAGAGCTGCAATTCCCAGAGTGGTTGAACAACCAACCCCTCTTCCTGGGAAGCCACAGCTGCTTAGAGTAGCAGGATACTGCTTTGAATGTATTGTGCCAATGGAGCCTCGTATTGCGCCAGACTCACCGGGTCATTGCCTGCACTAACCGGCAGCAGCTCACCAAACTTGCAGGCCGGATATTCCCAGCCTTCCATGGAGATGCTGGGGATTGAACCTGCAACCTTCTGAATCATAGAATTGTAGAGCTGGAAGGGACCGTGAGAGTCATTGAGTCCAACCCACTGCAATGCAGGAATGTTTTGGCCCGGCGCGGGGCTCGAACCCCCAACCCTGAGATTCAAAGGCTCATGCTCTACCAGCAGGGATGTATGCAAAGCAGGTGCTCTGTTCATTCTGTCCCAGCAGCTGGGTAGCCCAACTGTTCTTATATGCCCACCCACTTCCTTCCATCCATGTCTGTTCTCTTTTCCACCTCATCCCCTGTTATGATACGATACGATACAATATGATAATCTTTGTTGTCATTGTCCCATACAGAACAACAACATTGAAAAAAAAAATCTACATAAGACATTCAAAACCAACAAGCCTGCTATCCCAGCTATCCCAGCCTGGTTAGCCCTCTAAAAACTCTAATACCCCATTTTAAAAATACAATATACTCCCATAGAGACTCCGTACACTGCGTTTAAAACCAAAAGCGCATTTGGATAGAAACTGTTTCTCAGGCGGCTCGTCCTAGTCTTTATAACCCTGTACCTTCTTCCAGAAGGCAGAAGCTGAAAGAGATCATTTCCGGGGTCCACACTATCCTGCACTATCTCTGCAGCTTCCTTATGACACCTGGAAGCATAGATTTGATCCAAGGTGGGAAGAGGGCACCCAATTATTCTCTCTGCAGTCTTTACAACCCTGGACAGTCTTGTTTATTCCCTGACCGTGCAGCTCCCACACCACACACACAGACCATAAGTTAATGCACTCTCAACAGTGCAATGGTAAAATGCTTTGCCAAGGCTGATTCATGGTCTCCCTCAGGAGGTGGTAGACTCTCCTTCCCTGGGGGTTTCTAAGCAGAAGTTGGGTGGCCATCTGTCTCTGGTGCTTTAGCTAAGATTCCTGCATTGCAACGGTAGATTCTATGATGAATGCAAATGGGGCATTGCCAGCCGGCCTTCTTACTTGCACGCAGCCCAGGGGGTGGCCATTGCTGCCAGCTTCTTCCTCCTCCTTAGTCTCCTTATTAGAACTGAGCAGGCTGCTAAGGAGGATGGGGAGAGGGGGAATCAGAATCCATTGGTGGCTCCATCCTTGGTCATTGCCTCTGGCTCCTCTGTCTTGCCTTCCACTCCATCAGTCTTAGGGGGCAGAAGCTACCACTGTCCAGGACCCCTCAGTGTAATCTCTGAACCTCTCTGGATTTGCTTGCTCCACGGGGCTGAGAAGTGTCTGTTTTTAGGGATAAGCCACAGATCTGCCAGCTGACTCCGCTCCTCTTCCTCCAAGGTGAGTCACCAAAGTCCTATTGCAGTGTCTCACATCCTGCCAGATCTCGAAGGAAGAGATTCATGTCATCCCTTGAAGGGTTTTTTTATTTGTAAAAAATTAGGGAGTTCCCTCTGCCCTGGGAGTTTTCAGAGACTTTGGACCCTGAGCCCTGACAGTGGAAGACAAGTGTTTTATTCCTGGAGTAGCGAGACAAACACTTCCATCTCTGGTCCGGATAAGGCTGCATCTCATATGGTTAGAATTAGCAGGCGTGTGTGCTCTCCCAAGATTGCTCTCCCTGTCTGTTTTCCTCTCTTTGCTCAAGCCTCAGTTTCCTCATTCTGTAGAATGGGAACAGAGCTGTGCAAAGGGGATCGCTGTGCAATGAGAACTGGGGAAACACCTGCCTTGCATGCGGAAGGTCCCCAATTCAATCCCCATCATCTCCAGGCAGGGCAGGGAGAAAACTCTGTCTAAAAACCCTGGAGAGCCCCTGCCGGTCAGTGTGGACAATACTGGGCTAGATGGAACAGTGGTCTGACCCAGCTTCCTATGGCGTTCTTAAAAGTGGCCTCCTTCACAAGCACATTCAAAGTGTTGCGTAGGTGGGGACCAATGGTAATAGATGTACATGCACTCTGTTTGCATTTCTCAATGAGGTTTCCCCAGAAGACCCTCTAACCCAGAAACTGCCCCTCCCCCCCACTTCTATCAGCCTTTAATGGTTTGCTGTACTTGATTACACATGCCTAGGGGAATTCTTCACTTTCGGGCCCCAGGGTAAAATCTGGAAAAAAAACTTTGAAATATCAACAGCATCCCCCCCTCCATTGTGCAGTCAGCCTTGCTTCAAAGGATCACCTACGTGTGTGTGTGTGTGTGTGTGTGTGTGTGTGTGTACAGGATGCTGAGGGGGAGTCCTGCTTTCACTACCTTCACTTTCTCTATTCAGAAGTTGCCTTTTTAATCACTTTCTATTCCTGCCTCTTGAGGCCAAAAGCCAGGAACAGAAAAATGGAAAAATCCTGCTGCCTGGTTCTTCTGCTCATTACTCATAAACTCTCCCCCATTCACATGCTGAGAAGGTTTGAAGCTCAGCTAGAAGTGTTGCGTTAGTGTGGGGCGGCTAAGGGACCAGTAGCCACATCACGCCATCTCTGCTCCAATCTTTCCTCTGGCACGACCTCAACAGGTGACCTTAATTCACTGCCTCCCATTTTTTTAATTTTTAATTTTTGCACAGGGTGGGAGGACAACAAAAGTGGTCTCCTTAGCAGGACTGTTGTACACTGCCTTGATCTCCGGACAAGAAAGGTAGGATACAAAAATGTGTAATGAATGAATGAATAATCATTATTGTTACTGATAGTGACATTGATGGTGGTGATGACAGTTGTATTTAGCTTCTCTCACGTTTGTCATTGTGTAAAGTGCTTTACACACAGTCTTTGTACACTTTCCTGGGAGGAGTAAGTGCCTTTGAAATACAAGGGGCTTATGCCTTAGTAGAGATAAGCATGGCTTTAGACAGAACAATACCAAAGCATTTCTTCAGAAGAGGCTGCTTGAAGCTCTGGTTTTCTGCCAGTTCCCACTCTGTCAAGAAAATAACCCAGGCATCCTAGTGCACCTCCCCTTCCGCTTTCAGTGATGGAGACACCAGCTGTCCCAGGTCTAAACAATCCAACACGCTGACCACTAGGCCACACTGCATCTGCATCATAAAACTTCTCCCACCCTCACGAACAAGTCAGGGATTCCAGCTTCTGTCCCACCAATGGACTCCACAGCTCTTTGTGAGATGGGGAAAGGACCCAGGAGTCCACATATCCCTGTACTCCTGTTTAACATAGGAACAGGGAATTTATGGCAGAGATTATTGGATTTCAACTTCCATCACCACAGCCCAGTGATCTGGGATGATGGGATTTGTAGTTCAGCAACCTTCGGAGGGTCACAGGTTCCCCCAACCCTGATCTGAAAGATCCCACTTTTTGAACCCTGATGGTGTGTGTGTGTGTGTGTGTGTGTGTGTGTGTGTGTCTTCTTCCACTAGCTGAATGGAACAAGATACTTTCTCTATCTAGGTTTACTGCGTGGCTCTATTCCCAGTGGGGAAATGATGGGGATTTCCCTGCTAATTGCCCACGGGGGTATGAGTCACCCCCGTGAAGAATATGAAACGCCATCTGGATTTGACCGGTACGGTGAGCACGTGCCTGATGGAAAAAAAGATGGGGGGTGGCGAATAGGGAGCAAATAAATTTTATTTTCACCCACTCCTGAAGTCTATCGCCCGCCACTTCTCTCCCCACCCCTCTCCGCGCTGTGAGCAAGGTGTCCAGCTCCGAAACCCTCTTTTCCCAAGAACAAAATTCAGCCCTAGACCAGATTTTTCTTTTTATTAAGAAAAATAACAATCCTAAAAGTGCTTCCGAGCATGTGCAGAGTGCCCCATTCTCCATTGTAAGTGAACTATTCAGATTAAGAAGAGCTGGACTATGAGGCCGAAAGGAGGGATTTTCCAGCGAGGTTTGAATCTCTGAACCTCTCATCTCAGTCTCCCAAATTGTGTCCTTCCTAATCCAAAAGCGCTCTCGGTCGAAACAGGGTTTCTACCACACACGTGAAAGCTTGGGCAAAGGGAATCCTTTTCGAGGAACGCCAAACAGGAAGAAATCAGGCCATTTAAGGGCATCTACGTCACCACTGTCTGACTCACTCCTTGGAATGAACCAAGTGCGGCTTTAGCTAGGGGAGGCTGCAGTCCACTGAACCTTTAGATTGTATTTTAAGAGGTCTTTCTTGCCCGCAGGGGGTGTCATCTCTACAGTTCATCGGGTTCCCTGTCGAAATGAGGTCTCAGGGGAGGGGTTTCCTACCCGAATACGCCGAGTGGCAGTTTAGCGATGTCTCATCCCCCCTCCTTAGAGAATAGCGTGGGCTGGGAGCTCCCATTCATAAAAATCAGGCAAATGGAAAGCGCTCTTTTCAGCGTGTGAGACAGTTCGCTGGGCTGAGGCTGGGTAGAGATGTACAAAGGTTACGGAGCGGGAAGGGCACCTGCTCCCGGGAGTCATCGGCCCTCCACTCTGCGCCCAGGGACGCAGCAGGTAAGGCTTTTCTCCCTACTCTCTCCTAACTCTGGACACTCTTTAGTGTGCCATTGCCGGGCAAATGATCCCTCCCCACGCGTCTTCCAGGGCAGAGGCTTGAAACTGATGATTGCCCCAAAGACAGAAGCCTCAGGAGCCAGGGGTGCCAACTTGAATAAAATATTGGGGGGGGCAGGTATAATCGATCACAAGACGTGGGTCACGCACACTATTTGAATGGCAATGCCAATCAGCGGGGGGGGGCGCTGACCCCCCTCCAATATTTTATTAGGGGACGAAGGGACCGCGGCTCCTATGTCAGGAGTCCCATGGGGAGGAGAGGGGTTTATAGTTCCAGGGTATGATATAGTTCCCGCGCCCCCGGTTTGAAATTTCTGAATAAGTGCTCGGGTTTCCCTGTTCCTGGGGAGCCCCAGTCTGATCTCACGCGCCTTTCCCCCTAAATCGGGGGTGGAGAGGGGTTGCTTCTGTCAAATGGGTGGTGTAAGAGAGAGAAGGAATTGTTGTGTTGTATTGCCTGTCCAAACACTTAAAATGAAGCGATGGCCTTGTGGGAATTTTGTGGCCCTTTTTTTATAGGTGCCTCTATGCCGGGTTTATTTCCATTCGATAATTTATTGTGTGTGTGTTTTCTAGGTTATTTAATATAGTTATCTACTAAAATTATAAACACGTTTTATTAGATTGCAATATGATTTCCAGCTATAGAAAAAAGAATACTCTCAATGTGCTCAGAGGCACGGGCAAGGGAGGTCAAACTAAACAAGGAGCGGGAGCAAATCCGGGTTTAAGAAGCCGCTTTGCTGGCTTTGGCTATTGGAGCAGTGCCGGTTTTGACCGCTAGGGGGTAGCTCACGCCCGGCTTCCATAGTGGGTAAAAGCGCCTTGCATCTGATTTTTCTCTCAAATGAAGGTTTGGCTATTCAGTGTCAGCTCTGAAAAGAGATTACAGAGAGGTGGGTTCTTCGAATGGCTTTGACAACTGGTGGTTTTGCAAGAGGGAAGCTGCAGGGAAAGAGATAGCAGGAGTTTAGTTTTGAACCCCATCCACAGCAAGCGTATGTGTGTGTACAGCACCTGGCACACAGCAGAGGTTTAAAAATGTAAGTTTCGGGTGCGTTTTCATCATTTCTTATGATTAAGCAGTATAGAAATCCTATTAGATAAAAATAAATATTTTATTTTTGGGAGGGGGGCGAGGGGAACCAGAATAACAACATCTGGTTTTTATCCATAATTTTAGAGTTTCTTTAAGATTAAGTGATATATAAATCTTGTTCGATACAAAAAATAAAATAGAACCCAAGATTCCTGCATACAGTGGAATGGGGAGATAACTCTACAGGGGACACGAAGGAGGATCTGGGAATCATTATGGGATGTTCGCATGTTGCAGTCAACAAGCGTACAATCTGTGTGCACAAATAGCTGTACTGTACACTCATTTGGTTACTCACATTGAGAGTACGGTCTGTGTACCTTGTGCACAGAGTAGGTGAGCTGTTACCAATCAACAAAGTGTACCCTTTCTCACGCAAAACACTATATAGAGATTGCTTGAGCCTAGGTCAGTGTAATGTGTGAACAAGCCTAATGTCTCATCTGTCCTTTATTCTGGTTGCAAATGGGGATTTGGGGTTAAGGGAAAGAACTGAGCCTATAAGAAGAGACAGACGGGGTGGATTTTAGTGGATTGCTGTATGTGTGTGGTGTTTGGTGACTAAATCCACAGAGATGTGGCTAGATTGAATAAAACAGAGTCATCATTATGTGTTGGCATTGATAATTCTGGGGGCCTTTCACCCAGAAAACAAGATAAATTGATGACTCAAACTAGCTACTGTTGGCGAGAAAGTAAATATGCCAGCATCTAAACCCCATGGGGCTCTTCATCAGGCAGAGGAAGGAAGGCAAAGTGTGAGGGATTGGTGGAAGAGAGCCTTGGATCTCAAGGATGGGCAACCTGCAGCCCTCGAAAAGTTGTTCAGTTGCTATCTTCCCTGACCATTGGGCATGCTGGCTGGGGCTGATGGGACCCAGAGTCCAGCAACATCTTGAGGGCCACAGATTCCCTCCATCCCTTACATAGACTTTTCCTCAATGAATTTGCATTACCCCCCCAATCTGTTGGTGGCTTCCATCCTGCCTTGTGGCAAGGAGTTCCTTAAGCCGATCGTGCTTTCAGAAATTGCCCAGGAATAACCTGAGTTCCTGCAACTCATCATGAGTAAGCAGGAAGGGAGATCATGGCTTCAACCAGGAACATAAAACTGCCACCTTGGGGATTGGGAGAGAATTTTCTGCCTTGTACAGGGACCCTAGGACAAAGAATGTTGGTATATTATCATTTTTAAAATACAGTTTGGATCAGAAACGCTCTACTGGAGAAAAAATAAATAGAGATTTTAGTATTGAGAAATAAGGGGGAAGAGTCATAGCTTGGGGGTCCCCGGTTCAATCCCTGGCGGGACCTGCAGGAAGGGCTGGGAACTAAACCTCCCACCTAATACAGTCAAAGTCACTGTTCCCCTTTCATAGGACTGTAGAGCGGGAAGGGACCCCAGGGGTCATCTAGTCCAACCCCCGGCCATGCAGGAATCTTTTGCCCGAAGTGGGACTCGAAACCACGACCCTGAGTCTCATGCTCTACCGACTGAGTCATCCCTTCACAAGAAGAATCTTATTTGGGGAAGGCCCACAGCTCAGTGGGAGAGCTTCTGCCTTGCAAGCAGAAGATCCCACGTTCAATCTCTGGCATCTGCAGGTGGGGCTGAGAATGCCCCTCCCCGGAAACCCCTGAAGAGCTGCTGCCAGCCCGTGCAGACAATACTGAGCTAGATGGACCATTGGATCTGACCGGCTATAAGGCAGCTTCCTCTGTTCCTACATCCATATTCTAGCAGAGAGGGGGGAAATTCAGGTTCGTGTATTTAAATGGGGGCAGACGGTCCTTGCTCGGTGGCGACTTCTCTCTGCCCCCCCCCCCGCAAAAAAATCCACACCTGGGTCGTTTCCCTGGGACAGGACGGGAGGGGCCGCGCTCCCCTTTTTTTCTGCTGTGTCATCTTGTGCTGTGTCATAACAAGGTGAGTCATCAGAACAGTCGTCAGTGCGAGTCACCCGCTCGACAGACAGCGAGGGTGGGGCGCCCTTCCCCTCTCCCGTTCCTTCCTCGGATCCCGTTTCAAAGGCAGCTGGGAGTTTTGTTCTTCCCCAATCCGCCTTCCTCTCCTCTTGCGAAATGCCCCTGGGAACCGGCTCAACGTAATAAAAAATAAATTTAAAAAATCTGCCAGCTCTCGTCCTACCTTGCAAGTCTGGAGGATGATGCACATGGAAGAACTGTTGCACTCCACCTCTTAGCATCCCTAGCCAGTCTGGACAATGGTCAGGGAGGATGGGACTTGGGGGGTCGAGGGCACCCAATTCCCCACCCCTGACCCCCTATGCGATGTGCTCTCTAAACCCAGCAGGGAGAGTTAAATTCAGTACCTAGTCCTGGTAGTATTTGTTACAGCACCTCCTTGTGGGGGGTCCTTCTGTCTCTGTCTTCTGTCTTTCCATGACGCTGTCTGTCTTTAAAATCTGCCAGGGTAATGTTCTCTTAAAAACACCAACAAAAGGGGGTGTCCGAGAGGGGAATGTAAACTCTTTCCCCTTTGTGTCAGATGTGTGTTGTGGAGATGGTGCTTTCCAGAGGAGAGTCACTGCTGTTTCATATGTCTGGCAGCTGAACCCTTCTGAAAAGTGGGTCTATCCAGTCCAATATGTTGCCAGCCGGAAGCCCTCTAGCCAAGGCATGGCTTGCCCTCCACATCTGGCACCCAGGCTGAGGTTCTTGTGGACATGGAGGTTTGCCTCAGAGATCGTGATTGACCCAGGGGTCAGCAAACTTTTTCAGCAGGGGGCCGGTCCACTGTCACTCAGACCTTGTGGGGGGCCAGACTATATTTTTTGGGGGGAAATGAACAAATCCCTATGCCCCACAAATAACCCAGAGATGCATTTTAAATAAAAGCACACATTCTACTCATGTAAAAGCACGCTGATTCCCAGACAGTCCATGGGCCGGATTTAGAAGGCGACTGGGTGGATTTGGCCCCCGGGCCTTAGTTTGCCTGCCCATGTGATAGACCCTACCTTCTGTGAATCAGCAGAACAGCACCAGCATGTCTGATGGCAGTGGGTTGTAAAGCGAATCTGACGCAGAGTTGGAATTTATAAACATGAAAAACTTGGGTGCATTAATGCCAAGGGGGCCTACTCTGAGTAGGACTCAGTTGGATGCAGCCCACTGCACGTTCAGTATGATGAGAGAGGGAGCGGTGTCTCTCTGCAGCAGTGACTGGGGAACCTCTGGGTGTTGCAGGACTCCAACTCCCATCATCCCTCACTGCTGGCCATGCTGGCTGAGGCTGATGGAAGTTGGAGTCCAACAGCATCCAGAGGCTGATAGTCACTCCCCTCCCCCATTCCTGGCCCTGCAGCATCCAGCTTTTTCTGCCTGGGCCTCTACCAGTGTAATGTGCCATGGTCAGAGTGTTGGGCTAGGACCTGGGAGACCAGGGTTCGAATCCCGACACGGCCACAGGGTTGCTTTTAAGGATAAGGTGGAGAGGAGGAGAATAATGTGCTCCACCTTGAACTCCTTACAAGTAAGGTGGGATATAAATGTGTTTTTTATATGTTGAACTCATGCCCTGTCTTGTTCTAACCACTGTGCATCACTCCCCTTGAGGAGCAGGGTGTATTACGCAAGAGACCCAACTTATCCTGCAAGGGAGAGTGGCGGCTTTGCAGTGAAATTGCAGACAGTGTAGTTAGTGGTTAGCGTGTTAGGCTAGGACATGGAAGATGCAGATGGCAGCAGTACCCACTCAGTCTTGAAGCTCACTGGTTGACTAAACAGAAAATGGAAAGAATAAAATCTGCTGTTCTCATCCTCTTACAATTAGAACTGTAGA
Organism: Podarcis raffonei; assembly: GCF_027172205.1. Taxonomy (NCBI): domain Eukaryota; kingdom Metazoa; phylum Chordata; class Lepidosauria; order Squamata; family Lacertidae; genus Podarcis; species Podarcis raffonei. Next base: position 14,205,926 of record NC_070617.1, read on the forward strand.
GTTGGAAGGGACCCTGAGGATCATCTAGTCCAACCCCTGCAATGCAACTGTCCCATATGGGGATCGAACCTGCAACCTTGGCACCACACTCTAGTCAACTGAGCTGTTGGTATACCAAGGATCTTGGTATAATTGGTTCTTGGTGGAAGGGTGCAATTTTGCCAGTAATGTCGTCCCACCCACCCCACCCCCGTTAAGTGGTGTACAAATTTTACGAAATAAATAAAGCAAATTAAAAGTGTAATAAAACGAAGTTTTCCGATCGTGACTCTCCCCTCCAAAAAATTGGGAAGTAGGGTTGCTCTAACCCTTCCCCCACCCCCGATTCTGGCCAAGAACCCAGGAGTCCTGCTTCCTAGCAGGCTACCTGGGCCTGGGCAACAGCCTTGTCTTGAGACAGGTGGCTCTGGGTTTCCCCCACCCTCACCTGGGCTGGAGGTAGGATGTGTCAGAGAAACAGCAGGCAATGAGTCTGTGTAGGTTTTGAGGCCGCTCCCAGCGAGTCGGATGAGATGACGCCAGCTGCCCCACGTAGAAGGCCAGGGCGGGCCTCCCCGGAGGTGTACCAACATGCCTCAGGGAAAGGCAGAGGCTACTGGCGAAGTAGGTCAAGGGGTGTGTGAAAAGGGCACTGGGTGCGTAATTCCGGGGGGTAGAGAGGCAGCTGTCTCCTCTCTGCCCTGGGGCTTAATGGCTCCACTGTGCAGGGTGGAGGAATAGACTGGGAACTGAGCTCTGCTGCAGTCCTTCCTTTGACTATGTGAGGTGACAAGTGTTCCTGAGCATGTGCAGAGGGCCAACATGCAGCCGTACACAGCTGGGATATGAGGGGAAAGGCAGATTGTTATCCCAAGGCAGTTCGGCTCCAGAGGTGGGAAATAAAAAAAGCAGCTTGTTCCTGCAAGATTGAGAGATGGTCACCGGCTTGGGTGACTTGTCAAAGAGAGCTAGACAAATATCATGGGGAATAAAGGTTAATAATGGCGGCTAGCTGCTATGGCTGTGCTCTCTCTGCCTCTGAGTAACCCTTGTTGGGCCACTGCAAGCCGGGAAAGTTGCATTGCGCTCTGGTTCCTGTTTGGTGACCTCTCCCAGGCATCTAGATGGGACGCGGGTGGCGGTGTGGGTTAAACCACAGAGCCTAGGGCTTGCTGATCAGAAGGTCGGTGGTTTGAACCCCCATGACGGGGTGAGCTCCCTTTGCTTGGTCCCTGCTCCTGCCAACCTAGCAGTTTGAAAGCATGTCAAAGTGCAAGTAGATAAATAGGTACCACTCCAGCGGGAAGGTAAATGGTGTTTCCGTGTGCTGCTCTGGTTCGCCAGAAGCGGCTCAGTCATGCTGGCCACATGACCCAGAAGCTGTACGCTGGCTTCCTTGGCCAATAAAGCAAGATGAGCGCCGCAACCCCAGAGTCTGTCACGACTGGACCTAATGGTCAGGGGTCCCTTTACCTTTACCTTTTACCCAGGCATCTATTTGACCACTGAGAGGACAGGATGCTGGACTCGCTGGGCAGTTGGCCGGATCCAGCAGATCTCTTTTCATATTCTCTCTTCCTTAAGTATCTTGGGCAGGCAAGGGCTCTGTCTTCCAGGAAATTATATTGCACAAGGTTCATGGAAACGAATCTCCCATTATTGTGCAACTCTTCCTGGTCCTAGAATCATAGAATCGTCTATGGAAGGGAACCACGAGGGTCCAGTAGTCCAGCCCCTTGCCATGCAGGAATCTTCTGCCCATGACCCTGAGGTTAAGAGTCTCATGCTCTACCCATCGAGCTATCCTATGCACATGGTTTGTGCAGGAGAAGGTTACCAGTGGATTGGGCCCTGCGGGTCAAGTCTGCCGCTCTCAGTGCTGTCCCGAAATCTACAGCCTGTGTTTAAAAAAGTTCCATATGCTCAGAGACTTTGCTTCTGTTCATTGGGGGATATAGGAAGCTCAGAGCACTTTAGATGTCCCTTTTATGAAGAGGCACGTAGTGAGACCATTGATCCCCTGCTGGTGAGGCTCACTGACCTCCCCAAAAAGCAAAAATTTGACCTTTTCCTGTTAGGCAAAGACCATAAGACGACCCGGATGGTCGCCAGATTCTGTGTACAGATCTGTAGGCGCAGACCATCCCCCAATCCAAACTAGTTCATTAAGAAAATCCCCAAACTCGGTTCCATGGGTGACTGTGGGTCATCTTTCTGCGGTAGCTTATCTTAAAGTTTTAAGTGTCTATATGCTTATTGCATTTATAACTTTTAAATTTATTGTTGTACATTGTTTTAAATGTTTGTTTTCCTTCTGGGATTGTATCCCCAAGTGTGTTTTATAATCTGGTCTCCGACCGTAACAAATTATCTGTCTGTCTGTCTATCTATCTACAGCCTGTGGTGAGATGGGAGAAGGGCTTCCAGATTTAAGAGGCCATTTGATGCCTGGCAGGTTCTGGCAACCTTGAATTTATTTTCTATGAGGGTATCTGTATAGGGCTATTGGTGGCTCCCAGTGGCTCTGCTGTGGCTCTGCTGTTGGAAGGTAGCAAGCAAATTGCTTTGAATTATAATGGGGGCTGATCTAGTTGCCAGGTTTATCTTATGTTCTTATGCTATTTGATTTTTTATTTAATGTTTTAAATAAAACAATGTTTTCATTGTTGTTGTTTGCACCACTGGGCACCTTTGGTGGGGTGGAAATTGAAGGAAGGAAGACATTCACATTTTCATTGCTATGATGAAGAGAGGCTTGTTCTCTTTTCAGAAGAAGCCCTTCTTATCGAAGAATAGAATTCTATAGTTGGGTCTATGTCCATCAGTGGCGTGCGGGTCAGCGGACTAGGGGGACAAGGCTAGTTCCCTAAATGTTCCCTTGGTGCTTCCTTCCCAAAGCCCAGGAAGCTTCTATCTGGTTTAGGGAGGGAGGTACAATACGCACACATGGGACGTTGTTGTGATGTTGTGACATTGTGACGTCACCAGGGCCGGATTTAGGTTTGATGAGGCCCTAAGCTACTGTAGTGAGGCCCTTTATAGGTCCAACAAATTGCCGCTGTTTTTTGTGTTGAATATATGCTATATGGTAATTTATGGACCTAATAGGTATCTAAAGCCATTTGCACATATTGCCATGCAACCAGTCCATGCAGAATGTAGGCACCCTATTTTAGGGAGCAAGCTAGCAGGCGGGGCTCCTTACTTACATCATAGGAGCTTACACAACACAAAACACTGTTGATGTATGTAGTTTTAATTTTATTTGTTTTTTATCTAATATTTTGGAAATGTACATCCAGGGTTTTTTTCATTTTGTTTTTTTTGGGGGGGGCCCAAGAGAGTGGGGCCCTAAGCTATAGCTTGTTTAGCTTATACGTAAATCCGGCACTGGATGTCACTGTTGTGACGTCACCCTTCCAATTGCCCTCACAAGCTGGTTCCCTCTGGCGCTAACTGTTCCCCTACGAAAAATTTCACCACACGCCACTGTTTATCCATGCTACCCTGAACATGCCCAATCTCGTCTGATCTCGGAAGCTAATCAGGGGCAGGTCTGGTTAGTACTTGGATAGGAGAATTGTAGAGGATCATCTATGCAGAAATCTTTTGCCCAATGTGGGACTCGAACCCGTGACCCATAGATTAAGAGTCTTGTGTTCTACTGACTGAGCTATGGGCCCAGTTGCACCTGCATGCCTCTGTGCTTGGTTTTGAAACTCAGCCAGTTCCAAAAACTGTGGAGGTGAAGTCAGTGCAAAAGGGGGCAAGAGCAGCCTGCCTTTTTAAAAAGGGAGAAATATGTTTTTTTAAATTATTTTGTGAGTAAAATGGGGAAGAGGTGGCAAAATACTTCTCTCCTCTACCAGCAGCTTCACTGTCATTGGTCAGAACACTGGAAGGGAGGAGTAAATTAGTAATCTGGATGAGAATTTGAGTAGAGCAACCTTCACCAATGTAGTGTTTTGGACTACAACTCCCATCAGGCATGCAACATGACTGCCAGCCGCAGCTGATGGGAGATGTAGCCCAAAACATCTGGAGGGAACCTTATTGGTGAAGTCTAGGGTAACATGTCCAGCAACCTTCCCCTGACCTGGTGCCCTCCATATGTTTTGGACTACAACTCCCAGCAGCCCCTTCCAGCAGCCATGCAGCATGGCAGCTGTGTCTCTATGTACAGTATATAGCAACATTTTAATTTTGCTAAGCTCGTGATTTGCTGCGCCCCCCTGCTCCAGCAGGGTTAAAAGGGGGGCAAGGGGGGGACTTCCTTTTGAGGCAGGCATGCAAAACCTCAGAACATACAAAGCATTTGAAAGAGTGCCTTTAGGCATGCCCAGAGTGCAGTCTCTAAAATGGCCAATCTGTTGCAGTCCAACTCATCTGGAAGGCACCAAGGACTCAGCTGTACAGCTACAAATATAATGTTTTAAGTGCATTATACAAATGTGACACTAGATGGCGATGGTGAGCTAATGGCAAATTCAATTTTTCTTAAAAAGCATTTTCACAGCGGTTTTTTATACATGTCTAGATTCCACCCAGGCTGCAAAAGGAGGCTGTAACGAGTGCCTTTTCCTCCTAGGAAAGTTTGTGCGCTCGTTGGTGGCTTCTGAGCTCCGCAGAGACGCCCAAGCTCTGTTTGTGACCCTCTTTGTCTTCTTCCCCTCCAGCAGAAGTACCCGTCTGATCCCGGGGCCGGCAGCAGCAGCAGTGCCGGCGGCGGCTTTGTCCCCAACCTCAACACCATCACCACCAGCCACGACCTACAGTGGATGGTTCAGCCCACCATCATGGGCGCTTCTCCAGGAATCCCCCCTTACCCGCGACCCTACCGCTGCCCGCACTATCCTCCAGGCATTCGGCCAGGTGTGATCCGCACTGCTGGCCCAATCCTGACACCGCGGAGGCGTCATTCGGAGCATGTGAGTATTGGGGGGGTGGGCAGGGAGGGAATGTGGAAGGCCCAGTGGGTAGATGACAGCAGAAGGTTCCTGAAAAATATGTGAAGCTTAGTGCATTTGTGCAGCAACATTTCAGTGTGGCAAAGATCTGCTGTTGCCTCCTAGATAGAGGAGGTTAAAAAGGAGGGAAGAGACTCTGAGGGCAGGCTTGGAACATGCAAAGAATGCACAAGAGGCAGGATTAAGAGGCCTGAAGCACTTAAAAGATTTTGGTGCCCCCATATATGTCAAAATACAGTGGTACCTCAGGTTACAGACGCTTCATATTACAGACTCCGCTAACCCAGAAATATTACCTCAGGTTAAGAACTTTGCTTCAGGATGAGAACAGAAATCGCGCAGCGGCGACAGCGGGAGGCCCCATTAGCTGAAGTGGTGCTTCAGGTTAAGAACAGTTTCAGGTTAAGAACGGACCTCCGGAACGAATTAAGTTCTTAACCCGAGGTAGCACTGTATAAGCAAATAATAAACCGTAAAATGAAATTCTATTAAAAAACCAAAAAAAAACCTACAATAAGATGGATAAGAATCTTTGGTTTTGTATACAGTGGTACTTTGAGTTACAAATGCCTCAGGTTACAAATGCTTCAGGTTACAAACTCTGCTAACCTGGAAGAGTTACCACGAGTTGAGAACTTTGCCCCAGGATGAGAACGGAAATCGTGTGCCGGCAGCAAGAAGCCCCATTTGCGAAAGCACGCCTCTAGTTAAGAACAGTACCACTGTACTTCTACTTTATTTTTGAAAAAATGTTCTCCTGCTTTTTCTTATGGCATTGACTTTGATCAGGTCCTCAGCAGGGCCGTCTTTACCTGGGGGTGCAAGGGGTGCGGGGCACCCAGGTGCCGAATTCTGGGGGGCACCAGGTGCCTGCCGCTGAAGCCGCCTAAGCTCTTAACTATCTACCTGTTATTAAATAATAAATAATTTTGATCAAGCTAGAAAAAACAAAACACACATATACCTAGGTATTACCGAAATGTATACCTACTGTTTCACTAAAGGACTTTTGACTTTGTGCGCTCATCTACCAAAGACGCACTGCACCAGCAGCGGCACTTGTCATTCACAACGATGCCGTGCATGCGAAATTAACTCTTACATCAAAATATGATGTTACGTATTGTATTGAGCTGCTATGCGGCAGCAGGGTCAGTGGGACCTTTGACATGACTTGATGTTTCTCCTACGTCGGTGCCTAAACAATACTTATAAGTTTGTGTGTAGTGGCGCTAATTTGGGGGCTAAACTAAATTTGGGGGCGCTGGGTGGATCTTTGCAGCCCAGCGGCACATAGGCTAAAGACAGCCCTGGTCCTCAGAATGAATATTACGTAGTACATCTGCTCCTATGCTTGGTAGAGAGATAAGGCATCCAGCCTGCCTTGTTGCATAGTTCTTCCGCTGGGATTTTTTAATAAACTTCAACTGAGAAAAGAAACAGTCAGCTGAGTAATTTATTACCATTAATGTTAAAAATCTGGCAATGAAAATTTCCCTGCTTCCCTTGATGCCGTAAGCCAGCCTTTCTCAACCCGTGGGTCCCCAGATGTTGTTGAACTACAAATCCCATCACCCCTAGCTAGCAAGGCCAGAGCTCAGGGCTGATGGGAGTTGTAGTCCAACAACATCTGGGGACCCACAGGTTGAGAACCACATGGGTGGGCAAACTAAGGCCCGGGGGCCAGATCCGGCCCAGTCGCCTTCTAAATCCAGCACGCGAACGGTCCGGGAATCAGCGTGTTTTTACATTAGTAGAATGTGTCCTTTCATTTAAAATGCATCTCTGGGTTATTTGTGGGGCATAGGAATTCGTCCATTCCCCCCCCCCCAAAAATTATAGTCCGGCCCCCTGATGAAAAAGTTTGCTGACCCCTGATCTAAAGCATGCTCTTTGGGAAACATTTTACTCCATTTTGGAACAAGAATGTGCTTCTCAAGCACTTGTTGCCCCTTCATGGCCACAGAAACCATTTTCTTAGGTCTACTCCTATTAGGTTGGGCCCAGGGATGCTGCAGGGCTGTGTCACCCACACGAGGGTTGCCATATGTCCGGAATTTCCCGGACATAGCTGGGATCCGGCCATCGGAAACAGTGTCCTGGCGGAAATCGCTGAAATGTCTAGGAAAATTCAGACGTATGGCAACTAATGCCGGAAGTCTAGATTTTCCTTGATTTCCTTAAAAATAGCTACAAAACTTCATTTTATTTTTTTAGATTTTGCAAAAAAAAAAAAAGGTCAGCTTTGGGCAAAACTAAAACTTTGGTTAGAGTGTGTTGCTGATAATATGGGTGCATTATTCCATTGCAGGGAGTTGGACTAGATGATCCGTGGGATCCCTTCCAACTCTAGGATTCGCCTTTATACATATATAAAGGTGAGGTTGGCACAGCCTGGTTGCAAGGTGTGGTGTCCTATGGGTGGACTAATTAAGGGGAGGGGAGCACAGAACATGATACAAGCCGACATCCTTTGAAACACCCAACTGCATGGGCAGACAGCTGGGATAGAAATTCCCATGTTAAGCAATATGATAACACAAAGGGATGTACTGTTGCAAAGCACGATGCACAAAGCACTCTGGGAAGAGAACCAGCCCTGCACATTTCAAAGTCTTCATGTGTACATAGCTTTGTATATCCTCAGCATGTTGATAAACTCAGCAGGCCTGCACTCTGGACATGGCCAAAGGCTCTCTTGTCAGGGTTGGATTAAGCATTATGCAAAATAAGCATGTGCTTAGGCCAGGGGTCAGCAAACATTTTCAACAGGGGACCGGTCCACTGTCCCTCGGACCTTGTGGGGGGCTGGACTATATTTTTTTGGGGGGGGATGATCAGCCCATAGTGTGGGGTGGGGATTATGTCATGTGCACAGTACCCTTGAAATGCACCTGCGTCCAGCACTGAATGAACATTATCACGCAGTCTGTAGATGCCTCAAGAGGGCCTCTGGGCTTGCACAGAGTGCAGGCCTGCTAAACCTTGGCACATGCAAGGAAAGTGCAAGAGGGCGCTTCCAGCAGAGTCCAGTCTCCAAAACAGCTGAGCCACTAGTGTAAATTAAACATGGCCTGCTTTTTGATCTGCCTGGTGGGATCTTTCATAGCCGTGCAACAGGCATAGGTTTGACAGCTATCTCTTTCTGATGGCCTGGAGAGGCGGCAGCAGGAGGGGGGCCTGGTTAGCTTTTCTGCCCATCACGTAGCTGCGGAAGGGCACAGAAGCAGTACTGGAAGAAAAGGACACATATTTTCACTAGAGATTGGCTAGAGATTAAGGCCAAGATGCTGTTGGTGGACCATCTCAGCTGCGTTTCCGTACACACTTGCGCCCTCTGCTGTCCATGAAGCGCATAGACGGTACTCCAGTTTGGCGAGAGAGCTGCCTCCAGTCATAGACTCGTGGAATTATAGAGTTGGAAGGGATCCTGAGGATCATCTACTCCAGGGTCTCTCAAACTTGGGTCTCCAGCTGTTTTTGAACTACAATTCCCATCATCCCTGACCACTGGTTCCGCTAGCTAGGGATGATGGGAGTTGTAGTCCAAAACCAGCTGGAGACCCAAGTTTGAGAGACCCTGATCTAGCCCAACCCAATATGCAGCTGTCCCATCTGGGGATCAACCTTGCAACCTTGGCATTATCAGCACCACCTGAGCTATGATGAGTCAACTTCCTGTTTAAATCAACTCAGTTCAGGACCATGTGGACTAGCAACTAGGGGGAAAGGCCTAATAGCTCAGCGGCAGAGCACCTGCTTTCCATGGAAAAGGATCTGGGTTCAATCCCTACCATTTCCCAGGTAGGGCTTGGAGAGACTCCTGTCTCAAACTCTGGAGACAAAACTGAGCTAGGTGGATGAATGGGGTTTGTGATTTGGTGTGAAGCAGCCTCTGACGCGCCCGTCTTCTGCAGCTGACACCCGAGGAGGAGGAGCGGCGGCGGCTGCGGAGGGAGAGGAACAAGCTGGCAGCAGCCAAGTGCCGGAATCGCCGGAAGGAATTAACAGACACCTTGCAAGCCGTAAGTGACTCTCCTATGCTCTCCCTGGTGCTTCTGGAAGGTGGACTCTTTTATTTAGTTATTTAGAGTGTTTGCACCCCAATCTTCAGCCCCCCCCAAAAAAAGGCTCCCAGAGCAGATTGCACAGAATCAGAACCAAGACAATCACTACCAACAGGCATACAATCTTCTTTTTTTTTTTTTACATAATCCTATTTACTGATTTTTCACAAAGGAAACAAGAATCTTTACAAATTTTAACATAAGCCGTGAGTTACTTTATCCATTGACTTCCCATCCTCCACTTCCATGGTTTCCATAAGGTAAAGGTAAAGGGACTCCTGACCATTAGGTCCAGTCGTGACCGACTCTGGGGTTGTGGCGCTCATCTCGCTTTACTGGCCGAGGGAGCTGGCGTACAGCTTCCGGGTCATGTGGCCAGCATGACTAAGCCGCTTCTGGTGAACCAGAGCAGCGCACGGAAACGCCGTTTACCTTGCACTTATCTACTTGCACTTTGACGTGCTTTTGAACTGCTAGGTTGGCAGGAGCAGGAACCGAGCAATGGGAGCTCACCCTGTCAGGGGGATTTGAACCACTGACCATTGGCAAGTCCTAGGCTCTGTGGATTAACCCACAGCGCCACATATTTACCCTTAAATGCTGCTTATTTCGCCTATACCATTCAATGCATTCCATTGGACCTATTTGTCTTAATAATAAGATTGCTCCTATTTCCAGTCCTGCTCGCATTTTCAGCTACCTATAGTAGTTCTTTAAATACTCAGTGGGAAGTTTCCAGTCCCCGAGAAATACAATCTACAAAAACAGACAGAGAGCCCTCTTAGTGAAGTGGTAGAAGCAATATGTGGCCCCCTGGGCCTTCATACCTGGCCCTTGATCCTCTCCACAGGCCCCAACCCTCCCCGGTCTTGCTTGGCACTCTCCTTGCCTGAAGTATCATCCTTGAACTCTGACCACGCCTCTTGGTTCACCAGCTGTGGTGGCTGTTTTGCTTCTGGCCCCACCCACCACCGGCTTGTGAAGAGGGTCGTCTACACTCTGCCCTAGGGTGTGTTATTGTACTCAACAGTTCCCTTTTGCCTGTTTCTCTGCCGCCCTCTTTGAAAAAGTTAACAAATCTCCATTTTTCCCCCTCCCCAGGAGACGGACCAGCTGGAGGCTGAGCAATCTGGGCTGAAGAAGGAGATTGCGGAACTGCAGAAGCAGAAGGAGCGGCTGGAGCTGGTCCTGGAGGCTCATCGACCGGCCTGCAAAGTCCCTGAGGAGTCCTCAGGGGAAGAGGAAGAGGGCCAAAGCCGGCCGGAGACCCTCGCCCAGCTTCCGGTCAAGCGGGAGTCCCCGCCGGGCCCCAGCGGCCCTCGCAGAGTGGCTCCAGTGCCTCCCAGCATCACTCTGCCCCCCAGCGGCCTGCTGGAGCCAGAGGCTCTGCACACCCCGACCCTGATGCCCACGCCGTCCCTCACCCCCTTCACCCCAAGCCTGGTCTTCACCTACCCCACACCGGGGGACCCTGATGGCCCCTCGGGCTCTGGCTTCCCGCACGAGGCCTGCTCCTCTGCCCACCGGCACAGTAGCAGCGGCGACCACTCCTCTGATTCGCTCAACTCCCCCACCTTGTTGGCGCTCTGAGGACCAGGAGGGACCCCCTGGCTCCGTGGCGGGACAGTCCAGAGAGCGACACCTCCAGACCGTTGCGGTTTCTAGGCAGCTTCTGCCCAGGGTTGGGGGTTTTTTTTTGCTGCCAACGGTTCTCCTGGTCATCTGTATACATACCTCATTCGGGGTCCTTGCCTCCTCTGCTGGCCGGAGACCTCACAGGCCTCTCGTTCTGCCATCTGTGCCCAAGTGCTTGGAGTCAAGTTGCCGGTCCTCAAGAGCGACCAGACCATCTTCCCTCCCACCCTACCAGAACTCAACTCATTCCTTGTTTCTCCTTGCTGGTGGCCGCGGCAGGACAGCCATCTCTTTGTGGGGTGGGCTCTAGTTTGGGATTTCCTGCTTCGGCCAAGGGGGTGGAACTCAATGGCCTCAAATGTCCCCCTCCAATTGTTTTATGACTTTTCACAACACTTAAAAAAACACACACAACCCTTACCCTTGATATCCTAGTGGTTTTAGAATAAACAAGCCTTTTACTGTGCACCTTTCCACTTCCTTTTCTCAAACTATTGTAGAATCTGCTTTCTTCAAAGCCAGACATAGAAACACTGATGTTAATCTTCTGTGAACCACCGAAGACTGATCTTTGTGCCCAAAATTATTTCCCATCTCCTGGATGAGGTGGGATACCCTTATGTCGCCCAGGGGTGGAGCTGGTTGAAGACAGATATTTTTTATTATAAACTCACACGTTCCACTGCTTCGCCTTGTCTTAATGTCTCATTTAGTTAATTTGGGTGTTGTCTTGCTCTTCTAAGAGGGTGCATCCTTCTCAACAAAGCCTGTGGCAAAATGAAGGCGGCAACTTCATTGGTTCGGAACAATTATCCTGCTAAAGATGAACAGGAGGAGTGTTTGTTGTGCTGTTGGGAGGGCAGGAGGAGAGGAATCCCCTGTGAATTGATCAGGCAGCTGATCAAAGTCTCCTTTAGCACAAACCACAAGTCTGGGTTTGTGGAAGGGATTTTTCTGAGGGAAAATACGGGGAGCCTTATGGGCTCTGGGGATGTCAGAGAATCTGGATCTGTCTATCCTGGGTACAGGAAAGTTTGCTTTGTAGAATTGAAAAGCTTGGGCTTTCTAGAAGACAAACACCCAAGTTCCTAGTCCTCCTGAGCCGCTGGTTAAAAATAGAGAGTGGAGTCGAAATTCCTCAGATGTTTTAAAAATAACGCTTGGGGGTTTCTTTTTCTTGCCTCCCTGGAAAAGGTCACTTTGAAGATTTCTCCCAAAATATTGTCTGCCATCCCCCACCCCCAGTTTTTCTCCCACAATACCCTGGGGCAACACTAGTTCTGGGGCATAATGGGGGATGTAAAATGGTAACCTGGGTGCCCACAGTTGCCAGACAAGATAGAAGTTCTGGTACTGTCGTGTGACAGGTGAACCTCAGATACCAAGAAACAGGATCTCCCCTCTACCTGGAGAAATTCAGTGAAATTTGTGCCCCCGATTTATTTGCCTACACGGGATGGGGAAACATGGCAGGACCAATGTTTTGGCAAAGGCTAAAAAGTAGCATCAGTAGAGGAGCGTCTTCCCTCAGCTTCTGTTGCCTATGCTCTGATAACCACCTGTGTTAGATTACTGCAATGCGGTATACATGGAGCTGCCCTTGAAGGTTGTTCGGGAACTGCAGCTAGTGCAGAATTCAGCAGCTGGATTGCTGACCCCGGGGGCAAGATGTTCTGAGCATGTATCACAAATCCTCAAGGACCACTACCCACATGAACCAACTTGCACACTCCACATCGTGGAGGATGGCAACATGGGAACGGGCCTTTTCGGTGGTGGCTCCCTGCATCTGGAATGCTCTCTCGGAGGAAGCATGCCTGGCGCCCTGGCTGCCTGTCCTCAGGAGCCCAGTAAAACTATTTCTGTTTACTCAGGCAGGTGTTTGGTTCTTAACCAGAAGAGTAACTAGTTATGTCTGCGGCCTCTTTTTGTGCTCATTGTTTTCAATGTGGTGGGATTTGTTCATATATATATATGTGATTGTCTTGGATTAGCACTTTAGGCTTATTGCTATTTTTTATATTTGGTTTTCATGGCTTCTTCCTGTTTTTTTATTATGCAAGTCGCTTTGAGATGCTTCGGCTTAAAAAGTGACCAATAAAAATTAACACAAATACATATATATATAAAACACACGGCATGTGTTTTATTTGCAAGTGAGGAGTGGGCTGAGGATCTCCTTTCTTTGGGGGCTGAAGAGTGAACATCAGGATGAGACCAAAAGCCCATCCAGTCCAGCATCCTGTTTGCCACAACTAGATGCCTCTAGGAGGCCACCAGAGGAAACCACTTAAGAGGCCGGGGGCCAGCGCTGTCCGGAGACACTTCCGGGTCACGTGGCCAGTGTGACGAAGCTGCAGCTGGTGAGCCAGCACCAGCGCAGCACACGGAAACGCCGTTTACCTTCCCACTATAAAGCGGTCCCTATTTATCTACTTGCACCCGGGGGTGCTTTCGAACTGCTAGGTGGGCAGGAGCAGGGACCGAAAGACGGGAGCTCACCCCGCCGCGGGGATTCGAACCGCCGACCATGCGATCAGCAAGCCCTAGACACTGAGGTTTTACCCACAGCGCCACCCGCTGTAAGGTTTCATACAGCCCTCAATAAACTGTTCTTCCTGCCACATTTGCCTTGAAAGTTGCTTCTCTCAGTCTCTATACCCCACCTAGAAAAGGGGAATCTGACTTTCCTTGCTTTTCAGAAGCTGACTTCTGCCAAGTCAGTTTCGGGACCTTTTTCTGAGCAAACCACCACCACCACTGAAGAACGGGCCTGGCCCTAAATCAGAGGTGATCAACTTCAGGTCTAGGGGCCAACTGTGACCCTCCAGGACTCCCTCTCTCTCTCTCTGGCCATGGGGATTCTATGGCCCTACCACAAACCCCACTACTCTGAAAATCTCCTCTGCAAGAGACTTTTGTGCTTTGGCAAATCATCTCTTTGCCCGGCCAGCCAAGAAAGGTTCCTTTGGGCAGCTCCCACCTGCAGTTGCACAGAGAGTGCTTCATACCATGGTGGATTTCCTCCACATCAGCTTGTGGAAACAACTCGGGGCTTTTTTGGTGGGAAGCGATATAGGTAAAGGTAAAGGGACCCCTGACCATTAGGTCCAGTCGTGACCGACTCTGGGGTTGTGGCGCTCATCTCGCTTTATTGGCCGAGGGAGCCGGCGTACAGCTTCCAGGTCATGTGGCCAGCATGACTACGCCGCTTCTGGCTAACCAGAGCAGTGCATGGAAATGCCGTTTACCTTCCCACTGGAGCGGTACCTATTTATCTACTTGCACTTTGACGTGCTTTCAAACTGCTAGTTTGGCAGGAGTATGGACTGAGCTCATGCCGTTGTGGGGATTTGAACCACCGACCTTCTGATCAGCAAGTCATAGGCTCTGTGGTTTAACCCACAGCGCCACCCATGTCCCTTGGGAAGCGATATACACCTTTTAAATTAAAACCGAAACCTTCTGCGCGTTCCACGGCGTGGGGGCCACAGCAGATTCCTTCTCTCCAGCAGGGCGGGAACATCTGAGGTTAGAACTCACACACTCACAAGCCAGCCCTTTTTGAGCCTGGGGATATCCAGCTGCAGAGCAACAAGCATGTCCGGTGATTGTTGAGGTTGACTCCTCGTTATCGGAGAGCCAGGATCCGGCCATCTGCTTCCTGGCTGGAGACCCTTTGTCTCCACTTTGGCTGGGCAGGAAGCAGAGGGGTAGTGGGGGTTGTGGACAGGGGCTCTTCCTTGCTCGCTCGCTCTTTTCAGCCTTGCGGGTTGGTTCTTGACAACGGCAAAATGAAATTTGGGGGGGACGGGGACATGCTGACCAGCGCTTGTGCCACAGCCACGTCCGCAGGGTGCCTTGTTCCCACAATGGCAAAAGTAGGAAACACAGAAGCAGTGGTACCATCAGAGTAGGGATCTGGGGGCAGATTCGGGGGGGCCTTTCAGCGGAATGGGCACAGGGGTCCCCAAACACAACAGTGCAAGGCCGATCGTCACCAACACAGGACGGTTTTACAGTGGTACCTCGGGTTACAAACACTTCAGGTTACAGACTCCGCTAACCCAGAAGTACAGTGGTACCTCGGGTTAAGAACTTAATTCATTCTGGAGGTCTGTTCTTAACCTGAAACTGTTCTTAACCTGAGGTACCACTTTAGCTAATGGGGCCTCCCGCTGACGCAGCTGTGTGATTTCTGTTCTCATCCTGAAGCAAAGTTCTTAACCCGAGGTACTATTTCTGGGTTAGCGGAGTCTGTAACCTGAAGCGCCTGTAACCCAAGGTACCACTATAATACCTTGGGTTAAGAACTTTACCTCAGGATGAGAACAGAAATCAGCGGCAGCAGGAGGCCCCATTAGCTAAAGTGGTACCTCAGGTTAATAATGGTTTCAGGTTAAGAACGGACCTCCGGAACGAATTAAGTTTGTAACCAGAGGTACCACTGTATAGGCCACTTTCTGTAACACAGTGGTCTCAAGGCACTCTAAATACACATCCTAATATACAGAATAATAGAACTGCAGAGCAGAAGAGACCCTAAGGATCATCTATTCCAACCCCCTGCAAGGAATACGCAGCTGCCCCATACGGGGATCAAACCTGCAACCTTGGCATCAGCACCACGCTCTAACCAATATAGTTGAAAGCCATACCTGCAAAACGATGGCAACTCAGCAAAGAAAGACGTGGGCACCAAATGCTTAGGGCAGGAATAGGCAACATGGATGCTGCTGGACCCCCCAACTGCTTCCAGGGATGATGGGAGTTGGAGCCCAACAAATGTCTGAAGGATGTCAAATGGGCTTCTCCCGGCTCAGAGAAACAAAGTCCTCACCTTTGAGCCAAGACCCCAAAGTGCAAAAGCCACTGGTGGGCGGCTGCAAGGAATCTTTGGCCTTCCAGATGTTGCTGAACAACTCCCAGCCAGCGTGGCCAAGGGCCAATGTTGGGGGGGGTGAGGAGCTGCCATTTGGCAGTATCTGGAAGGCCACAGGTCCCCCACACCTGCTCTAGGGGAGAATGCTTGTTCAGAGAGGGAATCCGCCATGTCACTTGTTCCATGTCTCTGATACACAAAATATGAGTATGCACAGCTGACGAAGCCTTTCAGGGCGAAACAAGGTATTATTCCGGGAATCCTTGTCTTAAATTCTTTCGTCTGATACCTGCATACAACAACTATACTTTGCAAAGGCATATGTGGAACATTACAAAGAAAAAGTTCATTTTCTGCAAATACTGCTTCTTAAAGTTGTCGCGTCCAACACTGTATTTGTAAAGACATATGTGGAACACAAAAAAGCTTCTATTTGGACATTACGTATATAGGAACTGATCTACAGTACAGTGGTACCTCAGGTTAAGTACTTAATTCGTTCCGGAGGTCCATACTTAACCTGAAACTGTTCTTAACCTGAAGCACCACTTTAGCTAATGGGGCCTCCTGCTGCTGCTGAGCCACCGGAGCACGATTCCTGTTCTCATCCTGAAGCAAAGTTCTTAACCTGAAGCACTATTTCTGGGTTAGCGGAGTCTGTAACCTGAAGTGTATGCAACCTGAAGTGTATGTAACCTGAGGTACCCCTGTATTTCCTGTTCAAAATGTTGGTCTTTAATTGCTTCTACATAATTTGATAATGTGAAAAGAGGTATGTTTATATGATGAATAAAGAATTTATATAGTTAAACACAGCCAGTTATATTGTGGGTGCTATTGTTCAGGGAGGGGAGCAGCCAGACCACCAACCCCAAAGATACTTAGTGTGTCACGTGTAGAGAGTCGCAGACGTCAGCTTAACACACCCTCTTCTCCAATGGTCTCTGTGTTTAAAGAGCTCAAGTTGGCCTGCACGGTTCTTTGCCTCCTCATTTTGACAAAAGCTGTTGAGGTCCTTTTTGCAAAATCTAAAAAAACCCACCATTTTATTTTTTTAAAAAAAGGAAATTCACCAAAATCTACATTTCTGACATGGGTTTCCATCCAGGGGCACTGTTTCCAGTGACTGAATCCCGGGTATGTTTAGGAAATTCCAGACATATGGCAACCCTACCTCATTAAATCCCCCATAACAACCCTGTGAGTTAGGTGGAGAAAAGACGAAGGACTGGCCCAAGATGAGTTTTGCGACCAAGTGGGGACTTGAATCCTGGTCTCCCCGGTTATCTAACCACTACACTGCTTTAGGGAACCTACTGCATACTGTGGCTGAATGGACGCTGTAAATCCAGTCCTTCTAAGCTCTAGCCACTATACCACACTGCCATGGGGGAAGGGATCTTTTTAAGCCTTTGGGAGCTGCCTCAAAACTCCCCAGCCAGGAATGCATTCCACCCCGTCTCCACCGGCCTCTGAGGAACATTTCTCTCTTATCCGGTTTTCCATCCAACCCGCCCCCCCCCCCCCGGCCCACCACGGCTGGCCTTCTCCTGACCCCGGTGCACCAGGATTAAGTTTAGTACTGGAGGAAGGAAGAAGCACAGCGCCCATTTCTCTCTTCCACCCCCCCACCCTCCCTGAACAAGCAGCTGAAATGTGGGCAGGAGGACGGACTCTGCCACTAGCTTGATGCACAAAATATGGGAGCTTCCAGACGGTTGCCATTTCCGTGTGAGATGCAGTCATGATCTGGCAAATTCAGGTTTCAGAATGAAAGCCAGTACAGAATGAAAGCCAAAAATCCCGCCCCCCCCCCCGGGTGTTTTCGTAAGAAAGGAAGTACAGTGGTACCTCGGGTTACATACGCTTCAGGTTACAGACTCCGCTAACCCAGAAATAGTACCTTGGGTTAAGAACTTTGCTTCAGGATGAGAACAGAAATCGTGCTCCGGCAGCGCAGCGGCAGGAGGCCCCATTAGCTAAAGTGGTGCTTCTGGTTAAGAACAGTTTCAGGTTAAGAACGGACCTCCGGAACGAATTAAGTACTTAACCCGAGGTACCACTGTAACAGGGAAATGTGGAAATGCGGGATAACTCTTGAGTTGATGAAGTGCTGTCTGACCTCTCCACAAAAATCAGGATGAGTGTTCAATAAACTGGCTGACTAGAATTGACTTTTACGGGGTGGGGGTGTGTGTGGCATTTTGGTAACAAGGCACTCCCTGATCTTCAGATCCATACAAAACACAAGGCATTATTCTCCCCACACCACCCCAGCTGCAAAGCTGATAGACGGGAGCTGTAGTTCAAAACATCTGCAGTGCACCAGGTCAAGGAAGGCTAGGCAAAATAGGAATAAATCGACCCTACACATGTGCAAAGTACTCTTAATAGTTTAGGGATAGTTTTCACACAAGCTTCCAACACAAAGCCATCCACGCCTACTCAGAAGTCACAGAGTTCAATGCGGCTAGAATTCCTACAAAAATGTGTGCAGGAGCGCAAACTAAATATGCTCTGTTTAGTTGTTAATTATGTTTTACAGAATGTGGAAAACCCCTGGAATTATATTTATATTCATATATATATATATATATATTTGCACTTGCTGTTTATTTAAGATGTTGTAAACTGCTTAAGAGTTTTGTTTAAATATAAGCAGTACTGTATATAAATTAATTAATTAAGTTTCCCCTCTATGGAGCTACTAAGCACTCGAGGGGTTTAGACCTCCAGACAGCAAAACACACTTGCACAAATTAACTCTCTCTCTCTCTCTCACCCACACACACCCAATTTGCTCCACACCAAGTAGCTGGCTGATAAAGGAGCTTAAAAAGAGTACCAGAAATCAGGACATACACGAAGCAGAATGAGGCCCTCTCCAAAAGTGACAATTTAATATATTTATTAACACCCTGAAAGAAAGAGGAGATTGCTCAAGTCCTGGGTTTCTTTTCAGGGCGGGAGGGTGTGTGTGTGTGTGTGTGTGTGTATCCTTTCCATTCTGAGGGTTACAAACATTAACATCATAAAATGGATATCCTCCGCGCCATTTGCTACACCCTGGTAAGGAGATGGAGCAAGGAGACCTGGTTGGGGCATGGATGCCTTTTCCCAAGCCTCTGTGTCCTGTAGCCCCAGGATGTTGACAAAAAGAAACACTATTAACAGAGGCAGACGTTTCTTCCAGGTCTCTCGCGTTACACAGAGTTCTGTGCATGGTGGAAGCTTGCTGCTTTCACCACCATTTCTCCAACAAAGACCAGCATCCCAACAATTTCTCATCCTCTCTCCACGGGGGACCATCGCAGCAGCTCCTCACGGAAAGGTTAATATATCCTCCACCGTTCCAGCATATATCCTGCCACAAAAGGCCTAGTGTTTCAAGTGGAGGAGAGTTCCAAGGACCACCACGTTGAACCATGTTCTCCGTCAAAACTGAATCATGGAAGCTATTGCTATTCAGAAGTTCACTTTCAAGTTGCGGGGAGTCGTTGGCTCAGAGACCCAGCAGCCAACTCCCCCCTCCCCCCACGATCCCTGTTTATTCCCTAAGGAGCAGGAGAAGGGCGCATTTTCAAAAACAGGATAATGGTTCCTTTTGAGGTCCTGCCCTCCAAGGAGAGAGAGTTGCAGCCTCTTGGATCCTGCTCCAATACGAGGTTCCCAAATAGTTTTTGGCGGGGCCGTTGTTTTCAAGGGATGGTGGTGTTCCCTCCAGGCAGTTCCAGTCAAATGAGCCTCTGGGTTCCTTTCCAATTTCAATAAATGAGAGGAGCGGGGACAGAAGCATGCAAAGTGGGCGGGGGGGGGGGCTCCTGAAAAATCCTGCAGTGTGGCCTGACTCTCTTATCCCCTCTTGCACAAGAAACCTGCCCTCTTAGGCACTCCAGCCAAATTCAGACGCCACAAAAGCACCACCGCTTTGTCTCCAAACACCCCCCCCCTTCCTTCGAAGCAGCCAGGACCAAATTATCATCACTGCTGCTTTCCCCTATCCCCCTCCAACCCTGTGTACACACAGAATCGTGAGAGTTGCAAGGGAACCCCAGGATCATCTAGTCCAACCCCCTGCATTGCAGGAAATCCAATTTGAAACCTGCTTAGCTTTGCAAAGGTCCTAGCAGTTTTATTGCTGCACAAAGAGGAGAAGCACACAATGGAGGATTTTTCCAGGGCAGGGAGAAAGAGGCTCATTACCCACACCTCTCCTTTCAAGAGGGGAAGCCCACTGCCAGAATCAGCGCACCATTTCTAAATACTGCCAAGTGCAGCCATGGAATTGCAGACGCCCCTCCAAAAGCGTGCTACCTCTCCCCCCCCCTTGCTACCAAAATGGTTCATGACATATAAAGGTCTCACTCCGGTAAAGCGGGAATGTGGCAGCAGAGAGACCCCTGCTGTACCCGACCTTGCTAGATTGGAACAATGGCCCCATTTCCATTGGGACGATTTAGAAGTCCCTGTTTCTCCAGGGGAGTGTTAGGATGTCAGCCACGGGGGGGGGGGGGCAAGATGGGGGTGGGAGGGGCCCTCCAACGATATTTTATGGCTTTATTTAAAAAAACGAAACACCTCCTTGTAATCAATCCAAAAGCTCTGTACACTGGCCAGAGTTATGGCTTTATATATTTTTTGAAAAAACAAGAGCTCTGTGTGATGTCGAAGCTTGCTGCGTTCACCGATGCAGCATGGACCACACAGGAACCACTTTTTAAGAAAACGGAAAAAAACCGGTGGCAATAAATTAAATGCATCCACCGTTGCCCTGCTTTGGGATGTGGGGGGACGGGCGGGTTCTCGTCTCCCCGAGCGACAGGGGCTGGGGATGGGAAGAGAAGGCGAGGAAGGCCGGGCGCCCTGTCCTGGCTGACCCGAGTCGACGGGCCGGGCAGCGGGTTCAGTCGTCGGGGGTGCAGGCAGGGTGCAGCTGGTCGGGGCTGCCGACGCTGCCGGTGCTGGAGCTGCCGTCGCCCAAGTCGCGGGGCCCGCAGGGCAGGTTGAGCTCGGAGGAGCCTCCGCCGGGGCTGGGGCTGGCGTCGGGCCGGGCGGAGGCGCACTCCTCCTCCAGGGCCAGGCAGAGCTCCTTGAGCTCCAGGTTGTCCTTGGCCAGGCGCTCCTGGAGGCCCTCGAGGCCGGCCAGCTTGCGCAGGCAGGCGGCCACCTCGTCGCGCAGCACCTGCGCCGCGTGGTGCCCGAAGAGCTGCCAGTGGCGCGCCAGGCGCTTGGCCTTCAGGCGGTCCTCGTCGAGGAAGCAGCACAGGTCGCGCAGCTCGCGGTTCTCGGTCTGCAGGCGCCCGTTGACGGCCTTCAGCTCGCGGATCTCGCGGAGGTGCTCCTGCAGCTGCCGGTTGACGCCCTGGATGAGCCGGCCGCGCTGCACCAGCGCCGCCAGCTTCTCGGCCTCCTCGTGGCGCAAGCGGCGCACCAGCTCCTCCTTGCTGCACACGCCCAGCTCGGCGTCGCTCAGCTCGGCCAAGGCAGGGCAGCAGACCCCCGGCGTCGTCGGAGGCGTCGTCGGCGTCTCCGGGCTCTGGGGGGGTCCGGCCGGCGGCGCGGCCTCGCGGGCGGCGGGGAACATCGCCGGGGCGCACAGAGGACTCGCTCCTCCGCGGCGCGCTCACCTCCAGCCAAGGCGCAGCAGCAGCGACATCTTGCACGATTCCCCTCCTCGCCCTGCTCAGCAGCACCAGCAGCAGGACATCCTGCCCGGCGGCGGAGATTCCCCTCTCTCCTTCCTCCTCCTCCTGCTGCTGCTTCCCCGGGATAACGGGACGCACGGACGGGAGGCCCGCCAAATGAGCGACGCCAAAAGCCGACGCGCTGCCTCGGCGTTGCAAATGCACGGGTTAAACGGTAGGGGAGCAGGTGCATGGTTGCGAGAGGGGCGCCTGCGCCGAATGGGGGCGGAGTGGGGTGGGGGTAGAGGAGAGAGAAAAGAAAGGGGGGCGGGCGGACATAGGGGAGCGTTAGCGGGTGTGTGAGTGCGCGGACTCCCCTTCTGGAAGGGGCGAGAGGGGCGCTGGCGGGATGCAAAGGCTGGCAGAGAGAAGGAAGCAGCAGCAGGAATGCATTTGCAGCAGCTTCGGAATCCCGTCCAAGCGCCCGGCAGGGCGCCTCCCTCCCGCCGGCAGAAGGATTAAGAGGCCGCGCAAATGGCTTTAATCCGGATTAATGAAGACCGCCGCCGCCATCACTCAGAGGCCCTGGCTTCTCTTGTACAAAATCATGAAGGCAGTGATCATAAGGCCGCGAGGCTCGGCAAAGCGCAGCACAAGCAAAAACCTTTCCAAAATGCAAAGGAGACGGGGGGCGGGGGGGAGGAGAGAAAAAACTGCACCCGCTTTAATTATGGTGGATTAACTGGCAGGACTCCAGCAGCATCGCATTCTCCCCTGTTCGGGTCTACTCGGATGTAAGCCCCGTTGACTTCAACTGCATTTGCGCCTAGGCAGGTCCCGCTGAATTGACCCTATGCAGCTAGCTAGGATTTACTTCTGAGTGGACAGTATTAGGGTTACAAGGGCTCTGATTGAAATAATTGGTCTAAGATATTCATTATCTTCGTTGACTGTCCATGAGTTCCAAAGAGGAAGAAAAAAAGGTTCTCTGTCCACTTTCGCCATGCCATTTTGCATAATTTAATAAGCTACCTCTTGCTCGTCTTTTCTCTAAACGAAAAAGTTCCAAACGCTGCAACCTTTCTTCATTACGTAGTCGCTATACCCCCCCCTGATAATTTTGGTTGCCCTTTTCCAAAACTTCCCCAACGTTATCCTTTTTCAGGTGAGGCGAACAGATCTGGGCACTACAATATTCCGAAGGCAGTCGCACCATTATGATGCCTGCAGTTTCATTTGTAATTCCTTTCCTAGAGTGGAGTTTGCTTTTCTCACAGCTGCTGCCCAGTGGGTCAACATCCTCATCAAGCTATCCATTAGGACCCCCAAGGTCTCCTTCCTGGTCAGTCACTGCCAATTCAGACCCCATGTGAAGTTCAGGTTTTTGTGTGTGTGCCAACATGCACCAGTTTGCACTTGTATACATTGAACTGCATTTGCCATTTTGCCACCCCTTCACTCAGCTAGGAGACCTTCACAGTCTCTTTGTTTCAATAACCCTGTACGTTTTAGTATCACTAGCAAAGTTGGCCACCTCATGGCTCACCCATCTTGATCGTTTGTGCACAAGTTCCCAAAGCCAAATCTTTGGGGGAATTCCACTTTCTAGTCCTCTCCATTTAGAAAACTGTCCGCCTATTCCTGCTTGCTGCTTCCTCCAATTAACAGGTTCCTGATCCACAAGGGGCTTCCTGGAGAAGCTTCACCTGTTGAACTGTTACACTGACACACTACTATGAATGGGACAGGAGTCCTGCCAGAAACTGTAGGCGGGAGGGAACAGATCCAAGATTCTGGAATGCCTGTGTGACGGGGTGGGAAAAGCCTTTGTCTTCAGCTGGGTTTTTTGGCACTGGGACTGGTGCCATCAGATGTGGGGCGCGTCTGCAATGGGTCACATGCTGCACACCGCCCCCCTTTTGGAAGAGAAAGGAGAAACCCACAAACTCCATTTTAATGATCAAAATTTAATATATATTTTTAACTGCCGCTATATCTGAATTGATTCTGTTATACCCAATTGCAATCCAATGTATTCCTGTTGCGTTTTATGATTTTTCTGATATTGTAAGTGAGCTGGGAACTGGTCTGTGACCGTAATAATAAAATTCAACAGATGGCAAAGCAGCTCTAAACTCTGCCATTTCACAACACCCGAAAGCAACTTCCTGAAGCAGCCTCCTCACTCTACCTAATGACAGGATCAGGTTCCTGTGCATTTCTAGGGACTGGCCTGTTGGTCTATGCAGAATTCAGATGAGCTTTGCTGGCTGATGGTGGCATGTAGACTAGATCACATCGAAAGAGAAGCATGTGAATGAACTCCAATATGAACCCCCAATGGTCATCTGGTCCATCCCCCTTCAATGGAGGAATCTCAACTAGATCATATATGACAGATGGATGTCCAACCTCTGCTTAAAAACCTCCAAGGAAGGCGAGTCCAGCACCAGAGTGAAGTATTTAATTAGCCATTTCTGGCAGTCCTGCTCTCAGAGTGCGCCTTTCATATTTCTGTATCTCGACTTATTATTCAATATTGAAGCTTACAGAAGATTCAGACGTTTTCAAAGCCTAACGGCATGCTTAGCAGCAGGTATTACACAGTGTCAGAAGACATTAGAGAGAATCTAACATCTCAAGCTTAATGGTTCATGGCACCTAATTATTTTAGGTGCTTGGGGGGCGGGAACAGGAGGAGGGCGTTGGCTGCATTTGGGTTTCTCTCTCCAGTCCTAATGCTTCGGAGGCTAACTGATTTGTTGCATCATTTGCAAAGGCCCCAGCAGAGGCATACCTGGGCTCCCTTGTGGCCTTGTCAAGGAGCTGCATTGGTGGCCCCTATGCCTTGCATCCTCCATAAGGAGATATATCTGTGCCACTGAAGCTGGGAGAGACCATGGGCCAGAAACTCCAAAAGTGTGCCTTGCATCTTTCGCACTGCGCCAGTGACTTCTTTCGCAGCCACTGGGGTCTGCTGTGCTCTGCCTCTCCTCCTCCTCCTCCTCGATGGTCCATCTGCCTGCTTGCCCTCTGCTCACTGCTTTGTCTTCTGCCTCCTTCCTCCATTGCTTTCTTTTTCTTCCTGCCACTCACGACCACTCTCTCCATCTTTCTTCCCTCTGAGCTCCGCTGGGTGCTCTGTTCACACTTCTAATAGTGCCACATACCAGCCACCGGATTCCTTTGCTGAGGCACCCAGAGGAGTCCGTGTGCCTTGCCTGGCCCACCCAGAGCAGCGGCCTGGGGAGTGCACAGATGGCCAGGTGGGCTCCTAGCCCAGACCCTCCTATTTTCCAGGAACAGTCTCAGATTTACAGAAGCTGACACAGTTCCTGATTTGATCCTGGAATGTCCCGCTTTTCCTTAGGACGTCCCTATTTTCTTGGAGAAATGTTGGAGGGTATGGAGTTATGCAACCCCCAAGCCCAGGAGATAAGTAACTATACAAGAGCACATCTGAAGGCAGCCCTGTGTAGGAAAGTTTTTAAATGTGCAATGTTTTATTTTGTTTTCATATATGTTGGAAGCCACCCAGAATGGCTGGGGCAGCTCAGTCAGATGGGTGGGATATTATAATAATAATAATAATAATAATAATAATAATAATAATAATAATAATAATAATATTTCATCAGGGAAATGTTGGAGGTTATACTAACCAGGGGTCAGCAACCCTTTTCAGCCATGGGCCAATTCACCCTCCCTCAGACCATGTGGTGGGCCGGATTATATTTTGAAAAAAAATATGAATGAATTCCTATGCCCCACAAATAACCCAGAGATGCATTTTAAATAAAAGGACACATTCTACTCATGTAAAAACACGCTGATTCCCAGACTGTACGCGGGCCGGATTGAGAAGACGAATGGGCTGCATACGGCCCCCGGGCCTTAGGTTGCCTACCCCTGTACAGTGGTATCTCAGGTTAAGTACTTAATTCGTTCCGGAGGTCCGTTCTTAACCTGAAACTATTCTTAACCTGAAGCACCACTTTAGCTGATGGGGTTTCCTGCTGCTGCCAGGCCGCCGGAGCACGATTTCTATTCCCATCCTGAAGCAAAGTTCTTAACCCAAGGTACTATTTCTGGGTTAGTGGAGTCTGTTACCTGAAGTGTATGTAACCCGAGGTACCACTGTACTAACCGCTCCAAGCCAGATTGGAGAGGCATGGTTTTTGTGCGCCCCTCCCCCCGGGCCTGCACCCTTGGTGGAGGGCAACTTAGACAGCCCCTAGGTATGCCGCTGGGTGCCAGAGAATTAGAGACATTTGTAGAGGATAAGGCTATCAACAGTGGTTCCGCTCCTTCCTCCTGGGCCGTGTTCAGAAAGTGGTGGTGGGGGGATGAGTGTTCAGACCCCTGGGCTCTCACTTGTGGGGTGCCTCAGGGTTCTGTCCTCTCCCCCATGCTTTTCAACATCTACATGCAGCCGCTGGGAGAGATCATCAGGGGGTTTGGGCTGGGTGTTCATCAGTATGCGGATGATACCCAGCTCTACCTCTCTTTCAAATCAGAACCAGTGAAGGCGGTGACAGTCCTGTGTGAGTGTCTGGAGGCGGTTGGAGGATGGATGGCGGCTAACAGATTGAGATTGAATCCTGACAAGACAGAAGTACTGTTTCTGGGGGACAGGAGGCGGGCAGGTGTGGAGGATTCCCTGGTCCTGAATGGGGTAACTGTGCCCCTGAAGGACCAGGTGCGCAGCCTGGGAGTCATTTTGGACTCACAGCTGTCCATGGAGGCGCAGGTTAAATCCGTGTCCAGGGCAGCTGTGAACCAGCTCCATCTGGTACGCAGGCTGAGACCCTATCTGCCTGCGGACTGCCTCGCCAGAGTGGTGTATGCTCTGGTTATCTCCCGCTTGGACTACTGCAATGCGTTCTACGTGGGGCTACCTTTGAAGGTGACCCAGAAACTACAACTAATCCAGAACGCAGCAGCCAGACTGGTGACTGGGAGCAGCCGCCGAGACCATATAACACCGGTCTTGAAAGACCTACATTGGCTCCCAGTACGTTTCCGAGCACAATTCAAAGTGTTGGTGCTGACCTTTAAAGCCCTAAACGGCCTCGGTCCAGTATACCTGAAGGAGCGTCTCCACCCCCATCGTTCTACCTAGACACTGAGGTCCAGCACCGAGGGCCTTCTGGCGGTTCCCTCACTGTGAGAAGCCAAGTTACAGGGAACCAGGCAGAGGGTCTTCTCGGTAGTGGCGCCCTCCCTGTGGAACGCCCTCCCACCAGATGTCAAAGAGAACAACAACTACCAGACTTTTAGAAGACATCTGAAGGCAGCCCTGTTTAGGGAAGCTTTTAATGTTCAATGTATCACAGTATTTTAATATTCTTTTGGAAGCCGCCCAGAGTGGCTGGGGAAACCCAGCCAGATGGGCGGGGTATAAATAATAAATTATTATTATTATTATTATTATTATTATTATTATTATTATTATTATTATTATCAGCATTATGGCCATTTTCTCCTTCCAGTGTCGGAGGCAGTGAAGTGCCTCTGAATCCAGTCGCAAGGAATCGCAAGTCGGGAGCGTTGCTGTAGCACTCAGGTCCCGCTTTTGGGCATCCTAAAAGAGGCATCTGGTTGGCCTCTGTGAGAAAGCGATGCTGGACTAGACGGGCCCCAGCAGCCAGGGTCTTAGAATCATGGAATTGGAGAGTTGGAATAAAGGGACCCCAAGGTCCATCCAGTCTAACCCCACCTCCGCAATGCTTGCGTTCTTCCCTCCGCGTTCGCAAATAAAGCACGCAAATAAGACACAGTGCTGGGCACTGGAAAAAAAAGTGTTACAAGCGAATAAATGATGCTTCCAGCCCCGGAGAAGGTATAAAAGCAAAGCACCAATGCAGGCGCAACGAGGCTCCTGGTCCTCAGCCCATCGCTGCATCCCAGCGCGCTTTAACGCTTTGATGCCAGTTCCCAATACCGCGCCAGTCACAAAGATGGAGTGCCCGTCCCGTTTGGCAGCGAGGGCGCCTGCGCAGAGAGGGACTCCGGCATATACGTGACCCGGAAGAGGATCGCTCCGGCGGGGTCATGTGCAAAGGCTCTATCCAACTCAGGGGCAGCTGAAAGGGGGCCGGTACCAGTTGCTGGAAGGGGGCGAATGGCCGGCGCGAGGAGAGGGGCTCGGCGCCCGGGTTCTCTTGGAGGGCGAGAGCCGACCCAGGTTTGCCGAGTGGCCGGAGGAGTCGGAGCTGCTGGGTTTACTATGCAAAAGGGAGGGGAGGGGAAATGGGGTGGGTGGGGGCTATGGGGTTTGCTCTCTCCGCCACCCCGTAGGATTTAGTGCTGCAGGCTGGCTGACTCTGAGCACGGGCAGAGTGCCAGGGGAAGGGGGGATTGCGAAGGTGCTGGACTTTGCCATTCCTCCCCCAAAATGTCTGGTCTCCTGACTGGGTGCCTGCGAGCATGTACAGAGTGCCACCTTTCTTCGGCAAAGCCATTTGGATCTTTTCCCAAGGGCAGTGTGCTTCTGGGGACGGGCAGGTTGTCTTTCTTTTCAGACGGGGTGGGTGGGCATGAAGGCTGAGTCCGTGTTCCTCACTCTACCCCTGCTGCAAAGTGCTGTCCTTTCTTCCTTTTTTATTATTAATTTTTTTTATCCTACAGAATATAAAGTACAATAAACATTGAATACTCTTTCTCTCTCTCTCTGAGTGTATTTACATCTCTTCCTGTTGTGTGTTGTTACCACTCTTTCTGTACCACTCTTTGATTTAAAATGCACAGGGCAAATTACAATTCATTAAATTGTCAGGGTGGGGGGAAACAATAAACCAGCAGTAACCAAGGAAGTGATGGCCATGACGGTAGGATTCTGGGTCTGGGAGGCACCCTTGGGTGAAGATGGAGTGCTGTCAAATATCTTGGGTGTAAGCCATGACCCTTAGATGAGTATTACTCATGAACTGGGAGCACTGCTGCCAGAGGCAGTATGGTTGCATCCATTCTTTAACAGTCATGGCTTCCCCCAAAAGAATCCTGGGAACTGTAGTTTATTAGAGGTGCTGGGAACTGCAGTTCTCCGAGGGGGTCTCCTAGCAACTCTCACCATCCTTAACAAACCACAGTTCCCAGGATTCTTTGCGGGAAGCCATGACTCTAAGATGTGGACGTGATCTATGCCCCTGAGCATGAGCACCAGTTGTGGGGATTGTGGAAAAGGCTATTTATTGGTGTTCTTGTGTCCTGGGCTTCCCAGAGGCATCTGTTTGGCCACTATGAGAACAGGGGGTTGGGACAATGTGGCCCTTTGGCCTGATCCAGTAGCCAAGCTTTCCTGATGTTCATTATTGTCCCGACAGCTGCCTGTCTGATCTCCTGAGCCCCGGTTTGGGAACTAGTGCCAGATCCCAAAGTTCTCCAAGAGAACTTGATTACCTGGGCCATGACGAGCAACCTGGACATCTTTGTGGGCAACACCACCCTGATTGATGAGGAGGTCTACCAACTCTGGCTGGATGGCTACACAGGTAAGGCTGGATCCCTGTTTTTTGTTCTCTCATTCATTCACAGGTAGGGTGTAATGGTTTAAGTCACAGAGGTGGATAACCTTTTCCAGCCTGAGGGCCACATTCCCTTCTGGGGGCCGCATGCCAGTGGTGGTCACAATACCTCCGGGGCCGCCTCTCTCCATATGAACTTACCTGGACCCTGAGATCATCCTCTGAGGCCTTTCTTCATGTGCCTTCTCCATGAGAGGTCTGGAGGGTGGCAACACGAGGACGGGCCTTTTCTGTGATGGCTCCTCGCTTGTGAAATGCTTTCCCCAGGGAGGTTCTCCTGGTGCCTTCATTATGCGCCTTTAGGTACCAGGCAAAAAATGATCCTCTTTACCCAGGCCTTTGGCTGATTAACACCCAGTGCCTTTTAAAAATGTGTTGAGAGGGGGGTTATTGGGTTCGGCTGGCTGACATTTTTTACCTGGCGCCTAATGATGTCTTCTTCTTTGGCGATCACTCGTAGCCGAGTAAAATTGTCTTCCATAATATAATGAAGGCAGCAGCTGAACCTCTCTGGGGAGAGCATTCCACAAACGGGGAGCCACTGCAGAAAAGGCCCGTTCAACGGAACAAAACAAAACAAAACATAAACCCTGGAGAGCCAGTGCAGACAATACGGAGCTAGATAGACTCATTGCTGTGCCCTGACATAAGGCAACTTCCTATTGTCCTGAAGGAAAGTGGGAGCAGAGAGTCATGAATGGGGTTATAAGCTGTATTTCTGGAATGGCGGCTCTCCAAGTGATTTGGGGCTACAGCTCCCTGACCCCTGGTCCTGCTGCTGTAAGTTGCAACCCCACTGCACCCAGAGGGGCCTGACAGGCTTCCCCACCCCCTTCTGAGGATTTCACCCATCACATGTTTCCGGATACGGACACTTGCCTCCTGCCCCCGCAGTGAACGACGCGGTGACGCGCCGCATCCGCAGCGGGATCCTGGAGCAGACGGGGGCCACGGTTGACGTGCTCCAGAGCGACACCATGGACCACTACCGCACTTTCTACATGCTGGAGCGCCTCCTGCACTCGCCTCCCAAGCTGCTGAACCAGCTGCTCTTCCAGATCCCCCCTTGTCGCCAGACCATGCTGATCGAGAGGTGGGGCAGGGCAGCTGGCGAAGAAGCCAAGGGTGGCGTGGGCGAGGGGGCAGGGATGTTAAGGGGGAGCCAGAGGGGGGATTGGGGCAGGATTCTTGGTGGAGGATCCCTTGGGGGGAAGGCAAAGGTTGGAGGGTGAGGCAGGCGTATTCATACATCAGCATGAGTTGATTGATCGATTGAATTTCTATGCCACTTTTTTCTTCTTTTCTATTTTTCAATAAAGAATACAGTCAAACCTCGGTTGCTGAACGTAATCCGTTCTGGAAGCCCGTCCGGCTTCCAAAATGTTTGACAACCGAGGCGCAGCTTCTGATGGGTTGCAGGAGCTTCCTGCATTCAAGCAGAAGCCGTGTCAGATGTTTGGCTTTCAAAATACATTCAAAAACCAGAACACTTACTTCCGGGTTTGTGGCATTCAGGAGCCGAAACGTTCCAAAACGGAGGCGTTTGGGAGCTGAGGTTTCACTGTGTGTGTGTGTGTATGAATTTCTGTGCCACTTCAAATGAATCCCGCAGTGGCTTACAAACAATAAATAACAATAACATGATACAACATCACCTGTGCAGCACAAACCATATAAAATAATTAACAAACCACCAATAAAACAATTACAATCTATGAAACGCTATTGACACAGCAGTTACTAATAATAAGCTGAGTCACAAGTACAGCAAAAGTCATAGGATCAATATGGGGTTTATCAATATCAACGCTATTGACAAAACAGTAACTAAAAATGAGCTAAGCATCTCAATTGCAGCAGAAGGTGTATTAACAGATCCATACGGCATCTATAAAACAATATAGGGCAGCAGGGAATGATGGGAGTTGTAGTCTGGCTGTATCGGGAGGGCCACAGGTACTAAGCTTACCTTCTGTTGTCTTGTCCTGTTCCTTGCCTGCCCCTTCTGGCGGCAGGTATTACGCCTTCGACGAGGCCTTTGTACGGGAGGTGCTGGGCAAAAAGCTCTCCAAAGGCACCAAGAAAGACCTGGACGACATCAGCGTCAAAACCGGGGTGACCCTCAAGAGTTGTCGGCGGCAGGTAATCTCTCGTCCCTTTGTGGGTGGCAGGGGAACCCCATGGAACCCCTCTGACTCTTTCCCCAGGATGCCTGGGCAGGGTGGAAATAAAAGGGCACTGCCTGGGTGTCAGAAGTGTAGGAATGTCGCACAGGGCACCTTTCCCCCAACCTGGCACCCTCCGGTTGCTCTGGACTACAACTCCAACCACCCGCTTTCTCAAAAGATTTATCAGAGGTTGCTAGTCCTGCGTTTCCCTTGATGAGGCTGTTGAACCTATTTAAGCCTGTGGTGTCGATGAGGCCTGTCTGTTTCTGCTCTGTTTCAGTTTGACAATTTCAAGCGGGTCTTTAAGGCCGTGGAAGAGCTCCGTGGGTCTCTGGTGGAAAACATTCAGCAGCATTTCCTACTCTCGGACCGGTTAGCCGGGTAAGGGGCAGCGGGAGGGCACTGTGCCCTGGGATTTTTGTTTGTTCGTTTCAGTATATTTAAATATATTATCTTCCGATCTCAGGGCAGGTAGCAAATCAGTTTATGTTCAGGCAACCTAAGAAATGTGTCTAAAATCAGCTGTACAAAACATCAGTCATAACAACCTTTTATGGGGCCAGCCCAGCTCCTTACAGCAGCAGAGGCTAATGCTAGCCACTCAAAGGAGCCCCACAACATGGTTGTGTGAGGCCCTTGACTTGTCTAGGATGTTCCACAAAAAAGGTTTATGGGGTGACAGGGAGGCAATGGCTGAGATTTAGTGGAGTGGCTTTCTTAGTAGCATTAAACCTCCCCTCCATCTGTCCGTCCGCCCCACAGGGACTATGCAGCCATCGTTTTCTTCGCCAACAGCCGATTTGAGACAGGCAAAAAGAAGCTGCAGTACCTGACGTTTGAAGACTTTGCGTACTGTGCTGAGCAGATGATTCAGAACTGGACTTTGGGGGCAGTGGGTGAGTTTTGGACCCACGTAGCAAGATTCTCGTCCTCGCGTTTGTGAAGCGGAAACTGGGAAGTTACGCCACCTTTCCTTATATCCGTCTTGGAAAAGATTTGTGGTTTGTCTGGAGGGAGCTAAATTGTGGGTCCAGGCACGCCAAGTAGGATGGGGAATCCTTTTTGATCTTCATCTCCCTGCTCCCAGCCCCACCACACACACATGCTCGGCAGGTCTACTTTGCAAGGTCAGTGGGACCACCCACCTGTCAAAGTTGACTCACGGGGGTCAGGAGGGAGATTGCTCCTAACTCCTCCTTCGTCATCTGACATGCAGGCAGCTCAATCCTGCTTCATCCAGCTGCACCGCTGTCTGGGGTCGTGGGTCTGAGTCCCACATTGGGCAAAAAGATTCCAGCATTTTAGGGGGTTGGACGAGATGATCCTTGGGGTCACTTCCAATGCTACAATTCTGTGACATCGCCTATGACATCAGGCTGCTGGGCATGGCTAGAGGGAAACAGTCTCACAGTCCGGCTGGAGAGGCCCAGCGGACTAAGTTCAGCCTTTGGGTCATCAATTCTCCACCGCCATGCTAAGCCAAACCGTGACTTAGCTCAGCAGCAGCAGGGCTGTAGAAAGAGCAAAATGTCTCCTCCCTGGGAGACCTGGGCATTTGTCCATTTGTGTCCAGCCTCTCTCTCCAAATGCCCTCTGTCTTGCCTTGGCAGATACAAACGTGGATGATATGGATGTCGACCTGGATAAGGAATTCTTGCAGGGCCTGAAGGAGCTAAAGATTCTGATTGCTGACAAAGACTTGTTAGATCTGCACAAGAGGTACCTCGGATACAGCCTTAGCCGAGTGGGGTGGGGGCTGTTTGCAAAACAACCAGGACGTGGTTGGAGCAAAGGGGAATTTGGCACTTTGCCATTTGCCCTTTGAGGTTTCAGGGCTAGAGCCCGGGTTGTAGGGAGCCTACGTCTCCCCCTAGATGTTAGACTACAACTCCCATCAGCCACAACCAGCGTGGCCAATGGCCAGGGACAATGGGAGTGCAGTAGCTTCTGGAGGGAACCCCCACCCTGCTTCTAGAGCCCTAATCATAAGCCACCGTAAAATAAGACACGTAAGGCCTTCTCTGACCTCTCCTGCTTGTTCCCTCCCCATCCAGTTTGGTGTGCACAGCCTTGCGGGGAAAGATTTCTGTGTACAACGAGGTGGAAGCTAATTTCAAGGTATGGCATGGAGGGGCCCTCACTGGGATACATTCTTTAGTTTTGGGACCCTCTTTCCAGCAGCTCCTCCCTCCCTCCAAGTGGCTGATACGAACTTTGCGCTTGATATTTGTTGGTGCACTTGGCCTGCTACTTCACTCCTGGCCATCAGAGGGGGCTGTTGTCCTTTGGAAAATCTCAATCCCGCAGACACAAACTGGGGTGGGGTGGGTTGGCAGCAGCATAAGAAGGCTCTCTTGTGACCCTTCCGTTAACCCTTGCAGAACCTCTCCCGAGCCCTGATCAACATTGCCTCAAAGCTCACCCACAGCAAAGATGTCCGTGACTTTTTTGTGGATCTGGTGGAGAAGGTAAGCAGTCTCCCCTCCCCTCCCCATCTGAGCACCCCCTCCCACCAGTGGATCGTGCCTGAATCACTGGGGATGGAGGCTGGGATGTCAAAATAAAAAATCACCAATGAATTAAATGATGATTAAATGTGTTTAGAGCCTAAGCATGCCTGCCACTTTTCAGAGTATAAGAAAGCAGGTCCCTGTCCCAAGGAGCTAACAATTAGAAAAAAATCATATAGGGATAAAAAAAACAGAGGTGTGTGGACCAGGGACTGGGGGCATGGCTGGGGGGGGGGATGCGGGGAGGGTCCTGAGGGTCATGCAGAGAGACTTGGAGGCCCTCATTTGTTCCTCAGGCCTGAGGTCCTGTGAGATGTGCTGCCGCACTCTTGCCTTGATGCTTGTCATCTCCCATTGCAGTTTGTTGAGCCTTTTCGGTCGGACAAATGGAGCCCAAACGACGTGCGTCTCTTTCTGACACAGTACACGGCTTGTGCTCACACGCTGGATGCCTTCAGGTTTGTAGGAACGCCAGCGGCCAACCAGCTCCCAACACCTGGATTCTCCTCTGTTCCCTCCCTCCCCGCCTTTGCCAATGAATTGCTTACTTGCACTAGTAAAGCCTTATATAATTGTCCTTTTTTTTGCCTTTATACTTGCCCTTCTTCCTGCAAAACAGCCCCCCTCCGTATTATTATTATTTTTAAGTGGAAAAGATCCCACTCTCAGTCTTCCAGCAAAAACATTTTCTCCCTTTCTCACAAAGGATCGCTTCCAAATAAGTTGTATTTAAAGCAGGTCCACTGACACGAATTAAGCTAGCCATGTCCATTAATTTCAACTGGTCTACTCTATAAGTAGGGCTAACTTTTGCAAAAGACCCACACCTTTTGAGTAAAACTGGGGGATCTGCTAACACAAGATAACGACCAGCTTGGACAGCTTTAAAAAGCTGTTCAGAAAGATGCTTAGGAGGTTGAGGTAATTTTAATCCATATTAGTATTTTAACTATTGTATGTTTTAAAAGTAGTGTTGTGATTTTTTCCCCTTGCATTTTACTGCTTCAACTTTTGTAAACCGCTTTGAGGGTGTTTAATTTTTTGTAGTATTTTTTTTTACAACCAAACAGTGTATAAATTTTATGAAATAAATAAACAATAAAAGCTCAGACAAGTTGCTGGAGGGCAAGGTGATGCGATAACTGCAGGATCACTGTGCCAGTATCACTGAATACCAGTTATTGGGAGGCAAGAGTGGGAGAGGGCTGTTGTCCTCCTCTCATAAGACAAGCCCTGATGGATCAGGCCCATTGCCCGTCTAATCCAGCATCCTTGTTCTCATTCTGGACATTAAATGCCAATGGGACGCTTGAAAGCAGGACCTGTGTGCCACGGCAACTCTCCCCAGCAACCGGTAGAAACTTAACAGCCTCCAACAGTGGAGGGGAGAACATAGCCATTGTGGCTGGTAGCCACAGATTAGCTGCCTTCCGTTCCATGAATTTGCCAAATGCCCTCTTAAAGCCATCCAAGATGGCGGCCATCAGGTCATGTTGTCCTGCCATCTGGTTAACCTCTTTCCCCCTCCCCTTCTCCTGCAGGCATCAAGCTCTCTGGGAAAGATACATGGGGACGCTGAAAGCTTGCCTTCTGAAGATGTACCATGACTGAGCTCTGCACTTAGTTCTTTTTTTTGGGGGGGGGGGAGGAAATCACCCTTAGGTGCAACAAGTTCCAGGCAAAAGAGAACCCGGAGCCCTTCTGCAGGGGAGACGTTTGCTGTTCGCTTGCTGGCTGCGGCTGTCCTGCGCAGACGCACACAGTTGTGTGTCCACACACGGCGCAACCACCAAGTGTCACTCTTTTCTCTCTACATCTTCAGCAATTAAGGGTTAAAACTGTTGTTGGCGTTGAGAAATAAAGGAGGAGTCCTCACAGATGTTGCTTGATTTGTCTGATTCTGGATGGCCTGACTGTCAATAGGCCCCACGGCAAATCTATCTATTTTTCCTTCTCTTGTTTTCTTGTTTTCCCCATGTTGAGTTACGTTCTCCATGTTTCCACAACCATTTGCAATATTTAGTTGCAAACTGTTCGCTAGCATTATGATGTAACTTGCTCCTCATCTCCAATGTTTGTATGCAATTCTGCCAAATGCCCACATTTTTGCAAAGCGATTTTTTTGCTAATATAATACAGTTGCGGGGTTTTGGTTTTTATTTTCATGAACCCATGCACGCTTTCCCTCTGTGCATTTTTTATACACATAACTTGCCTGGACATTGCAAAATTTGGAGAGGTGCAGATTTCAAAGGCTGCCTGTGTTTCGCTTCTCATATAGTTTTGGAAAGTGGAGGATTGGATAGGTTCACCTTTTAAATGTAAACTGAATCATAGCCCCTCTCCCCGACTCCCACATTTCTTACTTAACAGCATTTGATCTGAGGTTGCTTGAATTTTCTCTTCAGCACATCAAACCGGTGTGCATCTTTAGTACATAGGAAGCTGCCCAGAGCCAGACGCTTGGTGCATGCAGCTCAGTGCTGTGAACCCATGGGGTAGGGGACAGATGCATCCTTCTAGACCTTTCCTCCTGGCCTTTGGGACTCTCCCCAAGCCACCTTGTCTCCAGTGTGGCATAATGGTTATAGAGTGTTGGGCTAGGACCTGGGAGAGCCGGGTTCAAATCCTTTCTCAGCCATGAAGCTTGCTGGGTGACCTTGGGCCAGTCACTGCCTCTCAGACTAATCTACCTCACAAGGTGGTTGTGAAGATGAAATGGGGAGGAGGAGAACGATATGCACCACCTTGAGGTCCTTGGAAGATAAAGGTGATATATAAATGCAATAAATAAAATATTAATGACTCGTGCATGCCTGCATGGGGGAATAGAGTGCTGTGTGTGAAACTGACCTACTGTACATAGGTAAATTTGCCTGTTTTCCCCACTTTGTCCCTGGTGGGTTCTGACTACTCTTCCTCCCCCCCCCCCCAATTTTTCAAATTAATTTTCCAAATTTATAACAAACCTATCAACAAATAAGAAAAGAAAACATCAAAAAACAAACAAGCAAACATAAATCCTAACTGTAATAATTCCACTTTTGTTAACATTGTTGGGTGACTTCCTCGAACCCCCCTGGCTGAATTTCCATATATATCATTGTAGCAGTTTTCCAAAACTAATTTCCCCTAAAATTTACTTAATCAATTAACCTCTTTTCTTTCTTATCATTTTAACTTTAAACATATTATTCTATAACATCACATATTTAAATCCTAAGCCAATCCAATACTTGCAAGTAATTCCATTTAAGTTATCTTAACATATTTAGCTAAATAGTCTTTAAATTTCTTCCATTCCTCCTGGTACCCCTCCTCCTTCTGGTCACAGACTCTTCCGGTCAGATCGGCTAGCTCCCAAAAGTCCATCATCTTCATCTGCCACTGACTACTTTTCCTTTTACATCCTGTACAACCCTGTACATCTCACCCCCTCCTGCGCACCTGCCCTGCTGGAGGAGACAGAAATCGGGATGTTACAGGCAGGTTAATTGTGCCCCCCAGCCAGCTGCCTCCCTTCCTCATTCCTTTCTAGCAACCCTGCGGGCGGGAACAGTTTTCTCTCCATCATTGCACCTGGCATGGGCCTGCAAGGAGTTCTCTGTAGCAAAGGAGAAGCAGGAAGCCAGATTCTAGGCCTAGTGATCAGATGGGAGCAGGGCCTAGCAGCGAGGCAGAGCTGGTGGTGCAGAATGGAGGGGTGGGGTGCCCTGCCTTTTACCCACCAACCCCAATTCCACTTTGTGGGTATGGAGAAGTGCGGTTACTCAGGAGTAAAAGGGATTCTAGTTTCACAGGCCCAAGTTGGGGAGGCAGTAGGGACAGACTAAAGGCCGTGGTTCAGTGCTAGAGCACCTGTTTTTCAGCGATAAGGCGCCCTGAGTTCAGTCCTCTGCATCTCAAGGTGAGACTTGGAGAGATTCCCGGCCTGACACCCTGGACAGTTGCTGACAGTCGATGTTGACATTCACTGAGCTAGATCAGCCAATGGTCTGAACTGATAATGAGGCCTGTTCCCATATTCCTATTTAAGTCAGCATCGCCACCCATAAAAAACAGGTTTGTTTCATGTGTATGTCATGAAATTCTACTCAATATTGATCCAGAGCAGAACTCCAGTGTATAGTTAGCAGGGTAAAACTTAAACATGTTGCAGGATTCCCAAAAAAATAGACCAGCAGCAGTTACCGTATTTTTTGCTCTATAAGACTCACTTTTTCCCTCCTAAAAAGTAAGGGGAAATGTGTGTGCGTCTTATGGAGCGAATGCAGGCTGCGCAGCTATCCCAGAAGCCAGAACAGCAAGAGGGATTGCTGCTTTCACTGCGCAGGGATCCCTCTTGCTGTTCTGGCTTCTGAGATTCAGAATATTGTTTTTCTTGTTTTCCTCCTCCAAAAACTAGGTGCGTCTTGTGTTCTGGTGCGTCTTATAGAGCGAAAAATACGGTATATTTCATCCAGCAGAGCTTGACTGCTACTGAAAGCAAATGAGCATAATGGTCACAAATCCAGTACATTCAGGATTGGCCCTGTCCATAAGAAATCCAATTACAGCAGACTTAACTTAAACTTACAATAACTTATAAGACTAAACCTTAACCCTATATACAGAACACCACACCAGAAAGAAGAGAGATGGAAAGAGAAAGTCGGGTCTGGGATTGCCACCATGGAAGGGCAAGGGAGAAACGGCAGTGGGGGTAGATATTATCAGCGAAGGGTTTTGCGATGCGGTGATGCTTGAACCCCTTCCAATCTACGCCCCGTCCCAAGGGACGTGGGTAGGGTGAGCAGGGATTACCCACCTCCATCATTGGTGCTGTGAGCAATAAAATGTGATAAAATCAATGACAATAAAAGCAATTTCCAATTCAATATAAATTTATATTGAGATTTAAAAACAAACAAACAAACAAACAAAAACCACTTAATATTTATTTCATTTCATTTGTGAAAATTTTCCCCAAAGCAGGTTTTTAAAAATCAAGTACAATGGCATCTAACATTTCCCTTCGTGCAGTTCCCTTGAAATGCAGTGGAAGCCATTCCTAGAGCGAAGATGTCCTCTTTCTGTCCTTGCTCACAGATTTCGTTACAGTTCTTCCGCTCCACCCATCGAAGCCCGCTCTTGCGCCTTGAGGACTAGAAACGTGCTTTTGCGAAGACGGCGCTCAGGCTTCCAAGGCTGCCCTGGGCCGATTCCTGCGCCCGTGGGGCAACTGTCAAGAGGAAGGCGAGATACCCTGGCCCAAGCCAGATGGTCCCATAGCACCGGGGCGCCGACCTTAACGCGCGCTTTCTGCCCGGGCGTGCGCGGCGCCTTTGGGATTCAACTCTGCTGCCCTTTGCAGGGGAGGCTGGGCGATGAGGGCTGCGAACAGCTGGCCAGGAAAGGGTGTTCGCTGGGAGCTAAGTGGAACCAGATGTTGGGTGGAATCCTTTTGGCAACTCCGGCTGCCTGGCGGGGGGCCAGGAATTCAGCGTGGGGGGCTGGAGAGGGGAGCCAGCGCACAGTCTCCCAGGGAGCCCGCGCCTAACACTTCGCGCTCCGCACGCAGCCGGGATCGGGGCGCGTTTGGAGAAGGCAAGAGAGGGTGCCGGGGGGTGCCAGGCGGCTGCCAGCGTGGTGAGTGACGGGATGTGGGGTTTGGGGGTGGGGAGGGAGAAGGGGCTGGAGGAAGAAGGAGAAGGCCCGGGCCTGAAAGAGAGAGAGAGAGAGCGTGCGCCAGAGGAAAACATCCCTGCGCACTCTCCCAAAGTTGGTGATCCCATCCTAGGGAGAGCCCAGATTCATTGCCGTGGGAGGTGCCAGGCAGGCCCCCTCTCACTGTGCCAAGCCAAAGATGTTTGAGGAGGGGGAGAGAGACCTGATACTTCCTTTGAACTAAGTGAAAAGTTTCAAGGTGCCTTCTTACATCGGAGACAATGTAGGATCTCGGCTTCTCCAGATCTCCAGGGATCACTTTGCTTGCCCCCACCCCCGGCACCCTGTGCCCCTCTCTCGCTGGGTGAAGGTGGCGGCTCCGTCTAGGCTTGTTTTGCCCTCCTGAATTGCTTCTGAAGTTTTCCTCCGCCCAGGGCCAGCCAGCCTTCCAGGGCTGTCCAGCCCAGCTTCGGAAACCACAGAGTTTCTTGGGGGGCACGGAGAGAAAAGCTGAAGGGCTCTGTGGCAGTTGCACATGTGAAAAAGTCCAAAATGTCTCTGGCGTGCTCTCCGCTCAGCTGGTGGGGAAGGTTGGCCTCTGATCTATAGCCTGTACTAACCAATATCTTACCCATACTATATATGGGTAATATATATATATATATGGATATATATATATATATATATAAAGCGATGCCTCCTTAACAGCCAGGGCTTTCCTCAAATAAACCTGGGAACTGTAGTTTTCTAAGAGAGTTGTTAAGAGGCTCCTGTGCCCGTCACGGAGCTTCAATTCCCAGCTGTGGTGTACCTCACCGTAACTATGCCAGTGCAAAACAGTGTTAGGTCCAGATTAGGTCGTCATATTTAGAATTAGAATTAAATAAGAAAGTTTGCTGTCAGTGGTGCTTGGTAACATTCGACTTGGTAGGGCTGCAATTTTTAACCCTGCTGTTTTCATCACAATAGGAGGACTTCGTATAGCACTTATTTAGAAATGTGTTCCACATGTATATTAAGATCAGCTTCCTCAAAAATAGATAACACTGCAAGAGGGGCAGAAGAGATAATATAGCAAATCAAAATTGTATTGATTGCTTTTAAAACTGC
Organism: Podarcis raffonei; assembly: GCF_027172205.1. NCBI lineage: Eukaryota > Metazoa > Chordata > Lepidosauria > Squamata > Lacertidae > Podarcis > Podarcis raffonei. The sequence goes on from NC_070617.1 coordinate 14,246,040, forward strand.
ATTTCTTTTCAAACTGATTTCTTTTATTCCTCCCCCCACCCCCCCAAAAAAGAATATATGATTCAGTAACTGGGCCAGCATCTTGGGAAAAGAGAAAGGTTGATGTACAGCAGACATTGGGGAGTTATATACCATTTATGAATTGCATGTAGGAACAATTCCTTACATTTTGCTGAAACGGAGTGGAGAGGGGGCTCAGCCCACATTCTCTGCCAGGTGTTGTCCTCTTTGCCCCAACCCATGTCTTGGCTCCATGCTAATCTTAAACCAAGCTGCTTATTCGGTTCCTGTTTCAGTGAAAGTTTACATAACCCAGAAACCAAACCCTTCGAGTCTTTAGAAGTGGATATAATTTAAGCTCTCAAAATTGGTCAACTTATGGGTCGCAGTGCATTTTCATTGAGCCGTTGTTTAAAAATGCAAACATTTGATGCCATGACAACCGTGGGATAGAGGTAGGCCCCAGTTTCTTCTCCATTTCCATCTTCGTTGTGGGTTTGCTATTTTTTTTATTAAAATCACAGAGACAGTAAAGTCTCCTAACCCTCCACTCACCCAGATCAAATGTGTGGTTCTGGAAGCCAAATGAGTTAGAGGAAGATTCTGGACAAGGATTCCAAACCACCAGTACCAACACTGATACGTCACTTGTAAGAGCCTATTATGAAAGTGAGTTTTATTCTTAAGATTGGATGATAAAAACAAGAATGCACTAAAGGGAATGCCATTTACCTGCTCAGATTTTTGGGGTGTCCACGACTTAGTACCACCCTCATTAATCAAAGAAAGGATATGTCTCAGCTGGCTAGCCAAATAATATAGCTGTAAATTAGGTAAATCCCATCCACCCTCTAACCAAACAATAAACCATTCCCCCCACTCCGATTCTCAGAGATTTTTCATCAAAGGGAAATGGATTAATGCTTTTCTGCCAAATCCTAAACTGAGTAGAGGGAATTGATGTATTGAATTACTCCTACACATCCATTGCCAGAACACTAAACACACGAAAGCTTTTGAAATGTGAGGAACACTTGTTTCTAGTCGCATGCGGTTTTCCTCACTGCAAAAATCAGTTTTATTTTTTCATTATCCAAAAGATTTCCTTTTCTAAATTAAAAGAACAAAGTATTCCAACCAACGAAAATGATTGTTTCATTTGATCCAGCATGGCTCCGTCCTGAAAATGTGAAGTAATAATCTGTTTATGTGCACCAGAGCAATTACAATGTCTTTTTGCTTGTGCACAATGTCCACCTTTGTCTCTCGCTCCTGACTTCTAGGGCACCCTCGCCGTCTTCCCCCTGCCCGCAATGTCCCATATGACTCTATTTGCTCTTTGTCTCCCACCTGCTGACCTGAATTTTGCAAAAACGCAAAGCTCTTCGGACTTCAGCTCTTATGTACATTTTATGGGGTGAGTGAGTCACCGTTCTCACCAGGGTGGAGTTGGCACTGGGTGAGGAAGAGGCTTCCTGGGCACCAGGAAAAGTCCTGCACCCATGGGTGCCATCTCGGTGACCCCAGATAGGCGCATTTGTCCCAGACAAATGTGCAGCCTTCGACTTGACGGTGATGGGAACTCGCTCGCCCTCTGTCCTCATTTGCCCCCAAGGAGACTCCTTCTGGTGACCTGGAACTCCCAGGGCCTCGTCTCTTTCTTGGCACCCATGGAGGTGCCCTATTCAACCATCGGCACCCCTGCTTTCCTCCGAGAGGCTGGCTGTCGCCTCATCCACTCTTCCTGCGAGACCCAGAAGATGCTTGATGATGGGGTTTAGCCGTGCCCGAGGCAAAACTCAGCGAGTTGGCTGTATTTTAGGTATATATACATTAGCCCAAACAAGGGTTATATTTAGCACTGCCTGGAGACCATTTCTGCCTTGAAGCAACATTCAACACACGGGGCCCTTTCATCACCTGAAAGAGGTGCATTCCTGCAATAACAAGCCAAGACCCAGACCTGCATTTATTCCTAACTACTCCTTTGATACTGACTCAATTCTAGTGCTCAAGGGACGGTGCAATTGCAAGTGGGGAGGAGAGCTGTTCTTGCCCTCGGATCCTGTTTGCAGGGGGTGGACATGTGATTGGCCCCTGTGCTGGGCGAGATACTGGCGTCTTAGTTCTATGTTTTTAGGTGCCAGGCAAAAAACGTTCCTCCTAATCAACCAGGCCTTTGGCTGATTAATATTTGACAGCCTTTTAAATGTGTTTGTGGGAGGGGGGTATTGCTATGTTGTTTTAACTGTTTATTTGTTGCTTTTTCCTTGTATTTTTATTTTTGAGATCTTTTGATGAAGGGTGGTATATCAGTCAATCAATCAATGATGGGTCTCATCCAGCACGGCTCCTCTTCTTTACGCTAGGTTCCCCATCACCTCTCTGATGGAATGTTATCTCTGCCTTGCCAGGTTTTGTTCTGTTTTTAATGAAAGGCTGGAGGAGGAGGAGGAGGAGGAGGAGGAGGAGGAGGAGGAGGAGGCAGAGCTGGATTGGAGTCAGGGCCTGGCAGGGAGTCAGGGGCCTGATCCGAGTCAGGGAGGTGACATGCCCGATATCTGCAACATGAAAAGGGACAAACCTTTTGGTCTACGGTTTTTAAAGCAATCAATACAATTTTGAACTGCTATGTTACTCCTCCTGCCCACCTTGCAGTGCTATCTATTTTTGAGAAAGCTGATCTTAGAGTATATAATAAAAAGCTAGCTGTTCTGTTTGGGATGGCACAATGGCTCGTTTCTGGAGAGATCCAAATAGAGCCAATACTTCTTTTTGGTATTCTGAAGTTTGGGAACTTCATTTAGAAAAGTTGACCAACAAACTATGCATTTCCAGAGGGAAAATGCGAAAAGGATAGATTTTCAGGGGTTTGGTTTGATTTTATTAAATATATCATGGTCTGTTACCTCCCTCTGCTTATTATCAATGGATTGGGTTGAGTAAAAAATATATTTTTCCTCTTTTAAGATTAATCCCACCCATGACAGCAGTGGGTTTTATTTTATTTTACCCAGCCTTTTATTCTCTGGTACCAGCCTGATGTGTCTTTTTCTTGCTGTCGTTGTGGTTAGCTCAATAAAGAAACAAAACAAAATAGAGGAGTTGTCTGCTCCAATTCCAGTGCAATAATAAAGAAGGGGGAGCATGAGAGGGCCTTGCCATTGTCCTTCTACTGTTAGTAGCACCTGAACTGCAAATTTGGGAGCCCATATTTCATCCTAGGGTGCTTCTAGGCAGGGGATTAATATTTCAAATGGGTCTGTCAGTTATCGCAAACAGACCGTTGGCAGCAGGTGATTTTTTTTAATAAAAAAAGGTTCTGGATTTTCCACAAAAATAGTAAATTTGAATTAAATGGGGGAGGGAATTAGAGTGGCGCTTGTGGGTTAAACCACAGAGCCTAGGACTTGCCAATCAGAAGGTCGGCGGTTCGAATCCCCGCGACGGGGTGAGCTCCCATTGCTCAGTCCCTGCTCCTGCCAACCTAGCAGTTCGAAAGCACATCAAAGTACAAGTAGATAAATAGGTACCGCTCCGGCAGGAAGGTAAACGGCATTTCCGTGTGCTGCTCTGGTTCGCCAGAAGCGGCTTAGTCATGCTGGCCACATGACCCGGAAGCTGTACGCTGGCTCTCTCGGCCAAAAAAGCGTGATGAGTGCCACAACCCCAGAGTCGGCCACGACTGGACCTAATGGTCAGGGGTACCTTTTCCTTTACCTTTTATGTTGATGCAGTCATGTGGGCACTGCGAACAGCTCGCATGAATGAGGAGAGCACCACTCCTGCAATAAACACCCCTCTGGAAGCAACCCTAGTCGCAGCCATCCTTGCTTCCACAGTAAGATATATTGGATTTCTGTTTTAAATTGCAGCGATCATTTCTAAATTGTTGCCCATGCATATAAAATGTTGATCGGCAGATTCTGAAGCTAAGTCTGGATCAGGAAGCTTGTTCTTCTAATCCCTGGGAGCTGGGATGAGCTCCCTGTACTTACTTTTCTGGGGTACTTCACTGGAAGCTGAAGGGGGGATTACAGTGGACTTTGCATCATATACTGGCTGATGCGGTATAGTGGCTAAGAGACTAGCTCATGGCTTGTCTGGAGAGAGGACATTCTCCCTAGCCACACCCCCTCTCTGCAGGCCACACCCCTCACTGCCACTGCTTTGCACCCTCCTTTAGTTCCGACCCCCCCCCTTCCCCTAGCTGGAATATACCGTAATTTTCTGTGTATAACACGCCTCCATGTATAAGATACCCTCTACTTTGGGGGACTCCAAATTATGAAAATATTACTATCTGTGTATAAGAAGACCCCCTCATTTTTAACATTCTTTTAAAGTAAAAAAAACTAGTCTTATACACGGAAAAGTACGGTAAATTCTGCCTCTGCCTTTTGCTTGCATTGAAGGAAGGAGAGAGAGAGGTCTGTGTGCAGAAACTGGTCTTTTGCAGCCCTCTCTGGCACTGCATGCAAAGCAGGTGCTTGGCCACTGAACTCTGCGGATCATTTCCTTTAAAATCTCGTATTTCAATTTCCCCCCTTTTCTACTCTACCTTATGAACAGCTCCTGAGAACTCAGAAGCCTGCCTATCCCCAACTTGGGTACAAGCACCTTGAGTTGCCACCTGGGCGTAATATCCACCCATTCTTCTACTTTTCAGTCCTGCTCAGCCCTGTAAAGGTTTTCTCTTGGGGAGAGATGCGCTCTGCACATGCACAAAGGCTCTTAGTGTCTCAGTACTATGGAGAGCAGCCAAAAAGCAGCCTCCCTTTTGGGACATAGAAATGCGGTCACTTGGCACCCCACTTTGCGTCTTGCCTACCATTCGGGCAAATAACTGCTGCGTGCTGTCACTGCCCTTAACCTCTAACCGGCCTCCTTTCCCCCAGGCAGAACAATGAGGTCTGTTTCATGTCTCCTCTTGGCAACGCTTCTGAGAGCTGCAGTTTCACAGGAACTGGAGGAACCCGACACTTACACGGTAAATGGCCTGGGCCTCCCACCATGCCGGAGTGGATGCTGTAGGGCAGGAGGGGTTCCAGCTGCAAAACAGGCATGCAGACACACACACAGAGGTGTGCCCAGGAGGTGGTTGTTAATGCTGCTCAGCTTCGATGCAAGAGGTGCATCCTCATCTGGGGTGGAGCATGACAGGGGCTAGAGAGCCAGCATGGCAGTGAAAGAGGTGGACAGGGGGAACCTGAGTTCAAATTCCCACTTGGCCGTGAAGCTCACTGCATCATCTGCCACAGACTTTATCTCTCACCATGGCGTAACTCATACGGCTGTTATTTGGGTAATATGGAGGGAGGATGCTACATTGAGCATCTTGGAAGAAAGGCGGGCTACAAATGTCACATGTCACAGTGTGGAGTGCTTCTGTTTATAGGGTGCCAGCTGCCAAGCCAGCCATGCCTCTTTGCAGGATACTCCATTCCATCGCCCTCCCACCCCCAACAGAGTTCCCATAAACCCTCAAATGTCAGTAAGCATTTCATGCTATCTGGGTATCTGGACTGCTTTGGAGCCCCCTCATTCCAACCCTTTCCGGTTTTTGTTTTCTAAATACAGTGGTACCTCAGGTTACAGACACTTCAGGTTACAGACTCCACTAACCCAGAAATAGTACGTCAGGTTAAGAACTTTGCTTCAGGATGAGAGCAGAAATCGTGCTCTGGGGTGCAGCGGCAGCAGGAGGCCCCTTTAGATAAAGTGGTACCTCAGGTTAGGGACGTGGGTGGCACTGTGGGTTAAACCACAGAGCCTAGGACTTGCCGATTAGAAGGTCAGCGGTTTGAATCCCCGTGACAGGGTGAGCTCCAGTTGCTCGGTCCCTGCTCCTGCCAACCTCGCAGTTCGAAAGCACGTCAAAGTGGAAGTATAAATAGGTACCATTCCGGCAGGAAGGTAAATAGCATTTCCGTGCGCTGCTCTGGTTCGCCAGAAGTGGCTTAGTCATGCTGGCCACATGACCCGGAAGCTGTACGCCGGCTCCCTCGGCCAATAAAGCGAGATGAGCGCTGCAACCCCAGAGCTGGCCACGACTGGACCTAATGGTCAGGGGTCCCTTTACCTTTACCTTTTACCTCAGGTTAAGAACAGTTTCAGGTTAAGAACAGACCTCCGGAACGAATTAAGTTCTTAACCTGAGGTACCACTGTATGTTTTTGTAGTTCTGCAAACCTTGGAGTCTGCCCCCCTCCTCCAGCCTGCTGGTCCCTCCTTCTTGGGTGTGGGTGGGGATGATTTGGCTGCATAATCACTACACACTAGGAGCCCTTATTAGTGTATAGGATGATATAACAATTTGGCGCAAATGAAGATGGCCCAACAGTCTCATAGAAGGGGGGGCCCTGTACCCCCCTCCACAAAACTTTTTTGGGGGCACAGGACTGGGGTGCACAAAACTCTGGATATACAATAATGCCTCTGAGCAAGCGTAGGCCGGAAAATAGAAAGGGGCTCCTGCCCCTTTAATAGTGCACTCCTTGAAATGCCCTGTTCTACGCTACTATTAAAGGGACAGGAGCTCCACCCTATTTTGCCTTAGCAGTGGTGATGGTGGTTTCTAGGTCAGTGTTGTTTCTGGGTTAGAGCTGCACACATGCCAGGCCTTAGCCCCAGAATACATTTTCGATATGTTCTGTAATACGTTGGCTCTTAATGGCCACTAAATATTCATGGGTAGACCAAAAAGGAAGAGGACTTGCAAGACAGAAGATGGTGTTTTAAGCCGGACTGAGCACCCTTCACCAGTTGTCTTGCGGTGTGGCAGAGGGGATGGTAGTCCCCAAGTCGGGGGCCTGATTGATATCTTTAACTCATTCCTATATGTCCTCTCTCTGCCCTAGGAATGCACTGACGGCTACCAGTGGGATGCGGAGAGTCAACATTGCAAAGGTACAGCCTGGCATTCCAGATAGCCATCTTGTTGAGGACAGGAACGGGGAAATTGGACAGTTTGGGTTTCCTTTGGTTCCTTATTCTTTCCATTTTAAGGTTTTGTGTTTTTTTAAAAAGAAAACTCCTCTTGAAAATTTGTGCACATGCGTGAGTTCAAACTGTGGACCGAAATTCGTGTATTAGTATAAACGCACATGACAATTTTTATAGATTGCCTTCATACATGTTGTTTTCCCAGTTATCGTAATTTTTTTGCATGCTTTTCTCACTTTGGTGCACAATTTCCCCACCAAACATTTCCCCATGTTTTTGTGTGCGTTCCTTGGTTGGAGAACCACATTTTTAAACAAGAGGGGTGGGGACTGCGAATTTTGAGGGGCAGTTTGGTTTCGGTTTGCATATTGGCTTAGGAAGTGCAAGTACAGTGGTGTCCGCATTAACATGTGAGCAGAGCAAATCTCTTCCCTGTACCTGGTTGGGGGAATAATACGCATTGTGGGAGGAAGGCTGTAGGTCAACCTGGGGTGAGCCTCCCATCCTCTTGGGTGTCTTTGTTGGCATCCTAGTGCCTAGAGACCAAGGATGGGGAACCTTGGGCCCAGGGACCAAATGTGGCCCTGCAGCACTCTCTTGGCTGGCCCTTGGGTCTCTCTGCAGCCACACCCCCTAACTGCCCAGGCTCCCCACCTTTCTTGAGTGTTTTTCTGTGGCCATAATGTGTCCTTACATGCTGACGAAGCCTCTTTCTGGCCTGGGTGGAAGCTAGAGAGAGTCTGTAGAGAGCAGCCTACAGGCAAAATTTACATCTGTAGCCCTGCCCACTTTTACCTCTGTCCCACCGCTGCTGTCCTGCGGCCCTCAGGAGATTGCCCAGAAGGGAATGTGGCTCTCAGGCTGTGGCACAGGCTGGGTAAGCAGCAGTGTTAAAAGCTCAGATACATCAGCCAGGCACCAAATGGCTCCTTAAACCAAGGTTTCAATCACCAAAACAGAATGTCTAAAGTCTTATAAAGTCTTATTTTTCAAAAGATGGATTGACTGTGATTGATTAACATCTGGCTGGTTCAGATGACAGCCTTAAGCCTCGGTTAAGAACTTTAAGAACTTAAAGAAGAAAAGTCCCTTGATCCAAAGACAGTCAACATATATATTGGCCTCATCCGACTTCTTTTTATTAACAGCGACTGCACAGTCGCTGCTCTGGCTGCACAGAAAAAGCATTTGGGTTCCTGAAATTCATTCCAATTGGGCAGATAAAATATAAGTGTTAGAATTCTACAGCATGCGGGATTAGTGTGTGAAAACAGTCCAGAACCAAGATCTTAGATGATGGAGGTGTCATGCGCCATCCTGGCACCCAGGCATCCTCACTTGGTCGCAAGTGGTTGGAAGCTAGGTGCAAAAGGCGCCTGGCTAATTTCAAACACTGGTTCCTAAGTGGTGACAGTGGCAAGGAGTTCAGGCATCGCTGGGGTTGTCTTGGCCTAAGGCCTCCACTGAACGTGGAAACAGCATTGGCTAGGATGTCTCCTACAGCGAGCTGGAACTGACAAGAAGAAGGAGGGAGCCTGGGTGCCCACCTCCCCTCGTCTCCCCCTTATCCTGCCCCCACCTGATTCTGCTTCCTTCCTCTTCCTCCCACGCCACCCGCCTGCCAGATGTGAATGAGTGCGAGACCATCCCCCATGCCTGCAAAGGGGAGATGAAGTGCATCAACCATTATGGGGGGTACCTGTGCCTCCCCCGCTCGGCCTCTGTGATCAACGACGTGAACTCCGAGAGGGCCCCTCCCCCCAGTCCCCCCAGGCCCAGGCCCCCCCAGCAGACCCAGTACTTCGTACAGAACAACTGCCCCCAGGGCTACGAGCCGGACAGACAAGGATCCTGCATGGGTGAGTAGGGCGGCAGCAGCAGCAACCCGGAGGGCGAGGGAGGAAGGAGATCTCAGGGCACTGGGGGTGTTTAGCCTGGAGGAGAAGAGACTTGAGAGGGGGACACACGATAGCCATTAGATAGATAGATAGATAGATAGATAGATAGATAGATAGATGGATGATAGATAGATAGATGATAGATAGATAGATAGATAGATAGATAGATAGATAGATGATAGATAGATAGATATCTGAAGGGCTGTTGTCCCATGGAAGATGGAGCAAGCTTGTTTTCCGCTCCTCCAGTGAGTAAGACCCAAACTAACGGATTCAAAATAAAAGAACAGAGATTCTGACTAAACATTAGGAGGGACTTTCCGGCGGTAAATGCTGTTTGACAGTGGAACGGACACTCTCAGAAGGTGGTGGAGGTTTTTAATCAGTGGTTGGATTCTTCTTAAGGGACGTGGGTGGCGCTGTGGGTTAAACCACAGAGCCTAGGACTTGCCGATCGGAAGGTCGGCGGTTTAATCCCCGCAACGGGGTGATCTCCCGTTGCTCGGTCCCTGCTCCTGCCAACCTAGCAGTTCGAAAGCATGTCACAGTGCAAGTAGATAAATAGGTACCGCTCTGGTGGGAAGGTAAACGGCGTTTCCATGCGCTGCTCCAGTTCACCAGAAGCGGCTTAGTCATGCTGGCCACATGACCCGGAAGCTGTACGCCGGCTCCCTTGGCCAAGAAAGCGAGATGAGCACCACAACCCCAGAGTCGGTCACGACTGGACCTAATGGTCAGGGGTCCCTTTACCCTTTACCTATACCTGGATTCTTCTTCTTTCTTTGGTGATCACTCATAGCCGAGTAAGATTGTCTTACATAAACACGGTTTTAACAATGAGTCCGTAAGTGACTGTGGAGGCCAATTCTGGATCCACACGTCCTTCCACAGTGGGGACATTGGTTTCTGGGTGGAAGTTGATCACAGTGTGGATTTGCCAAGCGTGCCTTCCTCTTGGAACGTTTCTCCCTTGCGTCCTGAGTTCGAGTGTCTTCAAAGCCCATGACACCTTTGGTAAAGGCTGTTCTCCAACTGGAGCGCTCGCAGGCCAGAGCTTCCCAGTTGTTGGTGTTTGTACTACATTTTTAAAGATTTGCCTTAAGACAGTCTTTAAACGTCTTTCGTTGACCACCAGCATTACGCTTTCCATTTTTAAGTGGTGGGCTCTCCTTCCTTGGAGGTTTTTAATCAGAGGTTGGATAGGGCCACCTGTCAAGGGTGCTTTAGTTGTGATTCTTTCATTGCACGGGGTTGGGCTAGATAACCCTTGGGAGAATTCCTTCTGACTTTACAATCTATGCAGACTGGGGCTCTTTGGGCAGGAAAAAGTTGATGTGCAACTTAATTTGAAGTTATTGCAGTGATTCGGCTTATATCTGACATGCATTTTTTAAAAATGAGCTAGGAGGGGCTGGGTGTTTCTTGGGTGCTGTAGCGTCTTTGGTGAATGGGATAATAATAATAATAATAATAATAATAATAATAATAATAATATATTTATACCCCTGCCCACCTGGCTGGGTTTCCCCAGTCACTCTGGGCGGCTTCCAACCAAATATTAAAAACAATACAGCATCAGACATTAAAAACTTCCCTAAACAGGGCTGCCTTCAGTTGTCTTTTAAAAGTAAAATAGTTGTTTATTGCCTTGACATCTGCTGGCAGGGTGTTCCACGGGGCAGGTGCCACGACCAAGAAGGCCCTCTGCCTAGTTCCCTGTAACCTTACTTCTCACAGCGAGGGAACCGCCAGAAGGCCCTCGGCGCTGGACCTCAGTGTCCGGGCTGGATGATGGGGGTGCACTTTGATTCCAGGAAGTACAAGCAGAGTGGCTGGGCACCCCCTGCCTCTCAACCTCCTTCCTCTGTGTTTGTCTGTCTCTTATTGGGAGCCTGCCCATGCTCTCCCTCTCCCCTCCCCTTGCTGCCATGCTGGAGCCCCAGCTGTGTTTTTCTTTTTGTCCCATTCAGACGTGGACGAATGTGAATATGATTCGCACGACTGCCAGCCGAGCCAGCAATGCATCAACACGCCTGGGGGCTTCCATTGCCAGTGTCCGGACGGCTATCGGAAGATCGGCACAGAGTGTGTGGGTCAGTGTGCCTGAGGACTGCGCCCATGGGGTGGTCCTCGGTTTCTGCCAGGGAGTGTGCCTTCATCTTGGGCTGCATGCAATGCAATGGGGCTCTGAAAGGAATGGAACATGTGGGTTCGCAACAAAATATTGCAACGCAGAGGGCCAGCCAGCCTCTTCCTGTATATTCCATTTCATTCCCTCTGCCCCTGTCTTGTTTTTCATTCCCCCTTGGCACCAGCACTCATGGGGCATTCCAAAGCCATTCAGCCTGTAAAATATACTCGGAGTCGAGAGTGGATTTCATGCTCTTTATTCAGCTCATAGTGGTGAGGAGGAATGGAAGTTCCCCCAGAATGTCTGCTTTATATACATTATTTACACAATGAGCCCCACGTGATTGGCTAATTCCAGGATTCTCCTGTAGGCCAATCAGGTTGCAGATTCACTTCCACCTGGAGCTGGATTGGGTGGCTCCTGTGGACCAGTCAGACTGCTGCATTCTGAATCCTATTGTTCTAGGACCAATCAGACTGCTGCATTTTGGATCCTATTCAACTCAGTACATAACAGCCTGCTCACTCCTCATCCCTTGAGTTTCTCCCGGCTGAAAATGATTTCTTGCAGTTCTTCTGGGTAGGGACTCTGTTCATGCTCAGAGGCACAGCAGGGAGGTGGCGGGAGGGGGTCAGAGTCGCTGAGGATTCCCTCTCCTTTCTCCCACTTGCAGACATTGACGAATGCCGCTATCGCTATTGCCAGCACCGCTGCGTCAACTCCCCAGGCTCGTTCTCCTGCCAGTGCGAACCTGGGTTCCAGCTGGCCAGCAACAACCGCTCATGTGTTGGTAAGCAGGGAATGTTCTTGTCCTGCCCTGGTCCCTGGCAGGTCTTCGATGCCCTGGTAGAGATGGCCACTTCCCCTATTGGAGAGCTGCCGTTCCTTGCAAATCCTGCCAAATGTTGTGGAGGGAAAGAACACAAGCTTCATGTACAGAAGGTCCCTTGTTCAAAGGACCAGGAAGCACATGATGGGCAAGACCCTTCCTTGCTTAAGACCCCGGGGAGCCGCTGCCAGTCAGAGCAGGTGGTATTGGGCTAGGTGGACTGTTAGCTTGATCTGAGCTGTGGTTCGGCAGTCAAAGATCTGCTTTGCATTCAGAAGGTTCAATACCTGGGGCATCTTCCGGTAGGACTGGGAGACACTCTTGCTTGAAACTCTGGCGTGCTGCTGCCAGTCGATGTAGAAAACACTGATCTAGATGGACAAAGAGCCTGATTCTGTGTAAGGCAGTTCTCTATGTTCCAAGGATTAAGGCCTTTGCTCACTGGCAGAAGGATGAGTTCAATCTCCAGTTTCTTCAGTTAGAAAGGATCAGGTCCCAGCTGATGGGAATGACCTTTCTCTCCCTGGGACCTTGAGAGCTGCTGCCAGTCAGAGTAGACAGTATAAGGGTTGGATGGACACATTGCCTGTCCTGGTAGAAGGCATCTTCCCTGTGTTCCTAAGAGGAAACGGCAGAGGCAAAGGAGGGAATGAATGTGAATGAATGTGGCTATAGGTAAAGGTAAAGGGACCCCTGACCATTAGGTCCAGTCGTGGCCGACTCTGGGGTTGCGGCGCTCATCTCGCTTTAGTGGCCGAGGGAGCTGGCGTACAGCTTCCGGGTCATGTGGCCAGCATGACTAAGCCGCTTCTGGCGAACCACCGACCTTCTGATCGGCAAGTCCTAGGCTCTGTGGTTTAACCCATAGCGCCACCCGCGTCCCAACTATTTAATTTTAGTTACAGTCAGGCTAAGGAGTTAAGCAAGGCTGGAGGATCGTATTAGGCCCACTAGAACTCCCCATTTCACCTGCCGGATTGTTTTGACCAAGCTCTGCTTACCTGCTCAGGTAAAGATGAAGCAGGGCTGGAAGAAAACAAATTGCTTTACATGGAATCCACCTTTCCATTTAGCTCAGTATTGTCTGCACTGACTGGCAGCAGCTCTCCAGAATTTCAAGCAAGGCTTTCTTGCTCCCCCATCCCGCTCTACTTGGAGATGCTGCAGGGGATTGAAACACAGAACCATAGAATCACAGAATTGTAGAGTTGGAAGGGACTTCCAAGGGTCATCTAGTCTGACCCCTTGCCATGCAGAAATTGTAGCTCAAGAAGCCCTGGCAGGTGGCCACCCAACCTCTGCTTAAAAACAAGGAAGGAGATCCCACCACCTTCTGAGGTCACAGAACAATAGATACACAAAGTTGGAAGGGGCCCTCAAATGTCATCTAGTCCACCCCCCCAAAATACTGGACCTTCTGCATGCAAAGCAGTTGTTCTACCCCCTAGCTACCCCTCTTCCCCATGAAGGGTCTTTGCAGGCAATCGCCATGGATTGCATCACTTTGCAAGCACCTGCAGTCAGCCAAAGGCTTCTCAGAAAAGCTGGATGTTTAGGAAGGATTTGAAGGAGGCAGTGTGCTGGGAGCAAGTTGCAGGACTGAGGGATAAAAAGGGGAGTGAAGGAGATGGCCTGGAAACTCCTGAAGGGAACAGGAGGCCTCCTGATAGCTTGGGGCTTGCTTGTCGACAAGCCGTAAGAGGAAAACGCTTATCCCAGGGGTAAGGTGTGTGTTCCCTGTATGCCCCATAAATGCATAAACTGCCGCCAGCCGTTTCCACCTGGCAATGGCATCTCAACCCCGCTTAAGCTTTTGCAACCTCTCCTCCAGATGTGAACGAGTGCGAGATGGGGGCCCCCTGCAAGCAGCGTTGCTTCAACACGTACGGTACGTTCATCTGCCGCTGCAACCAGGGCTATGAGCTGGACCAGGATGGCTTCACCTGCAACGGTAGGTGGCTCTGCCTCCGCCCCATTTCTCTGCCCCCTTCTTCCTAGCTCCGCCTCTGCCCCTCCTGCTCTGGAGTTCTCCAACCTTGGGTTCCATAGATGTTGTTGGACTACAACTCCCATCATCCACAGCCGTCTTAGATCTTAGGCTTCTAATGGCATGAAACCCAAAGTTGGCACAGGGAGGATTCCCAAATCCTGAGACTTGACACACTGCCCAGTTATGGAAGAGCAGATAAGGAAGAGGGCAACAAGGAAGCAGCAGAAATCCTTTCTTTTGGGGATAATTCAGACTAAAACTCCCAGGGGTCAGAAAATGTTATTTATGTACGCCACGACTGCGGCCCGTGTTTTGTTAGCCCCATAATGGAAAACGAGCGAGGTCCCAACTGAAGAAGAACGGCAACTTAAGTTGACAGATTATACGCAGCTTGCAGACTTAACATATAGAATAAGAGAACAAGAAGAACATATGTTTAGAGAAGATTGGAAAATGTTTATTGAATATATGGGAAGTAACTGTGTAGAGCTGAAAAGGCTGGCAGCATTAAGATAAATTCAACAGTGTAAAGAAGTTTTGACGGAGGCAACAATGGAATACTGATTGGTATAGTTTTTGTAAAATATGCAGGGATTTATGATATGTAAAATGAACCATTGAAAGAGAAGAAGGGAAGTCATTGAGATCTTAAAGATGTAAAAACGAATACTTTAAATTGTAAAACAGAAAATTTAATAAAAATTGTGTGTGTATATACATATACATATACAGCGGATGCTTGGATTGCGAACGTGATCCGTGCGGGATGCACGTTCACAACCCACAGCGTTCGCAACCGGCAGCGGTGCGTCTGTGCACATGCGGGTTGTGATTCGGCGCTTCTGTGCATGCACGACTGCTGAAACCTGGAAGTAACCTGTCCCTGTACTTCCGGGTTTTGGCGGTCCATAACCCAAAAAAACACAACCTGAAGCGTCTGTAACCCAAGGTATGACTGTATACAGTGGTACCTCGGGTTACATACGCTTCAGGTTACAGACTCCGCTAACCCAGAGATAGTACATCGGGTTAAGAACTTTGCTTCAGGATGAGAACAGAAATCACGCTCCGGCGGCGTGTGTGTATTAGCAGCAGAAATCCTGAAAGCAAAAACAAGCCCAGTGACTCCAGAACCTGTCCTAAATCTTCTCCCTCCTTCCCAGACATTGACGAGTGTAGCTATTCCACCTACCTGTGCCAATTCCAGTGTGTCAACGAGCCGGGACACTTCTCTTGCGCCTGCCCCCAGGGCTACCAGCAGCTGAGCACACGCCTTTGCCAAGGTAAGTGTGGGGCAGGCATAGCTGCCTTGGGGTGGGGACACCCTCTGGCGCCTGAGCAGTTGTATATAGAATCCTAAGTTGTTTGTGCGAGGATGTTAGACACAGGTCAGGCCCCTTGTGTGCCTTTAGCTAGGGGTGCCACTCGATTGAAAACATGTTAACTGATAAACAGGTCATGTTTTCCACGGTGGCTCCCCACGTGGAATGATTTCCCTAGAGAAACATGCCTGGCGCCATCTTATTTATTTATTTACTCCCTCTCCTCCTTCCCCTCTACAACCCTAGACATTAACGAGTGTGAGACGGGAGCCTTCGAATGCACAGAGTCCCAGAATTGCATCAACTTTCACGGTGGGTACCGCTGCGTGGAGAAGAACAGCTGCCAGGAGCCATATGTGCAAGTCTCTGAAAAGTGAGTCTGGGCAGGTCAGGATGGGGGGCTGGGGAGGGGAGTGAGAGAGAAAGACCATCCTGGATCTGAACGATAGCAAAATCAACGTGTATTTCTGTAGCAAGTCCTGGGAAACGGCCCTTGCTTGTATACTTCAAAGGGAAGAAGTATTATGTATGATACTTTTTTTAAAAAAAAAAACACTATTGGTTTTGAAAGCGAAATGAAGCCTCCACGTCTACCAGATGTATGGGTGAAATTACAAGGCTAGGCTATTGGCCTCATACCATAAATAGGAGATCAGGGTTAGCGTCACCACCTGGACGCAACTGAGGGGATTCTTCTGTACTCTGCTTTCTTAGGAACAAAGCAGGATTCCTTATTTGCACAAATGGAGCCTGCGACAAAAAGTTGCAGCGGCATGGAGTGCCCTCCCTGTGTGGCAT
Source organism: Podarcis raffonei (assembly GCF_027172205.1). Classification (NCBI taxonomy): domain Eukaryota; kingdom Metazoa; phylum Chordata; class Lepidosauria; order Squamata; family Lacertidae; genus Podarcis; species Podarcis raffonei. The sequence goes on from NC_070617.1 coordinate 14,261,953, forward strand.
AGCCTCCATCACAGCCAATAGCCATTGAAAGCCTCTGTGAATTGGGCTGATGCTCTTTTAAAGCCTTCCAAGTTGGTGGCCATCACTGCCCGTGGAGCAAGTTCCACAGTCTGGCAATGTGCTGTGTGAAGGACTTCCTTTGGTCTCTCCTGAATCTTTCGACATTCAGCTCTCCTGGAGGTCCACAAGTGTTCTGAGAGGAGGAAAATGTTTCTCTATCTGCTTTCTCCATGCCATGCATAAAACTTCCACCATGTCAACTCTTTCTCGCCGTTTCTCTAAAGTCAGAAATGCTGCAACCTTTTGCTCTTGGCAGAGTCGCTCTTTCCCCTTCACCATTCTGTTTTCACTTTTATGAACCATTCCCAACAGTAGCTCAGTCAGTAAGAGCATGAGACTCTTAATCTCAGGGCTGTGGGTTCAAGTCCCAATGTTGGGCGAAAGATTCCTACATTGCAGGGAGTTGGACTGGATGTCTACAATTCTGTGGCACTGCCAGTTCAAACCCCATGAAGGTATATGTGAAATTAATATTTTTTTTGCCCTGCCGTGTGTCACCTTACACTTGGCTTACACTGAATTGTGCTTGTCGTTTCACCGCCCATTCGCTTAGTTTGGAGAGGTGCTTTTGGAGCTCTTCACAATCTCTCTCTGTTTTGACAACCCTGAACAATTCAGTTCCTTTGGCAAGCTTGGCCACCTCACTGTCCTCCACCCACCCTCCCATAACCCAATTTGTTTCCGCTGTAGCCGCTGCCTCTGCCCAGCCACGAACCCGCTCTGCCGCGATAATCCGTCCTCCATCGTCCACCGATACATGAGTATCACGGCTGACCGAACTGTGCCCTCTGACATATTCCAGATCCAGGCCACAAGCGTCTACCCTGGTGCCTATAACACGTTCCAGATCCGCTCGGGCAACGAACAAGGAGAGTTCTATATCCGGGTGAGTCCCGCTTCCCAGCAGCAGCCAATCGGAGCGGCCCCTGCCCACAGCTGCCATCTTAACCGTTGATCTGTTATTACATATATATTCCAACATATCCCTTGTGCAGTAAGCCAGCACCTCCACGCACCTCTCTCTGTCCAGGGAAACAAGAGGTTAGATCAGAATTCATGGGCATATTCCACCCAAGGGGGGTTTGGATCACAGTTTGTAAGGGATGTGGTCAACGAAAGAGTCCGAAGGGACAGATAGAAGTGCCATTGAAATTCCACTCAATATTGATCCAGAGTAGATTCCAATGTATAGTTAGCAGAGTAAAAACTTAAGCTTGTTGCAGCATTCCCCCAAAATAGACCAGCAGCAATTGTATTTCATTCAGCAGAGCTTTACTGCTACTGAAGGCAAATGAGCATAATGGTCACAAATCCAATACATTCAGGATTGGCACTGTTCATAAGAAATCCAGTTGCAGCAGACTTAGCTTAAACTTACAATAAGTCTAAAACCTTCACACTAAGCATACCATGCACAGAACACAACACCAGAAGGACACCTATTTTTATAGTCAGCATGGCCTTGACAGAAGAGATAAGAGAACCAGTTTAAGCCAGCTGTACTCAGCTTCTCTGAAGGAATAACCCAAACATCATGCTTATTTCTTTCACACAGAAAAGCTTCCAGAACCCTTTTGAATTAAGTCCAATAGGAAAGATCTCTGCACATCAGATCAATGCTTTCTGTACCTAGAAATGCAAACTGACGACAAGTGCCATTTTGCCCCTGGGCCTGAGGTCCCCCACCTCTTCCCTGGACCCTATATGTTTAAAAAAACTCCAGCTTGAACAGCTACCAGGCCCATCTCGAACAGACTAGGCCCTGGCCTGGCATTCTCCCTCCCTCTCCCCCAAGGCTCAACCTCCTTTTCTCCCCCACAGCAAATCAACAACATAAGCGCCATGCTGGTCTTGGCCCGGCCAGTGACAGGGCCCCATGAGTTTGTCCTGGATTTGGAGATGGTCACCATGAACACCCTGATGAGCTACCGTTCCAGCTCGGTGTTGCGGCTCACCGTCTTTGTGGGAGCCTATTCATTCTAGCCAAGCAGCAGCACTTCCCCTTGCCTGGCTGAGGAGGGGAGGGGTAAGTCTGGCTTTTGGATGGGCAAATGAACCTTCATCCTAGGAATGGGGAGGGGGGGAGAAAGAGAGCTGACACATGGGTGGGTAAGTAATGAAATAATTGGCTGGACCCCTAGATTAAAAAATGCAGAGCTTTACACACACTCTAGCGGGAGAGAGCCACCAGCAGAGTTTAGAAGAGTCTCAAAATTAAGTGGGAGTATAGCATGGGAATAATGGGCTGTTAGACCCTTTCATATATCCTGTTCAGTTTGCCAACAACCCTTCTCTTTACCCCTCTGGCAATGAACAGACCGCACACTGCTAAGTAAGTTTAAAATGCTTTACTTACAAAATCCAAAGGTTTGATTCATGTGTTGTTCCATGCAATAGCAAGGAACACACATGTAGAATACTGTTGGGTACAAAATGCAGAATATAGTTTCAAGCATGCAGTCTGAGCTTGGAGTACATCTTTCCTGGTTGGTTACATGGCACGAAGAGAGTGAGGAAAGGAAGAGAAGCTTCACTTCTTCCCTCATTGGAGGTGAGGGTGTGTGGCTTAAGTGAGTCTAGGAACCCAGCTCTCTGGTTTTAACCCTTTCCTGCACTAACACCCTGCCTGAAACCCTGTAGAACTACTGCTTAAAAGCACTCCTCATAATATTTCAGAGATTCCAGATGTGAGCCAGTAATAGCAAGGAAATTCTGTGCTTTCAAGTTCAGCTCACAGCAGCTACCAGTTCTCATGGGGGCGGGGCATCCTAGGTTGGTGCAAACCGCTCCCCCACCCCTGAGATCTTCTATATTGCAGTGCATGGTTACACTCTCTTCTTCCTCTCTCCATTGCAGAAACATCTGCTGGGTTGGGCTGTGTAAGAGAGGAACCGAGAGGCAAGAAGCCACGACCCCAGCGGCCAGGGAAGGGATCTGTCATGGCCTTTTGCATCTTCCCCGACCCCCAAGAAGCACCCATCGTCACAACTGGATGAAGAGGGACCAGAGCTGCGACTGGGGGCCAGAGCTGTGGCTTCAAAGACGAGCGCCACCCCCTCCAGAACCGCCCTTTGAGCCACCACCCTGCCCGGCAGTGGAACTCGTGCCCCTTCTCCCACTGCCCCCTGCATCTCAGAGCACAGAGGGGCCTCCAGAACCTCGCAGCAAGGCTCCGTGTTTGTTTCCTGCTTAACAGAGTGAGGGAGAGAAAGACAAAACAAAAATTAGTAAAATGATTTTTTATGTGTGTGGAAAGGAAATGATTCAAATGTGTGTCTGGATGCTTCCCAAATGGACCAAGCGCTCCAGAATCTTTGGGGAATAAGCCTTGTCCTTTTCAGTCTCTTCAAGGCTCCCCAGCAGGTAGGAAGGCTTTCCCAGCCAGACACCCATCCTAGATGCTAGAGCTGGTCTAACCCCACCTCCAAAAGGATATTGTACTGCTAGGAAAAGTTGGAGCAGCTCCCATACGAGGAAAGGCTAGAACATTCTGGGCTTCTTAGCTTAGAAGAAAGGTGAGTAATTGGAGACACGATACTTAACGCCTGGTGTTCAGCAAGTGAATAGGGAAGACAAAAGGCCGTCCTTCGCAATGGCCATACAGTAGTATCTCGGGTTAAGAACTTAATTCGTTCTGGAGGGCCGTTCTTAACCTGAAACTGTTCTTAACCTGAGGTACCACTTTAGCTAATGGGGCCTCCCGCTGCCGCCACACGATTTCTGTTCTCATCCTGAGGTAAAGTTCTTAACCCGAGGTACTATTTCTGGGTCAGCGGAGTCTGTAACCTGAAGCGTCTGTAACCCGAGGTACCACTGTAGTTAAACGATGGAATTTGTCTACACAAGTAGTAGTGATGGCCACTGACTTTTAAAAAAAAGGGGGGGGTCAGAGAAATTCGCGGAGGACAAGACTGTATTGTTGATCCAAGATCAGAAGGCAGCATTTCTCACAAGCAGGAGAGAGCGCTACTGAACAAGTCCTCACAGCCGAAGAGCTATAACTGGAACCTCAATCGTACCAACTTAGCTGCGATTCCTGCATTGCAGGGGGTTGAACTATAGATCACCCTTGGGGAACCTCTCGCCCTTAACGTTCCGTGACTCTCAAGGCGCCGTGAATTTTCAGCAGGGACCACACATTCCATACAGTTAAGTGCTGAGAAACCAGGCGAAATGCGAATGTGCGCACCTGTTGTGCTCAGGTCCCAATTGTGGGCTTTCCCCAGAGACGTTTAGTTGGCCATTGTGAGAACAGAATGCTGGACTATTGCTTTGTCCCGCAGTCAGGCTCTTATGTAGCCGCATTCCCACCAAAAAGGGCAGGGGTGGATTTGAACCAGGAGCAGGGGACCTGTAGCCCTCCTGATGTTGTTGGACTTCCAGCTTCTGACCTGCTGGACCACTGGCTATGCTGGCTGTGGATGGTGGCAACCCAAGAACATCTGGATGGGCCACAGCTGTTGGGAAGGACCGCAGCTGAAGGATGGAGCATCTGTTTTGTAGGCCCTCTGGTTCCATCACCAGCATCTCCAGGCAGGGCAGGGAGCGTCCCCAGTCTGAGACCCTGGAGAATCGCCACCACTAAGAACGTTGGGGTTCCCCTCTCCTGATCTGAAGCAAGGGCCCATCAGCACAGCTTTGCACCTCTGAAGGGGGCAGGCCAGGTGACCCAGGCTGAGAAGCCCCAAAAGTAAGGCAGCACAAAGGTGAAGTAGCCAAGAGCTTGACCTGGCATGTATTTGGCTCAAATCTCCCTTTGGCCACAGACTCACCAGGTGGGAGCCTCACATGAGGCGTTTGGTGAAGAGGCCGACAACGTAGCAGCTTTCACACAAACATGCCTTGCTTGTGCTTTATGGGCACTGAGGCTCGGGCGAAGTGACGCTCCTGTTATTTTTGCATTTTATAGTTGAAATTTGTACTTGTAAACTGTCCCAAGGAATTCTGTGAGTGGAGAGTATTCTGTCAACACTGGAAATGAAGGAATAGCTGCCGGGAGTGTAATTGGAAGGGGAAGATTACAGTGGGATAAGGACCTTTCAAAGGCTTTTGCACCCTGCTGAACCTGCCCCCAACCTCCAAAACACACATTTTATTTTCCTTAGGGAAGTACGCAAGTCTTGTTAATATTTTCCTTGTAAGAGAAGACAAGAACACTGGTGAATCAGGCCAAAGCCCCGTCTAGCGCAGCATCCTGTCCTGACATTGGCCAACCAGATGCCCCGATGGGAAGCTCACAAACAGGATCTAAGTGCGACAGCCGTTTTCCCACCTGCAATAGCTTGTAGCCATTGCTAGGCTTATCAATGAGTTTCTCTAATCCTCTTTTAAAGCTACCCGATACCGTGGGAGCAAATTCCATGGTCGAAACTATGCCCTGCAGAAAGAAGGGCTTTCGTTTGTCTTTCCTGAATCCTCCAGCATATTCAGCTTCATCGGAGGCTCCCTGCTCTTCCCAGCAGGCATGGGGGGCACAAAGAAGCTGGAAGGTGGGGCAGTTTTCAGTGGGGAAATGGCACAAGAAGAAAAGACGAAGCACCTCCCCCCCGCCCCATGCTGGTCTTCTGCTTCAAACTGCAGCCTCAGAGGCTGAATTTCTTAAAACCAAATGGCTGTCTCCCCCCAAAAAAGCAGCACAGGACACGTTGCTCCTCCTATCAGGCAGGCAAAACCAGCCACTGGGCACAACTTGGTAATTCACCCAAAGACTGCAAAAAACACGCATATATTTGCTCTCCCCTGTGTTTAATTAGAACAGGCAGTCTAAAAATGGACTGTTTCTGACTCTGAACTTTGGAAGGGGGGGAAATCATAATATTTGTATTTAAATATTACAAATTCTTCCAATGATTGTGCTGAGGGGAAATACTGGAGACTGCTTCTTTTCCCGTTTTCTCCCATTAATTTCCACACAGAACACTTTCAGGGCATTTTGGGGGAGGGGGGTGGATGAGCATTTTAAATATTTGCCCAGCATATCTTTTAAAACCTTTTCAGTTGCTTCCAATTTACTCACCTAAGGCAAAAAACAAGAGCCCGCCCATGTCTTGAAACAAATTAAGAAGAGTCCTTAAGACCAAATCCCACTTCCAACGACAAAAGGTTTAATGCTTCTAGCATCTGAGGTTCTGTTTAGCCTGCATACACACCATATATTTAAAGCACACGGCCTTCCCCAAAGGATCCTGTGAGTTTACAAAGCTGAAATTCCCAGCACCTTTAGACAACAGTTCCCATGATTCTTTGGGGGGAAGCCATGTTGGTGCATACGCAGCCTTAGGTATGATAGGTCATCATGGGATTTTGGAGTTGGAAGGCACCGCAGAGACCATACGGCCCCAACCCAGTGCTCAGCACATGACCCGCAATACAGGGTGCAACTCAATCCTGCCAGGCTCTGCTTACATACCTCCAGCCGGAGAGAGCCCAGCACTGTGCACAGCAGTCTGGTTCCACTCTCCAAAGAGTTCCTGCCATTACGAAACTTCTCCTAATGTTCCTAAGCAGGTCTCTGCTTCTCGGCAATTACTAACTGGTTGCAGCCCTGCCCTCCGTCGCTGTGGATTTGTCTATAATTCCCTTTTAAAGCTGTCCCTCTCTAATTCCGTAAGAAGGTGTGCGGTGTGAAAAAGTACTTTTCTGGGCACCTCAGGGGTTGAAGACATAATAAGAAGAGCCTTTGCAAAACAAAATGTTACAATTTTATTAGAATATCGACAGATTTTTTTAAAATAAAAAAGGAAGAAAAAACCAAGAAGGATGAGACTTGGCAGGCCCTAATTTAGCAGCCAAAAGGGGCCCAAAATATCCAGTCGGGTGCTCTTCCTCAAACAGTCTTGTGGGTGGTGTAAACGACAGAGTCAACCTGGACCCCTCATAAGTTTGTGGCAAGGAAGTGCATTTTGGGCTAGTAAACATCTGGCACATCATGCTAGAGCAGGGGTGGTGAACCTGTAGCTCACCAGATGTTGCTGAATGAAAAAGCTCACTGGCCCAGAAAGCCTCGGGTTCCCTGCCCCTGTGATGAGGCAATAGGACAAACCCATCCTTTCCTTGGCACCTGTGTTTTACAAGGAGCAACAGTGCTGGCTGTCTCTGGGGCCAGCTTCCCACAGCTGCTGGCTGCTGAAATACGGTAACTGTGACCACACAACAGGCCTTCCTCTAACTCTGCTGGCAGTGGGGAGGCGTATTCCACGCTGGCTGGTGAATCGTTGGCACACAGGCGCACCCACAGCCTCCCACTGATTCAAGGCAGAGGTCCTGATGTGCAGTACAACTGAGCCAAAGTCTTGCTCAAGGCAGGGCCCAAGTTCCTGAAGCAAAAGAGGAAGGAAGAGAGCAAAAGGGCAGAGGTTAGGAGAGTCAACAACAGGACAATTGTCAAGGCAACTGGGCTCTCCGAGGTTCAGGCTACAGGGTTGGACCCTCAGGGTGTGGTTAAGACCGACCGGCCCCTCCCTCGGTCCTTTTTCTGGCCTCGTTTCCCAAAATCCCACAGTGAAAAACCCGTTCTAGGCTGCTGACTCTCTTCTCTGCTAGATCTCTGTCCGTTGCCTGAGCTCCCAAACCCACATCCTGTGTGGTTCTTGCACAAGATGCCTTTTGCACGCTGAAGCTCCAGGCCTGGGGAGGGGAGGGGAAACATGCAGCTCTGTTGCTCACCTCTGCAGTTTGCCGCATTTGACATCGCTCAGCAGCTGCTCTTGGCACTGTGGCGTTGGGCAAGAGGCGTAAGCAGCCAGGAGGCTGAAGGGAAAGAGAGAAAGCGGGAGAAGGGGGTCATGGATGGCAAACCGAAACCCATTCAGATGGCTTACAGCAGGGATGGGGAACTTGAGGGCCTCTGGACGGTGCTGGACTACAACTCCCACCACCCCTCACGACTGGTCATGTTGGCTGGGGCTGATGGGAGGTGGAGTCTAACAGCCTTTGTATGCCCTGGCTCAGAGCAAGGAAACCTGCCTTGTGCTAGGCCAGGCTTATTTTGTCCTACTCTGATTGGCAGAAGCTTTCCAGGGTCTCAGGAGGTAAGAGGTACTTCCCCAACCCCTGCCACCTGAATCTGGGGGGGGGGACACGAAAGAGGTACACAGAAGTATGCATGGATAGGGGGAATGCCTCTCTTGTAATACAGTGGTACCTCTGGTTAAGAACTTAATTCGTTCTGGAGGTCTGTTCTTAATTGGAAGCACCACTTTAGCTAATGGGGCCTCCTGCTGCCGCCGCGCTGCTGGAGCACAATTTCTGCTCTCATCCTGAAGCAAAGTTCTTAACCTGAGGTAGTATTTCTGGGTTAGCAGAGTCTGTCACCTGAAGCGTATGTAACCTGAAGTGTCTGTAACCCAAAGTACCACTGTACTAGGGATCAGCCCCGCTGCATTGTGGGAGATTCAGGAATGGCAAAAGAAAGGCTTTCTTTACGCAGTGCATAGTTCAACTGTGGAACTGGCTCCCACAAGAAGCAGTGATGGCCACCCCCTTGGATGGCATTAGGTGGTAGGCTGCTTCAAGGAGGAGAAGGCTATCAATAGTTAGGAGTTGTAGCGGCTATATTGTACCCTCCAGGATCTGAGGCAGCCTGGGAAACACAAGTGAGAAGAGTGCTGTTGAGCTCAGCTCCTTCTTTAGGGCTCCTCATTGGGGCATCTGGTGAGAATAGGATGCTTGATGGGCCTTTGGGCTGACCCAGATGGGCTCCTAGGTTTCTATATTAAGCTAGGCCAGGGTTTCCCAAACTTGGGTCTCCGGCTGCTTTTAGACTACAATTCCCACCATCCCTGACCACTGGTCCTGCTAGCTGAGGATGATGGGAGTTGTAGTCCAGCTGGGGACCCAAGTTTGGGAAATGCTGAGCTAGGCAATGCAGTAGAGGACAGCCTCCTCCATCACCCCAACCAGCCAATGACCTTGTGTCTTTCATAGCCTGTCTCCGCACCTAGCTGGTGTTTTGTATCTCTCCAGGATGGCAGCTGCCTTGTCTCCACTGATGCCGCTGATCTGCATGAGTTGCCGCGCAAAGACCTCACTCACTGTTTGGGCCTGGGAGAGGGAGGGGTAAGAGAGTTGATAATAATAGTAGTAGTAGTAGTAGTAACAATAATTTTATTATTTATACCCCGCCCATCTGGCTGGGTTTCCCCAGCCACTCTGGGCGGCTCCCAACAGAATATTAAAAACACGATAAAACATCAAACATTAAAAACTTCCCTAAACACGGCTGCCTTCAGATGTCTTCTAAAAGTCAGGTGATAGTTTATTTCCTTGACATCTGATGGGAAGCCACTGCCGAGAAGGCCCTCTGCCTGGTTCCCTGTAATCTCACTTCTGAGAGGGAACCGCCAGAAGGTCCTTGGAGCTGGACCTCAGTGTCTGGGCTGATCAAGAAAGGCGCCCCGACCTTCAATTTGCTCTACACACACACACACACACACACACACACACACACACACACACACACGTTAGAAGAAGAAAGAAAGCAAGAGAGAAAAGGGAAGAATAGCAAGCACCCTTTCAGGATTGTTGGCGGTGCAAACAAGAGAGAACTTCGCAAATCAAACCCTCGAGGAGAGAAGATGAGGGGGAGACATGGCAGTGGCCTTTAACCACATGAGGAGTCATAGGATTGCAGAGTTGGAAGGGGGCATGGGGATCATCTAGTCCAACCCCCTGCAGTGCAGGAATCTTTTGCCCTAACGTGGGGCTCGAACCCACAGCCCTGAGATTAAGAGTCTCGTGCTCTGCCGACTGAGCCATCATTGAAGTATGTGGAGTACATTAGAAACTACCTTGTTCTTCACGGCCCCTTCGTTAAACTCAGCAAAGGTCAGAAGCCGGCAGGAGCCAGCGCTGGGCTGCAGAGGGCGCTCCTGCTCTAGTTCCTCCTTGGTACAGCTCAGAAGGGTTTTGTCCTAGGGAAGACAAAGGAGGAACAGTCCTTAGCAGCTACAGGGCTCACAACCTCGGTCTCCTCCACTCTCCCCTTTCAGACTCACAGCATCACCTTTTCCTCCTTCTCCCTGCCTCCAGCGCCCTCGTATGGATGGCCAGCTTTTTCATTATAAACTCGCCGAACATTTGTTTCAGTCCTGGAAAACCCAAGTAAGCTCAAGCGAGCAAAGAACTTTTATTTCGTTCACGCGACAGCTAAATGGGCTTGGCTGAAGTTGTCGCTGGATTAAAAGGAACAGAGAAATCTCTGTTTTACTGAGTCGCCTCAATGGTCCTCTTAGCCCTACGTTGTCTACAAACTTGGGCCTCCAGCTGTTTTTGGACTACAGCTCCCATCATCCTTGACCACTGGTTCTGCTAGCTAGGGATGATGGGAATTGTAGTCCAAAAACAGCAGGCAACCCAAGTTTGGAAAAGCCTGCCTACACCAACCTTGGACTTACAACTCCCATCATCCCTTGCTAGCAGGCCCAGTGATCAGGGATGATGGGAGTTGTAGTCCAAAAAATATATGGGGGCCCAAAGTTTACACCAGCAGCAGTGGATTTTCAGGGTTGAAGGCAGGGTGCTCTCTCGTAGTCCTGCTGTAGGGATTGAACCTGGGACCTTCTCCATGCAAATAATGTCCTCTGTCAATAAACTATGAGGGTTTCAGACAGGGTCTTCCTTTCCCGGCCTTACCCAGAGATGCTGGAGACTGAACCTGGGGACATCTGTGTGCAAAGCTGATGCTCGACCACTGAGCTATGACCCTTCCTTGAAAGAAACCTTAATATGACGAGGTTTCACCAGTTAACTGAATCTCTGTAGAACAGATCAATCATTCTAAAAGGGGTGGTGGTGGACAAACCAGCCTCATCTTTGCTTCCTGGTGATGCACAAGCACATGTGGAGGCCGGTGCTCCCTCCCAAAAGAGGTACAACCTACCTGTGTGATTCCAAACGCTTGCATTTTAAAAAATCTGACCATTAACTGAGTGGAGGTTGTTGTTTTTAACTGCCACTCAGAAAGGTATTTAAAAGCAATTAATATAACCTTAGCCGATTTAACATTGCGCCCTGATTATCTGTATGCTGGAGGCTAGGCCTAGGCCTGAATAAATAAGATCCAATCACAACAATAAATCAGTAATAGTAAGTGTTCCTGAGCAGATGCAGAGTGCTGCAAACACAGCACTAAGTAACTCCCAACCAGTCTTGGCACATCTTGGGAGAAAAGAAGCAGGGCAAGAGCTTAAGTCAAATCTTTTAAAAGCAAAGGATAAAAATACACAGAAGAGGCAGGCAGTTACAGCAGAGAAACAAACTAAATGTGCCACTCTCCTGGGTGAGCAGTCCCCGCCCCCACATTTCACCCCGCTCCAAACTCGCCTCGTACAGTCTGGTCAGCTGACGCGTCATCAGGGTCAAATACGCTGCGGATTCCCGTAGGTCCCGAGTGCGTTTAACGAAGAAGCCATCCACCACCTGGGAAAGACAACGGTTATCTTTTAAAAATAAAATAAAAATCAATTTTTATTTGTTTTCACAATCCAGTAAAATAGTATCTATAACAGAGAGAATTGAAAAGACAAGAAAGAAAGCAAAAGAGGAAAGAAGGGGGGGGAGAACAAAGGGGTAAGAAATGTTAGAAAACTTCTGGTTTTCCATCTGCCAGTTACATTAAAGGTAAAGGTAAAGGACCCCTGACAGTTAAGTCCAGTCACAGAAGACTCTGGGGTTGCAGCACTCATCTCGCTTTACTGGCCGAGGGAGCCGGCCTACAGCTTCCGGGTCATGTGGCCAGCATGACTAAGCGAATCAGAGCAGCTCATGGAAACGCTGTTTACCTTCCCGCTGGAGCGGTACCTATTTATCTACTTGCACTTTGACTTGCACTTTCGCACTGCTAGGTTGGCAGGAGCAGGGACCGAGCAACGGGAGCTCACCCCGTCATGGGGATTCGAACTGCTGACCTTCTGATCGGCAAGCCCTAGGCTCAGTGGTTTAGATCACAGCGCCACCCACGTCCTGGCCAGTAACATTAGAAAAGGGTTATTTGAGACATTTGGTCCATCCTCTCTGCTTTCTGTTAAATCATATTGGAAAGACGACGGTTATCACGGCTGCTGGAAGCTGCCAGTCCCCTTCCCAGGTGCAGGCAGCTAAAGCCTTCCCTAACCCCCCAAATATGCAACCCTGAAGCGGTTGCCATGGCAGGGGACAAGTTAGGGATGGAGGCAGGATCCAGGGTGGCTGAGTGCTGGCAGAGCCTGGGGGAAGTATGCACAGCGGCAGCCCTACCTGGGCTTGAGGTAACACAGCCAGGTAGACTGAAGTACCGACTCTCCTGGGGAGCCCCTACCTGGGTGTTGGTCATCGCTTGCTGGAGAGTCTTTTCGGGCAAGCTGAGGTGTTGTGCGGAGCCCGATTCTTCCACCAGGTAGATGGGGTGAGAAATGCCACATTGCCGCAGACGGAACTAGGAAGAAGTGAGCAGTTAGTTATGAGCTGGGGGTGCTGCAGGTGTGGGAGTGGAGAAGCCTTCAGAGCTCTCCAAGTGCTTGCTCTCTCTCACACACACAAAAAGACTGCTTTCCAGGGCTCTCGACACATGCTCAGAGGAACTCTCATCTAGTGCAATCACTTTCTGAAACGTTGCAGAGTGGCAGAGAGGGAGGGAAGGGAAGCAGGGCATCTCCCTCTTGCTCTGCTGAGCAACCAGCTCCCTTGGGCTCTCCTCCTCCCTAAGTGCCACTGAGCAATGGCTGTTCCATCAGACTGTGGAGCAGAGACGGCAAGCAGGACTATTCCTTCAGCTGTGATGGGACAGCTACTGCCTGTGGCTCTCATCGCGGTCACTGAGCCACGACCATTGCATCAGACTGCCTGATCCCAGTCCCGTCCCTTCACGGGGCTCCAGGTGACTACTCTCCCCACCCAGACACAGCGCAGCACCTTCTGCTCACGAAAGCGGCCGTCAATGATGCTGCTGCACAGGTCCGGCATCCGTTTCCGTTCTACTACGTAGTCCAGCACCAGCTCCCGAGCGGCAGGTGGCTGTAGCTGTCCTGGAAAACGAAAGAAGGGGGAGGAGGGCGACTGTTTAAAAGAACGTCGATTTAGCCTCAACCTGGTGAACCAAGGGAGAGATACAACCAGAGCCCCCCTCCCACAGCGCCAATCAGCCAGCAACGCCAGCCACCAGAGGAATACAGGGCTCTCCAGGACTTCAGGCTCCCTACTTGAAGAATGGTGCAAAGTGAATGTGGGACCCCCTGCAAGCAAGGAAGATCCTCTGCCCCCGAGCCACAGCCTTTTTCCGAAGCATTGGCTGAGTTACTCAAGCTCATCTTGCTGGGGGGGGGGGAGGTTTGGATGATGAGATGACCCTCAGGTTCTGCGATTCAACGAAAGGCAACTTTCTAGAATTTAAAGCTTTTTCAAAATGGGTAATGCCCAGAGGCTCCAGCTTGGGCCCAAGACTGAGGGGGCCCCAGTGTCACATGACGTGTCTTGTGACGTCACATGCATGACATGCATCGTGCGCACATCGTCGAGAGGGGGCCAAGGGCCTGGCCCAGTGCCACTCAGCACCAATGGCTGCAGCTCCTCCACTCTCATGCTCAGGAGGAGCCTGTCACTGATGCTGCACCGTGTTTGGCCAAGGAATTGGCGCCTATGCTAATGCCCATCTTAGCCTCTGGCAGTAGAAGGAAAGGGTAAGTAAAGGTAAAGGTACCCCTGCCCGTACAGGCCAGTCTTGCCAGACTCTAGGGTTGTGCGCTCATCTCACTCTATAGGCCGGGAGCCAGCGCTGTCCGCAGACACTTCTGGGTCACGTGGCCAGCGTGACAAGCTGCATCTGGCGAGCCAGAGACGCACACGGAATGCTGTTTACCTTCCCGCTGGTAAGTGGTCCCTATTTATCTACTTGCACCCGGGGGTGCTTTCGAACTGCTAGGTTGGCAGGCGTTGGGACCGAGCAACGGGAGCGCACCCCGCCACAGGGACTCGAACCGCTGACCATACGATCGGCAAGTCCTAGGCGCTGAGGTTTTACCCACAGCGCCACCCGAAGGAAAGGGTAGGTAGATGGAATTGTAATGATCAGAGGACTGTCACCCCCTTCCCTGCCTCTGTCCTTTCACCACCTGCCCCTTAGCTCCTGAGAGGAGGTGTGGAACTGCAGAGGGAGCGCTGAGAGGCCTACATGGTCGCATGGATGGAGTTGGAAGGGGACCAGAGCAATTCCTCCCCTTCCCGCATCCTTGGTGCAGTTTTAGGTAATTGAAAAGGTGTTCAAGGTACCAGACCCTGTTTTCCTAAAAAAGTCATCACAGGGAAGCAAGGGCACCAGGGCACGAACCTCCCTGGGTGACCCTGGGAGAGTCACTGCCTCTCAGGCTAACCTACCTCACAGGGTTATATGCGGAGGGGAAAGAACCATGTACGTCAGCTTGAGCTTCTTGGAGGAAAAAGGGGGCACATAAATGCAAAAAAATAGATAAACTGACGCGGGCTATCAGTGAAGTGGCAGGTTCAGAGGGAAGGCAAAATCCTGACACGCTTTTCCAATGGACCCTCCTATCGCATGTCCCAAACCACCCGCCACACTCACCTGCTGCAGGTAAGACTCTCTCCCTGGCCACCCAGAGGAAGTCCCCGATGTGAAGCTTCCGGATGCTGAAGGGAACATTGTGGCGCTGGAGCTCACTCACCAAATCTTGCTTCCGGGACTTGGGGCCACTAAAGGGGAAATAGGGGGGAGGGAGAGCAGCTCTTTAGAGCACATTTACACTGCCAACAACAACAGCAACAAATCAGAGAAGTGGCTATCCTGAGATGATAATCCTGGTTTCAACTGAACTCTTCCCTTTAAAAAAAATTACAGCTACATTTTATTGTTTTTATCACAAAGGCACTACAAAAGTGACGGACGTAACACAAGCTTATCTCGTCCTAATGATAAACGTAATTTGTTATCCAAAATATGATTTTATGATCTACATAGGCAAGGAGACAGCTTCTACTGTCTTCGTCTGCTCTGTCAAACGCTGGTTATTTGCTGGTTATTAAGATCCACTTTTGCAGCACCAGAAACCCTCTGATCGGCACCTATACCTTGCATGGTTTCTAGAAGCTTCCTGACAGGCCCATCGAGCCAGATCTGTATTTCCCAACACTCCCATGGGCCAACTTTGACAGGTGGGCAGGACCACACACCTGCCAATCATCAGGTGACACTAGATGATGGATAGGTGGGTGGTCCTACCCACCTGTCTAAGTTGACCTGGGGAGGTGGAGTGGGGGCAAGAGTAGCCAAAGAAGCAGCACCAAGCAGGACTGATCTCTCACTCATCAGCTGATGAGCAAAGAGTTCAGCCCTGGTTCCTGCAGGGGACCGAGCAGGATTTAACCCGCTGACCATCAGCTGACGGGGAGGAGATCTTGCTGCTTTGGCTGCGGGTGGCAGTTACCAGAAAGGGAACCAAAGCATGTAAGCCCATGCAGAATCAAACCCCACCCATTAGCTGTCACCACCTGCCCACCAGAGTGACGGCTGATTGACAGATTGGCGTGGTTTGGGGAAATTAGCCTCACAGGCCAGATTGGACCATTTTTGCCAGTGGGCTGGGGGATGCCCATCCCTGCTGCTAGGCAGTCAAAGCATACGCCTGTCATGCACACTCTTGGCTGGTTCCTCTGCTGCTCTGTTTTTTACGTGTCCAAACTGGAACCAAATTGGGAAAGGGGCATTTATTCTGGGTAAATGAATCCAGACATATGTGTTCTTGAGAGTGCCCCATCCCCTACATGTCAGAAACAGAGTCCCCACATCCGTGTGTGTGTGTGTGTGCGCGCGCTTCACTCCTGCAGCTGCCACTCACCCCGTGGTCTCAATGAAATCCACACAGAGGATAACATCAAAGTTCCCAGGGTGAAAAGAAAACTGGGGTTTTAAGAGCCCTGCCCCTGGCTCTCTGCAGCTTGACCTGGAAAACCAGCAAATTTATTTCTTATTACATTTTAACATGTGTTATCTATCTATCTATCTATCTATCTATCTATCTATCTATCATCTATCTTTCAACGTATTAATTGCTTCCTACATAAAAATTCTCTTAGCAACTTACAGAACTTTATTTGTAGAGTTTATTTGCTGCCCTTCAGCTGAAAAGGCCCCCAAGGCAGCTCCCAAAGGTTCAAAAAGAGCTTTTTAAAAGATAACAAGTATAACAACAACAAAATACGCCAATACGTTACAATTAAAAACGTAACAAAAACCCATATAACAAATCCAGCAAAACAACAGCAAAAAAACCCTTTGACAGCAAAATCAACAAGTCATCCTAACGTGGGTTCACAAAATTAAAACAACAAAGCATTAAAAGCGCAATATTTAGCAGCTTACATTTTGTTCCTTCTAGCAGATGATGATACCATAAAATACAAATTATATAACCCAGCAAGATCCTATCTGGCGGAGTGAGCTGTGCGCTGCTCCAGCAGGGAGGGGATTCCATGGTCCTGATAACAGAGACAGGTCTCTGCCTTTCCCTTCCTTCCTTCCTTGTTCCTTGGATGTGCTGCCGGCAAAGTGTGCCGGAGGACAGGGCTGGCATACCACCCGAAATTTTTGGGGTATGGGGCGGTGGTGCTGATTGGGAATCAAGAGGCAGCTCATGGGCAGAATTTGAAACAAAAGCAAACATGCTTGGCCAGGACAGAGCGCAGCCTGCACACTAAGCCTCACCTGGGGCAGCTTCACTGCCTCTGCTACTCCCCTCCCCGAGAGCAGAAAAGTAGCTGCTCAGGAAGGAGGCTACTTACCTGGGCGAGGCATCCCTGTCCGAAGATTGCTCGCTTTCATCATCTCCCTCCAAAAGCAGCAAGGGGTCTCCAGCATCAGCTGCCTCAGCTGCCAGTGAGTTGGAGTCCTTCTCCTTTGGCTCATTCAAAGCTGCCAGTTCCCGGGCTAAGGTGAGCCCTGCGTCTGTCAGAGAATACCTGCCGGAGCAGAGGAGGGTGAGTCAAAATGGCCTCCACCCGGCCTCCCCAGCCTCTCTCCCATCTGGTTGATGTTTCCAGAGTTAAAAGGCTGCTGCGCTTCAGCTTTCACTAGGCAGGTTCCCAATCCTAGCCAGGTTCATGCTAAAGATGGTCCCACCCGCTCTATACTTGACAGATCATTGGGCTGCGCAGGAGAAGGCCTCCTGCAGGTCCCCTCTGATGAGGAGGTTTGTTCCCCACAATGCAGGAATCGGGCCTTGAGTGTGGCAGCACCTCCTGCCTGGAACCCCTTCCCAATGCATATCAGACAGGTGATGTCTCTGTTATCCTTTTGGTCAGAGACAACGGCTGACACCACGGAACAAAGCAGGGCTTTCCACTGATGGGGCATGTAGGCAGCAGGGTCCCTGCCCATTTCTCTCTCTGTGTGTGTTTTTGTGTGAAAGATGCCATCCCTTCTGGGACCCAAAGATCCTCCGCTTTCGTCTTTCTCTTCTCTTAAAACTTTTGAGCACTTCATACAGTTGGATCGGAGCCTGTAAGCCAGGCATAGGCAAACTCGGCCCTTCAGATGTTTTGGGACTACAACTCCCATCATCCCTAGCTAACAGGACCAGTGGTCAGGGATGATGGGAATTGTAGTCTCAAAAAACATCTGGAGGGCTGAGTTTGCCTATGCCTGCTGTAAGCAAATGTGTGGCTCATGCTAAAAGCTTGCACACCTCACTCCAATACAAGCTATGTGCTATCTATGGATTCTCCCTTACCTCCCAGGTAGCTGGTGCAACATCCTTACCTGGCTGGGATATTGGTCTTGAGGACCAACTCCTTGCGAAGCAGAGTGCTGATTGCAGACCAGGCAGTGTTCTTACTCCCAGGATCAGCCTGTTGGGGGAAGCAGAAGCAGCAACAACAATATACATAATCTCAGGAGAGAAAGGAAGGCTGGGGAAGGCCACCTCAGGGCCTGCTGCAGCAGAACTTTCCCCTTCTTCCCACCAACCCACAAGGTGGGAGGGATCCTGATGCCTTTGAAGTGTTTTGCTGATTTTTTTTTTAATGTATTCTAACATTTCTTGCAAACTGGTATCCGCATTATTGCGAGTGCAGGGTCATAAGGCAGACTAAGATATTCCGTAACCAGATTATCATGCCAATAGGGCTCCTCCAAACGGCCTGCTTATTGCGCATTCATTCCGATTTCCTTGTGTAAAACTGACATGGTGTTAAACTAGGTTCGGTCATAACTGAGGACTCATTGCTACCTCTTTGCGGAGAGGTTAAATGGCAATGGTCATTCGCCCTACCATATTTTTCGCTGTATAAGACGCACTTTTCCCCTCCTAAAAAGTAAGGGGACATGTGTGTGCATCTTATGGAGCGAATGCAGGCTGCACAGCTATCCCTGAAGCCAGGAGAGTGAGAGGGATTGGTGTGCACTGATCCCTCTTGCTCTCCTGGCTTCAGCGATAGCCTCCTGAGCAGAGTGGGAGTGCTCCCGCTCTGCTCAGGAAGCTTTGCGTTGCTTTTGCTGAAGCCAGGAGAGCAAGAGGGATCGATCCCTCTTGCTTTCCTGGCTTCGCTGGAAAGCCGCTGCGCAGCTTTCCCTCTGTGCGCAGCGCCTCTTCAGCCAAGCGGGAGGAGAAATGGAAGGGGCTCCGCTTCTCCTGCCGCTTTGCTGAAGGGGCGCTGCACAGAGAGGGAGAGAACATTTTTTTTCTTGTTCTCCTCCTCTAGAACTAGGTGCGTCTTATGGTCGGGTGCGTCTTATAGAGCGAAAAATACGGTCATTTGCTTGCAGGGTTTTATACGTCTTCCCATTAGCCGTTCATCCCTCCCCCATTTTTCCATGCATTTCCTCATCACTTTTCTAACCACAAAAGGTCAGCTTTTGAACCTTAAAAGAGTGGATTGTTGTACGAGGATGACAAAGGGTTCTAATCCATTTCAATTGCACAAACATAAACTTCTGGGACACGCTGGAATCCCTCCTGCAAAACAGTTAAGAGTCTGGAGGTATCCAAAGATTTTCTTAATTCATCAATCAATCTATATAAGTTTCTTGTTCTAGCCAAAGTGACAACAGTACCAATAAAATAATACAGATCATACAGGAACTCACAAGAAAAAAAGATTTCTCACACAGCGGCTGAGCTGCTCTCTGTAATTCCGGCTTTGTCAGGAAACCCCGGGAGTGAGGATTCTGGAAGAAGGGTCAAAAAGGCAGGATAGATTTTACATTTCCTCCCAGGATTCCCACCTCTTAACACTGCCCCACCTTTGCTGACTTCTTAAAGAGGATTCCAAAACAAAAGCCACTCCCACAATCCTCCAATGTTCAGGTCTTCATCATGCACCTGGGGTTTCCCCACAAGCCTTCTGGGAAAGGTGGGCTCTAGGTTCTCCCCCTCCCCAAATGTTATGTTTTTGAGCTTACTGTATTCTGCACCAGCTGTTATCTTACCACACTGTCCTGGTACAGAGCCACCAAAATGGCAAAGGCTCCAGAACGGGGATCTGGGAAGTACCTCCGGCCACGCTGGCGTGATACTGGTTGCTTCTTCTGTAAAAGGAAAAGTAGGTGTGTCTTCTTCAGGGACTCCACCAGTCTTAAGAACATATGAACACAAGGAAAAGTCCTGCTAGGTCAGGCCAGAAGGGGCCCATCTAGCCCAGCATCCTGTTCTCAGTAGTCATTCAGGTGCCTCAATAGGAAGGCCGCAAGCAGGACCTGAGCGCAACAGCTTAGTTGGAAGAGCAGAGGCTGAGTGGGAGGGACTTTCCTAAGGCGGGGGGGGGGGGGGACGACAACTCTAGGCTTGGAGGCCAAATGTGACACTCCAGGTCTGTCTCTCTGGCCCTCAGGGCTCTCCCCAGGCCACACCCCTCCCCAGCCCAGCTGAAAGCTTTGAGGTTTTCCCCCCTGGCCAGAATGTGGTCTTGAACTCTGATAATGTTTCTCGCTTGCCTAGATAAAAGATAGGGAGGTGTGGGGGGTATAAAAACTAGCCTTCTGTACAAAAGTAAAAATTATTTGTTGCTCCGTCTACTTTCGCCTCTGGCCCCACCCACCACCAACATGTGCCCCCTGCCAGGTGGACCAGAAAGGAACCCGGCTCTCCATTGAAAAAGGTTCCCCATCACTAGCCCAAAGTGACTTGGTAAGCATGTGACAGAAGCAAGAGTTAAACCAGGGACTTCCTGATTCATAGCTAGTTCTCAATGCCCTTCTATGGGATAAAAGTGGAAAATCGGGGTGGGAGGTGGGGGAACTGACCCAATACTGTTCCATGTTTTCATGAGCAAACCAGGCCGGCTACCTTCCCTGACTGCTACCCTGCCAGCCACAATGCCTCTTTTCAAAATTTGATGAAAGGTCTTTTATGTTGCAAGGCCTTTGACCATTCGGGGAGGAGCAGAGTGTGCGCTTTGTAGGAGAGCATTTTGGCGGACGGGCTAAAAAGTGAAATGGATAAATGTGCTTTCAGCACCATCCACTGGGAAAGCTGCTTGCCCCAGGACCCATGGAAATATGAAAGGCAGCTGTGTGGGGGCACTACATGATCCTCAGCCACACCTCTCAGAGGTGCGGCATAGCAATGTGGCAATCAAACTTTTTTTACGGGGGGGCAGGACAGCAAAGAACCAGAAGGCAGTAGCTTTTAAAGCTTGCACCATGTGGTTTAAATTGCACAACGCAAGCTGTCAAGTTACACAGGACTCCATTTCAGGCCAGTGTTCAAGCAAATGATGAATAGATGAATTTTTACTTCTTCTGGTTGACAGCAAGAATGGGTATTAATCTGTAGCCCAAGAAGGAGTGAGAAACTCAGGCTTGGAAGCCAAATGTGTTCCTCTGAGCCTCTCCCTAAGCGACACCCTATTTATCTATCTATTTAGAAAATGTATATACTGTACTGCTGAATTATGACAGCATCTAAGGGGTGTGCAAGAAACTCACCAATACAGTAAGTAAATCAGAATTCAGTCAAAATCCCAGCTGAAATGTCTTCAGTACGTGCTGGACATTCAGCAGAGAGGGGGCCTGCCTGATCTCAAATGGGAGGGAGGTCCTCAAAATCTGAGTCACAATGCTGAATGCACAGCTCCTGGTGGATTTGAGGTGGGCATCCAAGCCATGCGGGGGGTGGGGGAGCACTAACAGTGACTCTACTGAAGACATCAATGAAGAGGAAGGGATCAGGCGGTCCTTAAGGTATCCTGGACCCCCTTGTAAATTAAAACCAGAACCATGGGTGCTTTAGTTTGGCTGGAATGTGTCTTTAAACTGTAATAATGTCTCTTACTTGCCTGGTGGAGGATGGAGAAGAGTGTGGGTGTATTTACAGTATATAGAAACCACTAACTTTTGCATGGCTGAAATGCAGCCTGCTGTACAAAGGTTAGGAGTGATGCCCATTTGTCCTCCCGCTTTTGACTCTAGCCCCACCCACTTGTGCCTCTGGCTGCACCTACCACTGCTGGTTGCCAAGGAGAGAAGGCTTGAAAAGGTTCCCCAACCCTTGTTCTAGTCTATGACCTGCACCATCATTCAATGAATGTTTGGCAGCCCATTCTGATGATAATGCACATGTTGCATTCTCACCTTTAAGTGCTTGGCACAGGCATGGATGAGCAGACTTGGGTAATCTGCCAGGGCAGCAGTGGCTGGGACGATTCGTGGGAAAAGATCACAGCATTGTCACCCTACCCCAAATCCACTCAGCCCCACTCCAAGAGATGGGAAGAGGAAAAGAGGGGAAGTGGGCTGCCTCTTGAATTTAGGAGGAACTCGCCCAGGCAGAGAGAGTTGAGACATGGCCATACTAATAGTTCAATTGCTTGTAAGGGCAAGGTATTTACACGGACCTTTAAGCACTGTCCTTTGTTTTGATCTGGCTCTGTGGCACAGAGGGCAGGCTGGACCGCTTGATCCTTCTGAGAAGAAGCTGTGGCATGCAGACCTGGAATTCACAGTATAAACTCTGTTTAATAGATGTTTAGTGGAGACTAATGAAATTCCACAGCTGAGACCAATGAAGGAAATTTGCTCATATGTGCACTTCTCTCTTCCCCCTGCCCCCCCCCCCACAGAGGAAGAGACAGAGAAAGAGAGAGGGGGCAAAAGAGCAAGCGGCCATGAACGCATTAAAAGACTAAGCTTTCCAAATGCCAACGTCCTGCTTAGCTTTTGTTCGTTTAATGAAATGTTACCAGTTTTCAAGTTTACATTTCACCATAGCCATAAGGACTAGAAACCTGTGCAGCTTTAGAGATAAATGAACACCCCCAAGGCCCAACCTAGATGATGCCAATTCCCATGCTGCCCTGTTCATATCAGCCCTAAACAGCCTTAGACTGCAATCCAATATGCAGCTACCTGGGAGTTAAGTGTGGGGCTGGCTTCTGCATAGACATGCACGGGATTGCACTGTGAGGCCTGCCTGCATCCATTGGAATTTCCCCTCATCACCTGACACCCTCCTTTTTATTCCATCCCTCTGATGTGCAGGAGTTGGCTACCCAAAGCACAACATTCACTCTGCCAGCATGTAAATGTGGAACTTCCTTCCAGGGGATACTCACCAGGCTCCTCCTTGAATATGACTTAAGTGGCAAGAGAAGACTCTACTTGTTTCAGAGGGCAGAGCCAAAACGCAGTGGAAGGGTACTTTCTTTGCATACAGAAAATCTCAGAGTCAATCCCTGGTATCTTCAGGTAGGACTGTATGAAACTCTGGAGAGCTTTTGCAAACCACTGTGGGTAAGCAATACTGAGCTACATGGACAGATAGTCTAACTCAGTATAAACCAGCCTCCTATGTTTCTATTTAAACCAGCGCTTTATTCAGCACCATGAGGACTGGAATCTTACTTTCTATTTAAGGAACAGACTCGAGCACACATTGGACCTTCACACAGCTGCCCCACCACTCACCTGTCAATACTGTGCCATCCTGGGCTTGGCAGTGTCTCTCCAGCTGCTCGTCTAGCTGGCGGCAGATGTGCTCACCAAAGTACTGAAGGATCCGAGCCTCGCGCCCGCTGCGCAAAGGGAGTGGGTATTTGCGGAGAGAGCTCAGCGCCTGAACACAAGGAAGAGGATTTATTGTTTTGACAGTAAGGAGAGGTGCACATGGTTTCCCGTCTCTTCACTTTGACTAACAAGGAGAGCAGTTCAGGATGGGGCCACAACCACTCTGTGAAATTTGAACTAACCCATACATATTCTAGGGACGCGGGTGGCGCTGTGGGTAAGAGCCTCAGCGCCTAGGGCTTGCCGATCGAAAGGTCGGCGGTTCGAATCCCCGTGGCGGGGTGCGCTCCTGTCGTTCGGTCCCAGCGCCTGCCAACCTAGCAGTTCGAAAGCACCCCCGGGTGCAAGTAGATAAATAGGGACCGCTTACTGGCGGGAAGGTAAACGGCGTTTCCGTGTGCTGCGCTGGCTCGCCAGATGCAGCTTTGTCACGCTGGCCACGTGACCCGGAAGTGTCTCCGGACAGCGATGGCCCCCGGCCTCTTAAGTGAGATGGGCGCACAACCCTAGAGTCAGACACGACTGGCCCGTACGGACAGGGGTACCTTTACCTTTATACATATTCTCTTTGGTCAGTTCATAGTTGCTGATACTTAGGGCTGGATCTAGACTTCAATTTCAACCCGATACTCACTTTATTTGGGAGTAAGATTTCAGTGGGGCTTATTTCTCAGTATACAGTATATGTACAGGATTGCTTTGTAAGTGATACTTAGAAGATACATATTGAAATTAGTAACTAACATGGGTGGACTCCAAGTCAAGATCTTACCCATCATTTATGCATGTTTATCGATCCTGCTTGTTCAGCAAAAAACAGAGCTCCCATAGCAGCTTTACTCATAGGTCCCTGCCCGAAGGCTTATAATTTTAAGGCATAGCACTAGAGGAAAATGTATTGGGAGAGAGGAGGAAACAAACAATTTCAGATGCAAGTTATCCTAATGACCAGCTGGGGAGAAAAGTCCAAGAAGTTTAATATTATGTGTTAGCATTATATTACTACATTATAAATTGGGTACTGAGGGGAATCCAACGAGCGCGAAGGGGGATATGGGCGGAGCAAAACACCCGGAGGGCGTGGCCTGTCACTAGAGGGCGTGGCTTACCCGTTCATAGGCGCGTTGGCTCCTGAGGCGCCCGCGCTCGGCGGCCTGGTCGCGCCACTCCTGGAGCCAGCGCGTAAATAAGGGGTTCGGGCCCCCCTGAGTGGGCTTCGGCATCTTCCGAAGGCGCCGGAAAGTTTCTCTTTTCTCTTTGACCCGGAACTCGACGGGGAGATGAAGCGGGGAAGTCAGAGCGGCATGCTAGGCAGCGACTGCGCACGCGCACTTCGCCCCCTAGAGGCCGACGGGCGGAACCGTAGACGCATGAAAAGGGAAGAGCGGCCGCTTCCGCGTTCCCGCTCTCAACCAGCCTTCTCTCCAGAGGCGAAAGTGAGAGAGGCGCCTGGGCAGGTCAAAAATGACAGCCGCTTTGCCCGCGAGTCGGTGGGGCAGGATGAGTCTCCCGTAGGCAACTGAGCGCTGGATTTGGCTCTGGGGAAGGTAAAAAGAAATACGACTCGCCTTTGCTCACAAAAGCCAACCAGACCCACCTGAGCCTCCCACCAGTAAGCATCGCAGACCTGTGAAGCCCCTCCTGCAATAGGGCATAGCTGTCAACTTTCCCCTTTTCTTGCGAGGAATCCTATTCGGAATAAGGGAATTTCCCTTTAAAAAAGAGAAACGTTGACAGCTATGCAGTAAGGGTGTCATAGCGGGCAACACTGCAGGGTTGTTGCAAGCTACTGTACTGTTTCAGTCTCAGCCCTACCTGCATTGGGGCCAATTACTACTGAAGTGCATTTTGAAGGGCCCTTGCAAACTACTCTCTTGGCTTCAGGCAAGCCTCCATTCTGCAGTACTCAGAAGACACTGCACTGCAGGGCTGTTGCAAGGCACTCCCAACTACAGTCTCCAACCTGCACCATGGAAATAATGAGATGCACGTGCGTTTGTATTAGCCGGGCTACTTTATGAATATGTTGAAAAACTTCTTCTTTTTTTTAAGGAAAGAGGTAGAGCAGAAGTGCCCCTCTTTGCTGCGATCTGTTTTGGGGTGTGTGGACGCACTAAGAGTTGTATCCAGTATTAGCCCTACTTGGAGTAGATGCTCTGATAATAATGAACGTGAACTCACTTCGGCCAATTTGTTACAATGGATCTACTCTGAACAGAGATTAGTTGGCAGCAACTCTAAACGCCCAGTCACAATTATGTGGATATATTAGACCAGGCTTCCTCAAACTGGGCCCTCCAGATATTTTTGGCCTAAAACTCCCATGATCCCTAGCTAGCAGGACCAGTGGTCAGGGATGATGGGAATTGTAGTCTCAAAACATCCGGAGGGCCGAGTTTGAGGAAGATGGTATTAGGCTTTCCCATGGATTACTATGAGCTGCTGGTTCTCCCCTCTTTGGACCTGGGATACATTTAAACTGCTCAATCCCTTTCTAACAGGAGGTGCTGCATGCCTTCTGCATGCAGTGCTGATGCTTTGTCACCGAGTTACAGTCCCTCCCATGAAAGGGAAGAAGCTGCAAATTATTTGTCCGTCTAGGCCAGTGGCACCTGCTTTGACTGGCAGCCGCTCTCCAGGGTTTCCACCAGAGAAGGATCTTTCTTTCCCACCACCTGCTACTTTGATTCTTATAGCTGAAGCTGCCAATTATTACTCTGCTCCTAAGTGCCTTTTCATGTTTACATAACACAGATTAAGATTGCTGCCTTATTAAGAGAACCTTAATATGCACTGCTCCGCTTTGCAAATTTAAAAAGACATCTGTGAACCAGGAAGGGCCTTTTCTCAGTGGTTTGACCACAATTTTTGCATTCAGGAGATCCCAGAGGCTCAATCCCCAGCATCTCCAGGTAGGGCTGGCAGAGAGCCCTGCCTGGAGAGCTGCTGCCAGTCAATGTAGTTAGATGGACCAGTGGGTCTGATTCTGTATAAGGCAGCTTCCTATGTTTCAGAATAGATTCTCTCTATATAATCTCCAAGGTGATTGTCATGGCCTCTGGCTAGCACAATAAATTTATTGAAGGAGTGGACCTCCAAGGTGGCACATGGTTCATGAGACGGGGTTGGGGGGTGTAGATGGAGTAAGACTGAAATCATCCTTCCGCTCCTGCTGTCAGGTGTGTAGTCATCCTGTGTTCTTTGAAGATTGCTCATCAACAGGCAGGCAGAGGCATTATATGTGCTAAAGGTGTGGTTACACCTAATTCAATAAGAGGCAAGCCGTGTGAGCAACAGAGAGGTGCTGTGAAGTCAGCTGCCTGCAATTTGTCATAGCTCTAACACACCCTGCATGTCTGCTTGCAGCTTCCGAAGGGTCTTCTGCATTTGGATGTTTTGTATAAGATTTTTTTTTTGTGGTACTTGGTTCTTTCACTTACATGCACATTTATTGAATTAAATTAGAATGTGGAATCATGATTTATAATTTGGTACAGTATTTGGTTTTGAATGCAGAAATTGTATTGTGTTTCTTACACAGTGGGACCTCGGTTTTCGAATGTTTCTATTGACGAATGTTTCGGTTTATGAACGCTGTAAACCTGGAAGTAAATGCTTCGGTTTTCGAACACACCTCAGAAGTCGAACATGCCACGCAGCTTCTGCTGAGTGCAAGATCCTGAGGCCTAGCTGTTGGCACCCGTGAACCACAGAGGTGATATTTGGGCTTATTTGGTGACTGTATGCAATCAATCTGTGCTCATCTCATCTCAGGAGCTCTCTTGCAACCAGTTTGTTTTTGTGACTGTGGAACCCAGTGCATAAATCTGTATTCATCTCATCTCATCTCAGGAGCCCTCTGCCAATCACCCCGTGCTGTGAGAAATGGATAAAAGCTGCAAAGCCAAGAGAATCCTTAACAGAATAACAATAGAGGTGAAGAAGGAAATTATTTCCAAACATGAAAGTGGTGTCCGTGTAAGTGATCTGGCAAAGCAGTTTGGTATTGCCAAATCTACAGTTTCTAGCATCTTGAAAAATAAAGAAGCCATTAAAGGAGCCAATGTTGCAAGAGGTGTTAAAACACTTACAAGACAAAGAACACAGACAATTGAAGAAGTGGAAAAATTGCTTTTCATATGGATAAATGAAAAACAGTTGGCGGGTGACCGCATTTCTGAGAGCATGATTTGTAAAAAAGCTTTACATTTGCATGCTGACCTCATCAAAAGCATCCCTGGAACAAGTGCTGAGAGTGATATTTTCAAGGCAAGCAGAGGGTGGTTTGATAATTTTAAGAGGAGAAGTGGCATCCACAGTGTGGTGAGACTTGGTGAAGCTGCCAGTGCCATCAAAGAAGAGGCCAACCGATTTGTTTTGGCATTTAAAGATTATGTAGAGGCAGATGGTTTCCTTCCCCAACAAGTTTTCAACTGTGATGAGACGGGCCTCTTTTGGAAGAAAATGCCAAAGAATACCTACATAACAAAGGAGGAGAAATCATTGCCAGGACACAAGCCCATGAAAGACAGGCTAACCCTTTTATTATGTGGGAATGCAAGTGGAGATTTTAAGGTGAAGCCTTTGCTAGTCTACCATTCTGAGAACCCCTGGGTATTTAAGAAAAACAATGTCATAAAAAGCAAATTGCCTGTGGTGTGGAGGGCAAACAGCAAAGCTTGGGTAACCAGGCAATTTTTTATTGAGTGGGTTCATGAAGTGTTTGGGCCAAGTGTAAAAGAATACCTCCAGTACAAAAATCTTCCAATGAAGTGCCTGCTTGTTATGGATAATGCTCCAGCTCATCCTCCAGGGTTGGAGGAAGAGTTGGTGGAAGAGTTCAGTTTTATCAATGTAATGTTTTTGCCCCCCAACACAACTTCTCTCATCCAGCCCATGGACCAGCAGGTCATACCTAATTTTAAGAAGCTTTACACCAGAGCACTGTTCCAAAGGTGCTTTGAGGTTACCTCAGACACAGAGCTAACCCTCAGAGAGTTCTGGAAGAATAATTTCAATATCCTACATTGCTTACATCTTATAGACAAAGCATGGAGGGATGTGTCTCAGAGAACAATGAAGTCAGCATGGAAGACGTTGTGGCCAGAAGCTGTCCCTGAATGTGTATTTGAGGATGTGGAAGAGGATGCTCCTATTGTTGAGGAGATTGTGTCTCTGGGAAAGTCCATGGGCTTGGAAGTGAGTTGTGATGATGTTGAGGAGTTAGTGGAGGACCACAAGACGGAACTCACCACAGAAGAACTTCAGAACATTCTGAAGGAGCAACAACAGGCGGCAACTGAGGAATTGTCTTCGGAGGAGGAGGAGGAGAGAAGAGACAGTGTTCCTACTGCACTGATCAAAGAAATGTGTGCAAAATGGGTTGAAGTGCAAAGTTTTGTTGAAAAATATCACCCTGATAAAGCTGCTGTAAGTCGTGCCACTAACACTTTCAATGATAATGCTATGTCTCACTTTAGACAAATTTTAAAACACCGGAAAAATCCTTTTTGTTCAGATTTGTAAACTGCTAAGGGGGTTTATGTTGAAATATGAAGTGGTACATAAATTAATTAACTCCTCCTTGTGAAACTTGGAAGCCTCATTATCACCTCACTTGCCAAAACAAGGAGCATCTGCCAGTCCCCCTGGTGCTCCAGCAGATGACACCATTGCTCCAGCTCTGAAAGAAGTCCCCGAGCTGGGTTCCCCGTGGTCCACCTCTATTATGCACCACCAGTGGGGGGCAGGGTGCTGACCTTCTGTTTCACTGCCTGCTTCAGTGACTGGTGAGTTCTGAGTAGGGATCAAACATGGGGGGGGGACCCCAAGCTAGAGCTCTGTTTAGTAAAAGGGAAAAAAGACTGACGGGGGGGTTATTGCAATGGTTTCATTTTTATTTATAATTGTAACCTGTCCTGGGACATTATGGCAAAGGGCATGTAAAAAATTAAATAAATAAAAGAGAGGCAAGGTTTTTGACGCAGCATGGCATTTGGTTAGCTTCATATGTCTTTTTTTAAAAAAAAGATATTTATTAAAGTTTTCAAAATGTTACAAAAAGAAAAAAGAAAAAGAGAAAATACAAAGTAAAAACAGTTAAAAACAATTCAATCTTTCCGTATCTTATCTTTCATTTGCTTGTTCCCCAGACCTCCTCACACCTCCCTTTTTTTGTATTCCAGTTCAATTAGTTGGTTCAGCAAATCCTTTCCCTCTTTGTTTTTATCCTAATCTTTAATCTTAATATATTATAACTTTAGATTATCACCTGTTAACAATCCATTTTTACACATTCCTTTATGACACTACTGCTAAAAACCACTTAACTTCAATCCAACATCATTCTAACATTCATTAATTTTGCAGTATTTCTGTAGTCTTTAAATTTCTTCCAATCCTCTTCCATATGTCACCAGGGAGTAGGGATGAATTGTAGAAACAAGAGTCCACGAAAAGCCCAAGCCCTTGAAACTGATTGCAAAGTCAGATTGCAAACTTTAATCCAAGCCCTTCTTCAAGGCTGCCTTTAACAGCCTCACATCATAGTGTTTCCCCACAATAGCCAACCAGGTGACTCTGAGGCAATTAGGCAATAACCCACTCTCCCCCTTCATGATCCCTGGCAACCAGTACTTTAGGTTTACTGCCTCTGGACCCAGAAGCTTTATTTTGCAGCTAAATTTTAGCTACTCCTTACCTCCCGCTGCAAAGCCACGCAGCCCAGCACAGAAGGCTGATTTCCAAGACCGTAAGGTCAAGCCACCTTCTCACCAGCTGCTTTGCCAGGAATTTTGCCGCCACTATATGAACTCCAGGAATTTGTCAGCTTGTAAATTTATCCGGTGTGTAGACAGGTGGATGGATGGATGGAGATCCTTGCAGATTAGCCAGGCAAAATGGTAAAAGGGTGGAGGGAGCCAAAATGGGGAGTTTACAGGGGAGGAAAAACCTTAGTGCCCAATCCATCTAGACATCACTGCACTGAAAGACCCTCAGAGCCATTGGAATTAGGGTAGCCATGTACCCTATTTTAGAGGACAGTCCCTCAATTTAATGTTTGTAGGGCTGTCTGATCAAAGTCTAGTTAAAGAGAAAGAACCATCAGAAGTGCGGGGGGGGGCATGAAGTTGCCCATCAGAGCAGGCACACAGATTGCTCCCCCCCCCAATCTCAACTTGTTCCCCACTATGCTGAAACATGGGCATAGCTAGGATTTTGTTGGGGGGCAGGCTTTTGTTAGGGGGGGCAGAACCTCAAGTACTTTTATTGGTTTAGGGGAGGCAGCTGCCCCCCCTTGGCTACGCCCATGTGGTGAAACACTTGGGGTTTCTATTATTACTCCTGCATTTTCACAGATAAGTAGCAAGAGCAAAACAACATTAAATGGTAACATTCCAAGTCTTCTGTCATTACAGGAGTACAAATTGAGAGAGGAGAGCTTCAATTTTTATATAAAAAACTAATTGTCATACTTTAGTCCTTAACCTCCGCCCTCCCAAAAACAACCACCTACCATTTTTGTATTGGGCTGGAATGTAGTGATCCTACTTTTTAATGTTCTCATACAAAATAAAATCCCACCAATCTAAAACTCTGGGTCCACTGACCCCCTGCATAATTTCAACTGATGCATTAATCTTTCTGGCAGGGTAATTAAATACTGTATACGTATATGTACTGCAGCAATAATCTATTGGTAATGTTTGCATCTTTCCAACCCTGAGGGATCACCTGTCTGGCTGCTGCTAACAAAATGTAATGAGTTCCCTTGAAGGTAAATTAGACTTGCCCCCTGAGAACACAGGTAGCAAACACAGAATAGTATCATCTACCACTTCATTGGCCTATGATGGCACTAATTTCTTTGAATACTGGCTTCTAAAAAACCTCTCAGAGCTTCAATCCCTCTTCCCAGGGAATTCTGGGAACTGTAGCTCTGTGATGGGAATAGGGTCTCCTAGCAAACCCAAATCCACGAAATTAAAAGACGCCTTCTCCTTGGGAGAAAGGCGATGGCAAACTTAGACAGTGTCTTAAAAAGCAGAGACATCACCTTGCCAACAAAGGTCCGTATAGTTAAAGCCATGGTTTTCCCGATAGTGATGTATAGAAGTGAGAGCTGGACCGTAAAGAAGGCTGATCGCCGAAGAATTGATGCTTTTGAATTATGGTGCTAGAGGAGACTCTTGAGAGTCCCATGGACTGTAAGAAGATCAAATGCATCCATTCTGAAGGAAATTAGCCCTGAGTGCTCACTGGAAGGACAGATCGTGAAGCTGAGGCTCCAATACTTTGGCCACCTCATGAGAAGAGAAGACACCCTGGAAAAGACCCTGATGTTGGGAAAGATTGAGGGCACAAGGAGAAGGGGACGACAGAGGATGAGATGGTTGGACAGTGTTCTCGAAGCTACAAACATGAGTCTGACCAAACTGCGGGAGGCAGTGGAAGACAGGAGTGCCTGGCGTGCTCTGGTCCAGGGGGTCATGAAGAGTCGGACACGACTAAACGACTAAACAACAACAAGCAAATCCAAGCACCTGTTGTTGTTTTTTTAAAAAACTACAGTTCCCAGGATTCTTTGGGGGAAGCCTGCTTAAAGTGGACTAATACTCCTTTATAGCGCCAATGGGGTCTAAGTAAGTTCCAGGCTCATTCTCCCACAAAACGTAGGCTCCCAAAAGTACCCAATTTACATTTGGAAATTACCCTTATGCAACCCTTCCACTTCTGCCACACCAATAGTTCAGAAGATGTTAATGAATTCCTGCATTGTAGAAGGCTGGGCCAGAAAACCCTTGGGTGTGCCTTCCAACTCTACAATGCTATGATTTTATGAATGGGTTGCTTGTTCAGCAATTGCTGGATTCCAGATAGAAATTTTTTTTGGGTGGGGGCGACAACACCACTAGGCTGCATGTTCTGACATTACTAGGCCGCTTGGGAAAATCAGTTAGGCCTCTTGATGTGTGTGTCACATGTGCCAATCAGGTAATTTGTCCTTCCACCAGGTGAGTGGGAATGAGGCTCTAAATTTAATTAATAAAGGAAAGCCAGATGGCAGCAATTAGCAGAGCCCAGCCAGCAATCCCGCTGTTTATCTTACATCAGTGGAAAGAACAGGGCACAGGAGAGGCGGATGTAATGACTGGGATCCCATCTGCAGCTCCCTGTTGGGTGTTGCCTATTGTGAAGGTAACACACGCACGCACGCACGTGTGGAAATCTCCAGGGTTTTCCCCTCCCCCACTTTCCCTTTCCCTCCCCCCCCTCCTTTTCTTTGCACGGCTTTTCCTTCCCAGGAGAGAAGGCAAAAGGAAGCCCTGCAGTGCACACCCACGGCGGCAGGGGGGCGCCCGCGTGCCAGGCGCTGCGCCTCCTCGCCGCCGCTCCACATGCCCAAATAAGGGCAAATCAGGTTGTGAGAATCAGGGAGGCGCTTGAGGGTTTGGCTCGCGCGACGCCTTATTTGGAAGCGAGAGAAGCGAAGAAGGAGGGCGGGGGAGCAACGAGCGGTCCGGGCAGGGCGCGCGGAGAGGCAGGCAGCACCAACAGCAGCTGCAACGTGCACGCGCCTGTGTGTTGCAGAGAGGAAAAGGAGGGGGAGGAGGGAAGGACGCGCGCCCGGCTCGCCGCTACACAAGTCCCCCTTTGTCCCTTTCTGGTGCATCTATGCAAAGGCTTAGAATTGCGTGCATCAAAAGATGCTGAAGCCTTCCTTCCTTCCTAGAGATGGAGGGTGGGGGTGAAGGAGATTTGCTGCAATGCGGAGGGGTACTTCTCATTTCTCTCTCCCCCCTCCAAGCCTTCCTTGATCTCTGTTTCAAGTGCCTCCCCCCACCCTCGCAAACAGCAAAAAAGGGGCTGCTGCAGTGGCGATCTGATCCACGCTCTACATCCAATGCACATCTAAAGTGCATGCCTATCTCTCCCCCCCCCCGCCTCCAAGAATCCTGCGAAAGTTAAAGGATACTGGGAATTGTAGTTGTTTGAGGCAGAAAAAATTCCCCGGGGTTCTTTGTGTGTGTTGTATTTTTTGCATGTGTTTTATATGTACGGTGTGCACCTACCCTGTGTGTGCCTGTGCCTCATCCTGGGGGTTCCACTTAAAACACATTTTTGGCACAAACAAGGGGGTGTCAAAAGCTGCAGGTGGGGGAGGCCTTGTAGCCCTCTCTCCCTCAATGAAGAACCTCTCTCTTTTTAATTAATTTTTGCAAAGGATAAGGAAACAGTTGTTGCGGCCTTCTCTCTGGCAGTGCAAACTGAGGCATGCCTACTCTGAAGTAAGGAAGGCCTATTTGAGTTTAGTGAGCTTTAACCCCAGGCAAGTTGAGTCCAAGGTGCAACACAGAGTGAATCAACCGCCTCTCTCTTTGAGAATCTTTTTTAAAGGCCTTTTTGGAAATGGGAAAGAGCGATGAAGATGCTGCTACATGATCTAGGTGTGTGTGTCTGTGTTCAAATGTGTCTAGTCAGAAGTAAAGCCAATTGACAGCCAATGGGGCTTCCAAGGTATGTGAGTCCTCAAAAGGCTCAGTCCCAGCAAAAGCAATGGGTGCCTCCCAGCATCTTTGCCTGGCCCTCAGGACTCTCCCCAACCCTTTCTCCAGGCCTCACCCCTTATCAGTCCTTCCCCTTGCTCACATTTGAGTGTTTCTTGACCCCTGGAATGTGTTTGTGAAGAGTGGCAATGCCTCTTGCTGGCCTGGATGGAGAGGTGTGAAACCTGTGGCTGGAATGTAGTGCTCTGCTTTCCTTTGGACCACATCAGTGATGCTAAGAGGAGGGTGTTGCCGTCTGGGCAGTACAGGACCTCCATACACACGACTCAGGCTTGTGCCCCAGGGAGGTCAGTTCACTTGTTGTTTAGTCGTTTAGTCACGTCTGACTCTTCGTGACCCCATGGACCAGAGAACGCCAGGCACTCTTGTTTTCCACTGCCTCCCATAGCTTGGTCAAACTCATGCTGGTAGCTTCGAGAACGTTGTCCAACCATCTCATCCTCCGTCGTCCCCTTCTCCTTGTGCCCTCCATCTTTCCCAACTTCAGGGTCTTTTCCAGGGAGTCTTCTCTTCTCATGAGGTAGCCAAAGTATTGGAGCCTCAGCTTCACGATCTGTCCTTCCAGTGAGCACTCAGGGCTAATTTCCTTCAGAATGGATAGGTTTGATCTTCTTGCAGTCCATGGGACTCTCAAGAGTCTCCTCCAGCACCATAATTCAAAAGCATCAATTCTTCTGCGATCAGCCTTCTTGATGGTCCATCTCTCACTTCCATACATCACTACCGGGAAAACCATAGCTTTAAGTAAAGACAACACTTCACTTAGGTGCTGCTATTCACGCATCGGCTTGGCTTCACCCCTGGAAGTGCAGACAGACGGATGCCAACAACAGTATGGGAGTCCATTGCGCAACCACTTTTGCTTCTGGCCCTGGGAAGGTTGTATGCAATGGAGAGTGGCCCTTAAAGTGAAATAGATTCTCTGCCCCTACTAATATGCAGTTTCCTGGGACTAAGACCCATTAAGTGCTATGAATTAATCAGCAGGCTGTTCCTTTGGGCCTCTCTCTTGGAAAAAGAGAAGGATCAGGGAAACTATTGCTCTTTGCAAGTCGTTGGACTCCCAACTTCCATTAGCCCCAACCAGCATGCTCAGTTGGTAAGGGATGATGGGACGTGTAGTCCAGCTACATCATTGGAGCCTGTCCCCACCACAGGTTCAAAACATCCCCTTCCAACCAGCCCCAAAATACCGGCTCTCAGTGTAAGAAACAGCGATTAAACTGCAAAATAATAAACAAATGATGCATTAAAACCGCCACCATCTGTGCACTGTAGTAGGATTTCCAATCAATCAGAAAATAAAATGGGCCATTAGGTTTTATAAGCAGAAATCAAAATATTTGCAGATCAAATGACTATAAAAACAGGAACAGGAAGCAGTAAAATGAGCAGCAACTCTACTCAGTCAGCAATTCCATTGAGAGGGTCTAGTTACCATAGGGCAGACCCACACCATAGGTATGCTATAGGAAAATAAGGTATAAAGCACACCCAATGCACATTTAAGCACATCGCTTCAACCAGAGAATCCTGGGGGCCTGCCTCACAGAGCCACAGGTCCCAGCAACTGTAGGAAATTACAGTTCCTACCATTCTTTGGTGGAAGTCATGTGCTTTCAATGTGTATTGGATGTGCTTTCAATGTGTGGGGTGGATCTGCTCGAAATCTACCATTTTAATGTAATTTCTTTTTCCAGGGACAACTTTTCTAAGCTTTGTGCAAGTGAGCCCTTTGTTCATGGGGCTGTAAAGAAGAAAATTTCCTGTACGTTGCAGGGCAGGACTGGGGAACCTCTTTGCGCCCCACCCCCCAGGCCCCATTAGGTCTTCCGTGCTATTTCCAGCCTCGCTGGGGGAAAGCATTATCCCTAACCACTGGCCATGCTGGCTGTGGGGGGAGCTGGAGTCCCAGCAACACCTGCAGAGCATTTTATTGGCTACTGAAGTCCTCATGGAAATTCAACAATGTTTCAGTTTGAATTTCTCCTGACATACACATATTAGTGTGCAATTTTGCTTAATTTTTACAAAGGAATTTTCCTTTTATGCAATGCATTTTGTTTCACTAGTTCATGCACACTTTACCCCCATATTGTTTTGGAGAGTGTGCATCAGGCAGGTTTATCTAACAGTGCGAATGGAATGGCATCTCTCCCCCCCCCCACCTTCCTAGCACTGATGCTGTTGTGCCCTTCAAACTACCTCCTCTTTAAGCCGAGCTATTTTCCTGCTGGCAGACGTGGATCTTTTTCCTCCAGGCTTTTTATGTTTTCCTAAAATGGGCATATAATTTATGAGTGCCTACTCTGTCTCACTCGCTCGGCAATCGTCGGGGACCAAAGAATTTCCCTCGCCTTCTATTTCCAGAGCAAAAAATCTCTTCAGAATTTCCAGTTCGGTTTTCTCCTCTCTTTTCCCTCCTTATTCTTTTTAACCAAACCATGGGAAATTAAAACTGGAGGTGCTGAGGAGGGATGGGGGGTGGTTGGAAATCAAAGCACAGAACAAATGTGTTCCTTTTAGCTTCCCTCAGCCTTTCATTCCCCCACACCCCCTGCCCCAGCGTGTGGCTAGGATCTCTGCTGCGGTGGGAGGCTGGTTGAGTTATGCACATTCTAGTGCTGCCAAGTAATTTGAACGTGGGTGTCTTGATCCCAGGCACCTCGCAGCCAGTCCCTTAGCTCAGTGGTAGAGCATCTGTTGAAGTTCCTGGGTTCAAACCCCTGTATCTCCTGTTAGGGTTGGTAGAGACCCTTCTAGGAAATTGTGGGGCCTTCTGCCTGCACAGCAGATGCTCTGTGGTGACCCACGGCTCTTCCAAATCAAACAGGAACACAGGAAGCAGACTTGAGCTGAGTCAGACCCATGGGTCCATCTAGCTCAGCATTGTCTACACTGACTGGCAGCAGCTCTCCAAAATTTCATAGGAGGGTCTCTACCACCTGGATTTTAATGCTCCTGTACCCCTCGTTTTGTTTTGTTTTTATTTTGCTTTAATTTTCTTACTGTTTAAATGGATTTTTTTTTTTTTTTTGCTTTTGTTAAATTTCCTCAGGGGCCCCTGTTAGGACCAAATGGTAGCATGAAAACGTTCTCATCAATAAATGCCCTTGCTCCATCTTACTCTAGCCACATGTTGCTTGAAGGATGAGGCCAGGAATTAGGTGTGCACAATCTGTAGACATTTGTCTCAAAAAGAATCCTTGACTGTTCAAGAAGCCTTGAATTCTATTAAACCCCCAAACATCCTTTCAAACGCACATTTTTTTTATTCGACCACTTGGACTCCGTCTCCTATCCACCCTGTGGGAGACCTACAAGCCCGCCCTAGTGTGGCTGGGGAAAAAAGTCATTAACTTCCATTTTTAAAACTTCAAACAGTTTGAAGAGAAGCTGCAACCATTAAACTGCAAGAGGATCATTGCTATCATGTGGGTTGAATGGGAAGGAGACAAAGCAGTTTTAAAACCCCACCACATGTCTTTATTGGCTTGCCAATGTTGGACTCTGTTAACATAAAAGCATAGAATTGTAGAGTTGGATTAGGCCCTGAGCATCAACTAGTCCGGTGTTTCCCAAACTTGAGTCTCCAGCTGCTTTTGGACCACAATTCCCATCATCCCTGACCACTGGTCTTGCTGTCTAGGGATAATGGGAAATGTAGTCCAAAAACAGCTGGAAAGCCAAGTTTGGGCAACACTGGCTAGTGTCCCGTACCCCCGCTGCAATGCAGGAATTGCAACTAGAGCACCCATCCAGCAACAACTGTTTTGTGAATTACCACTGTATATTACTTTTTATTCTTATTTCTTCCCTCCCCTTTCTCCTGAAGGAGTTCAAGGTAGCACACATTAGAAAACAGACACAACCAAAAACAAAATACCGTATTTTTTGCTCTATAAGACTCACTTTTCCCCTCCTAAAAAGTAAGGGGAAATGTGTGTGCGTCTTATGGAGCGAATGCAGGCTGTGCAGCTATCCCAGAAGCCAGAACAGCAAGAGGGATTGCTGCTTTCACTGCGCAGCGATCCCTCTTGCTGTTCTGGCTTCTGAGATTCAGAATATTTTTTTTCTTGTTTTCCTCCTCCAAAAACTAGGTGTGTCTTGTGGTCTGGTGCACCTTATAGAGCGAAAAATACGGTAAGTTAAAACTAAAACAGTCAAACTGCTACTCCAGCAGAAAAGGAATAGCAGGCTTATGACAACAATTGTCCTCCAAAGGCCAAGATAAACAAATGTGTCTTAAACGCATGCCAAAATACTGACAGTGCGAAGGACAAGCATAAGCGATAGTATGGGTGAGTCACTTTAGGCTTAGCAAATATGGCCCTCCAGGCAAGACTTAAAGTGTAGCCACTTGTGGGACTAGTAGTGGCATCTTCAAGGGTAGCCCCATGTAGAATGCACTGCAGTAGTCCAGTCATGAAAGGCTTGCTGAAACACTGCTGTCCTGCTCCAGGAATGGGGATAGCAGGCAAACCAGCCAGAGCTGGAAATAAACACTTGCTGTTGAAACCACCAGTGACAGCAATGGATCCATGATCATTCCCAAGCTATTGTCTTCTTCATTCCCAGATATAGGAATTGCCTGTCATTAGCGCTATTGCTGGCATTCAGTTGCAGTTTATTGGCCTTCAGAAAGTGGTCCAGCACTTGTACAGCCTCCCCTGATTTAGATGGAGAGATAGAGCTCCCAGGTTCCTGGAAGACTGCTCCCAAAAGTAGCATAGGAGGCAAAATAGACGGACCCCCTGAGGGATCCCAATGCCCCCCAAACCATGCGGCAGTTATTCCAGCTGTACTTTCTGGTAGGAGCAGAGCCACTGTAGAGCAGGGCCTCCAAGTCGCAACCCCAAATCGTTCCAGAAAGAAAGTGTAGCCAATGGTGTTGAAAGGCATGGAGAGATTGAGGAGAGCCAACAGGGATCTGGCTCTCTCCAGTCTCTCTCACAATAAAGGTCATCAGGCAGGGTGACCAAGGGTTTTCCATTGCCATAAAAAGGCCTGAAGCTGGATTGAAACAGGGCTAGATAATCTGCTTCATCTAGGCATGTTTGCAGTTGGTCAGCCACCACCCTTTCAACTACATAATTATCTGCGTCTCTGACCTCACTGATTGCAATACAAGCACACCTAAGCACACACAGGTAGCTCAGGATTACACTCGAGGCAACCTGGTGCAGTGGACTTCAATCCACTATAGTTTGTGCTATGGTATATTTATTGGTCTTTAACACATCACATGATCTTTGCTGGTTTTGCCACAGACTAACATGGTTGGCCATCTGGAAATAATATTATCACACCAAGAAAGGGGTGCACGTTGGCCTCCCTATGTTTGTTGAACTAAATCTCCCATCATTCCTGGCACTGGCTTGCTGTGGCTAGGGCTGATGGGAGTCTAGTAACATCTGGAAGGCAACAGATGTTACTCTCTCCTTCTTTACTCTGTTACTGTTGCTTATTATTACTCAGTGCTTTTTTCTGGGGGGATGCAGGGGTATGCATACCCCTAAAAATGTGAATCTTTGTACTTTTGTCCATTTACTGTATTTATTTTTCCCAATTTGAACTATAAAGTGGTGATTTTCTTGAGTCAAAATGAGAGTACCACTAAACACTTTGTTTAGAAAAAAGGACTATTTACTTATTACTAAATACAGTGGATGCTCGGGTTGCGAACGTGATCTGTGCGGGAGGCGTGTTCGCAACCCACAGCATTTGCAACCTGCAGTGCCGTGTCTGCGCACGTGCAGGTTGCGATTCAGTGTTTCTGTGCATGCGCAAAGCGCGATTTAGCGCTTCTGTGCATGCGCAACCACTGAAACCCAGAAGTAACCCGTTCTGGTACTTCTGGGTTTCGGCAGGTAAAGGGCCCCCTGACCATTAGGTCTAGCCGTGGCCGACTCTGGGGTTGCGGTGCTCATCTCGCTTTATTGGCTGAGGGAGCCGGTGTACAGCTTCCGGTAACCTGAAAAAAATGCAACCTGAAGCATCTGTAACCCGAGGTATGACTGTACAACATAATAATTCCTAGATAAAACACAAGATTTTTCTGCTCCCTTCTATCTCTGTGACACTTACCCCCAGTCCTTTATTTCTGGAAAAAAGGTGGGGGAACTCACCATGAAGTTTGTTTTGTTTATTGCCGGTCTAGTCACAGTGCCCCCCCCCAACACGGGCAGTGGCTAAATGTAAAATGTGATTAATAAAGTCAAGCAGACAATGATCTGGA
This sequence comes from Podarcis raffonei, assembly GCF_027172205.1. Lineage (NCBI taxonomy): Eukaryota > Metazoa > Chordata > Lepidosauria > Squamata > Lacertidae > Podarcis > Podarcis raffonei. The sequence goes on from NC_070617.1 coordinate 14,301,800, forward strand.
TTGGAAATGGCCACAACTTTATAGATTACAGCCATTGGGTGTGTATCTGTTCCTGCACCCCCAGACAAAAAATATATATTTCATTTTTAAAAGGTAAGGGAACTCAGTTCCCCCGAGTTCCTGCTCAAAACGCCCCCTGCTTGCTGAATGTGGCCCTCCAGAGGTTGACTAGACTCCAGCTGCCAGCATCCCCGGCAATCAGCCCAGGCTGGCTGGCATGGATGATGGGAACTGGAGTTCCAGCGGGCGCAGGTTCCCCCACTCCGGCCTGTCTCAGTGAACTACGTTTCCCAGGATTCTTGTGGGGGGTGTTGGGAAAGGGAAAGGCCAGTGGAAAGGAGACGAGGCCTTTTTTGGGGGGAGGGGGAGAGAGAGAGAGAGAATGGGGGAGGACTCGGTTTCCCATGGTACACCGCGCTGCCGGACCGGAAGCGGCTCCTCCTCGGGAGGCGCCTTAAAGCGGAAGCGTCGTGCCGGGGCGGGGCTGCAGTTCCTTTCGGGCCTCGCTTGACGCGCAGACGGAGTCGGAGCCGCCGCCTCGGAGAAGGAAGCAGCAGTCGACGCCGACGCCGCACCAGCAACAGCAGCAGCTCCGAGCGCGAAGAGCACCGCCGACGCCGCGCACACCTTCTTTCCCTCCTTCACCTTTCCCTTCGTCGCCTGCAGCACCATGGTAAGACCCGGCGCGGCCCCTCGCCTCCACCGCCCCCCCACAGCCCGCCCCACACACCGGGCCGCCATCTTGTCTCCCGGCCGCCATTTTGAGGGGGGCTCTCGGGGGCCCCTTTCCCCCCGCCCCACCTGGCTTTGGCGGCGAAGGTGCCTCTGTGGCTCGATGTAGCGCCCCCCCGCTTAGCCCCTCGCCGTCCTCCCCCCTCGCCGCATTCTGGCAGTCACATGGCCAGTCACATGGGGAGGAGCTATTTTCTGTAGTGGGAGGGGGAAGGGAAGCCCCTCATCCTCCCAATCTCCTCCCCCTCCCCCCACCACACCCGACCTATATATCACCCTTCTGACGGGGTGTGATGCTGGATGGAATCTTCTTTTTTTCCTTTTACCCCCCCCCCCATTTTGTAGAGCTGGATGAGAGAGGTTAGAACCCAGGACCCCCATAAGTGTGGGGTGTGCAAATGCCTTCCGAACCTACATTGCCCTTTCTTGCTTCTTAAAATGACTTAATTTGAAAGACCTGCGCAGAGGGAACTCGCTGCCCTCTTCCTTTCCCGGACCTCTGTTCTTTCCCTGCCGCCTCCGTCCCTCCCGCTCTTCCTCTCTCCCTCCCTTTTCAACAGCAGCTTCTCTCTACGGAGATGCAGGTTGAAAGGGAAGAGGGATATATAGAGCAGCCTATTGTGTGTAAGTCCCGGCGCGGGGAGGGGGGAGTCAAGACTTTCACGTGGCTGTGGCATTGCAGCAGTTTTATCCCCCACCCCACTCAAAAGGCCTGGATAAAACTATTTGCTCCCTCTCCAAAGAGCAGGTTCTAAATGCTGGCTGAATGTGGCACCTCTCCTAAAATGTCTATCAAATGACACTCTCAGGCTTGTGGTTTATATCCTTCCTGCAGCAAAGAGCTGGCCTGCCAAGAGACTCCTTAATAGTGCTGGCGAGAAATTCCTGGGCTCTTGATACTCTCACCTTTTTCTCCTCCCCTCCCCCTTGCCAAAATTGCTCTCTATTGCCGGTTGTAAAAACGCACCCCCTTTTTCACTACCCAAACTCTGAACTGGACAGGCTGCTTCCCTTGCCCGGGATTTGCACCCCTCCTAAGAGATCCCGTGTTGTTTCCCAGCTTCTGCTGGTGACAATAGATCTCGCCCTCTCTTAAGAAAAACCAGTCCTGAGCACGCATCTCCTGAATGCTGCCACTTAACCTCCTCTCCTCTTCCCCCCTCCTCCCCCCCCCCCCATCCCCTGCGACACAAGTCTACTTCCTTTTCTGGTGCTGGAGGCAGGAGGCCAAGCACCTCCCTCCAGACTGGCGGCTTTGGGGCACCTGCTGTCTCTGCTCTTGCATTCTGTGCTTTTCCCACCCCAGAAAGCTAGTGCCAGATTCCCAGCACCTCTGCTCCTGGCCTCTCCTCGGAGGCATGGAACCTAGGAGATTTTTCTTTTAAAAAAACACTCCCTAGTTGGTTTATTTCCAATTCTGGCTGTTAAATCGCCCGTATATACCACTCCCAATCCTGCCTTCCATCATCATCCTAACCTTAACCTGAATTCATTTCCTTCTATCTCTTCATTTTAGTGATGGGAATTTCTGACTCTGTTTAAAAGGTCAATTGGATGGGCCCCTGTGTGTGTGTGTGTGTGTGTGTGTGAGAGAGAGAGAGAGAGAGAGAGAGAGAGAGAGAAGTCTGTCCAAAATTCACTGTCTAGTCATTTGAAGAAGTCCTTGTTAAAAAAAAAGTTTTATGTGGCTTAACTCCAGATGACTCTGTTGGAGTCAGTTTCTTCACAGAACCTGCTCTGACCAGGATAGGGAAAGGCATCTAGGTTTAGGCTCTGGAATCTTGTCCATAACTGCCTGGGCTCAGTAGCCGACCAAAATTTGTGGTTGCCTTAAACCTTTTCCTCTTCATTTCCTGTAGGGATGGGGAGTTTGAGGCTTATCTCCATTGCACATGTGCTTTGAAGTTGCCTCTGCAGCGCAAGATCAGGGAAAAAAATCTCTGCTCCCCAGTTCTGAGCTCAGGAAGAGGGTGGGGGCTGGTCTGTGTCATGCTCTACTTCTGAAGCACTCAGAAGGGGGGGGGAGCAGTGATGGCTCATGCTTTACAGAGTTTGAAAAGATTCTTATGGCAAGTGAGTTTGCAGATCCATTTTTGAGCATTTGCTAATTTGCATGGGTAAATGTAAGTTCTTCTGGATCAGCCTGGATGTCATTCTGAATAGCTTAGTTTGTTAGATCATGGAACCGATAACGCCAAGGTTGCAGGGTTCAGACACCGTATGGGACACCAGCATATTCCTGCATTTCAGAGGGTTACACTATATGGTCCTCAGGGTCCATTCCAAATCTGTGATTCTATGGATCAGACCAAAGGCCCAGTCAGCCCAGCATCCTGTTTTTCCACAGTTAAGCAGGCCATGAGGGCAACCTGGTGTTTCTCTCCAGTGACTGATATTCAGGCACAGTTGCACCTCTGAACATGGGCGGGTCCACATAGTCATCATGTGTGGGAAGCTAGTAATCTTGTCTAATCCCTTTCAAAGCCATCTGGGCTAGTGCACATCACCACATCAAGTGGCAGCGAATTCTGTAAATGAATTATGCACCACACAAATAAGTATTTTCTTTATCCGTCCTGATTCTCCTGCCATCTGGTTCATTGGATAACCCAGAGATCCAGTACTGTGAAAGTGGGAGGGAATGCATCTTATTCTCTCTCCCACATGTGGAGGCTTTGGTGTGGCTATTGGCTGACTCCTTTCCCTTCTCCCTCCCTCCCTCCCTGGGCAGGCATCTGGCGTAGCCGTCTCCGATGGAGTTATCAAGGTCTTCAATGACATGAAGGTGCGCAAAGCATCCACCCCAGAAGAGGTGAAGAAGCGCAAGAAAGCTGTGCTCTTCTGCTTGAGCGAAGATAAGAAGAACATCATCCTGGAAGAGGGGAAGGAGATCCTGGTGGGGGATGTGGGGGACACCATTGATGACCCCTACCTCTACTTCGTCAAGATGCTGCCGGACTGTGACTGCCGCTATGCCCTTTACGATGCCACCTATGAGACAAAGGAAAGCAAAAAGGAGGACCTTGTCTTCATCTTCTGGTGAGGACTCCCTCCTAAAAACAAAACAAACTAAAGCCTACTCTGGGGCTACTGCCAGGCCACCCCATATCCCCTGCCCCCAGGCTCCCCCCCTTCCCGTACTCACGGAATCATGTTGAAGAGTAGTTCTTTTGGCCAGAAAAATGCTACCAAGCAAATGCAATCAGAGCAGAGGGTCTGGTGTGTTTGGAACCCTTTGTTGGAGGCTATTTCCCTGGCTACTTTTTCTGAGCTGGACACGGATTCTATCTGCTCCAGCCATCCCCCTCCCCCAGTCTAGCCTTGCTTCCAGATCTCATGAAAAGGCTTATTCAGGACCTGTCTTGCCACTCTTCTTCCCGGGTGTCAAACCAAGGGCTGTTGATGCCTTGGAAAGAGTTGACAGCAACCCGCTGGAGAAGATAGCAAGTGACTGAGCTTGGCTGAGGGCTCTAGGATTTTCATGGCAGAACTCGAGGATTTCACCTTAGTTCTTTTCAGAGTTGACAATGGGGGCAGAGCTGCTTTGATGTGGCTTGCCTGGAAGTCCTAGGGATAGGGGTAGATCGCTGCCTCAGGCACCTTCAGTGCTTCCTGGCACTGTTGCCATGATAACGTGGGGTTAAAGTCCTTTTAGGGAAGCATCCTCCACATGTATGCACCCGCCTCCCATATACCTGGGATGCGGAGAATAGAAATCCGTTGCCAAGCAGTTCAGTTTGTGCCAATATCAAATTGTGGCACAGCAACAGCACAACCATTTTAAACACCCTGTATATCTCAGGTAAGGGGGGCGGTATACACAACCCAGGAATGGGAGGCAATTGTTGCCCTACACAGTGTGCAAGGAAATTTGGGCTGTCCTGTTGTAGTCTTCAATTTAAAAGGCTGTAGGTCATGGAATCTGTAGCACAGAACTGGGGAAACCTGGGCCCTCGTGACGTTCCTGGGCTCAACTCACCATTGGCCATGCTGGCTGAGACCGAAGGCAGTCCCAACAACATCTGGAGGACCACAAGTTCCCCCACCCTCTGTTCCAGCAGGTGAGGGGGGAAATGTCTTTGTCCCAGGATTCCGTTTGAGGAAGTGACTCCATTAGGCATATGGATGACGTGGCTGCTGCTATACCCTTAGGCATCTTCCCTCCTCTATCCTTGTCCGCTCCTTGAGACTAAGAAGGGAGGATATATATTTGTTATTCCCATGGGAATTGGGGCTGGTCACGCTCCTGATGCTGAGGTTGCTGTTTTGTCTCCCCGCAGGGCGCCTGAGTGTGCCCCCCTGAAGAGCAAGATGATCTATGCCAGTTCTAAGGATGCCATCAAGAAAAAATTAACAGGTGAGAACTGGTGCGGTTTGCCTCTTTCACAGCAGGGGGATAGGAGTTGGGGACTGGTCTGCTGGGGGAAGGGCTGTAGCTCAGCAGTAGAGCACAGGCCTCTTACGCAGATGGCTCAGATGGCCCCAGCCGTGTCTGAAATACTGGAGAGCTGCCAGTCAGTGCCACTGTAATTACTGTCTGTGTAGTGATTATCGTATATACTTGTGTATAAGCTGACTTTTTCAGAACATTTTTTATGCTGAAAAAACCCCCCTCTGCTTACACTTGAGTGAGGGTCCCCTTTGCTGCTGTTGGCGGTGGAGGAACAAGCAGCCCGAAAGCAGCCCTTTTGGGCTGCTTGTTCTTCCTCCGCCGCTGCTACCATTGGCCTCTAAGTAGGCAGGGGGACGGGAGGGGCCGGGGGGGGGAGAGAAAAGCCCCCTCTGCCATATGCACGCACGCATGCACACACACACGCACTCCGGCCCACCAGGAAGTTTGTGGTGTGGTGAACCGGCCTGTACTCGAGTCAATAAGTTTTCCCAGTTTTTTGTGGTAGAATTAGGTGCCTCGGCTTATATTCGGGTCGGCTTATACTCAAGTATATACGGTAATTTTGTAAGACACTTTTCTCTTGTGATTGCCTCTCTGCAACCATCTTGGAGGGGCAGAAACTGACCTTGTGAGAATCAAATTGACACTGGCCTCTGCTTTCCTGTGCCATGGTCCCATCTGCAATAAGGCTCCCCCCTCTCCCAAAATGGAAAGAAGGCCTTCACTTGATCAGAAGTGGCAAATGGTAGGGACCAAAGTTTAAGGCTTGGTAGTGCTGTGCTCAGAGGCTCATAGAGCAGGGATGGCCAGGCTATGGCCCTCACACTATGTTGCTGGACTGCTATTAGCCCCAGCCAGCATAGGCAGGTATGCTGGGAGTTGTCCAGGAACAGGTGCCACCCTTCATTTAGAGGTTTGAGCCTCCCCAGCAATGTTTCAGTTATATCATTGTGGGTTGAATCCAGAATTAAGTTGGCAATGTTGAAATCAGTGGGACAGATTTAGACATTGATTCAGCGCTATGCATCTTTGAAATGCCCTTAAAATGGCTGTTAACAATGTAGTGGTGAAATATTAATTTAATAGTAATTTATTATTTATACCCCGCCCATCTGGCTGGGTTTCCCCAGCCACTCTGAGCGACTCCCAACCAAATATTAAAAACATGATACAGCAGTAAACATTAAAAACTTCCCCAACCAGGGCTCCCTTTGCTTCCTGAATAAACAGTTGATTGGGCTGAAACCCTACTTTTGGTCCCTTCTATGTTGCCTTCTCATTCACCTTCACTCTCATTGTCTGAGAACAGCATGCTAATTCCCACAACTGTCTCCCAACTTTGTACCGGCCCACACTTCCCTGCATCTGAATAGCAGCTAAGCAGGCTGAATGACTTTTCAGATGCTACAAATGGAGCGTTGAGACAAAGAAGTCCATCTCTTTATAAGTTTCTTGGGCAGCCTTCGCTAGCCTGACGTCCCACAGATGTTTCAGGATTGCAGCTCTCACCAGCCCCAGCTTGCCGGGGACTGTAGTCCACGATCTTCTGGAGGGTACCATTGGTGGAGGCTGTTCTTGAGAGCTTTTTCCAGCTGCCACCTGACAGTGACTTTGGCTGTGCAAATTGCCAGTGCAATTTGTGCCTGCTGCAAATTGCAGAGGTGGTGGGTTGTTGAGACTGGGGAGCTGTGTTGGTGGACTAAATACAGAGATTGGGATTAAAGGGGTGGATAACAGGTGGGGGGGGGCATTGTTGTTCTTCAGCCTTTGTTCTATCTCTAGTAGCTGCTAGTGGGGAAGGGGTGCTGTTTGATCTGGGGATCGGCCTGTTGAATTGGCTGGGCAGGAATACATGATGGAGGTCTGCAAGAGCCACTCATGTCCCCACCTCTTCCCTTGCAGGGATCAAGCATGAGTTGCAAGCAAACTGCTACGAGGAAGTCAAGGATCGCTGCACCCTTGCGGAGAAATTGGGCGGCAGTGCCGTCATCAGCTTGGAGGGCAAGCCCTTGTGAGCCACCCCCTCTCCCGTTGTGCCAGCGTCTTCGGAGCTTCCATATTATTGGCCCTGTGCTATCATTTTTTGGGGGTTCGGTGGGTGGGACGTGGGGTGGGTTCTCCGTTTTAGTTAGGTTCCGGTTTTCTGCCTTCTCACCTTTTTACCCCCTCTGGTGCTCCCTTCTCATGAAAGCAGCTGCAGCCCAACCTTGCAGCTGCTGTTAAAACTTGCCAAACCAGCTACAACTCCTTCTCCCTGTTCCCCGGCCCCCCAAACCTTCCTCTATCCTTCCTCCCCCTCTCCAAGCCTAGACTCTTAAGGTGGCATTCCTTGAGGCCCCACTTCTTGGCTGCTTCCTTCACCCCATGGGACCATTGGTTTCCTCCATTCCAGCTTTGGGACCACTCTCAAGCAGGATTCCACTCCTGGCCAAGGCTTGAATATGGTGTGGGAGGGAGGGCAAAAGGAAGGGGGCACCTAAAGGCAGGGGTCTCCATGGCCCCTCATTCCAAAATTAGTCCATCATTCCCAGTGTGTAATTTTTTTTTCTTTTTTTGGTCTCTGTATGTGTGTTTTTGGAAAACAAATGTGGAATGGCAGCTGTGTTCCCGGCCCCCCCTCCCAGTGACCCACAACCCCTCCCTCTTTACCGCCATAGTGGCTTTGTGCTTGTCCGTAGTACTGTGTATAAATGAGATATTGTGGAGAAAGTTGCACCCATCTCAATGTTGGGGGTGGAATTAACAAAATATGGAAGCAGCACCAATGATCTTCAATAAAAAAATTAAATAATGCTACCTCTTGGGTGTGTCTGTCTCTACCCCCCCCCTTTTTCTTTCTCACTCAACCTGAGCCTTGGGGGTTAAGCACAGGGCTGTGTGTACTTGGTGTTAAAACTTTCCTAATTCTCTGCCAAGAAAAGCAACCCATTCAACCTGTGAGTTGCGCCAGGTCACTAAATCTGCTTGTTGTTCTGAGAAAATTCTACCTCTGCCAGAGGTCAGACAGAATCCCCCCTCCTTTTCCTCCATCGGTACTAGAAACAGGTCACCCACCTTTTTGCTTCCAGCATTAGCCGGGTGATGCCCACATGATTTCCACCCCATCTCTCTAGCCACAAGAGCTAGAAACTTGGGTTTCATTTTAAATAAAACCCGATTGATCATGAATCTAGAACACTTAAAGGTTCCGTCTCATCTAAGCAGAATGGATGGAACATCGCCTTTCCCTCCAAAGTCTCTCCTGAGGAAATGGAGAAAATTTAATGGAGGAAATGTTCGCCTCTCCTTGTGACTTGCTCACTGCTGGCTTAAAAAGTTAATAGCTTACCAAGCACTGCTGGGGAAACTTTCAGTAGTTAAACCTCCTCTTTGTAACCTTCAAAATATGCTCTTTCACGTTTCACAGAACTTCTTGCCTGCTGGAAGTATTTGTGTGTGTGTGTGTGTGTGTGTGTGTGTGTGTGTGTGTGTGTGTACATACATACATATATCACAAGCTGAATAGAAAACAGGCACTTCCTCATTTATAACACAGGCCTATCATAGAAGGCTTTTAAAATAGTTTGGTGCTTGGACTTTGGTCCGTCCATAGGGTGTGGTGAAAGCACACTGGACGAGCTTTGTGCTTTTCTTTTGCTGCGTTAAGTCTGATGCAGAAATGATAACATCAGGAAGGTGCTATTGACACTTCACGGAGGAAAGTGAATTATATAGGCCCCAAACCCAAGTTACGAGAAGGGATTTTGCCTAAACTTGGGGAAGAACTTGCAGAGGGTATTACGTAGTTATTTGTGGGGAGGGGGAATTGCATCGGGAGATGGGCTGTTTGCCTACAGTGTTTTCAAACAGAGTCTGCATATTCACCTGCTACAGACACTAGGAGCAGATCACCTCCGTTGTCAACCAGTTGTGCTCCATGACCTTTTGGATCCCTTTCAACTCCTGGGGGTAATCAGATTTGTAAGAAGCGGATTGCCTAAAATTGTGACTTGGCTCCAGGCTGAAATTTTTTGTTCTTTTTGATTGGTAGAGCATGAGACTTAGGGTCATGGGTTCGAGTCCTTTGTTGGGCAAAAGATTCTTGCATTATGGGGGGTTGGACTAGATGATGCTTGTAGTCACTTCCAGCTCTCTATATAAATTCCATTGCTGGCTCTTGAAGGCAGCCTCTCCTAACCTGATATCTTCCAGATGTTTTGGACTACAACTCCCATCAGCCCCTGCCTGTGGGGCTAGTGCAGTATGCACTTGAGAGCACCAATCCCACTAAGAGGCAGGATTCTGTGCCCTCCTAAGCCCTTTGCACATTGTAGTAATTGAGACTCCTGGAAGAGCTGCCTCCGGCCCCTGCCTACAGTGCGGGCTCAGCTGCCTACCTGCCTGCTTAGATCTCTCTCCTTGGGGTGTGGCTGGCCCAGTTACCTGCTGTCGGCCAAGGCAGACCAAAGTCCTGGGTGGGGTTCGCAGCTTTCACTGCCATCTCCTGTGCCTCCAGCATCCCTGAAGCTGAGTCATACTGGCACTGCTCAGTCTCTCCTTCCCAGCTGGGCGTCAGCCAAAAGAGGTTTGGGGCTCGGTTCAGAAAGGCAGCGCAACACCAAAGCTTCGTGGGGGAACGGGTGCTAGATTCTCCTTTGCCTCCTGCTCAAATGCTGGAGAAAGCCTGTAACTCTAGTAGATCACCCCTTGGCCTACACCATGGGTAGGCAAACCAAGCCCCGGGGGCTGGATCCGGCCCAATCGCCTTCTAAATCCGGGCCGCAGACGGTCCGGGAACCGGCGTAGAATGTGCCCTTTTATTTAAAATGCATCTCTGGGTTATTTGTGAGGCATAGGAATTTGTTTTATTCCCCCCCCCCAAAAAAAAAATTACAGTCCGGCCCCCCACAAGGTCTGAGGGGCGGTGGACTGGCCCTCTGCTGAAAAAGTTTGCTGACCCATGGTCTACGCAAAGCTCCAGGATCGATTCCTGGCATTTCCAAGTAGGGGCGGGCATCGTCGTCCCCCTGAACCCCTGCGGAACGGCTGCTGGACCACTGAGCTGGAGGAACCAGTGGTCCAGTTCTGTAACAGCTTCCTGGCGTTCCACAGGAATCCTGCCCTTCATCTCCACAGCAGCCCATGAGGAATGTGGCTGGTCTGAAAGTGTGTTGGGCCCAAGGCTGTCCGGAGCTATCTTAGCCCGGCACTCAGCGTCACACCTCCGTGGCACAATGATTATTAGAGACTGGATGTAATGGCCTTTCCACCCTTTTATTAGCTGGGGATGTGGCTTGCTTCACTTCCTTCAAACGTCGCCGCCTGTGGAGCTTCTCTGAGGGAGGCCCTGGTCGCCAGGCCCAGAGTCCCACCTTGACGGCATCACCTCTCGACCGTGGTCTCTTTTACTTTCATTTTAAAGCAAATTTCACGGAGAGGCTGTTTTCTACCTCTCTGGCACTGAAGCCTGGGAGTTTGCCTGCCTCTTGCACGCTTCCCAGAAGCATTTGCTTGGCCACTGTGAGAGGATGCCGGATCTTTGGCCTAATCTGGCAGCACTGGTTTCTAAGTGCTTGCAATTTGTACCATGTTTAAGGACAGAAATGACCGGGGTGTGTGTGTATTTTGTTGCTTTTATAGCTGCTGGTAACTGGGATTATTCATAATTTGTGAGAGTGTGTTAAATATCTGCCATCAAGTGTTCATTTTTTAGACCAGGGGTGGTGAAGCCAAGGCAGCCTTCCCATCAGCCTCCCTGCTGACATGGCCGATGGACAGGGATGATGGGAGTTGTAGTTCATCAACATCTGGAGGGCTACAGGTTCCCCATTCCTGGTTTTAGGTGTCTGTCAGCGTTTGCTCTCAGTGGACAGGAGATAGCTTGCACATGCTCAGAGGCACTGCTGTTAGCTTCACATTTTCAAATCTGTCCTTTTAAAGTTCAGAATCTTTTTAAGAGCAAGTTGCTATTGATGGCTGTACATTGCTCAACTGAGACTAGTTTCCTGAGCGCATTTTGAAAGACCATTCCCCCCCCCCCGCCCCTCTCCTATCCCTTTGCCCTAAAGCGAACTTGTGGTTAAGGAGTCTCAACTCTTCTTGGTCTCTATTCTTGATGACGCATATCCTTTTTTTCTCTTGCTGAGTGGTAGAGGCGGAGCTTAACTTCTAAATGAGTCACACAAAGACCCAGGCTTTTTGCGGGTGGGGCAGGGAGGATGACCCAGTTTTCTTTTTAAAAGTGTCTCTGAGCTTGCACAAAGTTCCTTCAGCACCAATTAAGTCCCTTGGTGGGACAAGGGTGTATGGCATAGGTGCCCCACCCCAATCTGCCATCAGACTTCTTTCCTGTTTGATTATTCTTCCTGTATTTTAATCATATGTCTCTTCCTGTGTAATTTCAGAACTGGAAGGGGCAGTGTTTTATTTGATTCCCCCCCCCAAACACCCCTTTTTCGTGGTTGTATGACTTGAGGGAAAAGAAGTGCTTCTGTGTAATACAAAATATAATATACAGTATATTTTATTTATGCATGTGTATATTGGATGTTTAGATGAAATTCAGAAAGGAATTGCTTTCTCTTTGATTCCCAATCACTACTGGTAACAGTCCGTTGGCACTAAAACAAAATCCATTGCATGCTTATTTGAGAGTAAACCCATCAAACCCAGGAGAGCCTATTTCTGGGTAGGCCTGGCCATTCTAATCTGAGGTAGCTAGCTCTGGTGAGAATGGTTTAGTTGGTTTAAATCCAAAACACTTTCATCTCTGCCTCCACCCATGGCGAGCATGTGGCCCCTAACAGATTATCCCAGAGGGAATGCAGCCCTTGATATATATTTTTAAAGCAATTTTTAATTGTTTTTTGTTGGTTGTCTGTCCCTGGGCGGGGCTTTAAGCTAAGAGGCTGTGACTAAGAAGAAGGTCTGAGAGTAGGAGAACCTTGTAATTTTGGAAAATAACTCATCAGTGCCCTTGTTTGTGTCAGGCGCATATATATGGATAAAACACAGGGCAAAGCATTTCTCCCACAGAAATAGGAGTGTGCATGTTCTGATTAAGCTCCTCCCCTTGCCCTCCAATTATAATTGTCATGGTAACTTAATTAGAAATTGGAAGAATTCGTTGCTCTTGAAAATGACAGGCAGGGGAAATGAGCTCATGCAACAGTCAAAAAGTGGGCTCTGCTGTCCTCTGCAGGCGATGCATGGTTATTGCATGACTTTTCAAAGCAGCTGAATTAATTTTTTAATTTTTTGTCATTGGCATCCATCTGTCTCAAGAGACAATGGAGCGCACCTCTGGAGGTAAAGTCAAATCGCTGCATTAGCAGTGCCAATGTGACCTGCCTAGTCTGCCGAGGACAAAATCGGGAAGTTTGTAGATAATCCAGGCTATGGCCTGGAAACCAGACATCTTTCTTTCTGATTGTTTTTTTGCAAGTTTTATTATTATGCACAGTTATCCCCCCACCCAAAAAAAAACCCCACAGGGTGGGTGGTAGGAAGAAGAGAGATTAATTCTGCAGTTCATTTGTTTTTTAATTAAGTGGATAAATTTACAGCACATTTTTGCAATGCACTTAAACTTTGCGATAAGGTGATTTCTGCTGCAGCAGAGAAACCTGGTCTAGCTGCAGGTTCTTCATTTACAAAAGGAATAACAATATTCCCTGCTGCATTTAAACCTATCTGCCTTGGCAAAGCCTCTGGGTAACTGTATCTGGTGATGAGTCACTTTTTCCCATCAGAGCAAGGTTCCACCCTGTGTTGATTCTGCAAATCAGGGCTAGGGAACATTTTGCAGCCTGGGGACTGAATTCCCTTCTGGGCAATTTTTTTTTTGGGGTGTGTGTGTGTGTCACATGCTAGTGATGGGTGGGGAGAGAGGGAGAATCAGGTGGAGATACACATGCCACCCTTGTACAGGAGGCTAGTTTCCACACACACACACCAGTGCCTGTCTGCCCCCCACCCAGGTGAGCAAGAGGCATTAGCAGAACTCCAGGACATATTCCATCCAGGCAAAAACACTCAAGTAAGATGCAGAGCAGGGCCAGTGTGGGGTGTGGCTTGGGAAGTGAGGCTGAGGCCCTCTTCTCCACTCCTGGTTTCTCTGGCTGAGTTGTTCATGCCTTTGTTCCAGGCTGTATTTTTTTCCCAGGGGTTCCAGTGTCACATATTTTTTTTTTAAATCAAGCTTTACAGGCACTCTCTTCTCCCCTATGGAAAATAAACTGCTTCTTTAAAGTCCCAGTTTACCATTACAAACAAAACAGAAGCGGAATCTCTTGTCTGTATATAAAGTCTGATTACTCTTGCAGCTTCCTGCATTCCCTTCTTCCCAGGACAGAAAATGGAAGTTATTCCTGACAGAAGAAACCTCTCATACTGGAGAAATGAGATACTGGGGTCTTGAAATATTTCTGCCTCCTTGCATACACTTTTACAGTGGTGCAGTAGAGAGCGGAGAACACTGGTAAGCAAAGCTCTAGGAATCCCCATCACTCTGAGCTGAAGTGTTGACATCATCTGCCAGAGCGCCATAGTAACCGGTGGCCCCTCCCAGCTCTGGCAATTGAATGAGGTGATGATAAGGCTTTCAAGTTTGTTTTATAACAGCGGGGATGAGGAACCTTTCGCCCTCCAGATGTTGCTGGACTACAAATCCCATCATCCCTCATGATTGGCCACGTTAACTGGGACTGATGAGATTTGAAGTCTTAACTGCAACATCCAGAGGGCCAGAGTTTCTCTCTCTTGGGCATAACTTCCTCCTTCTGCTATAACTGAATAAAATTTATCCGTCTTATCCTAAAGTTATCTTGGCTTTGTTTACCTTCCCTGAACCTAAGGTTTGCGTATAACATTAAACTGCGGTTTGGCATTGTGTGAATCTAGCCCAACAGTTTAAGTATGGCTTTATTTGACGGTGATCAAAAGTCACTCATTAACTAAGCTTTGTAGTTTGCTTAGAAACCTCGCTTCATGTTAACCATAGTTTAGTGGTACATGCAAACCCTTAACTATGGTTAAGATGCTGCCACTGCCCCACCCCTCCAATAAAAACAGTTCTGAATACTCAGCTGTTCCCGCTGGTGCTTTTAACTATTCTGTGCTGTAATCAAGGCTTAAGTGAACATCTTCTGCAAGATGCCTCAGCATTAACTGTGGCCAGTGACTTGTCCATTAAAGCAAATTCATTGCATTTCTAATTAAAAGCCTAAAGGTTTACATTTTAGGTGGCTGAAGATCTTTTAGCAGATTTCCGTTTGTTGTACATGTTGAAACCCAGGCATTTGGCAGCAAGCACGGCTGAGATCTGCATAGTCATGCTGAGTTTAATAAGCTGAGCATTGTGGTACTGCTACTTTTAATGGATGGAGTGGGAAAATGGAGCAGCATAACTGCCAGCACTTATGGACCCTCCGTGGGCTATGGCGGCCATCATGGTGAGCTCCTGCACCGCAGACTTGAGCACCATGCCATTGTGTGCTTCGGATGGGGAATTTCTGTGTTCTGTTCTCATATAGGACAAATCTCCAAGTTCCAATTGCTGTGAACGAATATTGGGGACAGCCACCTCTGAAGCCAAACTGGTGTTTAGGATGCACTCCAAGCTAGACGTAAGAACATACGAAGAAGAGCCCCACAGCTGGATCAGGCCAAAAGTCTGGGGAAATGAGCTCCAGCTCCCATTTAGCAGTTTTGCAGAAGTCAGCCCTGGGTCATTTGGCTCTTTAATTAGTTCTCTTTTCCCTCCTAGAAAAACGACACTTTCTTTTAAAGCTTAAAGAACAAATAACTTCTAGTGCATGCACTTGCAGTTGCAGATTAAAATATACAAAACAGGCAGGTGATGCTTAAGTTGCTAATATGCTCCCCTGAGTTTACAAAAAAACCTTTGAGTTTGTTTAAAATCATTTAAGGTTTATGATTTCTCTATTTCCTTCTGAGGAAACTGAATAGTTCAGTGAAATGAAGTTTGTAGCTGGCATTCCGTTAAGGCTTTGTTCAACTCTAGGTTTTTCTAATTTTTTCCTTAAACTTTTTGATTTTTGTTATTTAGTTTAATTCTATAAGATAATATTTCTAGTCGATTACTTCTCGTTTCAGGGATTTTCACGGTATTTCATTTGTTTTGAGTAATTTCTCGGTTCCGTGACTGTCTTTTTTCTACAAGTTGCTAATACGTCTTACATAGATCAATCCAGTGTTTCCCAAACTTGGGTCTCCAGCTGCTTTTGGACTACAATCCCCAACCACTGATCCTGATAGCAAGGGATGATGGGAGTTGTAGTCCAAAAACAGCTGGAGACCCAAGTTTGGGAAACACTGGATTAAACTGTTACAGACTAACTGAGGGAGACAGCCGCACAACATAACATACCTGCTGCTCTGTTAAAACTGTGATAACTGTATCAACTGAAAATAACCGTCACAGAGGTGTATGGCATCATAGAGTTCTATAGCTCTTGCAATTAGCGCTTTACATATGCAATTTGGAGATGCTAACATCCCGTAAAGTCCACCCGGTCTCATGTCCTGTTCTCACCATGGCCAGCCAGATGTCTCACGCAGGACCTCAGCACTCTGCCCACCTGTGATTCTCAGGAATTAGTATTCAAAGGCATCCTGCCTTCAACAGTGAAGGTGGAACATATGAAATATGAAACACCCCCATCTGCATTGGCATTCCTCCTCATCGGGGTTTAGTGGTGTAGTGAGGCCACAGTAAGGCCCCGCTACTGCCACCTACTGGCAACTCTGCAATTCTGTTTCCATTGCAGCCTTCCACGGAGCCTCATATTTTTCACAAACTGCCATCAACCCTTCAACACCAAACCCCAGAGAGTCTTATAGGGGAGTGCGACTCCTTCAGACAAATTTGCAACCCCCAAATCATGAAGCCTGTGTATGAGAGGTCCTCTGCCCTTCCGCAGACTGCAAACAGCCCCAGAGAACAAGGTTAACTATTTCCACCACCCCACAAACATCACCACTCTCCCAGCGGTGGCGGATTTGTACTATAACATTTCAGCAGCTCCCTGTGCGACACCAAAATCTAGTGCCTCCTCATTCCTTCTGTTGTCCATCATTGTTCTGGCACCCCTTTGGCGCTCTCTCAATTTGGCGGGTGAACCTGTCATACTCCCTTAAATGCGTCTCTGCTCCCAGACCACGACCTTTCCGTTTAAAAAGTCAAAAAATTACCCAGTGATGGGCAAAAGCAGAATGCCATCCACAGACCAGAGTCCGTTTAAACCAGCTTTTAACTTAGCCCTCTGCTCCAGAGCCTCCCTGACCATTTGATCAGCCATGCCATTCCCTCGAATGCTCACCCCAGCTGGAACCCAGCAGAACCAAACCAAAAGACTCGCTGCTTCAAATTCACCAGCCGGCGTTCAAGAGTCTACTGAAGACCCACCTGCTTGCTTACCTGCGTCTCTTTCTATTAATTGCTGCCCTCTTTTAATGGGGTTGTTTCATTCCATATCTTAATCGTGGATGATTATAATTTAACGCTTTAATGGGATGAATTTTAATTGCACATTTTTTTCATAAGTGGCGGGGGTGTATGCTTCAATCCCTTTTACATACTTGCAAACTGCTTAGCATTTTATTTGTAAACTACTTAGCAATCTTGGCATTAAGTGGCATATTGAGTAATTGATAATAGATTAATATTTATTAATTTCTATGCTCCCTGTGCACGTAGCTGAGTATTTAACGCTTATTTATTTAGATTGATTGATTGATTGATTAAGAACAAACCCCAAAGGAAGAGTTGTATTTTGCACCCTCTGCCTCAAGGTGGTGCCGTATTCATTGCCCCAGATCTTGAAAAAAATATATATGTAAAGAGCAAGAGAGGATTTATATCTCTCAAAATTCGTCACAGTCTTTCTATTACTGTATACAGTTCTTTCTACTGAGTTGTCTCCAACTAAGTCCTGATCAGAGGAGGCCCAGGGAAATTAATGTTGTTGTTGTTGTTTAGTCGTTTAGTCGTGTCCGACTCTTCGTGACCCCATGGACCAGAGCACGCCAGGCACTCCTGTCTTCCACTGCCTCCCGCAGTTTGGTCAAACTCATGCTGGTAGCTTTGAGAACACTGTTCAACCATCTCGTTCTCTGCCGTCCCCTTCTCCTTGTGCCCTCCATCTTTCCCAACATCAGGGTCTTTTCCAGGGAGTCTTCTCTTCTCATGAGGTGGCCAAAGTATTGGAGCCTCAGCTTCGTGTCCTTCCAGTGAGCAGGGAAATTAATACCCACAGCTAACTTTAAGTCCATTGATTTCAATGGGTCTGCTTAGTTGGATGCAACTCATAATATTTCTCATTCTCCCCCACTGTGTATTTTATTTGCTCCTTGGATCTCCTTTACCCTTTTCCTACAGGGAGGTACGGACCCCCCACCCCCCACCTCAATGCTGAAAAGCAGTATATTTGCACATTCATTCACAGAGGTATATGACAAATAATAATTCAGGACTGAAAAGAACTACGGAGTAACTGAAAAATCAATAAAAACATTCTATTCAGCTTTGTTGCCACTGCCACCACAACGTAGCCATCCTTTGAAACTCGCATTTCTCTTAATTTTGCAATGCAGTTCTTCAGCCAAGTGATCTTAAAAAAACAGATACAGTAGGGTAAAGTGCATTTGGTATCTTTTGAATTTGGACTGGCTTTATGTATGTGCTGCTGTTGTTTTAAACCTATTATTATTATTATTATTATTATTATTATTATTATTATTACAAATTGTTGCAGATATATTGGAAAAACAAGAAACGGGGAAACCAAAATTAGCAGATGAACCCCTCCTTGCTGCTAAGGCGATATTTTAGTTTGAAAAGTTGATCCAGATTTGTGCAATTAATATGCGTAGCTGCAAACTTAGAGCTGATGAGCATAATTTCTGCTGAAATATGAGAGTCCTGGCATTCCACCAGCCCTTGAAGACACACCAGTTGAGACAAGCGTTTCCCCAATCTCCTGACCTAAACCGCCCGTGCCTTAACCCTTGTGATTGTTATGCCGTTTTAATTGGCTTGTTTTACTGCGCACGCTAATTGCAGATGCTTTGCTGTTTTGATGGAACGGATTTATTGAGTGTTTTAATTACATGGGTTAATTTTGTACTGGTAACCCACTTAATATAAAGCATACAAAAATTAACAACAACAACAACAACAACAACAGAAGAGAAAGAAGAAGAAGAAAGGTGCTGTGGCCCCTGCAATTCTGTGCTGGACTTGCTTGCTAAATTTTCAATTTGTTCTGAAAAAGGATCACCTGCCCAAACCCCCAAATACAACGCCCAGACCCTGAACTCCCTATAGCAGATAGGAAGGGCCTACAGTATCTTCAGTGTTCCTTTGCGGCACTGGGTAGTAGTGTTGTAAACAAAATCTGCCCTTTTCCCCTTATGGGGTATCCAAGAGTCCATATAGAGTCCTTATATAGGTTCCCTATTGGTAGGAGAAAATAACAGAGGCCAACCAGAGAATATTGAGAAGCAAAGCAGCTAGTAAGCTTGATCTTTATTGATCTGTTGCAACAGGGTGCTCCCCTCACTCGCAGGAAAGGAGGAGGACCCACAAAAATGCTGTGCAAGGGCTTATAAAGACTTTTGAAATTCCCATCCTGTAGACCAAGACCACCCCTCCATACATCACACCTACATCACAGAAAGGGCGGTTTACATCAGAAATCTGAGTGGTTTGTTTACCACCTGTCTGACAGGTTACCTGTTTAAGGGTCACTTGATTGGATTGCCTGGGGAGCCTGGCCAGTCTTTTGTAATGATAAATACTTAGTTCCTGAGCCAGGTCACAGCCTCACACCCTATTCATATCTTAAATGTGTCCTTAAGACAGGATTTGTGAAGGAAAAGACAATGCGGAGGCTTTTCCATTTTGACCTTGCAGAGATATAATTGAGGTCAGTTTGGGAATCAAAAATGGTTTCAGGTCGGTCTTCCTGTGCTGATCTATGTAAGTGCTTGGTTGGTAACACTTATGAACATTGAACATATATCCAAGACCTCAAAATTCCTATCGCAGTAGCCATGACAGCTGAGTTCTCCCTCCACTCTTGGAGGCAACATGTCACCAACTGCTGGGCGTTACAATTGGGGAGAGTTGCCCTTGTGCTCAAGCCCTGCCTTCCCATTGAATCCTCTGGCTGCCACTGTGAGACCAGGACGCTGGACTACATGGGCCTTTGGCCTGATCCAGCTGGCAGGCCTCTCCTCATGCTCTCCTGCTTTTTGGTGCGGCGCTCCAGAGAGTGGTTAAAAAGCTGTGCCAACGGAGAGAGAAGTCACAAGTTCATCACCGAAGAACATGACAACGTGCGCAAGAAACGTTTAAGGCATTCTGCAAAAGTGGGGGGAGGAGGAGGAGCACGAGGGAGAAGAAAACTATTTATTCTTAAACTCCGGGAGAGATCCAGGGACCTCCTCCCCCCGGCCTGCCGCTGAGGGACCTCCATCATGCCTCTGCGCTTATTCATTAATGTCCTTCATCTGAGCGCATACATTTTCCCCCAGCATATTAGCGACGTGGGAGCTCCTGACATAAGGACATGATGCGTTGCAAAGGACAGCATGTTTTCTTTCCCCGTTCCCCTCTCTAGCCCGCCCCATCCCCAAGGTTTTAAACAAGATGTTTAAGAACATTCGGCAAGGAAAATCAGATAATCCACATCATAAATTTTCAAACCCGCCCCTGTAGCAGCTTGACCTCAGCCACCACCACAAGCCCAGCCCAAGTAAAATGTCTTGCAAGACTGCCTCTCCCTGCCCCACCTTCCACTGGCCAGAAGATGCTCAGGGTATGGTTTTGGTGAGCCTCCAAACTGGTGAGAAAGCCAGCCATCTACAGCTTCCTGTGTGCCCTATTTGTTAAAAGAAGGCTCTCTATAGATCTTCCTGGGAACATCCTTCCAGTTCCTTCAGCGTTCTTTTAAGTTAGGTTGTTGCTTGCCAGCAGGATGAAGCTGAACGATGCCACCTGGTGGTTGGTGAAATAAACAAACAATGTTTTTCAATGCACTTGAGAGTTGTTCAAGTAACACAGTTGATCCTAAAACATGATATCATGTGATTGTTGCATGCAGACTCCTCCAAGTGTCCCTGTTTTCCAGGGACAGTCCTGGATTTACAGAAGCCATCCTAGTTTCTTATTTGATCACGGAATGTCATGCTTCTCCTTAGACTGTCCCTATTTTCATCAGAGAAATGTTGGAGGGTATGGAGTCATGAGACCCCCGAGACAAGGAGATAAGTAACTATACAACCTTTAGAATTCATCTGAAGGCAGCCCTGTATAGGGAATGTTTATTAATGTTTTATTATGTTTTTATATATGTTGGGAGCCGCCAAGAGTGGCTGGGGCAACCCAGTCAGATGGGCGGGTTATAACAACAACAACAACAACATAAAATAGGATATCCCTATTTTCATTGGAGAGTGTGTTGCATGGAATGAATTACTGCTTTCATCATCCCCTTGAGAGACAGTGACCCAAAGGAAACAGTGTGTGGGGCTTGCAAGTAATGAGAATAAATGTCTCTTGTTATTTAGTTATTTTTTACCCAACATACCATGCAATTGCTGAACAGACACTCTTCCGCTGATGAATCCCTCCTGCGAGAAGCTCAAGACGAAGCCTTCAGCAGCATGATTAAAATACAAGACTGGTTTGGAAGAAGGTTGAGCCAAGGCAACCCTAGATTCTTAGGGCTGCAAAAATGACCCAGAGCTAAGTTAAGAGAGTTTTGTATGGGAGAACTGGGCCAATTGCATACTGAAGCCATTTGGAATGCAAAGTAAGCAGGATCTGCCTTTGAGAATCTTGGTTAGAGAGCAGAAAATAAATAAAAAAAGTTGCTTATTATAGGAAATGCACTACTTGGATAGAAGAGGTGTCTAGTTGTGAACTAGCTAGTTTAGACAAGAACAAGTCACAGGCACACAGCACTTGCTGCTTTTCTTTCCTCAAGAGGGTCAAGTGTGACCTCTCACCTCCAGGTCTGAGAGTGGTACAAGGAAGAGGAAGTTGCAGACAGGATGCAACCTAAACCACAATAAGCAGGAAAAGGGAGAGATCAGCATAGAGATGGGCACATTATGGGAATCTGGGGGTTCCTCACTTTATCTTAAACCCATAAAAACCCCTCTTTCGCAGGCTGGGTTGCACCCAAACTTCCAACTCAAGGTGTGTCTGAGGTTGCCCTCATGGCAAGGGCCTGAGACAAAACAGGAGGTGCTGCCCTGCCCTGCCGCCTGTGCCGCCCACCTTGCCCCCTCAGCTGTTGGCAGAGAAGCGGTGCCCGCACTGATTTCTGGTGAGATTGCTCCCATTTCCTATGAGACCTCGCATACGCTGCAAGATCTCGTGCGATTTTGGCGGGATCTTGACGGAAATGGGCACAATCTCACCCCAGATCAGCACAGACGCCCGTGCTGCTTCTCTGCCAGTGGTGGAGATGGGGGGGCAGAGAAGGGTGCCCTTGGGGGTGCTGCCTTGGGGGGGGCTTCTGCTGCCTGTGGTGGCTCTTCCTTGTTGCATGCCTGGGCCCCTCCCCATGGCTGGGAAGGATGGGGGGAGAAATTCAAGTCAATTCACACCCACTCCCCCAGATTTCACACCTCCTGGAGAGACACACACACAGAGAGAAGGCTACATGCATGCATTTCACTTTCTCCAAAGATCAGAATTACAAGCAGGATCCGTTCCAACAGAATTAATTTGCGCTTGGAAAAGCACATAAAGCTGAAAGAGCACAAAAGTGGGAGAGATCACCGCTCTTCCTCCTTCCTTCTATGCGCTTTTCAAGGGAGAAACAGGATACTGCCACACACACACACACACACCTCATGACCAAGTGAGCAGTGATTTGTGGCAGGAGCTCAGAGGCTTTGCAGGTGCCACTGCACCCATGGGCACCACGTTGGCGACCCCTGCTGCCGAGGAGACGCTTTCAGAGTTCCCACCCAGCTCAGTGCTTCCACACGGTTTCGTGCTGCCAAAACCATTTTAACAAGGCATTCCTGGGAGGGCAGGAACAGCGATAACAGGCAGGCCGTGATTTATGGGGACACGCAAAGCAGAGATCAGGGTCTCTCCCTGGTAAATAGGTGCAGCTGGGGAACGATGGGCCTTAGCCAAGCCAGAGACATCCCATCTGAAGGACGTCTTGGGATTGTGTGGGGGGGGGCGGGGGGGGACCTCCTTTCCTCCTCCCCTGCACACTTGGAATGGCCGGGAGAGGCCTGTGTGCGGTTGTGCGAATAAAGGGAGAGAGCCAAGTCTCTACACAATGGAGATAGGAGGTCGAGGGAAGGCGGGTGCGTCTGGTGAGTGGGTGGGGGGCTTCTGCCAGCATCAGCTTCATTTCTCTAGCAGGCCTTTGCATTAATTGATTCAAGGCTGGCAATAACTGCAGGGTTCCTCTCCTCTCCCTTCCCTCCCCAGCAGCCCCCCTCCCTGCAATATATGTGCTCCATCCCATCCCTCCCCCCCCCAAAAAATCTCCCCTGCCGTTTCCCACGCAAAAGGAATTCCACTTATTTCCTTGCTATTGACGAGGGACCCCGACCTCCCTGTGCCACATCTGCACCTTCCCAGTCCTCCCCCCGCCCCCCCGCCTATCAGTCTGAATGGAGAGGCTGGAAGAGGAACACATGGCAGGGTGTGAATGTGAGTGCAGTGAGGAACACCCCTAAAATGTGAGCCTCTGCTGGTTGAACTGGAACGCTCTCTCAGCTCAAGGGCCACGTTCCCTTCGGGGCCACTTTCCAGGGGCCACATGTCCCTGGGAAATCTGTGTACATTTTTTTTATTTTTGTACCACGGGCTGTACAAAAACTGACAAGCCTAGACAGCATCTTAAAAAGCAGAGACGTCACCTCGCCAACAAAGGTCCGTATAGTTAAAGCTATGGTCTTCCCAGTAGTGATGTATGGAAGTGAGAGCTGGACCATCAAGAAGGCTGATCGCCGAAGAATTGATGCTTTTGAATTATGGTGGTGGAGGAGACTCTTGAGAGTCCCATGGACTGCAAGAAGAACAAACCTATCCATTCTGAAGGAAATCAGCCCTGAGTGCTCACTGGAAGGACAGATCCTGAAGCTGAGGCTCCAATATTTTGGCCACCTCATGGGAAGGGAAGATTCCCTGGAAAAGACCCTGAAGTTGGGAAAGATGGAGGGCACAAGGAGAAGGGGACGACAGAGGACGAGATGGTTGGACAGTGTTCTCCATGTTACCAGCATGAGCCAGACCAAACTGTGGGAGGCAGTGGAAAACAGGAGTGCCTGGCGTGCTCTGGTCCATGGGGTCACGAAGAGTCGGACATGACTGAATGACTAAATAACAACAACAGCAGGCTAGAGAAAGGTATTTGCAACCTTTCCAGACCCCCTTTAAACCCAAGCCTACATTTGGGGGCTGAATCAGTATAGCTCAGTCAGTAGAGCAAGAGACTCCTAATCACAGGGTCATGGGTTCGAGTCCCCTGTTGGGCAACAGATTCCTGCATTTCAGGGGGTTGGACTAGATGACCCATGTGGTCCCTTCCAACTCTACAATTCTATGATCCAACGCTGAACCAACTTGTCTATATCTGCTTCTGGACTTCTCATCCTGCACTCGCAGTACTTCAGCTGAGGTCACACTGGCTCAGAATAAAGTTGGACCTAGTGGTTAGAGCAGGGGTGGGGGACCTGAGGGTTCCCCTTGTGCTCTTTTGCCTGTGGCCCCACTCACCAGGCGGCCCTTGGAAGGTCACCCAGTAAGGAATGTGGCCCCCTGTCTGGAAAAAAGCTCCCCGCCTGAGTTAGAAAGCAAGAGAAGGGGCGGGAGGAAGATAGAGAAGAACTGAGAGGGTCCGGGCTGCTCCTGCGAGTCTCTCTCTGCTAAGTAGCCGGGGCAGGATTCCGGTTGGGGGTCTTTCTCCGTTTGTCTGTGGCCTCCCTGCCTGCCTGCCTCCCGCTCTCCCGCCGCGGCTGGAGGTTTCCTTCTTCCTCCTCCTTCTCTTATTCTTCCCCGACTCCGGTTCCCTCCTGGCAGGGGCTCAGATCGGCGCCTTAGAAGGGCAAAGGCGGGGAGTGGGACGCCCGCTCCGTCTGCGGCTCCTCCCCATCCCACCCTGGCTGGGAAAAAGGGGAAAGGAAGGGGAATGGGGGGCCCCCGGGCTGTCAGAGCGCTGGACGGCAGCGGCGCGGCAGGGCAGGGCGATGCTCCGGCGAAGAGGAGGACGAGGACGGCCCAGGCCGCGGCTGCTGCTGCTGCTGCTGGCGCTGCTGCTTGTAGCTTGGCGGCTTCCCGGCGCCGGGGCGCAAGAGGCGCAGGCCGCCTGCGGCCCCGACGGCTGCTACGCCGTCTACTTCCAGCGCCGCAGCTTCCTGGACGCCTGGCGCGGGTGCCGGGAGCTGGGGGGCAACCTGGCCACTCTGAAGTACCCCGAGGAGGCGGCCCAGGTGGCCGAGCTGCTCCGCGATGTTCGAGGGGGCGGCGGCCACGCGCAAGGTCCGCAGCGGCTCCTCTGGATCGGGCTGCAGCGCCAGCCGCGCCAGTGCTTCCCGCAACGGCCGCTGCGGGGCTTCACTTGGACGACGGGCGACCAAGACACGTCCTACACCAACTGGGCGCGCTCGCCTAGCAGCGGCGTCGGGGGACCCAGCTGTGCTGCGCCCCGGTGTGTGGTGCTGGGCGAGCTGGACCTGCAGTGGCTCGACGGCTCGTGCACTGTCCCAGTCGACGGCTACCTCTGCCGCTTCTCCTTCCAGGGGATGTGCGCGGGCCTGGCGGAAGAGGAGGAGGAGATGGAGGAGGAGGAGGAAGAAGGAGGAGGAGGTGGAGGAGCCTCGACGGTCGCCTACAGCACCCCGTTCGGCCCGGCCAGCGGCGCCCTCCGCTACGTCCCCTTCGGCACGGTGGCTGCCGTGACCTGCGGCCGGGCGGGGCCTGCGGTGTCGGTGCTGTGCATGCAGAAGGAGGACGGCAGCGTGGCCTGGTCCAAGGACGCGCCGCTGTGCCGGGAGGCCGTCTATCAGCACAGCTGGTGCGAGGGGGACAACGGTGGGTGCCAGCAGCTCTGCCTGGACGAGGGCTCGGGCTACTCCTGCGAGTGCCACGCCGGGTACTTCCTGCTCCCCGACGGACACTCCTGCGCCTCCCACACCCACCACGACGGCAGCGCCGACGGAGACGCCTGCCGGGGCCGCCCGTGCCAGTTCGGCTGCGTGGCCGACGGGGAGGCGGCAGACGGGTACCGGTGCCAATGCCCCGCGGGCTACGAGCTGGGCAGTGACGGGCACCTGTGCGAGGACCTGGACGAGTGCGCGGAGGCGCCTTGCGAGCACCAGTGCGAGAACACCGACGGCTCCTTCGTGTGCCGCTGCCACCTGGGCTTCAGCCCGTCGGAGGAGGAGCCCGGCCGCTGCGCCGACACCGACGAGTGCCAGATCCCCGGCGTGTGCCAGCAGATGTGCGTCAACTACGTCGGGGGCTTCGAGTGCTACTGCACCGAGGGCTACGACTTGGAGCCCGACGGCATCACCTGCAGCCCCGCGCCCCACCCACCCCCGATGGCCACCGCCCAGAGCTACCGCGGAGCCGGCTTCCTACACCACCTCGACGACGGGCTGGGTTTGGAGATGGAGGGCCAGCTCGAGGACGGCGTCGAGGAAGAGGATGACAGCGATCACAACCTGGCCCTTTCAGAGCACCTCTCCGTTTTCCAGGACGCCAGAGTCGCCTCTCCGTTCTTCCCCGCAGACCCCCGCCTGGTTCCCCGCATGCTGCCGGCCACGGAACCCCCAAACCCGAAGTCGACCGCGCCCCTTTTAGACGCCAGTCCCTCCTCCCGACGTTCTCGCATGCCCCCCAACTCCACCCCCACCGCTGCTTGGGGCCTCCCCACTGCCTCCCGATCCCCCTCCCCGTTCCCCGTAACGGACGCCCCCCGAGACACCCCGAGTCCCCCTTCGCTGCTGGCGGATCCCACATCCCCGACGGCCCCGCTCCCTCCGACGATCGCTCCGCCTCCCCTCCACCGCCCTCCCGTCTCGGCTGATTCGCCTGGTGAGGAGGAGGGTCCCGCGGTGGTCGGGGGAGTCCGAGCAGCGCCCCCCACTTCTGCTCCCCCCGCCACTCCAACCCCCGACGGGGCGCCCGGGCGGCAGCGGAGGGATGACCGGTGGCTGCTGGTGGCGCTGCTGGTGCCCATCTGCGTCTTCGTGGTCATCATGCTGGCACTGGGCATCGTCTACTGCACCCGCTGCGGTGCCCAGGCCAAGAGCCGCAGCGTCACCCAGTGCTACCGGTGGGTGATCAGCTCGGCGGGCAAAGGGGCTCCCCCGACGGCCTCCAGGCCCGGCCAGCCGGCCACGTGCAGAACCAGCGTCTGAGCCCTGGGCCGGCCAGCTGCGCTGTGCCCCCCCCCCACGCCTGGCTGGCACAGAACACTCCGCTGCTCACAGCTGGCAGGAAAGCTGGATCCTCAGAAAACCAACACCACATGTGGTCAGTTATATCTGACCACAACCAGGAAACGACAGAGGCCTCTTACTTGGCTTGGAGCAACGTAGGAACCCGATCATTGGTCCATCTAGTTCAGTATTGTCTACACGGACTGGCAGCAGCTCTCCTGGGTTTTAGATGGGGGATAATTCCGGGCCTGCCTGGAGATGCCACTACGGATTGAGCCTGGAACTTCCTGAAATGTGGGGCAGATGTTCTGTCCCTGAACTACTGGGAAGAGAGCCCAGGGACCCAGGCCAGGCCAGCTGGAAGGCTGCTGTGGCAAAGAGACTCTTGACACTGGACCAGTGCTGTCCCTCCCTGGCTGGGACACAAGAGACGCCATACAATGCTGGGAACGTCTGAACCAGGAACTTTAAGAACAGGGGTCCCTCCAGATCAGCACTGGACGGGCAGCGCCTCTCCAGGGTTTCACGCAGGATCCCCCCTCCCCCTCCTCCAGGGGCACAGTTGGGCAATCTGAGACTGAAGTTGGGGGTCTTATGGGGGCGAAGCCTTCGGCAGATGGAGAGGCGTGCGACTTCAAAACGTCCTGTTGCATTTGCGCTCTCTGCCAGGGAGGCTCGCCCTTCGCCAACACCGTGGGGGGAGGCGGGGGGGCAGAGTTCTCTCTGATCTGCCACACAGCACACCCTGCTAGTTGGGGACGCACTGTCACCTCAGGACAGGGGTGCCGACTTGAATAACATATTGGGGGGCCCAGGTAAGCCTTCCCCCACAATCACAAGACGAGGCACGCACGCACCATTTGAATGGCAACACCCAGCAACTTTAGGGGAGCCCAGCCCACTCAGATATTTTATTGGGGTGGGGAGAAGTGACCTCGGGCCCCTAGGAATGGGCTCCTTTGCCTCAGGATGCCAAGGACCCCTTTAATGCCCCTGGAGTGCACACAAGCTAGGAAAAGGGGTATCTAGCTGGGGGAGGCTGGGCCCACACCAATGCCTCTTCCCCCCCACGCCACCCCCTTGTCCATCTGGTCAGAGGGGCCGGAGGGAGGAGGGACACTCTTGCGCTGAAGCCTCTGGGTCACAAGAACCCCTCTCATTGCAGGCAAAAAACTCCATGCCCTTCTTGAGTTGGGCACTGGGGGCTTGTGGGGTGTGGGATGAGGAAAAGGCCCACGCTGGGATGGGACCCCAATTCATGATTTGCACCCGCCCCTCCCTCCCGCCCCCTTTGCAAAAGAAGTGCATTCCAGACCCACGCAGTGGAGCGGGGAGGCAGATTCAGAAAGCGCACTCCAGTGAGGAGGACAGATTTTTCCCTTTGGCCCAGGTGCCAGCAGGGCGCGCGTGTGTCTTGTTGCAAAGAGGCGAGGTGTGGGGTGGAGGGTGGGGAGAAGGGAGGAAGGAAGGATGGAGGGGCCGAGGTGGGCTGGGGGTTGGAAACGCAGATCTCTGCATGCCATTGCCAGGAAAGGGTCTGCACTGATCGTGACTGCTGATGTACTTTTCCTTTGTGGGGGAATTGTTCCCCTTTGGTTATTTTTTCTTTTTCGTTTTTTTTCGTTCCTTCTTCTTTTCTTTCTTTCTTCAGTGTGTCCAATAAAAGGGCTGGCGCCTCCACCTGGCTGGAATGAGAGGAGAGTCTTATGAGAACAGTTGGTGGTGGTGGTGTGGGCGGGGAGGAAACGGGGTGGGGGGTAAGAAAGAGAGAGAGAGTGGCTGAGAGGATCCCATATTTCTAGCGCTCAGGGCAGAATTAGGTTAAGGTGACCAGATTCAGAGCAGGGAGAGTCCTCCTAGGTTAGTGGGGGGCTGCAATGGTTAGGGGGTGGCAACAGTGACCCCTTTTAGAGTCCTGGGCCAGCTGGTAGCCATTGGTGGGACATGAGGACTAGTTGGCTGAAGAGTAGTAATATGCCAAGTGGTAGGGAGATCAGGAGATCTGGGTGCTGGTTCTTTCTCTGGAAAGCAAGTGGATTCTGGTCTGTTAAGAGGAGGGAAGCGAAGCTGAGATTAGTGACCAGGGGCAGCTCATCAAGTCTGGAATTATTATTATTATTATTATTATTATTATTATTATTATTATTATATCCCTATACCGCCCTCCGCCCGAAAATCACAAGGCGGTTTACAATATAAATATGCAAAAATACATACAGTAGTAAATGGAGCTTAAGGGAGATAAAGGGATATGGTCCATGCATTCTAATGCTATATATAATATATTGACAAGGGGGGTTGGGAACCCATGGAGGAGAGAGGGACAATAACTAGTGGGCTGCTTCTTTTTTTTGCAGAGTGGGGCCAGTGGGATCAGGCTCCATGGGAGAAACAGCAGAGGAGAAAGAGGGTTGTGCCTCTCTTCCAGACCCCATAATTTCAAAATTAAAGATCTGGTTTTCCAGAAACATCGACCACAACTGACACAGCGACCTCCCAGGATCTTTCCCACGGCTTGCCCTGTTGATAGCCCCTAGTTTTGCAGAAAGGGGGGGGGGGAGTCTGGATGGTAACTTGGACCGCATCCCATCCCCCGGAGGTCTTCATCATCATTGTCTCCCATATCCACACGAACCCCTTTTCTGAAGTATTAGCAGCCCAATTAAGATGGAAGTCAGGGGAAATGGCGACAGGCTGCAAATAGGGAACAGTGGACTTGGTGAGAGTCTGTCTAAGCTTTGCACATTTGAGGAGAGGTAGTCACTTTGCTAGTGTAAAGGGACCACACAGAAATCTGGCTTTCATGGTTTGCTGACTTGCTGTGACTTCCAGGCCCAGAGAAGCCATCCTAGAAATCAAACCCAGTAAGATGTGACCCCCCCTTTTTTTTTGCAAAAACACATCAGAAGTGTCTGTTTATGTAGCTAGCTGGAGGTGAATGGAATACACTCTGCTCATGCCTAGAGGCTTTCTGCCCTTTATGATCCTTTAGCTGCTTGCAGAACTGAGCTTGCTGTTCATCACAGTTTCTGGGGCAAAAATTAGGTTCACCCCCTAGACTGTGAGTGCTGAGGGCGTGAGAGTAGCTTTTAGCAAGCCAGAGAAACTGAGATCACAGCAGATGAAGAAGCCCACCCCTCTCTTCCTATTCCCAGCCCACCCCCAGCAGGATTGCTATATCACACACACACACACACACACACACACACACACTCCTGCATGAGTCAGCCTAATCAAGTCTGGCTGTAGTTTGCATGGATGGGTGTGGTGGCAATGCAACACTTGGCCTAATTTTTGGGTGGGGGGGCTCAGTGGCTGTGGGGCACCCAACAAACTCTGGAACATGTTAACCCTTTGTGATGCTTAGAGAGGGAGATCTAAGAACTTGTTCAGCAGGAAACAATTCCTGGACCTTAAGGAAACTGAGGAGATGGGGGGATCTGTGAGGTTGTAAGGAATGTGTGCTATTAGGGGGGCGCAGATCATGCCCCTCCAAGCCCCTCCAGTTAACTCATTCCTTCGCATCCCTCCTCTTCATTGCCAGAACGCCAATATTTTCTGGAGTGTGCAAGTGCCGGGTGTCTGGGGACACTTAGCTCTCCTGCTCTGTTATTTCTCTCCCCCCACAAAACCCGCAAATATCTCCCCTTAAACCAAGCGTGGTACAGAAAACCCCCCTCCCCCTAAAAGAAATAAGAAGAAGACCCAAGCCTCTCCCAGGCAAATTCAACATGAGTTAAAGCTGATGATGTGTGGCTAGAATGAGGAGGCCCAGTTCCTGCAGTTCCTGCAATTTCTTGGGGGTGGTGTGGTGTGGGGGCACTTGGCAGGAATGTGCTTGCCTTGCACATGGTGCAGAGGGGGTTAATATCAGCCTTAGGGTGGAATGTGAGCTTTCTGGAGACTTTTAATAAGGAACAGATGGGGCAGCGGCTGTACACTGGAAGGGATGGGCTGCCCCCTCCCCACACAGGCCCCGTCCCAGTGCCCCCATCACCCTTCAGACCTTATAGGGGTGCCATGGGTCCCTCCCCCCTCTTAAAGGGGCTCTGTGGCTACAGCATCTCCACCACAGGCAGAAATTCATCCAGAAGAGCTTCTTATCTCTATGGACAGAGGCTGCAGTTGCATCCAGGGCCTGCTTCCAGGGATCCCAGAATGGACTTCTGGTTGGCCACTATGAGAACAGGATGCTGGACTGGATGGGCCCCTTCTGGTCTGATCCTGCAGGACTTTCATTCCCCCCCCCATTGTCATACTTTATTGGGGAGACACACACTGCACCGGTTAAATTTATGCCTGCTGTTGCAGCAGCTGTTAAAAGACATGGGAACCTTGATTTCAAACGGGCATGAAAGTGTTTCTAGAGTTATTTGGGGGAGTAAGAGGTTTGGAAGTCTGGATTTGTTCTTCCCACGGGCACCTGGGAAATTCAGCTTCCCATAACGGGCGTCTGGCCACATGGGCATAGCTGGAGGGGGGCAGCTGCCCCTCAAATCAATAAAAATACATAGCAAACTGAGGCTCCCCCCCCCAACAAAAATCTTGGCTATGCCCATGTCTGGCCAGCCACTGTGAGAACAGTGGAGTAGATGGGCCTTTTCCATTTTTTTGTTGTATAAGTTTTTATTTGATTTAAATATATATATATAAACATATAACAAAATCAATTAAGAATCCATTAAATGAGATTACTCTGAATCTTGAGACTTCACCCTATCCCCTCCATGGTTCCTAAAAACAATGTTTACGACTACATATCAGTTCATACCCAAATTTTCCATCAGTCTAAATTGTCCATAAGTTTTGTTACTTTACAAGTGTGGTTAAAATCCGGCTAATGCTTTCATCTGTCCACAATTATGGATGGGCCTTTTTCCTGATCCAGCAGTCAAGCTCTTCTTAGCTTCTCATGAATTAATGACTAAGTGGAAGTCGAGGAAGGGCACTCTTTGCATGCTCAGGATCACTGTTGACATTACCTCACATGTTCTGAAACTGAGCCCTGAAATAGGGAAGGGTGTGGAAAAGGGGTTACAAGTGCATTCCTTTTGCACCTTCCCTTCAGTCCCTTTCACTGATTACGTTTAAAGGCAACTCCCCATTTACGCAGGGAAATCACGTATATTGGGAACACCACTGGAAAAGCATGCAAACACCCTCTAAACCTCTGGAAACCTTTGAAAAAGCCTTTAAAAAAACCCCAAAACTCCACCAAACACCAAACTTTGACCATGTGGGATGGGTTTTAATGGGTAGGAGAAGAGATATCAATTGCAAATTGACCCTCCATGTGTGTGGCTTAAAGAGAGTTTCAAAATCCCATCCTTGTCAGCAAAATTTAAAAGCGTAGGAATTAAGCTGTGGTGTCTTCTTTTGAGCAAGTCCAGTCAAATGAAGTAAGCTGGCTTTCCCCTTCTTACCCCGCTTAACAAAGAATCGGGCAACAACCTGGGAAGCAAGTTTAAAAATAAAAAAATTACCTTACTTTGTAATCATGATTGGTTGACAGCAATGGCAGCAGTAAAAACTATGCAGGCAAAATACTTCTATTTACAGTGTAACCAGCTTCAGGCATGTGTCTAAAGCTGCAGCAAGCAGAGGTTATGTTCAAATCCAATACAGGTTCAAAGGAAGAGAAAGAGAAAGTATGACATGTTCCTTTGGGGAAACGACATCACACATAGTCCTCTCTACCAATTGCGTGTCTATGGTCTGAGTATCTACCTATCAGCCGTACTGCTCTGTGGACTTGTTCCCTTCTCATGCTAACTAGCAAGAATATGCATTTTTTAGTTTTGGCTGCTCATCTCCCACACCCCTTGCTTCCCTGGATGGAGAACAGAGTGTCAAAACAAGCCTACTATGCAAAAGGTAAAAGTTATATCCACTGCCCTGCCCAACACTGGCATGCGTGCCCCTGAAAGCAATGTGGTTCTCAGGCTGGAAAATCTTCGCCACCCCTAGTCTACTCCATTCTCTGGGCAGCTGCTCATCATAATCTCTCCCCTCACCTGCCAGCTGGTCCATTTTACCTGGATGTTTCAGGGATTGCACTTGGGGCCTTCTCAATGCAAAGTACAGTGGTACCTTGGGTTACAGACGCTTCAGGTTACAGACTCCGCTAACCCAGAAATAGTACCTCGGGTTAAGAACTTTGCTTCAGGATGAGAACAGAAATTGCGAGGTGGTGGCGTGGCGGTGGCAGCGGGAGGCCCCATTAGCTAAAGTGGTACCTCAGGTTAAGAACAGTTTCAGGTTAAGAATGGACCTCCGGAACGAATTAAGTTCTTAACCTGAGTTACCACTGTACATCTTCTTCCAGTGAGCTATTATTCTTCCCCCGGGAGCACATATACCAGTAGTAAGTGCAACATAGCTATGCTTTCTGATGCACAGGGCTGCTGCCAGCACCCGCCTCCTTGGGGCAGCTGCCGGGGCCCAAACACCCTACCAGCACTCACCATCAGCTCCAACATTTATCCTTCCCACCCGTACCTGTTCTCAGCAGCTGGATATCAGAAACCACCCGCCATTTTAGCGATGCTGCCCCAGGGCATTGTGGGTCATTAAAATGGCAGGTTTCCCACAGTAAGCCAACTCTGGGACATCTCTCGCCTGTTGCCCACAGCCAGAGATTTGTTGTCCCAGGGTATTGTCCACTTGGAAGGGTACTAGTTTAATTCTTTGGCCTCGCCATGCCCAACTCTTATCATTCACCAGCCGGCCTGTGTTTGGTGAGAGCCTGGGTACATCTGCTAATTTTACTAAAAGGTGTGTTTCCCAGGCCAGTTTAGCACCAGTTTAGTTGAGCCTTTAAAAAAAAAACAACAACACAAGCTCTTGCTCAAGCGAGTCCCAGGTTTACCGAAATTTAACCAGCTCTGCTGTCCTCTTTTCAATACCAAGCCCTCAAATAGCAAGAAATTAATTAATGACTGGTTTTTGTGGAGGAAGCATGTGGAGAGAGCAAAGCACTGTCCTGCAAGTTTCTGAAAAAATCCGGATGGCTGGCTGTTTTCTACCTGACACTGGTGGTCTGGGGTTCAAATTCTGTCCATTCCCTTCCCCTTCCAAGTTACTGGTTGCCAAAAAGGCTAGAACAGTGTGAATAAATGGGAGGTTCATAAGGACATAAGGAGAGCCCGGTGGCTCGGGCCAGTGGCCCCACTCGTCCAGCATCCTGGTGGCCAGAGTAATAAAAGAGTGCCTCTGAGCATGTGCAGAGGTCTGCCAACCCCAGCGACCTCCCCTGAGAGGAAGACAAAGAAGGCTGCAGAGGCTCAATCCCACGTGTTTATTTATTCTGAAACTGCAGCTGAACCTTCCTTTGGTCTCCTCCAACCCCCTGCCCCAAATTTGGGGAGGGGAATCCATCGCTCAGGGAAACACAACACCCTCCCCCACCCCAATTTCCTGCAACGGGAGAGTGTGCGTTGAAGACCCTGGGCGGGCGTCCTTGTTAACGGGCTTTGCGCTCGAGCAGCGCTTGGGTGGGAAAATCAGCCATCCGGCCCACACACAGACACTTGCCGAGGGACGGAGCCAGGAAATGGGGTGGGTGGGCGAGGCCTGGGAACTAGGACGCCAGGGTTCCCTTTTAGGGTCTGCGAGCAGCAGCAGCAGCAGCGCCTTGTGGTTAGAGACGAAGGTAGGTCAAAAGAGGTGACGCTATACAAGATGCTGCACACAAGATGCGGGAAAGGGATAAGGAGGGCTAGCTGGTTTGTGGGATTGCCATATCCCTCCCTCCATCTTCCCATAGTTGGGGCATCTTTCGTGGCTTTAACATTGGCAGAAATTCAACAGGTGCAGCTCCCATCCCATATTGGAAGTGAAGTAGAACCAGCACACTTGATGAATTTCTAAATAAATACAGACGTTCCAAATATGACACCCCCTGTAATTATTGCATGGTAGGGATGTGCTGAAAGTCTGAGTCTGCCCCCCCCCCACTTTGTTATATTTATATTCCCAATTTTTTTGCAGGGAGCTGGAGGTGATGTATGTGATTTCCTCTCTCCCCCGCCTCCCTATTTTACTCTCCCAACAACCCTATGAGGAAGACTAGGCTGAGAGAGTGCCTGGCACACTGCTCACCCAGGAAACTTTTTGGAGAAGTATGGATTTGACCCCGTGCCTCCGACAGCCCCAGTCCAACACGGTAACCAATTACAGTGGTACCTTGGGATAAGTACTTAATTGGTTCCGGAGGTCCGTTCTTAACCTGAAACTGTTCTTAACCTGAAGCACCACTTTAGCTAATGGGGCCTCCTGCTGCCGCTGCGCCGCTGAAGCACGATTTCTGTTCTCACCCTGAACCCGAGGTAATATTTCTGGGTTAGCAGAGTCTGTAACCTGAAGCGTATGTAACCCGAGGTACCACTGTACAGCACACCGCTGGCACTCCAGAGCGGCCACCTGACCAGCTTTGGGCCCGCTCCTCTGCCTTTAGCCGAGGCTATCGTTGGAGAAGTTAGCTGGGGACTTTAAACTGCTTGTTGTGCCAAATCAAAACAGCAGAGGAGCGGGGGCTAGATGGGCAGTTGGCAACCCTGTTTCTCAGCCACTGCTGCTGCATGCACATGTGTGTGTGGGGAGGTGCATAGTGGTTAGAGCGCTGTGTGGCAAAGCTATTCCTCCATCTCTAGGTAGGTAGCTCAGAGGCGGAGAATCTGCTTGGCAAGCAAGCAGAACGCCAGATATCAGCTAGGGACTCCTGTCTGAAACAACGGAGAGTCACTGCTGCCGGTCAGTGCAGACAGTATTGAGCCAGATGGACCCAAGAGGCTGACTCAGTATAAGGCATCTTCCTCCAGTCCTCCGTTTCCAGGCAGGGTGGAGGCCGCCGGCCGCCCTTGCTGCTCGCTGGCTGTTCCTCCTGGCCAGGGTTGCTGTGAGGTCAGGAGGAACGCTCAGTCCTTTCTGCTGCAGACGGCCGTGTTGCTGTTGGTGACCGGGGTGGCCCCCACCCAAATGGTGAGCCGGGGCGGGGTGGGGGGTGCTGAATCCAGCCCACAAGATGGTCTGCTTTCTCTCATTTATTTCTCCTAAACCTCTCCCCCACAGTTCAGCTTCTTCTTCAAACTTTTTTAAAAAAATAAATCCCAGTTTTGTCATTTCAGCCTTCCTGAGAATAAATGGAGGCTGGAAGCACTGGATTAGGAAGGAGCAGCTCCCACCACTAGGCACCGCTCCCTCCTGCAAGGCCCAAGTTCTGTCGAATGCCAACCAGAAGCTTAATCCCTCGCATTTATATATGCCCCACTTCTCCAAGTTGCTGGGGGGGGCACTTCTTATCCTCAAAACTACCCTACATGGCAGGTTAGGCTGAAGGATGGCGAATTTAAGGTTCGCAGAGCTGAAGGCAAGCCATGTTGGCTGTGTGTGGATTTGAACCCGATACCCCTTGGTCCTAATCTAAACGCTGTGGGGCTTGTAAGCCTGAACCCTTCAGACTTCAGGCATATGTGTGGAACTGGTTCTGGTGAGACTCTGATGGTGGGCACAGATGGCACTCTGTACATTCTCAAAGACACTACTTCCTATTTAACAGGGCTTCACTTTATATTGAACCTGTCATAAACAGCTGATTTGGAGCATGGAAAGGTTGCCTCAGTACCTCCATCATGCTTTACTTACCGGTAGGTGGAATCCCCGGTGCCCCTGTAGTCCCTGAGTACCAGAACCAAACTCTTCCAGTGGAGACTACCAGAGGACAGTGAGATGCCAAAGGCAGGCTCTCACCAGACCAAGAGTAGGCTGGCAGCTCTTGCCTCGTTCAGTGTGGGGCTTGCATGGGAGTAGAGAGCTTCCCAGTGGCTCAGACCTATACGCTTTCCATTCTGCTGCTCTTAACAGCACCCCAAGATTGCCCCTGATGAGGACTCCTCACCTCACCTCACTCCAGAGCTGTCACTATGGCTACACCCCCCACAAGCCTCCTTTTCCCTGGGAAACATGGCGTCAGGCCTGGGAAAGGTGGCTGTGTTTAGTCCAGAGGTTCCCCATCAGTGCACTGAACAATAATTTAGGAAGGCGTCTGCCAATTCATACACGCCCCCCCATAAGATATCTCAACGGGGAGGAAAATGGGAAGGACCACTGAAGTTAGTCATATCCCTCCCCCACAAACTTCTATGCCTCTCACTGCTGCAGGACAGGCATAAATTCAACAGGTGAAGGTGGCACGCCCATCTCTGTGTGCGACAGCTCAGGGCTGGGGGCAGTTGCATGTCTGCCTGTCTTGACAGGAGCCACGATGAGTCCCTTAGCTGCCCCCCCACCCCCCACCCCAAAGGGAGTAGGGTACAGCAGTTAGAGGGGAAATGCTTCAAGCCAGGGCATTTCATGGTTAAAAGCGGGGGCTGTGGGCTTTTCTCCCTGAGAACTCCTGGGTCCCAACAGGCGATGACTTGAGATATCAAACACATGGAAAGGGCTCATCATTCAATTCCCCATTTTCTGGCAGAGATGGTGGCACTTAATTGATTTAGAGCAGAGGGAGGTGGAAGATGATCTTTTTCTCTTCTTTTGCTGCACCCTATTTTAAAGAGGGAAGTGTGGGGCTTTGTGCGGGGGGGGGGCTGGCAGTCAGGACTCCTGGGTCCTTTCCAGCCTTTGTCCTGCAAAAGCCATTTCCCCACTTGGCTCTGCCCCAGGCTGAGAGGGTGGGAGAGACATCATCGTGCGCCACAGGGGTTGGGGTTGGGTGTGGGACACTGAGTTCCTTCTCTCTTTCCTTCTCTGGGGGTGGAAGCCCCCCCCAATCCAGACAGCTATCTCAGCCCCTGCTGCTGCATATGGAACCCTAGACCAGCCCCATAAGAATGGGAAGGGGTTGTTTGCAGGGGGAAAGGAGAGGTGTGTGTGTGTGTGTGTGTGTGTGTGTGTGTGTGTGTGTTGGACTGGAGGGTATTTTTTCAGAGGGGAGTGAATCTTTACTTTTCAAGGGTGGGGATTGTGTGCCAAGAAATCTCCCCCCCCACCTCCTGTGCTTAGTTTGCAAGAGGTGTTGGGGCTGAAATTTCAGAAGCCCTCTGTCTGGCCTGGCTGTGATGATGACCCAGCTGCAAAGGAAGAGCACCCTCTGTTCATGCTCAAGGATGCTGTCTTCCCCAAGCAATTTGCAAAGAAAATGCCCATGTCTTCCTGGTATTGCATCCAGGTTCAAGAGCTGAGCTCTGGGAACTCAGGGAAGGCTATCGGACCTCACTCACCCAACCTGGCAAGATGCGATCATATTTAATAGCGGCACAAAGCAGCAGAAAAGAAATATACAGTGCTACCTCTGGTTACGTACTTAATTCGTTCCGGAGGTCCATTCTTAACCTGAAACTGTTCTTAACCTGAAGCAGCACTTTAGCTAATGGGGCCTCCAGCTGCCGCCGCACCGCTGGAGCACGATTTCTGTTCTCATCCTGAAACAAAGTTCTTAACCTGAGGTACTATTTCCGAGTTAGTGAAGTCTGTAACCTGAAGCATCTGTAACCTGAAGTGTATAT
Organism: Podarcis raffonei; assembly: GCF_027172205.1. NCBI lineage: Eukaryota > Metazoa > Chordata > Lepidosauria > Squamata > Lacertidae > Podarcis > Podarcis raffonei. The sequence continues at coordinate 14,339,855 of NC_070617.1, forward strand.
AACCCAAGGTACCACTGTAACAGGTTTTACTTTCCCCAAAGTGTGGAGCTGAATTGACTGGAGAGGGAGGGCAGCTTCTCCTCTTGAATTTCTGCCTGTTGTGACTCTTATTTCAGCCTGGCAGGCTCTTATTTCAGGAAAATCCTAACCCAGATGCAAAGTAAATAGAGCCAAGAGGGTTCACTCCATGTTAGGGTTAAGCCCCAAAATGCATGGATGCCTCTTTCTGCCTCCATCCCAGCCTGGTTCTCATCACTGAATTTCTCCACCTCTTGCCGTTTGAGTCTTGGATTGATTCTCTGCCAGGGATGTTCCCAGACCCAGATTGCGTCCCTCCCAACATGACCACCAGCCCAGAGAAGCTCCAGCCCTTTCAAGCACCAGCAAGGCAGCCCCCACCCCATGTGAAAAGGGGGGGGGTACCTGATGCATCATCATTCTACCGAGCCACAAGCTGGGGCTGCAGTGTTGCTGCGGTCAGGGCGACAGACTGGGAAGGGAGGGTTATCAGCAGAACAGGAGACTGGACTCAGCTACAATTGGCAAAGAAAGAGCGCTTTATACGCCTTGTTTATGCATTCTAACACTGTGACAAGAGATGGCGCTGTGGAGTTCGTTTTTTGCTAACCTGATTTCCCATGCAAAGTTTGCAACGCGTTTATCTGAAATGCTTCTTGGATGTGTCTAGATCCAGCCTGAGTTCTTCCCCACCCCACCAAAACAACACCAACACCAACAACACAACCCAGTCAAAGAGCAAAACAGTGCAGCTTTAAAATGATTGACATGATGTTTCTCCAGTGGAAAGGTCCTTTGGAAAGTACTTAGCCACAGATTGCACTGCAGAATTGACCTTTGGAACCTCTTGCTTCAGGATGTTGGGGTTGCCGCTGGCGGAATTAGGAGAGGAGCTGTACCTTTCTGATCAAGCATGCTCCTCCTCCTGCAGAGTCCATCTCTAGCTCAGTATTGTCTACAAGGGCTGGAAGTTGCTCTCCAGGACTCCTCAGGGGCCCTTTGCACCTCGAGTGTTTATGGCCGGCTGGGATTTGTCCCAGAACTCTGGTCATGCCTCTTGGGTCAGTCACAATCTCTTAACCTGCCCCACCTCACAGGGATGTTGTGGGGGTGAAATGGAGAGCGAGGAAGAAGCATGTGCAGCTCCTTGAGTTCCTTGGAAGGAGGGTGGGATAAAAATGAAATAAACAAATCAGTAAAGCATGGCAGCTTGACACGGTGAAGTTGCAATCACAGGGATTGCAGCTGTGTCTCACTTAAACCACACACACACACACACACACACACACACACACACGGAGGCTGCATATGCACCATACATTGAAAGGACATTTAAAGCATATACACAACCAAGAATCTTGGGAATGATAGTTTGGTAAGGGTGCTGGGAACTATAGCAATGTAAGTGGTAATTCTGCGTATGCAGCATACATTTAAAGCACACACAAACTTGGTTTTGTGTGTGTGTGCATGCATGTGTGTGCTTTAAATGTTTTTTAAATGTATGCTGTGCACACGCACGGACACACGCACACACACACAGGCACACAAACACACACAAGGAAGGGTGGGAAACCTGGGCAAAATGTGCATTATTTTGTCAGCTCTAAAGGGGTGGAGATCCGCAGGCTTTTGCAATCAGGGCTGGACCTCAAATGGATGCAAAGTGGAATTGGATGGGGACTGTATGATCTCATCCCATACACTTAGCAGATACAAGCAAGGAACAAACAGGAAAACACACAAGGCCTAAAGATGTGAAATGTGAACGAAGAACCACAGTTCTGTTCTCGCTGGCTCTCTGTGCAGAGAAAGAGGGGTGCATGTGGGGGGAGGCAGAGTGTCACGCAACCTGGGGTCCCAACAAGAGTGGGAAGGTACACTGCTAAGCCCAGATCCACACAGCCAAAGATTTCGTGACTCTTCTGGAAGGGCCCTGCGGGTATTCTCTAAGGGCTGGTCCACAGTAGAAGAATTTCTTGAAGCTCAGAGCTGAGTTGCAGCTAATTTAACCGACAGATGACTGGAAAGAGCCTGAGTAACATCTGGGAAGCAGAGTTGGCATTGTCAAAAAATGTGCTGTCTGTGCACTCCGTTCAGGTTCTGCTGCTTCGAAGGAGAGGGAGCAATGTCACCAACTCCGGAAACTGGTTTCAAAGCTGGGAATCATATGGTGCAACCGTCAAGGGCGGCTCGATCTCTGAGCAAGCACAGAGTGCAAATTCATAACAAAGAAGAGAGTGACCTCAAACATGTGCAGAGCTTTTATTCTGCACCATGGCGCAAACACAAGCATGTTTCAGGAGTTGAAGAGTAAAGGGATGCTGGTTTGAGCCCCAAGCCCATCTCGTTAGCCGCTGAGCCAAATATCCATAATTATCCATAATTAACCACCAAATATCCATGCTGAAACTTTAGGTAGAAAACTGAGCTGGAAACAGACAGTGGCATTAAGTAGGGCTTGGCTTGTGAACCTGTCAGGCTAACAACATTAGGCTCTTACACAAGAGCAGAGGGTTTCCTGAGCATGGGCAGAGTAGCTTTCCATCACTGGCCCTTACACCTGTGGAATCAGAGGGAACAGTTTTCAGGATAGGGGAAATAGCATCTGGGTATAATGATCTTTTCTTTCTTTCTTCACTTCCTTCAAACCCCTTTACAATCAAGGACCTTTCCTCCTATATCAAGGATAGGGAGCCAGTGACCCTTAAGATGTCGTCTTCATCCACTTTGACCAGCAGCACCAATGGTCAGGGATTATGGTCAGAGTAATTAATTCAGTAACACCTGGGGGCCACAGATTCCCCTTTCCTGTTCGTTAATCACCGCGGCACTGTTTACCATGGGCACATTCATATGGGTGGAGCAGAGCTCAAGAGTGGCAATTCAACATCTCTGTACTGAATTGTCATGGGTCAAAGTGGCAGGTGGGGGCTCTTGCATAGAATCATAACATTGCAGAGTTGGAAGAGACCCCAAGGCTCAATCCCCTGCAATGTGTTGACTGTGAGTCTTCGGCCTGGTACCTTCCTGGGACGAAGGATTCCAGCAACATCTGGAAGGCCACAGGTACACTGGCTGTCAGCAGGGCTCCTAGGTTCCACCAAACACGCTTACCTGGAGATGCCAGGGTTTGAGGCCAGGACTATTAGCATATAAATGGTTGGGCTTTAGCTACGGCCCACCCACAGTTCTTGGACAGGAATACCGGGATGGCTTCATAGCTTAGATAAATTCACAACAGCTAATTTTCTCAGTGGCCACTAGCCGTTACTGCCCTCCAGGTGTTTTGGGGCTACAACTCCCATCATGCTGTTTGTGGCTGATGGGACCTGGAGTCCAACGATGGGCCACAGTTTCTCCATCCCTTCGTGATGACAGGAGCAAGCCCAGCAGTAAATCAGACTGTGCAAGTTGGAGTTAACTCTTTATTAGCAAAACAGGGGAGTCAGGCCTAATAAGCGCAGCAACCTGTTTCCGCTAAGTCTTGCCCCCCAGGAAGCAGTTGCTGCGACTGAAGGTCGCTGCCTAAGTCCCCTCCTCTCTAGGGTTTTCCCCAAAGCAATCTGAGACTGTGCCTGCATGAAGCTAACTCCTCCTCCTCCCTCTTCATGCCTCTCCTGGTTCTGAGAGACCAGGGACAAGGGGAGCTTGTCATAGCAGGAGGGGAAGACACCCTCCTGATGTATCTCTGCCTCTTGGCCTCCCTCCTCTCCTGCTTCAGCTTCTGCCTCTGATTCTAGTCTTCTCTCTGCCACAGACTCTCCCTGCTCACTAAAACCTGGTGCCTCTTCAGCTTCCGACCCCCCCCCCCGTCTTCTCCCTCTGACCACTCATCACCACCCCCTGGGCTCTGAGCCTCCTTCCCTTGGAGGTTCCTTAGCTGATTCCTGCCGCCATTCCTCTGCATCCAACCAGTCCATGACAATACGCAACATCCAGGACTGTTGCTTTGCTGTCCTGCTAGTTGGCTTTCCAAGGGCACCCGACTGGGGATGGTCTATATTGGCCTTTGGCCTCTCCTTAGGTTCTTACAAGGGGAGACTGCTGGGAGGGCCTCTGCTTTTGCAGGTCAGGCTTGCGAGTGCAGCAGATCCCGGTCAAGGAGGTGCTGCCTGCGTGGGCCCATGCAGCCAGGGGCCCTGCATTCTGCACCGTGGGTGTGTGGGAAAGCCATTCGGAGCTTGTGATTAGAGCCAGGTGGATGTGGGTGAAGGGCAGGGCTTGTGCTTTCCCCCCACCGCCCCGCCCCCTGGGAGGTGAGTCAGGCCGGGAAGAATCTGATGAGTTCATCCCTTCTGTCCCCGCAGCAGGAGCCCCGCCCTGGGCCAGCTCTTTGTTCCAGAGGCCATGAGCCAAGATGACCCAGAGGAACAGCTGGGCCCGCTCTCTTTCCGCGGTGCTCGGGTCCAGCCTGCCTGGAGAACTTTCGGCGTGGCCAGGGTTACGAGCTGTCATTGACCTGAGTCTCTGTGTGCGCTGAGGACTCCCATGCACCTTCCCACCTCTGGCTCAGGAGCGTTGCCCTGGCTGGCTCTAACCACTAGGGACCCACTGCCTTTCTGGAACTGCACACAAGCTCACTTCCTGTGGAGCACTTGGAGAGGGCAGGCAGACAGACAGAAGCAGCGAGGGGAAATGGAGTTAGGAGGCTCCGGGGGGAGGCAGTTGGTCCCCTCCTGGAGCTGGGGCTTTGGCAACGAGGAATTAGACCACCAGTTCCTCTAGCTCCATATCATCCTGGCAAAGGGGCGTAGCTCAGTGACAGGGCGTCTGCTTTGCAAGCAGAAGGTCTTGGGTTCAATCCTCAGCATCTCCAATAAGGATGGGAGAGACCCGTGCCTGAAACCCTGGAGATTCTCTGCCAGTCTGTGTTGGCAATACTAAGCTAACCAATGATCTGATTAAGTCATGGGTAGGCAAACTAAGGCCCGGGGGCCGCATCCGGCCCAATCGCCTGGATGGTCCAGGAATCAGTGTGTTTTTACATGAGTAGAATGTGTCCTTTTATTTAAAATGCATCTCTGGGTTATTTGTGGGGCATAGGAATTTTTTCTTTCCCCCCCTTCAAAATATAGTCCAGTCCCCCACAAGGTTTGAGGGCAGTGGACCGGCCTCCTGCTGAAAAAGTTTGCTGACCCCTGGATTAAGTATACGGCATCGTTTCTCCGTTCCCAGGTCTGCACTAACTGGCAGAAGCTCCCTATAGATTTGGGATGGGGACATTCCCAGGCATGCCAAGGTTTGAACTCAGGTCCACTTGTGTTGTAAGGCAGGTGCTCAGACATTGGGCTATGGCTCTTGTTTGAAACAGAGGGACCTGAAGACAGCAAAATGATGCTCGTTCTAGGAGAGTCTAGAAGGACAGAGTTGGAAGGGACCACAAACATCATCTAGTACAACCGCCTGCAATGCAGGAATCCTTGACCCTGAGATTAGAAGTCTCCTGCTCTGCTGAATGAGCAGCAACGGCTGGGATGGGAATGGGGCAGGCAGACGGATTCATCCTCTTTTCTCACTGCGACCCCAGAAAGTCAGACCTCCAGACCAGCCTGTCCCCACTCCTGGCCGTGCCACCTGAGGCCGAAGGGAGATCCAGGGGGACACAGGTCCCTCTCCCTGTTCCTTGGCAAAGGCTGCCTCTTTCTCTCCCATGGCTGGTGCTGGAAGCCCAGCTGAGCTGCCTCCCAGTTCCCAGCCTCTTCCATCCCTGTCTCACTTCCTCTTCTCCCAGGGATAAGATGTGCTGAAGGCTAAGGGAGGGCAGGCCAGGCCGGATCCTGCCTCCCTTGGGACCTGGTCCCCACGGCAGCTGTGGGGCACGGGGGCAGGGTGGTCAAAGGATGCCGCGGAAGTGAGGGCGGGGGGCACAGCTGGGCCTCTGGGGCTGGAGCAGGGCCAGGGAGGGAAGGAAGATGTCTTCTCAGTTCTTGGTCTCCCACCCCCATGCTCAGCGGGGACCAAAGGAGACTTTTCTTTAAGGGGGGGGGTGTCAAATGGAAAAACGATCCCTTGTCCTTTGTACTCACATGCTCTGCCTGCTTCCCTCCTCAGAGACCCAGCGTCTGAGCAGAGTGTTCGTTCTGCAGCGCACCTCTGGGTCACAGGCAGCGCCATGAGAGGGGGCTGCTCCAGTGCAAATATCTGGCAGCGCAAAACATTGGGAGAGAGCCTGGCCACAACCTCCTGTGTTGCAAAGGAGCTGCTGTGCTCTTCCTAGACCAGATGTGGCTTCGCTGGGACCCAGAGACAGGCTGTGTACACACCCTACATTTGAGGCACATGGCGACCTTCCCTTTAACCCCCCCCAAATTATCCTGGGAACTGTAGTTTATCCCCATTCTCAGCACCCTTAAACTACGGTTCCCAGGATTCTTTGGGGACAGACATGTGCATTAAATGTACAGTATGCCTGCACCCAGTGGTGCGCAGCAGAGGAAGGTGCGCTCTACAGAAGTGTGGGGAGAGGGGTAGAAGTGTGGGTGGACAGGTGCCCCCTCCCAATATTTTGTTCAAGTTGGTTGCTTAAGGTCACAACGTCTTCCACACTGTGGCGAGATGTATTGCATTTCTACTTTAACTTACACAATTATTTCTAAATCTGCAGCTATAAACCAACACGTGCAAATCATGCGCAAATTAACCCCTGTGCATTTTAGGCAAGTTTGCATCTTCTTTCGTCTTTTTCGGGGTCAGGAGTTCCTGGCAACGGCTCAGCAACTGAAATCCAGTACGTGTAGGCTCAAACTGGGCAGTCGTTATCTCCCATAAAACCTGGGATTTGACCACACAATCTGTTCTGGGCCTCCTGGCCTCGGATTTCTGTGTGCATTAGATCCCTGTGCAATTGCGACACCCACACAGAGAGATGATTGAGGGGCCCAGAGGCAGTGCAGGCCCTTGCAGTGGGTGGGTGGGTGACCGGCCGTGTTTGGGTTACCTGCAACATGCAGCTGCTCTCTTAGTCCGAAAGAAGCGGCTTTGCAATGCTAGAGCTCTCTGGGATACAGGACTGGGATGGGAGCATTTTCCTTTCCTTTCTTTGCATGGGCCCAGGGAAGTTCCCCGTGACCATGCTGGAGAGGACAGGGAAGAAAAGCTGGAGGTGTTCCCGAATGATCTTGGCCAGGGATTCTTCCACTGTCTGTCCCTGGCCTGTCTGGCAGAGTCAGCATCTCCAAGGCCTCTTGGCTAATTCTCCCATACGCTCTTTCGATTTTCAGTTACCAGCCAAGAAAGGAAAGACCTGAGCAGGGAGCAAAAAAGTTCTGGTCGCCTCCCCTCAAAACAGATTCTGTAGAGCTGGGAAAGCTTCAGAAAAGGGGATCCAAAATTAACCGGGGGGATTGGAGGGATTCCCCTGTGAAGGAAGGCTGCAGCATTGGGGACATTCTAGTTTCAAGAGAAGGGTGAGTGAGAGGAGACATGATAGATGTTTATGAAATTGTGCATGGCAGGGAGAAAGCAGATAGAGAAAATATTTAGTCCCTCTCTAGTAACTCTAGAAACTGGGACGTGGGTGGCGCTGAGGTCTAAACCGCAGAGCCTAGGGCAGGGGTCAGGAACCTTTTTAAGCTGTGGACTGGTCCACTGTCCTCAGACCTTGTGGGGAGCCGGACTTTATTTTAGAAAAAAAAATATGAACAAATTCCTATGCCCCACAAATAACCCAGAGATGCATTTTAAATAAAAGCACACATTCTACTCATGTGAAAACATGCTGATTCCCGGACTGTCTGCGGGCCAGATTTAGAAGGCGATTGGGCCGCATCCGGCCCCGGGCCTTAGGTTGCCTACCCCTGAGCCTAGGACTTGCTGATCAGAAGGTTGGTGGTTCGAATCCCTGTGACAGGGTGAGCTCCCATTGCTCGGTCCCTGTTCCTGCCAACCTAGCAGTTTGAAAGCACGTCAAAGTACAAGTAGATAAATAGGTACTGCTCTGGCGGGAAGGGAAACGGCATTTCCGTGCACTGCTCTGGTTCACCAGAAGCAGCTGTCCACATGACCTGGAAGCTGTCTGTGGACAAACGCCGGCTCCCTTGGCCTGTAAAGCGAGATGAGTGCCGCAACCCCAGAGTCATCCACGACTGGACTTAACAGTCAGGGGTCCCTTTACCTTTTAGTAACTCTAGAACTGCAGGATGGCCATTGAAGCTGAATGTTGGAAGATTTGGGACAGACGGGGGTGTGTGTCCTTATTCACTCAGCGCATGTGGAACTCACTCCCACTGGAAGCAGTGACAGACCCTCCAAGTGCTCCTATTTCCCAGGGACAGTCCTGGATTTATAGAAACCATCAAGAGACAATTTCTGCGACATTATTAATGCAGTAAGATCTGTGAAGGAAAGGAGGACGATAAAGACTAGACCACCCGCAAGAAAGAAGGAAAAGGAAAAATCACGGCACCTGCCACCAATTATATTGGAACACATGAGCAGAGAACACATGGTTCATTTGGAAAAATGTAAGTTTTTACATTATTATTATTATTATTAAATTTATTATTAAACTTATTAACATTGTTAAATTTGAATTAAATTTATTTTTTATTATTATATTAGTAGTATTATAATTAAATTATTAATTAAATTTCTATGCCGCCCTTCATCCAAGAATCACAGGGTGGTTTACAATATAAAAACGCAAAAATACATGCCATAGTAACAAACAGAAAGAATACCCCCACCCTCTGCCGCCCCACAGATGACTGAATCAGGCAAAGGGCTGGGAGAAAAGGAATGTTTTTGCCCGGTGTCTAAAGATATTTAACGAGGGCACCAGGCGAGCCTCCCGGGAGAGAACATTCTACAAATGGGGAGCCACCAGATAAAAATCCCTTTCTCAAGTTGCCAGCCTCTGGACCTCTTGCAGAGGTGGCACATGAAGAAAGGCCTCAGGAGATGGTCACTGTATTTAAATACCAATTTCATTGATCTTTTGCAAAACATAAATGCACTTCACACTTCACATCTGGAATTCCCCGATTCTTAATTGGATTGCTTGATATTGGCATGCGCAGCTGATGAAGCTGACATGTAGCGCTGAAAAGCTCAGGGTTGACCACATGTGCTTCTCTAATTCTTTTTTGCAGGTCAAGGTGGGATGAAGGGAGGTAGCCAACAACTCTAGACCACTGAAGGAGAAGCATCATCTTCACAGTCATTGTCTGTGGGTGAATGAGAATCGAAGTTTAACAGGCATGCTCATATTTAAAACCTGGCTACCTTTAATGGTTGTTTTGTGAATGGTGGCAATTGATTTGTCCAGGACATTTCATTCTCTCTCTCTCATATATTTGTTGTTGTTTTTAGTCATGTCCGACTTTTTTTTTTAGTCATGTCATTTTTTTTCTTTTTGTTGTTGTTGTTGTTGTTTTTAGTCATGTCCGACTCTTCGTGACCCCATGGACCAGAGCACGCCAGGCACTCCTGTCTTCCACTGCCTCCCACAGTTTGGTCAAACTCATATTAGTAGCTTCGAGAGCACTGTCCAACCATCTCCTCCTCTGTCGTCCCCTTCTCCTTGTGCCCTCTATCTTTCCCATCTTTTCTCTTCTCTTCTCATGAGGTGGCCAAAGTACTGGAGCCTCAGCTTCAGGATCTGTCCTTCCAGTGAGCACTCAGGGCTGATTTCCTTCAGAATGGAGAGGTTTGATCTTCTTGCAGGCCATGGGACTCTCAAGAGTCTCCTCCAGCACCATAATTCGGCAGCACCTCTGCTTCAAGGGAAAAGCATTTGCTGGTGGCAGCAAGTCTTTTGCAGAGATTGGCCCCCTCCCCTCTCTGGCACTCGTACCAAAGTTCACTGATGTCCTTGTATGTTTTATGGAGATTACTGTAGCCCTTTGGGAGCTTACGTTGTAATCCTTACATGCAGTGTTGCCCATATAAACAATTGGCAAAAATATCATTCAAAACGCCTGGCTCTGAGCCAGAGAGCATACTCAGTGATAGGATAGGGGAAGAAAACTATGTTACCAAGGGAATATTCTCGGAGGAAGGGTCTGGATTGCAGAATATACATTAGGCACAGCGTAACCCAAGTACTGTTCTTTCAGTTGATCCCCCAAATCCCTCCAAGTCTCACAAAGGAAGGAAAGTGCAGACATAGCTGCTTCTCTCAAGCACAACCCTGACTTTTCTTTGCCAATGGCTATAAAGGCTTTTTGTAAATCCTCAAACCCAGTACTGCACTCAGCTCTGTTGAGGAATCCCAAACAAACAGTGCCCAAATCTTTTTGGAAGTAAAATCCTCTCATTGTAAGGAAACCTGGAATGTGTTTGTGTCACACATACAGCCAGCCAAAGAATGGGGAGCAGTTGATGGATAATGTACAGTAGGTGTGTTGATGATTATTCATTCTGAAGATTTGCTCGTGCCTTTGGACCACCAGACCCCAGGCAGGTTGGCAGAGGCTCTTTTCCCCTCCCTCATACCTTCCTTTCTGGCTCATGGAATCGCACTTTGCGATCACGTACAAGTTTTTTTTGAGTTGCAGGAGTTTCAGTCTAGATGAAACTCAGGGTCCCCTTCCAAACCTGCCATCCTGTATTTGCGAGAGTGGAATGTGCAAGGCAAGGAACGGCTTTGGCTGGCTGGCTTAAGTACCACAATTCAGCATACCCAAAGAAGTTGCCCTGTGCCATAAAACAAAAATGGGTGGGCCTTTCCCCCCAGCCTCTCTCACTTGGCTGGTAAGGAGAATAACAATAGACTGAATTGTGTGTGAGAGTTAGAAGGTGGGGCACACAGAGACATGTCACCCCTGGAAAACCTAAAGACAAAGCAAGGTCTGTCTGATTCTTAGGTTGTATATATGTGTAAATAAAATCGTATATCCTAAAGACACCACAGTCTCTGTTGACCTTCATTCCAAGGAAGCCAAACCTGGGTAAATACAGTAGTCCCTGAAGTCCCTCACCTATCAGAGATTGGGGTGGCAAGTAACATTATTTTCTGCAGATTCACGGTAAATGTGTGTGTGTGTGTTGCAGAAATCCCACCCCCACTAAACAAAAAGGCAAATGGAAACTCAGCATGTTGTAGACAGACTTTAGAATGTCTCCTGCTTTACAGGACCAAGAGTCCAGACACTTAAATAAGAATTTAATGTACAATTAACATACGTGACAATAGTCCACATGTCTGTTCAGAGGTCTTTTTGTGTTTAATTGAGCTTATTCCCACGAGCCTGTTTTGTGCAGTTGACATGCCATGTGATTTCATCATTGCCAAGTGATGCAAGATGCCCCCCCTTCATAGAGAGACCTCCCCCCCCACCCCTTGAGTTTCAGCAAAGCTTTGGGGGTTCCATATATGACTGTGGCAGCATGGCACCGATCTAGAGATCAGATGGAGAAGTGCTGCCCCCTGCTGGTGGATATATAGAGGACTTCAACATGACAACCTGGGTTGGTATCTAACAGCAGGGATTTAAGAGGCAGGGATAGGGATTTGAACATCTCTAAATATATGCTTCTTTAGACACACTCTTTATTATCTCCCCCCACTCCATTGCTGCCAACAATCTTGGCTGAGCCTTTGCTGCATCACATGACGTACAGCAGGGGTCAGAAACCAGGGCTGTGGGCCAAATGCGACCAGGTCTCTCTCTCTCTCTCTCTCTCTCTCTCTCTCTCTCTCTCTCTGGCCCTTGGAATGCTCTCCAGGCCCCCCCTCTCACTGGTCCTCCCGGAGCATTTTTGCTGCTGAATCCTTTAACTCTTGATAATGACTCTTGCCTGACCTGCATGGAGGAGAGAGTGTCTGCAGAAATGAGAGGTTTCCTAAGAGGGTTTTTTGGGGGGACTTATCCAAATTTGGGGGCTCTGGAAGCCTGCTGATCAGTGCCGGATTTATGTATAAGCTAAACAAGCTATAGCTTAGGGTCCCACTCTTTTGGGCCCCCCCAAAAAATTTAAAGGAAAAAACAACCATGTACATTTCAAAATATAAGATAAAAAACAAATAAAATAAAACCTACATGCAGCAACAGTGTTTTGTGTTGTGTAGGTTCCTATGATGTAAGTAATGAGCCCCACCTGCTAGCCTGCTCCCTAAGATATCACTGGTTTGCTCATCTCTATACATAGGGTGCCTACATTCTTCATGGACTGGTTGCATGGCAACATGGGCAAATGGTTTTGATACCTATTAGGTCCATAAATTACCATATAGCATATATTCAACACAAAAAACAGTGACAATTTGTTGTTGACAAAGGACAGCTGGACATATAAAAGGCCCCATTACCTTCACTAGCTTAGGGCCTCATCAAACCTAAATCCGGCCCTGCTGCTATTTCCCTCTTGGGTGTAAATGGTACCATTTTGGTGATAGAAGGGACTAAGTGTATACAAAGACTGGGGAACCTTTGGGATTTGACTGCAGATCCCATCAGCTTGTACTACCAACCATGCTAGCTGGGGGGAGATGTAGCTCAGCAATATCTGGAGGGCCCCGATGTAAGATGGCGCCCATTCCGTTTTATTTTTTATTACAAGTAAGGTGAAGGTAAAGGGACCCCTGACAGTTAGGTCCAGTCGTGGCCGACTCTGGGGTTGCGGCGCTCATCTCGCTTTATTGGCTGAGGGAGCAGGCGTACAGCTTCCGGGTCATGTGGCCAGCATGACTAAGCCGCTTCTGGTGAACCAGAGCAGTGCACGGAAACGCCATTTACCTTCCCACCAGAGTGGTACCTATTTATCTACTTGCACTTTGATGTGCTTTCAAACTGCTAGGTTGGCAGGAGCAGGGACCGAGCAACGGGAGCTCACCCTGTCGCGGGGATTCAAACCGCCGACCTGATCGGCAAGCCCTAGGCTCTGTGGTTTAACCCACAGCGCCACCCACATCCCAAGTAAGGAGTGGGTATTATTTCTTGGCATTCCATTCTGTACACATTTGTTACTCATTCCAGAGTACATTCCTTCCTCTGTGACAGGAGAGGTGATCACAGCCACCCTTCTATTCCCCCAGAATGAATAACTAAACTGAGTCAGGAACCTTTTTCAGCCCGAGCTCCACATTCCCTTTTGGGCAAACTTCCTAGCTGGTGGGCGGAACCAGAGGTTTTAAAAGTGGGCAGAGTGAGAGATGGGCATTTTACATTTTGTACTGCAGTTTCCACACAGGGTCACAAAGCTTCCCCACCTCTGAACTAAACAAATGTGATATAAACAAGGAAAGGAAAGGAAAGGAAAGAAGATTTTAATAACCAAAACAGATGGAACAGAGATGTGGAGGGAGAGGAGGGGATCATTCCAGTAAGAGGGAAAGAAAGCAAAGAAAGAGGGAAGGAAGAAGGAAAGAAACAGAAAGAGAGAGAGAGAGAGAGAGAGAGAGAGAGAGGGAGAGAGAGAGAGAGAGAAATCCTTCCACACTTGCAGCCAGACCTGGAATAGTGCAAAGCCAAGTAATCTGACTGAAAGGTCAGCAAAACCCAGACTGGAAGGTGAAGTTTCTTGTAAACTCTTGCAGTGGATCCAGACTTGAAAGCTGACCAGGCAGCAGTAGGAAGAAAACACAAGCAAATGCTATTAAAAGCTTGCTGGGCCAAAAAGCTCCTGGGCAGGAGTTCATTGTTCCAGGTTGTTGTGAGCAGCTGGGGGTGGCTACTGCAGCTTCAGAGCATAGAAGACCCCCCAGCGCTGGTCCCCATCCGCACAGCGCTGAGGGACAAGTTATAGATATCTTTCCCAGTTCTTTCTGCCAAAGTTCCATTCCTTTATGTTCTCTTCATTTGGACAAGTCTTCTTGCCTCTAATAGCTTCTTTGACTCTGCTTCTTCACCATGCCAGTGTCCTTTTGGCCCTCATGGTACCTTTCCTAATCTGCAGTATACAGTTGAACTTCTGACACCATGTTGTGTTTCGAAGCAACACCCAAGCATTTTGGAGTGATACGACCCTTTGCCTTTCTAGTTCCTTTTCACCAATCATTTTGTTCGGGGGGGGGCATTCCTCTTTTGAAATCAAATGTGACCGTGATAGATTTTATCAGCAATTGCCCAATTGCTTCTTTGGAGAAGAATTAAGTTCACAGTGAGTTCATCTATCTCAGGGTAAGCACTTCACCCTTATGATATAGAGCAGGGCTGAGCAATATCTGGTTTTCAACATCGTGATATGTGAGTATGTATAAAGGTAAAGGGACCCCTGACCATTAGGTCCAGTCGCGGACAACTCTGCGGCTGTGGCGCTCATCTCGCTTTACTGCCGAGGGAGCTGGCGTATAGCTTCTGGGTCATGTGGCCAGCATGACAAAGCCGCTTCTGGCGAACAAGAACAGCGCACGGAAACACCATTTACCTTCCCGCTGGAGCGGTACCTATTTATCTACTTGCACTTTTTAGCGAGCTTTCGAACTGCTAGGTTGGCAGTAGCAAGGACCGAGCATAGTAAAAATCAATAAAATATATATGCTTATTTTTTTAAAAAATGCTGCCCATGCTTCTCCTTATTCACAACCCTTTCCCCCCCCTTTTCAGCTTTTGACTTCATATGTCACTGTGTCGTTTCCATCTAATATCAAACTCATGCAGTGAGGTTTGACAGAAAATGGGGGCAAAATCGCCCAGCTGTGAGGCGTGAAGGTCGCTTCCTGCAAGGCCCTTTCCACCTGGCCTAGGGGGCAGGACCCAAACTCACCAGCCCTACAAAAGAGGCTCCTTAATTGTTTTAATATGCTGTAAACCGCTTTGAGGTTTTTGTTAAAAATATAAAGCAGTATAGTAATTTTTTAAATTTTTTTAAAAAAATCTGAGAAACAGGAGGAGAACCCCAGGGTTTGCAGAAGATTCAACAACCTTCACATAGACTGTGTTTCAGCAATGTACCGTATTTTTTGCTCTATAAGAAGCACTTTCCCCCTTTCTAAAAAGTAAGGGGAAATGTGTGTGCGTCTTATGGAACGAATGCAGGCTGCGCAGCTGTCCCAGAAGCCAGAACAGCAAGAGGGATCACTGCGCAGCAAAAGCAGAGATCCCTCTTACTGTTCTGGCTTCTGGGATTCAGAATATTTTTTTTCCTGTTTTCCTCCTCCAAAAACTAGGTGCGTCTTATGGTCTGGTGCGTCTTATAGAGCGAAAAATACGCTAAGTGTGCAAGTGTGGCCATTTCTACTATCTCCAGAAAGGGCCCCACCTGCTACAGGCTCAGTTACTTTTTATCTTATGTGCAGTTCGCTTTATAACCTCTTTTTCTGAAGAATTTTAAAGGAGGAAGCATCAGATGCAACTATTAGGCAATCTTTCCTGGGAAAGGAGTTTCCTAAACATGCTTCCACACCCCTCGCAGCTCGAGGGTATATTTTGCGTGGAGCCTGAAGCTCTCAAGCAAGATTCTTCCTCTTCCAGAGCGAGAGACCATCCCAAGTCCATTTCTTGACACCTGTTCTGCCTTGCCTTGGTTCATTCTGCAGACGGCCAAGATGAAGATGCTTCTCTTCTTCTGCTTCTTCCTCCTCCTCAATGCCTGTCAGTCTTTTGGCCAGCAAGGTAGGTGACCAGGGAGGTGGGTGTCAAGCTTTGAGGAATTGACTTCCTCCCCCGATGGCAGCAGATAAGAAGATCAAACGAAAGGAACGTCTTACCAGTTAGAATCTTTTATAATCACAGCGAGAGAACAAAGAACACGTCTCCTAGAAATGGCGGTGCTCCCAATTAAGGGTTACCCCCCGGTCCCTATTAATCTATGTCATTCCTACGTCTTGTAATCTGAGTTTGTACCCTCTGCCCTTTCTGTTCGGACACTTTCTGGGGGTGGGGGATGAATGCTGTTCAGAGACTGAATCTGTTAACTCTCTCTCTTCCAGTGTTTCTTCTGCTAGCTGTTCCCTATCCAGTATTTCCCAGCTTCTGCCTTCTGAACTGTGCCCCTCTGCACACCGCTGTTCCAAACCTATACTGTCCTCCTGCTCCTGGGAAGATTCAGGATGAGGGGGAGGGGGTGGCTCCCACCTTCCTTCTTCAGTGCAGCCCTCCTCAGCACAGTCTCTGACAGTGGGGTGGGAAGGAGCAGGGCATGGACCATTTCACTTGGAAAACACACATAAGCCACATAAGCACTGGGTGGAGGGGGGTTTGACCTGAGGAGTGCTGGGGCACTGGCTCAGAACCTTTTTACATGTCATCGCCCCGGTGCATGCCAAGTCCCCTCCCATCTGGGTCTGCAAGAGTAAGGAGGAGGGTCACAGCAGCAACTACCGGAGAAGAAAACCCACTGGCAGCACTGCAGGGCTGTTGTGTTGCAGCTGAGCAATGAAGGAGAAGTGAGAGGCTCTCTTGAGCATCTCCCCTTTGTCGCACCTGCTCAGGTGCAAAGTTTTGAAGAAAGCTATAAAGAATTTATTTATGTATGCGACAACAGTGGCAAGAGTCTTGATTGCACAAGGATGGAAGAACGAGGAAACCCCGACAAAAGAACAGTGGCAAGAAAAATTGATGAACTATGCAGAAGTGGCAAAATTGACATGCAAACTGCGAGACAAAGACAACTGTGACTTTAAGGAAGAATGGGAGCCTTTTATAAATTATCTAAAAAGACAACAAAATGAACTGGACTCCTTGGCAGGTTTTGAATAAACATACACAAATTTACTGAGGTTTAACATATTAGATATATTATATAAAGACGTATACAATTTTACAATATGCAGAGGTTAACATAGGTTGAGAAATCAGAGAGAGGAGCTGAGGGAAGGAAGTTTTGCTGGGGAGGTGGGAGGGGAAAAAGAGGGGAATAATGAAGATGATTTGTTTTGATAATTTGTTATGTTGAAATTGTTAATAAAAAACTTTTTAAAATAAGTTTTGAAGAAAGCTGTGACATTCTCTCTTCCTCCTCCCTCTTCCTTCAGGTTCAGGCCTCTCTGGGAAGCAAGTCGTTTTCGCGCAAGCATCGAATACTGCCCATGTGGTTTTGAAGGCCTCCCCGAAGCAGCCGTTGACCGCCTTCACCGTGTGCCTGAAACATTACACGGACCTGACCCGTGCTTACAGCCTTTTCTCTTATGCCACCCAGAACAGCCACAACGATATCATCATCTACAAGCACAAACCCAACCAATACAGCTTCTACGTGGGAGGTGAAGCAGTGACCTTCTTGACCCCAGAAAAACAGTCACTTGAAAGAGAGACTTTGTGTGCATCTTGGGATTCTGCCACAGGGCTGGCGAGGTTGTGGGTGAATGGAAAACGTCTGCCGCCCAGAAGCCTGAAGAAAGGATACTCCATCAGTGCAGACTCATCGATTGTGCTTGGTCAAGATCAAGACAATATGGGGGGTGGCTTTGACATCAACGACTCCTATGTCGGAGAGCTGCTGGACGTGAGGATGTGGGAGAGGGAGCTGTCCCAGGAGGAAATGAAGCGCGCCCTGCTTGACGACAATATTCCTGGCAACGCCATATTTGATTGGGAAACAGTCAATTATGAAGCAAAGGGTGGTGTTATTATTGAGCGTGCATGGTCACCTTAAACACAAGAGCATGTTCTGGAAAGTGGGTGTGCCATTATTCTTTAAAATGTCTTGGTTGTTCATGTTTGTACGCAGCTCGTTGATGTGCAGTGAGTTTGTACGTATCTTCAATCCAATCGTTGAAGGGAGCTGCATTTTTATTCTTCCAGTTCATCAATAACCTGTCTTTTTGCCATAGTAAGGGCATGGAGATTCCACTCATATTGTCCCTTTGTTAGGTTCCATGTATAATCCAAAAGCATATTTCCCTCTGCAAATTTGAGATCATTCTGTACAGTCATTTTGATCGTCCCTACTACCTTCTGCCAAAAACTTATCAATATTGTAGAAAACATATGTTTTAGAGAAGTGTTTTCCTTGTTACATACTACATGGCTTAGGTCATCCTAAACATAGACTTGCCATGGACAAATTCAATGATATTTGGAATTCATTTTTATAAATACTGTATTAGGTTAAGGTCTGGTTAACCACAATAACTTGATTTGTTTGTTTTCTACATGGGTCCTATCTTTTCTTCTTCTTTTGTGTCTTATCTAACACTGTGCACTTGCAGTTATGTACTTTTTAATCTTTCAGTAAAGAATATAAAAAGGGAAATGTCTTGGTTGTTCAGTAGATATGGCCTCTGGGCTGATTCCTGCCGTTTCCTCCAAATAAAATATTGCATTATACAAGCCTCTACAAAAATGTGTTCTGTCCACGGCGAAGCAGCACAGAGTTACCAAGAGAGCACTTCTTCCTCGTGGTTATATGCTAACAAATCCCGTGAGAGGGACAGGGGAACAAGAAAGTACTTGGTTACGACCTTTGGTTCATCTAGCTCAGTGTTACTTACACTGACTGGCAGTGGTTGTCCAGGGTTTTGGAAAGGGTACCAGGGAATGAACCAGACAGCTCTGCACACAAAGCAGGCACTCTACCACTGAACTATGGCCTGTCTCCAAATATTAGTGTATGAAAGTTGCCATCATTTGTCTATCCAGGTCCGTTTCACTTACTGGTTGTTGTTTTTTTAAAAAATCAATACTCTACAACATGCAAAGCAGCATAGAATTGTAGTTGGAAGGTTTTCCCCTTGGGTCATCTAGTTCATGGGTAGGCAAACTAAGGCCCGGGGGCTGGATCCGGCCCAATCACCTTCTAAATCCGGCCCATGGATGGTCCAGGAATCAGTGTGTTTTTACATGAGTAAAATGTTTCCTTTTATTTAAAATGCATCTCTTTTTTATTTGTGGGGCACAGGAATTCGTTCATTGTTTTTTCCCCAAATTATAGTCCGGCCCCCCACAAGGTCTGAGGGACAGTGGACTGGCCCCCTGCTAAAAAAGTTTGCTGACCCCTGATCTAGTTCAACCCCCTGCAATACAAGAATCTCAACTAAAGCAGCCACCCCAGACCCTCCAAGTATCCTTATTTAGAGAAGCTGTTTCGGTTTCTGATTTGAACCCGGAATGTCCTGCTTTTCCTTAGGATGTCCCTATCTTCATCGGAGAAATGTTGGAGGCTACGGCATCCACAGACCCACCCACACCCCAGACCCTTTGAACAGTAAGGTCTAGGATAGAGAGCTCACCCTGTCCCAGCCCACAGCCCTCCAGGTTCAGCCCTCTCCCCAACATTGGGACCCATCAGCTCTCAGACAGTTCAGGCAGGTGGCATGAGCCATGAGTTTCAGAGATGTTCTGCCGTTTCCAAATACTGTATGACTGTGGCAGCACGGCACTGATTTATTGATCAGATGGAGAGCTGCTGCCCCCTGCTGATGGGTTTATAGGACTTCAACGTGACAACCTGGGTTGGTTCTCCTAACAGCATGATTTTGCAGGGATGGGAGGAAAATGACTTGCTTGCCTGGATAGAGGAGACACAGAGGTTTGAGAGTGTCTGCAGAAATAAGACATTTCCTAAGAGATTTTTTTGGACTTCTCCAAACTTTGAGGCTCTGTAGTCCTGCCAATACTTCCCTCTTGGGGTTGGTGACAGGAGAAGGAGTTTTGTCATTGGTGTATACAAGGAATGAGGAATTTCTGGTACTCCAATGATGGGGATGCATTTTCACCTTCCCCTGGTGATGGGAGAGTTTATCTGGGTGGCAGCAATTTGCTGCCACTGTTTTTATTTTCCCAGAATGTTGTGGAACATCAGAAAATAAACAAATAACTAAACTGGGAGCCTGAGGGCCACATTGCCTTTTAGGAAAATGCCCTGGGACTGCTTGGAGATTGAGGCCTGAGGTAAAAATGGTTGGAGCGAGAGATAAGCATTTTACATTTTGTATACCGCAAGGCAGTTTCTACACATACTCACAGAGGTTCCCCACAAATGTGGTATAAACAAGGAAATAAAGAAAATGTAGTAAGTTTTTAATAACCGAAACAGATGGAACAGAGATGTGGAGGGAGAGGAGGGGATCATTCCAGTAAGAGGGAAAGAAAGGAAAGAAGGAGGGAAGAAGGAAAGAAACAGAGAGAGAGAGAGAGAGAGAGAGAGAGAGAGAGAGAGAGAGAGAGAGAGAGAAATCCTTCCACACTTGCAGCCAGACCTGGAATAGTGCAAAGCCAAGTAATCTGACTGAAAGGTCAGCAAAAATCCAGATTGGAAGGTGAAGTTTCCTACAAACTCTTGCAGTGGATCCAGACTTGAAACCTGACCAGGCAGCAGTAGGAAGAAAACACAAGCAAATGCTATGAAAAGCTTGCTGGGCCAAAAAGCTCCTGGAGCCGGACAGGAGTTCACCGCCCCAGGCTGTTTGGGGTGGGGCAGCAGCTACTGCGGCTTCAGAGCATAGAAGACCCCCCAGCGCTGGTCCCCATCCGCACAGCGCTGCAGCTTCTCCCTCCATCCAGAGGCCAAGGACTCAAACTCGCTCTCTGAGAATTCCTAGGCAGAGAAGAAAGAGGAGAGTCACTCACAGTCCCTGGTGGGGTGAAATTTATTGTTTTGTTCTCTGTCTAGGGAGGGGACAGATCTGTCAATTGAGGTTTCTTCCAGTTTCTCGTTTTTCCAAGCATAAGTTCAGTTGTTTCCATCTGCACATCAGTTTGGGGACTTATTTTTAAAGTCCTCGTGAAAATCCATCAGCATTTCAGTACAAATTTCTCCCAACATACACATTTTCTTAAGTATTTTTGCCTAATGCATGCATTTTTGCAAAGCGTCTTTCCCCATATATTTATATTTCCCCTCAAAATGCATTTTTATGCTTACTTTCACCAAGGTGTGCATTTTTATGCACACTTTACCTTCATTTTTGCATTTTTGTACATGTTGCTTGGTTAGAAACTGCTTTACAAAATCCAGAAAAGTGCAAATTTCCAAGAATAGCTCTGTTTCAGTTCACATATTGTTCCAGTTAGTGTTCCAGTTAGGTAGGTTCGTCTTTAAATTCAAACTGAATCATGTTGTCTCCCCCACCCCTATCACCGTATGGTTTGTTTTTATTTACACTGCTCAGAAATGCTATGATTACGCACAATATAAATGCTGTAAATAAACAGAGAACAAGAAGGAATTGTAAATGACCTCATGGTGCAGTAGAAATATTTATACTGCCCGCTCTCCGCTCCCTTGGAAGTTTTGCCTAATGTTTGTCTGAAATCTGCTTGCCTGGAGCTCCCACCTGCTGCTTGATTATTTTTTGGGGGGGGGGGGAAGGATTATTACAATTAATTACACCTATTTGTTGCTCATAAAAGGTCTCGAAGCAACTTACAACTGTAAAAAAAAAAAGAGAGAGAAGTTCTAAAGCTTAAAACATCATATTCTAAAAGTGCTTCTCCTGCATTTTGATAGAAAGGACAAATCCTGCCTCACCTCAGCCAAAGATGACCACCACAGCATTATTTACTTTGAGTGGCCATAATGCCACATGATAAAAAGGACAGTTTGTACCCCAGCCTAGGTCACTGGTTCTACTTTGGCCCTTTTCAACTGCTTGCCCAGTCCTCCAAAATGCCCTTGCTCTCTCCCAATATTTGTTTTCGTGGTGCTGTCATCGGTCAGAGCCAGCCCACCCATGAGGCAGACTGAAACAGCTGCCTCGGGCGGCGGAATCCCAGGGCAGTTCTCTGCTCCTGCCACTTCCGGGTTTCGGCAGTCGCGCATGCGCAGAAGCGCCGAATCGCAACCCGCAGACACGCAGGCGCAGGTTGCGAACGCTGTGGGTTGCGAACGTGCATCCCGCATGGATCATGCTTGCAACCCGAGCGTCCACTGTAATTATAATAATGGTATTCTGGATTCTGTCCCACCAGCGCCCTCTGCCCTCAGATCTTACCCAGCCATCTCTCTGTCTCCTCTCTAGTCGTGGCTGAAGCCAGGCGGGCAGCTTCTCATCTCTGATTATTGCTGTGGGCCTCGCCCCTGGTCGAAAGCTTTCACGGAGTACATCAGACGGAGGGGCTACAGCCTTCTCACACCCTGGGAATATGGCCAGGTATGTGTGTGTGTGTGTGTGTGTGTGTGTGTGTGTGTGTTTGTGAAAGAAGGCAGGCAAGTAAGAAGGCCACAGCAGGTGTTTTATTTAGATTAAGGCTGCGTACCCTATTTGTAGCCCCAAAACATAGCTTTTCTCAATCCAGAATCATTCATGATTGTCCTTCACATGCTGCTTTCAATCTAGGGCAGGGGTTTTCAACCTTTTTGAGTCCAAGGCTCCCTTGACCCACTGCATTCTTTCTGTGGCACCCCTGTGGGGCTCAGGAGCCCAGTTATGTCACCCCTTGCCTGCAGAGCCCACAGCCTCTCACCCTTTTTCGAACACCCTCCCTTGTGTTTAGGGTTCCCTCAGCCTCATTTCATCTCCCCTCTCCTTGGGAGTCCTTTGGCCAGCCGCTGCTGCCACTCCTGGTCTCTGAGCTGCTACGCCCCCCACCCCCACCCCAAAGAGAGGTGTCTCCTCACACTGCCCCACCAGGGCCTGGGACTTGTCTGTCCATTCCCAACAGCACGGGCTGGGGGGCTGGCTGGCTGGGCTCCCTCACCTGCTTGCTTGCTTACTCCAAGGCCACCTCAGCTCCTGGCAACCAGCACCCCTTGGCCAGCCCCAGAGGCACCATTCGCCTGGGGAGCTTGTAGCCAGGGCTGCTGCAACAAACAGCTGTGCAAGCCTTTGGGAGGCAGAGACGTGAGAGGGCATCAGAGGGAGGGAGGGAAAGAAGGAGGGACAGAGGCCAGTGTTGCCCAAGGCACCCCTGAGCACCATTCAAGGCACCCTAGGGCATAGCTGTCAACTTTTCCCTTTTCTTGTGAGGAATCCTATTCAGAATAAGGGAATTTCCCTTTAAAAAAGGGAAAAGTTGACAGCTATGCCCTAGGGTGCCACAGCACACTGGTTGAAAACAACTGCTGTAGGGAATGTGATCGTATAAACAGGCTCCCGAAAGGCCAGGTGGGGTAGGGGTGGGAGCCATTGATTCTGGCAGAGCTGAATTCAGAAAGGTCCCTCACCTCTCATCCTCATTGCCAACACCTTCCAGGTGCTGCAGGAGGCTGGATTCAGGCAGGTCCAGGCGTTGGACTATACAGAGCGGATGCTGTCAGCCTTGACTCAAGAGCTGCAAGAGCTGGAAAGAAGTCGGCAGCAATTTGTCCAGGTGGGTCGGCAGATTGGAGATGAAGCAGCCTAGAGCTGAGCTTGTCTCTCTCCCTGTGTGGCTGCACACACACACACACACACACACACACACACACACACACACCTGTTGAAAACTGACAGACTTGGACCACAGGCAGCAGCAGCCTGTCCTGTTTCGTCACCCCTCTGCCAAAGCCTCGCTTACCAGGGTCACACGGCTTTGGCTTCCAGCTTCCGGGGAGATCTTGCCAAAACCTGGAAGCCAGAGTCACTTCTCCGGTGACAGGGAAAAAGCAAGCAGAAGCAGTGGTAAGATGTCGCCGGAAGCTGCCTCTGCCGCTTCAAAACCACGGTTTGTACCACGGTATGACCAGGAAGCCATGGATCCAAGATTTTTGTTGTGCAGGCTGTGCCCCTGTACATGATGTTTCATTTGACAGTGAGTTTGGGTTGGCCCAATGCGAAAAGCATGAGGATCCGTGAGGATCCGACCTTCAAAACCACGTTTTTGGTCCACGGTTTTGCCAGGAAGCCGTGGATCCGTGATTTTTGTGTTGCATGCTGTGCCCATGGCCATGTTTGATCTGATGGTGACTTTGGGCTGATCTAGTGCAAAAATCATGAGGATCCATGCTTCGAAACCACGTTTTTGGGCCACGGTATGGCCAGGCAGGCATGGATCTGAGTTTTTTGTGGTGCAGGCTGTGCCCCTGGCTATGATGTGTGATTTGACAGTGATTTAGGGGTGGCCCAGTGCAAAAAGCATGAGGATCCGTGCTTCAAAACCACGTTTTTGGGCTACGGTACGGCCAGGAAGCCGTGGATCCATGATTTTTGTGGTGGATGCTGTGCCCATGGCCATGAAATTTGATCTGATGGTGACTTTGGGCTGATCTAGTGCAAAAATCATGAGGATCCATGAGGATCCGTGTTTTTTAACCATGTTTTTGCGCCATTGCGGCACCACGAAACAGTGGATGTGTGATTTTTTTAGTTCTGCCTAGACTAAGATGTGGTCTACAGTATCATGGTGTTTTTATTTTGTTTCAATATAAAAATCATATGAATTCATGAGGATCCGTGCCTCAGATACATGTTTTTGTGGTGCTGCAGCGCGGCAAAGTGTTGGATCCACGTTTTTTATAGTCCAGTCTGTAATCGTGCCTTCCAGGTGTGATTTGACACTGCATTTGTTGGAGTTATTTTTTAAAAAGTGGAGGATCCATGAGGATCCGTGTAGATCCGCCTTTTACCCAGACCCGTTTTTATGAACAGTTCCCATGCGCATTTTTGTTTGGCAGGAGAATGGCAAAATAGCGAATTTGGGGCAAATGCAAAAGTGTGATGGGTGGTTGCGTTTTGGTTCCAGAACATGAGAACTTGATAAACCCAGCTTTAAATGCAAACTGAATTCCACCCCCCTCATCCCTACTTGGCGGCCATTGGCCATGCAGGCTGGGACTGATGGGAGTTGGAGTCCAATTTAGTTGGGAGCCCAGATTTAGTTGAAGGAAAAATCTGTTCCAGCTCAGATTTACAGTAAATCTAAGCGGGAGAGCAACTTTTTGGTCAGTGGTGTGTGTGTTCAGCTAGGAATGGCGAGCTGCAGGTTCAAATACTTGGAAGCAGTGGGCACATCTGTTTTCTTTTTTCATAGGCCTTCCCTCCCCAGAGGTTAGCTGTGAGCGTAAAATGAGTGTGAGGGAAGAAAGAACCATATACAAATTCCTTGGAGGAATGCAGGCCCACTTGCGGCCTCACTGTCAAGACTCCCCCCCCCCCGGCCACCGTTTACACCAGTCTCTGGCAACCTGGTGACCTCTAGATGTTGTGGGACTACAACTCCCATCACCCCCAGCCAGCACCAGTTGGGCCTAATGGGAGTTGTAGTCTGATATCATCTGGAGGGCACCAGGTTATTTATACCACCTGAGAGCACCCTCCACAAAGACTGCCCCCTCACCACCCAATCTGCAGAGGGTCCCTGAAGGGGCCACCAGCTTCTATTGAATCAGCTGTGGCTGTGGAGGTGCCTGTTCTTTTGAGTTCTGTGGGTCGCAGACTCAAAATTTGAGTTGTCGAGTTGGAAGGGACCCCATTGTGAAGGTTGTGGCCTACATATCCAGCCACCGACAATACCCAGGGCACCTTCAGGAAAGTAGGGGCCTTATGTGCTTTAGATTTGTCCTGTAAATATCTAAATAATAATAATAATAATAATAATAATAATAATAATAATAATAATAATGGCTTTTAAGCAAAATTATCCTGGAATGGGGGAGATCAGACTTATGTCCATGTGGAAGAGAGAGGCACTACAGGAGAGGTGAGGGGATGTATGCGAGAGCAGCCCTGCTGGATGAGGCCAACGGCCCAACTAGTCCAGCATCCTGTTCCCACAGTGGCCAACCAGATGCCCAAGAGAAGGACCTGAGAGCAACAGCACAGTTCTTCACTGCGTCCCCCGCTGCACTTGCATATAGTGAGAAGGTATTTGCACCTCTCCTCTGTTCAGAACAGGCGGGAGGGAGAAGGTCCCGTCCTGGCATCCAGTGTAATGTGGACGTGCTTAAGCAGACACATTCCCTGTCCAGAGAGGCCAAGCCAGTGCAAAGAGGAACTGAGCAGGAAGAGGACACGGTCTCACCAGCACAGTCCATTATTTGAGGAGATATATACTGAGACTTTTTTGCAGGAGGTAGCGCAGGCAGGCAGGAGCTGGGTTGGCTATACTTGAAAGATTGATTGAAAGATTGATTGATATACACACACACATACACACAACGTCCCTTTTTTTATCATAGAACTGCAGAGTTGAAAGGGACCACGAGGGCCATCTGCAATGCAGGAATCTTTCCGCCCAATGTGCAGTCTGAACCCACAACCCCAAGATCGTCTCATGCTCTACCGACTGAGCTATCAGAAATCAAGATACATTACGTCCATAGCATTCCCCTGATCCACCAAGCTTGTAACTCTATCAAAAAAAGCAAAAAAATGAGATTTGTCTGGCATGACTTGTTTTTGAGAAATGATATTTGTCTGGCATGACTTGTTTTTGAGAAATGATATTTGTCTGGCATGACTTGTTTTTGAGAAACCCAGGCTGGCTGGGTCTTGGTCATCGCAGCACCCTTTTCCACCAGACTTGCAAACTACATCCATACATATGCATTTATTTTGGGAATGCCAAAATGTTTAACAGATATACAAGCCCGGACCGCGTTACCTCGCAGGCTTCCTTCCCCCCGCAATCCATTCTTTCAATTCGCTTCCACGAGACTTTGCAAGTAGCTGTTCAGCGAGGGCAGCAGTCTCCAGTTGTCTGTGCGAATACCCACGCAGGCCACCTCTCCCACACTCTGCACCCGTAGGAGAATGTGGTACTGGGGAGGGAGGGCCATGCCAATTTCATAGAAACCCGACTGCTCAGCCAAAACGTACCGGGAAAAGTGATCACATACCAGGGACGGCAGGGACTGAGGTGCCACAGGCCAGGTGGTAAGGCTTTCGGCGCCCGCTTCATTGCTGTCGGGGTGAAGGCGTTGCCAGAGGCAGCCAAAGAGACGGCGGCGCTTTTCTAAACTCCAGGAAGGCACCGCCAGGGGCATGAAGAGATCGGGAAAGGCTACCTCCAACGGCTCCAGCTGGCTGGAGCGCGTAAGGCCTTCCTGGGTTGTGTAGACAGCAAAAACATCCAGCTGCGTCGGGTAGGGGCAACGTGGCTGCAGCGTGAGCATCAGCGTCCGGGGAGGGCGCGCTGCTGAGAGACAGGGCACGCACAGTTCTGGGACAGGCTCGTAATGCTTGTCCGAGCACATGAAGCGAAGGACTACGCAGAGCAGGAGGTCGTAGGGGGGGCTTGAAGGACCCGTGTGGACCAGCTGGTACGTCAAGCTGAGCTGCGATGGGGCGCGGGGCTCCAGCAACCACTGGCAATAGCCCTCCACGTCTTGCTCAGGGCGAGGGGCCTGCTCAGGCCTGTTGCCGCTTGCCCCCACCCGCCGCAGCCTCAGTGGGGCTGGCTGCACCGGGTGTACGGTCAGAGAGGCCACGAAGCTCTGGCTGTCAGCCACGATGGAGGAGGAGAGCGTCCGGGCCTTGACGGCACCTCCCGGAGCCAGCACGGCCCCGAGCTTCTCGCCAGAGAGGTTGGCCAGCAAGGTGTAGTAGAACCGAGCCCGGTCTCGCACATCCACGTCCAGGTGGCTGAGAGACACAGCCTGCAGGAGGTCGGCTAAGTGGGCCGGGGCGGGCAGCGGGCGCAGCTGCATCAAGTTGCGGCAGACGCTCAGGAGGACCTGGCCTGAGCGCCAGCCCCCAAGGCGGCCCGAGGCTACCAGGCGCCTCAGGAACTGCATGGTGCTCCCCTGAGGGACGTCCTTTTCCTTTGCCAGCCGCGCCAAGACCCTGAGGTGCCAAGGCAGGTCCTCCTCTTGCAAGGGAACGCCCACGACAAGCCCTTGCAAAGCCTGGGCCAGCCCACCAGCCCAGCTGCCCTCTTCTGGAAACTTCCACGCCTCGTCCAAAAGATCTATCAGGTTCGGCGCCAGGGCGCAGTTCTGGCGGTACAGGTCCAAGAGGCACTGGGTGAGCTCTGCCATTGGCTGCTCTCGGGAGCCAAAGTAGCGGGCAAATAGGAAGGCTGCCCGGAAAAAAAGCCGGGTGGCCTCCGGTCCTCCTCCCCTGGCCACCAGCCCCCCGAGGGTCAACACGTGCTCCAGGAGGTATCCCACAGCACGCTCAGCCGTTGGGCCTTCACTCTCCACGCACACGAGGCACAGCAGGTTCAGCCGGGCCAAAACCGTGCCCTGGTCCTGGAAGAGTCCGGGGAACAGGCCGGACGTGGTGCGAGGGGTCAGCAAGACCGGCAGGCCCTCGTCCTCCGTGGCCGAGCCCAGCGGCCGGTTTTCAGGGAAGTGCAGGAGGCAGTCCAAGTGGAAGAGCTTCACCGGGGCGGGCAAGGCCGGGTGCTGGGCCAGACCCACGAGGCGGCGCAGCAGGAAGCCCTCGTCCTCAGCCGTGAAGAGGCTGTCGGTGAAGAGGCCCTTGAGCTGCAAGACGGCATGCTGGAGCGTCACCCCCGCCGTGCCAAAGAGGCGCACCAGCTGCGCTTTAAAGATGGCGGGAGACTGGGTGCGCACGACGCTGACGGCCTGGGCCAGCTGCCACAGGAGGTGGCTCTGGGCCACAGAGGACAAGAGGTAGGAGCTGTCAAGGAGAGAGGACACCACAGCTTTCAGGTCCTTGACATCGCCCGGCGAGGGGAGCAGGGCCAGCTGCTCGAGGGTCGCCACAGAAAGGTCCACCAGTTCCCTCGTGGCCTCCCACACCAGTCCCTCTTTGCTCTCCAGGAGCTCCCCCAGAGTCCCGAGGCCTCCCCGTCTGGCCAAGCGCAAGATGGCATTCCTCAAGGCCAGTCCGTAGAGCAGCGTGTAGCCCTGGTGGGCGGGTGATGTCTCCTGGTGTTGCAGGGAGCGCAGGACGGCCAGGCGCTGAGAGAGGAGCCCCGGGTAGCAGCTCTCAAGCTCCCGCAGGCACTCACAAGCCGCAACTCGCACGGGGCGCTCCGCGGCCCCCCCGCGGCAGTCATTGAGGTCGGACACCAGTTGCAGCAGCAGAGAGAAGTATTCATGGGCAGCCTGGCAGCTCTCGGCGAAGGAGTCCGTGGCCACCAGTACTGTTGCCATGGCATAGAGGAGTTGGCACCGCAGATACGCCTGCTGTTTGGACGACGGGCCCAACTGGCCGAAGAGGGAGAGGAGGGACGCGGCCACCTCTTGCCCAGCCTTGGCATCTGGGCACAACAGGGTGGGGTACTCCAAAAGGAGGGTCAACATGGAGATCTGTCCAGAAGGGGGAAAAGAAGAAGCTGTCAGGGAAAGCCAGGTGGAAAAAACAAGTCTTTAGACTTAAGCTGACAGAATATGTGCAGCTTGCAGACTTAACATATAGAATAAGAGAACAAGAAGAAAATACATTTAGGGAAGATTGGAAAACGTTTATTGAATATATAGGGGGAAATTGTGTACACTTGAAAACTTCGGCAGCGCTAAGATAAATTCAACAGTGTAAATAAGTTTTGATGGATTTAATAATGGAATACTGAATGGTTTAGTTTTTGTAAAATATGCAGGGATTTATGATATGCAAAATGAACCATGGAAAGAGAAGAAGGGAAGTCATTGATATTTTAAGGATGCTTAAATGAGCATTCTAAATTGTATAACAGAAAATTTAATTAAAAAGTATATAAAAAGAAAAAAAGTCTTTAGAAGGCCCTACATGAGAGGGCATGTCCAACACTGAGCAGTGTTGAAATCCCCACTCAGTGAGCTTAGGCTAGTCACTGTTCTACCTTGGGGGGTCGTTGTGAGGATAAAGTTGGAAGGAAGAGAACTATGTATGCCACCTTCAGCTCCATGGAAGAAAGGTGGGCCATCAATGAGACAAACAAGCAAATATTTATAGGTTTTTGAAATGTTTTCTCTCCCCTCCCCCATCCTCCTTCTTTAGGGCTTTTGAGTTTTTTATTTGCCTCTTTGTTTTGTTTTTTACCTCATGTTATAAGTATCTGTTGGTGTTCACATTGCATTTACATGGGGTACACATGCAAATTGGTTTGATTCACAGTTTATACACCAGTGGGCACATTCCGAATTTTGAGGAAGCCGATCACAAAATGGCAGCCGTGTGATGTGCGGCTAAGACAAAATGGCCGCCACGGGCAATGCAGCACATCCCAAACGGCAGCCGTGTCTAAAAGAGCAGGGAAAGAAACAGGAACACAAAATGGCGTGTTGCTGCCCTCTTCAATCTCGTGCATTTTGGATTTTTGAGGGAATGTTTACTTGAAGACCTTTTGTGGGCGCCATACTGGAGGGTTGGTGGACCTGCGAGTGAGACTCTTTGCTGACTTTTCCTCCTCTCCAGACTAGTGGGTTTAGTCGGCTCATTGACAGGGTGGTCTTCCCAAACGAGCGACAAGACCAGTCTCACAACTCACCCTTTTGTGGGTGCTGGGGGAAAGTTAGAGGAATGTTCTCACGTCACCCACAAACACCCTCCAAGCCGTGGGTCTCACATACCTTGATCTGCTCCCCCAGCCTCTCGCCTCGGAGCTCCTGCAAAAGCTCGGCCACGAAGGTGTCGCCAGCCCCATGGGAGAGGAAGGCTGTGGGGCATGAGCGGAAAGAAGCAACTGCGCTGGCCCAGCCTTCCCCGCTCCTGGACCCCATGGCCGACCGAAGACTAGGGGGAAAGAAAGAGAATGTTAGTCATGCTCATGGATGATGGGCCTTCGCACATCCCACTTAGTAGCAACCCTAGTCTTAAGGATGTGGAGGGCTACCTCCTCCTCGTCCTGCTTTGGTCACCCCAGAGGGCATCATTTAAGGCATTTCAGAGGCCTTAAATTGGTAGCAATTCATCAGTACGGGATTCCACATAAATAGGAACCGTCCTGCTAGGGGTGGATAGGCCCATGTGGCTCAGTGGCAGAGCACTTGCTTTGAATGTAGAATGTCCTGGGTTCAATTCCTGGTGTCTCTAGGTAAGGCTGCGAGAGACTCCCTGCCAGAAACCCTGGAGAGCCGCTGCCAGTCAGTGCAGACGATGCTGAGGTGGATGGACCGTTGGCCTGCCTTGCTATAAGGCAGCTTCCTGTGGCAGCAGTCCTGTTAAAGCAAATCTCTGCCCAGGAAGAACAAGTCTATGAGTAGAACTGCCAGTCTCAGGGGCAGTCAACCTCTAAAATACCAGCTGCTTGGAGAAACAGCAGAGGACTTTCGTGTCCCATGCAGAATGAAAGGGAAAAGGGAGGAGGGGTTGCATTTTTATGTTGTGAAGCAACCTGAGAACTGCAGATTAAGGGCAGTATACAAATTTAATTATTATTATCAATAATAATAATAATAATAATAATAATAATAATAATAATAATAATACTACAAAGCCCTCCTCCCCCTTCTTCCTCCCTTCTTCTTCCTAATTGTTTAAACCAATTCATGAACCAAGAACTCATGCATTGACCACTAACAGTGAAACATAAGCTGTAGATATTTTTCCACATTTGTTATGCTATTTTTGTGATTTACAAATGACGTGAGAAAATTTGGTATACTTATTTGTGTAACATTATTCTTGTTTATAAACCCTCCCCCCAAAAAACCCTATGAAAGAAAGAAAGAAAGAAAGAAAGAAAGAAAGAAAGAAAGATAGATGCTTGGTTATTGCAATGGCTGCCCCATAGAATTCTGGGCCATAGGCAGACAGGGAGTGAGAGTAGTTCAGTCAGTAGAGCATGAGACTGTGAATCTCAGGGCCATAGGTTCAAATCTCATGTTGGACAAAAGGGGGCTGGACTAGATGACCCACGTGGTCCCTTCCAACTCTACAATTCTATGAAATGTAATACTGTAATAGTATGTCAGGCGAACCTGTGGCCTCTTGTTGTTGCTGGACTACAACTCCCATCATGCATTTCTACCCCACCTCCAAGCAGCTCCAGCTGGTTGTGCACGGTTCCCTTCTTCCCCATTTTAGCCTCACAACAACTATGTGTGATAGACCAGGCCGAGGAAGCAGGACTGGCCCAAGATCCTCCAGGGATCTAGGGGGCCACATACTCCCCCGCTTCAGGAAATGGGGCCCGCATTGTGTGGGGCTGGGAGAAAACCCCTTTGCACAGAGGAGGAGAGAAAGTGACTTCCATCGGGTGCTGTAGGAAGGATGGTGCGCCGCCCCACCCCACGGAAGGGGGGTGGCCAGGTCTGGATCCACAGAAAGTTTGTGCGCCTGGAGGGAGACCTACAAGCAACATGGACTCGTGGAGTTGCAGGGCGGTGGGGTTTCTGTGGGGCCAGGGAAAGTGTGGGACAACGCACCCCACCCCCACGGGCCGTTTGCACGCAAATGCAACACCTTCCCAGTCGCGACACACGCGTACCTGCGGGCCTCGCTCGCTCCTCCACCTCCGCTTTGCAATTGCAGCCGCTCAGCTGATCTCCGGTCCCGGGTAAAGCGGCGCTTCCGACTTCCCTTCCCGACTATCCCGCCGGCCGCCGCTAGAGGGGAGCGGAGCAGCGGCGGAGCAGAGCAGGAGAGGAGCAACTGGAAGAAGCGGCGGTGGGTTCATTATTTCAAAAGGCTCCGAAGTTCTCCTCCGAAAGCCATTGCTGTCCGTCCTGGGAGGTCTCTCCTCTAAACCCCCCCCTATGAAGCCCGCCGATGACGAGTGCTGGCGAAAGACACTCTGCACATGCTCTGAGACCAATTCCAAAATGATTATTATTATTTAATTATGTTTGAAACAGGACCAGGAAAGAACACACACAGAAGGGCGGTAGCTCAAAAGCACAGCCCCTTCCTTGCACACACAGAAGGTCCCTGGTTCAGTCCCCACCATCTCCAGGTAGGACTAGGAAAACTCCAGAGAGCTGCTGCCAGCCAGTGTCTACAGCATAGAGCTAGATGGACCAGCTGTTCCCTATGTCCCTGGGAGAGCATGTTCCATAACTCCCGGAGCCACCAAAGAAAAGGACCTGCAAGGTAAGTCACAGCTGCAGCCCACGAGAGGCTAGAATTTGGCTCAGGACCTCAACAGGTGAGGCTGTACTGGAGAAGGCAGTCCCTGAGACAGTCATTGTGGCCAGCGGTCAGGGAGGATGGGAATTGTAAACCATTTGGAGGGCCACAGGTCCCCTTATCCCTAGTGCAAGCCTTTAAAAGGGGGAAAGGGAACCCTTAGCAGCCTGAGGGCCACATTCCGTCATAGGAAACCTCCCAGGGACCACATACTCGGGGGGTGCAATGCCAGAGGCAAATGTGGCCGAGTAACAGACTACAGCAGACTACATCTCAGCCATGCAGATGCTATAGCTTTCCACGCTGAGACCTAGCAGGGCTTCATTTGGCCCCCAGGTTCTCTATCCTTGCTTTAAAAACACAGCTATCTTGAGCTGGGCCCAGGAAAAAACCAGTCCTTTTCTTTTCCTAGGCCAGAGCACAGGTCTCTCCTGCAATCCGGAACTGCACAATCGAGAAAAAATAAAGGGGAGGAGGCCTTTGTTCAGCTTCTCAGCTGTCAGGGAAGGGAACGGTGCCAACAGCTCCAGGGAGCATCTCTCGGGCGCACGGCTCACGGTGCCCAAGCAGCCTGTTGGAAGAAAACAGTTTTTGCTGGAAACTGTTGGCTCACCTTTTGGGAGGGGGCAAAGTGAGCGGTTACATGAACTGTTACTCAGGCCTTACTCAACAAAACTCCTGCAAGCCTGCTCTTGCCTTCAGCCTCCCTTCGCACCCAGGGCCGGGCGTAGCTGCCACGGCAGCGCCTCCGTTAGTTGCTCTGGAGATCTTATCTGGAGAAGGAGCCTGTCTCCCCAGGTTAGCTCCCCGGTCCAAAACTGGGGAGGGGAGGGGTTGCCCTTCTTGTATCTGAAACTAGCCTCCAGTTTAGAAAGTTTCTGTTTCTAAAAACTATGGCAAGTTTCTCACAGGAGAAAGGGGTTCGTTGGGTGTTTGCACTTCCTAAACTTAAGCAGGCATTGGACAAGGCTGGAAGGAACAAGCGTCTAAGCTTGTTCTCTCCTCACCCCCCCATGCCCCCCACGCCAAAGTTATTGCTTGAGATAGCTGCTGGGGCTCATCCTCTCCCCACACAGTACACCCTGTGACCTGGCCCTCTTGCCACCAGGGGTCTTCTGAACTACAGTGGTACCTCGGGTTAAGTACTTAATTCTTTCCGGAGGTCCGTTCTTAACCTGAAACTGTTCTTAGCCTGAAGCATCACTTTATCTAATGGGGCCTCCTGCTGCCGCCGCGCCACCGGAGCACGATTTCTGTTCTCATCCTGAAGCAAAGTTCTTAACCCAAGGTACTATTTCTGGGTTAGCGGAGTCTGTAACCTGAAGCGTATGTAATCTGAAGCGTATGTAACCCAAGGTACCACTGTAAGGGCACAAAAAGGACTGCTTTTGACCAGATGCAGAGTGCTGAACATTTGAGAAAGCGCACCCCCAACCAAGGAATTGCGCAGATTCTAGTTGACTTAATCAGCTACATCCTGTTGCCACCCCTAGTCCGCGACGTGGATTAGCTAACGAACTGCAGATACCCCAATAGTAAGTGGCACTCTGTAGCTGCTTAGAGGCTCACAGCAACCAAATCTGTGGCTCAAAATTAATCTGTGTGTGAGATTGGAAGGGGCAGTGGTTTCTACAAAGCAGTGCTCAACTGCGAGTCCCCAGCCAGTTTAGCCAATGGTCAGGGACGATGGAAGGTGTGGTTTTTAATGTATGATGTGGCTGTGATGTTAAGCCAGCCCTGCTTTGTTTGGAGGAGTCCCCCATATTCTGTCTGGTGAGGTGTTTGTGGGGGGGAGCTCTGGGCCCCTGCCTCCAAATCCTGCTCTGACAGCATCCGCTGTGCAAAAATAAAAAAATGAGAGAGCTGTTGCTTTTGCAAAATGGGAAAGTTTGCCTGAGGTTGATGGCTGGGGATAAGAACTCCCTGGGTGTCCGCTCCACCTGCCCCCACTCGGCTTCCACATTCCTGTTTCAGCTAACACGCCTTCCATCTTGCACCGGGACCTGTTCCCCAAGCGGTACCCGCCCATCCTGCCTCCAGGATTCAGCCCCAGGCAAGGGCAAGATCAACACCTCCAACAGCAGGTGACAGTTCTGAAGCAT
The DNA here is from genome assembly GCF_027172205.1 of Podarcis raffonei. Lineage (NCBI taxonomy): Eukaryota > Metazoa > Chordata > Lepidosauria > Squamata > Lacertidae > Podarcis > Podarcis raffonei. The sequence goes on from NC_070617.1 coordinate 14,374,616, forward strand.
CAAAAACAAATCCAGTCTCGGGATCAGCTAGGAAGGGCCATGGGTATAGCTTGCAGAGCATGTACTCCACTCCCGAAAGGTCCCAGGTTCAGTTCCATGTACCATCCTTACTCTCCAGAGAGCACCTCCTTGCCAGTGCAGACTTTTAAAGCTGAGATTAATTTGCCAAAGGTGTGCACAGAAGAGCTGAATTGAATCCAAACAACCTGTTTGCAATACTAGGTTTCCATCTGAAAGCACTAGGTAAAGGTAAAGGACCCTTGGATGGTTAAGTCCAGTCAAAGGCGACTATGGGGTTGCGGCGCTCATCTTGCTTTCAGGCCGAGGGAGCCAGCGTTTGTCCACAGACAGCTTTCCAGGTCATGTGGCCAGGAGGACTAAACTGCTTCTGGAGCAATGGAACACCATGACGGAAACCAGAGCGCACGGAAACGCCATTTACCTTCCCATCACAGCGGTCCCTATTTATCTACCTGCGCTGCTGTGGTTTCCAACTGCTAGGTTGGCAGGAGCTGAGAAAGAGCAATGGGAGCTCACCCCATCATGGGGATTCGAACCACTGACCTTCTGAGTGGCAAGCCCAAGAGGCTCAGTGGATTAGACCACAGCACCACCCACGTCCCATACTGAAAGCACTATCCCAGTCTTGTCTGCTGTGACTGACTCTACAATGTGGTGTCCTCTGGGTGTTGCCAAACTACAGCTTCCATCATCCCTGACCATCGGGCTATGCTGACTAGGGCTGGTGGGATTTGCAGTCCAACAGCAGCTGGACCCAATCGGCAGGCAGTTGGACACTTCCAGGCAGACACCCGGGAAGGGACTGCTAGGGACTGAAGCAATTTGCATGCGTAAATTGTATCCTCTACCTAGTGATTTAGCAGGAGGTTGCACCAGCTGCTAACTATCGGAGTCGGAATGCCACACTTGGCAGGCAGCACTCGCAAAAAGCCTGACCTACTTACCAGCTCCAGGTAGTTGGGCAAGAGGCCTTCTAAGTCCCTTCTCCCCCTAGGCAGGTGAAGAAGAAAGAAAAGAATGTATGTGGGTTTTGGCTCCATACTATAACTGTAAACAGCCAGTCTCAAAACACCTGAGATAAAGAGAAGGTGTTTAAAACTTATTCCCGCAGCCCGTTCTGAAAGCGGCCAAACTAATGCCTCTGGTAATCCCGCAAGCAGGAGCTGAGGGCAACAGCAAGCTTATAATTAACAGCAACTGATATTTGAAGGCACATTTCCTCTGACAGTGTAGGAAGAACATAGCCATTGTGGCTAGTACCCATTCTCCATGAATTTGTTGGACGATGCTGGTCATTAAGCCCTCCAAAAAGTTCTCCAATGAAAACAAGGTCGTCCTGTTCCATCATCAGCTTTGTTCTTGTTATTTATACCCTGTTCATCTGACTGGGTTGCCCAAGCCACTCTGGGTGTTTTCCCACACATATAAAACATGAAACATTTTTTAAAAAAACTTTCCTATGTGGGGCAGCCTTCAGATGTCTTCTAAAGACATCTTTAATTACATGCTTAAATTACAGTGGTACCTCGGGTTACATACGCTTCAGGTTACATACGCTTCAGGTTACAGACTCCGCTAACCCAGAAATATTACCTCGGGTTAAGAACTTTGCTTCAGGATGAGAACAGAAATTGTGCAGCGGCGGCGCAGCAGCAGCAGGAGGCCCCATTAGCTAAAGTGGTGCTTCAGGTTAAGAACAGTTTCAGGTTAAGAACAGACCTCCGGAACGAATTAAGTACTTAACCTGAGGTACCGCTGTAGTTATCTCCTGGGCTTGGTGGTCACATAACTCCATGCCCTCCAATGTTTCTCCAATGAAAATAGGGACATCTTTAAGGAAAAGCGGGACATTCCGGGATCAAATCATAAACTGGGATGGCTTCTGAAAATCAAGGACTGTCCCTGGGAATTAGGGACACTTGGAGGGTCTGTATCTTGTGGGTACAAATCCCCCAGTTTCGGGATGTGCTGGGTGGATTCCTTTTGTCCTTCATTGGCTCGTCCGAAGTTCTGGCAACATGAGGGCAGGAGCAAACCTTCCTCCTATCCATTTACTCCCCAGGGTGCCTATTTTTAGACACCTCTGTGGTTTCCAAGGCAAGAGAGATCATGATTGCCAGGAAGCACCTCCCTTTTTATATATTTATAGAACTTAGGCCTGGCGATTGCACCCAAGTTCTGGAGGGGAGATCATACCCCAGTTTCGGATGGGGATTACGGCAGCAGGGATCAACACGGTGCATGCGTAGACGTGCTCAACAACACCTGACAAACGCTTGGCTCTGCCCACTGTGGATGCTGGCCAGGGGTGACATAAAAGCAGCCAGCACATGCTCAGAGATGCTCTCTTCACAAACAGCAGAGAGCCTTACATGCCACACTTTGTCGTATTTTAAAGGATTTCATGGGACATGGGTGGCGCTGTGGGTTAAACCACAGAGCCTAGGACTTGCCGATCAGAAGGTCAGCGGTTCAAATCCCCGCGACAGGGTGAGCTCCCGTTGCTCGGTCCCTGCTCCTGCCAACCTAGCAGTTCGAAAGCACGTCGAAATGCAAGTAGATAAATAGGTACCGCTCCGGCGAGAAGGTAAACGGCGTTTCCATGTGCTGCTCTGGTTCGCCAGAAGCAGCTTAGTCCTGCTGGCCACATGACCCGGAAGCTGTACGCCGGCTCCCTTGCCCAATAAAGCGAGATGAGCGCTGCAACCCCAGAGTCGGTCACGACTGGACCTAATGGTCAGGGGTCCCTTTACCTTTACCTAAGGGATTTCATACCTGCGCCGTAAGGGCCCATGAATCACCCCTGGCCCCTGGATTCCACTTCATGACAATCATGACTTTCTCTCTTGAGTTTCTAGTCCTTAAGATGCATATGGCTAAGAGAGGATTTTAGGACTGTCACTTTGGGTGCCTTCCATAGCGTCCTGTTCCTCAGCACATCTGGCAAGGGCCAATTACATTTATTCGTGCAAAAACAATGCAAAATCCAGCAGATTTGCCTCACTAGCTATTTTAATAACAAGTCTGAGAATCTTTTTTGTTGTTGTTCTCTCTCTTATTCCCTCCCCATATTTTGATTTTATTGTCTAAATTATGCAAAGAAAGAAAGAAAGCCTGACAATCGTGACATTCTTGACTCCTTCCCTCTGACCCCGTTTTGCAAACGGCAGTCCTCCTCCTGCCTCAGTTTCCCTTCTGCGGGATGAAGTTAATGATACTCCTCCTGTCCCCAAGGAGGGGGCGGGTGGTTTCACTAGTGAATGCGGGTGAGGCAATGCCTGCACGGTGCAGATGAAAGCAGCAGCAGAGCCAACATTTTAAAAAGCACAGCCGGCTGTTATTAAATTAATATTAACTGGGACGTGATAACTGTGGGACACGTGTTTTTTGTGGCCTCTGCAGCTTAAGCCCCGCAGCCCTATGAGTGCTGGGCTGGAAGGCAGTTCAAAGAAAGCACTCCCAGTTAGCTAATGGGCAGGTTGGCAAACACACACCCCATTCAGAAGTTGCGCTGGGTAGGCTGGGGCACCCAAAGCTTGCCTCCCTCTGGAGATCAGGCTTGTGGGCAAGGCAGTGTCCCAGAAATCCTAGCTCCAACTCTCTCCCCCTGCCCCCACCAGCCCCACTGCCTTAAGATGGGGCCCTCTCTGAATATCTAAGCTGACCATGAGATCTGGGGTTGGTGTAGCATTGCCACATTTGGTTGGGCAAAATACAGGGCAGGGCAGGGTAGGGTGGGAATTGGGGGACACACATGAAGCCAGATCCTCAAACCCACCCACCCCTTTGTGGAGGGGGATTAACTGCCTACCCCACTCTTCAAAATAAGCTGCTGATTTTGAAGGCAGCTCCCCTAAGTTGGGATGTTTAGAAGTCCCATTCTCTCTCTCTCCCTCTCTCTCTCACACACAAACACATACACCTGCTTCAACTTTAGCAGACTAAAGAGGTCACTCTGTCATTGGTGCCCATTTTAGATGGTAAGCGGATTCTGGAAACCACCATCAATGCTGATGGCATGTATGAAAAGTCCTATTGAATCAGGCACATCTAGTCTGGCATCCTGTTCTCAGTGGCCAACCAGGTGCCCGTGGTGGGAAGCCGTGAAGCAGGACCTGAGCACAGCCGCAACGCTCTCCACTTGTGATTGCCCACAATTCACTATTTAGAGCAGGGGTCCACAAACTAAGGGCTGCGGGCTGGATAAGGCCCGAGGGACTCGTTTATCCGGCCCGCAACGACAAGCCGCCACCTGCTGCCACTGCCCGCTGTTACCAAGCGCTGCACGGTGCGGCTGCCCACTACCGGGTCGGAGGAGCACCGGAAATAGATAGTGCGCATGCACAAGCATTATTTGCGCATGTGCAAGTGTTATTTTCAGTGCACATCCGGGTCGGAGGAGGCCCATGACATACACACAAGCTATTTCCGGTGCTCCTCTGACCCGGAAGTGCGCCGGAAATAGCGTGTGCACACGCGTATGGGCACGCACTCCCCTGCCCTCCGGCCCACCACGCGATAGGCGCTGGAGACACCAGCCCGAGCCGCGATAAGTTTGCTGACCCCTGATTTAGAGGCATACAGTGGAGGAGGAACAAAGCCATCATTGCTAGTAGCCATTGACAGCCTCCTCCCCCTCCATGAATTTGTCCAATCCTCTTTTAAAACCATCGAAGTTGGTGGCCATCACTGCCCCCTGTGGCAGGGAGTTCCATAGCTTAACAATGTGCTGTCTGAAAGCCTTTCTCTTGCCTGTCCTGAATCTGAATTGGATGTCCATAAGTACTACTGTTATGAGAGAGAAAAGCTTTTCCCTATCTGCTTTCTCCCTGCAAAATTTTTTTACACGTCTCCTCTTTCTATCATGTCTCTTGTTACTCACATTTCCTCTAAACTGAAAAGTCCCAAATGCTGCACCCTTTCCTCACAGGGGAGTCACTCTGTGCCCTTGATCATTTGGGTTTTCCCTTTTACAAACTTTTCCCAACTCTACAATATCCAGGTGAGGCGACCAGAACTGCCCACAGTGTTACCAAAAGCCATAACACCATATAGATTTGTGGAACAGCAATATGATGTTGGCATTTTTATTTCAAGTTCTTTTCCTAATGATCCCTAGCACGGAATTTGCCTTTTTTCACAGCTTGCCTGTTTTCTGAAATAAAAAGCCCTGAATATTGTAACTTTTTAAATTGTAACATATACCGTGGTACCTCGGGTTACAGACGCTTCAGGTTACAGACTCCGCTAACCCAGAAATAGTACCTCAGATTAAGAACTTTGCTTCAGGATGAGAACAGAAATCGCGTGGCGGCAGCGTGGTGGCAGCAGGAGGCCCCATTAGCTAAAGTGGTGCCTCAGGCTAAGAACAGTTTCAGGTTAAGAATGGACCTCCGGAACGAATTAAGTTCTTAACCCGAGGTACCACTGTAATAGCAGGGTTCCCCTGGTTATGTTTACTATATGTTGAAAACCAGTGAAACTTCCATGAAACAAAAGAATAAATCCTGTTCTTAGAGATTACAAATCTGAAACCCTGCCCATGCCGCCCCCTCAAAGGCATTCTTTCCCTCTCTCCTCTAACCATTAGTCACTACTTCCTCTCCACAACAACAACAAAACTTGGAACAAAACTCTGGACTCAGGAGCCTTGCTTCAAAAGAAGAAGGAATACCCTCCTTCCCTCATGTTCTCTCAGCATTTAAGTGGATTCTCCCGCAAGGTGGACAAGGAAAGGAATCCTAGCTTTTGTTTTATCCGCTCCCTGCAAGCAAAACATTAGCAACCCAGGAATCTCTCCGCCTTCCAGGATGCCCACTATGTAACACTTTGCCTGATCGTCATTCCTGTTAGTTTCTCCTTCCCTCCCTCCTCCCGGTATTCGGAGGAACCTGTTACACTGGCGCCACAGCCGGTCCCTTTGGGTGTGATCAGCGTCTTTCGGAAGCCTCGCATCCTGCTGACAGGCTATGTTATTGGGGGGTGGCGGTGGTGCGGGGGCAGATGGGCAAACTGGAAATCTGAGCGTCCCTTTAGGCTGCAAGGCCAGTTTCCACAACCGGATCTAAGAGATGTGGCTCCCCAGGAATTTTATAGCTGCTCCTTCCCCAGTACCTCCCTACTTCTGTGAGCGTACTAACCTGTGCCAAGACAGTGTGCCTCCGTATAACAACAGTGCCAAATTTAGGATGGTGTGGGTCATTCCCTGCAACAGGGTGCCGAGCTGAGGGGGCACAAAATAATAATCATCATCATCATCCCAGTCATACCTCATCTTACGTTTGCTTCATGTTACGTTCTTTCAGGTTACGTCCTGCGGCAACCCAGAAGTACTGGAAAGGGTTACTTCCGGGTTTCGCCGCTCGCGCATGCGCAGAAGTGCTAAAACGTGCTTCGTGCATGCGCACAAGTGCCAAATCGCGCCGCACACCTGCGCAGATACGGTGCTTCAGGTAGCGCTCTTTTCATGTTGCGAACGGGCCTCTGGAACGAATCCCATTCGCAACCAGAGGTACCACTGTATTTACGTACCCTCCAACATTTCTCCAGTGAAAATAGGAGCATCCTAAGGAAATGTGGGACATTCTGGGATCAGATCAGAAAACGGGACGGCTTCTGTAAATCTGGGACTGTCTGTGGAAAATAGGGACACCTGGAGGGTCTGTTTTTATATGGGTACCTTCTCAAAGTTAGGCCCTGGTCAGATGGGCGATTGAGTTGCCGCAGCTAGTGTACTTCAGAGCATGCACAGAACAGAATATGAGTGGGAAGAGGGCATGAAAATAAGAATTTGGGGGGGGGGTGCGCACCAAATTTTGTACTGGCTCAGGGCGTCATATTACCAAAGTCCGCCCTAATACCAGTTTCTGGGAATCGCAGATGGAGAGAGTCTTGCTGTGTTCAACATGGCACCCAGGGACCCACTTGGTATCTGGATAGACACACCTCAACCTTTTAAAATCCATGCCCCCTTTTAGCTAATGCAGCAATCGCATGCCCACCCCCCTCCAGCTCCAAACCTGGCTCTCCTACTTACTTGATCTGAATTTTCAAAAGAATGGCAATATAATGACTTCTAATTATAAATTATATTTTCAAGCCTGATAATAAAGATGAACCAAAATACTCAATCCCCCCCCAAAAAAATCCCCCCCCCAATTTCCAAAAAAAAATCCACAGGAAATTGGAAACTACACCGAATGACTGATGCCTCATGCTTGTTGCAAGCATTTGGATTCTGGGCACCATGGAAGACAGAGCACATCTTAGGTCGATTTCAATGTACAGCCTGTTGCGCTGCTTTGTTTTAGCAGCCATCAGGGCAGAAGCACCAGCTTTGCAAAGCCATATAGGTGAAAACAGCATAATGATGCACAGGGACTGCTCTCCTGTTTTGCGGTATACAGGGAGCCATTTCAACCCAAACTTTCCCAAAGTGAACTGTTTGGAATCATCTTTGGCAGACGGATCACACTTGCCGTTCAAAAACTCCTCCTGGGGAGATACCCTGGCAAGGACTGGATGTCAGTGGCAAAAAATGTTCCTCACAGAGTGCTCCTAAATGGTCTGCTCCGCTTCCTCTGCCAGAGGATTGTGTGCCATCTGCAGAATCAAGTTTGCTAACTAATGAAACTTTTTTCCAAAGGGTTTCTAGATGGTCCACGTCAAGGCTTATCAACACTTCATCTTGTTCCACTCATTTTCCCTGGGGGAAACCGCTCTTTAGCACTCAGTCAGAGCAAATGGCAATTCAAGTTTTCCCCAGATTGCCATTATTATTATTATTATTATTATTATTATTATTATTATTAAATTTGTATACCACCCTTCATCCGGAAATCTCAGGACTATTCACAGCATAAAAATACAAGATACATAATACAAACAAAATACACAATAAAAACAAGACCAAACCAAACCAATAACCTCTCCACTCCCTCCCACAAACACAATCAAAAGGATATAGGATGTTAGTCAGCCCAAGGGCTGGTTGAAGAGGAACACTTTCACCTGGCACCTAAATCTGTATAATGAAGGCACCAGGCGAGCCTCCCTGGGGAGGAAAAGGTAAAGGTACCCCTGCCCGTACGGGCCAGTCGTGTCCGACTCTAGGGTTGCGCGCCCATCTCACTTAAGAGGCCGGGGCCAGCGCTGTCCGGAGACACTTCTGGGTCACGTGGCCAGCGTGACGAAGCTGCTCTGGTGAGCCAGCACCAGCGCAGCACACGGAAACGCCGTTTACCTTCCTGCTAGAAAGCGGTACCTATTTATCTACTTGCACTTGGGGGTGCTTTCGAACTGCTAGGTGGGCAGGAGCTGGGACCGAAAGACGGGAGCTCACCTTGCCGCGGGGATTCGAACCGCCGACCATGTGATCGGCAAGTCCTAGGCACTGAGGTTTTACCCACAGCGCCACCCACGTCTTCCTGGGGAGAGCATTTCACAAATGAGGAGCCACGGCAGAAAAGGCCAGTTCTCATGTTGCCCCCCTCTGGACCTCTTGTGGAGGAGCCACACAAAGAAGGGTCTCAGAGGATGATTTCAGGGTCCATTTGTTCCAATCTATCACAAAACGGAAGGGTTTCCCTTGGAAAGGAGTGGGGCAAGGTGGAAACCGCTCAAACCCACGCTTTCTAGGCAAAGCAGAGACCCCCTGACTCAGTCCAGGCCTATGGTTGGTCTGGTCCAGGCATAGGTAAACTCAGCCCTCCAGATGTTTTGGGACTACAACTCCCATCATCCCTAACCACTGGTCCTGTCAGCTAGGGATGATGGAGGTTGTAGTCCCAAAACATCTGGAGGGCCGAGTTTGCCTATGCCTGGTCTGGTCCATCTGAAAGGCCTGACTAGGAGATGGATGGGTTTAGTGAGCAAAGCCCAAAGGGATAAATAAATTAGTAGTCATTTTCTGGATTGGCTCACTAACTGGATCTCATCTACCTCTCACACCCAGTTGAAGATCTCCCTCCGTCTCTTGTATTTGTCTGTGAGGGGGGGGGAATAAAAGGGAAATCGTGAGTGCAGCACACCTCCAAGGAAGCAAACATAGATACCTGTTTTCACTGATGGGCCGTCACTGTGCTCAAAGGCCATCATGGCCCCCCTATCTATGGATCTATGTTTTACCTTTTTTCATCCATTAAAATATGGCACCATGGACTGAGTAGGATCCCAGAGCAACTGTTTTACATCGGCTTCAGAAGAAGACATGCAGAGCGTGAGACAAGCCTATGGAGTAAAAACAATGAGGAATTGGAGGTGACAAAGTGTTACCTACCCAAAGAGTAACCTGAAGCAGAGAAAGTTCTGGCCAAAAAGAAGGAGGTGTCTTAATATGGCTAGGAAAACGCTTAAGTATGGATATTGAGTTCACCTAATCTGTGTACTGTACATATCGTTCCTGACATTGCCTATCATTTACACACTGATTAAACACCTACACTCTGCATATCCAGTCTTCTCCCCCCTTTCCCCAAACGGCACATTTTGGGTGGAAGTCTATGATGCAATATGACGACTGGGGTGTATGTGGTGTTCGGGGAGGGGGACACACACCATGCTCCTTCTGAGGTAGCTTATCCACCATTGGACCTGATCCTGCACTCAGCTCTCGTTCGTGGCTCCTAGAAGCTGTCAGTATGCAACAGCGGCAACACCCTGGGAACAGCTTCAACTGGCCTGCTGAGCCGGGTGAGGGTAGCCAGTGGTTCTCAAGCACCCAGCGAGTTAGGGGCTTCCTCTGCCTGCGAAGACAGGATCCGGCAGATTGAGCGGACGGAACCAAAAGTGGGTCCAAGGGTCAAGAAGGCGGTTTGCTAAAAACTGGAAAAAAGAAACTGTGCCAACAAAAACGGAATGGCAAGGCAAACTGTTATGAGTATATTGAACTGGCTAGATTAACAGAGGCAATTAGAGATCACACTAGACAAGAGTTTCAAAAAGCATGGGGGAAATGCAGGGAATACTTCACAAAACAGTGCCTAAAAATACATACCTGGACTTGTTTCGATTAATGTCTGCAGGAAACTTTGTGGATATTTAAGTTATAATTAGAAAAATCTTAATAATTATTCATAAAGTAGACAGCTTATAAGAAGTAAATAAGGAGGCCAGATACAGGATAAAGGAAGTCTTTTATTTGGTTGTTTGTATTGTTGTATTTTATGCTCACTGTATGTTATGTTCACATTTAATGAGGGTGCTTTTCTGTATTGGGGGGTTTATGTTATGTTGTAAATAACATTTCCAATAAAAACTTATTTAAAAGGAAGAAGAAGAAGGCGGCAGTTTGTGCATGTGCTGTAGAAGGAAGCGAGGGGCAGGTGGGGCTCATTCACCTGGGAAGGTAGCCCATCTAAGAGAAAGAAAACTCTAATCCTAAATTCTGCTGCCTCGAAGGATATCTTCAGAAGAAAAGGCTAAAGAGTAAACACTACACAAATCCAGAGCAGAGTCCCTAAGACAGTTGGACCGCACCTTGTATGCCTCCTTCCAGCAACTCCTGCAGTCAAGCTGGCGCCAAACATCTTGCTCTGCTTTCCTTTGAACCACATCAGCGAGGCCAAGAGGGGGTCTTGTCGTCTGGCCAGCCCAGGACCTCCATATACCCTGCCCAGGCTTGCACCCCAGAGAAGGCCCTTCAGTGCTGCTAATGCAGCAATCTGATTTCACCCCCAGTGCGGCACTCCAGTCAACAACAAATGTGATGACCGTTCCATCTCCAACATCTGCAACTCCTGCAGTCAAGCTGGCGCCAAACATCTTGCTCTGCTTTCCTTTGAACCACATCAGCGAGGCCAAGAGGGGCTCTTGTCGTCTGGGCAGCCCAGGACCTCCATATACCCTGCCCAGGCTTGCACCCCAGAGAAGGCCCTTCAGTGCTGCTAATGCAGCAATCTGATTTCACCCCCAGTGGGGCACTCCAGTCAACAACAAATGTGATGACCGTTCCATCTCCACAAGGGCAGAAGCTTTCTAGATGGAATGACACCCCCCTCCCCTGTGCTCTGTTCTGGGAATTATCACTCTCCCCACCAAGCATCAAATATGAGTGGGGGCCACTAAAAAAGGTCTTGAGGGCCACATGCGGCCCTTGGGCTGCGTGTTGGACCACCCTGCATTAAAAACATGAATGGAGAACTTGTGGCTCTTGTTTCTTCTTCTTTGACCACTGGCCATACTTCCTGGAATCTGGAGTCCCAACAACTTCTGGAGGGCCACAGGTCCCCCATCCCCAGGCTAGGGACTGCGTACACACCACACAGCACTCCTCCCCCACAAAAAAACCTGGGAGCAGTAACCGTCAGAAAGTTCTTCCTGATGTTGAGTCGGAATCTCTGTTCTTGTAACTTGAAGCCATTGGTTTGAGTCCTACCCTCCAGAGCAGGAGAAAACAAGCTTGCTCCATCCTCCTTGCGATAGCCCTTCAGATATTTGAAGATGGCTATCTTATCTCCTCTCTAGAGAACTGCATGCATTGATTGTGGAGATGGAACAGTCACCACAGTGGTTCTTGGCAACCAGCCAGATGGGCAGAGTAAAAATAAAACAACAACAATCCATTGGGTCCTAGAATGGGTGTAGCCAGGATTTATGTTATCCTCTTGTCTCCTTTAGTTAAGTATTTTTATTTGTTTACTTGATGGGGGGGACAGCAGCCCCCCCCTGCCTACACACGGGTGGCGCTGTGGTCTAAACCACTGAGCCTCTTGGGCTTGCCGATCAGAAGGTCGGCGGTTCGAATCCTCGTGACGGGGTGAGCCCCCGTTGATCTGTCCCAGCTCCTGCCAACCTAGCAGTTCAAAAGCACACCAGCACAAGTAGATAAATAGGTACGCTGCGGCGGGAAGGTAAACGGCGTTTCCATGCGCTCTGGTTTCCATCACAGTGTCCCGTCGTGCTAGAAGCGGTTCAGTCATGCTGGCCACATGACCCAGAAAGCTGTCTGTGGACAAACATCAGCTTCCTCCGCCTGTAAAGTGGGATGAGCGCTGCAACCCCCTAGTCTGGACTTAACCGTCCAGGGGTCCTTCCCCCCTTTTTTTAACCTAGCGTCTGGAGCAGGGGAAAAACAAGCTGGCTCCATCCTCAATGTGAAGATGCCCTTTTGCAGGTTCATATGGCTGCTGGGAATTATAGCTCTGTTGGCGGGTGGTAAGCTAGGTGCCATGAATTGGGGGGGGGGCAGGGAGAGAGGTAAATGTGCTTTACCATAGGGGATGTAAACAGCCACTGTCCAAAGATGGCTGCTCCCTGGGTGTGCCCCCCCCCAGTCTCTGGCCGCTTCCCGTCACTCCAAAACACCCTTTCTTGTTTGCGAGAGCCTTGGCACTCCAAGTGCCGTTTGGAGTGCCAGAGGGTGGAACGCAGCGAGCAGGTGCCTGCTGAGCCAGCCCCAATTAAGCACCCGGGACCTGGCTCGGGAGCTCCTGTGGCTTTGCCCGTGGGGCATCAGCAGGGCCCCAAGCAGGAGAGCCTGCCAAGGGACTCGACGACGCAGCAGCAGCAGCAGCCACCCCGCGTGGCAGGTGAATCACGTACGGTCCGGTCCTCGCCCAAGCAGAGGAACCTGAGGAACCGCACGACGCCGACGCCACTGGGGAGGCTCCCAGCCGGCACCGCAATGAAGTCGCGAGCTGCTTCTGAGCACCCGCTCCCTTCCCTGAGGGGGAAAACGCAAGATTGGATTCCAGAGCGGATTCCAGGAGTGTTGCCGCATCCACACCTGTCGCAGGCAGCCACTACAAAGAGCTTTCTCCTGGCACCTGGAAGGATAACGCATTTGCTGAGGAAGGGCCTTCACAGAACCATAGAGCCCAACCCCCTGAAATGCAGTAATCTTTTTGCCCAACGTGGGGCTCAAACCCACAACCCTGAGATTAAGAGTCTTATGTTCTGCCGACTAAGCTATTCTTCCGGAAGTGACAGGACAAAGCCAGCTTTTCAGGGATACAACCCCAAGCTTCGTACCTGATTACTACTACTACTACTGTTGTTGTTTTGTTGTTTTTACCATCCCCATCTGCCTCTGGGCAGCTTCCAACAGATATAAAAATATTATAAAACATCAGACATTAAAAACCTCCCTATACAAGGCTGCCTTCAGATGTCTTCTAAAAGTTGTGCATTTATTTATCTTCTTGACATCTGATGGGAGGGCGTTCCACAGGGTGGGTGCCACTACCGAGAAGGCAGAGGCTTGTAGCTTCACTTCTCGCAGTGAGAGAACCAAACAGGAGGCCCTCGGAGCTGGGACCACAGTGTCTGATTGTTTGCCAAGATCCCAGCTCAAGCCTAAAACCGCTCAGGGGGGATGCAGAGTCTCCCCCCTCCTCCATCAACAGCCACGAGCCGCAGTGGCTCCCATTTGCCCTTGCTGATGGAGGCAATGAGCATGTCCAGATGACCCGTTCACTGAGCATTCACCTGGATCCATTTGTGGGGAAGTCAGAAGATGCTGCGTCAAAGCAAGTCTTATGCCTTTACTGTGCATTTTTCCATCCCTTTCTTTATTGCAAACAACAACAAAAAAGGTTGGCTCTTTTGGGGAAGTGGGTTTCTTGCCCAAGACCTCGTAATGGACTATAAATCTGCAACCTGAATTTTCTGGGGTGTGATTGAATCTGACCCCAAAATAATGACAGGTGGGGAAAGCATGTTACCTGCAGGCACCTGTAGATTGGCACTAGGACGCTGGACTAGATGGGCCACTGGCCTGTTCCAGCAAAGCTCCTCTCATGTTCCCCCACTCCTGTCCTTGTGCCACAAAGAGTTGCACTTGGCTCTAGCCATTAGGCCTCACACCCTTTTGACATCCAGGGCCTCGTGGTACTAGAGCACCAGGTTGCCCTCCCCCACACCTCATGGGAGAGGTGCTTCTAGGACCAAGGTGAAAGCTCCCTTGTTATTTTTGCTCTTCGGGTTTGGATGTTGCTAATGTAATCATGTTCTATTTACAGTGCTGAAATGTTTTTTTGGGTGCCTCGTTGTATTATGCTATTGTGTTGTTTTTATTATGAAACTGTTTTTTGCACGTCTAAATTTTCCGATGCGTTCCTGTGATCTTTGTTGTAACATGCTTTGAGCGTGACTGGTGTTTTTTTGTGTGGAAAAGTGGCGTACAGATAGCATTACAAATGAATGATTGGAGACCCTCCCCCAGCTTTGCTGTCCCCCCCTCCCCTCAAAGAACTGGGAACTTGAACCCTGGAAGACGCGCTCCCCTCATTCAACCACCACTGAGCACCACAACCGCAAGCCCTCCAACCTGCTCTGCCAGAACTACAAAGAGGACCCAGGAGTCCTGGTGCCTGGCTACCATCCTTTTGAGTGAAATGAAAGGGTTTGCTTTCAGAAGGGGCTCCTCTGGAAGAGGGTCACAGCTTGTCCCCTGATCACTCACTGCTTCTTTAAACAGGTTACCTTTTGCTTCTGAGCTGGCAACTGGGGGCTGATGGTACATTTGAAGACAGATGTGGCCCTCGAGCCACCTGCTGCTACCAGAAATATGTACAGTTGCGTTCTTTTTGTGGAGTGTATGGGGTCGTTTGTCCACCGTTGGTCCTCACCCTGCACTCAGCTCTCCCCTGTGGCTCCTAGAAGCTGTCAGCATGCAACAGCAGCCACACCCCAGGAAATTGCTTTGACTGGCTGGCTAAACCAGGTAGCCCATTGGTCTCAAAACACTTGGTGAGTTAGAAATTCTGCCAGCAAGTGAGGATGGGCTCTGGTGGATTGAGCAGACGAGACCGACGGCAGTGGGTCTAATGGTCAAGAAGGTGGTTTCTGAACATGCTGCAGAGGGAAGTGAGGGGCAGATGGGGGCTCACCCACCTAGGAAGGTAGCCCATCTAGGAGAAGGAAAACTCTGCTCCTAAACTTCTGCTGCCTTGAGGGATATATTCAGCAGAAGAGAAGGATAATAATAATAATAATAATAATAATAATAATAATAATAATAATAATAATTTATTATTTATACCCCGCCCATCTGGCTGGGCTTTCCCAGCCACTCTGGGCGGCTTCCAACCAAATATTAAAATACAATAATACATCAAACATTAAAAGCTTCCCTAAACAGGGCTGCCTTCAGATGTCTTCTAAAAGTCTGGTAGTTGTTGTTCTCTTTGACATCTGGTGGGAGGGCGTTCCACAGGGCGGGCGCCACTACCGAGAAGGCCCTCTGCCTGGTTCTCTGTACCTTGGCTTCTTGCAGTGAGAGAACCGCCAGAAGGCCCTCAGTGCTGGACCTCAGTGTCCGGGTAGAACGATGAGGGCTAAGGAGTAAACCCTACACAAATCCAGAGTGGAGTCCCTAAGACAGTTGGGGAGTGCGTTGTGCGCCTCCTTTTGGCAACTCCTGCAGTCAAGCCGGCGCCAAATGTATTGCCCTGCTTTCTTTTGGACCATAGCAGTGAGGCAGGTGGAAGGGGGAAATCTTGTTGTCTGGGCAGCCCAGGACCTCCTGGTTTTTCCCCTGGGAGGGCACTTTGGCGCTGTTAATGCAGTGGTTCGACTTCACCCCCAGAGGCGCACTCCATTGTCTCTCGAGACAGATGGATGCCAACAACTTATTTTTATCCACTCCAGGTCTGCAATGTTCACTTCTTCACTGCTCATACTATCCATGCCCAAATTTGCATTAACTGCCCCTCACACCACTGCTGTTCAGCCGAGCATGGAAACAACACTTCACCCATCTCATTATTAAGCCTTCACCCTTTTCACAAACGAAAACCAAATTATCTGAAACTCAGGCCCCAGAAACGCCCAGTTCCACCCCCTCCCTTCATCCATACGATACTAATCGAACCCTTCCGTTCTTTTTTCCATTTGCAAAACGGTTCACAGCCTTCGTTGTGTTTGCCACTTCAACAATCCCAGACCCGGCAAGTGTCCCTATTTTCCCAGATTTAGAAAAGCCGTCCCAGTTTCTGATCCCGGAATGTCCTGCTTTTCCTTAGGACGTTCCTATTTTCACTGGAGAAATGTTGGAGGGTATGGAATTATGCGACCCCTCCCCCCAGCCAACGAGATAAGTAAATCTACCACCTTTAGAAGACACCTGAAGGCAGGCCTGTATAGGGATTTTTTTTTTTAATGGACAGTGTATAAATAATAAAATTATTATGATCATCATTATGGAACAGGACGTCCCTATTTTCTTAGGAGAAATGTTGGAGGGCATGCAATCCTTGGAAACAAAACACATCCATACCCCCCACTCTGATTCACAAAACACACAGAACTCATTATACACCTTTAGGCGCCAGGCTAAAACATTTCTCTTTCAACCAGGCCTTTGGCTAATCCGATGTACATCCTATACCCTTTTAAAATGTGGGGTTTTGGGGGGGGGGCTATTGGGCTGTTGTTTTATTTTTATTAAGTATATTGTGGTTTTATATCTCGATTTTATTCTGTGAACTGCCCTGAGACCCCTGGGTATAGCGCGGTATATAAATTCAACAACAACTGTAGAGGAAAGTGACAGTGACGTGACCAAGGTTGCACACCAAGGTCTGTAGCAGAGGTGGGGAATTAAAACCAGCTCTCTCTCCTTAAAAGCCACAACGATCTCCATAACCCTTGGGGAGATTCTCCTCCTCTGGGGCCCCACAGTCCACACCCAGGGCTCTTCAGGAGACAGCAAACACGATTTGAAAAGGCACCAGGACTTGCAAACCCACGCAGGAAGGGCCTGATTTTCCACCTCACGCCACCCGCCCAGCTGACTTACCGCTGGAATATGCTCCGCCGCCCGCCTCCAGCAGGATCCTCCGTGCCGCAACCTGGAGAGGAACAACAGCGCAGCTTCTCCTCCACCGCCGCCGCCGCACCCCGCCCCATTCCCCGGGGCGCTGCGAGGCAGTTGTTTGCAAAAGCGCCCTGTCATTTCTTCGGAGGCCAGCGAGGCACACCTGGACCTGACCTTGCCCAAACGCTCACCTCAAAGAATCCAGGCACGCACCTCGGGAGCAGGTGGGGACATGGGCGTAGCCAAGGGGGGCAGCTGCCTCCCCCCCATCAAGTAAAACAATAGAAATACTTAAGTAACTGACCAGTCACGTCGGTTCTAACCCCCCTAACAAAAGTCCTACCCCCACTAAAATCCTGGCTACACCCATGGGTGGGGAGGCTGGGAGTGAAGTGGGGGAGAGGGAGAGAGAAGAAAAAGCACACACACAGCTTGCCAAGTGCATCAGCTGGGGGGGGGGAGGAAAGGGGCTAGCTGAGTTTTTTTGCCATGGGGTTTTTTCCCATTGAGGCTCCCAGCCTGTGTATGTGTGTAGGAAAGTGTGCACTGGGTGTCTCTCTGTGTGTGTGGGCCTTTGACCCGGGTGGAATAAAGCCTAGTTTTGACCCTGGGTCCCCCCCCCTTCCAGCAAGATCAGTGGCCTCCTCTCTCTCTCTTTCAGCGGGATGGATAACAAAAGACTTCAGCAAACAGCAACACAAGCAGCAGCGCTCAGAGCAGGCTGCAGGAACAGCCAGTCACCTTCTCTTGCGAAATCGCAACAGCTGGAAGGAACATCAAGAGTGGCTGGACGAGACCAAAACGGACGTGTAGTCCAATGTTTATCGTCCCTGGTGGGGCTCTGCCAGAAGCTTCTGGGAAGCTCACGTGTGAGCTGAACACCATCCAAAATCGCACCAAAAAACCACCCCTACCTGAAAGACAGGGCGAAGCAGCCACTGCGCTCCCCACCCCTTGCATGTTGCTGTCCTAAGGAGGGAATAATGCACTTAGTAAGCAGAGGTGCTGCCGCAGAGAGGACTTTGGGGTAGACATGCAGGGGGGGGGGCAACCTGGAGAAGGACAGCTTCCCACACACTGATGTGAAGTGTGTTGCAGGGGTTGGACTAGATGACCCTTGGGCTCCCTTCCAGCTCTGTGATTCTATGAATAAATGCACACAAATGTCTAAAAGTTGCAGCGGGGTGGGGAGACATCATTTGAAGTATGACCATCTAAAGCAGTGTTTCCCAAACTTGGGTCTCCAGCTGTTTTTTTGGACTACAACTCCCATCATCCCTAGCCAGCAGGACTAAATGGTCAGGGATGATGGGAATTGTAGTCCAAAAACAGCTGCATGAGGCACTGGGACAAGAGCATGGAACATCCATGGAGCTGTCTCAAGGGATGTTTTAATTCCACCCACCATGGCTGGTGGAAGAGATTAGACAATGCATCCTGCATTTTAATCTGTTTTAGCATTTTAACTTTCATATGTCTTATAATGGGACGTGGGTGGCGCTGTGGGTAAAACCTCAGTGCCTAGGACATACTGATCGTATGGTCGGTGGTTCGAATCCCCGCGGCGGGGCGAGCTCCCGTTCCTCAGTCCCAGCTCCTGCCCACCTAGCAGTTCGAAAGCACCCCTAAGTGCAAGTAGATAAATAGGTACCACTTTATAGCGGGAAGGTAAACGGCGTTTCCATGTGCGGCACTGGTGCTGGCTCGCCAGTTGCAGCTTCGTCACACTGGCCACGTGACCCGGAAGTGTCTTCGGACGGCACTGGCTCCCGGCCTCTTGAGCGAGATGAGCGCGCAACCCTAGAGTCGGTCACGACTGGCCCGTATGGGCAGGGGTACCTTTACCTTTATGTCTTATAAAGCTAAGGCTGTCAATTTCCCTTGATTTTATTGTTTTATCTTTTTGCAAAAAGCTTTGAGGTCCCCCCCCCTTACAATCTGGCAGTGTATAAATTTCTTGAAAAATATAAATAAAGCTGCCTTGCAGGAAAGTTGGAGGACATAGATGCAATCTATAAATAAGGTCATCTCATGAAAGTTGCGGCTGTGGCAAGATTTGAACTCAGGACTTCCCAGCTCAGAGCTGGGTTTTAATCACTAGCACAACCTCCCAAACCCTGTCTTCTGGGCTTATGTGCTGAAGCATGCAGAATGCTAATAAAGAATAACATGCCCCAGATCATGGGCAGAGTGCTTTTCTGTCACCATCACTAAGATTCATAGAATCATAGACTTAGAAGGGACCCTGAGGATCATCTAGTCCAACCCCTTGCAATGCAGGAATAGGCAGCTGCCCCTTGTGGGGAATCGAATCTGTGACCTTGTTGTTATGAGGATCATGCGCTAACCACCGGTTCTGGGACACAGAGAAAGACTTTCTAAAGTGTTGAATCCTTGAGAAATTAAATTTTGGCTCCAAGGGTGACAGACAGCTGGCACTGCCCAAAGGACTCCCAACCTAGCCTTACCTGGCAAGCAAACCCCACCTCTGAGGCTGACAGTAAGGGGCTGGGAGATCAACAGAGAACCACATCTGTAGGTGCCTGCATGCAGCAGGATCAAGGGGAGACTGCGTGGGGGATCTGTCAAGGTGTTGCAACTGCAGGAAGTACCCCACTTAGGGCTGCCTCAACTGCTATCAAGCAACTCCCCTATGAGGAAAGATTACAATCTTCAGCACGGGTAGGCAAACTAAGGCCTGGGGGCCGGATCCGGCCCAATCGCCTTCTAAATCCGGCCTGCGGACAGTCTGGAAATCAGCGTGTTTTTACATGAGTAGAATGTGCCCTTTTATTTAAAATCCATCTCTGGGTTATTTGTGGGGCCTGCCTGGTGTTTTGACATGAGTAGAATGTGCCCTTTTATTTAAAATCCATCTCTGGGTTATTTGTGGGGCATAGGAATTCGTTCATCCCCCCCCCAATATAGTCTGGCCCCCCACAAGGTCAGAGGGACAGTGGACTGGCCCCCTGCTGAAAAAGTTTGCTGACCCCTGATCTTCAGGCTCGGAATACAGAGGCAAACAGCCTCCAACAGTGGAGGGCAAACTTAGCCGCTGTGGCTGGTAGCCACCGACAGTTTTATCGCCCACCAGTTTGTCCAATCTTCTTTTAATGCCACCCAAGTCAGTGGCCATCACTGTGTGAGCAAATGCCACCAGTAGACCCACACCACACATTTAAAGCACATCCATGCACATGACTCCCCCCAAAGAATTGTGGGAACTGTAGTTCCCACCCACCGTACTACAATTCCCAGCACCCTTAATGAGTTCCCAGGATTCTTTGGGAGAAGTCATGTGCTTTGAATGAATATATGGGGGGGGGATCTGTCTGCAATTCACCTGTCCCCTGTGTGAAAAAGTCATTTTTCTCTGTCCCAAATCTCCCAACAGTCCACTCCATTGGATGCCCCGAGTTCTAGTTTTACGTAAGGCGGCAAAACGGCACTCTAGCCACTTTTTCCCAAACCATGATACATTCTGCACCCCACTTGCTTCGCCCAAAACATCATAACTTTTCCTCGCAGGGGGAGTTGCTCTCCACCACCTCCTTGATGTTGCCCTTTTCCAAAGCTTTTCCAGGGCCTTTTGGAGGTGAGGCGCCCAGAACTGTACACGGCACAGTATTCCAAGAGAAGCCTTGTTTCAATGTCACAGGACTTTTATTACTTGCCAGTAAGGCTGCAGCATATTTGGGGTCCAACAATTAACAACAGCAACGACAAAAGGTGGGGAAACGTTATTCAAAATGAGGATGGCCAAGGTACGCCAGTCTCAAGGAATACAGAGTTACCTCCTACAATTGCATACAATGTAATCAGTTTGCTGTGAAAAAACACAAAAAAACCAACACCCTGGGGCAATGCACCCATTGAAAGCCTTGCATCCTGATTCGATGCATGCTTAGAAGGAAGATTCCTAGGCATTTTGGTCACCTCCAACCTGCATATTTAGAGCAATCTTACACCACTTTAATAGCCAGATTCCCCCCAAATATATATATATTCTGGGAACTGTAGCTTGTTAAGGGTGCTGGGAATTGTAGCTCTGTGAGGGGGTCAACTATTAGCACTGTTAACAGTTCCCAGGATTATTTGGGGGGAGATTGTGACTGTTAACAAGGTACAGTGGTACCTTGGGTTAAGGACTTAATTCGTTCTAGAGGTCCGTTCTCAACCTGAAACTGTTCTTAACCTGAAGCACCACTTTAGCTAATGGGGCCTCCTGCTGCTGCCGCGCCACCAGAGCACGATTTCTGTTCTCATCCTGAAGCAAAGTTCTTAACTCGAGGTACGATTTCTGGGTTAGCGGAGTCTGTAACCTGAAGCGTATGTAACCTGAAGCGTATGTAACCCGAGGTACCACTGTATAGGAACGCTTTGAATGTATGGTGTCAATGTGACTAAATAGGACCAACACCCAAGTAGACATGGTGTTAGGCTTGCACAATTACTTCCTAACGTGGCACAAACAGGACTGTGATGGGAGATTTTCTTTTTGAGATTGCCAAACTGGACTTGGGAAAGTTTAGTCTCAGAGAAAGCAGTAGCCAAAACAAAAAACCCCAAGAACAAGAAACCCATCAAATGTACTGGAGTGCAATGATTTTTCAGGCCCTGTTATTGCCATTGATGCTATTGTTCAGCCTTCTCCCAGTCTCACACCCTCCGGATTCTCTGAATTACGTCTCCCACAGCTGGGCTGGGCTGATTGGATTTGGTCCTGAATGCCTGGAGGGCACTAGATTGCCTAACTCAGAGGTTTTCAGCCTTTTTGAGTCCAGGGCTCCCCACCCCCTGCCCAGCCCCAGAGGCACCATTCACCTGGGGAACTCGTAGCCAGGGCTGCTGCAACAAACAGCTGTGCAAGCCTTCGGGAGGCAGAGACGTGAGAGGGCATCAGAGGAGGGAGGGAAGGAAAGAGGGGCAGAGGCCAGTGTTGCCCAAGGCACCCCAGAAAGGAACCCCAGGGGGCCCTGGCACACTGGTTGAAAACCAGTGGCCTAACTATTTGGTGCCCAGCCAAGGAGGTGGGGGCACAAAGAGGATGGGGAGGGGGGTGATCCAGACACTTACAGTGCCACTTAATCCATGGGGGGGCATAACATAATGGGAAAGCACTGACTCAGTCCTTGATTATTTCAAAAGTCTCATTTGATTCCCCCCCAAATTCCACCCCTCCCCTGGCCTTTGCTTGGGATCAGTGCATCTGAACTCTCTCCCTCCCTCCCTCCCTCCCACCCACCCCCCTTCAATTGTTTGACTGAGCTTTGTTCTCCGTGTTTACTGAAGTTTCCCATTCCAGGTAGGGAGGAAAGGGGGCTGGGGAGAATGCAGCCCTGCCCCACTCGCAGCCTTTTTCTCCATCAAGGCCCCTTATCCAAATCCCTTGGTTGGTTCCTCTTTTCTTTGGGTGGGGCTGGAGGGGAGAATATTGATAAGACAGCACAGCCTGGTCATATGCATGATTTTCCCCCTCCGCACAAGCAAACCTCACCTTTTGTTTTCGTTTATTCCTAAATGAACAGAGATTTTTTCCTGGTGGTGGTGTAGCCTGGTTTTCCAGCAAATTAGGGGACTAGTGCTTGCACACTTTATCTTACATCTCAGGTTCCACAAATGCCCCCCCCCCAAAAGCAGGCACATGGCTTCCCCCAAAGAACCATGGGAACTGTAGTATACCCTCTCACAGAGCTACAGTTCCCAGCGCCCTTAAGAAACTACAGCTCTCAGGATTCTCTGCAGAGAGCTTTAAATGTATGGTGGCCTTACTCCTTTTTTCTTTTTAGGTGAAAACTGAGAATCTGGGTTGGTTTGTTTGTTTAGTTAGTGGGTTGCTACCAAAAAAAGTCTGAAAGTGACTTAGTGCAACAGATAAAAACAATTAAAACAATAACATTTAGACTAATGTACAATACAAAATATCTAGATTATAGGATATGGGTTCATGGGAGGGGCAAGGGGGGCAATTGCTCCCCCCAATTTAGGAAGAGAAGTCCGAGGGGAGCATAAAAAACCGAATTGCCCACTCTCCAAAAAAAGGAAAAGAAATGTGTGCGTGGGGGAACAACAGCCAAACCCAGGCGCCATCCTGGAAAATCGTGGGTGCTTTAAGCACCCGCCCCCTCCTTCCCCCTCTCAAACCGGTTTGGCAGCCAGGTAACAAAAGGTAAGGACACCGTTATTTCCAAACGCATGCGCCATCCCCACCACACCCCCAAACATCTGATCTAATTAGAGGCAAGGAGAGGGACGAGTTTTGCTGGAGTCTCTCATTCTCCTGGCGCAAACAGCCGAACTCGCGTCTCGCTGGGGTGGAGGAAAAAGCATCTCTCCTCCCCCCCCACAACAGCGAATTCCACCGCGAGCGCGCAACTAGCCGCTGCCCAGACGAGGTGGAGGTGGAAAAGAGACGGCGAAGTGCGAGGGACTTAACCTGCCCGCCTCGCCGGCTCCCTCCCACCTTGCTCGCTGTACCTTGACCCTCCGAGTTCAGCCCGGCGCGCCAAAGACGAACCGGCTCGCGGGGACGGGCGAAACCGAGCGGCTTTGGAACGTTCGGCGCGCAGGCGTTCCATCCGTAGAACGCCGGGAAACTTTTTTTGTCTTTCTGAACGTTCCATCCGCAGAACGTCGGGAAACTTTTTTGTCTGAACGTTCCATGGGCGCCCGTTAATAACGAAAAATAATAGGGTTTTTTTTTTTTTTGCTTTGTTTTGTCTTGAAGTAGCGGGGGAAGAGGAAGTGGGCCAGGAGTAAGGAAAAGAGGCCATTTTTTTGGGAGTAGCGGGGGTTTATTTATTTTTTAAAAAAATTTAAGCGCTCACCAAAACAATTTAAAGATGCCCAGAGCTTTCCTCGTGAAGAAAACTTGCGTTTCTACCGGCAAGAGGAATTGGAGCGAACTTCCCGATGAAGAAAGAGGCGAGATTTACGTCCCAGGTGAGTCTTGGAGGAGAGGGATTTGGAGTGCGGCGAAACAACGGCCGCCGCGGCTTTAGAATTAAAAAACCTTTGCTTTCGAGCGAGTTTTAAATTTTATTTATTTATTTACTATTTGATATTTTTTTAAAAAAAGAAAATTGGTTTAGAGATGAAAATGCCTCCGGGGTGGGGGGGGAGGAAAGAGAGAGGACGGAACCAGGTGGCGCATAACGGCCACCATCGTTGGAGGGCAAACTTACGGGCTCCTTCGGGGCTCCGGTGCATTCCGGAGAGGCTCGGATCCCCACCCACTTCGTTTCCTGGAGGAAGGAGGGGGGGTGTCTGAGGGGAAACTGGGAGGAAGGGGGAGCGCGGTGGGTGAGGGGGAGGAGGAGGAGCAGGAGGAGATCATAACTCCGTTCCCCATGAATCACCTCCAGGCAAAACAAGGGAATCGCTGCCTTACTCATGGCAACTCCCACACAGACCTTTTCTCGGAGCGGATCGCACCTGCGCGGCGCGCCGGGCCATCCAGACCGGCCGCTCGCCTGAGAATGCTGGGAAAGGGCAGTTATGCGCGACAAGGCTCCGCTCGATCAGAGCGTGCGGCGTTTAAACACGCCGGCGAAGGGGCTGGTTGGTTGGTCGGGAAGATCGAGGCGCAAAGGGCGGCGGCGGCGGCGCCTTTTCTAGGATGGGATTGGGCGCTCCGGACGCCGCTCTTGCTGCTCCCACGCTAATTAAACAAATGCAAACAAGCAAATTTAGAAGTTAGTTAAAGCCTTGCTACGTGCTACGGATTGAGGTGTCAGTGTTTCTGCCAGCACCGTCCGGAGGAGTTTGTGCTGATTTGGGGTTAAACGATCTGAATTTTTTAAAAGGCATAAACATTTGAGTTTCTGCAATATTTTAATAATAATAATAATAATAATAATAATAATAATAATAATAATAATAATAATATATTAATTTTTTTTAAAAAAACATAGACGACTAATTTGGCAGCCTAGGGCTGTATCCAGCTGAGTCAAGTGCCGGATTTACGTATAAACTACCGTAAACAAGCTATAGATTAGGGACCCACTCACTTGGGGGCCCACAAAAAAAATTAAAGAAAAAAACCCTTTCCAAAAAGAAAAAAATCCAAAATATAAGATAAAAAAGACAAATAAAATAAAACCTACATACAGCAACAGTGTTTTGTGTTGTGTAGGCTCCTATGTTGTAAGTAATGGGCCCCCAATCATTTAATGTTAGAGCTTCATAATTATTTCACTATTAATATACTTCTTCTTAATTGTATTTCAGTGCAACAATTACTTTGATAAAATACATATTTTGTTATGTGCAAATGGCTTTAGATACCTGTTAGGTCCATAAATTACCATATAGCATATATTCAACACAATAAAACAGTGACAATTTGTTGTTGACAAAGGACAGCTGGACATATAAAGGGTCCCATTACCTTCAGTAGCTTAGGGCCTCATCAAACCTAAATCCGGCCCTGAACTGGGTCCTGCTTGGAGTAAACCCACTGAAACCAATGGATTTTAAGGTACTGTGGTCATGGCCATTGATTTCTATGGGCCTATTCCGAATAGGACTTATTTGAATACAGCCCTTGCTTTAAAGAGAGAGAGAGAGAGACTGCAGGAGTTTGAAGTGGTATGCAAAAGTATAACATATTTTAATAAATCAGTAACTCTCATGGGTGTAGCTGGGATTTATGACTTTATGTTGGGGGAGGGCTGTTAGTTACGGTAAATACATTTTTATTTACTGGATTTGGGGTGAGGGAAGCTGAAACCCCCCCCACACCCCCGTTCACCCCTGGCTATGCCCATGATAGTCCTCCCACTAACACACACCAGAAACCTTTGCCTAACTCCTGTTTCATAGCATCTCCACCGCTCACCATTCTGCAACAGAATAAAACCCTGCGAGTGAGTTCTGGATTACAGCCTCTTGCCCTAACTGCTAGGCCCTACTCCTTTCCTTAATACAGGGTCCAGAACAATAGTTAGTGCAGTAACTACTGGGTGTCACTTCCCTTCAGGGAGCAAGCAACAGAGAGGAAGAAACTGCATCTTGACTTTCCCCTCTAATTACTCTGCACTTGTGCCCTAGACCAGTGTTTTTCGGCCTTGGTCCCCCAGTTTCTGTTGGACTACAACTCCCATCAACCACAGCCAGCTTAGCCAACGGTTAGGGATGGTGGGAGTTGTAGTCCGGCAACATCCAGGTTGCACCCAAGGTTAAAGAACGCTGCTACATGTTTGTCACTTCATTTTACTTCCAATAAGTATAGGCCACTTTTCATCATAGTGTGTCACCACCAATAAAACAATTGATCAGGTAATGCTGTGTTGAAAACGAAAACTACAGACAAGATTGTGGGGGCGGGGGAATCATAAACAGGCGTAGTACAACTTGCTTGAAATGGTCTTTGAAGTGGAAAGGTCTTAGTCAAGCACATCTCAGGAGGGAGGGAATTCCACAGAACTGGGTCCACAGAACTGAATGCTCCGTTCCTGGTGGATACGATGAGCTTCTCATCTGAGACCACAAACAGAAACACCACAAGAATATCTCATTGATTGGGCAGGAGGCTAAGGGATCAGGCGGTCCTGAGGTTATCCTGGACAAGTTTGTAAGTTAATAGAAGAACCCTGAACTTGACGCAACCACATTACTGTATGAGATCATTTCTGTAAGGGTAGCTCTGCCAGACTGGGTACACACCATATATTTATAAAGCATATCCTGGGAACGCTAGCTTGTTAAGGCTACTGGGAACTGTAGTTTTGTGGGGGGGGAACTACAGTTCCCATGAGTCTTTGCAGTACGTGTGCTTTAAGCATATGGAGTGTGCACAGCTTTAGTCTGTGGTAGCAGCAGTCTTGTGACATCTTCAAAAACAAGCACATTTATTACAGCAATACAGTGGTGTGGTTAAGTAATTTTACAGTCTGGTTACATGGGGAGGGTGCCCCATCTTAAGACAGTAATGTGTGTTCCTTGACTGACTTTGGAATGTGGCAAGCCAGCCCTTCTGTGTGGCGTTTTTTGGGGGGGCATTCCTGGTCATTCCACCGAGTGGGGACCTGGGCTTCTCCCCCTAATGGCACTACTTATGGCGTAGGTTTTGCAACTCACACTTTGCTTTGATGAGATGCATGCTGCATAATCCTCTATTGGCAGGTGCATATACAGTGGTACCTCGGGTTAAGTACTTAATTCATTCCGGAGGTCTGTTCTTAACCTGAAACTGTTCTTAACCTGAAGCGCCACTTTAGCTAATGGGGCCTCCTGCTGCCGCCGCGCCGCTGGAGCATGATTTCTGTTCTCATCCTGAAGCAAAGTTCTTAACCCGAGGTACTATTTCTGGGCTAGCGGAATGTGTAACCTGAAGCGTATGTAACCTGAAACGTATGTAACCCAAGGTACCACTGTACACTGTATGGGGTAGTGGGAGAATCTTGAGGTGTGTAAGAGACAGAATCATAGCATTGGCAGGGATGGCGAGGGTCATCTTGTCCAACCCCTGCAATGCAGGAATCTTTCGTCCAGTGTGGGGCTCGAACCCACAACCTTGAGATTAAGAGTCTCGTGCTCTACCAACGGAACATAAGAAGAGCCTGACTGCTGCTGGATCAAGCCAAAAGCCCATCCAGCCCAGCCTCCAGTGGCCAGCCCCCGGTGACTGGTATTCAGTGATAGACTGCCCCTGACTTTGGAGGTTCCATTTGGCTATCGGGGCTACGAGGCCACAGAGAGCAGCAGGGTGGTCATGAAGAGAGCGGGGTGGTGGTGGTGGCACCTGGCTTGGTGATGGAGGGGGAGCCCAAAGGAATTAGGCGGACGCCTGGCGCTCTGCTCGTAAACCTCCCTGTCTGTCTTGGCAAGCATCACAGGGCCTGACTTGAGAGTCTGTAATTAGCTTTTAATTAATCACGCTGGAAGCCTGCTCCTGGTTTCCTCAATAGATTCCAATGTGCTGACATGGGGAAAAGAATTCCACTGGTTCCTGCTGGCCCTCTGCTGAGGACCAAAAGGAAAACAGCCTGCCTTTCATCTGTCTGTAAGCTGTATTAGTTCACTAGCAAAGTGTTTCTGCGGGGAGTCTGGGTTAAAGATAACAGGAGGGAAATTGAGGCTGTGTGTGTGAGACACACAATTACTTTGCTATATCCTGAATATCCTGTCTACTCTACAAGGAGCTCAAAGTAGTGCACATGATGTAGTATGGGGGTGTGTGATTAGAGTGTTGCCCTAGGACCTGAGAGACCAGGGTTCAAATCCCCACTCAGCCACGACAACAACAACAAAACTTTATTAGCAAAGCCAACAGGCCACAGCTGTACAAGAGTTAAAAGTAAAAATAGAGATAAAAGGAGGAAAAGAACAGGCAAAAGATGGTCCGTCGGATGAACAAGTCTGTCACTCAGATGGTGGCCCTCAATTTCGCAGCTCTCTCGATGTACCTCGCGACCTTCTCTGTTATCTGACTTTCCGTATCAGATAATAGAAAATACAGTGTAATGTCTGATGAACGGCCGGGGTTGGAGAGAATGAGTGGAGTAATAATCTCATTCCTTAGGTCTTTGTAGAGGGGGCAAGAAAGAAGGACGTGAGACACTGTTTCCGTGTTACCATCTCCACATGGGCAGAGTCGTTTTTCAAATGGAGTCTTTTGGTAACGACCTTCGAGTACAGCAGAGGGAAGAACATCCCATCTAGCCAATGTAAAGGCACGTCTGTATTTCGGGATGGTTAGTTTAGACAAGTATGAAGCTGGAGAGTCAAAATGAGAAGGGGGAAAGTAGGTATACCATGGGCACAGTTTCTTTAAGATGGTCAGGTTGTTTTGTCGTTCGATGTCTTTCAGGCGCTGGCCTATTAGACTCT
This sequence comes from Podarcis raffonei, assembly GCF_027172205.1. Lineage (NCBI taxonomy): Eukaryota > Metazoa > Chordata > Lepidosauria > Squamata > Lacertidae > Podarcis > Podarcis raffonei. Next base: position 14,403,228 of record NC_070617.1, read on the forward strand.
TTGCTTTGATGAGGCCCATTGATAATAGGGACTGTGAGTGCAGACCGCATGTAAGGAGTTTTTGATGCACGGTTTTGAACCACTTACTTTTGTGAGAGTCTTGCATTACTAAAGGCAGTAGACCAGGTGGATTCAGATTAAGACGAAGCCAATAGTTGAATGTTCTCTGCCAAGTCCGAGTTTCCACAGATGGAAGGCAGGCCTCGAGTCTTAATGCTGCGTTGGGAACACAGGGGGGGACACCGAGAATCTGCCTTAGAAATTTAGACTGGACAGACTCAAGACTGGAGCAGTGGTTCCCCGTCCAGATTTGGGCCCCATACAGTAACTGCGCCAGAGGTTTTGCTTGATAAACTTCAAGGGCTGCTGGGATGTATCTGCCCCCCTTCGTGTAGAAGAAGCGGGACAGCATCTTGATACTTTGAGCTGCTTTTTCTTTGGCACATTTTTGATGGACATCCCAGGACCCAGTCGACTGGAAAACGATACCCAGATATTTGAAGGCTTTGACTTGTTCAATTGTCTGGTTATCCATCCTCCAGCTATACTGTCTGTGTTTCCTTGCAAAAACCATAGTTTTGGTTTTCTGATAGTTTATTGCAAGTTGCTCTCTCCTACAGTATGCTGAGAATTCACCTATGAGCCTATTTAAGCCTATTCTTGTTTGGGATAGGAGTATCGCATCGTCAGCGTACAAAAGCACTGATATTGCTTTGTCAGCCAGTTTGGGGGCGTGGAAGTCCGGAGATGACAAACAGTTAACCATATCGTTGATGTAGATGTTGAATAGAGCTGGGGCCAGGACTCAGCCACGACACTTGCTGAGGTGACCTTGGGCCAGTTGCTGTCTTTCAGCCTAACCTACCTCACAGGGTTGTTGTGTGAATAAACTGGGGGACAACCATGCACTCCACCATGAAAATAAAATACCATATCCACCTCTCCCTGTGAGGCTGAGAGGAAGTTGTGTGCTTCATGGCTAAGTAGGCACTGGAACCCAATCTTTAGGGTCCTAGTCTGACACTCTAACCACTAGGCCATGCTGCCTCTCCTCCCACTACCTCTTTTGAGGTAGCTTGGGTGGGGTCACTCCCTCTCTTGAGGGTGGTCTGTAGCCTTCCTTCAGAGGTTGTTGGAGAACAACCACTATCAGCCGTAGCGGAGTTCGAATCTCACCACAGCCGCAGGTTGTTCAGTTTCCTCCTTCCTGATCTCGATTGCAAGCTCTCTGGGGCAGAGGCCTGTGTTTGTGCCTCTGCTACTCTACAAACAGCCACACTGTGCCTTCTCTAAGTCCCACATTCTGACGCTCCATCCCACTCTCCTGTAATTGTGTCACATACTAGTGTGTCCAAGAAAGTGAACCTGGGGCGGAACTATGCAGATTAAGGTCTAGGGCTGGGGAAAGTTACTGGGCCACCAGTGATGAGGATATTTGATCTAGCCCCCTCCCCAATTACAGCTAATGATAATAATAATAATAATAATAATAATTATTATTATTATTATTATTATTATTATTATTAATTTAGTATTTATACCCCGCCGATCGGACTGGGTTACCCCAACCACTCTGGGCGGCTTCCAATATATATAAAAACATAATCAAACCATACCCTCCAACATTTCTCTGATGAAAATAGGGACGTCCTATTCTATAATTATAATTTTACCATTTATAAACCCACACATCTTACTGGGCTGGCCCAGCCACTCTGGGCAGCTTCCAACATAAATAAAAACAGTGCTTTTTTCCTAAAAAAACAACCAACAACATATTTAAGGGTACTCTCAATTTCCCACTCATATTGAAATATTGTTCCCCAGTGAGGCCAAACTTAGATTCACAAAATGTTTAGGGGTATGCGTACCCCTGCGTCCCCCCAGAAAAAAGCACTGTATAAAAACATAATAAAACATTAAACATTTTTTTAAATTCCCTATATATGATTGCCTTCAGATGGCTCAGTGGTCGGATAACTCCATACCCTCCAACATTTCTCTAATGAAAATAGGGGCATCCTGAGGAAAAGTGGAACATTCCGGGATCAAATAAGAAACCGGGATGTGTTCTCTAAATCAGGGACGTCCCTGGAAAATAGGGGCACTTGGTGGGTCTGTAAAACATTACACGTTAAAAAGCTTTCCTATACAGGGCTGCCTTCAGATGTCTTCTTAAGGTTATATAGTTATCTCCCTGACATCTGCTGGGAGGGCATTCCACGGGGTCGGTGCCACTACCAAGAAGGCCCTGTTCCATTTCCCCCCCTACAGTGCCAGGCTGGAGACCCTCTGGCCTGCCAGATGTGGCTGGACTCCAATGCCCATCAGCCCCAGCCAGCATAGCCAGTGGCCAGGAATGATGGGAGCTGTAGTCCTGGCAAGATCTGGTGGGCCACTGAATAGAGCAGGCATGCTGCCTGGGGGAAAGCGTGATGAGTGTCAGGAGCCCAAAACACCTGGAGGGGCATCAAGTTGGGGAAAGGGTGCTAAACTAATGAGCTGTCAGGGAGGACGCTGTGACGATGAGGTTAAAAACTACCTTCCGCCGCTGGCATTGGGTGCCTTGGCCCTTCCTGCTGGTGTTCCCACAGGGGAGACCAACGTGTCCCAGTCACACAGTCCCCTTTTCATAACACTGGGTACTTTGCTAGTCACAGCAGCGAGATGCTATAACTAATTGTTCTAGTTGTGCATATTGGGGGTTCTGCAAAAAAAGCACTCTGTACCTGCTCAGAGACACTAAGAAATTGGGTACTTTTTTTTAAAAAAAAGGAAAGAAAGCGGAGGATCTGGAGAGGATGGTTATTTTATTTTACTATTCTTCTTATATCCCACCTTTTCTCCAAAGAGCTCAATGTGGCGTTGAGCTGAGGTCCCTTTGCCCCCCCCCCAGAAAAATATTTGAGGAGGCTGCCCCTCCCCAAGTTGATGGGCATTGTCGTTCAAATGGTGTGTGTGTGCTGCATCTTCTGATCGCTGCAGCGTAGGGCTTACCTGCCCCCCCCCCAATATTTTATTCAAGTTGGCACCCCTGGATGACATTCACAGTTCTCCCCCTCTCTGTTTTATCCTCACAACAACCCTATGAGGGAGCTTAGGCTGAGAGACAGTGAGTGGCTCAAGGTCTCCCAGTGAGTTTCACGACTGAGCAGGGATTTGAACCCTGGTCTCAGGTCCCAGTCTAACCCTCTGGCCTCTCTGCCTTGCTTCATCCCCCCCCCCTCCATTGATGACCACACTTCTCTCCTTTTTTTGGAACTTTGAAAAATAGCAGCTTTGATTGTGGCTCAGTTGGAACCCTGGTTCAGCTCTGTGCCAGGTGGTACAATGCCTCTGAGCACGTGCAGAGGTGCTGAGTAACTGCAGCCAGCCCTGACACATATATCTGCAATTAATATAGGGGGGTGGGTGGGAAGGAAGAGAGGTGACTTTCCAGAGAGATTTAAGTTCCAGACCCTCCTTTCAAATTGCAACTGCTTTGGAACAAAACAGTTTCATCAAACTCTTTTTAATTAAAGAAGGAGGGGGGGAGGAGGAACACCCTGACAAATTTGACAGGCTTCAAATAGCTTGCCAGTTCACTCCGGGCTCCTTGATGGATAAATCAAAATGAAACTTAATACTGTTTACGTGCGAAGAAAGTGGCTCAAAGAAAATGTGCGGAGATTTTTCTTTTTTAAAAAGTTTGGTACAAATGGATTCTCCAGTCTGCAAGGTGTATCTGAAACTTTGCTTTTACTTAATCCCCCCCCCCTTTTAATATAATTATCATTGATCAGCCCCATTTTGGCTGCTGATCAGCCTTTGGCTGGCCATTGATCAGCCCTTTCCTGCAGACCCGGAGAGGAGAGCTTGGGCTTGGGACATCCTTTGTCTCCACGTTGCCTTTTGAGCCTGGCTTGTTGTGTCCTGAGCATTTTGTGACTCCCACTTGGCCGCTGCCTAGTGCTGAGGTGTTCTTTCTCTTTCCAACGGAGCCGAGAAGAACGGGAAGGCCGGGAAGATGTGCTTCCAGTTGGTTGGAGGGCGATTGCGACATGTGCCCTCCCACCCCGCTTCCCCCCCAGGCAGGTGACAGGAGATGGAATTGTGGCGCCGGCCCGGAAACGCTTAATTAACTACCTGGGCTGGGTTGGACTTTCCAATAACATCCCGGTTAACCGGTTCTGAGCTGTTTACTTGCTGTTACAGCTGACCCTGGGTAGTGAGGATGATCGTGGAAGGGAAGGGGGTCAGTTGTGGTGGTGGGATGGAGAAGGGAACCCCGTGACATACATTTTCAGTTGTGTTCCTGTAATGAGGACTAGCGCCTTAGGGGGGGAGATGGGTGTTACGTGTTATTCTACGCTTCCTGTCTCCGTGTGTTTTCAGTGTTGTATCCACTTACTCCACTCCTTAATTAGCCACTTAATTAAAAGTTAGGCTATGTACACCTTTAAAGCACATTCAGAGCAGATTAATTCCCCTCAGAGAACACTGGCCACTGTAGTTTGTTAAGGGAGGCTGGGAATTGTAACTGTGTGTGTGGCAGGGGGAACTACAGTACCCAGAATTCTTTGAGGGAAAGGATGTACTTCAAGTGTGTTTTAAAGATATAGTGTGTACATGGCCTTAGTTTTAGGGCAGGGTTGAGGAAGCCTTTCGCATGTTCTCAGAGTCCAGCTCGCATTGGCCCCAGCCAGCATGGCCAATGTCCATTTTTTATTATTTTTATTTATTTTTATTAGATTTATATATACCACCCTTAATCGAAAGATCTCAGGACGGTTCACAAAATAAAAACACAAGAAAACACACAAATAAATAAATAGTCAAAACAGAAGCAACAAAACAGTAACCCTCCTTCCCACAAACACATTTAAAATACTTTAGAATATTAATTGGGGATAATGGGAGTTGTCGTTGTGGTGGCATGGGCCACAGGTTCCCCATCTCTGGTTTAAGGATTAAGTGAACACATATTGTAATCCTGTACCCCCTTACCTGGGAATAATCCCCACGGAATTCAATGGAACTAAGGAGTGGGGAACCTGCAGCCTTTTCAGTCCCAGCCAGCCTGGCCAATGGTCCAGCAACATGCCATGGATGCTCTAGTTGAGATCCCTGCATTGCAGGAGGTTGGACTTGATGACCCTTGGGCCGTGTTAGAAATTAGCCAGGCGCCAGGTGCATTTTGCTACTGGTGTGGGTCCAATTGCTGGAGATTTATGGGCACCAGGTTGGTGACCACAGTTTAAAAACCTTTGCCTTAATCCATGGAGACCCAAGTTTGGGAAACCTTGAGCAGGGGGGACAAGATGGCACTTCTCAGATCCTTGAAGGCCTATTGCAGCAGTGAGGAACGTCTTCCCTTCCAGAGATTCTTGGACCACAACAACTTCCATCATCCCTACTCCTTAGCCCTACTTGCTGGGGCGAGTTGTGGTCCAGGAACATTTGGAGTGCCACAAGTTCCCCACTGCTGGTGTGTCACATCTGTGGAGTCAAAGACTTGCTCCCTGTTGCTGTCCCAGAGGGCAGGTCTAACTGAATTACAGGACAGGAGATTTCGGCTGAATGTGAGACGTTCCTTTGTCGGAGGCAGGGTTGTCCCTCTGAAGGCCAGCAGCTGGAAAGGGCAAGCAGAGAGAGGGGCTGTTGCACCCAGGACCTGCCTGCAAGCTTCCTATTGGGGCATCTGCTGTGAATGCTGGGCTGGATGCAGCGTGACTGTTTCTATGTTCTTGTACCAGTGGAAGTGACCACTCCCTTTCCCACCCCACAGTCTCCTTGGGCGGCTATGCCCTGTGGAAGGATCTGGAGCCTTCGGTGGCCGAGCCGCCGTCGTACCCGATGCCCTTGGACATGACGATACGGAGCTCCACCTACACGGCCGCCCAGCCCCATTGCACAGCCCAGGTCCCAAGTGGGGTGCATCAGGATGAAGAGCCGGGGTTCTTGCACCCCAAGATCAAGGTATGACCTGATAAGAGGGGGAGATCTCCTACTTCTGAAGGGATTTCAGGTAGCTGCTAGTGGGAAGGGCCTGTTAGAAATTAGCCAGGCGCCAGGCGCATTTTGCACCTGGCTTCTGGCCATTTGCGACCAAGTGAAGATTCCTGGGCTCCAGGAAGGCACCTGACATCACCATCTGGAGGAGTATGTGTGGGGATCCTTGGATCTTGACTGTTTTCACACACTAATACCCCATCCTGTAGAATTCTGTTTTATCTGCACAATTTGAGGGCAGCTTCCCGTGCCCCCCTCTGGCTCCATGTGTGCAAGTGAGTCTCATGAAGCCTCTTCCACCATCTTTTCTCTGCAGGTGACACAAGGCGACGGCCCCGGGGAGCAGTTCTCCTGCCCCTACTGCAAGAAGGGCTTCTCCTACCAGCGCATGCTGAACCGCCACTTGAAATGCCACAGTCAGGTGAAGCGCCATCTCTGCCCCTACTGCAACAAGGGCTTCAACGACACCTTTGACCTCAAGCGCCATGTCCGGACGCACACAGGTGAGCTGCGGTCCTCTCTTACTTGAGAGCAGAGTTGAGGCAGGCTGGTGAAGAAGCACGGGTGTCTCCCCCTCCTGCTGCGACAAGCTCCTCTCCCCACTGGTCTCCTAGGACCAGGAGAGGTGTGAAACGGGAGGAGCAAAGTCAGGCATGCTGGCGTAGTCTCAGATTGCTCGGGGAAAACTCTGGAGAGGCATAGACTTAGGCAGCTGCAGGAAGGAAGGGACCTTTAGTCTCAGCAACTGCCTCATAGGGGCAAGACCTATCTGGAGAGAGCTGCTCCGCTAGGTCTTGCCCCCATGGAGTTCCTTACTCTTCTCTACTATGCAGCAGTGATTCATTTATGGATCTGCCCTAGTTCAGTAGCAGCTGCAAAAGTACCACACCCTTCTGAGTACACATAAAAGTGCTCTGCTTCTTGCAGCAGTTACTGATCTGCCTGCCCAAAGATGAATGAGAGGGGGTGCCAGCCCAAGAAGAAGGTGCTTTAATACCATTTGGAAAGTTGAAATGGAGCACATTCTGCTGTTGTAGGAAACAGGTCTTTCAGTGTTCCGGCACCTGTACTTTGGAACTCCCCGCCTATTGATATCAGGCAGGCGCCTTCCCTGTGCCCTTTTCTGCGCCTGCTAAAATTGTTTTTGTATATGCAAGCCTGTCCGGGCATGTATGAGCTGTCATGTGTTTCCATCTGGTTTTTAGCTTGTCATTGATTTTAATTAACTTTTTTTTTTTTAAAAAAGCATTTAACTCTTTTTTTGATAATCTAGTTGTTTCAAACAACACATTCAAGCTTTCCGACTGCACTCTTTCTCCCGCCCAAATGCCTCTGTGTTTTGTGTCCACCAGTGCACTAAAAAAAAGAGTTTTGTCTCCCACTCCTTGCAGGCGTCCGCCCTTACAAATGTGACCTCTGCGACAAGGCTTTCACCCAGCGCTGCTCGCTGGAGTCTCACCTGAAGAAGATCCACGGGGTGCAGCAGAGCTACGCCTACAAAGAGCGCCGTGCCAAGCTGTACGTCTGCGAGGAGTGCGGCTCCACTGCCGACAGCCAGGAAAGCCACTTGCGCCACCTCCAGGAACGCCACCCTGACAGCCCGCTGCTGCGCAAGGCCACACGCAAGACGGCTGCTGCTGTCCACGCCGGTGCGGCACCCACTCTGCTGCAGGGGGGGCCTTGCCTCTGAAATGTGTGCCTGAGTGTTCTCATGTGGGTGGGGAGGAAGTGCCTGTCCCTGTCCCGCGACCCTCTGGCACCCCTCTTCTGCCCTCTGTGCCCCCACCCCCTCTGGCAAGTACAACCCTCTTCCTAGCTCAGGGATTCTCAAAACTTCTTATGCTGGTGTCTCTCCACGTGGGAGACAGGGCTGACATTTTTATTTTGAATCACGGCACAGAGCGAGAGGGAAAAGGAGAAGAGACTATGTTGGAAGTATGAAGTCAAATGTCCTTTTTTGCCTCTGGGAGGAAGGAGCCGGAAAGCGAAACCCAGAGCATGAACTCAAAGTGGTTTTCAGGCCCAGGAACGAGACTTTTCCAGTTGCTGCCTTCAATTCCTCCAAGGATCTGCCCTCCAAAAACCCAGCTATTTGGAGGGAATGGAAGGGGGAGGTTGGCTGTGTGGGCAGTGGTGTAGCGTGGGTTGCTAGCGCCCAGGACCACGTGGAGGGAGTGGGTGGGTGGGAGGGAAATAGATGGAGTACGCATGCGCATTCAACTACCTAATGGTGTCCACGTCACCCAGGAAATCGCAGCTGCAGAGATTTTTTAAGAGTGTTGTCTGGAGAGGTCACTTCCTGGTTTGCATGGAGAAGCTGTTTTCAACGGAGCCCAACAACAGAAGTGCAAAGCTGTATTGAGGCAGCACTGGGTGTTGAAATTTTGTGCCCCTAACAATTTTGCACCCGGGGCAACCGCCCCAGTGGTGTACACACACACACACACACACACACACACACACACACACACACACACTCTATGCCAATGTGTACGCCTCAGCCCTAGGACTTTGCATTGTTCTTCAGAGTGATACTAAGAGTGCCTTAAGAAAACCCCTCTTAAGACAGGGTTGGGGAAGCTGGGGGGGGGGTCCTTGAGATGTTGGTGGACCCCAACTCCCATCAGCCCCAGGTCACTGAGTTCAGAAGTCAGGGAGTCCAGCAACTTTTGGGGTGCTGCAGATTCCTCATCCCTGTGATCTCATGGGTTTTGTAAAAATGAAAAAGCATACTGTCAGCGCTGCCCGAGGTCCCAGCTCACATAAGACCAACGCTGCTTCGTTGTTTAGTATAAAAGTCTTTATTGAAGTTCAGTTCACTTCCACAGCCGCAGCGTGCAGCACTACGTCTCAAACTTTAGACCGCCGAAGCTCCGTCTGAATCTCCTCCCCCCTGACACCAGTTTAAGACTCTAGCCTTGCTCCACCTCTTCCTCTGTTCCTTCCTCCTCTGGGTCCGCCTGCCCGTCGGGGTCTCGCCCTTCCTAGACTCTTCTGACGCTGAGTCCCCTGACTCTTCCCCCTCCCTCCTTCGGGCTTTAGGACCTGGCTCCCAATCCGGGTTTTCTGCTGTCCCGCGCGCCTGCACATTTGAACTTGGCGCGCGCGCCCAGTCTCCCACTTTCCTTCTGACCGTTACACTGCTGTCACTGCTCCCTCCTTCGGGGAGGCTAGCTGGACCTGACCTCCCCTCCGTTTCCCCACTTTCCGATGGGGGCGTGGTCAGCCCTGACTCATCTTCTCTCCCCGCTGGAGGAGAGGCTGGTCCTGACACATGTGACTCTTCCCCCCCACTGCGCTCTGGTGGGGGAGCTGGTCCTGATCCTCCGCTGCTGCCTTGGGAGTCCCCGCTGGCCCCTTGCTTCTGGTGCGTCCCCCCTGGGACCCCCCTTGCCCTTACCATCGGCGCCCCCTTCTGGGAATCTTCTGATTCGCTGGAGAAGCTCATGGAATCTCTCGGGTCACTGTCATACTCCCCTACGCTCCCCTCGGATTCCTCTCCTTCGCTCTCTATTTGCTCTCTCCCCTGTGCTTCTGCTCCTGAGCACCTGACACATACCCTTAGTAGAGAAGTAGATAGTGCAGGAAAGGGCTTCTTTCTTTGCACAATGGTCATATAATCATGGAAGGGACCTCAGAGGTCTTCTAGCTCAGCCCCCCGCCCATGCAGAAAAAGTGCTGCTACAGCATTCCTGACAGGAGGCAGTCCAGCCTCTGTCCCTTCCACAGACATGTAGCTGTTGAATCCAGAGGTTTGGGTGGCTGCACATTTTCCTGATTCTGTGAACCAGATGCAGCCTCTAAGACATGGATTTCCCTCTTTGTGTACTGTAAGAAATGAATGTTAAACATGAGGCTGCCTCTGTATGAGTCCCCATTCTGGCCTGCCAACCAGCCTCTACCCAGAGCTGCAAATCCTGTTTTGCCTTTGTGCCATGGCTTTGATTGCATCCCATAGCTGCTTTCCTTTGGAAAGCAGCGGTGGAGTTAACTGTCCTGTCACATCTCTGTGCTAAGCTACTATAGGGCCGGCCCTATCGTTGGGGAGGTTGGCTGATTTGGGGCGTCATGAAACGGCAGCAAATTGTGAAAGTTATTTAAGTTAATAATGTAAATTGTATTTTTTTTTTATTGCGGGGGGGGGGAGAGGCACTTGTGGGATATTCTGCCTTAGGTGCCAAAAGTAACTGGACTAGCCTGGTGCGTTGTTGCCACGCAGGTGTGATGGAACAGTGGGAATGTCAGCATCTTAATGGGACCGGGGCATAAAGTAAATTATACGAGGGTGTGAGTTTTGTTTACATATTGGTCTTCTTTCTCGGATCTGCTGGGAACGGAGCCAGGCCTGTGAATTTTTAATGTTATTATATTATTATTATTATTATTATTATTCATAATCAAGGATTCTTCCTCTCATGAATGAAAATAAAGGAACTGAATATTTTGCGAGTCTGTAGGGTGCATTGTGTTTTTGGATTCCAACAAAGCAGCCTTCAGCATCCTGGTACCTCCAATAGATGGGAGTTGTAGACCCCCAACATCTGGAGGGCATCAGGTTGGTGCAGGCTGCAAAACTCTAGGGCTGAATGCTGCAACTACATTTGCTGGGCCCAAAGGGTCTCGCTCTGGATCCAAACTGAGGCCCACAAGCTGAATTTGGCCTCCAAAGAATAAGAAGGTTTCTGCCCAGTTTGGTTTGTAGGGAAGAGGAAAAAAATGTTGCTAATGCAGGAAGGTTTCTGCAATCCCTTTCAGCTATAGGCACCCAAGGCATCTCATGAAAACCTCAGCCGTCTACGTAAGAAGAGGGACCCTGCTGGACCAAAGGCCAGTGGCTCACCTAGTCCAACTTCCTCTTCCACAGTGGCCGATCAGATGCCCAGTCTGGGAAGCTTGGATGGAAGGCCTGAGTAGTCCCTTGGGGTTACTGGAAGGGGGCTCACATGGGATCATATTCAGAGGCAGAAAAGGCTTTCATGTGCGGGTGTGACTGTGTGTGTGTGTGTGTGTGTGTGTGAGAGAGAGAGAGAGAGAGAGAGAGAGAGAGTTGGGTTTGGACTTGCCCCTTTGATTTACAGTTACTGAAAGAGGGTGAGCAGGAAAGCCCTCCTCAAGGCCACCCCAATACATTTTGGCACCTGAGGCAAACCACAAAATGGCGCCCTCCCACCAGGGAAGAAGCTGGGAGTGAAGATTTACATCAGAAGCAAGGGGTGGGGGGAAGCGGCAGCGGCAGCGGCAGCAGGTGATGTGTTTCTTGGAGGCCGGATCCTGCCATCCCTGTGGATCCTAAGGTGGTTGCCTCACCTTGCCCCATGAGTGGCCCAGCCTGGCCCTCCTTCACACATTTCTGCCTGTTTTGTTACTCTTATTTAGTTATTGAATGAATTGACATATCACCTTTAAGGCCTGGGTGGATAGCAGCTTTCTTCACAAGAAAGTTTATCAACAGTGAAGCTTACAAATCAGTGTGAGCCCAAGGAGATTTACTCTAAAACCACCCCATGGAGTCTAGTCCTGGTGCTTCTTGTTTCTTGGATGAATAAAAATTCTTGTTGAGGTGTTTTTTGGTTTTTTTTTAACTAGGGGAGCAGTGAGAGGGAAGACCAGTTATGTTATGCAAAGTTAACTAAGCAACCTCCTTTTGACAGGGTTAGGGTGTTGGGGAGACAGAAGCCTTGAGAGGAGTGGGGGAGAATAAAAATAAATCTGAGGACAGAGAAACAGTGAAGGAGAGTAGATTTTGGGGTTATCGGCGGCGAGAATGAAATCGGCTTTGCCAGGAAAATGGAGGTGGAGAAGACAGCTTGCCCAAGAGGCACGTGCTCTTTTCTTCTTTAAAATGAGGGCACATTATACTGTAAACTGGGTTTGCATCCTCTTCTGTCTGGACCTGCAAAGAACAATCCAAGTTGTAAATACACACACAGCCAGTCAGAAACTGTTCCTTACACTTAGCTAAACATCCCCTTCTGGTTAAACAGTTTATGGAGCAGAGGAGAGAAGGACAAGTGTAGAGATTATATATATATATATATAATCTATTTTGTCTGAGGATCTGAAATGAATGATATTGACAGGCGGAAACCTCTTCTAATCCTTGCTTTTTAAAAGCGGCTTGGAGAACATGATTTTGTTGGAGAGTTTCACCACAAAATTTGGAGAAGTGTGAATTTTTGAAGACCATTTGAGTTTTGGTTGGCATGTTGCTTTTAACCCTTCCCAAGACCAATTCTATTTGCCAAGAAACAAACTGGTGATTTTTTTTTTTTTTAGTAGGTAGCTTTGCATTCCTCAACTACTATTTTGGCATTAAAACCTGCACATGGAATACTTGCTGTGGCCAGCAGAGGGTGCACAGATATTACACACATGCAGTGGATTTTGAAGATTACTTTATAAGACAAGCACTTAGAACAACTACAAATGCCACACACCAACTGCAAATTTTCTCTCACACGCCAATTGAAATGGTATGTTCTAAGATGACACTGGCGGCAGCAGATATCTGGAGCATCTGAAAACAAAGAAAATAGCATTTCAGGCTTCAGAAATATTGCTTTTAGGTAAAGGGACCCCTGACCATTAGGTCCAGTTGTGACCGACTCTGGGGTTGCGGCGCTCATCTTGCTTTATTGGCTGAGGGAGCCGGCGTACAGCTTCCGGGTCATGTGGCCAGCATGACGAAGCAGCTTCTGGCAAACCAGAGCAGCGCACGGAAATGCCGTTTGCCTTCCCGTCAGAGTGGTACCTATTTATCTACTTGCACTTTGATGTGCTTTCGAACTGCTAGGTTGGCAGGAGTCTGAGCAACGAGAGCTCACCCTGTCGTGGGGATTTGAACCACCGACCTTCTGATTGGCAAGTTCTAGGCTCTGTGGTTTAACCCACAGCACCACCTGCGTCCCTACTCCTGTGCAAATTCAACCCATAGATCAGGCATGGGGAATGTCAGGGATGGGGAACCTCAGCTTCAGGGCTGAATGTGGCCCTCCAGACCTCTCTGCCTGGCCCCTGGAACTCTCCCAATGCCACGCCCCTCAGCAGGCCACACCCCTCAGCAGCTCTGCTCCCCAAGTGTTTTTGCCAGACTGGAATGTGTCCTCAAAGTGGATGGAGGCATGCGTGTAGAAAGCTTTGACAGTTGGGTGGCTGGAAGACACCATTGCTTCATGTACTATTTGTCTTTGGCCCCCTGTCCACCTCTGGCATGATGTTGGTGCAAAGAGGCAACGCAGCCCTTGTGGGAGGACAGTGGCTCATTGTCAGAGCAGGCAGAAGCCCTGGGCTCAGTCCCCAGTGGCATCACCAAGAAGGGTTTGGAGAAATCCCACTGATATCTCACACCAGCTCCTGGGTGCCACTTAATATGAAGTCCAGGGTTGCCTTCCCTATGGTTGGTTTCTGAACCAGCTGTTCAAAAGCACAGTCATTTAGGGAATCTATAAATGTTGCCTCTTCGTTGTGAGCGGAACACTCGTGTAGCCTTGAGAGTTGCTGCCAGTCCGTGTAGACAATACAGCAGTAGACAATACAACAGTTTCCAGTGCTCCTTTGGGCTGAAAGTGCTCCCCATCTTTCCTCTCAACTTTGACCATGGGCATCGAGGAACTAGTGACCCGATTTAAACTCCAGGATTTGGGTGAAGGTTTCCCCCCTGCCTGCGTGGTTTCCCCGAACTTGATGTCTGTCCCTTCATTGGGTACTTAAATTCTTATTCCACTGACGAAGAGCAGAGTCCAAACACTGGTCAACGATGCAGACAACTAAGTCATATGTCCCTTGTAATGGGAGCATGCACAAGTAATGAGGATGTAGTTGCAACATTTTGGCACTTAATTGGAATTGGAACATTTTATGTTTGGCTCTCAAGATGCCTTCGGTGGAACCACTGAGTGCTGTTGCTGACCTGAGGATTTCTTGCTTGAGCTGTGCAGACACCAGAACTCTGGAGATGTTGCACACAAGTCAGCACAAGCACTCGGACTCTTGCTTTTAAATCACAAAAGTGTTGAATAATAATAAATAAATTGTCGTTGTTGTTGTTGTTCTTAATTGAAACCCTTGAAAGCAGCTCAGAAGGAGATGCTTGTCTTTCATCAGGCATAGCATTAAAGCAGGGGTTGGGAAAAGCTTGTAACCCAAGGGCCACATTCACTTCTACGCAACTTCCCAGGGGCCACACTCCAGTGGGGGCGTGGCCAGAGGCAAAAGAGGGTGGAACTACTGATACAAATTTCTACACAATGATGTCTACACAACCGCCACACACCTGCCTATCATCCACCTAGACCAGGGTTCTCCAAACTTGGTTCTCCAGCTGCTGTTGTACTACAACTCCTATCATCCTTAGCTAGCAGGACCAGCGTTCAGGCATCATGGGAATTGTAGTCCAAAAACAAGTTTGGGAAACCCTGATCTAGACAAGTGAGAGGCATGATCAGAGTTCAGCCAGGCAAGAACGTTTGGGATGCATAGCAAGGCCAGCGAGGGGCGTGGCCTGCAGAGAGGGGGTGTGGCCTGAGGGATAATTCTGAGGGTCAAATAGAGAGCCCTAGGAGGCCACATTTGGTCCCTGGGCTTAAGGTTTCCCACCTGGGTCAATGGCTCTCCAAGGTTTAAGACAAGAGCTTTTCCCAGCCAAATCGGGAGTCCTCATGGATTGGCCACAGGGCCTTCTGCATGCACTACGGCCCTTTCACAGCAGGTGGAGCTGTTGGCTCTGCTCGTGCCTTTCTTGCCTTCTGCTAGGGGCCACCTGGCCGAATTTATGGAGGAGGGTCTTATATTTGAAAGGGCATCAGTTCCTCTGTTTGTTTGGGATGCCTGCTCCAAATCTGTTTTAAGTAGCAAAAGAACCTTCAGGAAGGATAACAGGGATGGGGAGCAGGTATTGAGCAGGCAGACTCCAACATCCCACCAATCAAAATCAGGATGCTCGATTTTGGTCCTGAGCTCTTGCGGGAACCAGCTGACTCATGAGAGAGACCCCAAAAATGAGCGTCCTTTGGTCTGGTGCTCTAGTGGGAGTCTGCTAACTCGTGCCAAAATACCAGACCAAAAGATGGATCCAATCAGAAGCCAAGATGGCTTCTGTAATTCCAGGATGTCCCATTCAAATCAGGACGGTTGAAGGGTATGAGGTTACCTGGTCAATATCTTGCTTCCACTATGATGAAATTGGGGAGAGGAGGGGAGGGGAGGGGAGGGGAGGGGGACCTTTCTCAGCTCAAAGGCCATATTCCACTTCCAGGTGCCACATGCCCTTGGGGGGGGGGGGGAAGGGTGCAAGGAGAAGCAACAAATCCCAGTGTACTCAAACGCTTCTCTCTACCTTCCATCCAGCAGTGGGCGGAGTCAAAGTGGGTGGAGCAACAGGGCTGGCTTCTACATGCACGGATCCCTTGTACATTTCTCCATCCTCCAATCAGGTAAGCAAGAGGCAGTGTCGGAGTTCAAGGACACACCCCAGCCTTACAAAAAAGCAAGAAAAAGCAGGGCATTTGAGAGGCCTAGTCTGAGGATGGAGACATGTCCTGGAAAGAACACAGAGGCATATGGAGAAGCCATAGAGCACAGCCTCCAACATTTCTCCCATGGGAAAAGGGACATCCTATTCCGCAATAATAATAATAATGTTATTTTTTTATATCCCGCCCATATGACTGGGTTGCCCCAGCCACTCTGGGCAGCTTCCAACATATGTAAAGCATTACAGTAATACCTCGGGTTGAATACGCTTCAGGTTGAGTCTTTTTGGGTTGCGCTCTGCAGCGACCCAGAAGTAACGGAACACTTTACTTCTGGGTTTCACCACTCGCGCATGCGCAGGCGCTTAAAATGACGTCACACACGTGCAGAAGAGGCGAATTGCGACCCGCGCACGGGCAGAAGCGGGTTGCGTTCGCTTCAGGATGCGAACGGGGCTCCGGAACGGATCCCATTCGCATCCAGAGGTACCACTGTAAATGTTTAAAAACTTCCCTATGCAGGGCTGCCTTCAGGTGTCTTCTAAAGGTTGCATAGTTACTTATCTCAGGGTTCGCGCAACTCCATGCCCTCCAATATTTCTCCGATGAAAATAGGGACGTCCTAAGGAAAAGTGGGACATTCTGGGATCAAATCAGAAACTGGGACAGCATCTGTAAATCTGGGACTGTCCCTGGAAAATAGGGATACTTGGAGGGTCTGATAGAGGGCCATATCAAGAGGCCTGGGGAGGGGCGCTGCACCCTCCCCCTGGCCTGAGGTTCCTCACCCTTCATTTAAATCCATGCATATCTATGAACATATGGGGAAGTTATGCATACCTGGGCCCTCTCTTGCTCTTTCTTTTCTGCTGACTCACTTCTCCTCCAGAAACTTGCATGTACCCCGACCTCTTCTATGCACCGTCATACCACATAAGCAATGGGACGGCACTTACAACTTTGAACTTTTGTGCCACACAACCACCAGATCCACAGCACTGCGGAGCATCAACTGTTCCGCTAAAGAACACCCTGGTTAGGAAAATCTTCAATCTACACTGTTTGGGTGACCAGTGACCAGCAAGCTTTTTGGGGGGCGGGGCAGAGAATGAGGGGGGTGGTCGTGGCACATGATTGACACATTCCCAACCCTAAATGAGAACAGTTACAAATCTCTGCCGGCTGCTGCTGCACTTTCTTCCACATCTCTCTGGCTCTCCACTCGCTTTCTAAAACTTTTAGTTAATCCCTTAAAACAAGAGTAAAACTTTAACGGAGTGAGCTGCTTACTGTTTTACATAAATAATCCACTCAAAGACCTGGTAAAGGGGAGAGCCAGTAAGATTCCCTGGCAAAAGTGAGAAGAGAACATTATTTGACCTGTGGCTGCTTCTGAAGTTTTCCTCCTTCACCAAAGAGTGGATTCCTCTTGCAGGATTGAAGAATAAACACCAAAAGAAGCCTGAGTAGTACATGGTGACTGTGAGAGAGAAGACGCACAGACTTCTAGCAAGTGTGTGGCTCCATTCCCAGACTGGCAGAAGACCCACAGCTTCCCGGAGAGATAATTTGAGCCATTTTTGATCCAAAACGATCCCGCCGTCCTGTTGAAAGCTGTTTGTTAGGTAAATTAAGACACTCCCTTTAGCGAGACGATTTTGTTTGTCTCCTCCACAAGCGAGAGAGCCATCGCCTCCAAAGGTCCTGCGGTCACAACCAGGCTCATATTAAACCAAATCTTTCCAGCTGCGGCGGATTTGCTAAGCTGATCTGCCTTAATTTTCCCACGACAGGGTTTTGAATCTTGCCTTAACGCCGAGAGAATTTGCTTTTTGGGCTCGCAAGGTCTATCTGCCTGTCCATCGCTCCATCGATCTACACAAGCCGCCTGCAACTCCCCAAAGCAAGGAATCTCTCAGAACGCCATGACTTTTGCAGAGTTCCTGGACCAAGTCGGAGGCATGGGCCGCTTCCAGTTTATCCACACCATGCTTCTGTCCATCCCCATTGTGCTGATGGCAGGTCACAACCTTCTCCAGAACTTCACCGCTGCCATCCCAGGACATCGCTGCCAGATCCACATCTCCACCAACAGCAGTGGGTACCCCAACACCACTTGGCCTCTGGAAGCCAGCGACCTGCTCAGAGTTAGTATCCCCATGAACAGCAAAGAGGAGCCGGAAAAGTGTTGGCGTTTTGTCCATCCCCAGTGGCATCTCCTTGACGCCAATTCCACCAAGGCAAACCTGACTGAGGCGGAAACTGAGCTGTGTGCTGATGGATGGGTGTATGATACGACCACATACACTTCCACCATTGTCAGCAAGGTGAGAGGGGAAGAGGGGAAAGGCTAGCTTGGAGGAATGGAAAAGTCTGAAAGGGAGCAGGGACGTAAGGGAGCATATTATATGCCAAATGAATGCATATTGATGGAGGGCAATGTTGCTCAAACTTGGGTTCCTCAGCTGTTGTTGGACTACAACTCCCATCACCCTTAGCTAGCAGAACCAGTGGTCAGGAATGATGGGAGCTGTAGTCCAACAACAGCTACAGACCTAAGTTTGAGAAACACTGATGCAGGGATTTAGTCTGAGCAGTTCTGGAGTGGTTTCCACTGCTGCATCTGAGGGTTTCAGATAACTGCACCAGAAATGGGAATGGGAGCAGAAATCACCACCCTTCGCATGTGCGCTCGAGGTCAGGAAGGGAAATCATGTAAGCAAATTGCTACTGTTGGGTTTATTCGGTCCACAAATGTTACATAAATAATTACATTGTTTTCTGCATTGTTTCTGACATCCCCCTTCCGCTGAAATGCATGGAAGTTCGTTATATAGCCATTTACGCAATTAATTATGTTGGTTTCGGCCGCAGCAGATAGTGAGACAAATAGCACTGGTTTCAGCAGAAGCCGAGCTGCAGCAGGACAGAAACACTGCTGATTGCGAGGAATATGGAATGGGACGGAAATGTCTGCCTCCTTACATCCTTAGTTGGAGTTTGGAAAGCAATAATAACAGCATAGCAATGTAGGTGTCTTATGCACAGTTGGACCACACTGATTGGCTGTGGCTCTCCAGGGTTTCAGGCAAGGAACTTCCCAAGCTTTCCCCAGAGACGTTATTTGAACCCAGGACCTTTTGCATGCAAAGCAGATGCTTTACCACTGAGCTACAGCGCTTCTCCCCCCCTTTTTTTAAAGAAAAGGGTAAGGTCTTCATGGTTCTTCAGAATGGCCAATGGTCAGGAATGATGGGTGTTGTAGTCTAGAGGAATAGTCTGAAGGCCACCTCTGTGTCAATTGCTGAGCTCCTTTGGAGAGGCCTTCTAGGTTTGAGACTGTCCATAAAGTACATCACATTATTTTTAAATGCCTTTTGAAAGCCTCGCTGTTTCCTCACTTGTCGCTGTGTAGCTTTGCTTTAACCATTGTTCAACTCCCCCTAAGGTGATAACTTTGCTATTCCCCTCCTCTCCTCTTGATGTAAACTTTTCGGGTGGTCCCTTCCCGTCTTGTTTAAGGGCTAAACAGGAGCCAGTGTGGGATTGGGGCTGGAGGAGTGGTCTTTTCCAGCTATGTTGGCGATTGAATTTGGGGCAGTCTGCACATGCTCCGACCCTTCTCTCAGTCAGCGCCAATGTTCACTGGGTGGCCTTGGGCCAGTCGCTGTTTGTCAGCCCGACCTACCTCACAAGGTTGTTGCAAGGTTAAAATGGGGTGCCTTGAGCTCCTTGGAGGAATGATGGGATGTAAATGTAATTAAGAAAGAAGTTGTTCTCATTTTACAAATAGGAAACTGAGGCGGGGAAGAAAGATGGGGTGAGGTGGGAATAGATAGGTAGATAGATTTGTGCATCAGAAATGAGAATGGTAGGATTTAAATCTGGAGCCAAGCCCAATATAATCTGTCCAGAGAGCCAAATGTTATTTTATTTATTACTCCATTTATATCCCATCTTCCAAGGAGCTCAAGGTGGTGGTCCTGGTTCCCCCCCTCCCCATTTTTATCTGCACATCAGCCCTGTGAGGAAGGCTGGGCTGAAAGACATGCGCCTGGCCCAAAGCCATTCATGTCTGAGCGAGGTCTCCCAAGCCCCAGCCCATATCTCTCACTACTGCACCACTACGGAGCAGGTGATAGCCGAGAGCCTCCACTGCTGGATCTGATGAAATCCAGTCCATCAACCTGTGTTCTTGATCGTTTGGAAAGCCCTCAAGCAGGGCAGGCAGTACTCAGTGGTACATTGCTCCTCTACATGGAGGCTCTGTTCTATCTTGAATAATCATAATAAGTAATTGGCCATCTCCATGCATTTCTGTAAGTGGATGAGAAATCTCTGTGTGTGTGTGCCTTACAGGGTTTTGTGGGCTTCAGCTTCCTTCAGCCCAGAGCGTAGAAGAACAATTGTTTCAGAGCCCTCCAGGTGTGGTGGTGGGGGCACCTGTATCCCTCCAATTGGACTACAAATCCCATAAGCCCCAGCCGGCATGGCCAATGATCAGGGACGATGGGAGCTTAGCAACATCTGGAGGGCCACTGATACCCCACTTCTGCCCCGCAAGGAAGAGGGAGAAGGTGGGAGAGAGAGGGAAAGTGAGCCTTTGGGACTTTCCAGCAAACAAGGGGTTCAGCCACAGGATCCGCATGGGGTGTTTGCGTCCGGTGGATAAACAGGGTGGTAATTGACAGCCCTGCTGGGAAGAGAATAATTCAAAACCAGCAGGCACTGCTGCTGGCAGTGATCTTGAGCCAAGGGAGCAGCTGGTTTTTCAGGAGACAGCAAAAAATTTTGTCCTACATTCTAGTCCTTCAGCTCCCCCTTCATCCTTGTCGTGTTATAACAAGCCACAGGGGTGGGAAGGTGGGTGCTGGAGGCGATTCTGTGCTCTGCCAGGCCTTCTTATAAAAACAGATAGATGTGCAGGCAATCCAGCCAGACTCAGCATTCATTCAGCCTTGTATCTGGGTAGCTTTGCACACCAAAGTTTGTTCTGTACAGAAATCAAAAGCACACAAGCAAAGAACCTGCACAAGCAATGCTGACACCAAACCCTACATATAGTAAGTAAAATAGAAACATCGCCACCCGACCCCACCCCCACCCATCTTCCCCCCTCCACCTCTTTCTCCCTTTTCTTCCTAATGTCTCAACAAACGAAACTGATTTGTAAAAATGTTACATGGGGGAAAAAATACGAGAGACATTGCAAACACTTTCGTAAATCGAGAAAATCTTTAATAAAAAAAGAGAAAAAGAAGAAGAAGCAAAGGGTCCCATTGCCTGTCGAGGGTGCAACTGCAACAATCCTGGGTGCAATTGCAAGCTTAGCCCCTCCCAAACTCACGGCTCTGTGGCCCAGGATGCTCCCCTCAAGCTTCTGTCCCCTGACCCAATCTCCTTCTCCTACAACAGTGGGATCTGGTCTGTGAGCGACGGAAGCTTCGGGATATGGCCCAATCGATCTACATGGCTGGCGTGCTGGTTGGAGCAGTGGTCCTTGGGGGGTTATCCGATAGGTAAGCCAAATTCGCTTTTTGTGATAAAACAGACACCTTAAACAAGACTTGAAGGTAAAGAAATCTTGGCAACAGTTGGAGATAAGTAAATCTTGGCAACGGTTGAACTACCCTTGAGCCCAAGAGAGGGTTTAGTCCTTTTTCTTTCAAAACGTATGTTCACTTCTAATTGGTTTACAAAAAGCATGCTCCTATCTACTAGCTGCACCAGGGCAACCGATAGTTCTGAACAGAGTTTATCAATTCACTACCCTTCTGTCTCATACAAAATGTTGCTTTTCTGCTATCTGCCACATGAAGACTTGTCTGGGTCAGGAGAATTTATTGTCCTCTTGACTTGGAAGTTTCTGCTTTGGAAGGTCGACAACTTCCTGCCAGGTAATGAGTGAAAGGGCGCTGCTTTGCATAGCAGAAATGCATCTTCTGCTCACTAACTGGGGGTGCAGGGACACAAGAAAACGGATTTTTCAATTCTTAAAATGAACACTCGTTGCATTAAGTGTGGAAAACAGATATATAAACGTTTCCCAACTAACTAACACACCTGCATCTGGTTTTAGTTTCAAGGTTTTAATTAGCAAGCAGACAGTTAAACGAGGGAAAAGAGACAGAGGATATAAGCATAGGTTTGTGTGTGCTCTGGGTTCTGGCATACTTCCTGGGCCACAACATTCACCTGGGTCCCAGGTCACAACACCCAGGCGTCAGCTTGAAGTCACCACATTCCCACAGTCTCAGTCAAAGAATAACCAACCAACTGCCAACTGCCACCTCATTTCTCCGATACCACTTATTCTTATATTATAATACAATATAAGGCAAATACAATACAATACAAATACTAACAAGTTGGGTGGTACAGCCTGCTTGTGGGTTGGCACTGTTGGGAGAGAAAGCTGGAGACAAGATGGAGTTCCGGGGAATCCAAATAATATCATCCACGTTATTAATTAGCTTTAGGATGTCCCAAGGAATCTTAGTCAATTAATCAACTAAATGTTTGCATATCTTATGAGGAGCAATTTTTATCCCGCTCTTTAACTGGAGCTGCTTAAATGACTAGTAATAAGGCAGTCCCTGCCCTCAAGCAGTTTACAGTTTTAAAAGATGTTCATTTTATTTATTTAGTAAATCTGGTAGTGTATTTTGCCCCAGGCTACCCAAAGTGACTTGCAACCAACCAACCAACCAGCCACACACACACACACACACACGCACCCCATATGGATACATTAAAACCAAGGGGGGAAGGGAAAAAAATACATTAAAAACATCTTGCCCATTTCTAAACGGCCAAAGATAGTTAAATGCCAAAGGCCTGGGAGAAGATATATAATGAAGGTGCCAGGCGTGCCTCCATGGGGAGAGCATTCCATAAATGGGGAGCCACCACAAAAAGGCCTGTTCTCGTGTTGCTACCCTCAGGACCTCTTGGAGAGGAGGCACAAGACGAAGGGCCTCAGGTGATGACCACAGAGTCCAGGTCGGTTTATATGGGGAGAGGCAGTCTTTGAGGTACTATGGTCCTGAGTCATTTATGAATTTATAGGTCAAAACCAGCACTTTGAATTGGGCCCAGAAATTAATGGGTAGCCAGTGCGATTGGATCAGGGTTTGTGTAATATGCTCAAACCGTTTTGCCACGGTGAGATGGCATAAAATGTAAAGCAGCCATCTTCTCCCCCATACAATGTCAACAGTTTTGAACCAGCACAGCAAGTACCACTTGAAACAGTCTAAAAACCGGCACGATCAGAGGAATCTGTTGGGCAACCTCAATAAAAACTCACCCCCATGAATAGGAGGCAGAGATGGGGGTTCAATTCAATTCAGTTGTCCTGGAGGGAGAATGGAGAGGGGTGTCTGCAAGTGTGTGTAGAAATCAGCCTACTCTACAAAGGTAGCATTCTTTGCTCCACCCACTTCCACCTGTGGCCACACCCACCCCAACACCACCAATGCCTTGGTATTCCAGCTGTTTTTGCTTCTCTGTGCCTGCAGGTACGGCCGCAAGCCTCTCCTCATTTGGTCGTTTATGCAAATGGCAGTGATGGGGACCTGTGCGGCCTTTTCGCCCAACTTTATCTCCTACTGCATCTTCCGGTTCCTGAGTGGCATGGCGCTCTCTGGATTTGGCCTTAGCATTGCCTGTTTGGGTAAGAGCGGAGCTAGTGGTGCTGGCTGGGAACTTTTGTGCAATGTAGGGATTTATATGAACATTCTGTATTCGATGCATTAATGGAGGATATGTCTGTCAATAATTAGTAGCAAAGCAGCCTAGACCAAGGCCAGCCAGTTGTGTGGACACTTCTCAAAGTACAGTGATACCTCAGGTTACATACGCTTCAGGTTACAGACTCCGCTAACCCAGAAATAGTGCTTCAGTTTAAGAACTTTGCTTCAGGATGAGAACAGAAATCGTGCTCTGGCGGCGCGGTGGCAGCAGGAGGCCCCATTAACTAAGTGGTGCTTCAGGTTAAGAACAGTTTCAGGTTAATTACGGACCTCCGGAACAAATTAAGTACTTAACCTGAGGTACCACAGTAAACAGAGGAGTTTGGCCACAGGACACTCTTCATTTGGCCTAAATCAGGCTTCCTCAAACTCAGCCCTCCAGATGTTTATGGCCTACAACTCCCATGATCCCTAGCTAGCAGGACCAGTGGTTAGGGTTGATGGGAATTGTAGTCTCAAAATATCTGGAGGGCCGAGTTTGAGGAAGCCTGGCCTAGATGGTATTTTGTTGGCTACCTTGGACTAGGGAGTTGGTGGAACTGAGGCAGATAGCGGTGACAATAGCTGAAGCTCTAGCCCTAATACACAAAATGAAAACTGACAAATTGCTAGGTTTGGATGGCATCCACCCAACAGTTCTCAAAGAACTCAAATGTGAGATTGCTGATATTTTAAACAGAAATATGTAACTGGTGCCTCAGATCCACCAGAGGATTTGAGAAGTAGCTAAGGCAACATCAATTTTTATAAAGGGATTCAGGAGGGAACCTGGAAATGACGGGCCAGTTCATTTAATGTTGGTCCTAGGATAACTGGTGGAAATTTTGGTTAAAGATAAAATAGCCAAACATACAGAGGAACAAGCCTTGCTGAAGCAGAGTCAGCATGGCTTCTGCAAGGACAAGTCCTGTCTCACTGGCACTCTTTGAGTGTGTCAACAAGCATATAGATAGATGTGATCCAGTTGACACAGTGTTCTTAGACTTTCAAAAAGCTTTTGACAAGGTACCGCACCAAAAACTCCTGAGAAAGCATAGCAGCATGGAATAAAAGGAGAGGCCCTTTTGTGGATCAGGAATAAATGGAAAGTTCTCCAAATGGATGGAGAGATGCAGAAAGTGGGGTCTCCCAAGGCTGATTATTGGAACCTGTGCTTTTTTTGCTTGTCCATAAATGATCTATAGTTAGGGGGGAACAGTGAGGTGGTCTGGCTTGCTGGTGAGACGATATTATTCAGGGTCATTAAAAGAAAGAGAGATTGTGAAGAGTTCCAAAAGAACCTCCCCAAGTTGAGTGAATGGGCAATAAAATGGCAAATGCAATTCAGTGTATACAAGTGTAAAGTGATGCATGTCAAGGTAAAAAAATTATTAATTTCACATACATTCTTATGGGGTCTGAACTGGCAGTGACTGACCAGGACTGGAACCGTAGAGGTCCTAGTGGATAGCTCAATGAAGTTGTTGACCCAGTGTGTGGCCACTGTGATAAAGGCAAATCCCATGCTAGGGATCATTATGGAAGGAACTGAAAACCAACCTGTGACTATCATAATGCAGTTAGCGACTGTGTTTGAAATTAAACATTAGGGAGAACTTCCTGATGGCAAGAGCTGTTCAACACTGGAACAGACTACCTCGGAAGCTCATAGACTCTCCTCTCTTCCTATGTCCTTATGGCAATGTTGTCCTAGATGAGCCAATCTTCTGATGCAGTAGTGGGAAAAGTTCAGTACAAAATGGTAGGCAAGTATTACAGGGGTTGCCAGCCTGGTGACCATGGGCACCAGTGTGCCCACCAGTACCTCCTATCTTGCCCATGAAATATCTCAATGAATATCCTTTTAAAAACCTGCAGTTTGCAGAGACTGTTTTCTCTTCCTGCTGTTTCTCAGTTTGCACTGACTTGGTTTCTTCTCCACGCCTGGCCTCATGGCAGCTATTTTGTCAAAGGCACCCACGACACTTTCTCAGAATTCCAAATCTACCACTTGCCCGAGAAAGGTCGGCAACTCCCGATGCAGGGTCTAAATTTCATACCAGAAGGCCCAGACGGATGATCTGTCGGGTGTGAGTAGCAAGGCAAAAACCTGAAAGTGTTTTCCTTTCCCTTCCAGTTGTGGAGTGGATTCCCACCAAGTACCGCACCATCACCATTGCGGTCACTGGCTTCGTGTACACGCTGGGCCAGATCCTGCTGGCTGGCTTGGCCTACGGCATCCCGGACTGGCAATGGCTGCAGCTGACTTTCTCGGTGCCCTTCTTTGTCTTTCTCCTCTACTCTTGGTATGTTGTGCTGCTCAGGTGGGACCCCTCGTCCTCCTTGGGGTGCTGTGTTGTGATATGAAGAGATGCTGGAATGCTGTTTTTCAAATAAATAAGCTTGATATATATAACAAAACCGGGACGCAGGTGGCGCTGTGGGTGAAATCACAGAGCCTAGGACTTGCCAATCAGAAGGTCGGTGGTTCGAATCCCCATGATGGGGTGAGCTCCCATTGCTCAGTCCCTGCTCGTGCCAACCTAGCAGTTCAAAAGCACGTCAAAGTGCAAGTAGATAAATAGGTACCACTCCGGCGGGAAGGTAAATGACGTTTCCATGCGCTGCTCTGGTTCACCAGAAGCGGCTTAGCCATGCTTGCCACATGACCCGGAAGCTGTACGCCGGCTCCCTCGGCCAGTAAAGCGAGATGAGCGCCGCAACCCCAGAGTCGGTCACGACTGGACCTAATGGTCAGGGGTCCCTTTACCTTTACCTTATATAACAAAACAATTGAAATGTATCCTGCCCTTGGCCTTACGCTCTCACCTGCTCAAGATTACCCCAATGATGACCTCTTGGTCTTTCTATTGACAGCTGCCCATATGGAGATAGCCAGATGTTGAAAAACTGGCACTGGGCTTAATATCGATTTGTGGTACACCAGTGTATGGTCAATAGAACTGGCTGAGCAATCGACGTGTCAAGTCAGAGCAGCAAAGGGCAAGCAGGATCCCTATTCCTTTTATAACATATGGCAAATGTTTACCGAATGCATAAATTGTTCGGACTGTGGCAGGAATACACCCTACGCTCATGGAGAAAATGTGGCGTGATCTTTTAGAGTGATCAAACGAAATTTTATTACACAGCATGACAAAAGTCTGTAATTTTATCAGGACAAGTCATTTGTTGTTTACTTTTGTAACAATTGTTTCCGCAAAAGGTGTTTTCTGTACCATGAAAAATGAATAAAAACATTTTTAAAAAAGACAAAAAATGACCACAGACAGAGAACTGGATTAGAATGAGAAAACAGGATCAATTCAAATGTTTGCAAGCAAATTCAAGTTAGGATTCTTTTCTTCATTTTCTTTAATCGAATTCTCCCTCGAGAAAACAACAACAAAAGGATTCAGTTCCGTTTTACCACCTGAAGGTTTGTGGATGGATTTTACTGTTGGCCGAGATGACGAGTCTTGGCTTCTTTGGCACAGGTGGTTTGCAGAGTCAGCTCGCTGGCTGCTTCTTTCGGGGAAGGCAAGCACAGCTGTCAAGGTCCTCCAGAGGGTTGCCCGGGTCAATGGCAAGGAGGAAGCTGGAGCCAGCATCACCACAGAGGTATGAAGCCGGTGGAGGGAGGTGGCTCTCCATATCCGGGTGGCTGTAAATCCAGCTGACTCTTTGTAGAAAACAGAAGTCTTGGGAACTTCTGGAGAGCAAAGCCTGCTAGAATCAGGGTGCCTGCTGGTGAACTTGATATGCAGCATTTACACTGATTTGCTTGCACAAAGCTTACACAGAAGTTAGATTATGGGCTCCTCTAGACATCCTTTTTATTGTGCATTCATGATGATTTGGTCCTGTTGATAGAATCGTGGCAATTATGTGCGGTTCAACTTGTATTTGCTCCTGCAAAACTTTTGGGGCAAGTCATACTGACCTGCAAGTTGCTGCTGAAATCCTGTAACAAATCTTCCAGGTGTGTATGGGGGGGGGAGAGTTGCCCAGCTTTAGTTGTGTTATTCTGCACATGTGTCCCTCCAGACAGCCATAACACAGTAATGTCACGGAAGCTCTTTACCAACACACTCACTTCCCTCACAAATTTGGACTTTATTTGAGATATGAGGAATACAGTGAGGAAATGCAGAATGGAAGGTGTGGGATCACATTTGCTTGACACAATAGCAACCAAGTTCCCTGCAGGCAAATCAGTGTAAATTCTCAATAGTCGAACTTTGTGGGTGGGGAGAATTAGGATAAATGCTCAATAAACAGACTATCTGGAAATTCCCGCTTTCACTGAAGGGAAGCTGCCTGTGTAAAACAGGCCCTAGAACTTCCTGTCTCCTAATGTTAACCCAAATTTCCCTGGGGTAAATCACACGATCCATTCTCACCAAAATCTAGTTTTGTGCTGTGTATTGATTGTGCTTTTTAGGAGGAAGAGCAGCAGCTGATGCTGTCAGCCTTCCCCAGCCTTGTGCCCTCCTCATGTTGTTGGACTACAACTCCCATCATCCCTGACTGGCAGAGGCTCATTGGAGTTGTAGTCCAATGATGTCTCAAGGTCTCAGGCTCGGAAAGGGTGTTTAAGGACATGGGCGTAGCTGGGGGACAGAGGGGCAGCTGCTCTCCTCCCTAAATAAAGCAAATAAATAAAAATACTTAACTAACTGACCAATTACATCACCAGTTATGTCTGTTCTGCTTTCCCAACATAATGCCTACCCCCCCTCTAAAATAAATCCTGGCTACGCCCATGCTTAGGGACATCACTGGAGCTCAGCCACCTGTTTTTACACAGCCACCTCCTGCCTCTCCTCTCCCCACAGGTTCTGCTTTCCAACATGGAGAAAGAACTGTCCACAGCCAAGGCCTCTTACACCATCTCTGACCTGGTGCGCACACCAGCCATCCGGCGCATTTTCTGCTGCCTCTCCATAGTGTGGTGAGAGAACTTGTTTCATCTGAGCAGACTCAGGAAGGAGAGAGTTCCATTCCAACTTTGGGAACTGGAGGAAACGGAGGTTTAGGCACTGCCTGACAATGTGGCCCATTATCAAAGCAAAGACAGCAATACTTATTGCTGTAAAATAGGGATGGGGGACATCAAGCCCTGGGGTCAGATGTGACCCTACAAATCTTTCTATCTGGCCCTTAAGAGTCTCCCTCCTGAACCACACCTCTTACCAGCCTGGTTTTGCACCCTCTTAGAGTGTTTTGGCCTGGCTTGGAAACATGTCCTTGCTTCTTGCTTGCCTGGATGGAGGATGCAGCAGGATGATTGAGCATGTGCAATGAAATATACTCAGAGTCCTGCAGTGATTTCATGCTCTTTATTGCAGCTTGTAAAACAGTGATGAATCCCACCCCCCAAACCTCAGGCTTTTATATACATTCTTTACACAACGAGTCCCATCTGATTGGCTGATTCTGCTTCTCTCCTGGAGCCTGATTGGACCGCTACTCAGGGCCAATCAGTTGTTGCATTCTATGATCCTACCAGCCTAATAGGCTGATTAGCTTCCTCCTGGGGTTTGATTGGGCTGCTGCTGCAAGCCAATCAGTTGTTGCATTCTAGGATCCTACTTGCCTATTCTAGGATCCATGCTTAGTACATAACATGCAGAAACTAGTCTACTAAACAAAGGCAACATTTTCCTTCATTTCTCTGCCCACCCTTGCCTATGACCCTGTGCATCACTGGTACATGGACCCCAGAAAGTTGTGTGGAAAGCTGCTATTATTATTATTATTATTATTATTATTATTATTATTATTATTATTAAAATTTGTATACTGGCCTTTATATACTTCCCTATGTATACCACAGGTCTTAGGGCTGGACATCATAACAGAAAACTATATTGTTTGGTTCAACTCTTGTTCATAGAAGAAGAAGAGTTTGGATTTGATATCCCGCCTTTCACTCCCTTTAAGGAGTCTCAAAGCGGCTAACATTCTCCTTTCCCTTCCTCCCCCACAACAAACACTCTGTGGGGTGAGTGGGGCTGAGAGAAGTGTGACTGGCCCAAGGTCACCCAGCAGCTGCATGTGGAGGAGCGGAGACACGAACCCGGTTCCCCAGATTACTAGACTACCGCTCTTAACCACTACACCATACTGGCTCTCTCTGAACTATTACATCTCCAGCAAAATCCACTTGCTGTACCTTAGATCTGAGCTGTGTAATAGCTCTGACTGAGCAATCTTTATGTGCGTTAAAATTGCTCAGGACGAGCCTTATAAAGATTTCTCCTTTGAACTAGCAGCTCAGGTCTTGAAAGGCCAGCTGAAGGTCTAAGATTTGCAAAACAAGGAGCTGCTTTGGAATATAGTCACTGAAGCTAGTTGGTTCACTGGTTCACTGAAGCTACCGGAAGTCCCCACTGGTTGGGGAAAGGAGCACAGACCCCTTTCTCCTCCGTGGAAGGAAAACGTGAAGGTTCATGGAAATGTCAAAGGTTACAGAATTTGTTTGATTATTTAAGAGACAGAAAACCAAGATTTTCTGGAATAAATGCTCCCCTTTCATTTAATTTATTAGTATTAGTATTATTAATTTATTACTTAAAGCCCACCCACCCAACTGGGTTGCCCTGGCCACTTTGGGTGGCTTCCAGCAGAATATAAAAACACCATGAGACATAAAACGTTAAAAACTTCCCGATACAGGGCTGCTTTCAGATGTCTTCGGAAAGTTGTGTAATTATTTGTTTGACATCTAATGGCAGGGTGTTCCACAGGGCAGGCGCCATAAATGGGAAGCTACAGTGTAGAGATTGATTTGTTAAAGACTCGTTAAAATAGTTAATGTTTTCTGTTAGGAAGACTTTTCCAAAAGCATCCCATAAAGTATCAATTCATTTATTTATTTATTCAGCCAAGGAGGTCCCAAGAGTAGCTTACGTACGCTCTGTAAAAATAAGGCCTTTGCTGCCTGTAGGCTTACTGTTATGTATTGAAGTTCTCACCCTGGGCCAGCAGGGGGATACTGTAGATAGTTATGCAAATAAGGGATTGAAAGTGACGTTCAGTGATTGGATAGTTTTAGAAAATTGTTACAGTTACATTGTACTGGAGCTCTATATATAAGCAGGCTGACTGAACCCTTCAGTTCAGTTCTGTTCTGGCCTGTGAATAAACAAGAGCTGTTTGAAGAATCGCTGTGTCGTCTGATATGTTCACCCACAACTTAACACTTATAGTCTAAGAAACATGACAAAAGCAAAAAAGTGATGAGGAGGGAAAGGGAAGGCAAGCAAGTTCGGGCTCCAGTTCCTAAAGTTGCATAACGTAATGACCCACTGGAATGAAACAGTCCAGGGAGAGGAACTCAATGGAGTTGGTCACTCAAGAATTGATGAAGTAGCCCTGCTTCGCTGCAGCCTGAGGAAATGGCTGCTGTCAGGTGACAGTTGAGAGCAGGAGGAGCCTCTTCTCACACCTTCTTGAGTCTTGCCTTGTCTCTATCTTCACGTCAGGTTCTCAGTCAGCTTCTCCTACTACGGGCTGGCCATGGACCTCCAGAATTTTGGTGTCAGCATCTACCTCATCCAGGTCATCTTTGGGGCCGTTGACTTCCCAGCCAAGGTGATTGTGACCATTACCATGAGCTACATTGGGAGGAGGATCAGCCTCGCATCCTTCCTCATCCTGGCCGGCATCATCATCATCATCAACATCTTTGTGCCCACAGGTGAGTGTTGGCTCACTTTCCGCCAGGCCTCACCTTTCACCTTCAGATACACTGCAAGGTGTCCAGCTGGAGACATTTTGGCACAGGCTGAAAGCCCAAAGAGTACCATCTCCCACAGATATGCTGCGCCTCTGATCTCCTTCATTTCCGAGATCTCCACAAAGCTAAATGTTGTTGTCACTCTCACAAAGCACGGGGTCCCTTCCAACTCTACAATTCTGTGATTCCGATTTATTATCAGCACTGCAGCCATTGAGTGGCGGTGCCTCTGCATCAATATTACAGTCACAGCAAGTTTATAGACCCAAAGCACAATCTTTTCTTTTCTTTTTTTTAAATAATTTTTATTAATTTTCCAAACAAGTTTTATACAGTCAACAAATTATTTTACACTCATGCTTCAATTTTTGACTTCCCTCAGTTTCTCTGTCAATCTTTCGAAAAATTTCTATTTATTGACACATTTCTAAACATGATATTGCCTTTCCCCACTCCTTTTCCTCTTACTCTCTTTTTTGCAGTATTTCTTACTATTTCACAGAGTCTCTTCAAAACCAACAAGCGTTGTCTGTGTAACCGAAGCACAATCTTTTCGAACAGGTATAAGGAACCTCAGACCAAGGGGCTGAATGCGGCCCTCAAGACCTCCCTATCTGGCCCTCTGGAACTCTTTCTGGGCTACAGTTCCTCCCCAGCCACATCTTCCTTGAGTGTTTTGGCTGGAAATGTGTCCTTGAGCTCTGATAATGCTTCTTACTTGCATGGGTGGAGGACACGGGTGGGTGGGCCAATTCATTAGGAGAAATCAGCACTAAAATGTAGGAGAATTTCTGTGAGGATAAACATTAAAATCGCAAATTGCTGCAGAAATGTGGAGAGCCGAGTTTAAGACTGGAAAAAAAATGAGAAACCAATGTGTTAGTCTGTTAATTATTCTTGACAAATCTGCACATCAACCCTATAGAAAGCGGGGAGGGGGAGGGAGTTCCTCAGCTGCGCACTTTGTTCATGCCACACACTCTCTGACCCTTTCCCCCAAAGATTTGCAGACAATCCGGACAACGCTGGCCGTCATTGGCAAGGGGTGCTTGGCAGCGGCCTTCAACTGCACCTTCCTTTTCACGACGGAACTCTACCCCACACCTGTCAGGTGAGGAGCTGCTTTTCAACACCATTTCCCCCTTGTTTACCCGCTTCTGGGGCTCCTGTGGAAATGGAGGTGGCTTTAAAGCAGGGGTCTCCAACCTGGGACCTGTGGGCACTAAGGTGAGCCCCTCGCTACCTCCTAGGGTGCCCTTGAACGATCTCAATAAATACCTGTCATTGAAATTATACTCAATATTGATCCAAGGGAAAGGATTTGCTGAATCAATAAATTAGAAATTGGAATACAGAAAGGGGAGGTATGAGGAAGTCGGGGAAGTAAGTTACAAGAAAATAAGGGATAGAAAGTATACCTGTTTTTTTTATTATTATTCTTGTCTGTTTCTATTTTTGTATTTTTGTACTTTTGTTTTGTTATGTCTCTATATAATTTTTGAAATTTTAATAAAAAGTTTTTTTTAAAAAAAAAATATTGATCCAGAGCAGACTGCAATGTATAGTTAACAGAGTAAAAACTTAAACATATTGCAGGATTAAAAAAAAATAGACCAGAGGCATTTCATCCAGCAGAGCTTTACTGCTACTGAAGGCAAACGAGCATAATGGTCACAAATCCAATACATTCAGGATTGGCCCTGTCCATAAGAAATCCAGTTGCAGCAGACTTAACTTAAATTTACAATAACTTATAATAAGAAAGAGAGAGAGAGAGAGAGAGAGAGAGAGAGAGAGAGAGAGAGAGAGAATGAAACCCAGGATCCTCCTATTATAGTCAGCATGACCTTGACTGAAGAGATAACAAAACCAGTTTAAGCCGGCTGTACTCAGCTTCTCAGAAGGAATAACCCAAACATCAGGATCCTCCTGCTTTTTTCTTTCACACAGAGAAGCTTCCAGAACCCTCTTGAATTAAGTAGAATAGGAAAGATCTCTACACATCAGCTCAATGCTTTCTGCACTAAGAAATGCAAACTGACAAAAAGCCTGAATGCACAAGAGGCTGGGTTTGCTCTTCCTAGAAGGAACATGCCCCCTCAGCAGAGCTGGCCTGTCCATGGGGCATGGATAGGTGGTAGCCACAGGATGGCAGACTCTAGATGGCTTAGAGGTGTGCCACAGCTGCTGTACAGCCATTGGCGGCTATCGCACGGCAGGTGCCCTTTTCTTGAGGTTTGCCAGAGATCCCTTGACCCAGCCGTATCTCTTGCCTGCTCTTCCTACCCTGCCCCCCCCATCCTAGGCAGACGGGGCTCGGTTTTGGCAGCACCATGGCCCGGGTGGGAGGCATCATCGCCCCATTGGCCAAGATGATGGAGGACTACTCTGCCGCCCTGCCGCCAATCATGTACGGAGCAGCTCCCATCCTTTCTGGCATCATCGCTTGCTTTCTGCCCGAAACCCTTAATGTCCCCCTTCCAGATACCATTGAAGAAGTAGAGAACAGGTAAGTGACTCTGTTATTTGTGGCAAATACACTTTTATTTATTTCATTGTACTAATATTCATACAGATATTATTTGTTGCAAAGTATTTAATTACATTTATATACTGCCCTTTGTCTGAATGTTGTGGGTGGTTTACAACATAAAAATACAAAATATATACAAAAAACCCCCAAGAGCCATAACCTCCCCTCCCACACACTTTTAAAAGGCTGTGTATTCTTTAATCAGCCAAATGCCTGGTTATAAAGAAACATTTTGGCCTGGTGCCTAAAGATATGCAATATCTTCCCTGGGGAGAGTATTCCATAAATGGGGAGCCACCACAGAAAATGCCCGTTTGCGTGTTGCCACCCTCCCAATTTCTTGTGAAGGGGGCACATGAAGAAAGGCCTCGGATAGTGATTGCAGGGTCCAGGTTGGTTAATAGGAGAAACATGGTCCTTGAAGTGTTTAAGGCTTTAAAGGTCAAAACTAGCACTCTGAATTGAGTCTGGAAACCAATTGGCAGCCAGTGCAGTTGGGCCAGGATCAGTGTAATATGTTCAAACTGTCTTGCCCCGGTGAGCAACCTAGCCACTGAATTCTGCCCCAGCTGAATTTTCTACATGATCTTCAGAGGCAGCTCCACGTATAACATATTGTAATACTGTAACCTAGAGGTTATCAGAGAGTAAAGGTAAAGGGACCCGTGACCATTACGTCCAGTCGTGGCCGACTCTGGGGTTGCGGCGCTCATCTCGCTTTATTGGTAGAGGGAGCCGGCGTACAGCTTCCGGGTCATGTGGCCAGCATGACGAAGCAGCTTCTGGCAAACCAGAGCAGCGCACGGAAATGCCGTTTGCCTTCCCGTCGGAGTGGTACCTATTTATCTACTTGCACTTTGATGTGCTTTCGAACTGCTAGGTTGGCAGGAGCAGGGACCAAGCAACGGGAGCTCACCCTGTAGCGGGGATTCGAACCAGTGACTTTCTGATCAGCAAGCCCTTGGCTCTGTGGCTTAACCCACAGTGCCACCCGCGTCCCATATCATAGCATAGACAACAGAAATTAATCTGTCCCTGTCCAGATATGGGCACAGCTGGACCACCAGCCCAAGATGGTGGAATGCCTCCACGCCACTTGAGCCTCAAGCAACAGCAATGGATTCAGGAGAACCCCCAAGCTGCTCACCTGCTCCTTTGGAGGGGGTGTAGCCCCATCAAGAGCAGGCAGCATCCCATCCATCCAGTCTAGAGAACTGCCCGCTAATAGTCCCTCAGTCTTATCTGGATTGAGCTTCAGTTTGTTGGCTCTCATCCATTATAAGGCAATACATCAGTCCAGCACATCCACTGCCTCACCTGCAGATGTAAAAGAGAAGTAGAGCTGTGTGCCATTAAACATACCAGTTGCCTCAGTTGGTTAGAGCATGGTGCTGATAATGCCAAGGTTGTGGGTTTGATCCCCGTATGAACCACTTACACATTCCTGCATTGCAGAGGGTTGGATTAAATCACCCTCAGGATCCCTTCAGCTCTAGGATTGCTGATAACATATTCCAAAACTCTGGATGACCCCACTCAGTGGTTTCGAAGTAATCCATAAACCTCAAACAGCTCAACAGAACAGGACAAGAGCATTTTATATCATATACGCCTCAATACAACGAAGTGTTCTACCTCATGCATCCTGATGGATCACATTGTTTCATGTTCTTTTATAACTTTACCATAATGGTTCCACAAGTCATCTGAATGTGTCAAAGCACTGTCAGTCCATAGCCTGTATCAGGCAACTATCTCTTCCTGTTATAATAAGAAATAACATTTACCCATCTATCTACTTCTCAAACAGCGCGTTAACTTAGCATTTTTGTGGCCAATTCCCACTGTTCATCATTCCAGTCTTGGACAGACTATATAGTAGATTACCTCCACTTTTCCACATAAGGAACCCTTAGCTGCTGCTAACAGCTTGTATACTTTTGAATAGGATAATTCAGAACAAATTATTTGTGTATCCCATCCTTGGAATTTTCACAATGAAGGGCGCCAGATTAAATGCATGTTAATCAAATGCCCATCAGTCCTGCTGCATTCCTTGCAAAATTGATTTTTGCTGAGCCTGTGGAACAGAGGGAAGAAAAAGCACGACATTTTGTGGTTTAGGGGGAAGTGTTGAATCATCAACTTTTGATTTCAAAACACTGGCCCTTCTGGGAGGAGAGAAGGTGGAGCTGAACTCCAGAGCTCAGTTTTCATGCTTGGGCTTGAAATCATAGGAGCAGAGGGTTTGAAGTTAGGGAGAACTCAGATTTGGTTCATATTTAAAGGTGAACTTACCTAATTTACACATTCCAGAAGACCATAAGAATTGAAGCACAGCCGTCCTGTAGAATTCACACTTTTTTGGCTCTTGCTATGCAGGTCTCCAGCCAAGCAATGTGAGCAAAAATGCAAATAGCATCATAGAATTTTAGAATTGGAAGGGATCCCAAGGGTCATCTAGTCCAACCCCCATGTTAGGGTAAAGTGTGCATAAGAATGCATATATCAGTGCAAAATGCACTAATGCATTAAAAAATTGCTTTGCAGAAAGGTGTATAATTGCATACAAAAGTGAGAATATTAGGAGAAATTTGCACTGAGATGCTGATGAATTGTCACGAGGGCAACAAAAACCACCCACCCACTGGTGTGGAAATGTGGAGGGCTGAAAGTAAGATTAGAAAAATGATAAATGGAGAGAAAGTGAAATTCTCATCCCACACTTTCTGCTTTATGGCCCTGTCATTTCCCTTCTTGCAAAAAGTCGATCTAAGGGGCAGCAGGGCTTCCTTCAGAAGAGCTCCAAATCGACTATAATTGTACAACCTGAATTTGCAGATTATGTGACTGAATTTCACACTATTATGGAAAAATCTAGGTGCGAGGCTGCTTAGTCACCCAGCTCGTCGGGCAGAGCCCGCGGGTCCCTGCAGAATAAAGGAAGGAGTCCAGCCACCAACCGGAGCAAACAGCTGTAGAGCAAAGTTTATTGCGCAACAGGTTCAAAGAGGAATTTTGAACCCCGAGGATGGGGTGACAATGTCTTTTAAATGTTTCCCACCATATCCCAGAATACAGTTTGTACAGCATCATTGATACATCATTGATACATCACTGACATGTCACAAAAGGGGAGGGGTAGACAGGGGTTACACTAGTTTAACCTTGGCAAACTTGTCCAGACAAGTCCTTGGTACAAGGTTAGCATAGGCAAAACATGTCCAGGCACCTCTCAAGTACCCATCATTAAAGGACAATATAGCTCTCTTTGTACATCCATAACCTGGGGCAAGTCCGGTGATAGGCTTTTGGAAACTATCTGCTCAGCAACTGTTACCCCTGGGCACTTCCCTGGGTGGGGTATATGTATCGTGTCCTCACGCTTGAGGGATTATGGCAGGCAAAGGAGTCGTTTTTCCAAAGGCGAAATAGTGCCGAAATGGAGGAAACTGTCAAAGGAGTTGATTTTATATGATTGTTAAAGCTTCCCTGAGCTGTCAAGTCGAAAGCATACATTTATGCATAATATTTGTAACATTTAAGAACTTTAAAGATGTCCCACCCCTGGTAATTTCCGTAACAACACCGATAACAGTGACTGCCTGGAAGCAAATCAAGTGACTGCTCAAGCAAATCAAGATTAATTCTGAATGAACAGAGGTCTGGAGGACCCAGAGGCCACCAATATCTGGGGGTTCTCCAGACCTGTCTTATAGCAATGTTTACGTATACTGTATCTGAACATAGAGGGGAACCTTCCAAATTTATTTCTGTGCTCTAAACATGATTGGGTGTCCCAGATACTGAGCCCCATTGCTGATCTTTCTTTCTTTCCCCCCTGAAAGGTCCAGAAAGAAGACAGTGGAAGAAATAGCCCAGGAGAAGATTTTGCTCCAGAGCCCAGACAAGGCCCTGTTCAAAGAGGCTTGCTGATCCACAAAGGCCTCCAACCTTCCATTTTCCCCTGATGCTTGATTCTGGGAAAAGAAGTCTTCACGATACTTTGCTGACTGCTTGTTCTGAGCTAATCCTGGGGAATGCTTTATGAATGGAGAAACCGTGAAGGTGTGGGAAGATTCTGGGCATTTTTTAAGGCACTTTTAAAGAGAGAGCGAGAGAGCGCTAGCGTCTTATAATTTGATCTTTACTTTTTCCTTTTATACCCCAGGGGGGTAAAGGGAATAGGACTCTCCCATTTTCAGTTGCTGGGAGGACTCAGTGCAATAACAATAAAGATGAGGGTGCCTCTGAACACGTGCAGAGTGCATTTCCTCATTCTAAGGGGCCCACTTATCATTTTAGAAAGCAGTCCCAACCTACACCTATCTCATACCTAGAAACGGAACAAACTACCATTGCTCCTTCTAGGGCCACATTCATACCATAGATTAAAAGCACTACAATGCCATGGCTTTCCCCAAAGAATTCCAGTATTTTTAAGGGTGTTGAAAGTTGTAGGAGATCCCTATTTCCCCTCACAGAGCTACAATTCCCAGAGTTCCCTGTGAAGAGGGGTTGACTGGACTCCAGTAGACTCACCATGACTTAAGAGAGTCCACAGAACTAGCCACTTCTAAGCTTCCATCCAGATTAGTGTTGTTTTTGAGGGTGTTTTCTGCAGCATGTTGCTGATGCAATAAAAGCGCATTAGGGGTATTCTGAGCTATCCACATACCATTCTGTGATGCTTCCCCAATATTACCACATTATTGCTATCTGGAGGAAGGTCTTTTTCTTTTTTCTTTCTTCTTCTTCTTTGGCGATCACTTGTAGCTGAGTAAGATTGTTTTCCATAAACACTGTTTTAACAATGAGTCCATAAATGACTGTGGAGGCCAATTCCGGAACCACACATCCTTCCACAATGGGGACATTGGTTTCCGGGCGGGAGTTGATCACGGTGTGGATTTGCCAAGCATGCCTTCCTCTTAGCACCTTTCTCCCTTGCATCCTGAGTTTGAGTGTCTTCAAAACCCATGACACCTTTGGTAAAGGCTGTTCTCCAGTTAGAGCACTCGCAGGCCAGTGTTTCCCAGTTGTCAGTGTTTATACTACATTTTTTCAGATTTGCCTTGAGACAGTCTTTAAACCTCTTTTGTTGACCACCAGCATTTCCATTTTTAAGTTCGGAATAGAGTAGTTGCTTTGGAAGACGATAATCAGCCATCCACACAACATGACCAGTCCAACGAAGTTGATGTTGAAGAATCATTGCTTCAGCACTGGTAATCTTTGCTTCTTCCAGTACACTGATATTAGTTCGCCTGCCTTCCCAAGTGATGTGTAAAAATTTTCGGAGACACCACTGATGGAATCTTTCGAGGAGTTAGAGAATTCTGTGGTGACCTATGTAACATTTGTAAGCTTCTTTATATCGTATTTTGTGTTTTAGCTTATATTATTTAACTCCAATTAAGATTAAACTCTTAACTATCGTCACCTTCCCTACAGTAATACTCAAGAAACATGCCACAGGTAGTTTCAATGCTTTCTTTTTATTACGTTTTGAAATATGTGACCCATGCAAAACTTTTGCAACCTTGAGAATCTTATCTGTAACTTGGATAAGTGTTTTCTCTAAAAGTATAATCAGAGCTTTCCATACTTTTCATGCTGGTGGCACACTTTTTAGACATGCATTGTTTCCCAACACAGTATTTCAGTTCTACTAGCAAACTGGAGGTTAAACTAACCCCTTTCCATTTCCGGGAGGAACACGGGGAGCCTTCGCGTGACACAACTGCACACTGCAGCCGACACGCTAATGTGTCGCAACATATAGTTTAGAAAGCTCTGGTATAAATCACCTGTGGAAATATACATAATGAGCTAATGTTTCATGGGCAAGTGTCAAACTTATGGTAATATTGGAAATTGGGAAATGTGTGTGGGGGGGGGGGACTTTTCTGGCAAATAACTTGTGACCAATGTAACCAATGTGAAAATTCATTGACAGACACCCACAAATAAATGCCTCCCAAGAAAGACCTTGTGCGTGTGACATTTTACTATGCATTCAACAAGTTGCAGGTCAACATCAAGATCATGTGGGAAGTTTCAATGCCTGTGGCAATTTACACTTAGCTATGGCAATACCCATATGATTTGTCTGTTTTCCACCCAATTTTTATCATTTGCAGGGAAGACGAATGTCACAGAAGTCCCCATCTTTAAAAAGAAGATTTCTTACTAATGAATATCATATTGGCTAACTGCTTTCTTTTCAATTTCCTAGTCTCAAATTCAACAATAACAAAGCTACCAGCTGACACAAGTACTTCTGCAACTGTTCCTGATTCTGCATTTTATTTCAGCACAATTACATTTCTTATCAGGACATTATTCTCTGTCTTAGTGGTGTTTGTTTTAAACATTATGTTAAAATTCATTCACACTTTGTGTTCAGGCCAGCCTTCAACCTTTACCGAGGTAGTATTGTTGCCTGAGGCAAGGCAAGAGGCCTTCAGCTCCTGAGGTGAATTTTTGTATCCCTAGATCAGGAGTGGGGAACCTCCAACCCATTGGCCAGCCTTGGCCCACCAGGCTTCCCCATTTGGCCCATGAGGAAATTTGGGGCAAGCCATAAGTAACGGCAGAGCTTGACCGAAAGGGTGGGGCTAGCCCAATGCTGCTTTGTGTAGCTCCCAAAGAGCCTGACCAACAGCACCGCACAAAGCGAGGACCTAGCGCTAAGCAGGATCGATCCCCCTTCACACAAGCTGACACAAAGAGGGATCCTGTTGAGTTTGGGTGAAAATCCAAACTCAGCCCTATGCAGGATCACACCCTGCCATCAGAAGAGCAGGTGGACATAACACCACAAAATACATTGTTTGACTGCCAGAAGTTTAATGCCATCTGTTGAGCTAGGGTTGCCATATTTCAATAAGTAAAAAGCAGGACACCCCAAAATTGTTGAGCTTTTTTTAAAAGATCCAGGACAAAGCACTGCCTGATAGAAAGAAAGATGCTTGATCTGTGATGGAATCCAAAGCTGAGACTAAGGGAGAAGGAATATTTGCGGGGATGCTGCGAGCCCCTCCATTGAATGCTCAGGTTATGTGTAAATGAAACCATATAGCCTAAAGACACCACAGTCTCTGCTCACCTTCTTTCCAAGAAAATGTGTTACTGCTATCTGGAGAGGCGCTTCTGCATGATAGCTCAACAAAAGTGGGGAACATCCCACCAGTGGCCTAGGCATTTATGTTATACAAAATTACAGGATTTCAGCTGGAAGGTACAGGACATGCACTGATTGGAGATGAAGCTGTTTGTCTACCTCAAAACTACTGGACGTGTCTAACTGCCCTGATATACCATCATGAACACAAATGATAATGAATGCAAAATAAAAAGGATGTCTGAAGGGGCCCTTAGACTGGTCTTTAGTGAGCATTTGTTCTGACTTGTTTGCAGGGCACTAATACAACAATAAGCATTTGTCCTGTGTTCACCCTAACTTGCTTGCAGGGTGTTTACATGTCTTCCTGTTAACCATTCGTTCATCCCCTACTTTTCAATGTGCTTCCCAGTCACTTTCCATAACTGCAAAAAGTCTATTTTTTTCATTTTTAAAAAGCCAGTTTGTTGCAATAGGGTGACAGAGCAACTTTAATCCACGTTGACTGCGCAAAGATAAATTTCCCATATGCTCTTGAATCTTCCCTGCAAAATAGTGACAGTCTAAAAAACACCCCCAGAGATGAAAGGGAACCTCTTCTTTGCAAACACAGTGATCGGTTATTTTATTCTGAGTATTTACTTACCACTTAATGTTCAGAATTCAAAAGCGGTGAATTGGGCATGATAAATTTGTCCTTCAGGACCAAAACCTTTATCCAGTGCTGGAGATCTTTTGGAAGTTTTTGCGAGAGACCAGGCTTTAGAAACAATTATAACTCAGGAGAAATAGCATTCTGGCCAGTAGGTGGCAATAATCAGGCCCCTTCTGTGGCCTTGCAGCACCATAGAAATAAATCTTGGGTTAAGATAAGGGTTTTTGTTTTGTTTTCTTACAAGCACATCCCTGTTTTAATCTGTGAAATGTTGATGGGTAAAAAATGCTGCCTGGCCAAGATGTTTGCTTCTGTTAATACTGGCAGAAAGCAGGAGTCTTTTTCCTTAAAGGAAGCGCTGTTGTTTTTTTAAAAACACACACCGTCCAGCTGGTTTCTCCATTCTGACATAAAGCACTGCAAAGGCCGGCTCTGAAGGCCTGTGTCCAACGCCACCTGTGTGGCTAAAGGAAGGATGGAAGGATAACAGGACTGCTGGGTTGGATTGCAACAGTAATAATAATAATAAACCCACACAGAGTAAATGCTTGTTGCTCTTTTCCAGAATTTGGAACCAGTTCTCAAGTCCCCTTCCCAACTGCAACCTCCTTTCCCTGCGGGTAATTACATCTCCCATCTCCATAGCAATGGATAAGGCGGCCATTTTATGTCTGTCAGGGGAGGGAAGGGGAGGGCCTGGGCCTGCCTTAGTTTCCTCTCATATTGTCTATGAAGTGCAAGGAAAGAGAAGAGGGAGAGGGGAGCATATGAGAAGGGAGCCAGTGGTCATTTGTCAAGAATCACAAGGCGGAGGTCAGCTTGCCCCACCTGCATTTCCCCACATCTTTTCCCTCCAGCCCCAACTCGGTCAGTTTTTTCTGATTGAGGTCTAGCAATTTGCCTCTCTGGAAAAGGAGAGAGGGACAAGAGCAATAAAACAATAGCCCCTCAGGAAAGCTGAGGAAGCAAGATGAGGGGGAGAGTAGATGGGGAAAGTGGAGTCATGAAGCTGCAGGGGCCCTTCATCTCCCTGGCAGGGCTTCACAGATGCTTGACAGGCAGAAACCCAACAGGTGAAGTGCTCCACTTAATCCCCATGCCAGGGGGAAATCAGAGGGATTTGTAGTGTGTATAAAGAGAAAATAGATATGTACGAAGCGGCACAAGTTGAAAGAGGGAGCTTCTGAAGCCCCTTTGTGGCATCTCAGTGAGCCAGTAATAAAAAAATGATGCAGACAAGCATCTGCTAAAAGTGAAATTAAGTCTCTTAGCTTAGCTTGTAAGAAAAAAAAGAGGGATGGCGGGGTGGGGTGGGGGGAGAGGGAACAGCTTTCCAAAATAGAAATTTATGTCTTTAGCCTAAGGAAACCACCAGGATCAGGAGAGGGAGCTCTGCTGCAACTGATAGGTGAAGCTTGTAACTGGAAGAAAACATACCTGGCAAGTGTATTCCCTTTTAGTTTCGCACACACCTGAATCAACTTGAAAGGTGCCTAGAACAAAAGTCCCTGGACCTATTTATATGCAGTTTAGCAGGTTTCTTAGGCAGATTCATATTTAAATCTGAACTGAACTGAAAATTAATGGACTTAAATCCGCCATGTCTGCTGATGCCAGTGGGTCTACTCTGAGTAGGAGTTGAAAAGATGCAGCCTAGTGGCACAATACCTATGCTTGTAATACATGGAAGATGAAGAAAGCTTGTTTTTTGCTGCTCCGGAGGGTAGGACTCAAACCATTGGATTCAAGTTATAGAAAACTTAATAAAAAGCATTAAAAAAAAAAAAAAGGATTCAAGTTACAAGAAAGGAGAGTCCGACTAAATGTTAGGAAGAACTTTCTGGTGGTAAGTGGCAGTGGAATGGACTCCCTTGGAAGGTCTGGACTCTCCTTCGTTGGAGGTTTTTAAGCAGAGGTTGGATGGCCATCTGTCATGGATGCTTTAGCTGAGATTCCTGCATTGCAGGGGGTTGGACTAGATGACCCTCGGGAACATTTCCAACTCTACAATTCTGTGATTCTATGACTCATTAAAAGCCTGGAATGTCTGTCAAAACGAGAGAGTTGTGTAATGAGTCATGTAATGAGGGAGCCTTGGTGGGGAGGGTATTGAAGATACGGTATGACTTCCAGAGCAGCCGCCTAATCGCTACAGGGCTGCAAAGTCTGTGGGTCACTTCAGCCCATACCCCGGAATGGCAAGTTGAGGGGTGGCTCTCAGGACAGCCTGGATCGGTCCCAGTTAAAGTTAATCCCTAACATTGACGTGTGAATCATACACTCAGCCTCGTGAAATCAGGGTCAGAAAGAGCCCCAGGCGCACTTTGTGCTAGAATACAACCCAGATGTTTCCTCTCAACTCTCCCCCTTTTAGCACTCTCTGACCCCCTCCACCACCACCAAACCGCTGTCATCCTTTAACCAGGGCATTGATGATGGACTTTAAATATCGCCCCCAAGTGATGCTTCCTCCCC
This sequence comes from Podarcis raffonei, assembly GCF_027172205.1. Classification (NCBI taxonomy): domain Eukaryota; kingdom Metazoa; phylum Chordata; class Lepidosauria; order Squamata; family Lacertidae; genus Podarcis; species Podarcis raffonei. The sequence goes on from NC_070617.1 coordinate 14,446,955, forward strand.
AGCCGGTTTGTTGGAGGTTGAGACTCACGGGGCAGAAATAAAGCCCAGCCCCTTTGAGAGGCTCTCAGCAAAGGTTGCCACCATCAAGAAGGCTTCTCCTATGGGATGTACCACACTGCCCTGAGTCGGAAAGATGTTTATCTCGTGATCCAAGGAGATAAATTCCAACGCACCTCCGAAGGAGGCCAGGAACCTCCGGTCTTGGCAAGCTTTTATGGCAACCTCCAAGAGCCATCTTAGTGGCCAATGGGTGTCTAGTCCCATTGCTGTGTTGATTGCCAGGCATCCGGTTTTGGTTGCCGGTGATTGGTAGACTTGTCATAAACTGATAACTGCATCTTAAACCACAGCATCGTGCTCTCCAGCCAGGCGCAATGGGTTTTGCCGAGCTCCTGGAACACGTTGGCAGCATGGGACGCTTCCAGATCATCCATGTGGTCTTGTTGTCCCTCCCCATTTTCATGATGGCCAGTCACATGATCCTGCAGAACTTCACTGCAGGTACCCCAGGCCACCACTGCTTGGTCCACCACCCCAATGGCACTTCCAGGAACCAAAGCCTGGAAGCAGAGGATCTCCTCAAGGTCTCCATCCCCATGGATGAGAAAGGGCAGCCCGAGCAATGTCGCCGCTTCATCCACCACCAGGGGCAGCTCCTGAATGCCACCATAGCGAACTGGACCGAGATGGACACGGAGACATGCAAGGATGGGTGGGTGTACGACAAGACGGTCTTCCCAAGCACCATCATCACCGAGGTGAGGACCAACGTTGCTCAGGGCCAGCCTGCTGCGTGGGTGGGTGTTGTTCTAAGTCAGGGGTGAGCAGCCTTTTCTCCATCCAAGGGCCACGCTTCCTTTGAGGCGATCCCTTTGGGGCCACATGGTGGTAATGGGCAAGGCCACCGAAAGAGGTGGGGCCAGATTCAGGAGTGGGAGGGGCTACCAGACTGCAGCTCATTTGGTAGAGTATGAGATTCTTAATCTCAAGGTTGTGGGTTCGATTCCCACCTTGGGCAAAAGATTCCTGCAATGCAGGAGATTGGACTAGATAACTCTTGTGGTAAGGGCTGGGAGATATATTGCTATATCATCCAAAACCAATTTGAAGTGATATCGGCTTCATAATTTTTGACCTGGCAGTTTATCGCATATCATGATATGTGTGTGTGCTGTGCAAAAATCACAATGTGGGGGAAACTGTGAAGTCAGCCAATGCTTTTCTCGATTTCTGCAGCCCCTGTTATCTCTGCCGGCTCAGCTCTCACCTGCCTCCTACAGGGGGCAGAGAGTCACAAGGGCAGGTGTCAGCAAAAAGCACAATTCAGGAAAAACCATGAAGCCAGCCAATGCCTCTCCACAGCTCCATGCTTACTTCAGACATCGTGATCTATCGGTATATCACGATGTTTAGCTGGTGATATGTCACAATGTTGAAAACCAGATCTCGCCCAGCCTTGCTTGTGGTCCCTTCCAGCTCTACAGTTCTAGGATTCTATCCCCTCTTCTCTTTTCCTACCATCCTGCTCTTTCTGTGGCCCCCTCTTCCGTCTTTCCCTTTCTGAAGTCCTCTTCTCTTTGTATCTTCCTCCCATCCAGCAGGATGCCCTGAGAGGGACAGATTGTGCTTGCCATCTTTCCAATCAGCCACAGAGAGGGCTTTTGGCACTTAAGATTCAGGACTGACAAAAGAAAGTCCTTCTTCGCACAGTGCATAGTTGGAACTATGGAATCCGCCCCGCCCCCCACAAGAATTGGTGATGGCCACCAACTTGGATGGATTGAAAAGAGGTTTAGACAAATTCATGGAGGTAACGGCTGTCAGGGGCTAGCAACTATGATGGTTATGCTTTGCCTCCATACTCAGAGGTGGTATGCTTCTCCTGGATAGCTCAGCTGATAGAGCGTTGGACTCATAATCTCAGGGTCATGGGTTTGAGCCCCACGTTGGGCAAAAGACTCCTGCACGGCAGGGGGTTGGACTAGATGACACGCGTGGTTCCTTCCAACTCTACAATTCTATTATTCTACCAGTTGCCGGAAATTGCAAGAGCAGAGGGTGTTGCTGTTGCTCTCAGGGCTTCCCAGAGGCAGCTAGTTAGCCACTGTGAGAACTGGATTAGATGGGACCCCTTTGGCCTGATCCAGCAGCTCAAGCTCCTATTGTGCTCTTACGTTCTTAGATCAAGGGCTGCAGGAATTTAGGCAGGTTGCCTGTTCCTTTACTAAGCACACCAAGAGGCATTTTGAGGTCAGGGCTTGCGTGTATCATGGACTGCTGAAGCTTGCATCACACACCAGCACAAAGCAGGGTCCCGGGTAGGTGCAGAATTTAGCTTTCTTGAGATCTCAATTGGCAGGCATATGTCTACCCGCTATGCCTATGGCAGGCAAGCTAGAAGCACCTCATGTTGTGTAGTCACAAGTCTAAGGAGAACCCTACTGGATCGGAGCAGGCTTCAGAAGGAAATAATAATAATAATAATAATAATAATAATAATAATAATAATAATAATAATAATATTATAATACCCCACCATCTGGCTGGGTTTCCCCAGCCACTCTGGGAGGCTTCCAGCACAGCATGAGGACAAAAGCCCTTCCCTTTTTGAATGAATGAATTTATTATTTCGGTCACAGACCAGTTCCAGTCCACATACAATATCAAGGAAGTCATAAAAAACGATAGGGATACATTTGAATTTGCAATTAGGTATAACAGGGACAATACAGATATAGCAACAGTTAAAAATATATATAAATTAAAACTTGGTCAATAGCATATAACCTAAAATTATCATTTAAAACCTTAATCATTATGATAGTACAGCTTGTTCCCTAAGTTTTATGGCAATCACACAGAATTTGGCTACCCTTAATGTAATCTCAGGATCATAGAATCATAGAATCATAGAGTTGGAAGAGACCACAAGGGCCATCAAGTCCAACCCCCTGCCAAGCAGGAAACACCATCAGAGCACTCCTGACATATGGTTGTCAAGCCTCTGCTTAAAGACCTCCAAAGAAGGAGACTCCACCACACTCCTTGGCAGCAAATTCCACTGTCGAACAGCTCTTACTGCCAGGAAGTTCTTCCTAATGTTTAGGTGGAATCTTCTTTCTTGTAGTTTGGATCCATTGCTCCGTGTCCGCTTCTCTGGAGCAGCAGAAACAACCTTTCTCCCTCCTCTATGTGACATCCTTGTCCTCTACCAGGGATTTTAGACATTGAAGTTCAGATTCATTTGGGTATTTTTGCATAGCAGGGGTAATAAATACTGAGTGTATATCCCCATAGAAATGGCAGCGTAGCAAGGCATGAGAGACAGTTTTTACCTCTATCAAGGCACAGGGGCAAACTCGTTCCACGTATGATTTACCCTCAAATCTGCCCTGCAATAAGGCAGATGGCAGCACGTTGAATCTAGCGAGGGTAAATGACCGTCTGCATTTAGGTATTTGTAATTTTGACAAATAATTTGCTGGGGTAAATACCTGATCCCTCCCTGCACATTTGGTAATTAATGGTAGACACCTCTTGTTCATGGGGACTCCATTTCTATAATCATATTTCTATAATCATAGAACCATAGAGTTGGAAAGGACCCTGAGAGCCATCTAGTCCAACCCCCTGCAATGCAGGAATTGCAGCTAAAGAATCTCTGAGAGATGGCCACCCAACCTCTGCTTAAAAACCTTGCAAGGAAGGAGAGCCCACCACCTCCTGAGGGTGTCTGTTCCGCTGTCAAACTGCTCTTATTGTCAGAAAGCTCCTCCTGATGTTGAGTCGGAACCTCCTTTCTTATAACTTGAATCCATTGGTTCAGATCCTTACCCTCCAGAGCAGGAGAAAACAAGCTTGCTCCATCTTCCCTAGTTCAATGTTGCTGATAGACGCCACAACATCAGAGCGTCAAAGGAGCGCACTAGATCAGTTGAAAGACACGTCTAGTCTGGCATCTTTCTTCTCACGGTGGCCAGACTCCTGGAGGAAACCCAGAAGCAGGGCTTGAAGTCACTAGCCTTTGTGGTCTAACTAAGGAGGGAAGAGCTTCAACACCACCCAGCCTTTTCTGAATCATTTTGTTTTCTCTTCTATGCCACCCCCTCCCGCCCTGTTGCAGTGGGACCTAGTGTGCTCTGCGCGAGCTTTGAAGCAGATGGCTCAGTCCCTCTACATGGCTGGCGTGCTGGTGGGAGGAATAGTCTATGGAGGCCTCTCAGACAGGTGAGGAGAGCCAGCAAATTGTTTGCTTTCATTCATTTATGTTATTTCAATGGTTATCCCACCTTCCTTCCAATATGGAAGCCAAGGTGATGTGTTTAAGTTTCCCAGGTGTTCGCCCAAGCAAACACACCAGATCCAGACCAGCTCAGCTTCAGCAGAGTGATGACCTGATGTGCCCTTAGGCCATATTCTGGGCCTACTGGAATAGTCTAGAGACTCTGAGATGCTGAGAAATGTCTATGGAGCATGTACAAAGTGCTGTTCTACAACTGACAGAGCAGCCTTAGCTTGCTTGTTAACAACATACTTTAGAGGCAACTGCAGTAGTATGCAGAGAGAGTATATAAATTGTTTAAATGACTATAAATAAATGCCTTCACAGAGCTACACTAGTATTGCATTGAAGATATGCCTGCTATTTGTTTTATTTTGTTTTTATGGTGTTTTATTGGCTTTATATTATGCATTTCTCTCTCTTTTTGCACTTCTAGGGTATCATAAGGTTGTATACAATGTTAGTGCTGCTCAGAGTAGACTCACAGAAATTAAAGGGCATGATTAATGTAGGGCTGTTGCTTTGAATGGGCCTACTCTGAGTAGGTACAGCCATTGATGTTTAGTGGTCTCAACATTTTGTAAAATCATCATCATTATCATCACATAATTAAATTTTGCACACATCTGAAATGTGACAGCATTTTCAAAGCCAACTTTTAGAATTTCAGCCACTGTTGGTGATTGTTTTAGAAACTCACCTGTGAAGGATGCTTAAATTGCAGGATTCCATACTGCTTTTGATGCCTGCTAGAAATTGTTTTTGCTTAGACAAGCCTACCCAGATAGCATAAAGTTGACATGTATTTTAACATGTATCAAATTTTATTTGATAATGTGTTTTTAAACTTTTTTTAAGTTAACTTGTTTTAAACTCCGAATTTTATTGATAATGTTAATGTATATTTTATTTAATGCATACAAACCCCATTTTACACACACACACACACACACACACACACACACACTTTTTAAGGGCCATAGCTCTGTGGAAGGGCACATGCATTCCATGCTGAGGTTCCAGGTTCGATGCTGGGCACCCACAGTTCAAGGAAAATATAGAAAGCCGTTGGTCCATCTAGCTCTGTACCGTATACACTGACAGGCAGCAACTGTCCTCAAACAGTAGGCAGTGGGAAAGACCCTTTCCTGCCTGAGTTCCCAGAGAACCAGGATAGCTACTGCCAACCAGAGCAGACAACACCAGGTCAGACAGAGAAGCAACCTGTCCTGCTGTGAGGTTGCTCAGAGGTGGAGCATTTGCTCTGCGTGTGCCCAGTTCTGGGGGAGCTTGAGGCCCACAGGCAAAATCAAGGCAAAGGCAGCACCTTGGACAGCACCAGGCACAATGTCCTCCAGCCGCAGATACAGAAGACTGTTGGGGTTTTTGGGGGAGGGTGTGCTCTGTGAGATGTAATTGACACAATAGCAACACATTAGCGGTGACTGTCCACACATCAGCTTTAAAAAATTTTGCTGATTAATTTATAACACATCAAAGCCAATTTAATATTAATTTAATACATCCCGCCAAAAGAAAACTAGTTTCCCACTCTCTCAGATATATTCCAATTCATCCATTTTTACATGCTGCACAGTTTTGTCTCTAATTAATATCAATTTCTCTTTTTTTGCAAATTCCTCGTCCTTCGGCTGTCCCTTTACCACTTTCCCCAATAGTTGCCACACTGTTGCTGTCTGGAGGCGAACTTTTACGCTATAGCACAAAAAAGCAGGACAAATAAATAAATAAAATAAAATGGAGTGTTTGTGGTATGAGATGGCTGGCATGTGTGCCTGAACTCTGATAACGACTCTTTGCTTGCCTAGACAGAGTCTAGAGAAATATGTGTGTGCATGTGAGCCTACAAGTACCAAGGTCAACTGTGCATCTGTTACTGCTCCCGGTTTTGCCTCTGGTCACACACACACCCAATGACATGTTGCCCCTGGATGGTTGCCTTGGGGAAAATGTGGCCCTCCAGCTGAAAAAGGGCTAGACAGACATAGCCTTTGAGGCTGTCTAAGGGCCTTCCAGGGACACAGGTGGTGCTGTGGGTTAAACCACAGAGCCTAGGGCTTGCTGATCAGAAGGTCGGCGGTTCGAATCCCCGCAATGGGGTGAGCTCCTGTTGTTCAGTCCCAGCTCCTGCCAACCTAGCAGTTCAAAAGCACACAGTGCAAGTAGATAAATAGGTACCACTCTGGCGGAGAGGTAAACGGCGTTTCCGTGCGCTGCTCTGATTCACCAGAATCGGCTTAGTCATGCTGGCCACATGACCCGGAAGCTGTACGCCGGCTCCCTCGGACAAGAAAGCGAGATGAGCGTCGCAACCCCAGAGTCATCCGCGACTGGACGGAACGGTCAGGGGCCCCTTTACCTTTAAGGGACCTTCCAATGTCCCTGTCAGGAGTTGCTTCTCAAAAGTCTCTCTCTTTCTTTCTCTCTTCTCCCTTCTTCTGCTACCTCGCAGGTTTGGACGGCGGCTGATTCTCATCTGGTCCTGCCTGCAACTGGCTGTCACGGGGACGGCCTCCGCCTTCTCCCCCACCTTCAGTGCTTACTGCACCCTTCGCTTCCTGACAGGGATGGCCTACTCTGGCACTGTCCTCAATATCTTCTCTCTGTGTGAGTTGGATTCCCCTCCCCTTCCCGTTTACACTCACTCCTCACTTTAAGCCAGAAATGTGGCCCTTCAGTTCTCTCTGCCTGGCCCTCAGGACTCTCCCCAGGCTATGCTCCTCACTGATCCTGCCCGCCCCCCACCCTCTGTAAGTGTTTCGGCCTGTCTGGAACATGTCCTCGAACTCAAGCCTTATCAAAGGCTTCTTGCTTGCCTGGATAGAGGACAGAGAGGGGTGTGAGCGAGTATAAAAGAAGCAAATCATGTGGGTAGAAGCTAGGCTGCTGTAGAAAGGTAAGATTTGCCTTTTTCCGGCTGTGTCTGCTTTTGCTTCTGGCCCCACTCACCACTGGCATGTGGGCCCCAGGAGGTTATTATTTATCATTTTCTATTTATTAAATTTATATACCGCCCTTTGTCAAAAGATCTCAGGGCGGGTCACAGAATAGGAAAGGTTGCCCAGAAGGAAATGCGTACCTGTCAACTGCCCTGGAAAAACCGGGACATCCTGGGGTTTTTTCCTGTGAGAGCATGGCAGCCATTTTATTATGTGAGCCACCCTGAGATCTCCAGGTATAGGGTGGTATATAAATTCTAATAATAATAATAATAATAAGAAGAAGAAGAAGAAGAAGAAGAAGAAGAAGAAGAAGAAGAAGAAGAAGCAGCAGCAGCAGCAGCAGCACCTTGCTCTCTTGTGATTGTGAGCCAAGATCTCACTCTGAAAAAAGCATATATTTTTTCATCACATGACCCAGATGGTGTCCAGATTTTGGCCATGTCGTATTTGAGGGTATGGAAACGTGATCCTCATGCCAAAAAGTGGGGTGGGGGACTGACTCAGGATAAATGAGTGCAGCTGCAGAGGTAATAGTCTGAGGTGAGTCCCGAGGGCTAGGTAGAGAGGCCTGGAGGGCCACATTTGGCCCCCGGGGACTGAGATTCTCTTCCCTTGAGGTACATGAAGTGAATAGCAACACCACAATCCAGTAAGGTGTTACCTGGAGGGGGCGGACTGCCCCCCACAACTTCCGTTTCTCTCCCTGCTCCCCCCGCCAGGTGTGGAATGGACGCCCACGAGGACCCGGCCCTTGCTGTCAACCTACAACGGCTTGGCCTACACGATTGGACAGATGATCCTGGCAGGGTTGGCCTACCTCATCCCAGAGTGGCGCTGGCTGCAGCTGACTGTCTCCTTGCCCTATTTCCTCTTCTTCATCTACTCCTGGTAATGTCTTTGTGTAGCTGTGGTTTTAGGGTGGAGAAGGGAAGGAGCAAACCTGTCAAGTTGGGTTCCTCTCAGTTTCTCATTGTCCTCCCCCCCTCCCAGTCTTTGGTTCACATCTGTCTGCAATCTCTACAATAAAGATTCCGCAGCATGTTAGTGTGAATTTCTCCTGACATAGGCAAAATTATATACAAATACGCCTATCTTGATTAAAAAAACAAACAACTATGCACAGATTCTTCTTAGCTCTTTATTCGGGTACCTGAGAGAGAGAGGTCTCTGACCTTATGAGAGCCAGAGAGTCCTCTGCCGACACGCAGAATTCAAAAGATTTTTAATGCATAGTCCCATCATATGAAATATAATGTTCACTTCCTCAAAATGAAGCAGCAGGTACAAGTTCTCAAAAATAAACCGTCTATATGGCAGCACTTTCCTGTTCTGGCAGTTTGTGGTCACAGGTGAAAGCAGGAATTTCACACTTTTTTTATAGCTAGCTGTCAGCTTCACCCTCCTTCTCATTTTCGAACTAGGACAGAGTCCATATCTCCAATCTAACTGATTTCTCTGATACCTAAAAGGCACATTTTCCCATAGCCATGACGCCTCGCCTAAATGTCCCTCAGTCTGGAGGGGCCCTTGTTGACTCTGGAATGTGTACCTCATCTTTATTTCCCTCACTTCACTGTCTTGCACCCAACCCAACAGGTGGTTTTCTGAATCAGCCCGCTGGCTGGTGTTGGCCGGGAAGCCAGAGCAGGCTGTGAAGGAGCTGAAGAGGGCAGCCAGGATGAACGGGAAGCCTGAAGCCAGTGACAAGCTAAATGTCGAGGTGAAATTGGGAGGACGGACACACACACACACACACACACACACACACACACACACACACACCAACTAACTTGTTCATGTATTACATTTGTGGCCAACCTTTCCTCTAAGGAAACCAAGGCTGTGTACACAATTCTCTCCAAAATTCTGTCCCCACAATAACCTTGAGTGGTAGACCAGTCTGAGATAAGGATGGGGAAGAAATTTGGCTGGGTTTGCATTTTGATTGGAACTGACCTGATTTGCACTGTTTGCAAATAAATTTCCCATTAAATAATGTTGTTTTGTATGCTATTTTACTAATATGTGCATTTCTATGGACACCTTATGCTTTTTTTGTACAAATTACTCGTCCGGAGAAGCAAATTGCAATATTTGGAGGTGTGAAATTCAAAGGAAGGCAATGTTTTTGCTCACATATTGTTTCAGAAAATGTGAATTAGGTATATTTGCCTTTAAATGAGAAGGGAATCAAATGTAAGTGTCCTTAATCTGCAAAATAGATTTGGCTAACAGTACTCTTAGTGCAGGCAAAGAGAGGAAATGGCCAACTATTTGATTCTGGCAAAGATTCAAGAGCCCATATTGGTTTCTATCTTCTTGCTATACCTTCAAACCTTCCAGCTTTGATACTTATAAAAACTGGGAGTGGGGAGAAGCAAAACCTCAGTTCCCCTTCCAGATATTTCCTGCTTGTGCCCAGTAGCCAGAGAATTCTTTTTTCCTCCCTGCCAGCTCTTGAGATCCAACATGAAGGAAGAAATGGCATCCCTGAAATCCAGCTATACCATTGTGGACTTGGTGCGGACTCCAACCATGCGCAGGATCTCTTGTTGCCTCTGCTTTGTGTGGTGAGTTCTGACAGGAGAGATGTCCATGGGCGTGCAATTCCACAGTTAGTGGAGTCTCCCTTTGCTGTGCAGTTTCTAGTAGTGTAAAACCACACTGAAAGGCTCCAGCCCTCAAATCATGAAATTACATTGAATGGCAGTGGCAGGGGTAGAATTCTCAAAACCTGCACCCACCCTCTGTCAGCACCATGAAATGTGGTTGTTAGTTAACAGTTGCAGATATAGGCAAAGTGGGACTTGAAAGAAAATGCTGGAGGGTGGAGCATTCTTGGCTCATCATTCCAGCTAGCTGTGTCCTTCTGTAGGTTACCAGAGTGGTAGCCAAAATTTCACCCTCCAAGTGTTGTTAGACTCCAGCTTCCACCAGGCTTCTAGCTAGCATAGCCAATGACAACAAGGATCATTAGGATGAGAATGGTGATTATGAATTCTTAAATTTGTATACCACCCTATAACCACAGGTCTCAGGGCGGTTACAACATAAAATCGCAATATAAAAACACAAAATACATAACAAAAACAACCAAATAACACCCACCCACCCACACACCACACACATTTTAAAAGAGCATTGGATGCCAATCAGCCAAAGCCCTGGTTAAAGAAGAACGTTTTCGCCAGGCACCTAATGGTGTATAATGAAGGCGCCAGCTGAACCTCCCTGGGGGAGCATTTCACAAAGGGGGAGCCACTGCAAAAAAGGCCTGTTCTTGTGTTGCCACTCCCAGATCTCTCATGGAGGAGGCACACAAAGAAGGGCCTCGGAAGATGATCTCAGGTTCCGGGCAGGTTCCTATGGAGAGAGGCAGCCCTTGAGGTATTGCAGTCCTGAGCCATTTGACGTGGGGTTGGACTAAATGACCCTTGAGTTCCCTTCCAACTCTCTAATTCTTCCACCCCTAGGTTCTCCACCAGTTTTGCCTATTATGGGCTGGTCATGGACCTCCAGCACTTCGGCGTCAACATCTACTTGATCCAGCTGGTTTTTGGAGCGGTTGACTTCCCAGCCAAGTTTATCTCGGTCCTCACCATCAGTTACATTGGGCGCCGGTTCACCCAAGCTGCCACACTCGTCCTTGCAGGGCTGACCATCCTGGCTAACATCTTTGTTCCACAAGGTCAGAGAGGAGGTTCTTCTTCTGCCTAGAGGTGTGGGTGGTGCTAAGAATTATCTTAGCACACCACATCAAGCCAATCGGCAATGGATGGTGTGGAATGGAGAATTGCTGTGTTATCTTGGAGATGGAACAACGGGGATCTCTTCTGGGCTTGAAGTTGAACATTGTGTTCATCTTCAGGACCTCAGACAGTTCCCCGTGGAGAAGGGTAGATTTAGAATGGATACAGAAAAGGAATTGAGGTAGCCCAGCATGTAGCTCCAGCAAGAATCTGGAGTCAATTGAGGGCTGATGTTAGCGGTTGGGGAGCCTATTCACCCGGAAGGCCGCATTCTTCTCTGGGCAGCGTTCCAGGGGCCACATTTGCAGAGCCAGAGACAAAAGTGGGTCAGAAGCAACGTGAAGCTACCTTACACCAAGTCAGATCATTGCTCCATCTATGTCAACACTGACTACACTGAGCAGCAGTGGCTCTTCAAGGTTTCAACCTTTCCCAGTCCTACCTGGGGATGCCATTAGGGATTGAACCTGGGACCTTCTACATGCAAGGCAGATGCTCTACCACTGAGCTGCAGCCCCAAAGTGGAGGCAGAGCAACAGATCTGACCCTTACCATTTCACAATAGGTGGCATTCCAGCCACACAGAAGCTGGGAGTTTCCACACATACACACGTCTAACAACCAGGTAAGCAGGAGACATTAGGTGGTAGGCAACTAATTCTTCACCCAGAGTAGGCCCATGGATTTCACTGAGTCTGCTCTGCATAAAAATTAGTTGACAACCACCCATGATCCCAGTTCCAGGGCATAGAGAAGACTGGAAGGCCTCATTCAGCCTGCACGATGGAGGCCTGTAGCTCCACGCCAGAGTGCAGACAGTCGCAGGTTCAATCCCTCACGTCTCCACATAGGTCCACGGAAGACCTCATGAAGAGCTGCTGCCTCCCCAGCGTAGCTTCTGTCAGTCATGGAGAAGAGTGCGAGGCTTCATTCCAGGAAATGGGCCAGTGGAGAACCCTTAATGTATCACCAAGCTTTTCCTTCCTTTCCCCCAGATATGCCCACCACACGGGCTGCCTTGGCTGTCTTTGGGAAGGGGTGTTTGGCTGCCGCATTCAACTGCATCTATTTGTACACTGGAGAACTTTATCCAACGGTGCTCCGGTAAGTGAGGAGAATAGGTGTGTGAGAGAGACATGTCTTCTAGGGAGCTTGCGAAGAATAGATTGGCCTCAAAAAGCAGGGGACACCTGTGGCCTGGGGGTGTGGCCCTTTCACATCCCTTACTCACCACCTCCTCTTCAGTGCTACCCTTTTCCTCTAGGGGTGGGGAAGCTTTTTCAGACCAGGGGCCACATTCCCTTCTGGAAAATCTTCTGGGGGCCACATGCCAGTAGTGGATGGAGCCAGAGGTAAAAGTGGGCGGAGCAATTAATGTGATTCCCCCCCCCCTTTGCATGGTAGGTGAATGTCTACACACACAACCTTCTCTGCCAGGCAAGCCAGAGGCATTAACAGAGTCCAAGGACACATTCCAGCCAGGCAAAGGCACTCAGGATGTAAAGCCAGGCCAGCGAGTGGGGTGGTCTGGGAAGATGGTCACAATTAGCCTCTGGGGCAGAAGCCCCCCACCCTTGCACTAAACTAGAATGGGAGATTTTGAGGTGCAAGAGCTCACTGTAGCCAAACACTTCACAAGAGTCCAAAAATTCTGTCTGTTATTATTATGCACACACCAAACAGCAGCAGTTACCCAATTTGTTAGGATCAGTGATGGCCACAGTCCTATGCTCAGTTTCGCAGGTGCAAGCTCCACTAACCTCAATGGTACTTTCTTCTGACTGCATGCTTTGAAATACAAGGAGCTTTCACAAAAAGAGCCACAACCAGCTGAAGTGCAGCCTTTAGCTTTTAAGTAGAAATGCAAGTAATCTTGCAGAGAAGCACCACCATTTCAACTGCTAGCATGAAGCAGGAACCCCATCAAAGAAAAGGGCAGCCAGCCTCTGTTTGGTTACTTGCTTCATTTGCTGACTTCCTCTATGGCTAAACCGTCATAAGCAAAGTTGAAGGCCTCATTATCACTGTGTTCGGGCAGCTCTGAAGGTTAAAAAAAGACTGATAACTACCCCCTGTTGAAGGGGAGGGAGGACTGAGCCTTTATTCTGCTGGGTATCTTGAAGAGTGTGGGTTTTCCAGTTCCTGTTACAGGGAGTGGGGCTGCATTTACTGTGCCTCCTTTGCGGATGCTGGATGGGTCCACTAAGCTGTGTGGATAATACTTTTGCATCTTGACTTGCAGGCAGACTGGCATGGGTCTAGGCAACACCTTGTCTCGCTTGGGTGGCATATCAGCCCCCCTGGTGAAGATATTCGGGGAGTACCTCCCTTACCTGCCGCACCTGATCTACGGTACTGCCCCCGTGGTGTCTGGGATCGCTGCCATCTTCCTGCCGGAAACCCGCAATGCCTCGCTGCCAGAAACAATTGAGCAAGTTGAGAACAGGTGAGCGTTGACGCTGTCAGGACACTTCCCAACATTCCTCATAGGAGGATGGGAAGCTGCCTTATCTTCTTCTTTGGCGATCACCCATAGCTGAGTAAGATTGTCTTCCATGAACATGGTCTTAATGGTGTGTCCATAGGTGACTTTGGAGGCCAATTCTGGACCCACACATCGTTCCACAGTGGGGACATAGGTTTCTGGGTGGGAGTTGATCACGGTGAAGGTTTGCCAAACATGCCTTCCTCTTAGCACATTTCTCCCTTTTGTGCTGAGTTCAAGCATCTTCCAAGTCCACGGCACCTTTGGTAAAGGCTGTTCTCCAGCTGGAGCGCTCACAGGCCAGTGTTTCCCAATTGTCTGTGTTTATACTACATTTTTTTAGATTTGCCTTGAGAGAGTCTTTAAACCTCTTTTGTTGACCATCAGCACTACGCTTTCCATTTTTAAGTTCAGAATAGAGTAGTTGCTTTGGAAGACAATAATCAGGCACCTGAACAACTTGACCAGTCCAACAAAGTTGATGTTGAAGAATTGCTTTGATACTGGTGATGTTTGCTTCTTCCAGTACACTGGTATTAGTTTGCCTGTCTTTCCAAATGATATGTAAAATTTTTTGGAGACACTGTTGATGAAATCTTTCAAGTTGGAGATGGTGTTTATAAGTGGTCCATGTTTCACAAGCATACAGTAAGGTTGGTAGCGCAAGCATTTTGGTTTACCAAAGGGGTGCATGGGTTGCCAGTTGTGAAATACATTGGCATTATTTTCAGCTCTTACTCCACTAGATGCTCTACCACTGAGCTGTGGACCTTACACACACACACAGCACCCCCTACTTATGGGTTTGCCCCATTTGATCTACAAAGTGTCATCAGTTGCACAGGCATACATTATATCATTATTGGGGGGAGTAGCAAACTGTATTTCATGGACCTTCTGTCTTGTTCAGATCTCAGGGCCAGAAGGACCCAAAGCAGCAACAGCAAATGGAGGCCCTTCTCAACACCACCAATCCTGAAACCACAAAGGATGCTGTTTAAGGAGAGGAGAGAATGGCTTGTGGACTGACTTTGGGGGATGTTCAGTTCTTGCTGCTTGAGGTTAATCTTACCCTTTGGAAAAAGTCTGGCATGCTCCGTGCTCTGTGTTCAGAAAGGCAGACTGGATGGCATGACTCAAGGGGGCAAAAATCTGGACTTCCTGTAATGGGTGGACTTGATGGTATTTGGACTCTGATGCTGTTTTGCTTGCATTCTTGACCTGCTTTCCTCCAGGCTGATGAAACTTCATTTCTAAAATGTGAGGTGGAATATAGGAAGCTGCTTCTTACCAAGCCAGATCCTACTAGGTCAGTATTGTCTGCACCAGCCTTTGCCAAACTGGACACCTCTAGATGTTTGTGGCTCCAACTCCCATCAGCACAGCCAATGACCAGGGGCAATGGGTGATTCAGAGTCCAAAACATCGGGGGGGGGGGGGACAGGGACAACCCAGGCTGGTGAAGGCTGACCTACGCTGAAGAACAGCAGAGCTATGGGGCAGGGCTTCCTCCCACCCTCAGCCTTAACAGGAGATGCTGAAGAGAGCTAGCAGAGGAAATGAATATCATTTGCATTTTAATGAGATGGTGGCTGTAGTGTATTCAGTGGCCAGGGAAATGCAAAGTGTGGGACGAACAGATGATTTACTGGAAGGCATATAACTGCCATGCGAGCAAATCGGGATGAATGCAGGACCTTGTATAACCTCCCTGCAGACAAATAATAACGAATGCGCAATAAAGATCTGCAATAATCTAAGCTCTGCTTAAGCTTTGTGCAGGCAAGTCAGGATAAATCCTGAATAAACATATTGTCTGAAGGAACCCCATTGTCCAGTCTTTTTTTAAAAACAACAACAACAAAACCCAACACAATTTTTATTGGTTTTTAAACAAATACAAATACAATAACCACGAAACATTTACCCAGCAGTACATCTAAGGGTGCTTATTTTTTCCTATTATCTTTCTTCATTGAACATTCATCCTGTTTTGATTTGCATTCATACGTCTTCCTGTTCATCATTCAGTCCATCCCACGTGTTCCAGCACATTTCCCCATTGCTTTCCTCACTGTAAAAAGTCTCATTGTTTTCTTCTTGTTACTGTCAGTGGATTTGTTGCGCCCAAGCAACAGAGCACTTTGATCCACTTCAACTGTGCAAACCTGGAGCCGTCCAGTATGCACTTGAATCCCTCCTCCAAAACAGTGAGCCCAATCCTGCCTTCCACCTCTTTCCACCTGGGCCTCTCCTCCCACCTGGAAGTTGCTTCCTAGGCAGCCACCTCCACATTCATTTTCTTCCCTCCCAGGATCTGCTTGTCCTTCATGAAGCCCTGGAACAAATAAGAACACAGTTTAGCTTAGTCTCTGGCCCTGTTGCTCTTGGCCAGTGGTTTGGAGACTACAGAGATGGAAATGCAATGCAAGGGGAAAAAAGGCTCAGTGGGGTTTTTTTTTAAGGCTCCAAGGCACTTCACACAGATCGGTTAACACCCTTCCTTCCTCCCCCCTCTGCCTTCCCTTTGTTTTCTTGCGCTCTTGCGTTATGGAACAGCAGGGCTCTCTTACACAGCCATGTGACTGAGGCTGCGAGTGTCTCAGTGGGGACTCCATTGCTTGCTTGCTTACCAACCAACTTTAAGAGATCCCAAAGTGAGGTGCTCAGGCTCCCCCACCTCTTATCTGAAGCCTGTGCTGCCCAGTCACTACTCATGAGAAGGGGCAGAGGCGGTGGCATCTTTGCATGCTGGGAATGCGGTGCAGGGGCAAGTAAGATCAGTGGGGTGGGAAATTCCATCTGCCAATTTCAGTTTCTCCCAGGTTCTCCTCCCCACCCCCCACTCTTAAGCTCGGTTCTCAACATTTCTAAACAGTTTGTGAATTATTTTTTTAAAGTCCTCCTAAACAGTTCATCAACATTGCAGTGCAATCTTTTCCTCATATACAAATCTTTGCCAAGCAATTTCCCCTAACACAATGCCTTTTGGTATGTTATATATATGCATTACATATGCATAATTCTTTTTGTACACATTACTTGGCAAGAGAGCATCATTGCCAAATTCAGATAAGTGCACATTTCAAGGGATGTGAGTCAGTTTGCATGTTTCTTTGGGAAGTGCAAAGTAGGCTGGCTTTCCAATAAATATGAACAGAATCACCTCCTCCCGCACTTGTACTGCGATCCCCAATTAGGAGCCTATGGGGGCCAGTGGCTCTTCCAAGCCTTTGCCACAACCTGTTTGCTTGGGCCAGGTCCCCAGGCTGAAAAGGAACAGGCTTGCAGCCTTGAATCAGGCAAGAGAAAAAAGGTCTGCTCTGAGGTTCGGCACACTCTTGGAAAAGGCCTTTAAGCACTTTCAGAGCCCAGATTTTCCTTTCCACTGCAGCAGGCTAGGAAAGGATTAAATTCTCTCTCTCCCCCCCCCCTTCTGCCAGATCCGGATCATTATCAACCCCTCCAGCTGCTGGAGGCAGAAAAAACCTGCATGTGAAATATGAAGATGCATTTACTGTCACATCTACTTTGGTTCTCAGATATCTCCAACTGGCAGACGTAGCTTCTAAGCATAGGAGCCAACTCCTAGGGGCTGAGGTCCCTTCGGCCCTCTCCAATAAAATATTGGAGGGGGCTGGACCCCTCTCAAAGTTGCTAGACATTGCCATTCAAATGGTGCACATGTGCCGCATTTTGCGATTGATCATGTGGGGCAGGGCTTACCTGGCCTCCCCAATATGCACCATTAGCACCAGCCAGCATGGCCATAGCGCAAGGATGATGCACCAACTGGGTCTAATTTCTCCCCCCATGCTTACTCTGGGTTGGCACTGGGAGCCCCACAGGTGTGTATGCCCCTGTGGGGCTGCTGCCACCCCACAACTCCCCACTCCATCCTTCTTATGATGAGCGTAGTGTTGTCACCAAGAGGCTGCCGCTGCCTTTGGCCTCCACCCCATGAGCCACCGCTGCTGCCTCCTCTGCTTGCGTCATAAGAAAAGGAAGCACAGGATTCTCCCGGCGAATCATTCAGATCAGATCCCAGCCTTGTAAAACAGTGCAGGGCTGGCAGGGTGATGTGAGGAGTCAAATGTGTAGTGTCACTCAGAAAAATGCTCCCAAGACCATCAGCAAACTCTGCCCTATACCCCTAGCTACAGTTGCATTCTCCACTGCAGATTCTGCACTGAGTAGAGCAGCGGTTCTCAACATGTGGGTCCCAGATGTTGTTGGACTACAACTCCCACCATCCCTGAGTTCTGGCCTTGCTAGCTAGGGGTGATGGGAGTTGTAGTCCAACAACATCTGGGGACCCACAGGTTGGGAAAGGCTGGAGTAGATGGTTAGACTAGCTGGAGGTCCCTTCGTGAAATTCTATGATTCCATTCTGAGAATGACTTTGCCTTACCCTCCATCGGTAATCACAACCGGCCTGTGAGCTGAGAGGTGATGGCTGGCCTTCCAAACAGATGGAGTACCCTGCTGTACAAGGATGGGGAATCTTTGGCCCCTGAGATGCTTTTGGACAGCAGCTCCCACCATCCCAGACATCTGGCCATGCAGAGTGAGGTTGAAATGAATGGGAGTCCACTAGAACCTAAAGGGCCATTGGTCCCCCATCGTTGCTGCTGTAGGAACTAAGCAGTGGATGCTCATCCCACCTGCCCCTTCCATGCACTGAATGCCACATTGCACCCAAACTTGGTGGAAGAAATGGCTGATTCCTGATTTTCCACTCCATGCCCAAACCACTGATCCGCAGAGCACAAATACAGCTCGCTGCGCATGAACAGATGAGTGCGGATGAGCTGCTCCTTGAACCTGTGCCATGCATTCCAGCAAACATTCCTGGCTAAAGGCCGCCATCTTGTTGAGCTCGATGATTGGGTAACTGAACTTTGCCCACAGTCTCCAGGAGGGAAATGATCAACCCAACTTCCTTTCTTAGGGACTGTAGCCAAGTTATAAAAGTTGAACTCCAGGTATTTAACAGATTTTATTTGTCACTGACTTCGCTTATGGGTCAGGTCCACTAGCCTGGCTTCCTTCTGTTTCCTGATAGATTATTGATTTAGGTCAGGGGTGGGAAACGTCAGGTGCGCAGGATGAATGCAGCTCTCATGCCTGATCTTTATTTGGCCCCCAGGACTCTTCAAGGGCCACACACCTTCCCAGGATTCACCCCTCACTGGCCCTGCCCCATGTTCTCCTGCAGAAGCACTTTTCACAATCCTACAGCAAAGTCCTCCAAGGCCCAGTTTTGTTTTGTTTTTGGACTACAACACCCATCATCCATAGCTAGCAAGACCAGTGGTCAAGGGGATGATGGGAATTGGAGTCCAAAATCAGCTGGAGACCCAAGTTTGGGAAACACTGGGTTATGGATAGATTCTGAAGATAGCTCAGTTGTTAGAGCATGAGACACTGCACCGCACAGTATTGGTTTAGGTCAGTGATGGCCAAACTTGGCCCTCCAGCTGTTTTGGGACTACAATTCCAATCATCCCTGACCACTGGTCCGGTTAGCTAGGGATGATGGGATTTGTAGTCCCAAAACAGCTGGAGGGCCGAGTTTGGCCATCACTGGTTTAGGTGATCCTCGTGGTCCCTTCTAACTCTATGCTTCTAATGAAAGCTGGCTCTGTGCTGCTGTCACCATGAAACGTGGGCAGCCTATACTCTGGTTTCTCTTCAGATCGTATAAATCTATGAAATGTGGGCAGCCTTGTTCATATTAAATGAGGTAAGCTTTTAAATGCCGTTTAAGCTTTTACAGTTGGGCCCATGAAGATTTTGGCGGTGCGTGTTCAGGGCAGGGCAATTTTACCACCGTCCTAGAGCATGTTACTAGTGTCTGCAAGTGACACTAAAGGCACCAATGAAGACAGAGTAGCACCTCAGGTGTGTTTATGCCTGTGAAAGAAAGACTTCCGATGAATGTAACATCTCAGGACTTCTTACCAGTAAGATACAGTGATACCTCGGGTTACAAACACCTCGGGTTACAAACTCTGCTAACCCAGAAGTAGTACCTCAGGTTAAGAACTTTACCTCAGGATGAGAACATAAATCGCACGCTGGCGGTGGCGGGAGACCCCATTAGCTAAAGTGGTACCTCAGGTTAAGAATGGTTTCAGGTTAAGAACAGACCTCTGGAACGAATTAAGTTTGTAACCCGAGGTACCACTGTACATTCCTTGAGGAAGGGTGGTAACAAAAACCACTTTCTATGGTGGGCTAAGTACTGGTGACCTCTGACCCCATTGTAGACATTGATTTTGGTGCTCTGATTTCCCCTTTGATATGTATGTTTTATTCTGATACCTATTCCTGTTTTTAAGAAAGGGAGGTGTGTGGTATGACATCCCTGTAAGATTAATAAACAGCTTGCCAGCACAGGTGAAAAGAATTTCAACAGACAAGCTCATTTCCTCATGGTGTGTTATGTTTGTACCTGCTTATCTCTGGATATGTGAATAAACTTGCATGCCATATTTATGATGAATTTATTAAATGTGTATAACTGCCCTTCATCCAAAGACCTCAGGGAGGTTCATAGAATAAAAATACAAAATAAAAACACAAAACACATAATAAAAACAAGAACATGAACAAAACAAGAACCCTCCGTCCCACAAACACATCTAAAAGGACACAGCCAAAGGCCTGGTTGAAGAGGAACGTTTTCGCCTGGTGCCTAAAAGTGTACAATGAAGGTGCCCAGCAAGCTTCCCTGGAGAGAGCATGGCACAAATGGGGAGCCACCACAGAAAAGGCCTGTTTTCCTGTGGCCGCCCTCAGAACCTCTCATGGAGGAGGAGGAACATGAAGAAGGACCTCAGGTGATGGTTGCAGGGTCCAGGCTGGTTCATATGGGGAGAGGCAGTCTTTGCGGTATTGCCATTTGGGAAGCCTGGGCATTATTGAGTTGGTTCCACGGAACCTTTGAGAACCAGATCTTGAACTCTGACAATGCCGCTTGCTGGAGGACAGAGAGGTGAGTGTGGCCTGTGTACATTGAACCCTCTGGCATTCCCATGGCCGCAAAGTTGCCTATGGGCAAAAGGAAGGGTCACATCCATTGCCCCACCCACTTTTGCATCTGACCCAGCCCCAACACTGGAATGTGGCTCCTGGAAGGAAATGCAGCCCCCTGGCTGAAGAAGTTTCCCAACCCTTGATTTAGGTCAGCTTTCTCCAACCTGGTAACCTGAAGATGTTTTGAACTACAATTCCCAGCAGGCCACGCCAATGTGGCCAATGATGATGGGAGTTGTAGTCCAAAAACACCAGGTTGGGGAAGGCATTGGTCAGTGGGTTACTGATGTCAGGGGGTCTCTGGATCTAGAACGAGGAATCTTATGGCTAACCTAGTGTGCTACCTGGCACACATTATGTTCACCTTCTGGAGCTCTGCTCAAGCATGCAAGGGAATATGGGTGGGCAACACCAGATCCTGTGATTGGCTGGCAGCACGAAGCCTTAGCATTGGCCAGGCATGTTATAAATACTGGAAGCCTGGCCAAGAGAGCAGTGTTCTTCATCCTGAATTTCAGGTGCAAAGCTTTGCAAAGCATCTCAGCTGAAACTGATGCCTCCAGATCCAAGTTTGGAAGGAGACACACTCTAGGTCAGGGGTGGTGAACCTCAGGGTTCAGTGGTGAAGAGAGTCAGGAGAGAGGGAAGACTGCAACAAAGGGTCTCTCCTGCACCCTAAGTGCCCAATATCCTCCTCCATTTTCACAGCTCCAGATCACTCTGGGTGAATCTGACTCAATGGGGTGATCAGAGGCTGCTTCAACCCATCCATGGACCAGCCCCTGGTAGCTTCAGGATCCAGGATTCATCCAGACTGGATGCAAAGCCCTAGATCTAATCCCTAGCTCCATCTCTCTGCTTTGTAGCCACCACTAGTAGTCCTCAAAGCAAACCCACTGAGATTAATGGGTATAACTGAATCCCATTCATCTCTGTAGGTCTTCTCTGAGAATGACTTAGCGCGATAGCTCTTGTTATGTCACCCGTGTGATGTAACATGCCAAGGTCCACTGCTCCGGTCCACTTCCCCCTTTCCCAATAGATGGAGCATCTTCCATTTAAGCTGCCACCGCCCCCTTGGAAACTGCTCTCAGCGGTAAAAAATTAACCGGCCCGAAGCTTTTATACAAAGTGCTGGCTTTTCAAAGCATGTGGATTGGCCAGGAGGGTCCTATATACTGAAGGCATCTTCTCAGCATCAACACGTAGAGGCCCTGTTCTTAAATTCTCTTGGGAATAACGGAGAGCTGGAGAGAAGAGCAATATTATGGATAGGTGAAGAGAAAAGCAAGGGGCGACAACGGGCTTTGGGTGATTTCAGGCCACGCCATCTGGGAACTGTGGATTGCCACGTTGCTGCCTTCTGAAACACAGGAGGCCAGTTCTCTGTAAACTCCAACCAGCGTGCAGAGGCTTGAATCCCATCAGGGTCTCCTGGGAGCCCCTCTCCTCCAGGGAACTCTACTCGGCTGACCATCAACACCACCATGACTTTTGCAGATATCCTGGACAACCTGGGAGGCATGGGCCGCTTCCAAAGGATGTCCGTCGCCTTCCTGGCCATCCCTCTGATGTTTCTGGCCAACCACAACCTCCTGCAGAATTTCACGGCAGGGATCCCCGAGCACCACTGCCGGCCCCGCATCACGGCCAACCACACCCGCCATGCCAGCAACCTCACCCAGCAGCTGGGAGCCGAGAGCTCCCTCCGGATTTCCATCCCGATGGATGAGAACAAGCAGTTAGAGAAGTGCCGCCGCTTCGTCACCACCCAGTGGCGGCTCCTGGATCCAAATGCTACCCTCCCCAGCAACGCCGCGGTGGACACTGAGCCATGTGTCGACGGGTGGACCTACGACAGGAGCGTGTTCACCAACACCATCATCAGCGAGGTGAGAGAGAGAGAGAGAGAGAGAGAGAGAGAGAGAGAGAGAGAGCAGCCCTCTATCTGGACCATCCTTGAGAGAGTGGGGTTGAGGATAAGTTGCTGGGAGGTCCATTGTGCACCTGCTTGGAGTGTAGAAGGAGTGTCCCCTGCCTGAAACCCTGGAGAGCCACTGCAAGTCCACTACATGGACCAGTGGTCTGATTCAGTAGAAGGCAGCTTCCCAAGCTCCTTTGTTAAGAACCATGAGGTCTAGAATCTTAACTTTTTAAAAAAGGAAAAGGAGCATATATTATTTACATACAGAAGGTCCCTGCTTCAATTCCCAATGGCACCTGGAAAACCATTGCCAGTCAGTGCAGCCAGAGTTTCCCAAACCTGGGTCTCCAGCTGTGGTTGGACTACAATTCCCATCATCCCTAGCTAGCAGGACCAATGGTCAGGGATGGTGGGAACTGTAATCCAAAAATAGCTGGAGACCCAAGTTTGGGAAACCCTTGTGTAGACTATATTGAGCCAAATAGACCAATGGTGTAACTTGGTGTAAGTAAGGCAGGTTCCTGCCCTGCCATGGACAAATGAGGCAACAGTTTTTCATAGAGATGAAAAGAGTCATAGTGCTGGAGGATAGGCTTGCGTTCACCCTTTCACCCTAATTTGCACTTCCCGAAACAATATGCAAACCCCTAAGCAGCTGTCCTTCAAAATTCGCACTTCTCCAGACATTTGGATGCTGTTCGCTTGCCAAATAACGTGAACAAAAATATGTGACTTGGGGGAAGGGGCACATAAAAATCTATCTGTTAGCAGAAAGAGCATGCAATATTGCATTATATGAGGAAATTGCTTGCAAAAATGTGTACATTGGGCAAAATTACACATATGTATATTAGAAGAGAGAGTCACACCAAAATGCTGAATTCTAAAGAGCCGTTTTAAAAGACAAAAGAAATCAGAACAGATGCTCAATCAAGACTGAACATTTTATATTTTTGGCATAAACCTTGTGCAAGCAAATCAGTTTTTGTCCACCTCATTAAATTTTGTAGACCCAAAGCACCTTATAGCAACGGATCTGTCAGGGGTGTCAGCTATAACAGCCAGAGGTTCAGAGTGTGTGGAGTCAAAATGTAACAGCGAAAGGGAGGGATTTCTTCACATCTGGCACATAATGCTGTGGCGTTTTCCAAGCCTAAGAATCTGTATTTCAGTGTCTACAAGTGGGATCTGTAGCAAAATGTCCAAGCTTCCTGCCAGCCATGCCTTTCCTCAGAGATCCCATCCATTCTGCATTGGCTCCCAATACATTTCCGAGCACAATTCAAAGTGTTGGTGCTGACCTTTAAAGCCCTAAACGGCCTCAGTCCAGTATACCTGAAGGAGCGTGTCCACCCCCATTGTTCAGCCTGGACATTGGGGTCCAGCTCTAAGGGCCTTCTGGTGGTTCCGTCACTGCGAGAAGTGAGGTTAAAGGGAACCAGGCAGAGGGCCTTCTCGGCAGTGGTGCCCACCCTGTGGAACGCCCTCCCATCAGATGTCAAAGAAATAAACAACTATCTGACTTTTAGAAGACATCTGAAGGCAGCCCTGTTTAGGGAAGTTTTTAATGTTTAATGCTGGGGAAACCCAGCCAGATGGACAGGGTATAAATAATAATAATAATAATAATAATAATAATAATAATAATAATAATAATTATTATTATTATTATTATTATTATTATTATTATTATTATTATTATTTCCCCCCAATCTACCAGCTAGCATGCTAAGTGCAAATTGGACTATGGGGGGGGTGTTCCTCTGAGCCAGATTGCTCCCTCT